>NC_137772.1:74682137-75947137 GCF_963455305.1 Plecotus auritus | reverse complement strand
AGGGCTCCAGGGTGTGCCCATCTCACTCAGTCCCGATCGGCCAGACCCCAGCAGCAAGCTAACCTACCAGTTGGAGCATCTCCTTCCTGGTGGTCAGTGCACATCATAGTGAGCGGTTGAGTGGCCTTAGCATATCATTAGCATATTATGCTTTGATTGGTTGAATGGCTGACCAGACGACTGGACACTTAGCATATTAAGCTTTTATTATATAGGATACTAGAGGCCCGGTGCATGAAAGTCATGTAATTGGGCAGGTACCTCAGCCCAGCCTGTGCCCTCTCACAGTCTGGGAGCCCTCAGGGGATGTCTGACTGATGGCTTAGTGGGTCTAAGCTGGCAGTCAGACATCCTTAGCATTGCTACGGAGGTGGGAGAGACTCTTGCCACAGCTGCTGCACTCGCCAGCCATGAGCCCGGCTTCTGGCTGAGCAGCGCTCCCCCTGTGGGAGTGCACTGACCACCAGGGGGCAGCTCCGGCATTGGGCATCTGTTCCGTGGTGGTCAGTGTGTGTCATAGTGACAGTCGTTCTGTGGTTCAGTTAATTTGCATATTAGCCTTTTATTATATAGGATGGACACAGACAATAGAGTGGTGACGGCCTGGGAGGGGCTCATGCAGCATGGAGGGGGTCAATGGGAAAAACAAACAAACAAAGGGAACATCTGTAATACTTTCAATAATAAAAAAAAATAAGTGCTGTGTTCCCTCAATGTCCTACTGTGTTTTGGTGAAATATGCCTTACATGCTGAGTTATTGTTCCTCAACTCTCAATTTTCCCAGAAAATCTTCTAACAATCACTAAACCACATGATAGTTACATTTGAGTGATTAAAAGTTAGAATTACAGTAGGAAAGAGAATTCATCAAAAAGTCTTGCAACTATGGAAGTTAATACCCCCAAAATGGGACAAAAGGAGGAAAGAAGGGACAAAATAATTTGATTCTCTCTATATTTTCCTTCTCCTTTATCTCCTTCTGCTGCCTCCAGTTTGTCAAATTGAACTTGAATTCAGGTGAAAACTATGCTTTGTACAGGAAATGTGCAGAGATCAATATTTGGCCAGAGAAGGGTGGATTGTGTGTGACAGACAGAGAATAGAAACAGAAAATGATTATTCTCTTCTGACAACTAAGAATGTTTACCTTATTTTACCAAATTCATTATTAAAAGTGGATTTCTTTTCCAAGAAACTAGTTAGTTACACATATCGATAGTCCTGTATGCCAGATATAATCCAAAATATCCAAACCACAATTTAGACATAAGATGCAAGGCCCATAACAAAACAACCATAATGCCAGATGAAAACACTATTATGGAGTCACGGTCGTATATATAGAGAAACATCCAATTCTACCTCAAAGAGTCAGAGTTTTATAAAGTTTTGGAGTTTTGAAGGATTAGTGAGAGTTAGATAAAGTGTGAGGTGTGAGAAGATAAGCTCCAAAACTACAGAAGAGTTTTAACAGGTCGTAAATGTAGACTATGTTAGCTTTCTATGTTAGCAAGATTGCTCTTTCAGAAATACAAATGTTGTCTGGGAGTAGGCAAATGAGTGTGGGAACAATTATATCATAATATACAGGAGATATATATGTTTAAATTTAAGGTGCTAGAGTGAGCATGAAAATGATAGGCATATTTTATACAGCTCAAGCTCAAATTGTATCTGTCATTTCTAAGGGCACTTCTACTTTTATTGATTAACTAGAGGCCCAGTGCACAAAAATTGTATACTGTGGAGGGTCCCTCAGCCCAGCCTGCATCCTCTCGCAGTCCGGGACCCCTCAGGGGATGTCTGCCTGCTGGCTTAGGCCCAATTCCCTCAGGGATCAGGTCTAAGGCAGCAATCAGATATCCCTCTCGAAGTCTGGGTCTCTCACAGTCTGGGACTCCTCGCTCCTTACCACCCACCTGCAGCAGAAGTGGGAGAGGCTCCTGCCACCGCCGCTGCACTTGCCAGCCATGAGCCTGGCTTCTGGCTGAGTGGCACTCCCCCCATGGGAACGCACTGACCACCAGGAGGCAGCTCCTGCATTGAGCATCTGCCCCCTGGTGGACAGTGCGCATGATAGCGACCGGCTGTTCCACTGTTTGGTCGATTTGCATATTAGGCTTTTATTATATAAGATATCCACACAATGCTTTTCCCCCAGATACGTTAATGAGTTTCTGTTGCAATCTATATGAGTATTGGCAAGTTCAAGGAAGTTTAGGGTAACTGTTGGTGAGAGTGTATTCATTTGTGAGGATGTGTTTTCAGTGATAATTTGTATGAATTGTTTACTGGGACAAAAAGAATCAAACCTGTGAAAAGTTGGAGACTGTAGCGAACATGCATTAGGATTGTTGCAAGGTGAATACAACACATGGAAGCCTTTATCTCTGTGGCTAGCTTAAAACAGGCACTTGAAAAATGTGTTTCTTTCCCTCCCTCTTTCTTTCTTTTATTCTTACTGGAATCTGCAAATGCTTAAGTCAATTGAATTGTATTAAAAGGAAATAATACTTGAGTTACAAAGAATTATTTTATACAAGTGAGAAAGATTGTTTGTTTAATTTATGCATGCTCACAAGAACTCAAAGTTATCAAAAGTCATTAACTTCCATTATATTTTGTGATGTGTGGGTATGCAGATAGAGAAATTGTTATGTATGTATGTACATGGGTAAGTAGGTAGGTAAATAGAGAGTTAAGTAAGAGATGAAAAGCAATGATAATCCTTCTCCATGGATATAAACATTGTATTATAAAGATAGTATTACGTGTTTTAGTTGAATAAATGAAGGCAGTTATATCTACTTGTTCATCAGAACAATACTCCATTGTCATACTTGCCAAGTATTAAGTATAATAATATCAGCTATCTTTTTTGCTAATTTATTTTACAAAAGCTCACTTATTCATCTCTTTATAACAGATAGATGTATTGAAAGACTTTCCTAAACCTCTGAAAAAGATTTTCTTTAGATCAATTTATTTGAACAATTGCCTAGTTATGCTAACACAAACAGGTCACACTTTAAATATAATTCATGTTAGAAATACATTGTTTAAGGGTAAATAAAGATTGAATTAATTTTTAGCTTATTCATTCAAAAACACAAAGCATCATCTGTATAAGTAGCAGTAAATTAATTTTCTATTCAAAGGACTTTTCAACAAAAAACAGCAGCAAAGAGATCTTTTACTTATGATCCATAGAAATCTACAAAACAAACAACACTTTGTTCCCTTACTAAGAAAAACTATTATCTTCTCAGGAACCAATACCTAACAAACAAGGATGGATGATAAAGATGTATTGTTTAGACCAATTATATTGAAGAGAAACATAGATAAAGGCTGTGGCTTTGTTTCAATTTCAGACACATCTCTTGGACTAGAAACCTGAAACTATAGCTATGAAGCCTCAACAAAGAAATGTAGGGAATTTTAAAAAACAGTATATTGAGTCTATTTTTATTTTACATTTCTATCTTGAATTGAAATATTAAGAATAAATAAATCAAAGCAATTTGATAGTTAAAACCCTATGCACTTTGATTGAAAAGGTAAAAAAAGCTTATAGGTGATATACCCACATAATATGAAATGGAATTTGTCTATATGTGTATTTCTATGATTGCATAAAATAATTTGACTAAGCCACTTTACTTTTCATTTTCCTATTAACACAGCTCATTGTATCATACTACATGAGACATTTATTTCTTAAATTAGCTGTTTATTTTCTTTTTATATACCTCTAATCTTTATTTAGGCAAAAGGATGTTTCTCTCTTTATTTTCATTGATAACATTAGATGTTATATTAACAAAACTTAGATACTGATTCTCTGTTAGGCATGAAGGAGGAAAATAAGTCAATGTTGATGTACAGCTTGTGACATTGTTGTTTAGTGTGTCTTAGAACATCAAAAGGAGCAGGTTTTATTGGGAAGTTAATGATTTTAGTTTTGGAAACTCTGAGTCTATGGTTCATGTGACTCCCCCAATTGAAAATGTCTAAGAAATAGTTTAGAAAATAATTTTTATATCTCATGCAAAAAATATGAATTAGTTATTACTGAATAAAGAACATAATCTAGGTATTGGGTTTAGTGTGAAAGTTAAATAAATACATTTTAAAATAAATTGTAGTAATACATATAAATATTATTTTAATAAGCATAGTGAGTCTATGTATGAGATCTATACCATGAAGAACTATGTTATGTTATGCTTGTTTCTGTATTGTCTCATGTAATATATTATAAAGCTACAGTAATTAAAACAGTATGATACTGGCATAGAGGCAGACATATAAAGCAATGGAACAGAATAAAGAGCCCAGAATGAAAACCCACCTATGTGGTCAAGTGATATTCAACAGGTTGTCAAGGATACATAATGGGGACAAGATAGCCTCTTCAACAAATAGTGTGAGAAAACTGGATATTCACATGCAAAAGAATGAAATTGGACCCCAAATTATACCATATACAAAGTATACTAAAAATAAATTGAAGACTTAAAAATAAGACCTTAAGCTGTGAAACATATATAAAACATAATAGCACACCATTATGAAAAAATACGGAGGTTTCTAAAAAAAAAAAAGATAGAACTACCATATGTTCTAGCAGTCTCTCTTCTAGATATGTATCCAAAGAATTGAAATCAGAGTCTCAATGAAATATCAACACTCCCTTGTTTATTGAAACACTAGTCACAATAACTAAGATATAGAAATAACCTAAGTGTCTATTGATAGATGAAGGGAAAAATAAAATGTGGTATATAAATATAATGGAATATTATTGAGCCTTAAAAAAAAAAGGCAATCCTGACATTTGCTACATGGTTTAGAAGACATTATATTTAGTGAAATAATTTGCAGAAGGACAAATATTTCATGATTTCACTTATATGAAGTATCTAAAATTTTCCAATTCATAGAAGCAGAAAATAAAACCATACTTAGAATAGAAAAGTCACAGAACAGAACCATATTCTGGTTAACATACTATGGGACTGGGGAAAGGGGAAGCGGGGACTTATATAATTGGTACTAGAGGCCTGCACCCTCTCAAAATCTACGACCCCTCAGGGAATGCCGGAGAGCTAGTTTTAGCCCAATCCCCACTGGCCAGGCCGAGGGACCCCACTCGTGCATGAATTCACACACCAGGCTTCTAGTATGCATATAAGATCTTTGGTTAATCTCTTCCCTTCCTCTCGCCCTTCCCTCTAAGATTCAACAGTCTGTTCCATGTTTCTATGCCTGTGCATTGAGTGTCTGCCCCCCTAGTGGTCAGTGCACATCATAGCTACCGGTCAAATGGTCAAACGGTTGCTTAGGCTTTTATATATATAGATAATGTTTCAGTTATGCAGGATGAATCTGTACTAGGGATATGCTGTACAGCTTAATATCCATAGTTAACAATAGTGTATTTAAAAATTTGTTGAGAGTACATATCATGTTAAGTGTCTTTACCAAAGACAAAAAAGGACAAAGAAAAATTTTGGAAGTAATACATATATTTATTACCTTAATTATGATTATGGTTTCATGATTATATGCATATGTACAAATTTATTAAATTATATTACATACTTTTAATATGTCCAGGTTTTTGTATATCATTTATACCTTAATAAAATTGTTTAAAACTTTTTTAAGAAAATTGATATGTACTCGCTAAATGAATAGGCTAGAAACTAAGTACAAAAGCTAAAATCTAGAAGTAAGTAATGGTATAAGAATTATGGTGTTACAACTCATCACCAAATGCTTGTTTTGCTGGATATAAGTCACAGTCCTGAATCAGTATCAACAACTTTCATATTCATGAATTGGGCATTTTTTTTTTGTATTAAAGCAATCCTTATAGGTTTAGAAAATATATAGTATTTCCTGTGGCTATCTAACACCAGCTCAGCCCAGTCTCAAAACATATTTGCTACTACTGCTTCTACTTGCTGAAACTAAATAAATTGCTTTTTTGCTGAACTATTATACAGGGGTACTCAAAAGTAGATTTAGAGTTGTAAGCAAAACAGTTTATTCTTATATTACTACTTATTGATAAATTATTATATTATTATTTTTATTAACCTACTTTTGCCCACCCCTGTAGAAATAAATTTAGATATTTTGACTCATTTTTGAGACTTTTTATCTGGGCTATACCAAAAAATGAAAAAAAAAATCACTGTAAAGTACTTAATATAGAGATTAACAGGATGAATTAGTTTATTTCTGGCATTAAATTATAGAGAAAATATTTACTGTCAGATAAGAATTCCCATTGATGGAAACAAAAATACACATACAAGTGTATTAACTGACTTAGGGAACACTTGTCTACCTCTCTTTGAATAAATTCTAAAAGAAAACCTACAGGAATAATACCATTGATAATATTATATCTGTAATCTGTCTTTGGATCTTCTGCCAGGACTGCTAAGAAAGTATTTATGCCAATTGTGGAGATTTGTTTTGTGAGTTGACAAATTCTACTTAAAAATTGTACTTTAAGAATCAATTTCTTTTACGTATGCCAATAAACATTCATCAATTCTAACCACATGCTAAATAGGATTTTCAAACTTTTTCTAATGCAATTCTCTTAAATCTAAGTGAACAAAACAACAGTTTTCTTTGATGAATTATCCCCTGATATTATTTGTATTCTTTTTAAGACTTTTATCACTGTCTTCCTGATGGAAGAGAGTATAGTTATGCACTTGAGGTGTCATTATATAGAAGAGTAGAAAATAATATTACAAAGGGTACAGAATTTAAATCATTGTAAAAAATTGTTTATGACCAGAAAAAATCAAATTCAATATAGATAAATACACTTCAAACAGGTAAAAATGTGTAAATACAATTTCTTAGAATAATAATATCTGGCTCATAATTTAAATCATAATATCATGAGTAAAAGTATATTTCTCCATTTAGTAGACCTATAAATATTACTATATGTTAGCATAGTGTAATACTGCACTGAATAATCATTCCAGACTTGAAAGTTATATATAATTAACCATGTCTTTTTGACCTTGGAGAAATTAAATTTATAGACTTAATTTCTTTCTCTACACAATAGTTTAATCACACCTACCCTAATTACCTTTGCAGACATTTTATGAGATGAATAACATTACTGCTGATTCAGAAGTGAGATTAAATATCTTATTTTTCAGCAAAGATATGTTATACTTATCAAATATTATATGATGGAGGATGGGTTTTATGATAAACAACTCTCATTCGCTGAACCTAAAGAGCTAATGGTCCTGTATCTAGGAGCAGAAGAGTGCCTAGAAAAAAAGAAACTCTCAAAACAGACACCATGGACCTTATAAAAAGAATGCTTTAATCTGCTTGTTAGGATTGAGGAGGTTTTCTGTATGAGGTGGACTTTCAACTGGGCTTTTAAAAATTAGTAAAATTGCAATTAAGAAGAGGTGAGATAGCCCTGGCTGGTATGGCTCTATGGTCAGAGCATCCACCCACACACTGAAGGGTCGGTCAAGTGGGTTCAATTCCATGACAAGGACAAGTACTTCAATTACTTTAGTTGCAGGTTCGATCCCAGGGATGTGTGCAAGAGGGAACCAATAGATGTGTCTCTCTCACATTAATGTTTCTCTCTCTCCCTAAAAATCAATGAAAAATATATCCTCAGGTGAGGATTAAGCAAATGGGGAAGAAAATCAAGAAGAAGAAGGAAAAGATGAAGAAGAAGGAGAAGAAGGAGAAGAAGAAGAAGAAGAAGAAGAAGAAGAAGAAGAAGAAGAAGAAGAAGAAGAAGAAGAAGAAGAAGAAGAAGAAGAAGGAGAAGAAGGAGAAGAAGGAGAAGAAGAAGGAGAAGAAGGAGAAGAAGAAGGAGAAGAAGGAGAAGAAGGAGAAGAAGAAGACATGAGGCAAATAATACTATTTAAATGAAACATGATGAACTAAGTGTTTCTGGAATTATGCTATGCAATGGATATAGTACAAGATAACATGACTACCATATTGGCTTGATGAATTTTTTTTCTGTAGGCAATGTAAGATTCCATATGATTCTCTCATTTAGTACTATATATAGTGCAATTACAGGCCAGTGGTATAACCCAGCTTCAGGAAACACCAAAAAAAAAAAAAAAAAATCCCTGAAAATATTTATGGAAAAATGTAAAACCAAATTTGACATCTTTTGTCATATGTTTTTACTTTTTAGTTACTTTTTCCATTGCAGTTTATATTAAATATTCTGTTACGCTTAGTATGTTAATCTGCTAGATATAAATGTAAACTCAGTTGCTTTATTTCATTTCCAGATCATTCTTTACAGATGTATAAAAATAAATCTGTTTTTTTGTGTTGATCTTGTACTCTACAACCTTGCTGTTTTTGTTTTTAAGATCTAGTAGCTTTCTTAGAGGATTTTTCTACCTATAAGATCATGTCATTTCTAAATATATGTAGCTAAACTTCTTCCTTTCTATTTGAGATGCCTTTATTTTTCTATCCTAATTGCTCTGGCTAGAACTTCTAGTATAATATTGAACAGCAGTGCTTAAAGTGGACTTATCTGTGTAATTGTTGATCATAATAGGAAATTTTCTTTCTTACTTTTGGCTACAATATACATAAAATATGTGTAGATAGATAAAGAACAATAATTTTTGCCCTAGCCACTTTTACTCAGTGGATAGAGCATCAGCTTGCTGACTGAAGGGTCTCAGGTTTGATTCTGGTAAGGGGAACATGCCTGGATTGTGGTCTCAATCCCCAGTAAGGGGCATGCAGGATGCAGCCAATCCATGATTCTCTCCCATCATTGATGTTTCTATCTTTCCCTCTCCCTTTCTCCCTGAAATCATGCAAAAAATAATAATAGTTTTTTTCTCTTGAAACAAATTGGATTAAACATTTAGTAACTGCTCCTTTTAAAAAAGAAAATGAAAAATATGTTGATTTTACATCAGGTAATTCAGGAACAAGTTACTCAAATGTTGACATTTTTACAAACATTGGAACAGTTGCCTGGAACCAAGTTTACCTGACGTACAATATTTTTATTCTATGAACATCCGAAGCTTATAAAATCCCCCTGCTTTGTTCCTTATCTTGTAAGAGCTCATGTATCTTGTTAGAAATTCTTTCAATTAGCATCCTTACCAGGTTCTCAACATTTTTAGTTATTGAGTGATCCTTAACAGAGATTTCAAATTTCATTGCCTTATCACTGAATTTATAATCATATACAAAGTTACCTTCACTTTATTGTTAACGATTAAAATAACTTTGAAATTATATCTATGTCCTTATAGAGCACATGGAATCTGCATACAATGCAACTAAATTAACATTCTCTTTAAGAATTTTTTTAAAAAATTAGATACCATGATGATATCATAAGGGTGTTATAGAAATTCAGCTGTTCTAAACAATACAAAATATAGATGAGAGTACTATTGCTTCTTTGAATACATGATAGAAATATTTTATTAACCTTTAAATTGAAAAATAAATATAAAAAATGAAAGCTTTGGAGGTTTTAGAGAATTAAAATAATCAAGGATCTCAAACCTCAACATAAGCTTATACCTTTTTTTTAAAAAAAAAGAAGGAAAAAAAAAACAACCATGGTGCTCCCAGATAGCTCAACAAATATTATACAATATTAAAAAAAAAAGTTTGATCTATGGGGATTAGTTTGTGCTTATAATGGATAAATTTAAATGTCAAGGCTAGTTGTTATTCACAGTTGCAAACAAACATTCACAGTTCCAAACATTCAAAGTATTATTATAATTAATTATTTAATGAAGTAGAAATATGATTATAGCTAAAAAGTTTGTGTTTAAAACTATTGCTTTAAAGAGCATAAGTTAATCATTTTTTACTTCCTAATATTAGAGCATATATATTGTTATTGACAATTTAAATACTTTGAAAATCTAATTATGGCATAATATTCCAAATTGCCTTCATGTAGGATCTCAAAGTTGTCTATGTCTACTTCAATAAAATGATATAAACAATTAATTCACTAATATAATAAGAATAAAGATAGCCCTGTTTACAAGGGTGGTTATATAAAAAACATTCAGGCAAATCTCCATGTCACTTGTCAACATTGTAATATCTTAAAATGATATGTGGTTAAAAATGTGGATATTTTATAGGGTTGATATTGATCCATTATGTCTTAGGATCAAAGAGTTTTTTGTTATCCAGTGGGGCTTTCCACCTGGGATATGTATGTTAAAGGAGTTGACTTCCATCAGCTGATTTGATTTAACCAATTTCTGCATATTAATAACTAGCTTTATACTTAAACATTCTTCTTGAATCTATATAATAAAAGCCCAGTGACCATTACTGTGGAATGACCAAAACGATCAGTTGACCAGTTGTTATGATGCTCACTGACCACCAGGGGCCAGATGCTCAATGCAGGAGGAAGGGGAAGGGGCCACAGTGAGGCCTGGAGGCACACACTATGGCCCAGGGATCCCAGGAACCTAAAACCCAGATCTTGCTTTCCAATAAAAAAAAATAAATTGAAAAAAAAAGTGGGCCGATGCTGCCACCCTGGGAAGAATGGCTCCAGGAGGAAAAGGCCTCCCCAGGCCCTGCCTGGCCCAGCTGCTGTACCACAGGCTCACAAGGACTCACCAGTGACATGCAGGAAGCACAGCTTCTCTGACTCCAAAGCCGGTCGCACTGACAGCTGCTCCCTGTCCAGCTCCATGGCGAACGCAATGCTGCCAGGCCGACTCATCTTCAACTTCCAGCTTCTGGCTTCCTGCCCGCACCTTCATATACTATGTGCACTTGGGGGCGTGAATTTGGCCTCCCCAGCCAATAGCACCACAGCACAGCCAGAGACTGGCAGGACACAGCCACCAAGGGAGCAGGCCTAAGCCATCAGTAGGATATACCCTGAGGGCTTCCGGACTGTGAGAGGGGGAAGGCCAGGCTGAAGGCCCTCCCAGTGCACGAATTTTCATGCATTGGGTTTCTAGTATACATAAAAGCCTAATATGCAAATTGTTCGACCAGGAGTTCAACTGCTTGCTATGATGTGTGCTGACCACCAGGGGTGGTGTGGAACATGGCGGGCATCGGCGATGCGGCATTGGCAGTGGGCATCAGTGGAGGCGCTGCTGGCCCTGATGGGCCCTGATGAGAGTGGGACTGTGAAGGGATGGTGGAGTAGGTGAGCAGGCAGCACCAGGCCAAGGCGGGTGTGAGTGGGGGCCCAATCGTCCCAACCAATCACCCCACAAATGGTGATCAGTGGTAGCGGATGGTGGGGCTGCCGCCTGGCTCCCAGGAGCTGAGGGAGCTAGGTGGGGAGCCCAGCCCTGATCAATTGCTCTGCAGGCAGAATGGTGAAACAGGTGAAGGTGCAGTGCCAGGCTATGGCAGGGTGCCAGGTGGGGCTGCGGGGTTGCGAGGCTGGGGGCATAAGATGGGGCTTCAAGGCTAGGGGCATGAGCTGGGGCCTGATCTCTGCAGGCCACCCTGAGGGATCCCACCCATGCACGAATACATGCACTGGGCCTCTAGTATATTATAAACAGACTAGAGACCTGATGCACGAAATTTGTGCATGGGTAGGGTCCCTAGGCCTGGCTGGCAATCAGAGCCAATTGGGGCCTTCTTTCATTCCACACTGCCCCCTAGTGGTCAGCTCACATCATAGTGAGTGATCGAACTCCCGGTCTCCGGTCGAATTCCCAAGGAGACACTTTGCATATTAGCCTTTTATATATATAGATTATTAGCCATATATTAACGTTATCTAATTTCATTAACTTTACAAATAATGTTTTTTCTATCTTATCTAGCCATTTCTTCCATTACCTACTGTGGGAACCCTAATCAGAGTATGTGGAATGTTCAAGCCAACTTGCCATACACAGGTGCAAAAGCAAGGACACAGTGATCTTACTGTATGCACTGTGCAGGTGTTCCTTTCTATAACCCAAATATTGATGTCACTATTTGGCAAGAAGACTTTTTTTGTCTAAGTTAGTATAAAGATGTGTTACTGACCAGCCAGTAGAAGGCTGCTTGGTTGGGCTACTTTTTTAGCAATGACTCCTATATTTTCAGCTGCTTTGTGGGGCTCCTTTGAAGAACTATTTTGTCTGATGGCTCCTTGTTAGCAATGGCTACTTGGTCTGCAATAAAGTCTCTCTTCTATTCCTACAACTGCTCATATCTTCTTCACCTAATACCAGGTGTCCGAGGATGTGAGGCTCCCACAGTTGACATAGTCCGGCAGGATCAAGGAGGAACTTGCTCCCACAATTAGCACAGTGAGCAGGGTGAGCCTGATTCAGGAGTAAGTGCTCTGACACCTACTTAATTGAAAAATACCCCGATGTGCAGCATAACTAGAAACTTCATTAAACCTTTGACCTGCACAGACAGGAGCTGCATTGGGAATCACATACATTTCATTCCAAATAAAAGATGTTAGATGCTTTATGGTAAAAAAAATTTATAGGAGAATGATTTAGTATATCACATATTATTACCATGGCAAGATAATTCCTCAAAATGCTTAACGGATGCCAAAAGAAAGTAGATTTATTTATTTACATTTTATTGTTTAATAATTCAACATTAATAAGAAAACTTTTGTATAGTCCCAGAGAGACTGTAATAGGTTTGAATATACACTCAGCCAAACCTTTCAGATTCAGGTAAAATTATTGTATTCTCAAAAAATTATCAATAATGAGTTAATCCCTTATATAATTCACTTGAATCTTAAATGATTTTTTTGGTATGTATGTATGATTTTACATACAAAGAATATCCTTTCTAATTAATAATATTATTTAATATAAGAATTTCACAAAATGCTTATTATAATTAATTTTAGCAATTATATTAACCACATGGTGATGGTGATTCTATAGTAGTAATTATGATAGCATATTTAGAGAATTATAAGTTCTAGTTACCATGTTACATGTTTTGCAAAGTTTCTCATAACATCCTCAAAAACTCTTATGGTGTGGCTATTATTAAGAACAAATTTGCATATGATGACATAGACTTATTGTTAAATATGTTTTTAAAATTTACCTTTATTGTTGAAAGTATTACAGATGTTCCCCTTTTCCCCATTATACCTCTTCATCCTGCCTCTGCCCCACCCCAGGCCTTTAGCACACTGTTGTCTGTGTCCATGGATTATGCTTTTTTTTTTTTTTTTTTTTTTAAGTAACAAAGGTATGAGGTGTGGGAGCAGAAATCTAAGTATCAGCCTGACCCAAGGTCTTGTATAAATACAAGTAATAGAAAATTTATATCAATATGTTTTACAAAATGCAGGCCATAACCTATTAATTATGCTTCATCACCAAGATTGTTTAAAAAAATAAAAGATTAATTATAAATATCAGAACATATTAGAGTAATATAATTGTCTTGTATATTTATTTTTAGTTATACCCTGTCTGTTAATTAAACACTCTACCAGAGATAAAAATGTTTAGAATATTGAGTCTATTAACTACAGAAAACAGCACATACACCATCAAAAAAATTACTGAGTGATCTATAGAGGGCAAAAAGTCATTTTTTTAAGTACTAGAAAGTGAGAGTTCATGAAGGCTGGGGCCAACTAAGTACTAAAAATTGTTATTCTGGAGAGGATAGAATAAGTCCATTGATCTGGGCTTACTTGAACAAAATGAGTTCCATTACTCATTGTTCAGGAAACAGGATTCACTTTCTACCAAGTAAGGGTTCCTAATCTCAGAGTTGCTCCGCAGGCATGGTTCTTCACAGGTTTCAGCTGACTGATTCCACTAAAACAAAAGAGTCAGTTTTGGTATCTCCTAGGCAAGCGCTACTGTTCCTTGTTTGGTCAACATAAGCAAAATTTTCCTTACAGTCCTCTCCTGAAGCTCTCTTGGACTGAGACCATAGAATAATGACACAAAAGAATGATAGACAATTTGATTTCCTTAATGAACACTTTTATCTTGGTTTAGTTTTTTAATAGATAATGTTGTATTTATCTAGTAGATTCTTTTATGCAGTCATCTGATGTATCAATTTACAAGATAATGACTACAACATATAAGACTGTGGTAACAATATACTTGATAAACAACGATGATTACTAATGTCCTTTCATTTAGTAATTATTATACATAAGATCTTTCCTGAGTCTTTGAGGCTTATTTATATATCTTACAGCAAATTTAGTAATGAGAAGCTTACAGCAGAGACAATCAACCAAGACGAAGGAAATAAACAAACAACATTTAAAAACTGGAAAATACCTATAGTTGTTAAACCAAAAGTGGTCACTCAGAAATGACTGAGTGGAGGAAAATAGAATTGTTTTTAGAAATCAATTTATAAGGATTTGGTCAATAATCAACTTAGAGTAATAACTGGACAATGGAAGCATTGACAAATCTTTACTGCTTTTTAAATTTATAATCATGAGCTGCATAACAATGTGTTTGTTTTTTAAAATATATTATTATTGATTTCAGAGAGGAAGGGAGAGGGAGAGAGAGATTCATTGATCAGTTGCCTCCTGCATGTCCCACACTGGGAATTGAGCCGCAAGCCGGGAATGTGCCCTGACTGGGAATTGAACCATGACCTCCTGGTTCATAGGTCCGATGGTCAACCACTGAACCACACTGGCTAGGATGTGTTTTTTGTTTGTTTTTAACAACTAATCACATATATGACAGTGGTCTCATAAGATTATAGTGTAGCTGAAAAATTCCCAACATAATAGTGGTCATAACATTGCAGCATAATGCAGTAAGATACAGTAGTAATGTCCTAGGCCTTCACATTCACTCACTGTTCACTCAAATGACTTAGAGCAACTTCCAGTTCTTCAAGATCCATTCAAGGTAAGTGCCATAAACAGATGTACCATCTTTTAAATCTTTTATACCATATTTTTACTGTGCCTTTTCTATGTTTAGATACACAAACACTATTGTATTACAATTGCCTGCAATATTTAGTACAGTGACATGCTATGTAGTTTTATAAGTGAGTAGAGTCATATACTATCTAGGTTTGTGAAAGTGCACTCTATAACATTCACATAACAACAAAATCACCTAATAACACATTTCTCAGAACATAAATGTGTCATTAAGTGACACATGCCTGCACACAAAAAATTATTGTTTGTTTTAGACAATAAGGTTATTTAAATTTAGAAAACAAATCTGTCCTAAACAAATCAATTTGTAGACATTAATTGTACCAGTGTTTTTACATCAATATGAATATGCTTTTCTAAAGGTGAAAAGAATGCATTCACTGAAACATAGTTATCTGAGAAAGAAGTCACCTCTATCTAATTAAGCTAGAAGGTCAAAATTTCACTTTAGATTTGTCAGGCTTATTACTATTCTTAGTTTACTCTCCCCTCCAAAAAAAAAAGGCTTCTAACAATAATTTTAAACTAAGTAAAGTATTAGAAAATGCTAGCCAAAAGTTATAAATTTAGTATTTTTTTCCTTTGCTAAAAGTAAAAGATTAAAACTTCTGATTTGTCAGGGAACTTTCCAGAAAATATCAAAAGTAATATGATGAAAAGACATTTTAATAGTTTCAGTATGGGACTTGAAAGCAAAAACAAAATGAGTTCAGTTCACATTGATTAAAAAAATCAAGGAAGAGTTGTCTTGTCTTGGGTGACTCATTAATCAGAGTGAACATAGAGTTGTAGTAATATTGTAGAAAAATATTTATACTAATTATGAGTATTAGAACTTCCTTCAGTGAAAAACCCTTTCAGTTACCCTTTCTATTATCTAGGAGCACAGGAAGAAGAAGTATCCACGAATAACACAATATATATTCCAAGTTCATAATTCCCATTTAACTGTCAGCCCTCCAATATCTGTTAAAATATTATATCTATTTAAACATATACAGAGAGTCATCCTGGACAATTTTAGAAGAAAATATCTTGAAAGTTTTCTATTTTAATCATAAATAGAATTAACCTTATTAAACTAATATGCAAAAGTTAATTCTACCATTTTGATTTAAGCTTTATACACAACAAATATGCCCATGTAGTATTTAAGAATATTTTAAGAGAAGTAAAAGTAAATGTAAAATATTATATATGAATATATAAAAATAAAATAAGTAAAAATAATTGTTTTATATTTGTTGTCAATCTTAGAGAAATTCTGATGTCCTTACAATATTCTCTAGAAATAATAATGCTTTAAAAATTTTCAGCCCTGGCCAGGTGGCTCAGTTGTTTGGAGCATTGTCCTGTAAACCAAAAGATTGCAGGTTCGATTCCAGGTTGGGGTGTGTATGAGAGGCAACCAACTGCTTTTCTCTCTCACATAGAAGTTTCTCTCTCTCTCAATCTCTCTCTCTTTCTCTTTCTCTCTCCTTTCCTCTCTAAAAAAGAAAAAAAAAAGCAATAAAATCATATCCTCAGGTGAGGATTAAAAAAAAAAAAAACTTTCAGATTTCTGATGTCCTTACAATATCTTTTGGAAATAAAAAATTTTTGTTAAAACGTTTAAGATTTCAAAATAAATTATAAAGTTTAGAAATTAAAGTTACACTTAGCCGAAACCGGTTTGGCTCAGTGGATAGAGCGTCGGCCTGCGGACTGAGGGGTCCCGGGTTCGATTCCGGTCAGGGGCATGTACCTTGGTTGCGGGCACATCCCCACTAGGAGGTGTGCAGGAGGCAGCTGATCGATGTTTCTCTCTCATCGATGTTTCTAGCTCTCTATCCCTCTCCCTTCCTCTCTGTGAAATATCAATAAAATATATTTAAAAAAAAAAAGTTACACTTAAATAATATAATAATTGACATTTTATCATTCATTATTATAATTGAGTTTAGTTGAACATATATGTTACAGTTTTTAAAATTTTAAACATTTATTAAAACAACATTTTTTTTCAGGATAAAACATTTAGGATGTTAATTTTACTTATGTTTTCTCTGAGAAATTAAAACAAGACTCCTAAACTAGAATATGAAAATGACATTTTTGTACTATGATAGAATCTTGGAGAAGTCAGAATATTAATTTTTAAAAATTCACCTTGATTAGATACATTTTGTATATATTTTATTTCTTTTTACATAATATCACAATTTAATCATTGAATGAGTTTCATCTCTTACTGTCTCTTAGTTAAGAGATAAGTAACCAAAGCCATAACTACAGAGGATTTTTTGTTTTTGTTTTAGATTTTTCCTATAATTGAAGACAACCAGAGTTTTCCTTAGAAGGCAAATGCATTAAAATTAGTGATTCATTTAAAAAATCTTTAGAAATCTTTATGTTGTATTATAAAAGTATATGAGTATTTGTAACTTTCTATAAATTTGTAATTAGCATCAGAGTTACCATGAAATTTAAGAGGTCTTATCATCAGCTTAGTTGTTTGTTTTTCTACTTAGTATTATGTAGACCTGGACTAGATATTCCCAGATATGGAATTCCTTATGGAAAGGGTCAAAGCTGTGGTAAATGTTTCACCATTTCAGTGCCTATGTTTGCCACACAACAGGTCAAGAAATTATGCCTCCCAAAAGAAAGTAAGATTATCTTTCCAAAACAAGTACAGGGAAAAAGGGAAGCAAAATAAGACTGAAAGCTTAGTGGCAGATGACTGATGGTCAAAATTATAAAAAAAGTCATGAGCTACAATAACTCAGAGTTAGAATGCCTCAAACAATCTCAGTAAATGAAATAAACTATGAGCGTTCAGGAATAAATGAGATCTCAGTCAGTCACCACTGTAATTTTCACCCAGAGCACAAGATCACTGAAGACACAAACTGAGCACCAAAGGCACATGTTAGCCTGTTGTTTCTGTATAGAAGTCCAGCAATACTAGCACCAGTAAATGAGGTTAACACGGTAATTTATGTGGGACTTCTAGAATATCTATAATAATAAAAGCGTAATATGCAAATTGACCGAATGGCTGAACAGCGGAACGACCCTCCAGACAACCTTCCTGACAAAGCTGGGGCTGCGAGGGTGGCTGAGGCAGCAGGAGCTGTGAAGGACTACTCTTGCAAGAAATTCGTGCATTGGGCCTCTGGTCTGAGAATAAAACACCATGCTAAAGTACTACTTCTATGACTGCTTTCAGAGAAATTGGGGTAACCTCTTCCTCACTCTGCTGTGGGGTAGGGTCCTTAAAATATCTCAAAAAAATAATAATTTTCTGAGACTCACACCATAAGATGAGTGATTTTTATGTGCCTGGAATTACATCCCTGAGTTTCCAAAGTCCCATTTCCCTCGGTCAAGTCATAGAAGTGTCGCTGGGGTTTCAGTAGAGCTAGAAGCAAAGCCAGTGTCCAGAATTTTCTTTCCATGTTGGAGCTTGGTCCAGGTTAGCATCAGGCTAGCAGCAGTCCATTAGTCCATTGTGTGTGGGGGGCCCAGGTGGCCATGGGCACACAGGAGAATGCCAGGAAGCTGGGGTGAGAAAGCCTGGAAGCCAGGAGTCAATGCAACATGTCAAGGGCAAACAAAAGCAACCAACAGAGTGAACTCCTTTGTTTAGGGGAGCAAATATTCCAAATTTAGAGCCCATGCAGGGGCCATGCCCATTCTGGCCAATGACCTGTTCCCAGGTGTGACTGATAGGCATGTACCTTCCCAACATCACCCCAACTTTCCTGGGCATGAGTCTATTCTCCTCCTTGTCCAGTCCCTTCCCCCAGCCACCTGCAGGGAACACACTACCTGGAGAGTGCAAAGCTTTAGCTTCCTGGTGAAGCTGCCCAAATGCCATGCCTAGAATATTTGGCCTTCCCTTTGTTCCTTTCCTGTTATTAAAAACTAGGTTAGCCCTGACAGGTTTGGCTCAGTGGATAGAGCGTCGGCCTGCGGACTGAAAGGTCCCAGGTTCGATTCCGGTCAAGGGCATGTACCTTGGTTGCGGGCACATCCCCAGTAGGGCGTGTGCAGGAGGCAGCTGATCGATGTTTCTCTCTCATCGATGTTTCTAACTCTCTATCCCTCTCCCTTCCTCTCTGTAAAAAATCAATAAAATATATTAAAAAAAAAAACTAGGTTAATTACTACAGTATCATGACCACCACCACCACAATAATAATAATTACATAGCTGAATCTATTAATTTTCCAAACAAGGGAACACACACCAGTTAAGAAATGTACTGAGTAAGTTGCTGAGGTGGATAAAAAGGGTTATTTTTTTTAAGTAATTTACAAAGGGGGAAATCATGGTGATTGTTCTAGGTAAGTGTGGAAACTAGCACATTGAATAAAATGAAATGACTTCATATGGCTGTACTGTCCTTTAGTCATGAAGGCATCTTTAGTTTGGTTTAGTAAGTGAATGTTTGTTTATTCACACCATTCATATCCGTGGCATTTTCTCAGTTTCAGCTGTTTATAGCCAGTTATAATGAAATCCAATAGCCAGTTTTGTTATATTTTAGGAAAATACACACACACACACACACACACACACACACACACACACACACACATATATATATATATATGAAATGGATTTCTTAGTATGCATCTCTCTAAAAAAAATTGAGAACCTCTGATTTATATATTGGCAAAATTATTTGTCACGTATACATTGACTCTTCTCTAGAGCCCGAATGCCGAGAAAGTTCACTATTTTAAAATCCCAGTTTTTTCAAGATAAAAAAGAACAAAACTACTGACAGTTTTTGTGGAGTTATTTGCTAAAATTAGGTTAGTGTGAATGCAATGTTTTCTTTCCCTTGCTAATCTGTTTGTATTAAAGCAGAGAGATATAAGAAAATGAGCTTCTCATAAATTATTTCATGAGCAAAGTAAAGGAGAACAAACAGATAACAGCTATCACTGGTGCACATTGTTAAAAGAAGCTTTACTAATCTTAGGATAAAAAACGATGTCCCAGGTGCTTATCAGCAAATTCAATTACAAATGTAAAGCCAAGAAGTTTATACATGCAAAGCTAAAATCAGGTTTAGATGATTCTGAGGAATCTGGCCTGCTTTTTTATGAGTCTTTACCTAACCTTGATGAGACAGGAGTAAAATGGAAATCACGCATTCAGAGGCAAGGTACATGTCTTAAAAATAATGGAATTGGTCTGCAGGCAGTAGCTTAGCTGGCAGACTGTCACAGCATGCTCCCTCATTAGGATAATTCCTTGAAGCTTAAGATTGTTAGTATAAGCAAGGCTGAAATACCCAGACCTAGGTATTCATCTTCAAACTAAACTGTTCTTTGAACAATGATATGGTCCACAGAAATTTTAATACTTAGATATTAGTCCCAATAACTATTACCACAAACTTAATTTTATTTTTTTATCATTGACACTATTACAGATGTTCCCTATGTTCTCCCCCTTTGCCCACCTCCACTTAGTGAGCACAGTTTGTTCCAGTTACTTACACTATTTGAGACTACTTTTACTTTATGTGCAGATATATGAATAAGCTATGTCTAATAAACATTTTACTTCTAAAATTATTTTTTCTTCAACTTTGACCTAGTTTGGCATTGCAGTCAAGAGATATTCCTACCAGTATCATAGTTAACATTTAAAATTCTTTATAGTTTTGACTATTTCTCCATTTTTACATGTTTTTTAAATACTTCAATAGAATTCAAATAATTCTTATTATTTTACTTGGCAAAATGTTACTTTCTAATATTATCACTCTGTAATATTAAACCTAAAAAAAGTTTTACTACTATCATCAATTTTAGAAAATTTTCTATCAATTGTTTTATGCTTTAGCTACTTTAGAAATTACTTGTAATTTCATATGGTAACAGCTCATGTTAAATAACATAATATACCTCTATTGATACAAATGCTTTGTCTCTTCTTTTTAAAAAATGTTAGAATTTACATGTTGAAAATCTGATATGCACTTGCTATATTCTTTTCTCTGGCTGTTATTTTGATTTTTAATTATATTTTATAACCTGTTATTAATTATTTACAGAGAATTTATTGATGGCCTATTATATTTATTTGTAACCTTCATGAAGTCTAATCGTGATTACTTGTTCTGTTTAATCTAATGTGTATTTCTCACTCCTTTGACATTATTTAAACCTCTCTATTTTTCTTGGACTATACTAAAAATAATAATAACATTCTTATATTTCCCTAAAATTTAATAGGGTAGTTGTCACAGTTAAACTCTAAGTGTATTGTTTACTGTTCAAAGTATTTTGAAATGGACTTTTTTCTTTAATAAAAGAATTATAGTGAATTTTATTTAATAAAATATTCTAAAGAAATCAGTGTTTATGCTTAAAAAATATATTCAAAGGACTGTATTATAATGGAAGAACTACTTTTTCTTTTTTTAGATTTGCATGAAAGACTATGGTTTTGGAGGAATAATAAAGGTGCAGAAGTGAGCAAGTGAAAAGTACCATGAGGTCAGACATATGCTATCAGTAGACTGCATCATCCCAAACAAAAGAGAATAAGTAAATAATTGCTGAATGGATAATATGTGTGTGTGTGTGTGTGTGTGTGTGTGTGTGTGTGTGTGTGTGTGTATATATATATATATATTTTTTTTGAACAAATACATAATTAAATAATTTAACTATCGGTGGCCACCAAGATACAGAGAAATGAACAGCATGGGACAGAGAAGAATAGTGCCCATTGTTGCCACATCCCTGCACAGGCTAAACTCCTCATCACATCTCCCCCTATGTAGAATCAGCCATAAAATAAAGAGAAAGGTGAAGCATTTGAACTGTCAAAGGCTAAATTTGACATTTCTGAGAAGAAATTTGGTGTGCTAAAGAATATTTACAATAGGACAGACTAAATTCTTGTCACTTGAAAAAATGTGGGCTAGAGACAGAAACTAAGTTTTATAATGGAAAATAAGGAAAGTTGGACATCTGAGTTCTATAATTTTAATACGTCATATTTGTTGTATATGGCACTCATTTCTGATTTCAAAAATTCTAAGACAATTTGGTACGACAACATGTGATACTTGTCTTTCTCTGGCTAGCTTATTTCAGTTACATGAATAAATTTAAAAACCCAGGGCTAAAACTAAAGAGTTATTAAGAGAATGGCCATCTCACACACACACACACACATTGGTAACTATGTAAAAGTGATGATAAGTTACTAGTATTTAGCTTGATTGGTGTGATATTTTACACAATGCATAGATATCTCTAAATATAAAATGGCATACCTTAAATATAAACAATTGTCATTCATCAAGGGTATATCAATAAAAAATTTTTTTTGCTATGAATGTATGCTAGAATTGAGACTACTTAGTGGTATTGCTGTGCAGAGAAATGTCTGACTCAGAATTTACTGTACATTTTAGGAGAATAAATTCTTATAATAATGACTAAAATTCTAGTGACACTAGACTGCTTTAAATTTTTCTGTCAAGTTAGGCTGCAAAAGGAAAATAATATACTGTTTTAGAATGTATTGATTAGCCTAAATGTTTAAGTCTCAATAAAATTAGGCACATAAAAACCTATGAAAGGGGCACATTTCTAGTTATTAAAAGTCAAAATTTGATAATTAAATTCTATTCCTAGTAAACAATGTCAAAGCAATCATGTCAATAGACAAAGCTGGACTAACTTTATTCAAGGCTGTTGCAAAGGGGAGAGGTAAGAATTAAGTGTGAACTCAACTCCACAGAAACAAGGACTGGAAAGTTTTTATTATTTATTTATGTATGTATGTATGTATTTATTTATTTATTTATTTATTTATTTATTTATTTATTTATTTTAATCTTTATTGGTCAAAGTATTACATATGTCCCCCTGCTTCCCCCATTGACCGATTCTAACTTCCCTGCTTCCTGGCCTTCACCACTGTATTGTCTGTGTCCACAGGTTATGCATATATGCATATAAGTTCTTCAGTTCATCTCTTCCCACCCACCCCCAGCTTCCCTCTGAGATTTGACAGTCTGTTCCATGCTTCTATGTCTCTGGATTTATTTTGTTCAACAGTTTATTTCGTTCATTATATTCCACATATGAGTGAGATCATGTGATTCTTGTCTTTCTCTGACTGGCTTATTTTGCTTAGCATTAGTATATTCTCCAGGTTCCTCCATGCTGTCTCAAAGAGTAAGAGATCCTTCTTTTGTACTGCTGCATAGTATGCCATGGTGTAATGTACCACAGATTTTTCATCCACTCATCTACTGATGGGCACTTGGGCTGTTTAGAACTGGGACATTTTTAAAAGTAGGATAGGGTGATCCTAAGCCATCAATGCTTGTTAATTGGCTTTACTCTAAAGAAAAAGAAACTTTTTTTATATCTTCATTACAGCAGATAATTTTACACCTCAACTCAAGGCAGCCTATTCTCCCTAAAACTGGGAGATAGGAGCACTAACCCTGACATTCAAAAGGGATGGAACCCCTGTTTCTTCAGAAAGATGGTGCCTTGGCTATAAACCTGGCAGTAAGAGGAGAGAAGATTTACATTTCAAAGGACCAATAAACAATAAACCATTTTTAGTATTATAAAGTAAATGATCTCAGAAAAGGGAGGAATATTACAATGGAATACTACACAGTCATAAGAAAAGAGGAAGTGCTGACATTTGTGACAACATGGATGGATCTTGAGAATATTATGCTAAGCAAAATAGACAGAAAAGGCAAGAGCCATATGACTTCACTTATATGTGGGATATAAATCTGAAAGCAACACATGAACAAACAACAAAATCAAACAAACAAAACTTACAGACATGACAACAGTATGAAGGAAGGGGTTGGAAGGAGAGTAAAGGGTACAGGGGGTCAAATATATGGTAACAGAAGATTTGACTTTGGCTGGAGGGCATATAATGCAATACATAGATGATGTATCATAGAATTTTCCACTTATAACCTGTATAATTTTATTAAGCAATATCACCCCAATAAATTTAATCTTTTAAAAGGGAAATAGTGGGCTTATAATTAGAATAAAGCCTGTCCAAAGTTTAGTCAACATGGATGGACTTTGATCACATTATGGTAAGTGAGATAACTTAGAGAAAAATAAGTAATATATAATATTACTTCATATGTGGAGTCTAAAATGTCAAACTCATAGAAAACAGAGTAAAATGGTTTTAAGGTAATGGATGGTGTTAGTAAGATTGATGTACTTTAAGGAACAGGTAAATAAGTCATAGAGAGGTAAATAAGTCATAGAGATCTAATGCATAGTATAAAAATATAGACAATAATATTGCATTATAATTATGTAATGTGATAAAAGTGATAAATATAACTTTAACAGCAATCATAGCACGAAGTAAAAAATGTACATGTACACCTTTATTTACACAATGTTATATATCAAATATATTCAATAAAAATATAACCTTAGTCAAGCTGAGGGGAACATTAATGCTGTTTCCATGAGCATTCTAATGAAGAGGAAGCATTAGATCATCCCTAAAGGCAGAGCAATGCTACCAGCCCAGCAAACTGGCATGCCTTTATGATCTTGTGGCTTGTAATTGACCAAGAACTATATGCTATAAATATTTTATTTTTTCACAACAGTGAGCTCTCAGTATGACAACTTTTAGATTGTGAACACTGGAAACGGTTTCCTTCTTTCATTTTTGTTTGTATATTTCATGCTTTTTGTAACTCTGAAATAAAAAAAACGATACTGACTGCAATGTTGAATCTGAACTGTTAACTCCTGCTTCTTTAATGGGAGGTGGGGTGGGAGGGTAATGCAAAAATATAGAGAAGAGAAATATATTTGACCTTAGTATTTTTCTTTACACTAAGCATAGTCCTTATTAGAGGGGCTATCATCAAAAGAATATTTGTAATTCACTTCTAGTAATTGTCTGTGGTGGTTTTACATCTTATTAGATTGAACCCATCTGGACAGGTTTCTTTAGTTCATGGCCCAGAATTCCACACTGTGGCTCTGAGTCTCACTGTGGGAACCAACAATAATTCCAATCCCCATCTGAATTTTTCATATATTTGCACCATTTATTTATCATAGGTGAATAAGACAAAATTTTTCTAATAAAGTTAGAAGATGTCATTTGAAAAGCATGTTGCTTTCTTTAGCACCGTAAATAAGGAAAAAAATGGAAATTACTTACTTAAACTAATATCTAGAAATAATAACTATTTCATACTGATTATTATATACTTGGCATTAATTAATTAATTTATTACTCATAATAACACTAAAGACAACATAATTATTATTTTTTAAATGAGGAAAATAAGATCAATATGTTAAATAAAATAATACACTGAGTATTTAACAAACTTGAGTTTTGATACTAAGTTGATTTTGATTTTTATAACCAAAGTTCTTAGTGAAAAAAATGTTAGAGACAGGACAGACAGTTTTAGGGAAAAAGGAGGTCCTTGGAAGAGGAAAGCATATGTGATGGGAAGGAGATAGCTCCAAGATGCCAAAATGTTTATCTTACTTTTACAGAGGATAAAGAAATATTGCCAGAGGAAGGCATACATTCACAGAGGATAGAGGAATGTTGCAAGATAAGGGGAAGAGAAAAAGGGGGGGCACCAAGTGGGCTTTGGACTTTGAAACTGATACTCTGCAGAAGAATGACCAATTAGGAAAGAACGGGGCTCATAAATTAAAAAAGCGTCCAATTACAAAGAGTCATGAAGAGACAAAGAGCTGCAGACTTTATAAACCTGGAGACAGAGAGACTCAGAGCAGGATTTAGATTGTTTTCCCCTTTTAGAGCAAAAGAGCAGGGTTTTTCCTTTTGGGAGCCTTTCCCCAGGAGGAGTCTGTATATGCTGGCAATAAACTTCCACATGGTTGCTTAAAAATCTTCTGGCCTGTGAATTTATTCTTCAAACTTTGAGACAAGAACCTACAGGAGGAGACTGTGCCCCAACTCCAAGTATCAATAGCTTGTTCTTCACCTAAAATATAACTTCAAAGAATACTGTACATGAAGTTGCATTGTGAATATGATTTGGGCTATGTCATTTTCCTGAGTGTCTAAGTTATATCCAATATTTAATATCAAATTCAATAGGTTTTGATTCTATTAAATAACAATTTTCTTTTAGGTCACAGATAGTGAAAGAGACTATGAGATAGCACAGATTTTCTGTAGTTAACAATAATCCCAAGCATTTTACCATTTAACATGTTAATACCTTGTAAAATGCAATTAGTAAGAGTGTTTTATTTCAAATGCAATTATACAAAACTATAAAATGTAAATATTCATTTTAAATTTATATATTTTCTCTTAGCTGTTTTAATTTGGAGGGAAACCAATATTTTACTAACAGTAAAACTGAACTTCTTATTATTAGTGGATACCCTAAATGCATATTTGAATATCTCAGTATTTTATTTTTTAAAAATATACCCAAAGTAAAAGAAAGAGCATATTAAAAGACTGAGTACTATTTTTCATAATAATTTGAATATCAGTAGGAAAACTACATTTTAAGTGCCTAACATTTATATAGTTTTTCTAATTTTATTTGATCAAAGCCTATATATATATATATATATATATATATATATATATATATATATAATTCTACATATTGTAAAAGATTTTATTTATTTCCAAAAGCTCATAAGTTGCAGTTTCTTTCTCTGGTTATTTTTTGGCTAATACACATTTCTAGATGCTTCATTTATCAGCACATCGTGTGTATGTCTATGCTATAAAAGTGGCACATTGTTTCTTTACTCTAGGCTTTTTAGATTAATGAGAAAACCAAGTAAACTTGAGTTTAAGGGTCAGAGTTTTTTGTTATCTTTCTTAACTCTTGCCTAAGGGATTACTGTTACTGCAGAAATTTTACATTCAGTCATAGCATACTCTGGGGGCATTTGTCATGATCCTGACAAGTTAGATAAATGGTGAGTTAAAACCATGGGTGAAGGTCAATAAGGACAAGTCCTAGGCAGCTAAATTAAAAGCAAAATACCAATTATAATTCTACTTGTTACGGAAAGTGTAACTAAATTCAAATAGAGCAGAATCACTAATGACAAGTCATAGATTTACAAAAGTAACTTTTGACTGTACAATAACAGGCAATTAAACTCAAAACTTTATTTTTGTGCAGGTTTGTTTGTTTCAAGACTTGTTGTCATCCTCACATCATATTTATGGTAGGTTTAACAGGATTAATAAGTCAAAGGAATTAAAAAGAAAACAAAACACAAAGTACAGAATATAATTGAATGCGTGATAAATAAATGGCTATGAGTTAAATCAAGGTGACTTTTTATGTTTTAAGCACAGAAGTGTTAGTTTCTTTATTTCTGACTTGCAAGTTTTAGCAAGTAGAATGTAACTTATTCTTTATTTTATACTAGAGGTCCAGTGCATGAAATGCATGCACTTGAAAGAGTCCCTCAGCCCGGTCTGCCCCTTTTCACAATCTGGGAGCCCTCAGGGGATGTCCTACTGACAGCTTAGGTCTGCTCCCCGGGGGGAGCAGGCCTAAGCTGCAGTCTGGCCTCCCTCTGAGGGAGGCCACCGGCCAATCAGGGGAAGGCACCACCCCCATCACTCCCACACTTCTGCTGTCTCTGGTCTCCCTCTGTGGGAGGTACCCCTGCAATCAGGGGAAGACGATGCCCCCATCACTCCTCTGCTGCTGCCACTGCCTGCCATGAGGCTGCCTGAGCCTCAGCCATCGCAGCCACTGCGGTTTGCCGGAGTGTCACCTGGCCCTCATTGCCTGAGCCTTGGGCCCTCGCAGCAGCAGCAGCCATCAGCGGCTTGCTGGAACCCTGGGCTGGCCCTGGGTAAGTGGCAGTGGCCATCGGGAGTGCTCACAGCTGCCACCGCCATGTGGGGAGTACAGGTTGCCCTCTACCGGGCCCCACCTCCCCCACCCCTGTCCCCGCTGCTGCTTGCTGGAGCCCCAGGACAGCCCTGGGAAAGCAACAGCCACCCTCGTGTCCTCAACATTGCAAGTCCCCACCCCTACCCCCAACACTGTAAGTCCCCACCCACGCACTGCACAAGCAGCCTGCTGATCTGTCATTACTGTGATGGTGCTCTGACCAATTTGCATATTACCCTATTATTAGATTGTTAAATATATATTAATCAGTCTTTTAAGAGCATGTAATTGAAAGAAGTTTTAGGGGATAAAATAGGCAGGTTTAGGGAGTTTTTAAATAAAGAGAGTCCGTGGGAAGGAAGGCTTGGAGCCCAAAAGTGGGGGTTTGGAGATTCTGAAAGGCATACATTCACAGAGAACAAAAGGTGCCACAGGATAAGGGGAAAGGAAAACATCCATTCACAGAAGATAGGGAAAGCCAAAAGGTATGGGGAGAAAGAGGAAACAAACTTTCACAGAGGATAGAGAAACTGACAAATGGGAGAAAGAGGAAAACAGATTTTCACAGGAGATAAAGAATTCTACCACTGAGGGGGGAGAAAAAATGGGGGCACCACATGGGGTTTGAACTTTGAAGCTGATATAGTGACCAATCAGAAGGGAATATCGAGAAACAAAGAACTACAGCCTTTACAGTATAAACCTTAGGAAAAAGAAGTTTTGTGGGTCACCACCTTGGTCCCCCTCCCTACCTGGGAATCTGTACTTGTTTCCAGTAAATTCCACCCTTTGCATCTACCACCTTTGGTCCTTAGCTTCATTCTTTGAATCCACCTGGACAAGAACCCAGGAAAGAAGTCACCCTTGCATCTTGCTCAGAAAAAAAAAAAAAAAAAAAAAAAAAACTTGATTTATAATTGACTCTACATTCATAAAATATAACTGACAAATATATTAATTTATTAATTAATTAAAATATTATTTTAAAAGTTTCTTCACAAGAGAAAAATGGGGACCAATACTCTCCAATAAAAAAGAAACATGCAAATTGACCATTACTCCACTATACCCACAAGCCACACCCACCAGCCAATCAGGAGCGTGTATGCAAATTAACCCAACAATTATGGCGGCGGCCATGGAACTGGAGAAAGCAGGAGGCTTGGGTTGCCCCCAACAATGGAGGAAGCCAAGCTTCCCGCACACCCTGACCAGCCCTAACCTCTGCTCAAGGCTACAAAGTTTCAATTATAGAAGATAAATAAATCCCAACAAAAATGGCAGCAGCCATGGAGCTGGAGAGAGCAGGAGGCTTGGGTTGCCCCTGGTGATAGAGGAAGCCAAGCTTCCCGCCCACCCTGGCCTGCCCTGGCCTCCGCTCAAGGCTACAAAGATTCAATTATAGGAGATAAATAAATCCCAGATACCAGGGTCTCAGCTTGGGTCACCGGGGGGCATGACCAGCCTGCAAAGCACCACAGGCCCCTCACCCAGGCTGCCCCACACCCCAAGGGAACCCCCACCCTGATCTGGGATACCCTTCAGGGCAAACCAGCTGGCCCCCACCCATGCACCAGGCCTCTATCCTATCTAATAAAAGAGTAATATGCAAATTGACCATCACTCCAACACACAAGATGGCTGCCCCCATGTGGTCAAAGATCCTGCCCCCATGTGGACACAAGATGGCTGCCACAAGATGGCCAGCAGGGGAGGGCAGTTGGGAGGGAACAGGCCTGCAAGGGAGGGCAGTTGTGGGTGATCAAGCCTGCAGGGGAGGGCAGTTAGGGGTGACCAGGCTGGCAGAGGAGGGAAGTTGGAGGCGACCAGGTCTGCAGGGAAGGGCTGTTGGGGGGGAACCAGGCCTGCAGGGGAGAGCAGTTGGGAGGGACCAGGCCTGCAGGGGAGGGCAGTTAGGGGTGACAAGGCCTTCAGGGGAGGGCAGTTAGGGGTGACCGGGCCTGCAGGGGAGGGCGGTTAGGGGAAATCAGGCTGTCAGGGGAGTGGTTAGGGGGTGATCAGGCTGGCAGGCAGAAGCAGTTAGGGGCAATCAGGAAGGCAGGCAGGAGAGCGGTTGGGAGCCAGCAGTCCTGGATTGTGAGAGGGATGTCCCAGATTGGAGAGGGTGCAGGCTGGGCTGAGGGACACCCCCCTCCCCTGTGCACGAATTTCGTGCACTGGGCCTCTAGTTGTTAATATCTGTAAAATAAATCTCTACATTTACTTAATATAATAAGCCTTTTGAAAAAAATTAAATAGGGAGTAACTATTTTACAGAGATTGGTGGAATGGGCAGCATTGGGATGGTTCTTGGAAAAGGATTTTCTGAGGAGACAGAAACACTAAGGCAAAAGGCTCTAAGGGAAGGATGAATTACTCAAGATGAAGAGCAATGTGGAAGTACGTATTGTAAAGTTGTCTGTCTAATGGTACAAAATGAGATTCAGAAAAGTAAGCAAAAAAAAAAAAAAAAAAAAAAAACAGATAATCAAGAGGCATATAAACAATAGGAAAGTGTTTAGATTTCACCCTGAGTCTGAAGCAATGTTCAAAAGATAAACACATCATAAATGGAAAATGTGATAATTGTTCTAAAAGGTCCTAATTTCTTATTGATAATAATTAAACTAATCATTGTGAATGTTATCCAAATGGCAAGTTGGAGTTTCGGTGTTTTTGCAGGGATGGAACATTTGTGTATCTTGTCTGTTTCAATGCCAATCCCTTTGATGTGATATTGTACCATCATTTTGTAAGATGTTACCATTGGGAGAAACTGGGTTAAGGGGATATGGAAATTCAGATGTAGGCTTAAAGGATATTTGTAACAAAAGAAGCATGATCTATATCATAACCTTCCTACTCAAGCAAAATAAGTCTTTAATTTTTTTTAGAATTTTAAATTACAGTTGACGTGTTAATTTCAGTTATACAACATAGCAATCAGAAATATATATACCTTATGAAGTGATCACCCTGATAAGTCATTACACACAATACAATTACAGTATTATTGACTATATTCCCTATATTGTACCTTACATCCCCATGCCTATTCTTATAACTGGAAATTTGTGTTACTTAATTCCTTCACCTTTTCCAGCTATCACCCCAAACCCCCCCGCTTTGGCATTTTGTTCTCTGTATCTATGAGTTTGAAGAACCGCAATGCTAATATACCAGGGCATACTAAGTTTGTCTATGTTGCTCTTTTGTTTCGATGATGCCTACATTCCAGAATAGGAAAATCACTTAATCACAGTCTTACACACAGAAATATGAAAATAATAAAATATGAAAAAATGGACATACTGTCAAAGAATAAGATAAAATCTGCTATAGATAATGCTTACAAAGCTTAGTCTAATAAAAACCCAAGAAAGCTAAAGCATGTGGTAGGAGAAATTTGCTGTGTTGCTCACTGAGGGCAATAATCAGGGGATTCAAGGTGGAGTTGTTGGTGGTTATGCTCTTTATGCATTTACCATAAAGATTCATGCACCAAACATTAAAACTTTATGTGTTTAACATAGAGATTCATACATCAAAGATTAAACCTTTCCTATTGTTTCCTGAACTGAGATGTTCTTTATCAGCTTCAGCTTATTAAATAAAATGAATTGTGATGAAATGTACAAATCAAGTTGGATATCTCCTAGGCAAGTGGAAGATATTTCTTTTAAAATATATGTCAATTACTTCAGTGATAGAATCCATTTGTCAACAAGCAAATTTCTGAATTAATTTAAAATTTAGATCAGAAATTGACCTCCATAATTATACAAATATTTGAAATTATCATTCCAAAGTGTTCTAAATATTCCAATGAATATTTTCTTTTAATATCATAAAATGTCTTCAGTATTAATGACCATGCCAGCATCACGTTTTTCAAATAATAACATCCACATTTAGATTACAAATAATTTATTAACATAAATAATTCCTATATAAATTGGTTTCTTATAGTTTTATATATTCCTCGATTATTCAATAAATGTCCAATGATCATTGCAGCATGTAATGTATGGAAATGGCAACAGAGTCCACATGTTCGTAAAAATTATTTTACAGGGAGTTTTTGTCCCTAAAGTGCAGATTATACTATTAAGCAATTCCAAAAGAACACCTGATTGTCCATGTAATTAATGTCCTTAATGAATCTATTTAGTGTTTAAGCTTTGGTGATGAATAACACATTTTCAAACATTTTCTCATAGTGAAAATTATTCCCTTGAGCTTATAGCTTCCTGTTGAAAGTAACTAAATCTCTCCAATACATTCTCTGAGGAGAATAAGCAGTAATCTCTTGGGAGACTCGCTGCTATTGTGAATTACTTGTATTGACACAATTCCATTTCTAAGCACTGTTGTTCTGTAAATTCTCATTTGTGATTTTTATTAATCATGAATAAATATTCGTTGTAAGACAATACATTCAACATATTTAATTGAATACATAGCCATTCTGAAAACCAAGCTGAACAGAATGTCAAAACAGATCTAAATTTGATGCAATGTTAAATGTCACTTATTTTATGCTAGTAAACTCTATCCTGCTATATATTTAATTTGCTTTTATTTTTACAAGCCAACATTTCCCATTTAGACAAGATAATTTTAAACCTTTTATTCAACTATAACAAATATGTTTGAATTGTAGTTCTTCATATCATAAAGAAACAGGGAGTTTGTATCCCTAACATGCAGATTATACTATTAATCATATATCCTCTTATTTAAAATATCAAACATTTGCCAAAACCGGTTTGGCTCAGTGGATAGAGCGTCAGCCTGCGGACTGAAAGGTCCCAGGTTCGATTCCGGTCAAGGGCATGTAACTTGGTTGCGGGCACATCCCCAATAGGAGGTGTGCAGGAGGCAGCTGATCGATGTTTCTCTCTCATCGATGTTTCTGACTATCTATCACTCTTCCTTCCTCTCTGTAAAAAATCAATAAAAAAATATATTAAAAAAAATAAAATAAAATAAATAAAAAAAATAAAATATCAAACATTTGATAAAGTGGCAATCCCTTGATACAGTTATTAATTTAACTTATGCATTTGAAAAGTCTGATGATTATAATACCATACTAGTTATTTTGGGTCAATTTGTTCAATAACTCATATAAAAAACTTATAAAATAATAAACGTTGCCAAAGTGGCATATATGTGCTCAATAAGTTGTTTATATACAATTATTTTCCAGTTCTTTATTTGAAAACTATATAATATAATAATTCCAACAATTCTCTTAGTGAGATTTTGACACAAAGAGTTAATTTCACTCTCTCACTTAGAACTAGAGAAGGCTGGCCCTGACTGCTTTGGCTCAGTGGATAGAACGTCGGCCTGCAGACTGAAAGGTCCCAGGTTCGATTCTGGTCAAGGGCATGTATGTTGGTTGCGGGCACATCCCCAGTGGGGAGTGTGCAGAAGGCAGCTGATCAATGTTTCTCTCTCATCGATGTTTCTGACTCTCTATCCCTCTCTCTTCCTCTCTGTAAAAAAAATCAATAAAATATGTATATTAAAAAAAAAAAAAAAAAAGAACTAGAGAAGGCTGGAGAAACAAAATATAGGTACGTAGCCTGGCATTGTTCAGTGGTTGAGTGTTGACATATGAACCAGGAGGTCACAGTTTAATTCCTAGTCAGGATTGTGGGCTTGATCTCCAATAGGGGGTGTGCATGAAGCAGCCAAACAGTGATTCTCTCTCATCCTTGATGTTTCTATCTCTTTCCCTCTCCCTTCTTCTCTGAAATCAATAAAGATATATTTAAAAATAAATAAAAATATAGGTTAAGTAGTTAAAATAAAATTAATGTGTAGCAATTTATAATATGATATAAAAGGATTAAAAGCATGTGAGAGTATATATTAGCAGACAAACTGGCATTTTCAAAATACATTTTCTATTTTCAATGTGGTTAGCAAATTGAGAAATAAACATAGTTTTATGTATCAGTTTTTATGTGAAACTAGAGGCCCGGTGCACGAAATTCATGCATTGGGGGATGTGTCCCTCAGGCCAGCCTGCACCCTCTCCAACCTGGGATCCCTCGAGGGGTGTTTTGACTGCCTGTTTAGACCCAGGATCAGGTCTAAACAGGCAGTCGGACATCCCTCTCAAAATCCAGGACTGCTGGTTCCCAACTGCTCACCTGCCTGCTTTCCTGATTGCCCCTAACTGCTTCTGCCTGCCAGCCTGGTCACCCCTAACTGCCCTCCCCTGCTGGCCTGGTCCCTCCCAACTGCCCTCCCTGTTGACCATCTTGTGTCCATATGGGGGCAGCCATCTTTGACCACATGGGAGCAGCTATCTTGTGTGTTGGTGTGACAGTCAATTTGCATATTACTCTTTTATTAGATAGGATAAAAGTAATTTATGACATCTAACCCACCTAAGAGATTTTTTGAAAATATATCTTTTTATTGATTTCAGAGAGAAAGGAAGAGGGAGAGAGAGATAGAAACATCAATGATGAGAAAGAATAATTGATCAGCCTTCTGCATGCCCTCTACTGGAGATGGAGCCCACAACCCAGGTATGTGCCCTGACTAGGAATTCAACTGTGACCTCCTGGTTCATAGGACAACGCTCAACCACTGAGCCATGCTGGCCAGGCCCACCTAAGAGTTTTTAAGAGGTATTAAAAACTTTGTTCACTCATGTACATTATTTTTTATTAGAGAACAAGTTGTACTCTCAGTTGTAGAATAGTTTTATACTAGTTTTATACTATTTAACATAGAGAATTATGAAGTTAAAATATGATTAATGATTAAATTCTGAATAATTGTAGACTTATATAATTTTCTTGGTAGGGTCACTATGTGATGGTATTGTTATTTTATCCTGTGTACTTAATGTTCTTAAGAATAATAAGAGCAAAACAACATTTTCTAGGATTAAGCTGTTACTTGATTTACAGTAGTTGCAAAATTCATGGACAGTTGGAAAGCTTTTCAGTAAAGGTAACAACTTCAGAAAATGATATAAAAGAAGTACTTTAAACAGCTGAAAGCAGTGGCCCCATGGAACAAAAAAAATGAATAGTGAGGGTTCTGTGTGATGTTCATATTGAAGTCCTATTCTTTTGTGCCTCATCGAAGATCAAATGTGATGAGGCACTTATTACTAAATAAAAGGATATGGGGCTTTCACTTTCACAAATCAAAGAATCCAATTGCTCTTCCTTTTATAAGTACTATGAGGGATTAAAGATTTAGATTTTTTTAAATGCAACATCTTAACTTCTGCTACCAACTACGGATTCATTGCAGGATGTTAGTGCCCTACATAGAAAATACTTCTTCTAAAAGGCACCTAAAGTTGCTACATTATTATAACATCCCATTTTTCCACCAAAGACTACAAGATGGAGTTCTCTTACATAATATCTGTAACAATTTCTTCTCTTAGGTTTAAATTTTCAAACCTTAGAGTAGATAGTTTATATATGGTTCCTTTAATACACAAGAAACATTACTAAATGTGAAATATATCTGTAAAATATCAATATTTTTCCCTACCTTACCTTCACTGTCTTGCTTCCTCTCTAACCACCCTGATGATCTTTGAACACATCAAATTTACTTGTATTTTAGGGATTTTGCACAGCTTTTTCTCTTCACTTAAAATCATTCTTACCAAGATTGTCATGTGATCAACACTCTCACTTACTTAAATCTTTTTTTTTCCAATTATTTTTTTTATGGCTCAAATAGCACTTTACCTCCAAAACTATTTATAACTGCAATTTACTCCTGTGTCTAATATTCCTGAACTCTCTTCATATCTGTTCTTACAAAATAGTTAGTATCTTCAAATTATATTCAATTGATTATGTCTAGTTACTACTTATTACATATTTCCCACTAGTAGAAGATAAATTCCATGAAGGCAGGCATGTTTGCTTTGTTCACAGGTACTAGTATAGGCTAAGTTCCTTCCATAGTTCCTGGCATACAGTGGGTACTCACAAAATATTGTTTGAATTAATGCTGCTGTAAACAATAATACATTTATTTGTATGTACTATAGGAAAAGGTTTCATTTAGATCTCCACTTCTTATTTTGCATAACTTGCATCCATCACCTGTCAAAATGTCTTGTTCTGTAAAATAATAATGTTTCATGCTTTCTTTTCCTTCTACCTGACTTAATTTTTGTTACTTATTTTTCTACAAACTTTTCAAGGAAAAAAAAAAAAAAGGAGTAACATAGCTTTCTAGAATATAAATAATACTAGGGGCCTGGTGCACGAAGATTCGTGCACAGGGGGTGGGTTCCTCAGCCTGACCTGCACCCTCTCCAATCTGGGAGCCCTCTCCAATCTGGGAGTTTGTGTCTTTCTTTGCCATCATATGAGCGAATTGTCTGAGACCCCAACCCAGTTTGGTTTGTTGCTCACAGAATAATAGAGGTATTTTTTTTTTTCTTTGCTTCATTGGTGGAGATTTCCTGGAAGTTTTAGGATATCTTCCCTTTAATTTTTCCTAGACACTCTGATTTTACTTATGTCTCTCACCTTTGCTTTCCCTCCACCCCCCACTGCAACAGTAACTTGCTCCAGGCTCACTTTGCTCTAGTGTCTAGGTGATCCGTATGCCATCAGAACTATGATTCCAAGCATTCCTGGTGCTCCACATGCTCTGGGCTTCTGCTTCCAGTCCTGGGGCTGCCATCAGAACTACTATTCCCAGAATTCCTGGTGCTCCCCGTGCTCTTGGTTTTCTCTTCCTGCTCTGTCTACATCCCAAGGCCTCCCGCTCTGCCAAGTCCTCCAACCTGCCAGCTCTCCCTCTCTGCTCTCCGTCTGGCGGCTTAGGGAGCCAAGTTCCCCAAGCTGCTCCACTCTCCGCCGACTCTCCCACTCTGCTCTCTGCTCAGCAACCAAGGGAGCCATGTCCCCCCAAGCTGCCAGCTCTTCCTCTCTGCTCTCTGCCCAGTGCCTGTGTATGCAAATTAACCAGCCATGGTCTTTGGGTTAATTTGCATACTCACTCCTGATTGGCTGGTGGACATCAAGGAGGTATGGTCAATTTACATGTTTCTCTTTTATTATATAGTATTATATATGGTGAAGTCACTTACAATTTCTATTACAATTTCTTATGCTCTTTAAAATTATAGAGCTATATATTCTAAGATTGTAAGCACATTTACAGATGTGGGTTGAGAGGTCTGAGGTACTTTACACATTTATATATAATGCAAGTATTGTTAATATATTATTATACTGTATAAGTATATACATATATTGGTGATATTAACATAATTATTAAAGTATCTTCATAGGAAAACCATTTTATTTGTAGTATTATGCTGGGTATCTAGTTGAGAAGAAATCTGCAAGTATGCTTCCATTCATAAACTCAATATAAGTGTATTGAGTACCTACAAAGTAGCAGACATTAGGCTATGGTATAAGGATATAGAAGAATACAAAACAAGAAAGATCGGGTTCTACATGAAACTTTTATTTGGAAGTATTAAAATAAAATTATTTACAAATGAGTGGAAATTTTATTATAATGAAATGTAAAATAAAACATGAATAATCAATTGTTATATTTTTTCAAAGTAGAAATGGCTAACACTTCATTTACATGCACCTAAGGAAATACACTATTAATAGATTAATTTAATGTAAAGTATTAAATGTATATGCACATTTTGTTACAGTAAAACAACATAATGTGTTTAACTCTTTGCAGATATTCTAGTGCCTATTCACACACTTAAAACTTTTTTCTCTGAGACTTCAGTATTATGTTGCCTACTGTTCAATGCTTAAAAGCAGTTGCTTCATATATTTTGTTCAGTTTATATTGGTTTACATATGGAAGGTTATTCCAGTACCAATTATTCCATCATAGCGAGAAGTGGACGTATAAAGCCATGTAAAGTGCATATCATTTCATAGAAAGATCATCTGAGAAAGGACAGGTCCCCAGTAACAAAGACCATGTAACAAGTTGTTGAACTTGTACAGACAAGCAATGCTTAGTACTTACTTGAAATTGGATAATAGTTTCAAGAATGAATATATTAGAATGTTCAATATTATAATATTAAAATATAATATAAATTTTCATTTCCTGTATATTTCAGCATTTCTGAAGAGCAAAACTATAGTGATTTTTAAATGCCTAGAGCAGACTGTGTTGTCATAACACTATTTATTATAATATAGACGAGCTAACTTTAAACCTAACTCATCACACAACAGATCTAAAATCCTCTTGAGTTCCAAATTGGTAAAAATGTTTTCTCTGTCTTGATGTATTCCTTGAATCTATATATTGCTATTTCTCTTTGCAGACTCATTAGAGAAGTAAGATCTACAAAGGCCCAGAGGTCAAATCAATGGAATAAGAACACTAATTTGTTTCACTGTGTCAAATGGGTGAGTCATGATCAAGAGCAAGAAAATTATGGTTGAAACTGTTCCAATTAACAGATTAACACCCAGAGGATTAGAACTTTAGATAAGACACTCTACGAAAGTAAGCAAATGATCTGGTCATTGAAGAGTACATATAAGGTTATAGGCTACAGGTATTGGCAAATGAATGGATGAGCCACTAGTTTCTGAGAAATCACAGATCAGATACTATCACATTGCCCAATTCATAGTAGGCATGCAATATACTGTTGCTGATTATGAAATGAATGTCATTCCCCAGTCTAAAAAAAAAATGAAAGATCTAATGAGGGATATAAATCATAGTGTTAGAAAAGGCTTACATTTCCTTATAGTTCTTCCCCTCAACAAATGTTCATGTAAGAAAGTATCACAGCAATTTGATTATGCAATTGGGTGTCCCAAAAAATGTACACACATACATTTGAAAAATTATAAAGGCAGTGTTTATTTAAATACATTTCATTTTCATTTAACAGCTATTTGCTGTTCAAGTCTGTATACATTTTTGGGGGGACACCTTGAATTTACAATCAATGAAAACTTGATCCTGTGACATTTCATAGCCCTTCTTAGTCACAATTTTCCTTTCAGATGACAAGGGTGTGGGTTTTGTTGGTGCAAAGAACTCCTCTTTGAATAGCTATCACTGAATTCATGGTCATGAACCTATTTCTGTACATTTTTCATGTGAAGAAGATCCCTTGAACTTATGCAAGTTTAAGTATAATCTAATGCTACTAGGCCACTAAGTTTTTGGGTATGATTTTGTGCAGGTAGTAAAAATATACATATATCTAATACATACCTATTCCTTGAGAAAAAACAAAACAAACATGGGTTCATTATCACCAAGCTGCTGTTGGTTTCCTCAAGGGTTGGTGCCATAGCCTGCTACTGTTTTCTGTTTGGTTAACAGTAGCTAGGCTAGCACTGGTAGCATAAGCCAATGCTGTTGGTCCCTGGCATTGCCTTTATGTCTGCCACTAGGGCCATGTCTTTCATGTGCCTGTTGTGGACAAAAGGGGCCACATGCTAACCTGACAAGCTCAGGGAAGACCTGCATGACAGTCTTGAAAACTCAGAGACCTAAAGTAACCACAAAGAATGGTCTGAAATTAAATTTAATTAAAAGCAGTTATGGTGGTGTGAGAATAAACAAATCATCTTTTCTGTCAAAGAACAGTTTAGACAGCTGCCATTTTGGACTGCATAACTTGGCAGCCGCCATGTTGGCCACATGGCTTGCAGGTCCCCTGGGGGCTGCCATCTTGAAACAGCAAAGGCCAAACCCTCCCTTTGAATTAGCCAATCACGAAAGACTGTGCGCCTGAGCTCCAATCAAGAGCAAGGGAAAGGTCACGTGCATCAGGGATTATAAAGCTGAGCAGACCACCTGCTCGGTGTGCACATGCTTCCAGACCATGTGTGTGCAACCTTCTATGTAGAAGTAAAGATATTTGCCTAGCTGCCTTGCTCCGAAGTATGTTTGTGTTCTACCAGAACCCCTGACTTGGGGGGCTCGCCTTATTTCTTACAGTGGGTAGTTACATTCTAGGCGGGTATCTTCACTGACAAGGTCAACCTTTACCTTAACTAAGCCTATCTGTCTTTTTGCATCTATGATAACATACCCTTGAAATGTCTGGGTAACTTGTAACTTCCTTTTTCCTGGACTCCTTGGAGCACAACCTAATGTGCCTTGGCTCCAGGACAGATACCACAAATTCCTTCATTGTTATGTTAATTGTTCCTACATCCACCTAAGTATGTGTCTATCATTTTACTTTTTATCCAATCCCAGGGGTTTCCCCATTTTGCTTTATCCCACCTCTCTAGTCTATCACCAATGGATTTTATGTAACCCATCTATGTCCCTTCCTTTGATTGCAATTTATAAATACAGATGTAACCCGCCATTCTCCAGAGCATTATCTCAGTCCATTGAGGTTCTGCTTCCTGGAAATTGTCAACAGTTTGGCTCAAATAAACTCACAAAAATTCTTTACAGGTTTGAATATTTTTATGTTAACACCATTATGCCAGACTATGAGTTTCCAATAACCAAGTTTTTGAAAGGTCCCCTTGCTGAGTCATTTTCGGTACATGTTACATTAGTTCTTTTTCATAGCTGTAGGCATTCTAGTTGACGACATTCAACCATGTAATTTTCTTAAACTTTGTAATAAATCATGATTGTTTTAAGCGGGTTTTACACAGGAGTGAAATAATTTAGCCTGTACAAATTTATATATATACTAGAGGCCCGGTGTACAAAATTGGGCACAGCAGGGAAGGAGGTCCTTCAAACCAGCCTGCCCCCTGTTATAGTCCAGCAGCCTTCAGGGGATGTCCTCCTCCGTGGGAGGCGACCGGGATGATCAGGAGAAGGCACTGCCCCCATCACCCTGCTGCTGCTGCCACTGCTGGCCACTGCAACTGCTGGCCCTCAGCCCTCGCTTCTTAGCACTGGCCCCACCCCCCACCCACTGGTGTGTGGGGGGGATCTGGGGCCAGGCCAGCTTGGGGAAGGGCTGTGTGAGGTTGAGGCACAGCATGTTGCACTCTGTCCAGCCTCTGTGAGGGCATGGAGCCTGAACCAAGCCTGTGCTGCTGCCTCTGCGGAAGGGGCAACACTGGGACTGGGCCGCGCCACACCACGGCCTGTCCCGCACCACTTTGCAGAAGCGGGCACGGTGCTGCATTCTCACCACCTCTGCAAAAGGGGCTATGGCGCTGGCCCAGCCTGCCCCTCCCGTGTGGCGCCAACCCACCCGCTTCTCCCATGTGGCGCCAGCCCTAGACCCTCCCAGCTGCTGTGGCTTTGTCCAGATGGACATCCTGAAGACATCACCCTAATTAACATATTACACTTTTATTAGTATACTAGAGGCCCATTGCACGAATTCATGCCTGGGTGGGTTCCCTTGGCATCGCCTGCAGGTATTGGGCTGAAACTGGCAGTCCAATGCTGCCTGCCACTCCTGCCTGCTGGTCCTGCTCATCCTGGCCCTGCTGTGCCTGCCACGGGCTCACACCCAGTTAGTCCTGATTGGGAGATGCTGTGCTGCCACAGCAGCACTTGCTAGCCATGAGCCCTACATCTTGCGCCCATCCTGAGAGGGGTGTGGGGGAGCTGGGATGGAATCAGCCCTCCAGGCAGGAAGTGGGATGCCCTTGTCAGCCCCGGATCCGGATCCATCCCACTGATGTTCGTGCCAGTTGTCAGGAGCCATCTGGTGGCTGCTTTTATATCATGTCTTCCTTGTGGAGCGTCTGGGAAGGGTAAGCAGCTGGGGTGCCAGAGGCCAACTTCTAGGAGGCCGGCAATGCTGTGGGAATTGTGCCGGCGGCACTGGTCTGTCAGTGCCTGGCCCATTCTCTGGTGATTGGACCTGCAGGACTACTGAGGGAGGGAGTGGCTGCCACCTGGCTGGTGGGCCGCTAGGACGGGTCAGTCAGTTGAGCGGCACTCCTGCTGTGGGAGTGCACTGACCACCAGGGGGCAGCTCCTGCATTGAGCATCTGCCCCCTGGTGGTCAGTGTGCGTCATACTGACTGGTCGATTGGTCGTTGGGTCGTTCAGTCACTTAGGCTTTTATATATATACTAGTAGCCCTGCACACGTATCCGTGCACCAGTAGCTCTTTGCGGGGCCTGGCTGCTCCGTGCACATTGCCCAGAGGCTCTCCGCGGCCCAGAGGCCCATCTGCAGCTGGGTGCAGAATGTTTGCCTTGTCGCTGGGGCGATAATGCAAGCGTTCCCCACCCCCCACCCTCTCTGTGCCCATTGCCCAGAGGCCCTCCGAGGCCAGGGTGGAATGCTTGCCTTGTCACCTCGGCGACGAAGCAAGCATTCTGCCAGGCTGCTCACGCTGCCCGCTCTTGAAAGGGAAGAGACTCCATTTTTGTGCTAGGCCCTTCATCCTGTCCCCAGAATAACCTCCTTTCCGAGAAAAACTACAAGAAAGCAGCTAGGCCCAAATTGGGCTATACCGTAGCATGCTCCTTCACCCATCAGGTGCCAGGGCCAGCCTGACAGGTTGAACTGGGCTGAGGTAGGGAGGTGGGAATTGAGAAAAGAAAGAAAGACAGGAGAGTGGGATCGGGAGGACTACAGATCATCGAGAGACTGCAGCAAGTTTATTAACTGCGTAATGCCTTTTGTGCACAAAACACTGAATAGGAGGTCTGTCAAGAGGAATGTATTCTTTGTTCCTCTTAATCTCTAAGGGAGAGACAGAGCAGAAGGACAAATTCTCAGTACAGCAAATCAGTAAATAGTTACAGACTTCTTGGTAAGCTATGAAAGGTTGCTCTCATTCTACTGATAACCGCCATCCAAACAAGCCTGGGAAAACTGTGTGGGTAGGGGACAGCCTTGCTAGTCCCTTCAGGTGACCTGGAACTGACCAATCGGGGTCAGCCAACTCAGGGGACCCTCCCCCTGCCCCAGACCCCTATAAAACCTTTGTCCTGTTGAAGCTCTCTCTCTCTCTCCACCTCACCGCTGCGCCATTGTGTGTGTGTGTGGGACTGAGCTCGAGCTAGCTCGAATAAAGGCTCTTTGCTTTTGCATTGGACTTGGCTCCCTGGTGGTCTTTGGGGATCACGAAATCTGGGCATAAAACTCTCAGCAGCCATACCCCTGGGACTGGGGGACACCAGTGGGGCTAAGAGAACTGGGCGCCACCATCTTGTGGCTATGGGCACCACCCTCTTTGTGACGGAGTGAGGGTTAATTTGCATATTACCCTTTTATTAGATAGGATATATATATATATATAAATATATATATATATATATCCACTTCAAAGTACAAGAAAACTAAATATTCATTTCACAGTTATAACATCAGTTGTCAGGTAGTCTGTGTTAAAGTGAATAAAACACAGAACTTCCTTAAGTATTCTCCAAAATATGTACACTTTTTCTAATTTCCTTTTCTACTATCTTTTCCTCATATACTGACCTAGGGCAACATATTTTTATTGGCTGATTTCATATTTATATTCTTGAATAATTCAGGAGACAAAGAGATGGACTATATACATTTTAAGATACATTTGTATCATTTTTCCAAGAATGAAAGAGAAAATCAAATTATGGAAATGGCAGAGAAACTAAAACTTTTCAACTATATTCAAATCCTCATATAAGCTTTTATTTTTAGTAAAGTGAAGTGAATTTTTATGTTAAAATTTCAAGATTTGAAATCAAACAGCAACACTATTATAATATCACTAGGGGCCCGGTGCACGAAATTCATGCACTGGGGGGGGGTGTCCCTCAGCCAAGCCTGCCCCCTCTCACATACTGGGAGCCCTCAGGAGAAGTCCTACTGAGGTGACCAGGCTGATCAGGGGAAGGCACCAGCCCCATCACCCCGCTGCTGCAGCCACTGCCAGTCACCGCAGCCACCAAGGTGTTTTCATCAACACGGACTCCAGTCCCTTCACCATGAAAAAATGACAACTTTCTTTAGGCATTTTCAAGATGTGTCTTTCATAGGATATGACATTTCTTTCTTTCTTTTATTTTTTTATCCTCACCTGAGGATATGTTTCCATTGATTTTTAGAGAGTGTGGAAGAGGAAGGGAAAGACAGAGAGAAACATCAAAGTGAGAGGAGCACTTTGATTGGTTGCCTCCTGCATGAGCCCTGACCTGGGCCCCAGCCAGGGAGGAGTCTGCAACCAAGGTATATGCCTTTGATCAGAATCGAACCAGACCCTGAGGTCGGCAAGCCTAGGCATTATCCACTGAGCCAAACAGACTAGGGCAGGATATGACATTTCTCAGCCCTCCAGCAACGGTCCTTACTTTTTTTCTCCAGGAGTGTGGTGGAAAAACCCTAGATCACCTTTTTGGATTCTTATACCCAAGTTACTAAGAATATTACCAGTGGCAAACAAGGAGCTTAGCCAATGAGCGGTCAGAAAAGGTATTTCCTCTGTAGTTCATACCAATGGCCTCTGATCTCTGGCTCCACCCCTGCCAAGGCCTAAAGCCTCGGGGACTGGGCAGGGGCCCCCCCAGCTCCCTCCGATAACTGTTCGCCCAGCTCTGCCCCTGCCCAGGCCCCAAGCCTCTGGCCGGGGCTTGGGGCCTGGGCAAGGGACCGCCAGCTCCCTCGGATCGCCCGATCACCTGGCTCCACCCCTGCCCAGGAGCCCCCTGGCTCAGGCCCTTCCCAGGTTGCTCAGGACCCATGGGGGCCTACCTCAGAGTGACCTGGGTCCTGAGAAAGTTCCCGGGACCCAGGCTGCTGGGCGCCTATGTATGCAAATTAACCTCCATCTTTGTTGTCTTAATTTGCATACTCACTCTGATTGGCTGTGGGTGTAGCAGAGGTAGGGTCAATTTACATGTTTGTCTATTATTAGGTATGATTTGAAATACACCGGATGCTTATTTTGTTAGTTTTATTTAAACTTGATTATTCATGGACATTATGACTTACTAATTTGACTTTCTATGAATTGCAAAATTCCCAGAGATATTACAAATTGACAAGAGTCAACTTTTTTCTAGATATCTTATCTTATCACAGTATAGCAACTGAAAGCAAAGATATCTAATATATTAATCCCTCTACAACTGTTCAGCCTATGCAGTACTTGCTACAGAGCAGAATGTTAGAGAAATTGAGGAAGAATTTAGAGAACTGGAATGGGACATCATTTGGCCTAGGCCATATCACTCAAGTCCTTCAAATATTTAAAATATATATAATCACCAATAAATGTAATATCAGATAGATAGTTTTATAATTGCAAATGCTTGAAAACTTCAAATAGTATTTTCACTTTTCCTAATCATTCCTAGCAGAATAATTTTGGAATTTACATATGAAATATCACCATCTTTTTGTTTACTTCTTTTTTGTTAATCCTCATCAGAGGATATTTTTTTTCTATTGATTTTTAGCAATAGTGGAAGGGAAAGAGGGGGAGAGAGAGAGACATTGATGTGAGAGAGACACATCCATTGGTTGCCTCCAGCATGTGCCCTGACCAGGGGCCTGGGATTGAAGCTGCAACCCAGGTATGTGCCCTTGATTGGGAATTGAACCTTTGACTCTTCAGGCACCCATGCTCTATCCACTGAGTCACACCAGCGAGAGCTGAAATATTGCAATCTTGATTATTTAGTTAATATTTAATTTTTAAAAATATATATTTTCAATTTCCCCTCTATATATCTGCCTCCCATTTGAATGAATATATGCAGAATAGAAAATTAGGATAACTAGCTAGTTTATGTTGCCTTGCATATATTTTAAGTTTTTCAAATTAACGGTATATTTACTCTGATTTAGTTTAAGTAGTATATAGGAATTTTTTTTAATTTTGTTTTTAATATGTGTATGGATTAAAAACAATGTATATTCTTGACATATTTTAAGATAATTCTAGAGCTATAAGAGAATTTTTGCATGATTTACTTATATTCCAGTGAATAAGTATTTTACAATTTTCTAATTATTCCTCTTCTGACTGGAATTCAGATTGATTCCACTTTTACATTAAAAATATTTTATTATGGGATCCTGGGAAGATCACAGAGTAGGAAGCACCAGGAATCTACTTCCCACCTAGACAACAATTACATTCACAGATTTAGTCTGATACACATATTATGGAACTCTGGAACCTAATGATAGCTTGCAAGTTCCAGGGGAATGCTTGGACAGTAAATGCTGGTAAATTTGGTCAATTTCAGCTTTTAGCTTAGCAGTGACTACTTATAATGTGTCCTCCAGCCCGGTGGCAGGCAGCTCCACATAATTTCCTGGAGCAGCTTGCTCACAGGTTGTGGAAACCAGCATGGGCAATAAGGAGACTGTTCTCTAAATACTGAGGGTGAGTGCTCTGATTGCTGATTGGCACAAAGCAAAGAGGCAGGGGCAGTTATTGCTGCATCTTTCCTTTTAATTGCAAGCTCCTCTCCCCCACCCCACCTCCATCCAGCTGAAGTAACATTCTGGGGACTTATAAGGCCAGCAACTTTCCCCCCTTTATTTTATTTTCTGCCCTTTTTTTTGGAGTCGGGCATTAAAGAATAGGATATTCCAAAGCAATTAGTTATAAGGGAGATATTAGAAAGTCAACATGGAAACCAGGAAAAAGTGAAGGCTCTGAAAAAACCTGAAGGGGCCATAAGTCTTTACCATAGCTGATTCTCAGCCCAGAGGCAGCCTACATCAATAAAAACAATACAGAACAAAAGCCAGCAAACCCTAAGGAGGGGAGGTTATCTGCTTTCCACAAATACCATATCATTAAGTTCAAAAGTCTAAATTTTAATGAAAAACATAAACGTATAAAGAAACGGGAAAGTATGTACTATTCAAAGGTAAAAAAAAAAATGAACCAAGATAAATTGTATATAAGAAAAACTTGATGGCAGAGCTTCTTAGACCTTAAAACAACTGTTATAAAGATGCTCAAAGAACTAACAGGAAACCTGGAGAATGTCAGGAAAACAATTATGAACAGAATAGTGATATCAATAAAGAGATAGAAAAACTAAAAAGAAATTAAAAAACGAAATTCTGAAACTTAAATGTATATTAATTGAAATGAAAAAAAAAATCACTAGAGGAATTCACAGGCTTATATGAGCAGGAAGAAGAAAAGTTTAAGAAACATAAAGATGGGAAAGTTGAAGTTATTGATTCTAAGGAACAGAAAGAAAAATGACTGAAGAAAAGTGAACACAGTTTAATGGACCTACAAGACACCATCAAATGGATCAACATATATATTTTGGGAGTTTCAGAGAAGAGAGAGAAAGAAAAAGGGCAGAGAGGATATTAGAAGAAATAATGACAAGTTTTTTTCCAACTTTGATGAAATACATAAATATAAACATCTAAGAAGCTCAACAGACTTCAAGTAGGATGAACTGTTGGTGAGAATGTAATCTGATGCATCTGCTGTGGAAAACAGTATGGTGGTTTCTCATAAAAATTAGAAATATAATTAGCAAATGATTTAGTTATTCAGGGAATGTACATCCCCCACCACCACCAAATGAAAGAAGCAAGGACTTGAGAGATATCTGCACCCCCGTGTTCATCGCAGGGTTATTAACTTTTGCTAAAATGTGAAAGTAATCCAAGTGTACATTGATATGCATGGCCAACAGGTATATGAACAAAGTTATCCCAAACCATAATGAGATATTATCTCTATTATCTATTAGAATAACTGTTATCCAAACAACAAAGGTAAGTGTTGATGAGTATATGAAGAAATTGGAACCCTTGTATACTGTTGGTGAAAATATAAAATGGTGCAGTTACTATGGAAAACAGTATGCATTGGTTATTGAAAATTTAAAAATAGAATTCACATGACCAAGTAATTTTATTTTGTGCTATATATCCAAGAGAATTGAAATCAGGATCTAGAAGAGATATATGCATTCCCATGTTCATTGCACCATATTTCACATTAGCCAAGATATCATAGAAACAGATTGCAGAATGGTGGCTGGATGGTAAGAGGAAGTGTTGAGTTACTCTTCAGCTGGTACAAAATTTCATTTAATCAAGATGAATAAGGTCTAGAGATCTGTGTTCCACATTGTGTACATATACCTTATGGCATACTTCTAATTTGTTAAGAGCATAGATCCTATATTAAGTGTGATTACCACAATTTAAAAAAGAAAAAAAGAAAAAAAAATAACTTGGTTGTGTGCCAATAAAATGTTATTTGTGGCTACTGAAATTTGAATATCATATAATTTCTACCTGCCAGAAAATATTATTTTTATGTTGCTTTTTTCAGCCATTTAAAAGCATTTTTAAGGTGTGCGACATGTTGACTTGATATATTCATATATTGCAATATTATTATTATCTTAGTGTTAGCTAACACATCTAGCATGTCACAGAATTACCACGTTCTCTCTCTCTTTTTTTTTTTTTTTTTTTTTTTTTTTTTGGTGGTGAGGACATTTAAGATCCACCCTACTGATACACGGAATGACAAGCTCAGATTCTCCTTGCAGCTTCTTGTCCTACGAAGTTTGAAGAATAAAATTTGCAGACTAGCCCTAACCAGTTTGGCTCATTGGATAAAGCGCCAGCCTGCGGACTGAAGGGTCTCAGGGTCCCAGGTTCGATTCCGGTCAAGGGCATGTACCTTGGTTGCAGGCACATCTCTAGGAGGGGGTGTGCAGGAGGCAGCTGATCAATGTTTCTCTCTCATCGATGTTTCTAACTCTCTATCCTTCTCCTCTCCTCTCTATAAAAAAATCAATAAAATATATATAAAAAATTTGCAGACTAAAAGATGTTAAACAAAAGTGTGGAAGTTTATTGCAAGCATATACAAACTCTCCCTGGGAAGGGATCCCCAAGTGGGAAAAAACCAGCTCTCTCTCTAAAATGGGGAAAACTTAGTCCCTCAAGTCTCTTTGTCTACGGGTTTATAAATACTAGCAGCTCATCTGTTCATCCCACTTTCTAATTAGACACTTCCCTATTTTATGTCCGCCATGTTTTCCTAATTGGTCACTCTCCCCTTTTTCCCTGTATGGTATCAGTTTCAAAGTTTCAAAGCTCACCCGGTGCCCTCCTCCTCTTCCCCTTACCTTGTAACATTCTTGAAAATAATCTGGAGGCTTGGGGCTGTCCCTGTCCTTCAGGTATGCATTCCTCCCCCTCTTCCCTAAAATCCCTCTCCTGTCTCTAAAATCCTTTTACTATTAACTTTGAAATTTATAATATAGTATTATCTAGACTAATAAAAGAGAAAGATGCAAATTGACCATCACTCCGCTAACACTACCAGCCAATAGGAGTATGCAAATTACCCAACAAAGATGGCCACGCCCATAGCGGCCAGGCAGCCAGCACCCTGCAGCCCCAAGCCCCGCTGTGGTGGCACTGGGGCTGCGGGGGCCTAATTGGGGACACAGACTCACAGGGAAGCTGGCACCCAGCAGCCCCAAGGCCCTCAGGTGAGACACTGGGGCTGCTGGGGGGGGGGGTGGGGGGCAGCAGAGACACAAACCCACAAGAAACCTGTGGAAATGGAGATAAACTATCATAACTTTATCTCCCTTTCCACAAGATGAGAAAACTGCCCCTGGTTTAATTAGTGATGTGGCCCACACCTTTCTACAAACACAGGGTATGTTATGACCACTCCCAGGAAGGTCTGGTCAGAATACTGTCTCCAGGGAATAAGGCTACTGTGGCAAATCATCTAAGAGAGGAAACAAGCTTTTGTTGGGTTTATTCTGAAGGTCAGAGAACATGCCACCCCAACATATGCTGTGTTGTTATATTGATGATCTTGAGCTGCAGATGCTTGAAAAACAGTAAATGCATGCAGAGGCTTTTACTGGAGTCTCCTGATCTGCCTAAAATCGGACCCCCCTAAAGGAGCTTAAATGTCATAGGTCCCCTTGACGGGAGAAGTGTCATCAGGCAGACAACACTGACTCCTGTCACAGGACAGGAGAGTAGAAGTTGACATCACACCCAAACTTTGTTACAAACTATTTCCCCCCACCCCCATTCATCTTTCCTAAAAATCATTTACTCTCCTCTAAGAGGCCTACATCTCCCGTCCCCTTTCCCTAGGAAGAAGGTATTTAAATCTGCATTCTAAGCCACCTTGGGGAGTTACTCATTTTTCCTTGGGATCTCCCACAGATACACGAGGTACACATGTTAATGAACTTTTGTTTTTCTCTTGGTGATCTGTCTTTCATTACCAGGGACTCCACTTAGAACTCAGAAAGGTAGAGGAAAACTATTTTCCCTCCTCCATAATTCTATCTCGGGAAATCAAGTCTCCAGCTGAACAATGAGGTTGGCTCAAGTACCAAGCAGTCCCGGCTGATAGGAGGGAAGCTTCTAGGGAGAAATCAATGATATTGGCATCAAAGTGGGACAGAGGGCACACACATGATTGCTGGTGGGAGTTTAAAGTGGTTCAACATTCTTGGAGGATGATTTGGCAAATTCAATAGAAATGTTAAAGGTACATCCAAGAGTCTTCTACTAGGAATCACATCTGCTGAGATAAAGCACAAGTGCATAAGCCCTGGTCTGAACCCAGTATGTTACTGCGGGCTCCCCTTCCACAATAGGAAAACCTGGGAACAACCTTCATTTTTAGGACAAGGTGGCATCTATACTAATAAAAGGGTAATATGCTAATTAGACTGAACATCTTCCGGATGACCTTCCAGATGTCCTTCCCGACAAAGCCATGTTGGCAGGGCAGAGGAGGTTAGAGGCAATCAGGCCGGCAGGGGAGAGCAGTTAGGGGGATCAGGCTGGCAGGTAGGTGAGCAGTTAGGAGTCAGAGGTCCTGAGGGGTCCCAGATTGGAGAGAGTGCAGGCTGAGCTGAGGGGACCCCCTTCCAGTGCAAGAATTTCATGCACTGGGCCTCTAGTTTACTATAATCACTATGTTGTGCATTTCATATCCAGAACTATTGAATCTATTAGTTGCAAGTTTACATGCTTTTATTAATAGCACATATATAATTTCTCTTTGTGAAAAATATTGCCAATTGTGATAAAGTGAAATAATATTCTTATAAGAATTTATGTTAACTTAAGTGAAAAAGAATGGTATTTATCTCTCCATATATGTATATATAATATGTATATGTTTGTTCACATGGATGTATTCATACATACATATAGACACTTTGTGACCATAGTTTTCAATAATTATAAAGAGACAACACTTTTAACGGAAATGGAGAATTTTTTTTCAGATATGCATTTGATTTGCAAATCTCTTATTTTATCAACGAAAGAATCATTTTTCTATGTGAATAGACACATATCCAAATAAGCAAAAATCAGTCCTTTGGTTGCCCTGGATTTATATCTTTAAAATGTGTGTATGTGCTATTGTCCTGTAATATCAATTCAGGTAATGAGATGATAGTTACTATTTAAAGGAAAAATAGACTGAAATCTGTAATGACATTGTTACTACTTCTTCCATAAATTTCTGCTAGACCAATTCAGTGAATTGCTATTTTGAATATGTTGCGTACCCTATATGTACATGTATATTTGTGAGACTGTTTTAGCTCAGTAAACCAATATTTTCTTCTTTTAAGAAATGTTGAAGATAGCTGCTAAAATAATTTAATATTTTAATTTATTACTAAATTTATACTAGTTACAATAGCACAATAGTTACAAGATTGGAGCTCCTAACATCATATCATAGAATTCCATCCAAAAGGGGGATATATACAAAAATGAATTTTTATTTTTTATATAAGACTCGCCTTCTTTTTCCCCCATGTGTTATTATCTTGAATAAAATCTTTTGTAGAATGTCTTAGGACTCTTTCAACTTGGTCACAAATACCCTGCCATTTGTGACTAAAATATATCAAAAGATAATGGGCTAATGAGTTCAGACTAGTAATGTTTCTTTCTCATTTTGAAGAAAAGGTTAACATGTTATTTAAAATATTAGGTTGAAAATGAAGGGAATAGAGTAAAATTGAAAGTCATTTTATAGTTAATAAATTATGAATCCAGAGACTATCATTCTTCTCACCTACATGCACCCAAAGACTTTAATCTTGGTGGCAGGTAAATATAAATAATTAATTAGACATTTAACACTTTCAGACATATTTCTATTTAGTATCACAAATTGTGAAGATAAAGGATTTTGATTCATGTTATTTCCATGTGGCAACATATTAAATTGTAAACTACAGAATCTTCCAACTTAAACGTTACTAAAAATTAGGGGATAAATTATGGATCTAATTCTTTAACATAATATTATATAATTCATGAATAAATAAAGCTTAACATTGGTTTTTAGAGGCAGGCAATAATTAATTAAAATATTATTTTGAAAAATAATATTTCTGCCAAGGCAGATATCAGGCATTAAGTTTAGTTAAAGCCATTTTCCAAAGAGTTATTGGCATTTCTTCAAGAGTAATATTGTATATTTTGATAAAGAAACTGAAGAAAGAGACTAAGATAGAAAAATTACAGTATCTTAATCAAAGTCACAAACTATATCACAGGTAGAGCTGATTTGAAAATCTAGGTATGATCCATTCTTTTTTAGTTTTGTATTAGAATCATTTTTTTCAACAGTATAATAAAACTTTTTGGTTTTGTTATTAATCAGAAAGGAAAATAGCCAAAGAATATCTATTATTTTTTCTTTTCAATTACCATTTCCCCTCTAACATTTGTTGAAAATCTTCAAATAATGCTTGGAGTTTTAAAACACTACATTCAACCTGCTTGTATAGCTCAGTGGTTGAGCATCGACCTGTGAACAAGGAAGTCCATGGTTCAAGTCCAGGTTAGGGAACATGCCCAGGTTGCAGGCTCAACCCGCAATAGGGGGTGTGCAGGAGGCAGCCAATCAATGATTATCATCATGGATGTGTCTATCTCTCTCTCTTCCTCTCTGAAAGCAATACCAATATATTTAAAAAAACAAATAAAACACTAATTCATATTATAAATATAGATTCATGGACCCCATCTTGACCTATACAGAACCTGAATACCTGGAGGTGAGTCGGGAAATTATTTTAGCTGGTTCTCCCTGAGATTCTTAGGCATAGTAAAGTCTATGAGAACCGCCATATGAAAGTATACATTTTATATTGTATCCACATGTTTTTAAGATAATTTCTTGATCTTTTAATGAAAATTTACAAGAATTTTCTTGGATTGTATCACTAGCATAATCTTAATATAGGGTGAAAGTCATTATCATGAGATTGTTAAAAATTGTATATTATTTTGATTGTAGAGAATAGAAGATATGGAAATTTCAAGAAATTCAGTTAATTTGAGAACAGCTAGACATGCAGTTATTTTCATATATCATGAAACATAATTTATGTGATTATTATATAAATGGATGTGCATATATAATATAAAATATATGTACTATATATAATACTTAAGTATAGAAGAGTAATGTTTTTGACTTACGCAAACTTTACTTCTGTACCTTCTTGCAATCCGGGACCCCTCGAGAGATATCAGAGAGCCAGTTTTGGTCCGAACCCTGCAGGCCAGGCCAAGGGGCTCCACCAGTGAACGAATCCTTGCACTGGGCCTCTAGTATGCATATAAGATCTTGGCTAATCTCTTCCCATCCTCTCCCCTCCCCCATTCCCTCTGAGATTCATCAGTCTGTTTCATGTTTCCAATATTGTGTTTTCTGCTCCTGCGTTGAGCATCTGCCTCCTGGTTGGCCGGTCGCTTAGGCTTTTATATATATAGGTGCTCCAGTGCAAATAAATTGTATGTCAATTCAATCTATATATATATATATATATACATATATATATATATATATATACATATATATATATATATGTATATATATATATATATATATATATATATATATATATATAGATTGAATTGACATACAATTTATTCATTCATCATTTGATGAATATTTGGGTTCTTTCAAATATGTGGCTATGTGAATTAAACTGTCACAAATATTGATGTGTAGAGATCTAACTGTGAACATCTGTGTGTTTCTCTTGGACATACATCTAAGAGTAGTATTGCTGAGTTATATAATAAGAGTACATGAAACTTTAAGAAACTATCAAATTATTTTCTAAAGTGGATTATTGACTTTGCATTCTTACCCACAATATATGAGAGTTTCCTTTGCAAACTATTATTGGCATCCTTTTTATTGTAAGGTTTGATTTTGTTTCTGTTTATCTTAGGTTTTGCTTTTTATTTTTCCTATTCTATTAGCTACATAATAGTCTAATAAGCTATATAATTTGCATTTCCCAAATGACCAATAATATTGAGCATCTTTTCATGTGTTTAGTTGTCATTGCTATTTATTCAAAAATTTAAGCCATTTAAAATTTTGTTATACATTTTTGCTCATTTAAAAATTCTCTATTTTTTTCTTCTTAGCTTGATGTGTGCTTTCTTTATATATTATAAGCATATGTCCTTTCTCAGAATACAATTTTGAATTTTTCTCCAGTCTGTTGTATGTTTAATCATTTCCTTAATAAGGTGTTTGAAGAACAAAAGTTTTTGTTATTCATGAAGTCTAAGTTATTATTTTATTTTACAGTTTATGCTTTTTGTCCTACCTACAAAATCTTTAACCCAGCCCAAAGATTTTATCATATTTTTTTAATCTTATTTTTTTCAATTTTAAATTTAGATCTATAGGGATTAAAGTGAGGGTTGATTCTTATCTTTTTCTCAGGCTTATCCAGGTGCTCCAGTGCAAATTTTTTTAAGTTTGCTCTAAGCTATGCATTTTGTTTTATTGATCTATTAGTTTATCCGTACACCAATTTCACATTGTCTTTATTGGATTGGTTTTCAAACTTGCTAAGCTTACTTATTGCTAGTGGCTCTTTGTGTATCCTATCTAATAAAAGAGTAATATGCAAATTGACCATCACTCCAATACACAAGATGGCTACCCCCATGTGGTCAAAGATCCTGTCCCCATGCGGACACAAGATGGCCAGCAGGGGAGGGCAGATGGGAGGGACCAAGTCTGCAAGGGAGGGCAGTTAGGAGTGATCAAGCCTGCAGGGGAGGGCAGTTAGGGGTGACCTGCCAGCAGAGGAGGGAAGTGGTGGGTGATGGGTCTGCAGGGAAGGGCAGTTGGGGGGGACCCAGGCCTGCAGGGGAGGGCAGTTGGGGGGAAGCAGGCCTGCAGAGGAGAGCAGTTAGGGGTGACCAAGCCTTCAGGGGAGTGCAGTTAGGGGTGACCAGGCCTGCAGGGGAGGGCAGTTAGGGGTGACCAGGCCTGCAGGGGAGGGCAGTTAGGGGTGACCAGGCCTGCAGGGGAGGGCAGTTAGGGGAAAGCAGGCTGGCAGGGGAGCAGTTAGGCATCAATCCGGCTGGCAGGGGAGTGGTTAGGGGGTGATCAGGCTGGCAGGCAGAAGCGGTTAGTGGCAATCAGGAAGGCAGGCAGGCGAGCAGTTGGGAACCAGCAGTCCTGGATTGTGAGAGGGATGTCCGGCTGCCCGTTTAGGATCAGGCCTCAACAGGCAGCTGGACATTCCTCAAGGGGTTCCAGATCGGAGAGGGTGCAGGCTAGGCTGAGGACACAACCCCTGTGCACAAATTTCGTGCACCAGGCCTCTAGTTCTTTGAAATTTTCTAGACATTATGATATTTATCTATAGACAGTTATATATGTATAGCCATGTAACCTGAAATATTCATAGGTTTTAGGCATTAAGATATAGGCATTTTGGGGTCTGCTATGTTTTCTACCATAACCTTTCACAGGAAAGCAAGAATAATTAAAATATATGGTTATCATGAACATAATATAAAAGAGCTAACCAAAAGCTAAAAGCAGCAAGATAAGAGCACTAAAAGAATATTATAAATTGAAGAGGAATAGAGAATGTGAATCTCTGGAGGAACATAAAACACATAAGGGAAACACTTTTCACTCGAAGTATTATGATAGACTGAAAACAGTTCAAATTATGTCACAGTATATCCTTTGAATATTTATAAATATTTAATGTGTATAAATATATCCATGTAATTACCTTTTCATGATGGCTTAGGAGTAACTATTACTAGACTTATTTCAGATTACCTTCTTTTTATTAATTTCAAAATTCTCACATTTATTCAATTACATTTTCCTTTATAACATTCTTATCTTTGCATGCTATTGGCATTCTGACTCTCATTTCATAACTTCTTTCTCTCTTCCTTTTCAGATTTCATAAAAGCAGAAAAAAAGAAATGTGCTTTCTAAAACTGACATTTGTATATTCAGGCAGAAGAAATGACATTCAAAATATATACTCAAAACTGACTTTCCCCAAATTACAGCACTTAAACAAATCACTTACTTTCTTCAGGTTTCTGCTATTATATTTTTGAACATGGAAGTACCGGTAAGTTATTATTGAATCAATAAAGTTATAGCAAGAACCACAGAATACACTCAAATTGGGTAATTCAAAAGAGTTTAAGACTTTGAATAGTTGTCAATAGAGTACATGGATACCCAAAGTATCCCATGACAAGTAATAAGGGGGGTGAGGAAATAGATAATTCTTATTATTACAGTTAGGCCGAAAGAGACTAGATGACACAGCAGATTTGGAAACTAACAGATCTTGGGTGGATATGACTAGATGACTACCTGATAGAAATCAGGAATGTGCCATTGAGTCCATAGTCACAATAGATGGAGATCCAGACAAATATACAGCCCCACTCCACTCCTCACCTCTCTGACTGCCTGCAGATGCTTGCTAACTCCAACGCTTAATAGGATGTGATCTGGGCAATTTACTTAACCTCTTTGAGGCCTTAGTTCTTCTTTTTTTTAAATATATTTTATTGATTTTTTACAGAGAGGAAGGGAGAGGGATAGAGAGTTAGAAACATCCATGAGAGAGAAACATTGGTTCAGCTGCCTCCTGCACACTCCCTACTGGGGTTGTGCCCACAACTAAGGTACATGCCTTTGACAGGAATTGAACCTGGGACCCTTCAGCCCGCAGGCCAACACTCTATACACTGAGCCAAACTGATTAGGGCAAGGCCTTAGTTCTTTATAATAAGTTTATTGTGAGTTAGTTTTAAATATATGCAAATCATTAACACTATGTTTGGCCTTTAATAAGAGCTCAGGAAGTATTGATCACAGTTTTCATTAGTGTTATGATCACATGCTTGCTAGTTATGTGGAATTAATTCAGGAAAAAAATTGGCATGGTAGGGCAAAAGATTTAAAAAGAAGTGCTAAATATTTAGAAATACATTAGGTTATTCCACATTGAGTAGTTAATACATGTTGGAAACTTTTCTAGACATTGCACATAGTCTGTGGCAGTAGGTACACCTTAAATTAAAATTCAAGATGGTATATGGCAGAATTGAATTTTGAACAAAGGCAGTTAAACTGGAATGTAAAAGAATCAATTTCCTATTTTTCTAAGATAGCTGCAGAAGTAGCTTATATGATGAATATAATGGGAAAGGAGTGGCTTGGAAAAATCAGTTAGCAAAATATATGACAATCAAGTCACATTCCTCTCTAACAAGAGGGCAAATCGTTGGCTATCCCCAATCTGACAGCCAACATCTGAAAGAAAGCACAGAAAAAAAATTAATCAAAGCGATAGTGTCATATATTTTTGAAGTGTAGTTTTTCCTTCTGAATTTTTAAAGCTGTTCTATTGCCTTGAGATTTCACACAAAATGAATTCTTATGAAGAGTAAGATATAATCCTTGGTTTCTTTTGTGAGCTATTTTGCTGGGGAAGATACAGTTATATTGATATTGCATTGTTTTACAAATCTCTCATTTGAACATTTTGAGCATTTATGTAATATGGGATTTATAAAAGAGATATACTGTAAATAATTTTATTTGGAATTTACATGTAGTGATTTGTGAAATGTTACAATGTCATTAAAGGGAAATACTGATTAGGTGATACAGAATAAATTAGTATTATGCAGTGTGGAATAGTGAAAGTGAAGAGGTAGCTTGATATAATCAAGGGTTTTGTTTATTGCTGGTGCTTCAGGTCTTTAGCATGGTGCTCTAAATACATGGATCCTCAAGCCAGATTGTGGGATTTGAGTCATGGCTAGACAACATGCAGCCTATGCATGACCAACTGCAGCCAGTCACTCAACCTGGCTGAACCTCAGCTTTTCCATCACTAAAACTGGAGTCCTAGTCAAGATATAATATAAAATACATATGAGTGTTTTTAAATATTTAATTTAAAACCATGGTTGATCTTATTATTGCTATTATTGATGTAAATAGTATACTATCCTGCTTAGATATCAAAGATTATGGAGACCCTCACACCATTTTACATACTATCCCACCCTCTGTCACTCACTGGCTTTGTTTACATAGGCAAGTCACATAACCCTTAAAGAATGTCTCTTCATCTGTAAGGGATTGATAACTTTAGTATCCTTCAAACTGTCAAAATCTCTAATGGTTAAAAACTAAAATGAAAGCGAGACTCTTTATCCTCATCATTGTTGATATTGTGAGAGGAATTTGTAAAGAAGCCGTGAATCTGGGAAGACATCTAAATGTTCACTGAATCTGGCAAATCCATTTGGACTTGACTTTCTGTTCAAAATAAATTCTGACGGTCTGGCTATTTGTATCATGTTATACATCTGCTGATGGATGACCACTGTTAAATGGTAATGCCTTCATGCTTGCACACACACACGCACACATGCATACACACACATATGTATATACACACATACACAAAAGTCGCAATTGTTTTATCTTTGCTGACTTGGGAGGTTTTGTAGAACTTGCCATATTAAAACTGAGAAGTTAAAGGTAAAATGTAACAGTTTGTCACAATTATGTTTCATATTGGCAGGTGTTCTGAACTTTCTGTTTGATAACTAGACATATAAATTTCAGTTCTTAAAGCTTTGCAGCCAATTTAAGGGCTCATTTATTTCACTGACAGCAAGATATATGTACAGCCTGGCATACAGGATGTCTGGGGCCAAAATCGGCACTTTGTTGCTTGCTTGTCTCACAGGGAGTAAATAGTAGCAATTTTTCAGCATAGGCATACTAGCACAAGGTGTTTAGCAAATAAATGAGCATAAGATGACCTGTGGTGTCCTGAAATTACTAAAATTCATGAATAATAAAATGATCTATAGATTGTTAGCAGAGGGCTACAGCACAGGCTAATTTGCAGCCAGTGAAGCTTTGCAGGATAATTTATAACTTTTGAAAATTTAATGACTTCATCAATTTTTACCTATTTTTTAGCAATATAATCTCCCAAATACGACTTTCAGCTACGATTTCCTTGTAAGAAAATATCTAAGATACCTGCATATCTCGGTGATTAAAATTAAGGTTACTTCTTTTAGATTTCTTGATTGTTTTATATAATTCAGAAAATAATAGAGGGAAAATTTAGACGGTATGTGTTTTGTTCTAATGTATTTTTCTGTACAGAAACTTGGTATATATAACTAATTATGTAGCTTGATGCCATTAGTTCAGGGGCATACCATTTCACTTTTGAAAATTGAGCTTTTCACTTTAAATCCAAGTATCAACATCAATTTATATATTTTTTTATTTACGAATGTCATAGAAAAAAATCTCTGAACCACAACCACTATATATAAATGCCTTTTTATACTCAAATCACTTGGGGGAAAGTATTGCTTGAACTTTAGTTTTATGTTCTCTAACCTAAAATCAAATAATTTTTTTAAAATTTCAAAATTTATCTGCATGTTTTTCTCTTATAATATTTACATTTTACTAGTAAATTTATTTTCTTAGATTGATTATTTGTTTGTATTTAGACTATGCCTAATAATGCTATTTTTTCTCTAATTTTTTGATGGTTGAAATTAAAAAACTTTCTGTCACATATAAGAATAATGAAATTCTTTTTTAAAAATATATGTTATTGATTTTTTTTTTACAGAGAGGAAGGGAGAGGGATAGAGAGTTAGAAACATCCATGGGAGAGAATCATCGATCAGCTGCCTCCTGCACACCTCCCACGGGGGATGTGTCCGCAACCAAGGTACATGCCCTTGACTGGAATCAAACCTGGGACCTTTCAGTCCACAGCCAACACTCTCTATCCACTGAGTCAAACTGGTTAGGGCTGATGTAACTCTATATAGACATAGCCACATTGCTTAGATTAATATAAATATTGTAGCCTCTTTTCATTGAGGATGGTTCGGCAGTCACCAAAAACCAAACCTATTTCCTGACAATGTGTAAACATTTAGTAAACAGCTGGATTATATAGGTACAATCAAAATGGAATATGACTATAAAGCAATAAAACTCTTTTCTTCCATATTAGACTGTAAATCAAGAAGTATTGCAATTGCATTTGGAATAGTGGTATCATATAAATGTGGCATGTAAATCTTTTGGATTTTAGTGGCTTATTTTTATGACAATTTTATAACTTTTTGTTATATTTATTTTATTACTTATTTTTCACTTATCATAGTTAAATAGAATGTATATTTATCCACAATGTTTTCTATTTAAAGGTGTTTCTTTTGTTTCATAAAAATATTTTATTTCTATAAAACAAAAAGTAATTCAAATCATTTGTAGTCTTTTAATAATGTTTTATTTTTTCTATTAAATAGAATCAGTAGAATTCTACATTGCATGCTAAAGTTTAATAATTACAAATTTAATATATTTTGTATTAATATACACAAAATTACTAATAATAGGGGGATGCTACTATGACCTATGAACTTTAGTATTTTACATATTATTTCATTAGCACCTCATGACCTTGCAATATGTGAATTAAGGCTGCAATGTATATACCAGCTAATTTAGGCAAATGAGTAAACATTTAAAGGCTCAAAATATATGGAATGAAAGAACAAACATTTAAAACCAATACCACTCAAGTGGTAAACTCAGTGAGCACCAAAACTCCAATAGACAAGTCCTGCTCAATAGGAGTGGCTCCTGCACAGCAGCTCTTCCACTATAGTTGCATCTGGTCCTCACGACCAATTGGCCTGGGGGTCAATTTCTCTCAGACATACCAGCAGCAATCAAGGCTCAACAGCACAGTGAACACAGCCCACATCAGGGCACACCTAGAGTGACCAGCTTAGGTTACTCGGGAGGCTGAATCACTGTGCCCTACAGGACACATACTAAACAATGCTACTCTACCAATTCCAGGATACATAGAAGCTCTACCTAATACATACTAGTAGAAACAAACATAGGGAAGCAGCCAAAATGTGGAGACAAAAAAAAAAAGTCAAACATTTCACAAATGAAAGAACAGGAGAAATGTCCAGAAAAAAAACCAAAAACTAAATGAAATAGAAGCAAGAAAACTACCAGACACAGAGTTCAAAATAATGGTTATAAGGATGCTCAAGGAACTTAATAAAAGCTTTAAGGAACTTAATGAGAATTTCAAAGAAATTAGTGTGAACATCAAAGACATGAAAAAGGACCAGTCAAAAATGAAGGATTCAATAACTGAAATGAAGAATAATTTTCAGGGACTCAATAGTAGAGCAGAAGATGCTGAGAATCAAATCAACAATTTTAATATGAGAAAGCAAAAAACACTGATTAAAAGAGCAAAAATGAATAAAAAAATCTGAAGATAGTATAAGATCCTCTGGGACAACTTCAAGCATACCAACATTTGCATCATGGGGGTGCCAGAAGGAGAAGAGAGGGAGGAAGAAATTGAAAACCTATTTGAAGAAATAATGACAGAAAACTTACCCTCCCTAGTGAAAGAAATAGACGTCCAGGAAGCACAGAAAGTCCCAAACAAGATGAACCAAATAAGATGCATCATAAAAAAAAATGCCAAGGGTTAAAAACAAAGAGAGAATCTTAAAAGCAGCAAGAGAAAATCAGTTAGTTACCTATAAGGGAGCACCATACAACTGTCAGCTGATTTCTCAACAAAAACTTTGCAGGCCAGAAGAGAGTGGCAAGAAATATTCAGAGTGATGGATAGCAAATGCCTACAACCAAGATTACTCTACCCAGCAAAGTTATCATTTAGAATAGAAGATCAGATAAAGAACTTCACAGACAAGAAAAAGCTAAAGGTGTTCATCACCACAAAACCATTATTATATGAAATGTGGAAGGGACTTCTTTAAGAAGAAGAACAAGATAAAGATAAAAAAATGAACAATAAAATGGCAATAAATACATATCTGTCAACAATTGACAGTAAAAATAAACAAACAACAAATCTAATGAACAAAATAAACTGATGAATAAAATAGAACCAGAGGCATGGAACATGGAACAGACTGACGAATCTCAGAGGGAAGAGATTAAACAATAACTTATATGCATATATGAACTACCTGTGGACACAGACAATAGGGTGATGAAGGCCTGGGGCTGGTTGGGATCCTAGTGGAGGAGGGCAATAGGGAATAAAAAAGGCAGTGGACATCTGTAATACTTTCAATAATAAAGATATAAACATATGCATGTATCTAAGTTGTGTGTTCTTTCCAAAATAAAACAAGTTGTCCCAGGACCCAGCTGAAATAAGTATTTACTACTTATTTACCTACTTTTTTTTTTTTAGCACAATTTTTTTATCCACTCATCTACTGATGGGCACTTGGTAACCTACTTTTTATACTTATTTTTCGGGACATTTTATTACCTCTTTCAACTTTATTGTGCTTCCCCAAATTTCTGCTATCTCTTATACTATCATTTGGTATAATGGAAAGAATATGAGGAATAAAGTAGTTTTATAATCTCCTTTAGGTTCCTGCTATTTGGTTACACAGGCTTCATTTTTTTTCATCCATAAACATGACAAACTAATAAAAGTTATCATAGCAATCTTGGAATTGGTGAATACCATATAGTTCATTGATAGCCCTGAAGAACTCTAATTGTAATTTCCATGAAATAAAGAGATGACTGAGGATTAGAGAATCTAGATATAATTATTTTGCAAAGAATATTAATTACTAAAACAGAGGAAGAGGGAAAGAGGGAGGGGAAAAGGACAGGGGGAAAGAGAGGGAAGGAGGGTAAGGGGGAAAGGGACTTATTTGAAGATAAAATAATTTCAAATTGAGTTAGAGATAAAACAATTTCAAAGTTACTTGCAGTTGATAAAAGTTATGTAGTATAAATGTGGCTTTCAGAAAGCAATTTTAGAGCCAAGAAAATCAGAGTGAATTATTAACAGTCAGTAGCTTAGTTTGGATATTTATTTGCTCTTAGCTCATTATTTTCATGGGCAAGCTGAGTCACTTTAAGGTTCTGAGCTGAGATGGATAAAAAAATGAAGAATGTAATTGAACAAGTAATACATTTTGAGAAGTGTCCTCTAGGAGTTATGGATATGATGATAGACTAAAATGAAAATGTTTGGTGAAAAAGAAATGCTGTCACAATCAACATGATATATAAGATAAACTATCATCAAACGTAGTTTGATATGTGGAAACCCTTAAATTCTTACCAGTTCTTCCTGTCAGCAGTTTTCATTTTTCCTCTTTTTGTTGACTTATTATCCTATCTAATAAAGAGGGAATATGCTAATTGACCCTCATGCCATTGCAAAAATGGAGGCACCAATAGCCAATAAGGAGGAAATATGCTAATTGACTGACCCACCCTCAAAGATGGTGGCATCCACAGTCAATAAGGAGGGAATATGCTAATTGACTGACCCACCCTCAAAGATGGTGGCATCTACAGTCAATAAGGAGGGAATATGCTAATTGACTGCCATGCCCTCAAAGACGGTGGTGCCCACAACCACAAGATGGTGGCGCCCAGTCCCCTCAGCCCCCCAGCTGCCCAGGGCCAGCCCCAGGTTCAGGCAAGCCTCGGATGGCGGCTGCCTAGCTGCCTAAGGCCTCCCGAGGCTCAGGTAACCAGGGCCGGCTGAGGCTTGTACTGCCAGCAGTGGCAGCAGCAGAGGTGTGATGGGGGCATCACCTTCTCCTGATCGCAGCATTGCCTCCCACCCCTGAGGGCTCCTGGACTGTGAGAGGGGGCAGGCCGGGCTGAGGGACACCCCCCTCCAGTGCATGAATTTTCATGCACCAGGCCTCTAGTTAAAATACATTTTTAAACATTTTTATTATATATTTAAAGCATGTTTGTAACCAGGAGAAAAACCAAAATTTTCTAAATTTCCTCAGATTGAGAGTGAGAAAGTGTGTGTGTGTGTGTGTGTGTGTGAGAGAGAGAGAGAAAGAGAGAGAGAGAGAGAGAGAGAGAGAGAGAATGAAAGTGCGTTGATTTTTGGTTTGGAAGGTGTAGTGAATGTTTGACATTTAGGCAGGATCTTGGTACCATTTACAGTATATTTATATCTAGGAGCCATTTAAATGCTGCCTCCTCTAGAACTTGAGAGCAGAAAACAAATCAGCTATTCCACAGGATAAATCTAACATTTACCAGATGATGCTTTCCTTAAACCTGGATCTCACTCCTCTGCTATTTAAAAATTATTGGCTAGAAGGTTGGGTAATTCCACTTTTAAAACTTTGAAAAATTTTCTAATGTTTGCTTAATGAACTACTTCATTATTTAGTTCCCTTTGATAAGCTGTGTATTTTGTCACTTTATCTATACTATCTACTCTTAACAGCTGGATATTTGTAAGTATTAATATAAATTCATTTATTATATTCAGAAAAAAATAGCAGTGTTTTAAAGATTTTCTTAGGAACATTCAATTGTTTTCATGTAGGTCAACTATCTTAATGACATACAGGTACAAATATACTTTTTTAAATTGTTCATGTTATTTGAAAGTAAATTACAGATGTTCAACGTGAGGAGACATGATTAACTCTCCCCTTAGTCACTGGTTTTGATAATCTTCCCCACACAAAATAGTTTTGGGTTCCCTTCTTCTCTTTAATGGAATTTGTTTTCTATATAGCTATATCCATATTATATATCTATATAAATTGACTCCTTACATTAGAATTCACTCCTGATACCTAGGAAATGTGAAATATTGTCTTACCTTTACTTGGTATCATTCACTGTCTATGCAATTATCTGCTCAGGCACAGGATTATGGAGCAAACATAAACTTTCTACTATAGTCCTCCTAACATGGCATTTATCCTTATATTTATAAATTATTATATTCCCATATCTAAAGTCTCCATGTGGTCTTCTCACAAGACTTGAAATGAAGCAGTGACATTATATTTCACTTTCATTGAAGAGTTCTGAACATTACATTCATGACTATCTAAAATAATTGCATTTTCCTCAAATTTCCAATGATGGCCTTTTTATAGTCAGTCAAGAGAAAAAGTAAAATTTCTCACTATGTCCTAATTTCTCACTATGTCTTAATGATTACACCAGGTGGAATGAGGTGACATTTGGTATCTATTTATTTTTCTAAATACTTTTTCTTTAGCTAAAAGTGATACTGAAATTATTACACATGTAAAATGATAAATTATACCATATACCTTGGTATGCTATTATTTTAAAAGGTATTTTAATGAATTGTATGTAGTTTTAGAAAACCCTCATGCTATTGCCTCTTTTCTCAAATTTGTCATTTCTCATGTACCTACAAGAAGATATTGACCTTGAGATCACTCAGCTGTTACAAAATTGAAGATAATTTTTTGTTTTGTTGACAATCCCTTCCTAGAAATGCCTATAACAAGTGACTTTTATACAGGGTGTAAGAGCCTGGCTTCCCTGTCCCACTCAAGACAGTTTTAAGATGCCATCTCAGCTGAGAACATAGAGTCAATTTTGAGACCTTATCAGACTCCATGCTCTGCCCAATCTTGATTCTTTTCCTTACTGCCTTGAGAGGGAGGGAAATCTCAAGTCTCCTCCTTCATAAACATCTTACATGCTAATCTCCATCTTAAGGCAGCTTCTCAGAGAACCCAAACAGAGTCAAGAATTGATGGTCACAAAACACAAATGTTGTAACTTTAGTAGTTTAGTTTAAAGAAAACCCGTAACTGATTTGTGAAGTAATCTTTGAAATTATAGACCACCAATTTACACCATACACAAGAATAATCTCAAAATGAAAAGACTTAAATGTAAGTTGCAAAACCATAAAAAAATCCTAGAAGAAAACATAGCTAGTAAAGCATTAGACATTTCTTGTAGCTATCTATACATATTTTTTGGTTAATCCTCACCTGAGGATATTTTTTCAATTGCTTTTCAGAGAGTGGAAGAGAGGTTGGGGGGGTGGGGAGAGAAAGTGAGAGCGAGAGAGAGAGAGAGGGGAAAAGAGAGAGATGAGAGAGAGACACATGGACTGGTTGCTTCCCACCTGCACCCCTCCACAACCCAAGTACATGCCCTTGACCAGGAATTAAACCTGAGACCCTTCAGTGTGAGGGCCAATGTTCTGAACACTTAACAACACCAGGCAGGGCATCTTATGGCAATATTTTTGCTGACATGTCTCCTTGGGCAAAGGAAATAAAGGAAAACATAAACAAATGGAATTACATTAAACTTAAAATTTCTGACCAGCACAAAAAAACCTCAACAAAATGAAAAGGGATCACACCGTATGAGAGAACATATTTTCCAATGACACATCTGATAAGTGGTTAATTTGCAAAATATAGAAAAAGCTTATATAAATCAACACCAGGAAGACAAATAATCCAATTGAAAAATGGGCAAAGGACCTGAATAGGCACTTCTTCAAAGAGAATGTAGCTGGCCAATGGATATGAAAAAAATGCTCAACCTCATTAATTCACTGGAAGATGTGAATTAAAACCACATGAGATATAACTTTACACCAGCCGGAAAGTCTACCATAAATAAATCAACAAATAATTGCTGGTGAAGATGTGGAGAAAAGGGAATCCCAGTGCACTGTTTGTGGGAATGCAGACACTTGCAGCCACTGTGGGAAACAGTATGGAGTTTCCTGAAAATTTTAAAAATGGAACTGCCTTTTGACCCAGTGATCCTACTTCTGGGAATATACCCTAAGAATCATGAAATACCAATTCAAAAGAATATATACACCCTTATGCTCATAGCAGCATTATTTATAATAGCCAAGATCTGGAAGAATTCCAACTGCACATCAATAGATAAGTGGGTAAAAAAACTGTGGCATATTTACACAATGGAATACTATGCAGCAATAAAAAGAAGAAAATCTCACCCTTTGAGATAGCATGGATGGACCAGGAGATTATTATACCAAGTGAAATAAGCCAGTCAGAGAAAGACAAATACCATATGATCTCAGTTATATGTTGAATCTAATGAACAAAATAAATTGACAAATGCCAAAGAATTAAATTAGACTCATATCACATGATTAACTCAATTGAGATTAAATGTTTAAATGATTAATCCTATAAATCTCTTAGAAGAAAATTAGTTATAAATCTATATGTCCTTAGATTAAGAAATGTTTTATCAGAATGACCCCAAAGCACAAGAAACAAAAGACAAAATAAGTTGTACTTCAAAATTAAAACATTTTCTGTGCTTCAAAAGACACTGCCAAGAAAGTAAAAAGAGAATCCATGTAATAAGAGATGATACTTGAAATTATCACATATGATAAAGGTCTAAGTATTCAGAATATATGAAATGATCTTTTGACTAAACATTAAAAAGACAACTTATAGAATTTTAAAATTGGTCAGATTTTGACTAGACATTGTTATGAAAGCTATACAAATGGCTAACAAACACAGAAAAGTTACCCAAAATCATTATTCATTAGTTAAATATAAATCAAATTGAAATAAAATATCACTTCATACTCACTTAAACAGGGTGCCTGCTACTCTTAAGATGGCTATAATATAAATGGAGAATGGTATAGCTCCTTTGAAAAAACAATGTGTCAGTTTCTCAAAATATTAAACACAGGTACATATAATTCTGAAATTTCACTCGTAGGTACATTGTCAAGATAATTTAAAACATATGTTCTCACCAATTTTATATGGATATTTATAGCAACATTAGTGCAGTAACTGAAAACTGGAGACAACGTGAATGTCCATCAACAGATGAATATATAAACCAAATATGTTGTATCCATAGAATGACATTCAGCTACAACAAGGAATGAAGTGCTGACACATTCTATGCCATGGGTGAATCTTGAATATATGCTAAGGGAAAAAAAGCCAGACAGAAATGCCCACACAGTGTATCATCCCATTCATATGAAATGTCCAGAATAGGTAAATTCAACGAGACAAAGTAGATTAATGGTTGCCAAGGTTGGGGAGAAGGTATAATTGGAAGTGAATGTTAATTGGTAAAGTGTGTCCTTCTGGTGTGATTAAAATGTTCTGAATCAGATAATGGTATTGATTATACAAATATTATGAATATATTAGAAGTTCTAAAACTACTGAAGCCCACTAACTCACGTACTTTTTAAAAAGTGAATTTTAGGAGGAGAAACCAAGATGGCAGCATAGGTAAACACCTAAACTGCTGCCTCACACAACAATATCAAAACTACAACTAAAAGACAAAACGGACACCATCCAGAACCACAGGAAAGCTGGCTGAGTGGAAATTCTACAACTAGAAGGAAAGAGGAAAGAAATTGAGACTCAGAGGAGCTGCAAAAGGCTGAGGTATGGAGACACGCGCGCCTGCGGAGAAGACGGGTGTCTGAGAGCACGAGCGGCTGAGTGCGTGGCTGGCTTTCCAAAGCAGGAGGGAGACGGAAGCTCCCGACTGCACTGAACTCCAGTCCCGGGTGAGACTCTGGGAAGCCAGACTCATTTGGGGGGAATCTGGACTGTCAGGAAAAAAGAAAGCACACTGAGACTCAGTGGAGCTGAGGAAGGCAGAGGTCCGGAGGCATGCGCGTGCAGAGGGGACTGACTGCAGAGTGCACAGGCGACTGAGTGTGCGCCTGGCTTTCTAAAGCGGGAGGGAGATGGAAGCTCCCGACTGCGTTGAACTCCAGTTCTGGGCGAGTTTCTGGGAACCCAGACTCATTCAGGGGGAAACTGGACTATTTGGCAGTGGGTGAAACTCGAGGGCGGCTTTCACTCAGAGGTGCTTGCAGCGATTACAGAGGGACATTTAGACCAAGGTGCCTCATAAGGCAGGGCTGACAGGAAGCCAAGGCTGTCTGCTCTGCCCTGAGACTCCGCCCCATCCAAGCTGAGTGCAGAGGCTTTTGCAATTTTGCAAGTCGTGTCTTATAAGGGTGTCTCCAGCACAGAAGTTCTCCCAGCATAGAGACAGCTGATCTTCATAGCAAATTGGCCTGCAGGCCAATCCCTCCCAGTGATACCAACAACAATCAAGACTTAACTACAACAAGGCTGTGCACACAGTCCACAAAGGGGTGCACCAAAAGTGTCCACCTCATGTAACTGGGGGAGGCTGAGCCACTGGGCCCTATAGGACACCTACCAAAGCTACTCTACCAACTCAGGGAAGCAACAAAAATGCAGAGACAAAGAAACAGATCACAAATGAAAGAAATGGAGGAAAGCAAATGACTGGATATAGAGTTCAAAACCACGGTTATAAGGTTTTTCAAGAATTTCCTAGAAAAGGCAGATAAATTTAGTGAGACCCTTGAGGATATGAAAAAGGACCAACTAGAAATTAAACATGCACTGACTGAAATAAAAAATATCATACAGAGAGAGACCTAACAACAGACTAGAGGACCACAAGAATCAAGTCAAAGATTTGAAATAAAAGAAGCAAAAAAAAAAACTCAACTGGAAAAGCAAAAAGAAAATAGAATCCAAAAACTTGAAGATAGTGTAACTCTGGGACAACCTCAAGTGTACCAACATCGGAATTATGGGTGTGCCAGAAGAAGAGAGAGAGCAAGATACTGAAAACCTATTTGAAGAAATAATGACTGAAAACTTCCCCCACCTGGTGAAAGAAATAGACTTACAAGTCCAGAAAGTGCACAGAACCCCAAACAAAAGGAATCCAAAGAGGACCACACCAAGATACATCATAATTAAAATGCCAAGAGCAAAAGACAAAGAGAGAATATTAAAAGCAGCAAGAGAAAAACAGTTAATTACCTACATGGGAGCACCCATACGACTGTCAGTTGATTTCTCAACAGAAACTATGCAGGCCAGATGAGAGTGTCAAGAAATATTCAGAGTGATGAATAGCAAGAACCTACAACCAAGATTACTCTACCCAACAAAGCTATCATTCAGAATTGAAGGTCAGATAAAGAGCTTCACAGATAAGAAAAAGCTAAAGGAGTTCATCACCGCCAAACCAGTATTATATGAAATGCTGAAAGGTATTCTTTAAGAAGAGGAAGAAGAAGAAGTAGGTAAAGATAAAAGTTATGAACAACAAATACATGTCTATTAACAAGTGAATCTAAAAATCAAGTGAATAAAAAAATCTGATGAACAGAATAAACTGGTGAATATAATAGCATCAGGGGCATAGAAAGGGAGTGGACTGACAATTCTCTGGGTGAAAGGGGTGTGAGGGGTGCAGGAAGAGACTGGACAAAAATTGTACACCTATGGATGAGGACAGTGTGGGGGGGGTAAGGGCAGAGGGTGGGGTGGGAACTGGGTGGAGGGGAGCTGTGGGGGGAAAAAAGAGGAACAATAGTAATAATCTGAACAATAAAGATTTATTAAATTTTAAAAAGCGAATTTTATAGTTTGTGATTCATATCTCAATTTTAAAATGTTGGAAAATACATTGCAGTGCAGTGTGTGTCTTTGTTTCTGTATGTACATGTGCATGTATGTATGTGTTTGTGTGTATTACTAAAACCTGAAATCTGTTGATTTACACATGGAATTAGTTTACTTGTTGGTATTGTAGAAGCTGTGGAAATTAATTATATTTCAAAGAGAAATATAAAGAAAATTTTAGAGATTTAAGTCAGGGGCTTTGAGAAATGTCTATACCTCATAGGACAATAAAGGACAGGAAGCAAGGAAACTGCTACTGAGAATACCTAGAGGATGTGTCATGATAGCCACCTACATGTATGAATCACAGTGAACTATAATCAATACGGGAGGTGTCCATATGCCTAATTCAAATGTACACCTCTGTCTACCTCCTAGATCATGAGCTTGTTTATAACACATAATTTGGTGAATTATTTATTCATTGAAGTTTCCATTAATTTAATACATATTTATAGTACATCTTTTCTCTCCCAAGCAGTGTTCTATGCTCTAGAAATCCAGTTTTAAAGAAAATAACATCTGCCCTTCATGGCGCTTACATTTCAGGGAAGGTAGACAGCCTTATATTAAACATATAGCTGGTCCACAAATAACATCCTTTTATTTGATGTTGATGAAAAAAAAATTGACATGTGGGGTCACTGTTCCTGTAGTGTTTTCACATTCTTCCAATATCTATGTGGGTTTTCTCTGGGTACTCTGGTTTCCTCCCAGATCCCAAAGATGTGCACGTTAGGTAAATTGTTGTGTCTGCTTTGTCCCAGTGTGGGGGTGTGGGAATGCACACTGCTGTGGAAGAGGTGCCCTGCCCAGGGTGCTTCCCACTATGCTCTCTGAGCTGCTGGGAGAGGCTCTGGCTACCTGTGACCCTGAACTGGAATAAGCAAGTTAGAAAAGACTTTTCTTACTTGTTTTTATTAGTCTTTCTTAAATGCATGTATAGCCCACATTTATTTCAATCTGTAATATTAGAAGTATTTGGGTCTTTACTTAGAATTTTGGTGATGATTTGTAACCAGAAATATACCATAGGAACTTAACTTTTGTTTATATCAATTAGTTTATGGTAAACTTGTTTTTTGAAATATGTTGTATTGCTTAAAGTCACAGCTTTCAAGAACCTATTTATGACATTGAGGGCTTATTGTGTACCAAAAAAAATGTCTACAGTGTTTAAGATGATAATTAATACTATAAAGAAAAAGAAGGGAAATGGTGAAGGGTATTGGGGGCATCATGAAGTAGAGTAGGGTTTTCATTTTTTTTCAAGTTTAGTTTTAAATAAGTATAATTTTAAATACAGATGTTAGGAGAGACCTAATAAGAAAGACATATTTAAATAAATACCTATAAATCATGAGGGTGGAAAACATGTGAGCTTTTGAGGGAAGGATATATAATAAGGCATAGGAACAGGTATATAAAAGCTTTGAGGCCAGAGCATGCCTATAATATATATTAAGAACTTGGAATTAAAAAACAGACTCTACCTTTTACAAACTAATATTAATCTGAAAAACATTCTTCCAAGTACTACATTATATTCATATTAGAGGCCCAGTGCGCAAAATTGCCCGAGAACCAGACCCAGCGTGCCACGGGATACAGTGTCAAGTCCCTCCTGGTGACTGGTCTTTGCTCGTTACAGCATTACAACCACTGGGTTTTTATTATATAGACTAGATGCCTGAAGCAGGAAGATTTGTGCAGAATGGGCCTTCCTTACCCTGGCTACTGGCACAGCCTTTGTCTGGCCTGGAGCCACCTTTCCGCCTTCCCATGCTGCCCAGAGGCCCGGAGAAGCTGGGACGGTGAGGAAACACCTGCGTCGTCACCATGGTGACAATGCAAGTGTCCTGCCCCGGCCACTGGGCGTCTGTGTATGCAAATTAACCCACCATCTTTGTTGGTTTAATTTGCATAGTCACTCCTGATTGGCTGCTGGGTGTCGCAAAGGTACCATCAATTTGCATCTTTCTCTTTTATTAGTGTAGATGTAGGTTAATCTGTGGTTTAGTGCACATATTTCATCAGAGATACCTTTTATAGTGGACATAATTTCATGAAGAAGTATGAAAATTACTTTATAAAATTTTACATGATTCAGGAATGTTTAATTTTCACATATTCATATTCTCTAAGAGGTTATGATTATTGAAAGCCTAGGTATTTTTCATAGGTTCTCGCACAATTTCTCTCTCTCTGTCTCTCTTCTGAGAGAAAAATGAGAAGTACTTTATGGTATAAACCTTACACCGTATGCCTACTTTTCAGTCATGGTACTTAGATTTGTAATTTTCCATATCATCAAGTAATAAGACTGTACAATATGATTTAAAAATGAACATCATTTGTACATTTATATTGAAATGTAAGCAATCCATGATATGTTAATTAAGTGTATTGGATTTGTATTTTATTGGTCTAAATAGCATATTACCTATCTGTGCTTGCATCCTTTATGATTCAATGTAATTCAATGTATAATTATGATAAGAATATAAGGATAATGCTATGTTTATTTATTATTTGTCTTCTGGTGTTCAGTAACAGCAAAATTAAGTCCTCACCGTTGTGACAGCTATAAAAAGATGTGGTTGGCTTATCTAGAGCAAGCTGCACAGGTAAAGACGGTAAAGTAATTTGCTACCACAAAATGGTTTTTAAGTCATTTGCTTTTATATGTAAAATTAATTAAACAAGCAAGATTGAAAGTTGACACACTGAAGATTTTATTCATTTTGCCTAATGTAGCATATTATTTCTATCTGGAAAAAGAATACTCAGTTGTAATTTTTCTTCTCTTAAAATATCTAACGTTTAGTTAATGATATTCAGCATTATGTGGAAGCGTTCTCTAGCCTAGCAATGTGTTTTTTACACAGATCAGGTATTTTTGCACATCATATAAAACTCAGTCTGTCATAACTAAACTGAAAAGATTTTTCTCTGACAAAAACACGTTATATGCAGTTTGAATTTTTGCAGACATTAGAGAGACAATAAAAATGAATTTAGTTGTAAGACAGAAATAGATTTTATAAGAACATTGAAGGTGCTATTGAAGCAGATGAAGAAAAATAATTTTCTACGACATACTCTAATGATACTTTTACTAGAAAAAGGAATTTATTCATATATCATTATTTATCACACTTTATGCTGATAAGCATGATTAGGGTGGGATATCATAACTAAGTAAGCAATTAAAAGAAACAATTTAATTTATATTTTATTATTTTTATAAACATTTCTTCTGCTTGAATGTTGTTTTGTAGAAAATACAAGGCTTTTGCTAATAAAATGATTAGTTTTTAAAAGCACTTCCTATACCTTATTAGCTCATGAAAGAATATTTTTATATAAGAACTATCATATCATCTTATAGATTTAGAAGTTTTGTTTTTGATCATTTATAAACATCCTATGGTTATTTACTCAGGTCCAGCAGCTAAATGAATGACATTTAATTGATATGTGGAGGAAAATACATGTTTAATCATTAGAAAAAAGCAAACAACAAAAAATGTTACAGTTAGTAGGGGATTCTATTTCCATTTGCTCTTTATTATTCAGATATCTCTTCTAAAATAAGAAAAAGAAAAACATGTTCACAGAAAAGAATTGTTATAGATATCCAGAATTCATTTATATCAGTTTTTAAAATAGTGGATTTTCAGCATTGAATATCTACCTATATACAAAAGGCATATAAGTAAATTTTTGAAAATCTTCCTATGAAGCCTTTTAATATCATTTCAGTGATAATTTTATTTTAAACTTGCTTTGCATTGCCACTAGGTGGAACCAGTAAACTATAATTTCTATTAATGCATTTTTCTCTATATATACTTAAACACTCTTCAACTAAAAATCCTAGAAATAATTCAGCACATAAATTTCTTAACTCTGTGGATGGGCATCTAAAATTGAAGAATTACCAATCTAAAAATAAATATTGTGGGCAAACACTAGGGCAAAACAACAGAATGTCATCATTGACAGCAGGAAATCTGTTTAAACGTATCAAGGGAGAATATGAAGTTTTTAAACAATCAGGAGGAAAGATAAATCTTAATCAGGAACTACTATCATATCTGATCACAGATATTGACTCATGCCTAGATAGAAATGTTTTAAATACATCACAATAGCTATTTACTAATTTTTCAGTCATTGGTAGTCACTGGGAACCATTAAATCATACATAGAACCTATTTTAAATGGTTTCATGTAAAAATGATGGCTGGTGATTAACAATAATCAGCTAATTGGCAATTTGTCTTGATTTTTGGTCCTTTATTTCTTAAATCAGTAATTTTTTACCTTAACCTTTACATGGACAAAATGAGGGAGCATTTAAGAAATGGAAAAATGCATGGCAGTGCACATAATAAATTTTACCTGCCTTAATTTTTTCAATAATCCAATTCCTAGAATTGAAAAACCATACTTATATTTTAGAAAAGAAATAAATAAACAAGAAAACTGATAGAATAGTTACAGAATAGCTATGTTGGATACTTTTAATACTTCATTTTACAGGTCTGGAAATGGAGACTTACAAAATTTAGAGGCTTTCTCAAGGAGAGTAGCTTTCAGAGCTAGTTTCTGATCTAAGATATCACGCTCTTAGTCCCTGTGGAATGTATGAAGCGTATGTAAAGCAATGAATCTTAAAAACCAAGCCTATAACATCAATAGCCTTAAATGTCATGTAAAGACTTTTCCTATTGTTGATGGTAATTGTAGCCACAGTAAGTGCTGACACATAAAAATATAAAGATTCAGAACAGAAGAAAGCCAAGGACAGATGCCAAAGAAACCTCATCTGTCTATTCAGCCACTATTTTCTCCTCCCCTCGCCAAGAGACTAACGAAAAAACGCTCGAAGCCACTCATCCCAGAGATGCAAATCAAAATGCCAATGAGATATCACCTCAAACCTGTCAGAATGGCTCTCAACAAATCAACAAATGGCAAGTGTAGCAAAGGATGTGAAGAAAAGGGAACCCTATTACACTGCTGCTGGGAATGCAGACTGGTGCAGTCACGGTGGAAAACAGTATGGAGTTTCCTCAAAAATTTAAAATAGGAACTCCCATTTAACCCAGTGATCCCACTTCTAGGAATACATCCTAAAAAACCAAAAACACTAATCAGAAAGAATATATGTACTGCTATATTCATAGCAGTGCGATTTATAATAGCTAAGATTTGGAAACAGCCTAAGTGCTCAACAGCAGTTGAGTAGATAAAAAGCTGTGGTGTATCTACACAATGGAATAATATGCTGCTGTAAAAAAAAAATTAAAAAAATAGCTCTTACCATCTGCAATAGCATGAATGGACCTGGAGAGCATTATGCTAAGCAAAATAAGCCAGTCAGAGAAAGATAAATATCACATGACCTCACTGATTTGTGGAATATAATGAACAACATAAACTGATGAACAAAAATAGATCCAGTGAGAATAGAAGAGAAGACAAGCACCGAAAAGACTGTTGAACCTCAGAGGGAAGACAGTGAATTGTGGGAGGGGAGAGATCAACCAGTGCACTTGTATGCATATGTGCATAACCCATGGACACAGACAATGGAGTGGTGAGGGTCTGGGTGGGGAATGGGTGTGGGCTGGAAGAGGTTAATGAGGGGAAAAGGACGACCTATGTAATACTTTCAACAATAAAGATTAAACAAAATAAAAAAATGTGGTTCCCAGAACTAATAAAAAAAAAAAAAAAAAGGAAGAAACATCATCTGTATTAGTTTGCTAGGGCTGCATAATAGAGTACCACAACCTGGATGGTTTAAACACAACAGAAATTTATGTTTCACAGCCCTAGAGATTAGAAATGAAACCAAGGTGTCAGCAGAATAATATTTCTTTGAAACTCACTCTACAAGGAAGAAGATTCCTACCTTCTCTCTTACCTTCTGGTGGTGGCCAGGAATACTTGGTTTGCATATCTTTGGTCCAGTGTCTACCCTAGTCACCATGGGGAAAATTTATTAAAAACATCAAAATATGTATTTTCTAATTTTTTAAATTATTGATTCATTCAGAACCATAAAAGAATAAATAAAACCAATTTGAAATTATTCCATCTAAAAATTATTGCTAATGATTAACAATAATCAGCTAATTGACAGTTTGTGCTTGTTTTGTTACTTTATTTCTATAATTAATAATTTTTTTTATCTTGACCTTTGCTAAAGGACATAAATGAGAGAGCCAATAAAAAATAAAAAATAGCCCTGGAAGAGTGGCTGATTTGGTTGGTACATTGGCTTGCACACTAAAGGGTCCTAAGTTTGTTTCCTGGGTTGCAGGTTTGATCCCCCACCCCAGGGACACATGCAGGAGCAACCAATCTATGTGTCTCTCACATGTTTCTCTCTCTCTTTCTCTCCCTGCTCCCTCCCTTCCACTCTCTCTAATAACAATAATAATAATTAATGAAAAAAATATCCTGGGATGAGGATTGCCAAAAAAACAACAAAAAAAAAAAGGTTGTGGGTTTGATCCCTGGTCCAGCCATGTGTGGGAGGTTTCTTTTACATTGAAAGCATATTATTTTTTTAAAAAATACATGCTTGTCAGTATAATATTTAATGACTAGAGGCCCGGTGCACAAATTCATGCACCAGTGAGGTCCCTTGGCCTGGCCTACAGGATCGGGCTGAAACCCACTCTCAGACATCCCCCGAGGAGTCGGGAATTGTGAGAGGGCACAGGCCAGGCTGAGGGACTCCACCAGGGCACGATCGGGGCCAGGGAGGGATGTGGGAGGTTGTCCATCCAGGGAGGGACTGCAGAAGGGCTCCAGGGTGTGTTTGGCCCATTTTGCTCAGTCCTGATTGGCGGGACCCCTGCAGCAAGCTAACCTACCAGTCATAGCATCTGCCCCCTGGTGGTCAGTGCATGTCATAGTGAGTGGTTTTGCTTCCTTAGCATATCATTAGCATATTATGTTTTGATTGGTTGAACTGACGACTGGACACTTAGCATATTAGGCTTCTATTATATAGGATTGTTTTATAGAAGTGTATAGTTGAATCAACTTTTGAATGTAAGTAGATCTTGGAAAGATATGGTTGAGGAAAGTTTTGAAATTTTAAATTATTATGCTTCAGAATAAGTGAGATAGCCAACTAGAGAAATACAATTGTTTTAAGTGTTCAGCTATAGGAGGCCATTTACTTATCAAGACACAGTTGTACTAAAAAATACAAATACAATTTTGGAAAAAAAATCACAAAATTAGAACGATTGAGGTTGGGCTTGAGGTAATTATGTAGATAATAACAATTTTGTCAGATGTTGACAGAAGTAAATATTAAGGGCTGATCAATGGCAGTAGGTATAAATAAGAAAGAAAAATACAAGAATAGAAAACATGTTAGATATTTAAATAAAATTATCCCCTGCTACTCTCTGGACATTTAGAAAATCAAATTCAAACATATGTATGTATGCTTTAAATTAAAGATTTTTGAAATAAAATATGCAGATATATCAAAGTGAACTTTTGATTTTGTTTCAAAATAATTCTTCAAATAATTGAATCATTTCTTGACCTACAGATTTAGGTCCATAAAGATACTATTTCATTCTGAGTTAAATGAGGAAAATTAAATAAATTAGGAGTTTGTAGTTGAAGCTTTATGAAACATATGGAAGGGGGTAGAAAACTTATTTTTCTTTAAAAATGATAATGCATCAAGAAAATAATCCAGACACATTATTGAATATATATGTTTTGAATCAGTATTCACAGTCATATGGTCACAATAGAGATATATAGTATATTGTTAGGACTCTGAGAATGTAAAAATAACATGCCTTAATTATAATCATAATAGTGAGTTGGTCTCATGGGCTAAAACTGAAAAATTTAATGGGTTCTGGACGTAAAACACTGTTGATGAGACATGGTGTCTCCATTTAAGCTGAAAGGTTGTTCTTTTTATTTTTTTCGTTTTTAATGAAAATGTCAGCCAGCTAGAAGTTGACCTCAGCACACAAAAGTTTATCGCTGGAGGTGAAACTTCAACTGTTAGTTAAATTTGCAATTACGTCTAAGCACCCAGAGACAAGAAAACAAGTAGAATAAGAGGCAAACTCATTATTATCACTTGCACTATTACCTCTGCACTAAGGAACCATAGACTTAATTATGAAATCAATATATCACTGTTGAAATGGGTTGTTCGCAGGTCAAGGATAAGTGCAGAAGAGATGACTGAAATGATAAAAATTAAAGAAAAGAAAAAGACAGATAAATAAGCTCCATTTACTAAGTAAAAATAAAAAGCAGAAAAGCTAAGGCAAATCCTTTGTGGTATGATATTTATACACTAGGCATTATCTTTAACATTTCAGAACCAAACCTAAAACAATCAAGTCTTCAAATAGGATATTATTTTAGTATGTTTTGTAGAATTCAAGAAAAACAAAACACATTCTTTTCTTTTTTTCCCCATTCTCAGTTCATGGGAAATAACTCCTTCTAGATTAAATTCATTCATTTAAAAGAACATTCTATGAAAAAAAAAAACACATTGAAAGTATATGGTTGATTTTCAGAATTATTTCTCTTTTAAGCATTTATGACTCCTAGCTTAAAAAATAACAGAAAACACAACATAACCCAGCTCAAAGAGTAAGGTAGTATTATGACCTATTTGAAAATCTAGAAGTATGGCTGGCTTAAGACAAAATACATTAGGGTCTGAGTCCATTTCTCTGTGATACATTCAATTGTACTTTTCTCTCTTTGAATCAACCCCAATAATTTTACCTGATGGCAACAAAATGGCTGAGGCAGTTTTAGGCCTCATGTCTGTACACCCCATTCCCTAAGCAAGAAAATGATACTCTCTTCAACACAAATGATGCTCTTCATTCTGACTGGATTATCCTGGGTCAGTCACTGCACTGTGGTAATCTGGATTGGGATCACTGATTTTCTTAAACCAGGCTGGTTCTCACTCCTTGAAGCAGAAGTTGATTCAATCCTTTCCTAATAATGTTTTGTTCTTCACAATAGTGATGAATCAAATGAATGTGGGATTATGATGTTAGGGTAGAAATATATTGTGAAGTTCTTTATTGGTCATTTCAAGAAGTGGGGAGTCAGCAGCAATGCAGTGGAGAGGAGATCTGTCTGCAGAGCAGGCACACTTAACACATATTACATTATCTCTAAATAGTTTTAAAATAATTATTAAACCAAGTAAAAGTTCCTCTTCTTATTATTATAGTCATGCTCTGCCAATCTATATATATAAAAGCCTAAGTGACCCAACCAGTGGTTGACTGGTTGCTATGATGTGCACTGACCACCAGGGACAGACACTCCATGCAGGAGCTTCCCCCTGGTGGTCGGTGCACTCCCACAGTGGGAGTGCCGCTCAGCTGACCAACAGGCGCCAGGCTCATGGCTGGCAAGCACAGCTGTGGCAGTGCAAGCCTCTCCCGCCTCTGTAGCAGTGCTACTGAGCAGCGGTGGCAGGCGCATCGGGGCCAGGATGAGTGGGAGCAGCGCGGCAACCTGCCCAGGCTTGGGCTCTTCTCCGGCTGCCTGCCACTTTGCACACTACTACATCCCTCGGGGGATGTTGGACTGATCAGGCCAAAATTGGCAGTCCAACACGCCCGAGGGGTCCCGGATTGTGAAAGGGTGCAAGCCAGGCTGAGGGACCCCCACCAGTGCAAGAATCCGTGCACTGAGCATCTAGTTCTAAATAATGTCAGTGATAGCATACCCATCCCTGAAAAAAATATTTTTTGATCTATCTAAATTTTATTTCAACACATGTGTAATTTACATACAATAAAATGCACATATTCAAGTGTACAGCTTGATGAATTTTGACATATACATGCAACTACATTATCACTAACTCCCTCATGAACATATAGACCACTTTTGTCAATTTTGAATGTTCCCTTGTAACTCAGTTTTAGTAATTTATTGCTGAACCACTAGAAATGAACACTGTTATGAGTTCTGTTGTCATAGATTAGTGTCACCTGTTATTCACCTTCACATGAAAGGAATCACATAGTGTGTACTCCTTTGTGCTTGGCTCTTGTGCTGAATATAATATTCGTTATCAGCATTTGTTCAATTTGATTGCTGAATAATGTCCCATTGCATGAATACAGCACAATCTTCTCTTTATAGACATTTGCTTTTTAAAGCTGTTATAAACACTTTTGTATAATCCTTTTTTTAAAAAAATATATTTTATTGATTTTTTACAGAGAGGAAGGGAGAGGGATAGAGAGTTAGAAACATCGATGAGACAGAAACATAGATTAGCTGCATTCTGCACACCTCCTACTGGGGATGTGCCCGCAACCCAGGTACATACCCTTGACCGGAATCGAACCTGGGACCCTTCAGTCCACAGGCCGACGCTCTATCCACTGAGCCAAATGGGTTAGGGCACTGCATAATCCTTTTTGTAAGTATATTTTCATTTCCTCTGTGCAAGAAACAAAAAAAACAGCATAATTGTTTGGCCATAAAGTAAGTTAATTTTTAGGGGTATTTATTTATTTTTGTTTTGTAATTAATTCTTTATTGTTGGAAGTATTACATATGCCCCATTTTACCCCGATTGACCCCTTCACCATCCTATAGTATGTGTCCATGGGTTATGCATATATGCATACTAGGTCTAATTTATTAAAAATCTGCTTATTAAAAATGAGCAAGTCTTATGGTGTACATGGCTACTTCATTGCAGTTCCTATTTTTTAGCATTTATTTAATAATTAATTATGCTGAGCACAATTTGAATCAACCTTTTGGGTAACTTCCTGTATGTAGAGCCTTTTGTCATTACTAACACTTCAAACATTACAACTAAGGTTTGCATAAAAAATTTTAAATGAATGGAAATAAGAAAAAAATGAACTCTCCACCATTCTTAGAGGTTTCCCCTTTTCATAATCTTGCTCCTTTTGCTCCTAGTTGCTTGAGAAGTTTTCTGAAGATTTCAATTTTAGTTTTTTTCCTTACTTGTTAAATGTAGTTGGTCAGAGAAGATCATTTGTTGGCTATGATCTTCCTTGTCTGAAGAGTCTCTTCATTCTTATTCACTAATTCTTATTTTTATCATTATTTTTAGTTTAATTTCAGATTTTTTTTTAATTTGGCATTTTAAAATCCAGTATATTTATCTTTTCCTCCCAACTGTTCTATTTGACTATATGTGGTCACATGCTTTAAATCTCTGTTTCAGTGTCACTTTATCAGAGATACTTTCTTAACTTTCTATTAAAAATAGCAAAGTAGAATAAATTTTTACCTCTTATACTGATACTAGTGGCCCAGTGCATGAAATTCATGCATGGGGGGGTGTCCCTCAGCTCGGCCTGTACCCTCTCCAATCTGGGACCCCTCAGGGGATGTACGACTGCTGGTTTAGGCCTGATCCCACAGCAAGCAGTCAAACATCCCTCTTGCAATTTGGGACCGCTGGCTCCTAACCACTCACCTACCTGCCTGACTGATCACCCCTAACCACTCTTCCTGGCAGCCTGTTTGCCCCCAACTGCCCCACCCTGCTGGCCTGCTCACCCCCAACTGCCCCCCCCACCGCTGGCCTGCTCACCCCCAAATGTCACCCCTGCTGGCCTGATCTCACCCCCAAATCCCCCCCACTGCCAGCCTGATCGCCCCCAACTGCCTTCCTCCTGCCTGCCTGCCTACCCTGCCAGGGCTCTGTGATAAATGATGCGCCGAGGGAGACCCTGGCCACCCAGCTGGGGCTCTGGGATTAATGGCAGAACAGAGCCAGGTGTTTCCCACCTGACTGGGCTCCACCATTAATCCCCACCTACAGGGACGCCCTGCCCACCAGACCTGGGCTCACCATTGATCCCTGCCCACACAGAGGCCCTGGCAACCCGGCTGGGGCTCTGGGATCAATGGCAGAGCAGAGGCAGGGGTTTCCCACCCGGCCTGCACTCCGCCATTAATCCCCGGACGGTTGTCTGGAAGGTCTCCCAGTCTAATTAGCATGTTACCCTTTTATTAGTATAGATTGTCAATACAGTGGACCCTTGGTTCTTGAACTTAATTTGTTCCAGAAGGCTCTTCAAAAACTGAATCATTTTTTCCCATTAGAAATAATGTAAATTGAATTAACCCATTCCAGATTCCCAAAAGCAAAAAAGATGAAAATGTTCACAGCACAACTTCCTGAGATGTTAACAATGCAAAATTTAGCAGTAAACTGACTCATACTTGCACATTCTATCCTTTGTTTTTCATCTGAGAGACACATGACTGATCATACAGGTATTAGCACAAAAGGGTTGTAGGGTCAAAAAATGAATTTTTGTACAACAACCGAAACATTTTCCCATGAACAACTTGGTGGAGAACTGAATTTTTCAAAATGGGAGACATTTGAGAACCAAGTTTTAACAGTATAAAGAATTATTACCCCAAAATATAGCATATGATATTTAAATTCATTTTATTTTCTATCTTTCTTGATCCTCTGCCTGTCTCTTCACTAAATTTTAGATTCATCCTATTTCTTCAATGCGGTGTCCCAGCCTATAGCATAAGAGATCAGTGCATGTTTATTATATAAGTAAACTAGAGGCCTGTTGCAGGAAGATTCCTGCAAGAATAGGGCTTCCTGAGACCTGAGCAAAACAGAGAAAGGAGCGAAGCCCGCCGAAGTGGGCTTCCCTCCCTTCTCCACTGCCTCGCTCCCTCCCATCTCTGCTGCCTTGCTACCTTCTCTGCTGCTTCGCTCCCCTCTGCAGTGCTTGGCTTCCTTCTATGCTATCTTCAGTCTTTGCTCAGTGCCTAAGTATGCAAATTAACTTCCATCTTTGTTGGGTTAATTTGCATACTCTCTCCTGATTGGCTGGTGGGTATAGAGGAGGGATGGTCAATTTGCATGTTTCTCTTTTATTAGTGTAGATGTATTCATAATTGAATATGTGATTGTTTACTCGCATTTTCCCCTGCCAGTAGTTTCTGAACTCTATGGAACTGCACTGTGCTATTTTCATCCAGTTTTTCCAGCACCATTTTTTGAAAAATCTGTCTTTAGCCATTGAATTATTATAGTACATTTATCAAAAAATATTTGACTTTATTTTTAGGCCATTTTATTATTTTGGTTTGTTAGTCTGTCTTTATGCCAGTATCATGATGTTTTTTTCTTCTTAATTTTATTTTGTAATTACACTTTATATTCAGTATTATTTTGTACTAGAGGCCCAGTGCATTAAATTTGTACACAGTGGTGGGGGTTCCCTTAGCCCGGCCTACACCTCTCCAATCCGGGACCCCTTGGGGGATATCTGACTGCCTCTTGCATTCCGGGACTGCTGTCTCCTAATTGCTCATCTGCCTGCCTGCCCGATCACCCTGAACTCCTCTGCCTGCCTGCCTGATTTCCTCTAACCACTTCTGCCTGCCTGATCATCCCTAACCACCTCTCCCTGCCTGCCTGATCACCCCTAAATGCTCCCCTGCTGGCCTGATTGCCCCTAACTGCCTCTGCCTTGCCCTACACCCAGGACCCAGGATTCCCTCCTCTGGCCAGTCACAGGCACACAGGACCTGGGCTTCTCTCCTTCTGGCCAGCTTCAGGCACCCAGTACCCAGGCTGGCCGCAGCTGCAGGGGACCATGGGTGGGCGGCTTCACCTGTGCTGCAGCTGCAGGTGTCCAGGACCACAGGACAGGTGGCTTGTCCCTCTCCCAGGCCACAGCTGCAGGCGTTGGCACCCGGGACCATGGGGCGGGCAGCTTGTCCCTCTCCTAGGCTGCAGGCTCAGGCACAGCCGCTGGCACCCAGGACCGCAGGGCAGGTGGCTTGTCCCTCTCCCAGGCTGCAGGTGCAGGCACAGCCACTGGTGCCTGAGACTGCAGGGTGGGCAGCTTGTTCCTCTTCCGGGCCATAGGCGCAGTCACTGGCACCTGGGACCGCGGGGACCATGGGGTGTACAGCTTGTCCCTCTCCCAGGCAGCAGCCTGGCTGGTCCTCATTCCTCTCTCGCAAGCTCATTTGTGCCTGGCTGGGCCCCATTCCTCTCTTCCCAGTGTTGAGTGTCTGAGCCATTAAGACATGATGGTGTGAGGGTGTGATGACCATTTGCATATTAGCTCTTTATTATATAGGATTAGCTTCATGTGTTTAGCATAGTAGTTAGACAACCATATAGTTTACAAAGTATTTCCCCTGATATTTCCAGGACCCACATTGCACCATACATAGTTTTTAGAATATTATTGACTATACTCCTTATGCTGTACTTTATATCCGCATGATTTTATATAATACCAATTTGTACTTCTTAATCCCCTTACCTTTTGCACCTAGTCCAGCAAACCCTCCCCACTCTGGCAATCATTAGTCAGTCCTCTGTATCTATTATTGTGTTTCTGTTTTGTTTATTTATATTATTCTTTAGATTCCACATATAAGTAAATCATTTGTCTTTCTCTGACTGGCTTATTTCACTTAGCATAATACCCTCTAGGTTCATTCATGCTTTGATTACTTTATCTTTGTGAAATATTTTGAAATCAAGAACCATTAGTCCTCCAGTTTTTGTTTTGTTTTCCCTCTGGTTATTTGGCTCCTTTAAGAATCCACAAGAATTTTAGAATTATTTTTACTATTCCTTCAAGAATGTCATCAGGATTTTGATAGAGATTGCATTGAATCTGTAGATAACTTTAGGTTGTGTTGGCACCTTAATATTAAGTCTTCCAATCCATGAAAATGGAAAGTGTTTCTATTTATTATTTATTTATTTATTTATTTATTTATTTATTTATTTATTTATTTGATTGATTCTTTTTTCAATGTTCTCAGTTAGTATTTGCATTGAATATCTGTTTCCATCCTTTTACTCTCCATCTATTTGTGTTACCATTATTATTATTATTATTATTATTATTATCTGTTATCCTCACCCAAGGATATTTTTTCCCATTGGTTTTTGGAGAAGGTGAGAGAGAGAGAGAGAGAGAGAGAGAGAGAGAGAGAGAGAGAGAGAGAGAAAGAGCAAGAGACAGAAAAACATTGATGTGAGAGAGACACATCCATTGTTTGCCTCCTGCACATGCCCCAATTGGCACCAGGGATAGAACCTGCAACCTAGGTACGGACCCTTGACCGGGAATTGAACCCACCACCCTTCAGTATGCCAGCTGATGTTCTATCCAGTGAGTAATACTGGCCAGATCTCTATTGGTATTATTGGATCTACGTGAGTCTCTGGTAGACAGCATGTAGTTGGATCATGTGTTTTTAACCATTCTGCCAATCACTGACTTGAGTTGAATCCATTTTCATTTAAAGTATTTACTGATAAAGAGGGTCTTTTTGTCATTTCATTATTTGTTTTCTAATTGCCTTATACTCTTCCTTGTTTCCCATTTCCTGTATCACTATCTTCTTTAAGTAAAATTTTAAAATTTCCCATTTATTTACCTACTTTTGGGCATGTGACTATCAGACAGAGGAGTGTTCTAGACAAAACTAAAGTTAATATAAAACTGTAGGCAAGGATGTGTTTTCAGTGTCTCTGAAACAATGAAGTTCAGATAGAGGTAAAGAGGTAGGGAGGGTGTTAGGGAGGCAACCAAACAATAAGCAGCATCAACAAAAGAATACGGGCAGATACATTTTTTAACTTCTCTATTTGAAGAAATATTTTAGTGCAGAGATCAAATGAGGTAAAAATAATAGGTATTATTGATAAAGAGAATTTTGTAATCAGATAGATATTGGTGCTTTAAAAACAACCCTACAATTAAGCAGACAGAGAAATAATGAGGTTAATGATAGGCTGTTCTGAAACACTAAATGTCAGAAGACAAGGGCTCATTACCAGCCTTATATGAAAAAGAGTCTGCATGCCCTCTGTGACATAACCCATCAGACTGTCTTTCACATGAAAGACAGAGAGAAGGGCATTCATTGACATGCATGGAGTCAGAAAGTATGCTATTTCTACGACCTCTTTAGAAAAAATTAAAACCACAGGATATGAATCATCAGCAATGGGGGAAATATATTTAAAGTAAAAATAGAATATCAATGATTTTGCTAACATTCATAGGAAGTTTAAGTGGTGATGACATAATTATGAAACTGAATATTGAAAATTCTTAAAATGCAAGCTATAATAAAAGTGTCAATAAAATCTGAGAACAAAACATTTTATTTTGACAAATTTTTGTAGACTATAAAGGCAAGAATATGAGTAAAAGCATATGAAAGTCTGGGGAAAATGCTATTTGTAACAACAATAATACATAATATGAATTGTGTAGTTTTATTGCTATAGTCTGCTTCAGAAACATTTTTATTTAGGAACACATTTAAAGCTCCCAACACTATAACACAGTGTTGCCTTCCATAAAAATCATAGTTTTAAAGCAGAACTGACTTGTAAGGAAGACAAATGATTTTTAAGGAGAAAACAACAACAACATAACACCTCAATTTTAGAGCAGTCCATACATTTAACTAGGTAGCAATGATTTTGCATATACATAAGTGATTCTGGGGCAGTTGTTTGAAAGAAAAGAATGTTTAAAGTGAATAAAGGAGAAATGGATAGGTGGGAAGAAATGGGAAAGAGATTAGGATTATAGTAAGAAGATCAAGCTGTAGGAGTAACAAGCTACGTGAATAATCAGTGATCAATATCAAGGTGTCCAAAAAGACTCCCAGTGATAGGGACATGCAATTTGAAGTCTGTGACAGGCAGTGAAATGATGCAACTTTCATGTTATGATCACAAAACTTAAAGTCCTATTACACATGACATGCTTGAATTCCTGATTTCTTTAGGGTGGGTTCATTGTATAAATATGATAGTGGAACAGTTGAGAAGAGCATTGCAGTGAATTGAGGGGAGAGGTTACTTTGGGTCAGAAGTGACTGACAATTTGGCAAGAGCACTGGACTTGCTGCAATATAGAAACTGGAAGCTTGAATCAATTTTATTTGTATATTAAATTGATAGAAAAATACATCATGGTGCAGATAACTAATAATTTTAAATGAAGGATTTTTAGCAAATGCTCACTTATAAAGATGAATGATGACCGCAGCAGTGTTTATAATAAGAACCTTTTCCAAATATAACTTTTACTACAAAATATAGGATTGGGTTAAATAAAGTTAAGCAATATATATGTTAGAATACTATTCAGCCATTTACTTTACATTAAAGATCATTATTAACATGCTAAGATTTTTTAGGGCAGATTAAGGAAAAAAAAGATAAACATTAGTAATTGCAATATAGTTCGATACTCCCAGAGGCAATGAATATCAGAAAAGCCTTCATATCTGTATGGTTTATCTATATTATAGAAATTATATTATTTAGAAGATCTGATTCACTATTCCTTGTGTACACAAAGGAAACTGAACTTCTTAGCCCTTTTGCGGTAGGGCGGGTCCACATGACAAATTCTGGCTAAATGGTTATGAGTGCAAATGACTTCCAGGCCAAAACATTTCCTCTCCTATGTGAGACGTTTCTTCTCTAGTGGAATAATCATGTAGGACACCTCTTAATAAAGGGTAGTACCATAAGCCTGTATCTTGTAAAGTTTATTTCTCTACAGCTGACATTGCATGGTAGAGAAATAAAACTTTGTTATAATAAGTAATTGCCATGTAGTTCAGTTGTTATCATTATATATTTTTTTTTTGCTTGGACATAAGTTTAGCTCTCCAAAATAATATACAGTGGGAACCAGCAGTTTGCTACATGTCTTTCTTTAAAGTTCATACATTGTACATTATCTAGAAAAAAAGACCATCACATTTTCACCCCTAAGACAAATATTAAAATTTGAAATATTTATATTATTACTCTTGAATGATCATGTCCTTTTTTTATATTTTTCTTCATTTGTAATATTTCTCAACTCTATTTTTAACCTAATTCTCTATTCTCCCATCTGTGCACTAGCTAAACTAATCATCAATTACTATGTAGCTATCTAAGAGAGTTACTTATCATAATACTAGAGGCCCGGTACACGACATTCGGGGGTTCCCACAGCCCGGCCTGTGCCCTCTCGCAGTTATACTTCTGGAAATTTATCTGCAGAAACACAAAACAAAGAATTCAAAAGAATATCTGTACCTCTATTTTCATTGCAGTGTTATTTACAATAGCCAATATTTGAAAGTGGCCCAAGCATCCATCAGTAAATGAGTGTATAAAAAAGCTGTGGTACAGTTACACAATGGAATACTACTTGGCCACCAAGAAAAAAAAAAAAAAAAAGAAATCTTACCCTTTGCAACATTATGGATGGAACTGGAAATTATTATGCTAAGTGAAATAAGCCAGCCAGAAAAAGACAAGTACCATATGACTTCACTCATATATGAAATCTAATGAACATAATAAACTAACAAACAAAATAGAAACAGACTCATAGATACAGAGGACAGACTGACAGCTGTTAAAGGAAAGGGGCTTTGGGTAGCTGGATGAAAAAGGTGAAGAAGGCATTAAGAAAAAAAGTCATAGACACAGACAACAGTCTGGTGATTAGCAGAGGGAAAGTGGGTTGGGGGAAGTAGAGGAGGGTAAAGTGAAGATAAATAGTGATGGAGATTTGACTTGAGGTGGTAAACACACAATATAATATACAGATGATGTATTATAGAATTGCACACCCAAAACCTATACAAATGTTTAACCAATGTCATTCCAATAAATTCAATAAAAACTTTAAAGAAAAGAATATTTTGGAAATGTTTATGGTGAAATTTACTATCTGGAATGTATTAAAGGTTTGCTAGATACTTAATATTAGAACTGTTTTAGCTGGATATACTTTGTCTAGTTTATTCATTGTAAATGCAATGCAATTTGTATAGAAATGGGATGCATAAATAACATATTATGTAGATATAAAATTGAGAAATTCCATAGCTCTTTGCTAAATCTTTATGCACTCAGTTAATACTTGTCTGCCTATGGCAAAAACATTCCTCATGAAAATGGAAACTCAGGAGCTGATTCTGATGGATTAAGGACCTCTCAATGTGGCATGTAGGGTTGCACCTTTCTTGTATGCTTTGCTAATCATTAGTAAACCTTGGTGCTGGATAAGATTGAAGTTTTGTAAGTCTGGTTGAAAAATTGGATTTTTTAAACTAGTGAACAAAAGAAATAGTCTTTCAGCCCAACAGTATGTAATGACATAATGTTTAAGGGACTCATTGAAGAAATAGCAGAGCAAACGGACATCATGAGAATTTGATATCCACATAATTTTCAACCTATGCATGATTTGAAGTCACTAAAGTTTTGTGACAGATCATAGGACACATATCCTGTAAATGAAATTTGATGAGATAAACTCAAAATAGGGAGAGTAATAAGCTGATAGACAAAGATGTGATTCCTTTCTTATACAGAAGTATTCAGTGATCAAACTGCCTTAAAAAGGCTTGAGGGGTTGAGGAAGGGAGAGTAAAAAATAATTTTTCAACTGATTTTTTTCAACTTTATTGAGATATAAATGACATGTAACATTGTATAAGTTTAAGATGTGTTATGTGATGATTTAATGCACATATATATTGCAAAATTATTGCCACAATAAGATTAATTAATACATCTACCTCTTCAAATAATTAAAATTTGTGTGTGTGGTAAAAAATATTTAAGATCTACTCTCTTAGCAAATTTAAAGTTAAAATACAATATTGTTAAGTATAGTCAACATGCTGAATATTAGATTTCCAAAACGCATTTATCTTATAACTGGAAGTGTGCATTCTTGGAACAACATGTCCCCACTTTTCCCATCCCCCAGCCACTAGCAAACACCATTTTATGAATTTGACTTTTTTTTGGTTGCACATTCAGGTGAGATTATATTATATTTTTATTTCTTTGTCTTATTTATTTCATTTAGCATAATATCCTCAAGGTCCATCCATGTTGTCACAATGGCAGTATTTTTCTAATGGCTGAATGATACTCCATATCTCTCTCTCTCCCATATAATTTTCTATACCCATTCATCCATCAGTGGATACAGGTTGTTTCCATAGTTCCATATCTTGGCTATTGTAAATAATGTTGCAGTGTACATCGTGTGTGTGTGTGTGTGTGTGTGTGTGTGTGTGTGTGTGTGTATGGGGTGGGTGTAGATCTCTTTTTGAGATAGTGATTTCTATTTCCTTTTGATTTATGTACAGAAGTGGGAATGCTTGATCATAAGATAGGTCTATTTTTACTTTTTTGAGGACTCTCCATGTTCTTTTCTATATGACTATATCAAATTACATTCCTACCAATAGCAAACTAGAGTTACCATTTTTCTGCATGCTTGCCATTTGTCTTCTTCATAATAACCATTCTAACAGGTGTGAGGTAATAACTCATGTAGTTTTTATTTGTATTTTCATCATGGTTAGTGATGTTGATTTTTTAGAAACTACTTGCAATGCTCTTAAAATTTAGATTTCTGTGGATGACATTGTGTATGGAAGATTCAATAAGTGTCTTGACTGATGTCTCATTGTTGAATGACATTTGTAATGAAAGGTACATCATTGTCAGGCTGAGAATGAACCAGAAATATGATCACATGATATTGTTGTTTTTTTTCCAAGGGCCACTAGGGTCGGTGTTGACCAACTGAACTTGAACAGCAACAGTACCAAGAATGGTGAGGAACCAACATTGAACTTTAAAACAGTAATCAAAGGTATGATTTAGTCAACCTGCCAGGATTGAGTGTATCAGTACATCTGCAATATAATCTTTATTAAGAAAATTGAATCAATGGTGATGTCAGAGGAATAGGGACATGAGAGGACCCCAAAGGCAAGGGAAGTAGAAGCAAAAATAAATGAATGGGACAATATCAAACTAAAAAGCTTCTGAACAACAAAATAAACTGTCAACAAAACAAAAAGGCAACCAAATGAATGAAAGAAGATATTCTCAAACAATAGCTCCAACAGAGGGTTAATATCCAAAATATATAAAGAACTCATACAACTCAACACCAAACAAACAAATAATCTAATTAAAAATGGGCAGAGAACCTTAACAGACACTTCTCCTAAGAAGATATACAAATGACCAATAACATTATGAAAAGATGTTCAACTTCACTAGATATTAGGTAAATGCAAATAAAAACTATAAGGACATAGCACCTCACACATATTAGAATGGCTGTTATCAATGAGACAAGTAACAACAAGTGTTGGCTAGATTGTGGAGAAAAAAGAACCCTCATTGACTGCTGGTGGGAGTGTAAACTGGTATAGCCACTGTGGAAAATAGTATGGAGGTTCTGAAACAATTTAAGAATAGAGCTATAACTAAGCAATCCCTTTTCAAGGTATCTCCCTGAAAATGTTGAAAGCATTTATTCGTGATGATATGTGCACCTCTATTACACTTATTGTAGTATTAGTCACAGTGGCCAAGACATAGAAATGACTTAAGTATCTCTATCAATGACTGGATAAATAAAATGTAGTAAATATATACAATACTGCTATGTCATAAGAAAAGATGAAATAATGACACTTGGAACAACATATATAGATCTTGAGAGTACATTGCTCAGCAAAATAAGTCAGATGGAAAAATTCAAGAACCATACGACATCACTCATATAAGGGATTATAATTCTGAAAGCAACAAATGGACAAAAAAGACAAACAAAAACTCATAGATACAGATAGTAGTATGGTGGTTTCCAGAGGGAAAGGGTGTGGGGTAGTGAAGGGAGGGTAAAGGGGGGTCAAATATACTATCAGACTGGAGCAGTGGTTGGCAAACCATGACTTGCGAGCCACATGCGGCTCTTTGGCCCCTTGAGTGTGGCTCTTCCACAAAATACCATGGCCTGGGAGAGTCTATTTTGAAGAAGTGGCATTAGAAGAAGTTTAAGTTTAAAAAATTTCGCTCTCAAAAGAAATTTCAATCGTTGTACTGTTGATATTTGGCTCTGTTGACTAATGAGTTTGCCGACCACTGGACTGGAGAATCATATGACATCTATTAGTTTTGATAAATGGCTAAATATTTTATATCTACAGTGTGGTAATCGATTTATTTTGTATATTTAAAAAAATAACAAAGACCATCATTTTATTTAGTTCTCTTGTCCTACAGTGGGTTATATTAATTTTTCTCCCTATACTCATACAAGCAAAATATTTGAACTTTTAAAAAATGATTTGAATAATTTTTTTCAAAGCAGGCTATGTCTTAATCACTTCTTCTCTGGAATATTCAACATTTAGCCTTGTACGTAATAGGCTTTCAGCAAATATTTAAAAGTATTCAATAGTTAAAAACAAAGGTAAAGGAAATAGTTGGAATCTTAGTGATATTTGTGTTCTTGTGTATTTATGGAATTTTCCTTAAAAAGTGTCACCAACAAATTATCTTATTCCCATCCCTCTAATAGACACATGAGATATGGAAAGAGTAGCAGGTGGGGTTCCAGTTCTGACATTAAAACTGAAGATCTGTGTAAAGTTTCTAAGAATCAGATTCCTCTATTTTTTTAGTACAGTGAATAGAACTAGTTGGAGCAGCAATATATTTGATTCATCTACAGATGAAGCAAACATCTCACAAACAAAGGTGTCAGCATGGATCAGAATCAATAACAAACACCAAGGAGTCAAAGCCTGCTCTAGCATGTCACTCATCAGGACACTGGGGGTGGGGGGGGGAATGTCATTGGGCTGAGGAGATACACTGCAAAAAACGTGGGAAAGTACTTTTTTAAAAAATACATTTTTATTGATTTTTTACAGAGAGGAAGGGAGAGGGATAGAGAGTTAGAAACATCAATGAGAGAGAAACATTGATCAGCTGCCTCCTGCACACCCCCTACTGGGGATGTGCCCACCACCAAGGTACATGCCCTTGACCGGAATCGAACCTGGGACCCTTCAGTCTGCAGGCCAATGCTCTATCCACTGAGCCAAACCGGATAGGGTGGGAAAAGACATTTTATTTGTTTGCATATTTTAGTGCATTATAAGTGAAAAATGATATTGTCATTTCTGAGGTTTAGCTAAATTAATGTCTCATATCATATTACTTGCTCTACTATATAGAGTTTGCAAATGATCCTTCATAAGTTCTGTTCCACATATGCTTTTGATCATCTATATAAAATGACTGTGATTAGGAGTATGCTTCTGCAAAATGTGTCCTTGAGTGACAGTATATGTAAGTGGATTATTATGAATATCAAATTGAAGATCATTTTCTCTTGGGAGAACAAGAAGAGAAGGTAGCAGATTACTAGGTAGATGGGAAAATAAAAGTAGATAGAGGTCAAAGATAAACTTTATCCAATTGCCTCATATGCTTTCAATTCTTTGACATAATAACCTGATAATGAAATAATGAAATTGTTGATAATACACAAAAAAGTCAGCCAGATAGTTATCTAGCAAAAATGCATTTATTGGGTGACAATAGGAATTGTAGTCCAGCACCTGCATAGTGAACCATGGGCGTGTCAAGAAAATTGGGAAAAACTGTAACATACAAAGAGTTCCTCTTATTGTGCTTTGAGATCAGCGTCAGTGTGAGAGCTTCCCTTTCTAGCCTTCCTACTTCACTTTAAATGAGATTTCTGTGTACCCATTTTAAAATTAACTTCATTTATTCATAGTCCAAACATATGACATATGTTTTAGTGTCAGCCTGGTTAAAATAAGATATACATTTCAAATAAAATTATATAAAATTTTTAGCTATTATTTTGCATACATTTGACATCATATTTCCTAGATGCTTAACATATATTATCTTTTTTTTTCCTTACAGTGATCCTATAGGTAAGGATAATGAGGTGGAGGTGAAATTAGTTTGATAGCATGCAGTAGTCCAGAGAGTCAAACATTGGTCTACCTTTGACTAAAGATCATACTACTTAAGAAATATGACATTGATTTTCAAACAACATACTTATATTTTATCCAAAATATATATCTTGGTATGCATATTCCAGGTTATCATTTTCTGTTATTATTTTACTACTAGTGGCCTGGTGCATGAAATTCGTGCATGGGGGGGTGTCCCTCAGCCCGGCCTGCACCCTCTCCAATCTGGGACCCCACTATCTCCAGCCATATACCAACCTTGTATAATAAAAGCCTAATATGCTAAGTGTCTGGTCATCCGGCCGTTCATTCAACCAATCAAAGCGTAATATGCTAACTGGTGGTGTCCCTTGGCCTGGCCTGTGTCCTATCACAATCTGGGATGCCTCAGGGGATGTCGGAGAGCCGGTTTTGGCCCAATCCTGCTCAACGCAGGAGATTCCCTCTGGTGGTCAGTGCACTCCCACAGGGGGATCGCCGCTCAGCCAGAAGTCAGGCTCATGGCTGGCTAGCGCAGAGGTGGTGTCGGGTGCCTCTCTCACTTCTGCATCAGTATTGAGGATGTCCAACTGACAGCTTAGGCCCTCTTCCCATAGAGAATGGGCCTAAGCTGTCAGTTGGACATCCCCCGAGGGCTTCTGGAGTGCAAGAGGGCACAGGCCAGGCTGAGGGATTCCTCTCCCATGAGTGCACGAATTTCATGCACCGGGCCTCTGGTGATTTTATAATGCTTATTTTATGACTAGTAATTTTAAATATATATATATATATATATATATATATATATATATACATATATATATATATATATCAGCTTATTTAATTTGCAAAAGAGCTCTATGAAGTTGGAAGCATTTACTCAGTACTCTATAAACAAAGGAAATATGCATAATAGATAGATCAAAGCCAAGGCCATGCAGTTAATAAATGATAGAGATAGGGTATGAACCTATAGATCAGTTTTCAAAATCTGTGTTCTAACCATTATACATACATTTTATTTGTCTTTTTCTTCCTTCCTAAACTAAAATGTAATTTGACATGATATATAACCATTGATTCTTTTTTTTTTTTTAATAAATTTTATCGACATTTTACAGAGAGGAAGGGAGAGGGACAGAGAGCTAGAAACATCGATGAGAGAGAGACATCGATCAGCTGCCTCCTGCACACTCCCCACCGGGGACGTGCCCGCAACCAAGGTACATGCCCTTGACCGGAATCGAACCTGGGACCCTTCAGTCCGCAGGCCGACGCTCTATCCACTGAGCCAAACCAGTCTCGGCACCATTGATTCTTTAATCTACAACTAATGCATAATACTTTTCTGCCTCATCTAACAAATAAATTTGTTATAAGAATAAATGTGGGGGCAGATAATAAAAAGCACTACTATATCTTAAGCATGTTATTGCATTATTTTACAGATTTGGTAATGAAATTTAGGAGATTGATGATTTTACAAGCCACATATGTACTAAGTAATTAAGGGACATATCCAATTCTAAAGTCCAAACCACTTCCACCTGAATACCTGTCACTCATGAAATAAAGCCAGATATTATATAGCATGAAATATATGCATGACATATTTTTTAAATAAGAGAAAAAATAAACTTAAATTTTGTAGAAAATGATAAATACCAGTTGTTGATATTGAAGCTGTTGTAATCCATACAGCAGTTGGCACACTTTTTTGTAAAGAGCCAGAGTGCAAATATTTTAGACTCTGTAGGCTATGTAGTCTTTTGCAACTTCTCAGTTTTTGTGTTATAGTGTAAAAGTATTCATAGAAAATACATAATGAATGAGCATGGCCTGTGTTTCAATAAAACTTTATTTCACAAATAGATGATGAGCTCAATTGGGCCCAAGGGGTAGTTTGCTGGAATAGTTAAATACCTCACATTTTAAGCCTGGCTTTTTTTGTTGTTGTTGTTGTTGTTTGTTTGTTTGTTTTAATGCAATATATGTTAAACAAAATATCAAATAAAAATGTTCTCATTGTCTAAATGAAATATTTCTTAAATAATAATACTAAGAATAATATTTGCATAGCACATTCTACTTGTCTTAAGGACTCATGACACTCTTGTAAGATCTTTTTGAAGCAGGTACATTTTATTGGTAAGAAGTTAACCGAAATGTCCAGGAATACACATCAAATCAGCAGTGAAGCTGATGTCTGAACCTAGTCAATCTGTTACCTGGCTTTGCCATTTTAACCATTACACTCTATACCATCTTGACTAGATCCATTGACCTCTTACTTCGACAGGCAAGGTTGGTTAAACTTTAATCTCATCACTACAGACATTATTAAGGTTCAATAAATCAAATCTTTTATGTATGGCATTGCTTTTCTTTAATGAAATATAGATTATTGTGTATATGGAAATAATTTCTTTTCATATGAGAGGATTAACACTTGGTCAATAAAACTCATATTACAAAATATTTATAATTTTATCTTGAATTATACTTAAGACTAAAGGCCCAGTGCATGAAATTCATGCACTGGGGGGGGGGGGGTGTCCCTCAGCCTGGCCTGCACCCTCTCCAATCTGGGACCCCTTGAAGGATGTCCTACTGCCAATTTACAGGGATCAGGCCTAAACTGGCAGTCGGACATCCCTCTCCCAATCTGGGACTGCTGGCTCCTAACCGCTCACCTGCCTGCCTGCCTGCCTGCCTGCCTGATTGCCCCTAACCACTCTACCTGCTGCCCTGCTCACCCCCAACTTCCCCCAGCCGCCGGCCTGCTCGCCCCCAAATGCCTTCCCTGCCCGCCTGCTCACTCCCTATTGCCCCCCCCCCCTGCTGGCCTGCTTGCCCTCACCTTCCCTCCCCACTGGTCTGCTTGCCCCCAACTGAACCCCTGCTGGCCTGCTCACTCCAAACTCCCCCACCCGTCCTGATCACTTCCACCTGACCCCCACCGACAGCCTGCATGCTGCCAACTGGACCCCCGGCTGGTCTGCTTACCTCAAAGGCCCCACCCCTCACCAGCCTGATCACCCACAACTGCCGTCCCATCCTGATCTGATCACCCACAACTGCCGTCCCCTTTTGGCCTCTAACCACCTCTACCTCGGCCCCGCCACCATGGCTTTGTCCAGAAGAACATCCAGAAGGTCTCCTGGAAGGTCTCCCAGTCTAATTAGCATATTACCCTTTTATTAGTATAGATAGAGGCCTGGTGCACGGGTAGGGGCAAGCTGGTTTACCCTGAAGGGTGTCCTGGATCACGGTGGGGGTTCTCTTGGGGCATGGGGTGGCCTGAGTGAGGGGTCTGTGGTGGTTTGCAGGCCAGCCTGGGTGAGGGGCTGAGGGCTGTTTTCAAGCTGGCCACAGCCCTTTCAGGTTGGGGGGGGTCCCTCTGGGATGCCTGGCCAGCCTGGGTGAGGGGCTGATGGCTGTTTGCAGGCTGGCCACGCCCCCCAGTGATCCAGGCTCCCAGCACCTCCTTTTTTTCTTTTCTTTCTTTTTTTTCCGCGCCTCCTTGAGCAGAGGCCAGGGCTGGCTGGAAGCAGGTATCTGGGATTTATTTATCTTCTATAATTGAAACTTTGTAGCCTTGAGCGGAGTCCAGGACCAGCCAGGGCAGGTGGGAAGCTTGGCTTCCTCCATTGCGGGGGGCAACCCAAGCCTCCTGCTCGCTCCAGCTCCGTGTGGCCGCCATCTTTGTTGGGATAATTTTTATACTCTCTCCTGATTGGCTGGTGGTGTAGTGGAGTGATGGTCAATTTGCAAGTTTCTCTTTTATTAGTGTAGATTATTGACAAAAATAGTCTTAATTGACATTGTAAATATTATAGATGTGCAAAAGACATACTTTTAAATTATTAACTTTAAATTGTTAAATTCAATTCTATAAGGTTTGAAGTGTTTCCGTTTTGTAGGTGAATTCCTTGGTCACATAGTGTTCATTCTTTACTGTTCTATGCAATAGTGTAATCATACATTATATTAAACTATAGAATAGAAATAAACTAATTATTTGATCTTTGCAAATAATTTTTCATCTTCAAATAAAGGTTGGTTTATATCAATCTACATTTAAAATGATAAGGCATGTGAATATTATTATTAAAGTTGGTAACAAGAAAATGTTAGGTGTTAAGAAAATATTTTATGTGAAAATAGACATTTGAAATCTACTAAACTTACATCCTCTTTAATATAATAATCTGTTATTGTCATATATGGCAACATTTCTTTTGCTATATGAGAAGAATTCATTTTATGTAAAAATTTTTAATATGTCATGTCCAAATATTCAATTTACATCTTAAAGAGACTACATAAACATACTTTGACTTTAATGTCAATATTGATATTACATTTAATTGAAAAGTCCTGTAAAATTATAAAATTTTAAGTATGTATCCTGAGAAAAGAATAATACTTTATTTCAACCCAGATTATAAAAGAGCAGTTACTAAAAATAAAAAAGCAAATTGTGTGATATAAAACTTTTACAAAATATTTTGTTTTTCACATTACTCAGTATTTTTAAAATAGATGTTAATCATACAATTATGTTAAAATCCTCAACACATTATCCTGGGAAGGCTTGGGGAAAAATCCAATAAACTCCCTTCAGTCTAAATTGCCATCAAGGGATCAGAAATGTGTGTGTCAGTATGTTCAGTATTGTAGCCCAGGGGGACATAATACTTGCTATGTGTGGGGAAGAAACAGCAGGACTTTCCCGTAAAAAGGAGGCAGAGGGAAAACTTGTGATCACAAAACAGAAAAGCATATTGCTGATAAGACGTAAGTGTTAGAAGTTTTCTACAACCTCAAGCTGTGCTTCTCCCAACAAAAATCTCAATCTAATTTACACGATGCAATTTTAGTTGCACAGCTAGAAAGAACTGTGAAAAATGAAATTAGTTGTTCTTTTACTAGGGATGATTCATTGCAAACTTCTGAAATGCTTTCGTCTTTTGAACTCTTAAAATAGTGGATGCTAGAATTGCCTTATAAAATTATTTATTTTAAGAAAGGGAGAAAAGTTGTTGTTTTTTAATGCATATGAATGCATTTTTAGTCTTTATCATGATAAAACATTTTCCATGAAATTCATATACTTGGATGAAAGAAAGATCAACCCAGACTTATGCTGTTACTTAGAATCTATAGCCTTAGCCTTGCACTAGTGAAAGTTCCATTGTCAACCGTAGAAGGACCATTCTCTCTTATTTATTCTGAAAGTTGGGTATAAACAGGAGACTTCATGAAGGAAGTGGTGCATAAGCAATATATTACATCCAAATCACCTCCCGGCTTGGCTTATCATTTTTGTGTTGTTTCTTGACCCCAAATACATAGATTTGTCACAGTGACATGTAAGGAAAAACTAATACTATCTTTCAAAGTCTATGGTATTTGTAACAAAATAAATTTAAATTAAAAAGAAAAAAAAACAATTAAATCAAACCAATTGTGCTGAAATAATCCTATGGACTGTAATATGAACTGTTCCTCTATAGGTATTATTTTCTGGAAATGAATCATGATTGTCTACAGCGCCTGACATGGATTACTTGTGGCTCATGATAATTCCAGTTAGGCTCATTCTTTCTCAAGGACATAAAATCCAGAGGAAACTCATGTGTAGGTGTGTCACTAAAACAAGTTTTCTAGATTTAAGTGAGTTCACAAAAGAAATCACGGGGATTCTGATTTTCATTTACTTACTCATTCTACACAGCCTAAATTGTAGTCATTGTATTTATATCATTAGACTTTTTAAACTCTAATGATTTTAAACAAGACTTTTAAAGGGACATTCTTGCTTTTGAAACTTCCTTGTGGACCCTTTTTCTCTGCTCTTCCCTTTATTAATTTTTGTACATATTGCATCTATCTATATCATATGCTGGAGACACTTTCTTACCACTTGGTGATTTTGATATCTTAGGTCTAGACATTACCACAGATAAATCTATTTATATGTCTAAATAAACCTCCTCGGCAACAGTCTAATGAACAAAATTGGTCCTTTCTCTTTCTTCCTTTCTTTCTCTCTTCCCTTATTCCTTTTCCCCTTCCCCCCTCCCTCCTTCTTTGCTCCCTTGTCCCTCCCTTTTTCTTTCCTATCTTCCATTCATTACTTTTAATACCTGAGGCCCATGCTGCAAATATTTTGGTTCACAAGGCCTGCTTGCATTTGTTAATTCCAAGTAAATTACATTAGTGCTGCTGTCCTGGAGAAGGAGAATTTCCCGCCTCTACCTTTTTTAGTTCTTATGGCTGGACTAGCAATAAAATAATAAAATTGAAACAACATGAGATTAACAGGAGAAAAATCAATTTAATACATGGCATAGGATAATCACAATATGATGCTCAGATCACAAAATGAGGCTCAAATAAATTATTGAATCAGGTAGCTTTTAATACTTTTTTTTTAAGACAAAGAAACAATAAATATATGAGAAATTGATAGGGCAAAGAAAATTCATGCTCATTAGAAAATAATCTAAGCAAGGTTAGGATATTTATCAATGAGGAATTTAAACAAAGCACTAAATTAGAAAAGAGGCAATTAGATTTGATTGCGCAGACTTTTTGGCTCAGAGTTGTTTAATTATAAGGAGTGTTTTCCAGGTAACAGGGAGGTCACCTTGCACCTGTCACAAGGGAGATTTATTTTCTGCATTCAAGCATACAAGGAAGGATCATGGTGCCCTTCTGGCACTGACTGCTGGTTAGGTAACTTTCATTCAAAGTAATCACTATACCAGTGTGGGATATTCAGGGATGGCTTGTCTTGGGCTTCCACACTGGAGAAGCCCTTACACAAAATAATACATAGTGATGGGACCAAGGATGCTGGGGGCAGGGACATTGCAGAACATGTCCAAATAAAAAATGATGATTTAAGGCTTGAAGTTTGGCAACCTGGGATTTGAAAGACAAACTCATATAAAGGCAGCAGGGAAGTGCAATGATGAAAATATATCTCTGTCACCAACAAATCAACAAATGACAACTTCTAGCAAGGATGTGGAGAAAAAGGAACCCTTGTACATGTACACTGCTGGTGGGAATGCAGATTCCTGCAGCCACTGTGGAAAAGAGTATGGCATTATCCCAAAAAATTAAAAATGGAATTCCCATTTGACCCAGTGATCCCACACCTAGGAATATATTACACGAAATCAGAAATTAGAAAATATCCCAACCAGAAAGAATATATGCACCCCTATGTTCATCGCAGCAATTTACAATAGCTAAGATTTGGAAACAGCCTAAGTTCCCATCAGCAGATGAGTGGATTAGAAAACTGTGGTACATCTACACAATGGAATACTACACTGCTATAAAAAAGAAAGAACTCTTACCATTTGCAATAGAATAGATGGAACTGGAGAGCATTAAGCTAAGTGAAATAAGCCAGTCGGAGAAAGATAAGTATCACATGATCTAACTCATTTTTGGAATATAATGAACAATATAACCTGATGAATAAAAATATATCCAGAGGTAAAGAAGCATTAAACAGACTGTCAAACCTCAGAAGGAAGGCAGGGGATGGTGGGGGTGGGTGTCAACCAACGAACTTCCATGTATATACTGGTAAAAATAATCAATGGCCAAAACCGGTTTGGCTCAGTGGATAGAGCGTCGGCCTGTGGACTGAAGGGTCCCAGGTTCGATTCCGATCAAGGGCATGTACCTTGGTTGCGGGCACATCCCCAGTAGGGGGTGTGCAAGAGGCAGCTGATCGATGTTTCTCTCTCATCGATGTTTCTGACTATCTATCCCTCTTCCTTCCTCTCTGTAAAAAATCAATAAAATATATTTAAAAAGAAAAGGGGACATATGTAATACTTTCTACAATAAAGAATTAAAAAAAAAGAAAATATATCTCTTCAATAATTGATATTGGTCAATAGGTTATGAGAGATATTTTTAAAATCTATCTATTCTACCATAACTATACACAAAAATTAATTTGAATAAATTAGTGATTTAAGTATGAATGGTGAAACAATAAACACTCAGAGGAACAAATGGGGAAAATGATTTTGTCAAGTTGAACTAGACAAGGAATACTTAACAGAATAAAGCATGCCTTGGGTTTATAGGGATGGAGTATATAACATTCATACATTGCTGGGTGGCTTACAAATGGATTATGCTTTTGGAAAACTCTCAGTATCTAACATAGATGATTGATGCAATTTCATTTGGCTTCTGTCTTCTGTTTTGCCATCTGCTAAAAAGCACTTTGTTTATCCTTCTACTAAATATTCCTATTTTTATAAAATTTTAAGGTTAATTCTCTTGAGATGGACTTTTTTCCCCTCTATCTATACTTACTTCCAGACTAATACAATTTAATCTTATATGAGTAAATTTTGATATAGATAATAATGACACCACATTTATGTTTCATTGATGTCCTCTTAACGCAAACAATTGCTGGAAGTTTAATAATTATATATGTTGCAGTCCTATTTTATGATTGTTTTCCTGGTGTAATTATGACTACTTCTGAACTCTTTATTACCCTTTGGAAATTTCCTTCTTCCTAAGTATTTCTTGTTTTAATAAACACTACTCTAATGATCTGTAAGTCATAAACTAACATTTGACTCCTCACTTTCTCTCAACATATCTAATATGCCTGGAAACTCTGTCAACTTATCAATAAAATATATATTCATCATGAATATTATTCTTCATATTCACTTGGAAACCCCAATCTAATCTATCATTATTTTTCACCTAAAATATGGAAGTCAAACTTCTTGATCACTCTGCTTTCTCTCTTACTCCCATAAAGCTCATAAATGATAAAAATCAATTTCTGACATAATTTATGGTATAACATTGAATTAGTACTGCTGTGGAAATGTTATATAAATACAAAATATAAACTTAAATAATTGTTACTTTAATTTACATTTATTTATAAATATCCTATCTAATAATATGCAAATTGACCATCACTTCAAGACCCAAGATGGCAGCCCCCATGTGGACACAAGATGGCCACCACAAGATGGTTGGCAGGGGAGGGCAGTTCTGCACAGCTGGGGGTGACCAGGCTAGCAAGGTAGGGCAGTTGTGGGGACCAGGTCAGCAGGGAGGGCAGTTAGGGGTTACCAGGCCAGCAAGGGAAGGCAGTTGGGGGGGACCCAGGCCTTCAGGGGAGGGCAATTGGGGGGTACCAGGCCTGCAGGGGAGGGCAGTTGTGGCAATCAGGCCAGCAGGGGAGGGAAGTTAAGGGGGACAAGGCCTGCAGGGGAGGGCAGTTTAGGGGGACAAGGCCTGCAGGGATGGACAGTTGGGAGGGACCCAGGCCTTCATGGGAGGGCAGTTGTGAGTGATCAGGCCATCAGGGAGGGCAGTAAGAGGTGACCGGGCCAGCAGAGGAGGGCAGTTGGGGGAGACCAGGCCAGCAGGGAGGGCAGTTGGAGGAGATTAAGTCTGCAGGGGAGAGCAGTTGGGGGGACTAGGCCTGCAGGGGAGGGCAGTTGGGGGGGATCAGGCCAGAAGGGGCAGGGAGTTGGGGGGGACAAGGCCTGCAGGGGAGGGTAGTTGGGGGTGACCGTGCCAGCAGAGGCGGACCTTTGGGGGCAATTGGGCTGGCTGGGGAGCAGTTAGGTGTTGATCAGGCTGGCAGTGGAGTGGTTGGGGGTGATCAGGCTGGCAGGCAGAAGTGGTTAGGGGCAATCAGGCAGAGGCAGGTGAGCAGTTGGGAGCCAGCAGTCTGAATTGTGAGAGGTATGTCTTACCGCCCATTTAGGCCTGATCACACTGGTGGTCGGACATCCCTCAAGGGGTCCCAGATTGGAGAGGGTGAAGGCTGGTCTGAGGGACACCCCCCTCTGTGCACAAATTTCGTGCACTGAGCCTCTAGCATAAATAATAAAAGTTAGAAATTAAGGTGGATTAAGAATGGCCACAAATTATTCGCTGATGCTTCCATAATTGATAGAATGCCTTTTTCCTTCTTGTAGTTGAATTGTCCCTCTGATTAATGCAATGAGATGACATTGGGTGATTTCTGAGGCTCAGCGACAAGGAAACTCCCAGCTTTCACGCATCTTGTTTTAGAACTGTTATGCTCTTATAAAGCCCAGTATGAGGACCACATGGAGAAAGAGGCTCAGTCATCCTGGCTGAGGCTCCAGACCCCTGAGCACAGGAATGAAACCATCTTAGACATCTTGCTGCAGCCAAGTGCAAGGTGGCCTCAGCCAGAGGAATGAGCCCACGCAAGATCACCAAAGAATCATGTTTCCAATCCTCAAAATTATGGGGTCCAGGGGTCATTTGTAAAATAGCAATAAATTTCTGACACAGTCCAAGTATATTGGGTGTCCCAAAAAATGCATATACACACTTTGAATAATTATAAAGGCAGTGTTCATTAAAATTCATTTCATTTTCAAAATTGAGCTATCAGCTATTTCAGTGTGCATATATTTTTGGGGGGACACCTTGTATATGTAGATTGATAGATAGGTGATAGATAGATGCATATACATAGACACATATATACACACATACATACATCCATACATACATACATAAAGAGTGTGTGAGATATGATAAACTGAAAATCAACTGACATAGGGGAAAACTTAACTAAGTACGATATACTAGAAAGGAGGAAAATTTCAAAAATAATTGTTAAAGAATACATAATTAAGCAAACCTTAATGGGATTAAAAATTTCACTAGAAATATAGTCATATTGCTGCTTTTTTACCCTCTACTTTTTTTTTTCTTTGAACTTGCTTTTACTCTGGTCATGCTCAGGTTCAGAAGCTATGTAATTACTTTTCTCTTGTCTCTAATTTACATTCTTAAAGACACATTAAAGATTGAATTATTAGGCAAAACATTTGACCTTAGTAATAATGAGAACATTTTACTTTCACTTCCAATCAATCAAGTCTTGCCTTTTTCTCCTTTATCACTGTCTTTTAGATTTTTCTCATTAGATTAATTAAAAAAACGAAGATATAATTACATGGCATATATAAATGTGTATATATGTATCTACATCTATATATGCCTGTAGTTGTATATATAATTTAATTTAAGAACATGGTTTTGAAAGAGACATTAAAAATTGATTGGTCTCAATTAAGCATTATTCCATATGAATGTTATTAAGTGATAAAAAGTTAATTTCTGTAATATGATCATTTATTTTATATATGCCACAATCGTATTTTCTTATTTCAATAAATTACCTATTATTTTGCTGATGCAGCTGGTCAGGGACTACACAGTGAGAATTACTGTATTAGGTAGATTTTATGAACAACTTGAAGTAAAGTAGTTACAGGTATGTAAAATCTATGCAGATAAAAATAATCATCCTATCTAATAAAAGAGTAATATGCAAATTAACCATCACTCCCCTACACCCACAAGCCATGCCCACAAGCCACAGCCACCAGCCAATCAGGAGCAAATATGCAAATAAACCCAACCAGTATGGCTAGGGACACAGAGAGCAGGAGGGAGGCTTGGGTTTCCCCGGCAATGGAGGAAGACAAGCTTTCTGCCTGCCTTTGCCGGCCTAGGCCTCCACTCAAGGCTACAAAGTTTCAATGATAGAAGATACATAAATCCAAACAGAAATGGCGGCAGCCACGGAGCTGGAAAGAGCAGGAGGCTAGCGTTGCCCCTGGCGATGGAGGAAGCCAAGCTTTCCACACACCCTGGCCGTTCCAGGCTTCGCTTAAGGCTACAAAGTTTCAATTATAGAAGATACATAAATCGCAATAGAAATAGCTGCCACCACGGAGCAAGCAGAAGGCTTGGCTCTGCTCCAGGCTACAAAGTTTCAATTGTAGAAGATAAATAAACCCCAGATACCAGGGCCTCTACTTGGGTCACCAGGGGGCGTGGCCGGCCTGCAAACCACCACAGGCCCCTTGCCCAGGCCGCCCCACAGCCCAAGGGAACCCCCACCCTGATCCGGGACACCCTTCAGGGCAAACCAGCTGGCCCCCACCCGTGCACCAGGCCTCTATCCTATCTAATAAAATAGTAATATGCAGATTGACCATCACTCCAACACACAAGATGGTTGCCCCCACGTGGCCAAAGATCCTGCCCCCATGTGGACACAAGATGGCCACCACAAGATGGACAGCAGGGAAAGGCATTGGGAGGGACCGGGCCTGCAAGGGAGGGCAGTTAGGGGCAAACAGGCTGGCAGGAGAGCAGTTTGGCATCAATCAGTCTGGCAGGGAATGGTTAGGGGGTGATCAGGAAGGCAGGCAGGCAAGCAGTTGGGATCCAGCAGTCCTGGATTGTGAGAGGATCCAGTGGGATCGGGCCTAAACGGGCAGTCGGACATCCCTCAATGAGTCCCAGATTGGAGAGGGTGCAGGCTGGGCTGAGGGACACCCCCAGAATTTCATGCACCAGGCTCTAGTTAATTATAAAAAGCAAAAAAATATATAAAAAGTAATAGTAATAGTAAAAACTATTTAAAATATCTATAATGATGTAAACACTTTATTATTATTTTTTAAATGTGATATTTGGACATAGAGAGGTTATAGTGTAACAATTCTCAGCAACTACTAGTAAAAGAGAAAATAGCTCTACAAGTTTACTATTTAGAAAGTTAATCTAAATAAAACATTGTAAAAATATATATCTCAACTTCAGTTGGGAGCAGGATAGAATATGAGATTAAGGTTCTATGAGTATACTATTTGTTATTAAAAATAAGTCAGTTTAATTTTTATTTCTGTGCATTTATAAGTGGAGACAGATATACAGAGATGTATACATGAAAAGATATATACATAGATATATAAATACAGATACAGAGATAGAAATAGATATAATTATAGGTAGCTATATCTCTGTATATGTTTCTCTTATATATGTAAACATGCTAAATTATAGATCTATATAATGTAAATATATAGAGAAATATACACATATATATTAAAATATATATCTATATCTATATATCTAACTATAGAGAGAAAGGTACATACATATTAAATATATATTTATATATTCATTTATAAAGAGAAATACATGTATACATACACACACATTTTTTCTATTGGTTCTGTTACTCTGCAGAACCTTATATACAACTTGTACTGATCATGTTTTAATCAGCCATTATTCCCATATACAATTAAACTGTAAATGTTATGTCACTTTGGAAAATACTTTGATTATTAAGGAAAGTTTGCAATATTTATTCTAGATGACTTAGCAATTTTATTAATGAGATATCTGAATGTGGAATAATGTAATTTGTAACATGACTTGTAGTAGCCTCAGATTAGAAACAGCTCAGATGTCCAATGATCAGATATATTTTATGTTATATTAACACAATGGAATATTAAAATCTTCAAAAATGAATAAATTCCAGCTATATATAATAATTGCTTAATGTAACAATGCTATACACTCACATGACTAAACACAAAATAATGTATCCAGTATGATTTTAGTAAAATAAAATTTGAAACTGCTACATACATACATGATAAACAATGAAACAAAAAAAATTAAGACACTAATTATCTCATGGAGGAGTGAAGAGGGTGCTAATCATAAGGGAACACTCAGCAGGGAATGGGACAAAATATATCTTGAGAGTTATCATTGTTCTATTTCTTAAAACTGGGTTCCATTTAACCTAGTATTTGCTATATACATATTTATAAAATTATTCTTGTGCTTTTTATACACTTTTCTTAATATTTCATATACCATAATAAAATTTTTAATAATCTGCTTTGCAATATAATTTCACTTTAAGAAAAATAGATGTACATAAGGAGGGTTTTATGATAAAAAAAAATCATAGCCATGATAAAAAGAAAACAAAAACATTTTTAAAGTCTTGTTCACATGAATTTATTTTGTAGATGTGCTTTCAGATACCTCAAGATCCTTCTCACTGTTTAGAGAGGATAGCAAATGAGTAAACACTTCAAGTTTGATTATGTTTTTGCTAAACATATTTTACCATGAAAAGTTATTTTTAACTCTTCCTTATGTAGCAAATGTAATAACTAAATATCCTCAATCTAAAGAGTCTCCATAAACTCGCGAGCCGCGGTTTGCCTCTCTGTTGACGAATGAGTTTGCCAACCACTGCTCTAAGGTATCACTTTATCCTTAATCTAGATTGTGATTTCTTCTGAGAATATTTGTTTTACTGTGGTTGCGGGTTACCATTACAGAGAATTGCGATCTCAGAATAGTATTTAAAAAAAGAGAAATATTCAGATACACAAATAGTTCTAGTATCTGATAAAAAATAAATAACTGTTGGAATAAGAATGTGTTCCACAGATGGGGCATTTTACCCCCTGTCACCACTGCCATTTGTGCTGCACCGCCCGACTGGGTCAGGCAGCATGCATCCCTGAAGCAGAAAGGCCATCCTTGCTTCTGGTGATGCCAGTAAATTATGTCTTCTGAGTCCCATGTTTTCTGTGTTTGCTTTTTCCCTCCCCATGAATTGTGTATTAAATATTGTTGCAGTTGCAAAAATGGTTTTTCTTAAAGTACCACAAAGAAGAGCAATTGCTAGTGTACTCTGTTTGCTAAATAATCCTACTGCCAAATTGTGATGTGAAGACAAATCTGTAAACACAGAAAATCCAAGGTATGAACATGTCTTTCCTACATTGATAAAATATCTTGCTATGAGACCTATTGGGGAATATGAGTGGGAAAATAGTATAAAAGCAACCTGTTTTATGTGAAAGCATCGCTAGAATATAAAAGATCCATCTAGGAAAGTATTCTAAAATACTTTCTACGTTCAGCTATAAAAACATGAAAAGTACTGAAGTCCTCAGCATTTTTAGACTTAAATGAAAGTCAGGGAATACATCATAATGGATCTTGTAACAATAAATCTGAAAGGTTTTGATTACAATAAACTCTCTTGAAGAAAACTTTTTCCCCTAAATGTGACACATAAGAGTGAACTTCACAGGATTTTGTGTTAGAAAAAGAGAGTGAACTTCTTAAGATTAGGAGAATAATAGCAAGGGTTGTATTTCAGTACTTTAAAGAAAATTGTTAGCTGAAATAGATTTTGTACATTGACTCTGCCTGGATGTATTGCAGTTTCATAGGTGTTAGATAGATAACTGTAATGTGACTCGTCCCACTCCCAGTCACTCAGTCAGTTTGAAGAAGTATTTGATGTATTCCCAAGTGCTTACCCCTTATATTTTTCTGTGTTTTATGGTGATTTAGCACAATAAAACAATAGAGTCTGATTTTCTCCAAACTTCATTACAGCAGGCAATCTTTATGCTATAGAACTGGGGGATACACTATTCTGTCCTCTTTTCACAGGCCTACATCACCTCCAAAATCATGAGGCACAGGGCAGGTGGCTCCGTGCAATCTCAGCAGAAGTGCTGTGTGAGATTTTTTAATAATGAATTCTAATCAGATGGATTATTTGTTCTGCATACTTGGTTTCCCTGAGACCATGATGGGAGAACTGTTGAGCAATTTTTTAAGAAGTGGAATTGGCTACTATTGCTACAGAGCCTTTTCTGTAGTTCTAACTCCAGTCTTACATGCCAGTGAAGTACCCACAAAATGCACTAATGCATAATAGTCAGTTTAATTTCGAATAAGAACCAATGCTTTCTATTTGATAAGCCATTATTACAACACGGGGGTGGGCAGGGAGAGAAATCACAGTAACTTTAATCCCAAAAATACATCAACTCCTCTCTCAGTGCCAGGAATATAATTATATTCTCATAGGCTATGCACTCAACGTTTGGATTTTCAGCAGGATTTCCTTTTATTTTGAAATGCACATAGCCCTAAGACAGTTTTGACAAGTGGAATTCTACTTTTAGGCAATGCTCTTTTTTTAAGTGTTTAACCTCAAAATTAAGAATACAATGTAATTTTTCAGGTACAAATCACAGTACATTTGACATGCAGGGTTATCTTTAATCAACAGATTATAGAATTTATGTCACCTAGGGTTTCAATTTTAAGCCATATTGCCTTTCTCTACTCAACCTCTTTAATACTATTGCTCATTTTTATATTACAGGTGGAAAAATGTACTGCAGAGATATAAAATAATTGCTATAAAGTTGCAAACATATTAAGCAATCTGCCCAGGATTCAAACCTAGTCAGTGTGACACTAGAACCAATGTGTTTAGCAATTATGCTATGGTGCCTCAGCACTATAACTGTTGGTTTTGTGTATTTATTTAGATCAATGTAGTTAATAATTATCACTCATGACATATCTACTTCAGATATGTTAGGCAGAAACATATTGGTAAAAATATTGTGAAAGGTATTAGTTGTTAAAATTTGATATCAAAAGGAAAGATCATGCCTTGATAAAATGTTTAGGTCCCTTTTTATTTGAACACTAGGGGTCTGGTATATGAATTCATGCACCTTGAAAGGAACTGTGGGCCACGAGGCTGTGGTAGGCACAGGGGCAGGTCTTGGCCCATCCACTGTGCCCCTGCCTGACCCTTCCCACCACAGCCCCATCCCCTGTCTGCCAGCATCCCTGCTCCCACCGCTGCCGCTCCCATGCGCTGACAGTGCTGGACCTGCTTGCACCTGCTGACAGTGCAGAGATTGGGGCTGGTGCTAGCAACAGGTGTGAGCAGGGCTGGTGCTGTCAGCGGGTGAGAGCAATGGCTGCTGCTCTGATTGTCCCTCAGGAGCAGGGGGAGGTGGAGAAGCCCTTAGAGGCGATCAGGACTAATGTCAGGCGCCATCAGCGGATGCGAGCAGGGCCAGTGCTGGTAGCAGGTGCGAGTGCCAGGCAGGACTGCGACACATGGGAGCAAAGAATTTTCAGTAACTACCAGAGGCTTGCCCTGATGACAGCAACTAGCGCCCTGCTTTGGTCTGGCGTCCCGGCTCACCTTTTCCACCATCCTGCCGCAGCCAATGCCCACCATGTTCCATGCTCTGCTGCCTGCTGCTAATGCCTGCCATGTTCCGCATGTGCCCCTGGTGGTCAGCGCATATCATAGCGACTGGTTGTTCAGTTGTTCTGCCATTTGGTCTATTTGCACATTAACCTTTTGTTATATAGGATGCTAAGTTAAAAGAATAGATTGTAGTCTTAAAAGCACTTGATGATCAAGTTAGAATCACAAACACATTGATTTTCAAATAAATCAAAGACAATGAAAGAAAGTGATAGAGTAGGACCAAATGATAAAAATAAGGATGTTACAAATAAATTAAAGCTAAAATAGGCAAAATCAATTTTTTTTTCTTTTCAGCTCATAGTGTCCTAATTAAATGTAATTTTTTGAGTGACTTTTTCATAAATAAATTATTTTCCAAAACTTAAAATAAAAAGAACCTAATTAGATGTGAATAAAAATGTACAGAGGATCTGAACAGACACTTCACCAAAGATGATATACAGTTGGCAAATCAGTATATAAAAAGATGATCCAATCATGTGTCTCTAGGGAATTTAAAATTAAAAGAGTAAAATGAAATCCTAATAAACCTCTTGTGATTAGAAAATCCAAAATACTGATACTACAAAATGCTGACAAGGATTAGAACAACAGGAACTCATTCACTGCTGATGGAAGTGTAAAAAGATATAACCATTTTGAAGATAGTTTCACAAGTTCTTAAGGAACACATCATACTCTTACTATATTATCCAGCAGCCGTACTCCATTATACTTACTCAAATGCATTTGGAACTTATGTCTGAAAAAGAACTGCGCAAGATTTTCCAAAGTAGCTTTATTCATAGTGGTCAACAATTTTAAGCACCCAAGGTGTTCCTTTGATAGGTGAGTGGATAAGTATTTTGTGTGTATGTGTAAAACAGAATATTATTCAATGATCAAAAAACAAACAAAATTATTTGGCTATGTAAAAACATGACAGAGTCTTAAATCCATATTGCTAAATAAAGGAAGTCCATATTAAAAGGTTGCATGCTGTATGATTACAACTAACATAACACCCTGAGGAAGGCAATCTATAAATACAGTAAAAATATATATACATATTTTAGCCACAGGTTTGGTAGGAAGTAGAGAGAGATGAATAGGAAGACCACAAGGGATTTTAAGAGCGGTGAAACTATTGTGTATTATACTTCAAGGTAGATAAATGTTATATATTGTCAAAACCTATAATATGTAATACAGAGATTAAACCTTAATATGAGCTATGGAGTTTAGTTAAAAATAATATGTAAACATTAAGCTGGTTGGTTGTAATAAATGTACTACATTAAGGCAATATGTTAATAATAGTTAAAATTGTGGAGTGGAGTGTGAGGGATTTTTCTGTAAACCTACAACTGGTAACAAATAATAAAGTTTGTTAATTAAAAACAAATTTACCAGATGGGGCTTAACAGTAGATATGAATTGTCAAAAGAAAAAAAAATAGCAAATAATAGGACAGATCAATACTAATCATTTGAGCTGAAGAACGAACTTTAAAGGATGGAGAAAATGAGATTCTGAGAAATGTGGGAAACCATCAAAAGTAACAATATACATGTGACGGGAAACCAGAAGGAAAGGGAAAAGACAAAAGAATAAAACAAACAAAAAAAATTATTGGAAGATATCATGGTAGAAAAATTCCCAATGTATTGGAAAACAGTAACATACACATCTAGGAAGCTAAATGAACACCAATTGAGATAAATGCAAATTGATCTATAAAATGTTATGTGGGAGCCGAAACCGGTTTGGCTCAGTGGATAGAGCGTCAGCCTGCGGACTGAAAGGTCCCAGGTTCGATTCCGGTCAAGGGCATGTACCTTGGTTGCGGGCACATCCCCAGTAGGGGGTGTGCAGGAGGTGGCTGATCGATGTTTCTCTCTCATCGATGTTTCTAGCTTTCTATCCCTCTCCCTTCCTCTCTGTAAAAAATCAATAAAATATAAAATAAAAAAAAATGTTATGTGGGAAAAATGACTAAAGTCAAAGATACAGAAAACATGTTGAAAGAACAAGAGAAAAATAATTCATCACTTATAAAGTAAGCCAATATGATTAACAGCTTATCTCTCAGCAGATACATTGAGTTCAACCAAGAAAAATACTAGAATATGAAATAAAAGTAAAGACATCACTATCAACTTTACAGAAATAAAATTTACATGAAAAAGTAACAGAAAGAATTATACAACAGCTAATTACAAAGTTCATATGAAATGGACAAATTCCTTAAAAGACACAAACTGCAAAAACAGAGTGAAGAGACAATTTGACTAGATCCTATATAATAAAAGAGAAACATGTAAATTGACCATACCTCCACTATGCTCACCAGCCAATCAGGAGGAGTATGCAAATTAACCCACCATCTTTGGTGGGTTACTTTGCATATACAGGCGCGCTGAGCGGCCTGGGTCCCAGGAACATCCTCGGGACCCAGGCCGCTCCTAGCCTGTAGGCCTGTGCATAGGCCCTGAGCGGCCGGGATCCCAGAATGCCCCTGGGCCTATAGGCACAGGTGCCAAGCAGTTGGGGGCGGGGCAGGACACCTAGTTTTGGCACCAAGAGGAAGGCAGGCATCCGCCCTGCCCCGGCTGCTCAGGAAATTTCTGCACAGGGGAGGGGGGGCCCCTCAGCCCAGCCTCCACCCTCTCGCAATCTGGGACCCCTCAGGGGATGTCTGACTGCCGGTTTAGGCCGAATCCCACAGGTATCCCTGCGGGATCATGCCTAAACCAGCAGTCGGACATCCCTCTCTCAATCTGGGACTGCTGGCTCCTAACCGCTGGCCTGCCTTCCTGCTGATCGCCCCTAACCACTCGCCTGCCTGCCTGATCACCCCTAACTACTTCTGCCTGCCTGATTGCCTCTAACTACTCTGCCTGCCTGCCTGATTGCCCCTAACCACTCACCTGCCTGCCTGATCACCCCAACTACTCACCTGCCTTCCTGATCACCCCTAACAGCTCACCTGCCTGCCTGATTGCTCCTAGCTGCTCGCCTGCCTGCCTGATCACCCCTAATTGCTCGTCTGCCTGCCTGATCGTCCCTAACCACTGGCCTGCTGGCCTGATCACCCCTAACCATCTCTGTCTGCCTGCCTCATCACCCCTAACCACTCGCTTGCCTGCCTGATGGCCTCTAACCACCAGCTTGCCTGCCTGATCACCCCTAACCACCTCTGCCTGCCTGCCTGATTACCCCTAACCACTGGCCTGCCTGCCTGATCACCCCTAACCACCTCTGCCTTTGCCCCCACCACCGCAACTTCATCTGGAATGACATCTGGAAGGTTGTTCAGCTGTCCAGTCTAATTAGCATATTACACTTTTATTATTATAGATGGCCTTTATTAAGTTGAGGTACTTTCCTTCTATTCCTATTTTATTGAGCGTTTTAATCATAAATTCACGTTGTATCTCATCAAATGCTTTTTCTGCATCTATTGACAATATCATTATGATTTTTATCCTTTCTTTTGTTAATGTGGTGTATTACATTGATTGATTTGCCAATGTTGAACCATTCTCGTGCCTCTGGAATGAATCCCATTTGATCGTGATGTATTATTTTTTTGATGTATTGTTGTATTCGATTATCTAGTATTTTGGTTAGGATTTTTCCATCTGTATTAATCGGGAATATTGGTCTATAGTTTTCTTTTCTTGTGTTATCTTTGCCAGGTTTTGGCATCAGGGTTATATTGGCCTTGTATAATGTGTTAGAAACAAGACAAGGATGTCCACTCTCACCACTCTTACTCAACATAGTACTGGAAGTACTAGCCAGAGCAATAAGACAAGAGAAAGAAATAAAAGGCATCCAAATAGGGAAGGAAGAAGTCAAACTGTCACTTTTTGTGGATGACATGATGCTGTATTTAAAAAAAACCTAAAGACTCTACCAAAAAAATGACTGGAAACAATAAACAAATACAATCAAGTTGCAGGATACAAAAATCAATGTGTAAAAATCCATTGCTTTCCTATATACCAACAACAAAACTTCAGAAAAAGAAATGGAGAAAACAATTTCTTTTGCAATCACAACCAAAAGAATAAAATACCTAGGGATAAACTTAACAAAGAATGTGAAAGATCTATATACTGAAAATTACAAAACATTATTAAAAGAGATTGAAAAAGACAATGAAATGGAAAAATATCATGGATTGGAAACATCGACATAGTTAAAATGGCCATTTTACCCAAAGCAATATACAAATTTAATGCAATCCCCATCAAAATCCCAATGTCATTTTTTAAAGAAATAGAATGAGAAATCATCAGATTTGTATGGAACCGCAAAAGACCCTGAATAACCAAAGCAATCCTAAAAAAAAAAAAAAAAAAAAAAAAAAAGAACATTGCTGGAGGTATCACACTACTGACTTCAAAATATACTACAGAGCTACGATAATCAAAACAGCATGGTATTGGCAGAGAAACAGATACACAGATCATTGGAACAGAATAGAGAGCCCAGCTAGAAAATCACACATAAATGGACAGATACTTTTCAACAAAGGAGTCAGAAATGCACATGGGAGTAAAGATAGTCTCTTCAATAAATGGTGCTGGGAAAACTGGAAAGTCACATGCAAACGAATGAAACTGAATTGCAGTTTATCCCCAGGTACAAAAATTAATTCAAAATGGATCAAAGACTTAAACATAAGATCCGAAACTATAAGTCACATAGAAAAAAATATATATAGGTACCAAACTTATGGACCTGGGTGGTAGAGAACATTTTATGGACATGACCCCAAAGGCAAAGTAGGTAAAGGCAAAAATAAATGAATGGGACTATATCAAACTGAAGAGCTTCTGCACAGCAAAAGAAATGGACAACAAAACAAACCTGCCAGCCAACTGGTTAGGATATATTATTTGAAAACAGTAGCTCAGACAAAGGTTTAATTTCCAAAATATATAAAGAACTCATAAAACTCAACACCAAACAAATAAACAATCCAATTGAAAAGTGGGCAGAGGACCTGAAAATTCACCTCTCCCAAGAAAACATATAAATAGCCAATAGATATATGAAAAGATGTTCAACCTCACAGGCAATCAGGGAAATGCAAATTAAAAATATAGTGAGATACCACATTACACCAGTTAGAGTGGCCATTATCAATAAGACAAGCAACAAGAAGTGTTGGAGAGGTTCTGGAAAAAAGGGAACCCTCACTCACTGCTGGTGGGAATGTAAACTGGTACAACCACTATGGAAAGCAGTCTGGTGATTCCTCAAAAAATTAAAGATAGAGCTACCATAGGACCCAACAATCCCACTCCTGGGTATATACCCGAAAAACTGGAAATTATTTATACACAAATGTATATGCACCCCTATGTTCATTGCAGCATTATTCATGGTGGCCAAGAGTTGTAAACAGCCAAAGTGTCCTATAATAGAGGACTGGATAAAGACGATGTGGTACATATACACACTGGGATACTACACAGCCATAAGAAAGGATGAAATAGCATCATTTACAACAACATGGATGGACCTTGAGAACATTATGCAAAGTGAAATAAGTCAAACAGAAAAAGCTAAGAACTATATGATTTATTAACTCATATGTGGAATATAAAACTGAAACTTATGAACACAAACAGCAGTGTGGTGGTTGCCAGAGGGAGGGGGGTGGGGGAAGAAAGGGGTCATAATATGAGGTGACAGGAGATTTGACTTTGGGTGGTGGGCACATGGTCCTATATATAGATTTTTTTAGATTAGTAATCCACACATGAAACCTATATGTTCATGTTGAGTAAAGTCACCACAATAAAATTAAAAATTAAAATGTAAAAAAAATAAGTAAAGAAGAATTAATTCAAATTATTCACAAACTTTTCAAAAAAAAATAAGTAAAACTTCCCAAATCACTTATGATGTCAGCATTACCTCTAAAATCAGGAAAAATACAAGGGGATCTTCTCTTACCAGTTCTACTTAACATTGTATTGGAAGTTCTAACCAGGGCACTTAGGAAAGAAAAATAAATAGAAGACATCTAGATTGCTCAGGAAGAAATAAATCAATCTCTACTCACAGATCCCATGGACTAATGTATATAGGAAATTCTAAGAAATCTACTAAAAATAAGACTAATAAATTATTTCAAAAAGATTGAAGGATAAACAATATATGAAATCACTTGTATCTGTATACTAGCAATAAATAATCCAAGATGAAATTAAGAAAATAATTCTATTTAAAATAATTTCTAAAAAATTCAATACTTAGCAATAAATTTAATATTTATAGTGCAAAAGATTTAATTTGGCCATAACAAGGAATCAAGTTTATCACCAGCAAGATTTTACCTTTTCCATCTTTTTCAATCACTATATTCTTCTTCCTAAAGATAAACACCATTCCATCTTCTAATACATAAGATACTGTGGATTTATTTAACTATTTTAAATGTAATAATATAACTTGTGTTCTTTTATTTGAAATATTGAACATTTTAATATTTTAGAACATTCCATTTTGATGAAATTATTATATTTTTCACTTTTTGGATAACCATTTTCCTTGAAATAACAGCTGAAAATTGATATTTTGTGTTATTAAGCTTAATTTGTAGTGCCCATATCCCACTATACTTTAATTAACATGGGAAGAGTAATCATTTCTATTTTTATTTTAATACCAAATCATAGCACAAATTATAGCAGTCATTAGAAAAATTACTGTTGGATTAATATAAAATGAATATCAAATGCTTATAATATATAAAGAGAAGGTATAAGAATCAAAGAAAGATATCAATGAAGTACAAAAAGGTATGAGCAAACAGGTTACAGAAATTGGAGGGAGTTAACAGAGTAGGAATTCAAATTGATGGACATTTTAATTATAGCAAATTTCTAAGTCATCGTGGCAGTGGATTGTTAAAATAATTTGGAAGTGAATGAAGATCACATAACAGATTAAGAATTGTGAGTCTTGTATGTAGGATGGGTCATTTATTAGATGATATAATCAACCATGTGGATAGACAAAACTGAGTTCAGAAGAAAGTCTTTACACTGGTTGCTGAAGAAAAGAGGTAACAGCCAGGTGGCCTGAGTCTAAATGGATTACAATTTTAGAGAATCAATGGCCAATAAAAAGGAGAAACACATTACACTAAGCATTTGGAGCCAATTAATAAAAATAAAAATATTCTCCACAGAGAGACTTATAAGGAAAGTCACGCATGGTCTTAAGAGAGGACATACTGACAAACAGCAAGCTTTCCACTGAGTTGTAAAGGAGGCAATATTTTTAAAGGCTTTTATATTAGAAAATAGTTTTTCTCTTTTAATTTATTTTTTAAAATTGGTTTTTAGAGAGAGAAGAAGGGGGGAGAGCGAGAGAGAGAGAGAGAGAGAGAGAGAGAGAGAGAGAGAGAGAGAGAAGAGGAGAGCCAGACTCAATCGGCTGCTTCCTGCATGCTCCCTTCCCCGGGATCCAGCCAGCCACCTCAGGCATGTGCCCTGACTGAGAATCAAACCCTCAAACTTTTGGTGCACAGGAGGAAGTCCCACCAACTGAGCCACACAGCCAGGGCACAAATAGTTTTTCTCAATGTGGAGTGTTAATCTCATAATATTTACAGAATTAATTCATTTTATACAAAATATCAATAAAATAAACTTGAAATTTTCTTTAAAATGTAGTTACCTTATATAAATATAACAATTTGGAAAACAAATAATTGAAAAATGGGCACGTTTTAATAGTGTCAGAAGGCATGTGATGATTTTTTTTTGTGTGGTTATTAATCTTAAAACTGACTGCAACATCATGTTAAGGATACAGTAACAGATGGGGGGGATTTCCCTACAAAGGACATGTAGCTTCACAATGCAATAAATTTATCTGCCTCAAGAAAATATATGGTAGGTCAGAAAATACAATCTTTTGGGGCTTCTTAGTCATTAAGAAAACATATGAAATTCCCCCTGGTAAGAATTCCAAATAATTATTTACTCTAAATTTTTTAGAGAAGAGTTAAATCTATGGTATGGGGGGTAGGAAACAAGAAAATTACTTAGAACACTCCAGAAGTTTTATAGTGTTTCTATAGGGGGAGGGGACAGAGATTATAAAATACAATCAAGTATCAACAGGAATGGTCAATAGTTATTTCATTTTTCCTTGAAAGGATATAATGCTACTATCTAAAACTCTTAAGAGAAAATATTTTTGTGCCTGGCATAATTTCTAAAAGTGGATATATTTCAAACCATATCACATATGCTTAGATAAGGAATCTAGTGTATATTTCAGTTTCATTTATTATTTAAAAATTATATGAAAATCAAAGCTGTCAATCTAAATTAAGACTTTACTTTTGAAATAGCATGAGGAATAAAAATTTAAATTTTATTTTAAAATTTACATGGAGGAAATGCCAAATGCACATAATAAAATGGTTTGATTCTGAAGGTTAAATTTACAATTCATACTGTGATAGAGTGAGCTTAATTAAAGTATAAAGAAATCATTTATTAATGATTTTAGTTCACATTAGTGCCTTTAACCTTAGGCTAGCCTCAGGCATCTTTCAAAGGACTTGCATGAACAGACTACGCATACCAAAATCAGTTCAGCATTGCATATCATTTCTTTCAGAGAGGTGCTTCTCAGTGGTATTGAACAATACAAGTGACCAAACTGCCTAAATGTTGACCAGCTCCTGTTTAATCATGTACTGACCACAGCATTGATGGTCCATCCTAAAGCTTGTAGTGTTTAAATACCTACAGACAGATACATTTATAACTTCAGTTAAGAACATCAGACTTTACACGGTGGCCAGTGCGCTCAGCAGTTAGGGCATCAGCCGGGGCACCAGAGGTTTGAGGGTTCGGTTCCTGGTAAAGAGCATGCACCTGGGTTGCAGGTTTGATCCCTAGCCTCGGTTGGGGTTGGGGTGAGTGAAGGCGGCAACCAATCAATGGGTCTCTTTCACACCCATGTTTCTGTTTCTCTGTCTCTCCCCACGCCCCCCTCCCCCCCAATCTCTCTTCCTTCCATTCTCTCTAAAAAATATCAATGGAAAAAAATATATTCAGGGATGACCTAAGATGGCTGTGCTCTGACAGGAGGCTGAGTACCCTTGCTCTCAGCTATGGACTGGATTTACAGCTAAAATACTGCCTAGTCAGCTTGAAAAAAAAGAAGTATAGTTGATTGGAAATACTTTGTCTAAGGAGCCCTGAAGAAACAATAGAGACTGGTAAGAGAGTGGGCGTTGCGGAAAGGGAGCCTCCCCTGAAGCTGGTGCAGGGCTGAGAGGCCAGAGTGACAGTGGTTACAAAGCTCCCTCCCCCGGGAATGCGGCCTTGCTTCCAAATGCAGCGATTTCAATCCCTGAACAGCATAGACAGGAGAGCCAGTGCAGCCCTGGGCAGTGGGATCCAGTGAGAGAACACGCCTGATGCTGGCAGCCCCGGCGGAAAAGATTCACTCTGGGCTCTGAGTGCTGGACAGGCTGCGCCACAGTGTAAGGCCCCAGAATAGACAGGGGCCTGTGGGCTGACCCAGCAGTAACCTAAAGGGGCCCTCTGCATTCCTGTACGGAGCTCCAGAAAGCATCTAAACTGTGTGGCGCTGAGAAGGCAAAGAGGACTCTCCCACCACCAAAGAGGAATTGGAGCTGGCAGCAGGATGGATTGGGCATTTTTGACCCGTACTGAAGAGAGGTGGGATCTCCAGCACAGCTGGGAATCTTACCCCCAGCTTTACTGAGATCACTGGGCAGAGAGACGGGAGGCCCTCATGGGGCTAACTTTGTAATCCCCAGTGCTTAAACCTGAGGTGCAAGGGTGCCATGTCCTGGCAAAGCAGGTTTTCTGTTTTGTTTTGTTTTTTTTGTTTGTTTTTTTCTTTGTATGATTTTATTTTGGGATGGCATCCACTGAGAAGAGTTATATTGGGGAGACAGACCAATGAGAGCTGGGCTTTGTGTCTGCATTATGGAGAGGCTGACCTGAGCACCCTATGCGTTCAGCCAGCCAGTACGGGGAAAAGTGGGGTAGAGTATATCTACCTCTCCTGCAGGCTGGGAGCACTTCCCCCAAAAGGAAAGGGGCTGGGTCAGGCTGTCTGAAACCCAGATACTCACACTGGGAACAGTTCAGGGCAGGGTAGGGCAAACAGCTCAGAGGAGGACACACCAAAGATAAGACCCTCAGGGGCTATTGATCAGGACCAGAAGGAAATGCTTAGCCCCCCCTTTTGGGGGCCGGGCAGGCAGCATGCTCACCAGAGATTGTTTTGATCAATTCCACTGAGCCCAGGGCTGCCCATACAGAAAAGGCAGCAGACTGTATCCAATCTGAGCCTCCATCAGGCCATTTTAGGTGAAACTAGAGTTAGAAGATATGGTAGAGACTGAGGAGTTTGGCTTTGAAGCAGAGATTAATTTATCCACAGTGAGGGCCTGACAGTGAAATCTTGAGGTTAGGGGCCCACTAGCATTAGGTATGCTAGCCTGCCTCCACCCTAAAGACCCTCTTCCAAAAACACTGGATTATATTATATTCCACAAATGAGTGAGATCATGTGATACTTACCTTTCTCTGACTGGCTTATTTCACTTAGCATAATGCTCTCCATGCTCTCCAGTTCAAAAACAAACAAACAAACAAAAAACAAAAACACTGGAGAAAGACCAGACAACTACAGGGGGGAGGCAGAGTAGCTGGTAGGTGGAGGCGATTCTCAGAGGGTCTCAGACCCCCCAGCTGCAACAGGACACTGAAAGCCAAACTTGTACAGCTTCTGACCTTGGAGGACACAGAAGTACCTTCCAGAAGGCCTGAAATCTGCATACAAAACAGTGAGGCTCAGGCAACATGAGCTGTCCAGACAAACTTCACTTGGCTGGCTTTTATAAAGGTTTTTGTTTTGTTTTGCTTTGCTTATTTGTTATTGTTGTTGTTTTACAAATATTTTCTCATTTTTCTGCTTTATTGCTTTTCTATTACTTTAATTATTTTTTTCCTTTTTCTCTTGTTTCTTTCATATCTCTTTTTGGCCTCCTTCCTTTACTTTTTCTTTCTTCTTTTTTCCCCCATTTTCTTCTTCTTCTTTTTTTTTAATATACTTTTTTTAATTTCAGAGAGGAAGGGAGAGGGAGAAATAGAAACATCAATGTTGAGAGAGAATCATTAATCAGCTGCTCCCTGCATGCCCCCCGCTAGGGATCGAGCCTGCAATCCAGGCATGTGCCCTTGGCCAGAATCAAACCCAGGACCCCTCAGTCCACACACCTACACTCTATCCACTGAGCCAAACTGGCTAGGGCTCCCCCATTTTCTTTGCCATTCTTTCCTTTGCTTTACCTTTTCCTCTTGTTAGCATTGCATAACTTTTTTTTCTTTCCCTGTAGTCTTGCCTTTTTTTTTTTTTACCCATTTTCCTTTTCCTGCTCTCTACTGTTATTTTTTGCTCTTCATTCTTTCCTTCCTGAATCTTTTTTTCTGCCCCATTTATCTTCCAGTATCCTCTTTATTTTTGTACTTATTTTTATTTATTTTTTTTTACTATTAACAATATTATCCTCTCTCTCTCTCTCTCTCTCTCTCTCTCTCTCTCTCTTTTGCCTTAGTATTTGTGTTCTCTCTTCTCTTTCATAATTCTACTTTCTCTTGGGTTGTTTTCATTGTTGTTGTCAGGATATTTTGTTTGTTCCTTTTTGTTTTCTGTCTGTTTTTGTTTTGTTTTGCCCTGTCAGCACCTGTAAATCACCACACATGACATGGTAGTAGCTGAGCCTCACAGTTAGGCAACCTGAGAAGACAGCAACAGTCAAGATGAAATTACAACAGGAGAGCCCAAATAACTCATAAAAGGGACATACCAATAGCATACAGCTCAGTAGTAAAAGGAAACCACACAACTCGGACCCACCGAACATTTACTACAAAAGCCCACCCCACAATGACTGGGAGTCATAGCAAGTTTATCTAATACATAGGTACAAACACAAAGAAACAAATAAAATGAGGAGAAAAAGAAAAAAAAAATGCCTAAACTAAAGAAAATGATGAATCACCAGAAAAAGATGAGATGGAGGTAAGCAAGTTATCAGACATAGAGTTCAGAGTAATGGTTATAAAGATGCTCAAGGACATTAGTGAGACTACAAGAAATTTAATGGGAACTTCCTGGAACTTAGAGGGTACTACAAGGAACTTAGTGAAAGCTATGTCAGCATGGAAATAGATATAGATATTATGAATAAGAACCAGGCAGAAATGAAGAATGCAATATTTGACATCAAGAATATGCTGGAGAGAAACCAAGATGGCGGCATAGGTAAGCACCTAAACTGCTGCCTCGCACAACAATTTCAAAACTACAACTAAAAGACAGAACGGACACCATCCAGAACCACAGGAAAGCTGGCTGAGTGAAAATTCTACAACTAGAAGGAAAGAGAAAAGCTCACAGAGAATTGGAGGTACGGCAAAGGGTCTTTGTGCGTGCAGAGAGGAAGGGCGGCTGAGAGCCTGGCTGACTTTCTCGGGCGGAAGGGGGAAGGAAGCCCCCGACGGCACTGAACCCCAGTTCTGACTGCACTGACCCCCAGTTCCGGGCGAGCCCTTGGGGACCCACGCTCTTGTGGGGGAAATATGGACTCTCAGGCGGAGACTCGGGAGCCGGGGAAGGCGGAGGACTGAAGGCGCGCGCATGCCAGTGCACACAAAGGCTGCGGAGGTTGCCACAGGCTTTCCCTAGTGGAAGGGAGTTAGAGGCTCCTGAATGCACTGAGCCCCAGTTCTGACTGCATTGGACCCCAGTTCCAGGCGAGCCCCTGGGGACCCACGCTCTTGTGGGGGGAGTCTGGACTCTCGGGCGGAGACTCGGGAGCCAGGGAAGGCAGAGGTCTGAAGGCGCGCACGTGCACGCAAGGGAAAGGCTGACAGGAAGCCAAGACTGAGACTCCACCCCATCCAAGCTGAGCACAGAGGCTATTGCAATTTGGCAAGTCTAATCCTATAAGGCTGTCTCCAGCACCAAACTTCTCCCAGCATAGACACAGCTGATCCTTACAGCCAACTGGCCTGGAGGTCAATTCTTCCCAGTGATACCAACAACAATTAAGACTTAATTACAACAAGGCTGTACACACAGTCCACAAAGGGGTGCACCAAGAGTGTCCACCTCAGGTTAACTGGGTAGGCAGACCCACTGGGCCATATAGGAAACCTAGCACACAAATCTACCTTACCAACTCAGGGAAGCAATGAAAATGCGGTGTCAAAGAATCAGATCACAAACGAAAGAAATGGAGGAAAACAAATGACTGGATATAGAATTCAAAACCACGGTTATAAGGCTTTTCAAGAATATCCTAGAAAAGGCTGATAAATATAACAAGACCCTCGAAGATATGAAAAAGGACCAACTAGAAATTAAACATACACTGACTGAAATAAAAAATATTATACAGAGACCCAAAAACAGACTAGAGGAACACAAAAAGCAAGTCAAAGAATTGAAATACAAAGAAGCAAAAAACACTCAACCGAAAAAGCAAAAAGCAAAAAAAAAAAAAATCCAAAAAGTTGAAGATAATGTAAGAAGACTCTGGGATAACTTCAAGCGTACCAACATCAGAATTATGGGGGTGCCAGAAGAAGAGAGAGAGCAAGATACTGAAAACCTATTTGAAGAAATAATGACCGAAAACTTCCCCCACCTGGTGAAAGAAATAGACTTACAAGTCCAGGAAGCCCACAGAACCCCAAACAAAAGGAATCCAAAGAGGACCACACCAAGACACATCATAATTAAAATGCCAAGAGCAAAAGACAAAGAGAGAATATTAAAAGCAGCAAGAGAAAAACAGTTAGTTACCTACTAGGGAGCACCCATATGACTGTCAGCTGACTTCTCAACAGAAACTATGCAGGCCAGATGGGAGTGGCAAGAAATTTTCAATGTGATGAATAGCAAGAACCTACAACCAAGATTACTCTACCCAGCAAAGCTATCATTCAGAATTGAAGGGCAGATAAAGAGCTTCACAGATAAGAAAAAGCTAAAGGAGTTCATCACCACCAAACCAGTATTATATGAAATGCTGAAAGGTATTCTTAAAGAAGAGGAAGAAGAAAAAAGTAAAGATAAAAATCATGAACAACAAATACATATCCATCAACAAGTGAACCTAAAAATCAAGTGAATTAAAAACCTGAGGAACAGAATAATCTGGTGAATATAATAGAATCAGGGGCATAGAAAGGGAGTGGACTGATAATTCTCAGGGGGAAAGGGGTATGGGGGGTTCATGAAGAGACTGGACAAAAATCATACACCTATGGATGAGGACAGTTGGGGGGAGGGAAGGGCAGAAGGTGGGGTGGGAACTGGGTGGAGGGGAGCTATGGGGGGAAAAAGGAGAAACAATTGTAATAATCTGAATAAAAATTTATTAAAATAAAAAATAAATAAAAATAAAATAAAAAAAGAGATAATGAGGAAAAAAAAAAGAATATGCTGGAAGGAATTAAAAGCAGATTCCATGAAGCAGAGGATGGAATAAGTGAATTAGAAGGTAAGGTAGGAAAAAACACTCAATCAGAGCACCAAAAAAAGAAAAATGTTTAAAAAGCATGAGGACAGTTAAAGGGATCTTTGAGACAACATGAAACAAAACATCCACATTATAAAGGTCCCAGATGGAGAAGAAAGTGAGCAGGGATAGAGAACCTGTTGAAAAAAATAATGACAAAAAACTCCTCTAAACTGGTGAAGAGAAAAAGCCACACAAGTTCAGAAAGCACAAAGGGTACCAATCAAGATAAACCTAAATAGACCCACTTCAAGACACAATAATTAAAATGGAAAATGTTAATGACAAAGAGAGAATCTTAAGGACTAGAGAAAGACAAGACAAGGGGGCTCCCGTAAGGCTGTCAGGTAATTTCTTAACATAAACTCTACAGGCCAGAAGTAAATGGCATGATATATACAAGGTAATGAAAAGCAAGGATCTGAAACTAAGACTACCCTATCCAGCAGAGATTTTACTCAAATAGATGGTAAAATAAAGAGTTTCCTAGACAAAACAAAAACAAACCCACACACAACTAAGAGTTTATTACCACCAAACCAGCATTGCAAGAAATGTAATAGGGACTGCTGTAATAAGAAGAAACAAAGAGAGAGAGAGTAATGTAGGTATAAAGAATTTTTAAAAAGCAATAAGTAAGTACCTATCAGAGAGAAAATGGCGGCCAAATAGGCAGACCTTTCTTGCACCTCCTCCCAGGGCCAGACTGCAAATAAAACTAAAGTGGAGAACATACACTTGGAATTACCAACTGAGGTCCAGTTGAGGAGGACACATATATCAAGGAAGGACAGAAAACACCTGGAAACTGGTAGGAAGGGCGAGGTCACAAGAGGGTCTGACCCAACTTCCATGGGTGGCAGGCTGAGAATGAGGAGGGATATCTCAGCTACAGAAGGGTCATTTCCCTCAGAATATCGAGGTCTGGAACCCAGGCTGGGCACCACAGCCCAGGGCAGTGGTCGGCAAACTCATTAATCAACAGAGCAGCAAATCACGGCTCGCGAGCCGCAGTTTTCTGACCACTGGCCCAGGGCATCAAAGCCAAGACCAGCAGCCCATGTAACATCCAGCTGTGAATGTCAGCAGGGCTGCTGGCCATTGTGTATTCTGGAGGCAGTATATTGGAGCCAGCTGGTTGAAGAGAAAGCCTCAGTTCCCTGTGTGTGTGTGTGTGTGTGTGTGTGTGTTTTAAACCCAGACCATAGGAGTTTCATTTGCAGCTACTCACCAGAGTCTTTGTTAGAGGGAAGGTTGTGTGGACTTGAGGTACCTAAGGAGAGACCTGTGTGGGAAACATTAGGGGGAGTCCTGCAATTGATCATACCCCACCCCAAACCAAAATGGCCATTTTTCCTGAAAGGAGCTAGCCACTCCCAGAAGCTGAAGCACATAAAAAGAAAAAAACAAACAAACACTATAGATGGTACTGCTCAACCCACCCTCAGGAAACCTGCCAGCCACAGCCTACATCTTGATCTGCCCAAAGGACACAGCTGCAGAGGCCAAACCTATAGGTTTGAACAGTCTCAGAAAGCTTCAGTGACTGAATTGAGGGTGGAGCCATCTGCCTCAGTATCTCGGGAATCCGACTGGTGCTTTCCCTGCATGGGAGAGCTAATAGAAACTCCAGGTTTCCAGCTGATCCCACTGGACTGCATAGGAGGATCTCTGCCCAGCCTGAGGCAGAGTAATATTCTAGGACACTAGCAGAGGAGTAGCTCTGAGACAGGAAAACACACCCACCACTTTCCATGAAATCTCCTCACAGGAGACCCAGAGGTCTAGACTCCCAATTCTACCTAAAGCCATTTCAGAAACAGACTTTTGAGTGATTAAGATTGACAGCTAGCTGGCAAGTAAAAGCAGTGCAGGCGGAACCTGGGGAAGTTTGCTGATCCAGCCCTGGGCCCCATGCTGCTAACAAACCTGTTTTCCAGGACCGCTTGACCCCTCCATGTTCAGCCATTACGGAAAACAATATGAAGTTTCCTCAAGAAATTATAACTAGAGTCACCATATGATCCAACAACCCCACTTCCAGGGATATACCCAAAGGAAATGAAAGGATTGCAAAGATTATCTGCACCCTTCGTGTTCACTGCAGCATCATTCCCAGTAACCACAATATGGAAACAACCTAAGTGTCTGCCAATCAAATGAATGGATTGAAAACTGTAGTTAGTACACACACACACACACACACACACACACACACACACACAATGGGATATTTTTTATCCATAAGTGAAAAAAATTATGCCAATCGGGGCAACATAGATGAACCTACAGGACATAAGCTAGGTAAAATAAACCAGACTGTATTATCTTGTTTATTTAAATACTGTATTAATATTTAAATTAATACTTTATTATATTACTTAGATGTGAAATTTAAAAAAGTCAAATTCATAGAAACAGAATAGAATGCTTATTGCCAGGTATTCCAAGATGGAGAAAATGAGATGTTGGTTAAATGGTAGAAACTTTGAGTTATTAGATGAGTGAATTTTGGGGATCTAATGCACAGCATGGTGATCTAGTGCACTTAATGATACTGCATATTATACTTGAAATTTGCTAAGATAATAAACCTTAAGTGTCTTTACCACCAAAAATAGTAACTAGTGATGGATTTGTTAATTAATTTGAATGTGCTAATAGTATCACAAATATGAATATTAAATCATCTTGTAGTACACCTTAACTATATATAATTTTATTTGTCAATTATGCCTCAATAAAGCTGGAATATAAGGAATATATAGCTGTTTTATTATCTGGTTCTCTATCACAAAAACTCCTTTAAAGAAGTGTGAAGAATTATATTAGGTTTCTTACACCTCTCATTCTCCATTATATACATGTCACTATATATCTGAGGTTGGAAAACATTTTACTTAAAATGCCAAATACTAAATACTTTAAATCTTCAGGCTATCCAGTCTTTGCCACAGCTACATAATTCTGATTAACTGTCATTATTTTTTAATATATATATATACACACACACACACACACACACACACACACACTGAGTGGCCAGATTATTATGATTTCTGAACGCTCAATGTGTGTGTGTGTGTGTATGTGTGTGTGTGTGTGTATATATATATATATATATATATATATATAATATATATATATATATATATATATATATATATATATATATATATATATATATTGGAGGCCCAGTGAGTGAATTTGTACATGGGTGGGCTCTGGCCAGCTTGGTCAGGGGGAGGGGACATGGGCAGTTGGCCGGCCTGCCTGTGGTCAAACTCATCGAGGGGACAATTTACATATTAGCCTTTTATTATATAGGATATACACTGAGTGGCGAGATTATTATGTGTTCAGAGATTATAATAATCTGCCCACTCAGTGTATATATATATATATATATATATATATATATATATATATACTGCATATATATATATATATATATACACACACACATACACACACACACACACACACACACACACACACATTGAGTGGCCAGATTATTATGACCACCCCATCAGTACTTTGTTGGGCCACCTTTTGGCTTCAATACTGCGGCGATTCTTCTTGGCATTGACTCCACGAGATGTTGAAAGGTGATGCGAGGAATCTGACACCATGCCTGATGAAGAGCACTGTCCAGTTCTGTGAGATTTGATGGTTGTGGAACCAGCTGCCTGATGGCTCTTTTAACTTCGTCCCACAAATGCTCAATTGGATTGAGATCTGGTGATTGTGGGGGCCACCTAAGCAAGGTAAAGTCTCCCTCATGTTCTTGAAACCACTCCTGCACAATATGAGCACTGTGGCATGGCGCATTGTCTTGTTGGAAGAAGCCATCTCCATTGGGATATGCCATCAACATGAAAGGATGAACTTGATTTGCAACGATACTTAGGTATGTTGTGCTATTCAGAGGTTGTTCCACACGAATTAAAGGGCCCAAATAATGCCAGGAAACATGCCTCAAACCATAACACTGCCCCCACCAGCTTGAAGGGTTGTACTCATGCATGTGGGGTGCATGCTTTCATGCTGTTTCCGTGAAATTCTCACTCTGCCATCTGTATGATGCTACTGGAAACATGATTCATCGGGACACATTACTTTTTTCCAGTGCTCGACTGTCCAATCCTTGTGTTCCTGTGTGAATTGGAGTCGTTTTATCTCAGTAACTGCAGACAGCAAAGGTGTTCGAACAGGCCTTCAGCTTCCATATCCCATTCAACGCAGTGTATGGCTAATTTGCCTACAAACGTCAGGTGGTCATGAAAATCTGGCCACTCAGTTTATATATATTTATTGACTTCAGAGATGAAGGGAGAGGGAGAGAGAAATAGAAACATCAATGATGAGAATCATTGATCAGCTGCTGCCTGCATACCCCCTACAGGGGATCAAGCCCACAATCTAGGCATGTGCCTGAGCAGGAATCGAACTGTAACCTCCTAGTTCATAGGTTGATGCTCAACCACTGAGGCACGCTGGCTGTCTTTTTTTTTTAAGCCATAGAGAGTAAGTACACAGAAGGGCATGATAGTTTCATTAGAACTGGATGGGGCATGGGGAAGGGATTGTATTTATAAAAACAGGCAACCAGTCTATGCTCCATAGTTTGCCACTTTTTAATATATCGATGTGTCTGGATTCTACAATGATTCTATTAAATGTGAAGATTGTTGCTTGTGGTTCTTGGTATTAAAATAAGGTCTCTATATTTCTACACAAGTTATATGTATTTAGCATTATTTTTCTTTTCCTGGAGCTAATTGCCTAACACCAATGAATTAGATTCATTTTTGTTACTATGTTGTAACTTTCTTTAGCTCATTTCTTTGTTGGGAGAGGCAAATTGCTGGGATCCCTCAGTGTTCTTGCACATTCTTTCTAGGAAAGCTGAAAATACGAGGTTCTATCTTGAGAAATGAGGCTATGTCTGGGCCCAGATAAAGAGCCGGCTTGCTTCAACTTACAATAATATTTGTGATTCCACCAGCTCTGTAATCTCTAATATAGTCTACTGTATGTGCAGGTGTTCACAATGGGCTTTTGGCATTGCACTTTTATGCCTCTGGGGAACTGTCACTAATCAACATGAACTCTGCCTACTGTTTTTGCCATGAATAATAAAGTGTTTGTCTCTAAGACAGGAGTCTTGTGTCTTCTCTCAGCATCCTTGAAATGGAATAGGTTCACTTGCGATTTTAAGAGAGATAAAATCTCAGACCCTGCATGGTTCTTGACAGTTTTGGTGACTAGGATGGGCCACTGACAGAGACATAACTTCATAGAAGAGAAGGGCTGAAGAGGATAGATATGATAAGACTTCCCAGAATCAGAGAGTAAATGTCAAGTGTGGGAACGAGAAGGGCCGAGTGAGGGTCTTCCACTGTCCTAGCTGTCAATACATGTGTAGATGCTAAATAGAGGTTGAATTGAAACCTGCCTCCTGATTGGTTGTTATTCACTCTCATAACTTTGGAAGGAGGGAAGAAAGGATGCTATCATGACCACAGAGAAAGACAATATGGCTGTGGCTGCTGAGTTGAAGTTCCCCAAAGTTAAAATCAGTATGTTAGCAATAATGATGTAGAGCTTTGAATGAATCAAAAAACATGTTCACGTGTCGAGCTCCAGTGTGCAGCCCCTTGCCCCTGAAAATGCATCCACATTTTTGTTCACTGTAGCTGAGCCTCTCGAAATGTAAATATAAGATAATAACTGTGTCCAGTGTAATAGACTGCTCGGGCTGCCATAACAAAACACCACAGACTCGGTGGCTTAAACAACAGAAGTTAATTTTCTCCAAGGTCTGAAGGCCAGAAATCTGAGATCAAAGTGTGGCCAGGGTTGTTTTAGGTGAGGCCTCTTTAGCTTCTAGGCGACTGCCTTCTCACTGTGTCCTCTCATGGCATTTCTTTTGTGTGCATGTGGGGAGAATGAGCTCTCTGGTGTCCCTTACTTTTCTTAAATGTACACCAGTCCTATCAGAATAGGGTCCCACCATTTTCACCTTATTTTACCTTCATTTATCCTTAAAGGCCTTAACTCCAAATACAGACATATTGAAGTTTGGGGTTTCACATATGAATTTAGGGTTGGAGGGAATGAAATGTAATTCATAGTAACCAAATACAAAATTAATTTACAGAAAAACATATTATCTGTAATTCTATTCATTAGATAAAACACAACCCTGGTTAACTTCAGCTCTCTGTCAATCCAATGCCTGGCCTAACACAGGTGTACATGGTTAGCAAAAACAAAACAAAGCATCGCCCCCAGACACACACATCATTAGGCAGTCTTCACTTCAAATGTATGATCAATAATCTTCAGTGGAGCTTTACTAACTCCCAACATGCTTACTCTATATTTTTAGTCCATTGACTCTCTCATTGTTTAAATATTGCCCCTTCTTCTTTCCAACGCTGAAATCCTTCCTCCCACTTTCAATTCCATTTGACAACCATGCTTTTTAATTTACAAAAACATTACTTTATTAGAGGCATCTATCTACGTCTGTGGTTATAAACTTGCCAGCCCTTTTGTTTTGCTGTGATAGATAACAGATCTGAGATCCTAGACAGGACCAGCCTCTGCTACTCTTTACTAGATTCCATCACCTTTTGCTTTCTTACCCCAGAAATTCTCCCAGGTCTCTCAGGAATATCATATATATATACCCTATCTAATAAAATAGTAATATGCAAATTGACCATCACTCCAACACACAAGATGACTGCCCCCATGTGGTCAAAGATCCTACCCCCATGTGGACACAAGATGGCCACCACAAGATGGCCAGCAGGGGAGGTAGGCTGTGGGCGATCAGGCCAGCAGGGGAGGGCAGGTGGTGGCAAATAGGCTGGCAGGGAAGCAGTTAGACATCACTCAGGCTGGCAGGGAAGTGGTTAGGGGGTGATCAGGCTGGCAGGCAGAAGCGGTTAGGGGCAATCAGGAAGGCAGGCAGGCGAGCAGTTGGGAGCCAGCAGTCCTGGATTGTGGGAGGAATATCCGACTGCCCGTTTAGGCCTGATCCTACTGGGATAGGGCCTAAATGGGCAGTTGGACATCCCTCAAGGGGTCCCAGATTGGAGAGGGTGCAGGCTGGACTGAGGGACACACCTCCCGTGCATAAATTTTGTGCACTGGGCCTCTAGTATATATATAGTTTTTATTTGTTTTTACACAGAATTATCTAGATTAGTACACAAAAATAAAAATCCTTTTTGTTTTTGCCTTTTCTCCCAACTACCCACTTATTTCTGTCATTTTGACTTCAAAGATTTATCTGAGTTAGTCTTCAATTCATTAAAATATATTTCACCCTCAACATTCAATTCAAACTGCTCTGAATAAGGTCAACAATTACCTCCACTTTGCCAAAAGGAATGGTAATTGCTTTGCTGTGCCATTATCCTTTTAAAACTATCTATAAGCATTTGGAATAGCCAATTATTTTTCCTTTGTGAATAATGTATTTCCTTGACTTCCTGGGCAGCTCAATTTATGCCTACATTTATGACTTCATTTTAGTGACCTTTCTGTTTCCTCTTTATTTCTCCCAAATGTAAATGTTTGCATCACCCTAGTGACCAGCCCTTTGATTATTTTGTTGTAGCTGCACTAACTTTTAGTTTATCTTATATAGTCTCTCAATTTTAAACACCATTGATGTGCCCATGACTCCAACCCCCTGAACTCCTATGTACTTCAAATCAGTATGTCTAACTACCTCCCTGACTTTTCTCTTTGGATGCCCAGTAGGAATCTCAAACATAGTAGGCCAAATCTGAGCTTCTGTCATGTCTGTCCAACCCAGTTCCTGCTATAGTCTTCAATCATCACAGCTAGTGGTGACATCATTTTTCTATTTGTAAGCACTTACACCTGAGGTTACCCTTGATTTTTTTCTTTTCTTCACTCCACACATTTGGTCTGTCAGCAACTCCAGTAGTTGTCATTTTTTAAATATAATTAGGATTTTACTACATCTAACCTACCCCACTGCTACCAATCTGACTTAAATCACCAACCTCTCCTACAAACACTATTTTAATCACCTTACCACTGTTCTCCCTGTTTCTATTCTTGCTGCCTTAATCTTTTCTCAATATAATAGACATGGTGACCTTCTTAAAACATCAATTAGATCTTTTCTGCTCAAAGCACTCTAGTTGCTTCCCATTTCTTTCAGATGTGACATGATTCCCATCCTCAATTACTTCTTAAAACACATTATACTTTGTCTCACTCTGTTCTAGCCACATGGGTTTTCTTAATATTCTTCAAACTTTCCAGTAATGATTTGGCCAATAATTGCTCTTTATTCTTTCTAGAATAGCCTTCCCTTGATAACTAGCTGGCTACTTTTCACACTTAATCTGTTCTCTTTGCAAACTCAACTTTTTGGTTAAGCATTTTCAGGCTTTCTATATTAAACTAAAACTGCCAAACATACTTTTTTGTTTATTGTCTGTTGGCCTGATGGAGTAACTATTGTCTGAGTGAAGAAATGTATTATAGTTTGTTTCCTGGTTTATTCCCAGTGCCTGGAATAGTGCCAGAAACATAATAGATGCCTAAAATTTATTTATTTATTTAATATGCAACATATCAGAAAATATATAATTGGTGATTATATTTTTAAAGGCAAAAATAAAATTATTTATTCACATTGTTACAAAAGTAGTAGCCATATAATTAAATTCTTAAAAGTCATATTGATATGTATGAAGAATCCATATAAAGAAATCTTAAAATAGTCATATTGTCATAGAAGGAACCAAATTAGTTTATGAAAGTTCTTGTCTGAACTTTCATATAAAATATCAATTTTCTTTAAGGTAATAAAAATATGCTTGGATCCTGACTGATAATACAATTTATTTCAATATTTGGGATAGTTATGGTAATGGAATATGAAGGGAAATAAAATTAATGGAACTACAGAATCAGATAGGTGGAAAAATAGATACATACATACATACATCTGTGCCTGTTTGATGTTGGTCTTTAACAAGATATGTAGCCTGTAATGAAGCTGAATGTTTAATTCTGTTAATGTACATTTTTCATAGAAAAACTTTCTTACTGAAGGCAACAGGATATTGATCTAGATTCTTTTGCACACTCTTTAATTTGCTATAAACTTACAGCAAAGTTCTTTCTTTGTTATGTGGACCTGTTGCTTTGAATAACAGTGCTGTAGAGAACTTATTGCATTCTGCTTTGTTCTGTAGTATATTTTTTATCTATTATAACAGCTTTTTTGAAGTATACTTGCCTTATAAAACACATGAATGTATTGTATACAATTTATAAGGTTTAACATATATTCACACTTGTGAAACTTCCATCACAATCAAGCTTATGGACATATCCATCACCCCTCAAAATTGTGCATGCCCCTTTGTTATACTTCCCTGCTGCTCCTGCACCCCTAATCAATCATTAATCTGCTCACTCAATAATTTGCATTTTACTGTCTTTTGACCCAGTGATCTCACTTCTGGGAAAATATCCTAAGAATCCCAAAACACCAATCAGAAATAATACATATTCATAGCAGCATTATTTATAATAGTCAAGATGTGGAAACAGCCCAAGTGCCTATCAGTAGATATGTAGATTAAAAAAAAAATGTGAAAGGGGTTCTGGTCAAAATGGTGTTTTAAGTAAATGCAGTACTCACCTCTTCCCACAACCACATCAAAACTACAACTAAACTACAGAACCACCTAAAATCTGACTGAATTGAAGTCCTACAATGAGGAAATTAAAGAAGAAGCACATTGAGACTGGTAGAAGGGGTGGAGATTTGGGACGGAGTCTCCGGGAACCTGTTGGTCCCTCACTCACATGTGGCAGTTTTTAATGCTGAGGGATGTCTTGGCTGTGAAGGTTTCCCCTTAGAAATGAGGGATTTTTTTTACCTATTTCAGGACCCCCAGCCCAATGTTCCAGTGCCAGGAAGAGAAGTCCCCATAAATTCAGGCTATAAAATCAGTGGGGATGTGGCTGACCCAGCTGCTGCTAGAGATCCAGGCAGTACCTCTTAAAGGGCCAGTACATGGACTTACTTGGACCCACTCCATGTGAGCTCTAGCATTAGGGCAACAGCTTGAAAGGAACTATGGACATTTGAAGATAAATTAACTTGTCTGGAATCAGGGCGAGAGCTGGAGGGGCAGCTTTCTCCCAAATAGAAGTGCTGGCAAAAGCCATTGCTCCTTTGCTGAACCCTACACACAACAGAGCCAACAGGCAGGCACCATATCTGAATCTCCATCAATCTGGCTCACACTTTTTCCCAAGGCCTGGTGATTCCCTGAGACCCTACCCCTCCCTACTTGTAGGCTCATCCAAGCCATTTCCAGTGGCTTTTCCATATAACTGGCCTCTTTTTCCTCAGGCTTTGGACTTTCCTAAAATCTCTCAAACAAGCAGCAACTGATCTCAGCATGCAGTATACCTCTCAATAAGTAGTCCCAGGCCCAGCACCAGTGGCAGCCTGCTTTGGTTCACAGCTTGGTTTCTCCTGCGCACCTCCAAGCCAAACAAAAGTAGCAGCCATCTGCAGATTGCTCTGTAGCTTGTGCCAAGTGGCACCAGTCAGGGCACAGGCAGTGGCTGACTTTGAACTTCCTGGGAGGCCCCAGAGCCAATACATCTGGTGGTCAGTATCAAACCATACCAGATCACAGCCTTACCACCTCCACCAGTAACACAATCAAGAAGTTGACTTGGTGACCACTAAAGCCCCACTGAAGCAAGTCTTCCTCCGTAGGGTTGGCTCCTCCACAATAGCTCTTCTGCTGTAGTTGCATCTGCACCTTACAACTGATTGCCCTGGGAGTCAATCCCTCCCAGTGATGCCAACATCAGTCAAGGCTCAACTACAATAGAACAGTGCACACAACCCACACAGGGGTGCACCTAGAGAGCCCAGCTCAGGTGACTGGGGAGGCTGAGCCACTGTAGGGACCTACAGGACACCTACTACACAAGGCCACTATACCAATTCCAGGAGACATAGCAGCTCTACCTATACATACAAACAAACACAGGAAAGCAGCCAACATGTGGAGACAAAGAAATATGTCACAAATAAAAGAATAGGAGAAATGTCCAGAAAAAGAACTAAATGATAGAAACAAGAAAACTATTAGATCCAGAGTTCAAAACAATGGTTATAAGGATGCTCAAGGAACTTAGTGAGAACATCAACAGCATAAAAAAGGACCAGTCAGAAATGAAGCATACACTAACTGAAATGTACAATAATTGACAGAAAATGAGCAGTAGAGGACACAGAGAATCTAATCAAGAATTTGGAATATAAGGAAGCAAAAAACACCCAATCAGAAGAGAAAAAAAGTAAAAAAGAATCCAAAAATATGAAGACAGTGTAAATAGTCTCTGAGTTAACATAAAGCATACCAATATTCTCAAAACAGGGGTGCCAGAAGGGAAAGAGAAAGAGAGCAATAAATTGAAAAGCTATTTGAAAAAATAATGTCAGAAAACTTCCCTTACCTGATTAAAGTAATAGACATACAAGCCCAGGAAGCACAGAGAGTCCCAAACAAAAGGAACCCAAAGAGGCCCACACCAAGACACATCATAATTAAAATGCCAAAGATTAAAGACAAATAAAGAATCTTAAAAGCAGCAACAGGTAAGCAGTTACCTACGAGGGGCACCCATAATACAATCAGCTGATTTTTCAATGGAAACTTTGCAGGCCAGAAGGGAGTGGCAAGAAATATTCAAAGTGACGAAAAGCAAGGACCTACAACCAAGATTACTCTACCCAGAAAAGCTATCATTTAGAATTGGGTCAGATAAAAAAGCTTCACAGACAAGAAAAACCTGAAGGAGTTCATCACCACCAAACCGGTATTATATGTTAAAATGTCTTATTTAAAAAAAGACTAAAAATATGAACAATAAAATAGCAATAAATACATATCTATCAAAAATCTATCTAATAAAAGGATAATATGCTAATTAGACTGGGAGACCTTACAGACGTCCTTCTGGACAAAGCCAAGGTGGTAGGGCCAAGGCAGAGTAGGTTAGGGGTGATCAGGCCAGGAGGGGATAGCAGTTGGGGGTGACCAGGGCTGCAGAAGAGGGCAGTTGGGGGCAACCAGGCTGGCAAGGGAGGGCAATTGGGGGCGACCAGGCTGGCAGGGGAGGGCAATTAGGGGTGACCAGGCCAGCAGGGGAGGGCAGTTGGGGGCAATCCGGCTGGCAGGGGAGCAGTTAGGCATCAATCAGGCTGCCAGTGGAGTGGTTAGGGAGTGATCAGGCTGGCTGGCCGAAGCAGTTAGGGGCAACCAGGCAGGCAGGCAGATGAGCAGTTGGGAGCCAGCAGTCCCGGATTGTAAGAGGGATGTCCCAGATTGGAGAGGGTGCAGGCTGGGCTGAGGGATACCCTCCCTCCCCAGTGCACGGATTCCATGCACCGGGCCTCTAGTAACATATAAATGTGCTATCAATGCTCATATGTAAGTCTTTAAATACACATCTGGAGATGCATAATGATACAAACACTTTGAAATAATGTTGGCGATTTTTACAAAAATTAAGTGTATACCTACATTTGACCCAACTATTTCACTCCCAGGTATTCACCCATAGAAAAACAATGGAAGCATATGTGTATGTACATTATTTTTGATCCAATTATACCAATTCCAATATTTTATTGCTATAGATGCACTCATAAATGTGAAAAATTATGTATGTACAAGTAAGTTTATTGCAGCTCTCCAATTAGCAGAAGATTAGAAACTACCTATGTACCTATAGATAGGCTATAAATTAATTTGGGGTGCATTAATATAAAGAAATGCCATGCATCAAATTGAAAAGTTAGAAATATTTTATTTCTGTTTATTTTATTTGTAATAATGTATTTTATTTTTAATACTTTAGTTTAATGTTTACTTAAGGTGATTTTTAAAATCTGAGACAGATTCCACACACTGTGTGAATAAAACAATGAAATGCTTGTGTTGGGATAAAGATTATTATTCAATAGTAAAATTATTTTTCATTTCTTTGGTAAAGACTTACCTAGAGTGCTAAGTTTTATGGACTTACTATATAACTTCTTTAAGCATATTTCATTTTTAAAGGAATTAGTGCTTCAACAGATAAACCATAAGAAAGGATACAATAAAAAATTTTCTCTCTGTGTGTGTGTATAAGTTTTAGATGGAATAAGAGTAAGATATTTCCTCATTTGCTCACCACAATATTAAAATATCCTTCCAGTAGAAAATTAACAATAGATGCCCACTAGTGTTTCTATTTATTTTATAGTTAAAAGAAACATTAACCAAGATTCATCAGAACTTAATTATTCCAGGAACAATCTGAGAAAAATATTTATCATCCTTATGATTTCAGGGAAGAAAGTTTTTTAAAATTGTAGAAATTTAAAACATATTTTAAGTAAAAATGCTTGTGAATGTTTTTAGAACCATTCTTTTTTAACTTCAAAATACTATAACAAACCTCTGTGACATTTTCTAGTTTCAATTTTAAAGCAATTTTAGTGTAAAATTCATTGCATGCAATATATTAACATTATAAGTTTTGGAGTATAATATTAAATCTATTTTACTTTGTATTGGAAATAATATACAGAAGAAATTGCCAATCTTGCCAATTCTAAGGAAACTTTGTTGTATATGTTACATTCGCAATTAAACTTGAAAGCAGTGTACCATATTATTTGTAAGAGATTGGAAATAATATTTCTCCAGATAGTTTGAGGGGAAATGGGGTAGCCTTTACACCAAGGCTTAGTGTGAAATTATAGCTTTATAATGGACTCTAAAAATCAGAAATTCAATGTCATGCTGATATATGAGATGGAACAGGAATTTGCTGAATTACAGCACCATTAACCATAGCACCTGCTTTACTTCCTACAAAATTTCTTTTTAACAAATAACCCTTTACATTTCCCCCAATATTTAGAATGCTGAAATAAATAACTAGCTGGATTTTAGGACTCTAATGGGGCAATTGGATGTTAATTTATAGCATTTTATACATCAAGAAACATCTATAGATTAGTTATTTCTTCCTAAGCTAATATGTAGCAAATCCCAGTGTCATTAGTTCCAATTTATTAATATTGTACTTTGGATCTAAAATAGTAAAATGAGTTGACTAAATCTATGAGTGAATTATCCAAGCTCTGAGGTTTAGGACTCAGATAACTAGTTCACAGCCTTAGCTTAGCTAAGTCCATTAAACACCCTCACTTGCTAGGTCAAGCAAATAACACTTTCACATCAGCATAAATTAGTTCTAATAGTAGGAAATATAATCTCTGAAAATAGATTTGCTAGACTCATCCATTTTTACACATTATAGACTTGCCAACTCAGACAAAACATAGTGTTTGAAAATGCATGCACATGGGAACATAAACCACCATCCATCCCTAATATCGATTAGATTCTGATATTGACTATGGTTTACTAATAATTTAATGTGCCAAATGTGGAGACTTAAAATTATATCAAGTGTAACCTACCTTTAATAGTCAATAAAGGTTTAAAATGTGAACATGCTGAAATAGTATTTGGCTGATTTCTAACGTTCTTTAAATAAAGGCTGTTGAAAGCTGGGTGTAGGAGCCTAAAGTGAAAAAATAGGAAGCACTGCATAGATAACTAATTTTTTCCCCATGGAAAACTGGTATTTCCAGTAGCATGCAATCTGAAATAAAAAATTCTTTTTAAATCTCTATATGTATCAGAAAAACTTACTGCATGCCAATAAACCTTCCATTTGAAATGTAAAGAAAAAACAAGATTTAGCATAACAAAGTAGTTATGATTTGTAAAAACCCAGCAATATAGCATGCAAAATACATTATCCTCAAAATAAAAAATGGAAATAAAGCAATTATCACAGACATTATATGTAAATGAGTAAGAATGTATCAGAAAGAACTAGAGAAAAGAAATGTAGCTCAAAATATCTTAGAGAAAGTGAAGCACAGGCCTAGAGATAATTACTGAAAACAGAGTTACTTGCAAAAATATTATAAAATTCTTACAAAATGAATCTTCAAACGTTACAAGAATATGATTAGCTTTGTCTCTCATAGCTGCTCTGTTTTTGCAAACTATGAGAAGTAACTATATGAAGACTTGATGTTTAAAAGTAGTAGCCTGTAGTAGACTATTTATTATAATATAGAGACTATAATGAATTGAATAATGTCTATTTTAAGGTTTTTCAAAGTTGCTTATAATTTTATTTACAAATTTATATAAATATATAATGAGGGAAATACCAACTCTAGAAACAAAGAAGCATTGATTATATCAAAGTACCTGAAATTTGGTAAACTAGCATATACTTGTTTACTGTGTGTGTCAGTGAGTAGGTAGGGCTATTATAAAATAAAGAAAATAAATTACATAATATCCAAACTCAAAGCATGGCCCTAATTAAAAAGTAAACTGTAAAGGGACATATAGAAAACGAAGAAAATATAAACTGGGTATTATATGAGACTAACGACTAATATTAATAATAACAGGTCTGAATATGGCATTGATGTTTATGAAGATACTAGAGGCCTGGTGCAAAAAAATCATGCACGGGGGTGTGTGTCCCTCAGCCCAGCCTGCACCCTCTCCAATCTGGGACCCCTCAAGGGATGTCCGACTGCCTGTTTAGGCCCGATCCTACTGAGATCGGACCTAAACGGGCAGTCAGACATCCCCCTCACAACCCAGAACTGCTGGCTCCCAACTGCTCTCATGCCTGCCTTCCTGATTGCCCCTAACTGCTTCTGCCTGCCAGTCTGATCACCCCCTAACCACTCCCCTGCCAGGCTGATTGCCCCTAACTGCCCTCCCCTGCAGGCCTGGTCACCCTTAACTGCCCTCCCCTGCAGGCCTGGGTCCCCTCCAACTGCCTTTCCCTGAAGACCTGGTCGCCCCCAACTTCCCTCCTCTCCCAGCCTGGTCACCCCTAACTGCCCTCTCCTGCAGGCTTGATCTCCCCCAACTGCCCTCCCTTGCAGGTCTGGTCCCTCCTAACTGCCCTCCCCTGCTGGCCATCTTATGGTGGCCATCTAGTGTCCACATGTGGACAGCCATCTTGTGTGTTGGAGTGATGGTCAATTTGCATATTACTCTTTTATTAGATAGGATAGAGGTCTGGTGCATGGGTGGGTTCCAGCTGGTTTGCCCTGAAAGGTGTCCCAGATCAGGGTGTGGGTTCCCTTGGGGCATGGGGTGGCCTGGGTGAGGGGCCTGTGGTGGTTTGCAGGTTGGCCACGCCCCCTGGCGATCCAAGTGGAGGCACTGGTATCTGGGATTTATTTATCTTCTATAATTGAAACTTTGTAGCCTTCAGTGGAGGCCAGGGTAGGCCAGGAACTTGGCTTCCTCCATCGCCGTGGAAGCCCAAGCCTCCTGCTCATTCTGCAGCTGCAGCCATTTTTGCTGGGATTTAGTTATCTTCTATAATTGAAACTTTGTAGCCTTGAGTAGACTTCAGGGCCGGCTGGGGCGGGCAGAAAGCTTGGCTTCCTCCATCGCCAGGGAAACCCAAGCCTCCTGCTTTCTCCATGGCTGCAGCCATCTTGGTTGGGTTAATTTGCATACTCGCTACTGATTGGCTGGTGGGTGTGGCTTGTGGGTGTAGCAGAGGTATAGTCAATTTGCATATTACTATTTTATTAGATAGGATCTTTATCAAATAGAGCTCTATACTGAAATATTAGTAAAGTGAAATAAACTTTGAAATCTGCTGTATAATAAATATTCTGGGAGTAACAAAGGACAGTTTGTGGAAGAAGGTAGTATAAAAAGATTGTTTTGACAATTTTTATAATAACATTTTTCTTTAAAAATGTTTTATTTTAACTAGTCTCTATATCTGGGTAGATATATTATGTGCATTATGACTTTTAGTTTCCATTTAATTGAGAACATAACATTAGTTCACTTTCAGTAATAGTAATGCATTTCTTAACTTATTTTGGAAAATTCTATGTAAAGCTATAAAGTGTGTTAGCTTACATTTGAGAATTACAAAATATTTTTTAATATATTTTATTGAATTTTTTACAGAGAGGAAGGGGGAGAGAGAGGGATAGAGAGTTAGAAACATCGATGAGAGAGAAACATCGATTCAGCTGCCTCCTGCACACTCCCTACTGGGGATGTGCCCGCAACCAAGGCACATGCCCTTGACCGAAATCGAACCTGGGACCCTTCCGTCCACAGGCCAACGCTCTATCCACTGAGCCAAACTGGTTAGGGCTACAAAATATTTTTAATATATTCTCCTTCAGTTATTACCTGGGAGAATTAAGTTCTTCTCTATATAAAAAAATAATATTAACATGTACTTATTTATTATTTTTAATATATTTTTATTGATTTCAGAGAGGAAGGGAACAGAAGAGAGAGATAGAAACATCAATGATGAGAGGGAATCATTGATTGGCTGCCTCCTGCACACCCCTTACTGAGGATCGAGCCCACAACCCAGGCATTTGCCCTTGACCAGAATCGAATCCGGGACCTTTGAGTCTGCATGCTGACGCTCTATCCACTGAGCTGAACTGGCCAGGCTAACATTTATTTATTATCATTTAAAAGTTAATGTATTTATAAATTAAATATTGTATATTTAGAAGTTGTTTTATTAAGCTGTAGGGATTTTTGAAATAAAATGTGTTTGTAAGAATATATGCAAATTATTACTTGCCAGACCAACTATACTTTTCCATTTGCTCAGTGTGGTCTATTTATTTTATCTTTTGGGCCTTTGTTAACAATGGGTCTTTGAACAAAAAATAACTACCATCTCTTCATAAACCATCAATATTTGGTAATATTTATCTCATATTTTGAAGCTTAAAATATATGACTATGTTCTCCATTTCCTCCCTATGAAATACTTCTTAATCTACTACTTTAGAGTACTAATTCTATGAAAGATCTGAACATGAGAGGAAGACAAACAATGGTGCTAATAATGTAGTGATAGTGAAAAGTTTACCTGGAGTAAACCATACCACTAAGACAGAGTATAGTAAAATATGTACAGATATAAAAACAAAGGTTTGAAATCAAGATATATTTCTGCAATTTAAATTAGAAATGAAATATCAAATAAGGTAATATGTATAAAATACTGGTTATTAATATCTAAAGCACTAGTTTTCCTGTTCAACTTACATTTCTCACCCTCCTGTTTTGCTAGTAGGACCTTGCTGTCTTTCAGATCACCTGAATTGCTCACTGTGACTAAAAAGAAGATGACTTCATTCTGCAGTGTTAAATTTGTGGTCTGTATTTGTCCTTTGATCTCCATGAACCTGGCTGGGCTCTTTAAGAGGATTTCCTTATCCAAAGATCTCCATGGCCATACATTATTTGGCCATGGGGCTGCATATCTTTAGGATCCCACTTTCTTTTTGTGAATCTCCAGAGGCTTAGAGATAACCTTAGAGTTGAAAAGTCATGTGCTACTTCAAGACAAACTGGGTGTGTTTTTTGGGAGGTGGGGCAATGTAGGAATTTTAAAGAGTTGTTATATTTATAGTTTACCTGTTATATAAGTAGAGTTTCTTCATTATTATGAAAGACTTTGAGTAAGTTTTATCTTACTTGGAATGAAATACATCATAAGCACTATATAATACATATCTATGTGTATACTCAGATGAAACATAATGTTCCATATATAGTTCCATGCATTTTGTTAAGCAACTTACATATATTAGCTGATATAATCCTCAAAATAACTATATGATGAATTATATTATCAATAGTCACTTTTTACAGATTAACAAGTTGAAATATGCAGATGTTTAGTAATTGCAATGGTCATACAAAACAATTGTGGTAGATATTTTCTCAGGTTCTCTTAATCTGAAATTTATAACTTTCTGTCCTAAAATAAAGCACTATGAATTCCTTTTAATTTAATAGTTCACATACTGAAGTACATTTAATCTAAATTGTCTTTTTGAAACTCATGAAAAAATGCACCTCAGTCAAGAAATCTTAGTATAGAAGGAAAATCTAATGAAATAAAAAATAGGAACACAAAATATTTTGTGAATTGTGTCAAGTATCCTATCTAATAAAGAGGGAATATGCTAATTGACCATCACTCCTTCACAAAGATGGCTGCACTCACAGCTGAGGCCAAGTTCCCACAAGGAGCCTTAACGAGCAGTCAGCAGGTTCCTGAGGCTATACCCTCCTCCATCCCCGTGGGGCTTGACAGGGGATCTCAGGCCATGCCCCCCACCCGGTGGGGCTTGACAGAGGACCTCAAGGTGCGCTTCCCATCCTGGTGCTGGGCTAGGGGACCTCAGGCTGCTCCCCCTGCCCCAGCGGCAGGCCGAGGGACCTCAGGCTGCGCCCCCCACCAGGTGGGGCTTGACAGGGGAATTCAGGCCATGCCCCCCACCCTGGCACCAGGCCGGGGGACCTCAGACTGCACCCCGCTGGGTGGGGCTTGACAGGGGACCTCAGGCCATGCCCCCCACCCAGCGGGGCTTGACAGGGGATCTCAGGCCATGTCCCCCACCTGGCAGGGCTTGACGGAGGACCTCAAGGCATGCCCCCCTGCCCCAGTCTGGGCTGGGGGACCTCAGGCCATGCCCCATGTCCTGGCACTGGGCCAGGGGACCTGAGGCTATGCCCCCTGCCTGGCAGGGCTTGACAAGGGTGGGACTGGCCGGGTCTGGATCTAGCACAATGCGGGGGAGGGCCAGCTGGGTCTGGGTCTCACGCGATTTTGAGGTGCATATGGGTGAGCAGGGACTTGACTCTGGGTCCCATGATGTGCCACAGACTCTAACAGGAGGAAGGTTTTCATATACATTTTACTAATTTTTTTTCATCTCTGACACTTATATTATAGAGAAAGGACAAATAGCAATATTAAATTATTTCCTCTAATTAATCCCCTTTTAATGTGCACAAATTTTGTGCACTGGGCCACTAGTTCCTAAATATAATGAGTCATTTCCATAGTTGCAGGATTTAACATGATGAAAAAACAAAACCAAACATGACATAGGCATTGCCATTTATTCTTTTTCTTTATTAAACATTTCACCAGTGATTTTGAATATTTATGATTCCACCCAAACTTTTCAATGAATAATAAAGAAATAATGCATTATTAATCTTACTAATCCATTGAAGCAGATTTTGAGGTATCTTTGTAATCAGAATTCTACTTGCTTAAAACTGAAACATGTCACAAACAGCTTCATGATAGGTGACACTCAAAATAAGTGATACAACAATAAAAACACCTAAGAAGCAGGGAACCATGGGGATGTAATTTATTTAACACATTTACAGAATTCAGTACGTTAGCTCCCTTAAGGAAGAAAAAAATACTCTTACTTAACATAAACATCAACATTTTATAATGCCTTTGGAATTACAGGTATCTGCCTTTTTTTTTTCTAAATTCTAATCATAATTAAAATTTTTAAAATACTTCTTATTTGGGTTAATGTATTTCTAGAATTAAGGAAGTTTACATGCAATTAGCCTTTTAAACCTTTGCTTATAGATTTTTGTTAAAAAATTATGTTATATAAGGAATAGCTATGATGGGGTAAGGGAAATTAGAATAATGTAAAATGAGTTTTAGAATTAGGATAAAGCTGAGCCAAATTGATTAATATGAAAGAAATAATGATTGGAAAATAGAGAACATAACTCAACTTGAAACAGCATAATAAAATAATATATGAAATAGTTATGGCAAGAACAGTAGAAAAATCAGCAAGTTGACTGTAACAATGGTGATAATTATCTAATGCGATCAAGGAAGCAAGAACTCAGAATCAGGATTCCAGTTACAGCAATAACATTTTAGAGGCCAGACTTTAATCCTGGAAGAAAGAATGTAATGGATTACATGAGATAGGGATATTTAACATTGTGTCAAGGAAAAGGTTTTGACATGATGGAGAATGATAGAATCTATGTAAGTTCTGTTGATTTGTTTTGTTTTCAGAAATAAGTAGAAACCTTCTTAATAGCAGTGATTCATTAAGTCAGAGCTGTGTCAAAAGCAGGATTATTAATTTTCAGCTGAATCACTTCAGTACAGATTTTAAGAATTCTAAAGAAAATCAGTTTTGATTTCAGAGACAGAGATGGGGCTATAGACCATCTGTGTGATGGTAATAAAATTTTTCTAGCACTTGAAAAATATTCATTCTGCCTTAGATTTTTATCTGGCAATTCTTTTTGCAGTATAGATTCCTGCCAATTGTATCACATAAGTTGACTCTCACAGAAAAATAGTGTTTTTTCTAACAATGACCACAAAGTAACAGTTGGGACCTGGACAAGGACAGTCCTGTTAAAAATTTCTACTGCTGGAGTAATTTTTATATTTCAAGGTATATGCATTTATTTCTGTGGCAATGTAGTGGCATCCATGTCAATAAGAAAGTTCTTTCATTGTCCAAATGTATTTATACAATGCATTGGTTTTGGTCTTATGATTTCCTTAAAAATATTAGATGCATTTTGAATGTCTGTCCATATCCTTTGCAAATAGGAGTTCTTGCAAATGGGCTCCACTAGTAATATTGACTGTGGCCATTGCTTCAAATTCCTGACTTTCAGAGAAGAGGATATTTTTGTTCTGTACTTGTTTACTTTCTACTAAGGTTTTCAAAAATGTTCAATCACATACAAAAGATTTCTAAATTGCTCTTAATCTATTTTAATTTATTTTTAGAAGTTCTCTATTTCAGATATGAATCTTATTTTTAAAATTGAAAATAAAAGGCAAGACTCTCATTGATTTTGCTGCTGAATATACCCTATATTGTTTGAAAATTTCCTGAAGTATATTTTTAGAATATTGTATTGGTTCCCTCTTGTTTTATTTAAAAATTTAAAATCATTGCTTTTACAATCAGAGAAAGAGCTTCTAAAATGCACTCAATCCCATTTTTAAATCATGTATAATTAGGTTATTTATATTTCTTCCTGATTGTTTCCATCCTTTTACTTTTACCATCTTCCCTTTCCAAGAAGCTAACCCCCTTTGTAAACCTGTCAATACAGGAGAGGACCACAGTTGGTCATAAGTGTGTATGTACAAACAGGGAATAGGAAAACCTCTAATCATTGACCTCAGTAACTAAAACTAAACAGTTACTTTCTTTCAGATATTGATAAGACATGCTTCTCTGAACAATCTCTGCTTTGTCTTTAGGAGCTATAACCTTACTCCTCAAGGCTAGATTGCATCAGTGGCCTATTCTTTATAGCTTCTATTATAACATCCAATGAATAAAGAAATGTAAGTGCTGTTTCTGGAAAAGTATTATATGCATGTCAATTAGATCAAGTTGGTTGATGAGAGTTTATGCCTACTTGTTACATTAATTACTAAGAGATTACTTATGCATTTATGTATTTCTCCTTTCTAAGTCCTTAGCAGATTTTGCTTCATGTACTTTGAAACTTTCTTGTTAGTTGCATACATGCTTAAAATTGTTATATCTTCTTGGTAAATTGAACACTTTAATAATATTTAATAACCTTTATATCCATGGTAATTTTCTGTGTTCCAATGACTACATTGGTAACATTTGAGCAATTCTAGCTTTTTGTAGATTATATTTGTATAGCCTATCACTTTTACTTTTTTATTTTATCAATTTAATTCTTAAAACATTTATCTTATTTGTCATGTGATTAAGTCATAATATTTTTTAATAACCCTGAAAATCTAAATCTTTTAACTTGCATGTTCAGTTCATTTTCACTAATATGCTTATTAATGTAGTGGGATTAGGTAGACCATTTTTTTGTTTGTTTTGCATTTGTCTTCTCAGTTTTTCATTTTCTGTTTCTTGTTTTCTGCCTTCTTTTAGAATTCTTTGAATATTTAATTTTCCACTTCAATTTAGATGTTGCTTTATATCTTTGTATTCTTTTATAGTAGCTTTCTAGGGAAAGATATATATATATGCAGTCGACCCTTGAACAATGCAGGGGTTAGAGGCACCACTATCCCACTCCACAGTTGAAAATCTGCATATAACTTTTTAAAAATATATTTTTATTGATTTTAGAGAGGAAGAGAAAGGGAGAGAGAGAGATAGAAACATGAATAATGAGAGAATCACTGATTGGCTGACTCCTGCATAACCCACATTGGGGATTGAGCCTGCAACCCTGGCATATGCCATGACCAGGAATCTAATTTGACCTCCTGGTTCAAAGGTCGATGCTCAACCACTGAGCCACTGAGCCATGTTGGCCGGTCTTCATATAACTTTTGACTCCCCCAAAACTTAACTACAATCATCCCTTGGTATCTGGAGGGGGAATGGTTCTAAGACCCCTTCGCACACTCATTCCCACATTCAGATACTATTAATTTTTTTTTAGTTTAATGAAAATACTTTGATATTTCACTAATAATTTAGGTGTTTCATTTGGTTTTCTGATAAAGGTAGTTTACTTTTTTTAAATCCTCACCTGAAGATATGGTTTAAAATTATTTTAATTGATTTTACAGAGAGAGGAAGGGAGAGGGGGAGAGAGATGAGAGAAACATCCATGTGAGAAGGAAATATTGGTTGGTTGGTTAACTCCCATACACACCCCAATGGGGAATAGAACCCATGAGCTGGGTATGTGCCCTGACCAGGAATCAAATCTGCAACCCACGGGTGCGCGTGAAGATGCTCCAAACAACTGAGCCATCCAGCCAGAGCAGTAGTTGACTTTTTATTCCCGCTTTCCTTAAAGATGGTATTTTGTTTTTTAAATTATCAATATCAACTAAATTTTGTATTTAGTCCATTATAATACTTTACGTTATTTTCTGAACTTGTTTTGTTCTGAGGACGGATATATTGGAAGGAGAAAAGGACACCTTTATCTGATCAGTATTCTTGGTTTTTCCTCCCTTGGCTTTAGGCTCTGCCATCTTTCTTTTCATTGGCAGTTATCTCTTTACTAGAGGCCTGGTGCACGAAATTCATGTACCCATCGGGGAGCCCTCAGCCCGGCCTGCACCCTCTCCAATCCGGGACCCCTCGGGGGATGTCTGACTGCCTCTTGCAATCCGGGACCGCTGGCTCCTAACTGCTCACCTGCCTGCCTGCCTGGTCACCCCTAACCCCTCTGCCTGCCTGCCTGATTGCCCCTAACTGCACCCCTACCAGCCTGCTCGCCCTAACTGCTCACCTGCTGGCCTGATCACTCCTAACTGCCTCTGCCTCGCCCCACACCCAGGACCCAGGATTCCTTTCTCCAGCAGGTCACAGGCATCTGGAACCCAGGCTTCCCTCCCTCTGGCCAGCCGCAGGCACCCAGGACCTGACTGGCTTTGCCAGGCCACAGGCACCCTGGACCATGGGGCAGGTAGGTTGGCCCTCTCCCTCTCCCGGGCCACAGACCCAGCTGCTGGCACCCAGGACCGCACGGCGGGCAGCTTGTCCCTCTCCCTATCCGCAGCCTGGATGGTCCCCATTCCTCTGTCGTGAGCTCATTTGTGCCTGGCTGGTCCCCATTCCTCTCTTCCCAGTGTTGAGTGTCTGAGCCATGACAGGTGTGACGGCTTGAGGGCGTGCGGCCATTTGCATATTAGCTCTTTATTATATTGGTTATTCGTCATAATGCAATTGTGGATTTTTTCCTGTTTTGTTTAGGATTTATTGAATCACATAAAGAGACTTTAACCAAATGGCACTTATATTAAAGAAACAATATACGGTGTACTTTTTCAGTATGCCAAACACTCTTCTAGGCATTTGATTTTTTTTAATATATATCTTGTACTTACTATCTAAGATATGTTCACTCCGTTGATTAGGTGATACATTTGAAAAAAATATCACATCTAAGAGCATGGCCAGGTTTTACTTACTAATATTACTGATATCATCAACTAAACTATATAAAACACACAACTGTGTTGAAGAAAATATGTCAAAGATTAAAAATCTATTTACCAGTATCTTTATGTCTCTCTTCTTCACTTTTCTCACTTTTTCTCTCTCTTTCTTCTCTGTAAGTAGTAGTGAGGACTAATGTAAGGTTGGGAGTGGGGTATAATTTGCATTTTAGCAAATGAAGTTAAATCTGTATTATTCATAGTAATGCATATCAGCAAATACCACTTAAATATAATGTTTTCATGGCACTTAGAAGGATAGGGCAAATAGTAGAAATCAATCTACTAAGAGTTAGTGCATAGAGGGGTGTATTATACTGTTAATATGTATGGCACAGTGAATAGTTGTCATTTGTTATTGCTAAGTGTTTTAATAGATCATGCAGTTATTTTAGTTTATTGTTTTATTACAAATCATATACCTTTTTGAGATGAAGAAAATAACTCCTAATTAAAAGTTTTGAGAAACCACTTTGGAAAAATTATACAAAATTAATATTCTGTGATCTGTTTATTTACATATTGTTTCTCCTATTCTATAATAGGAACCACTTAATCAAAATGAAATTGAATAGAAGATACACATGAACAGTTTAGCATAATTCAACAATATTTTCATATTGTTGATAGAAATAAATTTTAATAGATGCTTGATGTTTTCTGAAGTTTCATAAATAAATTAACAAAGTAGTGGCATAAAACAAAATCAGTGGCATGCTCCTATGTATATAAAGAAACTTTCTCTAAATGACCAAGTTTAGTTTTAAGGCAATTTCCCCTTCTCTTTTGAACCTTTAACATTGTACTAATAAAAAGCCTAGTATAGTGTTGAGCATGAAACTTATCAAGTGATAACATCTATCCACTAAGTGTGCTATACTGTTCTAATTGAAAACAATATTCAGCAGTACCATTAAGGTAATTAGAAGCTTTATTGTAAATTAACAGCTCTAAGAAAGCCAATTTCCCAGATAGGACTGCATGGACAATTCAGGCAAATATGTATCTAATAATTGGAATTTTAAAAGTATACTTACTCTCTAAAGGAACATTTTAAGACTTACCATTTTCTAATTGTTACTTTCATATAACTTTCAATAGGTAAGCTTTATCTCTATTAAAATCTCATTGACTTTAGACCACATAGTTTATGGTGCAACAATTGCTTATTTTCTTCTACTATGAAATTGCATTGTAGTACTTTTGGATTTTATATACCACTGTTATTTGAATTAGTGAAATTTAAAACAGGCAAGAAAGCCTGGTTATGTGGCTCAGTGGTTGAGCATTGACTCAGGAACCAAGAGATTGCGATTCGATTCCCCATCATGGCATATGCCCAGGCTATGGGCTCTATCCCTTGGAGGGGAGCATACAGAAGGCATCAGATTGATGTTCTTTCTCATCAATGTTTTTATCTCTCTATCCCTCTCCATTCCTCTTTCTAAAAATCAATGAAAATAAAAAAGGCAAGAAAAAAATACCTAAAAAATAAAATGACTAACTTTGATAGAAAGTCATCCATCCTATATAATAAAAGCCTAATATGCAAGTCAACCAAACTGCAGAATGACCAGTGGAACAACTGGTCACTATGATGTGCACTGAGCACCAGGGGGCAGACGCTCAACGCAGGAGCTGCCCCCAGCCCGCAGGCCCCTATCAGAGGGGCGGCGGGGATTGGGGCCAGTGAGCAGGTGACGCCAGGCCATCCAAGGTGGGTGCCAGTGGGGGCCCCCTGATTGCCCTGCCAGTTGCCCCACAGATCGGCCCTGATCACCAGCCATCCCTAGGGACCCTACCCATGCACAATTTTGTGCACTGGGCCTCTAGAATAGAAATAAAGTCTAAAAACAGCCGTTAACATATATTATCAGTCATAAAACAGAAAGAAAATACGTAGAAAAAAAATGTTTTATTTATAATACTAGTATGTCCAACTTTTTGGTAAATTTGATTAATCACCAATAATAATGTTTTGAATGTTCGCTGCTATTCTAAAATTCAAATGTAGCAAAGATAACACCACAGAGAAGCTTAGTCACATTCAACTATAGTGTCTGCATATAAATTTACCCATAGAATCAATGCTGTGTCACTGTCTTCTGTACGAATCCCAATTTCTGGCTCTTGATGTCAAATAGTAGCAGTCTTACTAAAGTAAAGATATAGAAGGAGCAATATGGAAAAAAATTGGCATTGTTTCAATCCTTTATCTGGGAGGTCTTTTATGAATTTCCAAACTAAAGTAGATATCTTCAATATCTTCTCCATTGTACCAAGTAATTCCCCAAATCTAACTCTCAGTAGACATCAATCATAATTAATTTACCACTTTCTGTTATGGTCTATGCTCTTTAAATTATAGATATATTTTCTGTCATATCTACCATCATGTATGCAATATTGAATAACATACTTGGTTCAAAGTATATACAAAAAAAATGCTAGATAAAATGCACAAGCAAATGGATGGATTTAACCAATTATTCTTTCCATTCACCAAATTTATTTAGGCCTTAAATATTTTAATCAGATAGGTAAGTTGTGCTTATCAAAAAAACTTCTAAATACAATGTTATTATAATTTAGTGCAAGTATTTGCTTACATCTTCTCCTTCTCTGACCTAGGGACCTACCTTTATATCTCTAAACCCTATATCAGTATTTATTAAATGGTAAATCTAGATAAATTTAAAAAAATTGATTTCAGAGAAAGGATGGGAGAGAGGGATAGAAACATCAATGATGAGAAAGAATCATTGATAGGCTGCCTCCTGCATGATCCCTGCTGGGGATTGAGCCTGTAACCCAGCATGGGCCATGAGAATTGAACCTTGACCTCCTGGTTTATGGGTCAATACTCAACCACTGAGCAACACAGGCTGGGATACATAGACTTCTAATTCACTTTGTATGAACAAAAACCCAGAGGCAGAGTAGGAAGAACTAATCAAAAATCTTTTCTTTACTTTATTACAATATGACCTTTTTATCTTCGAAAAGCTGAGAATTTTAGGCTTTATTCTATCTATTCTATTAATGTTATTAATTGTTATATTTAATTATTTTAAACATTTTTGTAATACATAATCATAATTATAATTATTCACTATTGTTTTATTTATGTCCATAAATTAATTTAAGGAAAAATATAAAATTTCTGCTAACTCGTGAGTTATAAGAAACTGTAGGTTGTTTTTATAACTGTGTAAAACTGCAATGCATAAATGAAAAACAGAGAGCATGACCTGTTTCAACCTAATGATTAATTCCTGCCATTGTCCTTCTTGCAAACTATTATAAAGAATGAGAATGTTTGTTTTTTGTTTCAAATATGAGACATCACCTTGATTTGAATTGTCACTTGACACAGGTTGACTATTTTATTAATTTAAATAGCAGTTGATGTGTTATCTAGTCAGCAAACAACTTTCAAAAACTTTTTGGAGTGGCAAAAGAAAGGCCCAATGATTTTATCAAGCAAAAATGGGGAGATACCTCAGTCAAAATTCCTTTTAGCAATAACTGAAATCTCAGTTGTAATTTGTTTATGGCCTAGGAAGTCTTTTAATTATGTTTCTGCAAAAAATTAGGGAAAATAAGTATATAAATGATAGTATAACCTGAACTGTGGGTAACATACATATTTTAAAATCCTAACCTAGGGTGGGAGGGGTAGGGGCGGCCTAGAGGGGGTCAATGGGATAAAAAGGGACATATGTAATACTTTCAATAATAAAGTTTAAAAAAAGAAATAGGAGAGGTAGCACTAGAGAGTCTACAGATATTAGAAGATAATAAAAGAATAATACAGAAAAAATAATTAGGAAATGAATGATTAAAAAATTAAATTAGATTTGAATAACTGAAAGAATCAGTGCCAATAACTTTATTCCTTGCTGTCCATTGGTTAAAACATACATGTGCTTTGTTTATTTTTTCTTTTTTAAATTTTTTTATTGATTAAGGTGTTACATATGTGTCCTTATTCCCCCATTACCCCTTTAGATTAGTATAGATCACACTCATTGTGATCAGTGCTCCATCACTAACTATTGGGATTAGGAATACAGCTGTGCCTTCTGTTGTTCTACTTATATCTTTGACAGTTTTTCTTAATCTATGATGACTTAGAAAACTATAGGCAAAATGTTGGCTGTTTATCAGTCACACTGGATTAATTAATATAAGGAACCCAATTAAGAAAACAGAATTAGAAACAAGAAAAAAATATATATATATATATGTATGTATATGTACGTGTGTGTGTGTGTGTGTGTGTATATATATATATATTTTTTTTTTTTTTTAGAGACAGGGTCTCGCTATGTTGCCCAGGCTGGAGTGCAGTGGCTGTTCGCAGGCGCGATCTCACTACTGATCTGCATGGGAGCTTTGACCTGCTCGGTTTCCGACCTGGGCCGGTTCACCCCTCCTTAGGCAACTGGTGGCCCCCCGCTTCCGGGAGGTCACCATATTGATGCCGAACTTAGTGCGGACACCCGATCTGCACAGCGCACTACAGCCCAGAACTCCTGGGCTCAAGAGATCCTCCAGCCTCAGCCTCCCCAGCAGCTGGGACTACAGGCACATGCCAATGCGCCCGGCTACGAGAGAGAGAGAGAGAGAGAGAGAGAGAGAGAGAGAGAATTTTTCATGCCTACTGGAAAGCATAATCCCCTACGTACAATAACTCTGAGGATAAAACAAACAAACAAACAAAAAACACCCCCACATACCCTCCACCCACAAACACATATCCTAACTAGAACAGTTTCTTAAACTAGTTTAAGGCCATACCTCTCTAAAATAATCAATGTCCTATATGCTTTTCCCAACACATTTAGTTCAGGTCCTCTGAGAAGAAAATGCCAAGAAGTGACTAGATGCACAATACATTTATTAAGGGCTGCCTTTGACAGAAAGTAGAGAGGTAGCTTGGAGTGGCTGGGAGAGCTATCAGCATAAAGATCTGACTTTGGAATGAAGGTGAGAAGCAAGGAAGGCCTGTAGAGTGAAAGCATGGTTGACTGCTGTGGAAAACTTCAGCAAAACCAGTGAGAAATCCTTGAGCCAATGTCCCATTACAAGAGCCAGGCATACACCAGGAACAGGATTGCTTTCCTTTCCCGGTCACACTTAGCCATCGGTGGGAGCAACCTGTAAGAAATAAGGCCTCAGGAGAAATAGAGTGATGGACTTTCAGAACCTATCAGCTGGGATTGGCAATTACTCTCAATGCCATTCTCAGGACTCTGAGATCTGAGGGCTCCTTCTTATGGCTGCTTCACTCATCCTCTGCCAAAATTTGCTCTAGACTTTCATTCTAAGACATATACATAAATCCTTTGTATTTTCTGAAACAGGACCACAAAAATCTACCTTCAACTGGTATGTCATGACAGGATGTGAAATATAGTTGTTGGCCCAAACATAGATATACAAGTAAATGTAAAATCTTATTAAGTGTAAGCCTTTTGCAGTGGTTCTCAACCTTCCTAATGCTGCGACCCTTTAATACAGTTCCTCATGTTGTGGTGACCGCCGACCATAAAATTATTTTCGTGGCTACTTCATAACTGTAACTTTGCTACTGTTATGAATCATAATGTAAATATCTGTGTTTTCCAATGGTCTTAGGCTCTACAGCAGCGGTTCTCAACCTGTAGGTCGTGACCCACAGGTTGAGAACTGCTAGCAGGGTCGCCTAAGACCATCGGAAAACACAGATATTTACATATCTAATTTTGTAGCAAAATTACAGTTATGAAGTAGCAATGACAATAATTTTATGGTTGGGGTCACCACAACATGAGGAACTGTATTAAAGGGTCATGGCATTAGAAAGGTTGAGAACCACTGCTTTAGAGCCAAGAGTCAGGATAATCTCAGAGAAGTCATTATGAACACTCAGGGGTATGTTCATTTTTTTTGCAACAGATTAAATGACCTGGCACATACATATAAAACTCCATGTCTATAATTTTACTCATATTTCAATAACACTAAGAATTTTCCACAGAAATTATAAGGGATTATGACTGGCTGTTAATCTCATTGACCAGATTACATTAAATTCCTGTAAGTTATTTTCTCTGCAGACAAATTTTGCAAAGTATATATCGAAGTAGAATGATCAATAAACTAATCCTATGGGTGTATAAGAATTTCTAGAAGCAGATAAAGATAAATTGGTAGAAACATTCTTTTATTTACATTCTAGTCATAAAATATTAATTATTTAAAAAATTTAAAAAAGATAAGTCTTTTTAAGTCTGATTAAGTCTTCACACACATTTTTAATTTTGTTCTGAAAAGCATCCTTGGGTTTAGGTGTCCTATTTTTCCGCAGCCATTTATTCAAATTTGAAGAGCAATTTAAAATCATTTCAACAGTCTGAGAAGCTGACTAGCAAATTTCATGGGCAAATCAGGAAAATTTGCACATCATTGTGAACGATCTGACCAAATTGAAAGAGATAGAGAAGCTAAGTTAATGGCATGTGAAATCATTGAGGAAGATGATGTGGGACATTCTAGAATAAGGGATATTTATGTAAAGAAGGGAAGAAAATCAAATAGTTAATATATTTTCAATTCTTGGATCATGTCATTCCACTGAGCAAGAAAAACAGCAAACTCAAGTGTGCTGATAATCCCATTTAAGAACTTCTTCAAAATATGCTTAAAAGAACTGGCAAGTATGCCATGATCATTAGATATGTCTAAGTACAGATTAAAGAAATCAGACTTCAAGTCAGCACTTCATATTTCCAGAAAGGAAAGCCACATTTTCCATTGTGAAACTGCAGTTCATCAAATCTATTTTCTCAAGGACAATGAAGCTATCAATATTATATTGCATAAAGGAAAAATGCTGCAATTCCCTTCTCTTCTAAAATTGCCCATGCTGATGTTTTCTAACCATACAGTTAATTTCTATCTGCAAATTTCTCTATGCCTTTAAATCTATTTCATCATGCATTTCTTATTTACAGATTAATCAAATTAGTTTGACCACTAAACTCATTTGAAATGTGTTATCTTTAGGTTATCAGATGATATCTATCTAAACATCTTCCTCTCTTCTGAAGAGTTAGTTTATATATTATTCACTTTACAATGGGAACTCCAGACATTTTCTGTTTTTCAGAAACAAAAAAATCCATCAAGTTTATCATCAAGTTTTAATCATTCTAATTTAAGTTACATAATTGTTATTAATAGAATAAGTTTCACAGCATCCCTCTACCTTGCCATCCTCAATATCCCTATCTGAGGAAAGTTTCTAATTAAAACTGGGAGGTAAGTGTACATATTTTTTAAGGGTCCCTTAGGTATAATTCAAGTAGTATTTTCATCTATTCCTGAAGTTACTAAACAACCTCTAACTGACTCATACTTTGTTAAAAAATTATTATGTGTGTGTGTGTGTGTGTGTGTGTGTGTGTGTGACTCTTTTACATTGACAGCTCATTGCTTTTAGCCAAGGGACACAATTTTGTGGACCATATTAGAATTGGGTTTCTGTGAATCCTCATCCTCTTTTTTGTTTTTCTCTCTCTGTGTTCATGAAATAAATTCAACTAGATGTTTATTTCCAGGTTCATGTGAATTCTGTATATTGATAATCTTATATTTCGTTTTGTTTTCACTGCATATTCCAGAGATGATTCTCTAACTATGACTCCTTTATTAGACAAGTACACTAATCAAACTGCCAATTTGAACTTTTTTTTAACTGGGGCACAATATCTATGATATGATCTCATTGTCACTTTCTTCCATGTGGCTGATAACAACCAGCCATAACTGGGCCACAGACATGCCACCCTACCACATTATTTCTTCCTTTAGTATATCTTGGCTATGTTTTACTTGTCAAGCCCTTACAAAATGCAGCCAAATTAGCTTCTCGTGGTTCTCTCCTCCAAGGATGAGAGAAGGTAATATCACTTGTTTTACCTGAAATTTAATTCAAAATATCTTAAAATTCTTCCAGATCAAATATGGTTTTCAATATCTTTCTTATTCCCAGAGTACTAGAAGAAGCAGAAAAATAAATGAAAATCTTAGGGAGAAAAAAAAGTAAGATAAAAATTTGGAGTCACATGAAACTATAACAGACATGAGAATAAAAAACTGCTCTGAGACTTGGTGAACTATTTTAGGGGAAACCCACATATCTCTCAATAAGCATCAATGACATTCTAAGAATTCTCAAAACCACACCAGGCACAAATGATTTAGAGAGATCTTATTTTTCACAGATTTGCAAAGCATCTCAAGAGTCTTCCAAAATTCACTTCCTGATGACTCAACCCAGATTGAAAAACCATCCAAGAAGTCTTTTCTGGATTCATGTTGTAAATAAACTTAGCAAGTTCTTCTAACCATCTCCACCCTTATATAGTGTCAGGATCTAAGGTCTAGTATCTCACTGCAAGAAGGTGTCTGCACAAGACAGTGATGCCACACATCATTTCCTCTGCACACTGGATTCTTCCATTTTATTCTTTTGTTTGGAACAAATGTTTCTATGATCATTGCTGGTCATTTTACTTATTCTAAGAGAGATTATGCTACTACTATACTCTGGATTAGTTTCAGACATTCTATTCAGGTAGAAACTTCTGTTTTTCAATTTTTTGTCCCATAAAAGTTTTTGTTTCTCTATCCATAAATCAATGCCAATTTTCTAGTCTAATACATTACCAAGTTTATCTGTACCATCATCAAGAAAATGCAATTGTTATTCTCATTTTTTTACTTTTTATTGAATGTATTGGGGTGACCTAGGTTAATAAAATTATATAAGTTTTAGGTGTACAATTCTATAATAGATCATGTGTATGTTGTATTGTGTGTTTACCATCCCAAGTCAGGTTTCCTTCCATCATGACCAGTGGCTTCCAAGTGTATGAAAAGGTCATTGATTGACAGAAATTGAGTTTGCATGCCCATGTGTTCCATATATCACTTTTCAAGAGCTGCTTAATATTCAGAATGTTGACCTGCTCATTATGTCATTAGAAGTTGTATTTTCCTTTAAGAGATACCATCTGAATTGGCATCCCAGATCCTCATTTAATGGCTCTTTTAAAAAATAAAGCTGTCATATAGCCTCAGTAATTTTTCCTTGAGAGTAGAACCAGTGTACATGATTTAATTAACTGTACTTAAATATAATTAACTGAATTAAATACAGTTAACTAAATACTCCATTAAGATTTGTGCACCTTACAAAGCATGCTTATCACTGAATGGATTTAGAAAATAACCTTTGCATTGTAGGAAGTTGATCTAGGTGCTAAATATATGTACATAGGCTCATGAATAAGCATCAAGGCATAGTTTGCATCAGTATTCCCATTAGGCAGACTATCATCTAGTAAACATAAAACTAGTATAAGACAAAAAAGATATTAAAGATATTAGGTGAACAAGACAGGGAGAAAAGCAGCTAAGCAAAATATGACCATAGAAAAATGGAAAATTAGGGCTATAGTTGAAAACCACTATGGGTATGAAATAATTATACCCCTAAGAAGATTTCTGGAAAGATCATCTCACTACCATAGTCACATCTTAGATTTCTCAGGTCTCAAATAGTGAGACCTTTTCATTGGGAGAAAATTTTTTTCTAAATCCTCTTCTTAAAATTTGAGATGAATTTATTCCTTATCTAAGAATAGATTTTTACTATATTCCCTGTACACAGCTACTTACTAACATCTGTTCAGTGTCAATAAAATTCCATTCAGGACACTTTTCTCTTTAAATACTGTATCCCTGCTTTTGCATTTAGTTTTTTTTAATTGAATTTACTGCATTGAGATTGGTTAATAAAACATATAGGTTTCAAGGGTACAACTCAGCCCCATGTCATCAGGCTTTGTATTGGCTATAACAACTGGGCTCATAAAATCTTACCTCTGAATTGAGAACTAAAGTTATAATGAGATATCTACACTAATCAAAGAAAAAGATGCAAACTAACTGTAACTTTGCAACGCCCATCAGCCAATCAGGAGTAAGTATGCAAATTAACCCAACGAAGATGGCGGGTTAATTTGCATATACAGGTGCCGAGCAGGGCCTCTGGGCAGCGTGGGAAGGCAGGGCCAGAGCAGAAAGAGGCAGCTCCAGGGCCGGAGCGGAAAGAGGTGGCTCCAGGGCCGAAGCAGAAAGGTGGTGCTGGCAGCCAGGGAAAGGAAGGCCCATTCCTGCACAAATCTTCGTGCATCGGACTTCTAGTTGTATTATATAAGTCACTGGGAACAATCATATATGTTAGACCATTCCAAAGATCCAGAAGAAATAACAAAACTCAAGGCTATGTGATTTATGCTAATCAGTATTAGAATTAGAGAAATTAGAAAAAAAAATTCTACATATTTTATCTAAGTTATTTTTTGAACAATTAGCAATTATACCCAGAGTTTATATTAGGAAATTATAATAGAACTTTGAAGCATGGCGGCACACAAAACTGAGTGGCCATTTACTCAATATTGAAACCAGCATAAAAACATTTTAGTTGCTCAGTAAATCTTTGAATGTTACCCTTGACAGTTCTATAACTGGAATTCACATGATATTTTAGGGAGAGATGTTTTTAAAAGAGATACAAGTGGTTATTCTTCTGATTTTACATTTATTATCCCCTATCCTATCTAATAAAAGAGTAATATGCAAACTGACCATCATTCCAACACACAAAGATGGCTGCCCCCATGTGGTCAAAGATGGCTGTCCCCATGTGGACAGAAGATGGCCAGCAGGGGAGGGCAGTTGTGGGCAATCAGGCCAGCAGGAGAGCAGTTAGGCATTGATCAGGCTGGCAGGGGAGTGGTTAGGGGGTGATCAGGCTGATAGGTAGAAGCAGTTAAGGGCAATCAGGCAGGCAGGCAGGCGAGCGGTTGAGAGTCAGCAGTCCTGGATTGTGAGAAGGATATCCGACTGCCTGTTTAGGCCCGATCCCACCAGGATCGGGCCTAAATGGGCAGTCAAACATCCCTTGAGGTGTTCCAGATTGGAGAGGGTGCAGGCTGGGCTGAGGGACGCCCCCTGGCCCCATGCACGAATTTCGTGCACGGGGCCTCTAGTTGTTTTATAATAAATTTTACCTTAAAGCTCCTATAGAAAAGATTTCAGGGGAGCCTCAAATACATTCACAAATTTAAAAAAGTAAACAAGATAGGTATATTATATGCAAATCAGGCTATTAATATAGAGATCAGAGTGAAATAAAAAAGCATTTTTAAGAAGAAAATCACTATTTTTATAAATATTCAGTGAATTTATCTACTGCACTTTAAAAGATATTCCAAACATGTCAACTGAATTGGTATCAAAAGCAAACTCTTTTGTCATATTTTTCCTCCCCATTACCTTTAGGAAATGAATAATTTTCTATTCTTTATTTAAACAGACTATTAATAATAACACTAACATTTATGTAATAATTGGCATTTGAAATCTGAAACTTCTTGTGATTTTGTTCCTTTTGGTAGTATAAAACTATGTGATACAAATAGCTAAGGCAGGGCCTGAACTCAGGTTTCATTTGATATTTGAGGCTTCCACCACATGATTGTGATAGAAGTCATGCTTTTCTACTGCTCTATGGAGTATAATACATATCTTATTTTGTATACTAGCTCATGGTGTGAGCTAGGCCTGTTGGCTTCCCAAGAATGAGTTTATTTCCTCATGTATTCTGTATTTATGGGAGTAAATTCATCTTCAGAAGTATATTGTAAGAGTAACACATGCTCTGCTCTGGTTTATGGAAGTGTTTCTTGGGAATTTTTTGGGGCCAGTTTTCAACATATACCACCAGTTCAAAAGCAAGTTTTACAATAATATCTCAGTTAGGGATTTTCAACTTGATTGGGTAGTGGTATTTAAACTCTGTCTTGAAGCATACATAATTCACATTTAGTTTTTTTATTGAATTTATTGCATTGAGATTGGTTAATAAAATATATAGGTTTTAAGGATACAATTCTATAATATATCATCTGCATATTGTATTGTGTGTTCACCAGATTTCATTTTCAAGTGGATGGCTCCATTATTCAGTCATAAACCAGGGTAGATAACTAACTCCTACACTGAGCTTCTATGCAGTTGTGCAGAGTGTGTTTATTTCTATTTTGATAAATGGAAGAAGGGCTTCCACTTACCTTTAGGTAACAAGATAATTTCTTGCTCCTTGATGCCCTGGGAGCTTATTGTCCTGAGAAAATTAACATCTGGAAATAGATGCAGTCCCCAGAGCCCCACTGGCCATGTTTGGCTTTAACTCCTGATTACTGCTCTGGCTCTGAGACTCTTTTCATTTCCACACGCATTTTTTAAAACTATGCTTATTTTAAATGTTAAGTATATGCATTCCCAAATAATTTAAAACTGTGGATATAACAAGCAATATTGGTAATTTTCAACATACATATGATTCTATTTAAAACAAGTGTTTGTTGTTTGTTTTTAGCATTCTCTCTCTCTCTCAATATATATATTATTGATTTCAGAGAGGCAGGGAGACAGAGAGAGAGATAGAAACATCAATGATTAGAGAGAATGAGAGAATCATTGATTGGCTGCTTCTTGCACTCCCCCTATTGGGGATAGAGCCTGCAACCTGGGCATGACCAGAATCCAACCTGGGACCCTTCAGTCTGCAGGTGGACACTCTATCCATTGAATCAAACTGGCTAGGGCTCGGTTTTGTTTTTAATGGTAGTATGAATATAACAGTATGAACACTACTTTTTTTTATATATTCTAGGATTGAGTAAATAGATTGATATTTAGAACTAGAATTCTCAATATAAGAAAACAGAGAAATACAAAGAAAAGGATTGACATGCAATTGGAATTCAATTATAAGTATTCAATCATAATTACATTTTCTTTTTTAAATAATATATTTTTATTGTTTAAAGTATTGCATGGAGTAGTACATACATCTAGTTTTTTTCCCCATTGACCTTCCCTCAGCCTCCCCTACCCAATGTTGCATGCCCTCATCCCAACCCCCGCAGTGTCTTGTGTCCATTTCTTGTGCTTATACGCATGCATACAAGTCCTTTGGTTGATCTCTTTCCCCCACTCCCCAACACTCCCCTGCTTTCCCAATGTAATTTGACAGTCTGATCAGAGCTTTACTGCCTCTGTATTTATCTTTTTGTTTATCCGGTTATAAAGTTCTTTATTTTCCGTAAATGAGAGAGATCATGTGGTATTTTTCTATCATTGTCTGGCTTATTTCACTTAACACTGGACATGCTCTCCAGGTCCATCCATGCTGCTGCAAATGGTATCAATTCCTTTTTTTTTATAGCAGCGTAGTATTCCACTGTGTAGATGTACCATAGTTTTCTAATCCACTCATCTGCTGGTGGGTATTAAGGCTGTTTCCAAATCTTAGCTATGGTGAATTGTGCTGCTATGAACATAGGGATGCATACATCCTTTCTAATTGGTGTTTCAAGTTTCTTGGGATACATTCCTAGAAGTGGGATCACAGGGTCAAATGGGAGTTCCATTTTTAGTTTTTTGAGGTAACTCCATACCGTTCTCCACAGTGGCTGAAAGAGTCTGCATTCTCACCAGCAGTGCACGAGGGTTCCTTTTTCACTGCATCCTTGCAAGGACTTGTCATTTGTTGATTTGTTGATGATTGCCATTCTGACAGGTGTGAGATGGTACCGCATTGTCATTTTTATTTGCATCTCTCAGATAATTAGTGACTTTGAGCATGTTTTCATATGTCTCTTGCCCTTCCTTCTGTCTTCTTTCTAAAAAGATTCTATTTAGATCCGTTGCCCATTTTTTTTTTTTTGGATCATTTATCTTACTTTTATTAAGTTGTATGAGTTCCCTGTAAATGTTGGAGATTAAAACTTTATCAGTGATAACATTTGCAAATATGTTCTCCCATACAGTGGGCTTTCTTCTTGTTTTGTTGATTGTTTCTTTTGCTGTGCAAAAGCTTTTTATTTTGATGTAGTCCCATTTGTTTATTTTCTCTTTAGTTTCCATTGCCCTAGGAGTGGTATCAGTGAAGAAATTGCTTCAGCATATGTCTGAGATTTCCTTGCTTGTGGATTCCTCTAGTATTTTTATGGTTTCCTGTCTTATGTTTAAGTCCTTTATCCATTTTGAATTTATTTTTGTGTATGGTGTAAGTTGGTAGTTTAGTTTCATTTTTTTTGCATGTATCTGTCCAATTTTCCCAGCACCATTTATTGAAGAGACTATCTTGACTCCATTGTATGTTCATGCCTCCTTTGTCAAATATTAATTGGGCATAGTGGTTTGGGTCGATAACTGGGTTCTCTATTCTATTCCATTGGTCTATATGTCTGTTCTTGTGCCAGTACCAGGCTGTTTTGAGAACAGTGGCTTTGTAATACAGCTTGAAATCTGGTATTGAAATCCCACCTACTTTGTTCTTCCTTCTCAGGATTGCTGTGGCTATTCTGGGTCTTTTTTTTATTCCACATGAAATTTTGGTGAGCTCTTTCTAGGTCTGTGAAATCTGTCATTGGTATTTTAATGGGGAGTGCATTGAATCTATAGATTGCTTTGGGTAGTATGGACATTTTAATGATGTTGATTCTACCAACCCATTAACACGGTATGCACTTCCATCTATTTATGTCTTCCTCCATCTCTTTTTTCAGTGTCCTGTAGTTTTCTGAGTAGAGGTCTTTTACCTCCTTAGTTAAGTTTATTCCTAAGTATCTTAATTTTGTTGATGCAATGGTAAATGGGATTGTTTTCTTAGTCTCTCTTTCTGTAAGTTCACTGTTGGTGTATAGAAATGCCATAGATTTCTTGGCATTAATTTTGAATCCTGCTACATTGCCAAATTCATTTATTAAGTCTAATAATTTTTTGATGGAGTCTTTAGGGTTTTCTTTGTACAGGATCATGTCATCTACAAATAATGACAATGTACTTCTTCTTTTTCCAATTTGAATGCCTTTTATTTCTTTCTCTTGTCTGATTGCTAGGACTAGCACTTACAGTACTATATTGAACAGGAGTAGTGAAAGTGGGCATCCCTGTCTTGTTCCTGTTCTTAGGGGAAATGGTTTTAGTCTGTGCCCATTGAGTATGATGTTGGCTGTGGGTTTGTCATATATGGCTTTTATTATGTTGAGGTATGATCTTTTTATTCCCATCTTACTGAGAGCTTTTATCAAAAATGGGTGTTGGATTTTGTCAAATGCTTTTTCCTCATCAATTGATATGACTATGTGGTTTTTATCTCTCAATTTATTTATGTGATGTATCATATTTATCTATTTGCAGATATTGTACCATCCTTGCATTCCTGGGATAAATCCTACTTGGTCATGGTGTATGATCTTTCTGATGTACTGCTGGTTCCGATTTGCTAGAATTTTGTTGAGGATTTTGGCATCTATGTTCATGAGGGATATTGGCCTGTAATTCTCTTTCATTGTGTTGTCTTTATCTGGTTTTGGTATTAGGGTGATGCTGGCTTCATAGAAGGAGCTTGGAAGTGTTCCTTCCCCTTGAATTTTCTGAAATTGTCTGAGGATGATAGGTTTTAGTTCTTCCTTGAATGTCTGGTAAAACTCCCCTATGAAGCCGTCTGGCCCCTGGCTTTTGTTTTCTGGAAGCTTTTTGATGACTGCTTCAATTTCTTTCTTAGTTATTGGCCTATTGAGATGTTTATATTCTTCCTGATTGAGTTTTGGATGGTTGTATTTTTCTAGGAATATGTCCATTTCCTCTAGATTGTCCAGTTTGTTGGAATAGAGTCAGTCATAATATTTTTTTAATAATCCTTTGTATTTCGGTGGGATCTGTTGTTATTTTTCCTCCTTCATTTCTGATTTTGTTTATTTGGGTCCTCTCTCTTTGCTTCTTGGTGAGCCTAGAAAGAGGTTCATCAATCTTGTTTATCATTTCAAAGAACCAGCTCTTGGTTTTGTTGATTTTTTGTATTGTTTTTTTTTTGTGTCTATGTTGTTTATATCCACTCTGATCTTTATTATTTCCTTCCTTATGCTTAATCTGGGCTTTTCTTGTTGATCTCTTTCTAACTCTTTGAGTTGTAGGGTTAGGTAATTTATTACCATTGTTTCTTGTTTTTTTGCAGTAGGCTTGTAGAGCTATGGACTTCCTTCTCAAGACTGCTTTTGCTGAGTCCCATAGATTTTGGATTGTTGTGTTTTCACTGTCATTTGTTGCCATGATGTTTTTTATTTCTTCTTTGATCTCTCTGGTAACCCAATCATATCTGTTTATGTCTTCCTCTATCTCTTTTTTCAGTGTCCTGTGGTTTTCCGCATATAGTTCTTTTACCTCCTTGGTTAAGTTTATTCCTAGGTATCTTCATTTTTTTGGTGCGATGGTAAATGGGATTGCCTTTTTAGTCTCTCTTTCTGTAAGTTCACTATTGGTGTACACAAATTCTATAGATTTCTTGGCATTAATTCTGTATCCTGCTACATTGCCGAATTCATTTATTAAGTCTAATAGTTTTTTGATGGAGTATTTAGTGTTTTTTATGTACAGTATCATGTCATCTACAAATAAGGACAGCTTTACTTCTTCTTTTCCAATTTGGATGTCTTTTATTTCTTCTTCTTGTCTGATAGCAATGGCTAATTTTTCCAGTACTATGTCATACAGGAGTGGTGAGAGTGGTCATCCCTGTCTTGTTCCTGTTCTTAGGGGAAATGGTTTTAGTTTGTGCCCATTGAGTATGATTTCAGCAGTGGGTTTATCATATATGGCTTTTATTATGTTGAGGTATGATCCTTCTATTCCCAATTTGTTGAAAGTTTTTATCAAGAAAGGGTGTTGGATTTTGTCAAATGCTTTTTCTGCATTAATTGATATGACTATGTGATTTTTATCTCTCAATTTATTTATGTGATGTATCATATTTATCTATTTGCAGATATTGTACCATCCTTGCATTCCTGGGATAAATCCTACTTGGTCATGGTATATGATCTTTCTGATGTACTGCTGGATCTGATTTGCTAGAATTTTGTTGAGGATTTTGGCATCTATGTTCATGAGGGATATTAGCCTGTAATTCTCTTTCATTGTGTTGTCTTTATCTGGTTTTGGTATTAGGGTGATGCTGGCTTCATAGAAGGAGCTTGGAAGTGTTCCTTCCCCTTGAATTTTCTGAAATTGTCTGAGGATGATAGGTTTTAGTTCTTCCTTGAATGTCTGGTAAAACTCCCCTGTGAAGCCGTCTGGCCACTGGCTTTTGTTTGCTGGAAGCTTTTTGATGACTGCTTCAATTTCTTCCTTAGTTATTGGCCTATTGAGATGTTTATATTCTTCCTGATTGAGTTTTGGATGGTTGTATTTTTCTAGGAATATGTCCATTTCCTCCAGGTTGTCCAGTTTGTTGAAATAGAGTTGTTCATAGTATTTTTTAACAATCCTTTTTATTTCGGTGGGGTCTGTTGTTATTTCTCCTCTTTCACTTCTGATTTTGTTTATTTGTGTCCTCTGGCTTTGCTTCTTGGTAAGCCTGGCTAGAGGTTCATCAATCTTGTTTATCCTTTCAACTAACCAGCTCTTGGTTTTGTTGATCATTTGATTTTTTTGTTGTTGTTGTTCTCTATGTCATTTATCTCTGCTCTGATCTTTATTATTTCCTTCCTTCTGCTTACACTGGGCTTTTCTTGTTGCTCTCTTTCTAACTCTTTCAGTTGTAGGGTTAGGTAATTTATTCCCATTGTTTCTTGTTTTTTGCAGTAGGCTTGTAGAGCTATGAACTTCCCTCACAAAACTGCTTTCGCTGTGTCCCATAGATTTTGGGTTGTTGTGTTTTCATTGTCGTTTGTTGCCATGATGTTTTTTATTTCTTCATTGATCTCTCTGGTAACCCAATCATAGTTTAATTGCATAGTGTTTAGTCTCCATGTGTTTGATTTTTTTGGATTGTTTTTATTGTAGTTGATTTTCAGTTTTATGCCACTGTGAACTGAGAAGATGCTTCATATGATTTCTATCTTCTTGAATTTGAAGAGACTTTGCCTATGACCCTTATATATGGCCTATCTTTGAAAATGACCCATGCACACTTGAGAAGAATGTATAATCTGTGGCTTTTGGGTGAAATGTTCTGAAGGTGTCAATTAATTCCATCTGGTCTAGTGAGTCATTTAGGATTGATGTTTCTTTTCTGACTTTTTGTTTAGAGGATTTGTCCAATGGTGATAGTGGGGTATTAAAGTCTCCTACTATGATTGTATTGCTGTCATTCTCTCCCTTGATATTCTCCAGGAGGTTTTTTTTTTTTTTTTTAATGTATTTGGTTGCTCCTGTATTGGGTGCGTATATGTTTACCAGAGTTATTTCTTCTTGTTGGATTGCTCCCTTTAGTATTGTGAAGCGGCCTTCCTTATTTCTTGTTATGTCCTTCACTTTGAGATCTAATTTGTCAGATATACGTATTGCTACCCCAGCTTTTTTTCCATTTCCATTAGCCTGAAAAACCTTTTTCCATCCCTTCACACTCAGTCTGTGTGCATCTTTTTTTTCTGAGGTGGGTTTCTTGTAGACAGCAGATATATGCATCATGTTTTCTTATCCAATCCGTTACCCTATGTCTTTTGATTGGGGCATTTAATCCATTTACATTTAAAATCATTATTGATAGGTACTTTTTTCTCTCCATTTTTAGTCTTTACCCCTGTGTTCCTTCTTCGCTTCCAATTTATTTATTTATTTATTTTTTTACAGCAGATCCTTTAGTATTTTTTGCATTGCTGGTTTGGTGGTACTAAACTCCCTTAGTCCTTTTTTGTCTGTGAAGCTCCTGATTTCAACCTCAATTTTGAATGATAGCCTTGCTGGGTACAGTATTCTTGGATTCAGACCCTTCTTTTGCATGACTTTTTATATTTCATTCCATTCCCTTCTGGCCTGATGAGTTTCTGTGGAGAAATCAGTTGCTAGTTTAATGGGGGTCCGTTTGAAGGTAACTTTCTGTCTCTCTCTGGCCGCTTTTAGGATTCTTACTTTGTCATTGGTGTTTGCCAATTTAATTATACTGTGCCTTGGTGTCAGTCTTTTGGGGTTTATTTTGCTTGGGACTCTGTTAGCTTCTTGGATTTGTGTGGGTTTTTTCTTCCCTATATCAGGGAAGTTTTCTGTCATTATTTCTTCAAACAGGTTTTCTATTCCTTGCTCAGTTTCCTCTCCTTCTGGAATCTCTATTATGCGGATGTTGTTTTGTTTCATCTTTTCCTAAAGTTCCCTTAGGCTCTCCTCCTGCTATTTTTTTTTTTTTTTCTGGAAGCTGCTCTACGTCGGTATTTTTTTCCTACCATGTTTTCTAGCTCACTGATGTGGTTCTCTGCTTCTTCTAATCTACTCTAGATGCTTTCTATTGAGTTCTTTACAGCAGAGATGTCATTTTTCATTTCTTCTTGGTTCTTCTTCATTTCCTCTTGGTTCTTACACATATTGATGAATTTGTCTTCCATTCTTTTCTGACACCTTATGACCATTTCTCTGAATTCTTTCTCTGACAGGTAGCTTGCCTCCATTTCGTTTACTTCCTTTTCTGGTGATGCCTGCTTTTCTTTCATATGTGGGCTGTTTTTTTGTTTCCCCATGGTATCTCTTCTCTGGGTGTCTGGTTATGTAGTTCTCTCTCTCCTGTGTTGAGTTAAAGGCACAAAATAAAACACAACCAAGTACAACACACAGGCACTGAAAAGAAATGTATTCATGATATTAATAACCCCAAATAAAGGTGAACACCAGAGAAAGGCAAATTAGAGGATAGGAGAGAAAGAAGAAGAGGGAAAAAAGAAAGGAGTGCAAAAATGAAATTTGGAAAAGGAAAAAAAGTAAGAGAGAAAAGAAAGAGAATAAAAAAGAAAAGGGGAACAAACTCTATATATGGGGAGAAAACTAATCCCAATAAATTCCAGCAACAAGTATCTGGAGATGAATACAAACTGCAAACAACAACTAATATCAAGTGAGGTGAGGGAAAACGGAAGCAGAAAACAAATAAAAACAAAACAAACAAAAAAAATAAGCAAAACAATCTTACAAGCAAGGATAAAAAATGGATATAATCAACAATCAAGCAAATAACAACAAAAAGATAGAGAGATAAAAAATTTTTGGATAGTGAAGAAAGAGAAGAGAAATGTGCGTGTGGACTTGGAGCAGGGGATTGGAAATTAGATATATAAATAGGGTGAAATTTAAACAGGGGGTAAAAAGAAAGAATAGGGAAAATCTATAGCAGGAAAAGAGTAAGAGAAACAGGACAACAAAAGGGGAAAGATTAGGAAAAGAGTGATGGCATAAAGATAAAATTGAGATAGAGTAAAATGATACTAAAGGAAAGATGAAAATAGAATGTAGAACACTAATCCCTAAGTAAAATAAAGAGAAAATAAAATGACATTTTTTTTTAAAAAAAAAGGTAAACTAGTAGTAGTAATAATACTGATTGAAAATAAAAATGTAATAATTAAAATGGTAAAATCAAGTGAGGAAAAAAGGAAAAAATTAGTTTCTTAAGTAAAAGATGAAAAAAATAAAAATGTGCAGTAGTGAAGGTCATTCACTTCTTCTACTGTTCTGTTTGGCACCCCTGTTTCCTAGTCAGGACAGTATTGCAGTTCCCTGCATTCCACTGCTCCTCAGTGTTGTAAGCCAGTCCTGATTTTTAAGCAGGCAGTGTGTTTTAATTTTTTGTATTCCTTTATTTGTGTTTACACAAGAGTCAATTTGTGATTCAACCCCTGGGTGGCAGTGTTTCTGGATTGACCTCCGGGTCTATAGGTCCTCTCTAACCAGTGCTTAGATCCTGCTTTCCCTGTGGCACTCAATACTGGTTTGTGGGAGTGGGCTGCCCCAGAGCTGGTTCTCTGATGGTTATTTCCTGCTCTGATCCCCAGGTTCCAGAAGAACAACTTTTCCCTGCAGTCTCTTAGGGTGTCCCCAATTGTGTAATCTTATGTATTGGGCTTAGTAATTAGAAGCAAGGATTTAAAGAGGAAAACAGAAAAAAAAAAAAAGAGCCAGCGTAAGTGTGCAATCTCTGGGGCTGCGCACAAGTATGTGCAGTCTTTTTTCCCCCTTGTGTCTAAGCAGCCGGCACACTTTTAAAATTTTTAGGCTGTCGTTTTGCTTCAGATCAAAATGGGTTGCTTTTTAGAGTTCCCTTCTGTTAGCAGCTCTGAGGACCCCCTTCCACATTCAGAGATCACACCAGCCCCAACAGCCACAGATTTTTCTAGGCGCAGACTTACCCCGGTCCTCCAGCTCCTACAGTGCATGCATTTCTCTCTCCTGCTGGGACCACAGACCTCACCTTATCCCAGGAGAAATCTGACCTTTTCGTGGTGAAGTGTAGAGCTCCTCTGAATCTGCGCATTTGTGCCAATTGGGGACCGGTGTTCTCGGGTCCGCAGCTGTTCAGTGGGTGCCATAGATGTAGATTCCCCAAGCTTTTCAGGCATCTGATAACATCCACTTTCCCCTTCAAGACAGAGCAGTCTTCGTGTTTGAGCCGGTCCCCCCGGGAGGGAACCCAGCAGCAGTGGGGGCTGCCGGTCAGGGGAGCCCCATCCAGCAGTCCCCCACAGTCTCCTGGATTATAGCTGTCCCTCAACTCACAAACAAACACTCCCCATGTGACCACACACTCTCCCTTTGTTTTCTCACTCACACACTATCCTGCAGTCTGCCTTCCCATCGACAGCCATCTTCCTTCCATAATTACATTTTTAATAATGGACAAATTAATATCATGTTCTGCCTCTTGATGTGAAGGCATATGTCATTTATATCGTATTTCTGCCCCAAATGAACAAACCTATCTAATAAAAGAGTAATATGAAAGTTGACTGTACGTCCGACACACCCACAAGCCATGCCCACCAGCCAATCAGGAGCGAGTATGCAAATTAACCCAACCAAGATGGCTGTGGCCACAGAGAGAGCAGGATGCTTGAGTTTCCTGGGCAATGGGGAAGACAAGCTTTCCACCTGCCCTGGCAGGCCCAGGACTCCACTCAAGGCTACAAAGTTTCAATTATAGAAGATAAATAAATCCCAGATACCAGGGCCTACACTTGGGTCACCAGGGGGTGTGGCCAGCCTGCAAACCACCACAGGCCCCTCACCCAGGCAGCCCCACACCCCAAGGGAACCTCCACCCTGATTCGGGACACCCTTCAGGGCAAATCAGCCAGCCACAACCCATGCACCAGGCCTCTATCTTATCTAATCCTATCTAATACAAGAATAATATGAAAATTGACCATCACTCCAACACACAAGATGGCTGCCCCCATGTGGTCAAAGATGACTGCCCCCATGTGGACACAAGATGGCCACCACAAGATGACTAGCAGGGGAGGGTAGTTGGGAGGGACCAGACCTGCAAGGGAGGGCAATTGGGGGCAATCAAGCCTGCAGGGGAGGGCAGTTAGGGGTGACCAGGCCAACAGAGGAGGGAAGTTGTGGGCTACCAGGCCTGCAAGGAAGGGCAGTTGGGGGTGACCCAGGCCTGCAGGGGAGGGAAGTTAGGGGCAAACTGGCTGGCAGGGGAGCAGTTAGGCATCAATTAGCCTGGCAGGGGAGTGGTTAGGGGGGGATCAGGCTGGCAGGCAGAAGCAGTTAGGGGCAATCAGGAAGGCAGGCCGGCAAGCAGTTAAGAGCCAGCAGTCCTGGATTGTGAGAGGGGTGTCCAACTGCCCATTTAGGCCCAATCCTACCTGGATCGGGCCTAAACGGGCAGTTGGACATCCCTCAAGGGGTCCCTGATTGGAGAGAGTGCAGGCTGGGCTGAGGGACACACACCCCCGTGCACGAATTTCATGCACTGGGCATCTAGTATAAACATAACCCTGAGAAGATAATAATCAAACCTAAACTAAAGGGCCAATATAAAAAACAAGTGGCTTTCAATTTTCTGAAATGCATATTTTAAATTACAATGTTTTATGAAAGATAAAGAGAGGCTGTAGAACTAAGCTTTATTAAAGAAAACTTTTAAAAATGGAACTAAAGGCAATGGTTGATTCTATATCAAATCTTCAGTTAGATGATCTAAATAATCATATTCATACTAATTACATTGCCCTGAAACTATGGGACTTCAAAGATAGTTAATGAAAGCAATGAAGACTTTGGAAAAATGATAACCTCATATCCTACCTTAAATTTTGTATCCAGTCATCCAGGTAATCTGCCATCATTTAATAATATAGTGAATTTCTAAATATTACATATCAGGTATATTATTTGCCACCCCTTCTGAAGTTATTTAACAAGAAGGCAATTAATCATGAAAGAAAAGAGGAAAATAAAATAAACATTAGAGAGAAAGATATAAGTACATTTTATTGGATTTCATATTAACCATAAAATAAAAGATAACTAATTTGGCGGTGGGAGGATAAAAAATAAGTTGAAAATAAAATGCAATTTAACAATTAGGAAATATATAGATGAAACCCAAATAAGAAAAAATCATTGAAATTAGAACAAAATACATTAAAAATCATCTGGCAACATTACAGATTAAATAGCTTGTTTTTAAAAGCTTATTAAGATTCAGAGGATTCCTCTTCTATTCTGGATTAATTTTTAAGGCCAATGACTTAATGCCTTCAATTAGCAATTCATCATCTCTCATATTTCTGGGTATTTCAGATGGGCTTTTCTTGCTGAGGTTTTCTGATATGGTTGCAGCATGCGGCAAGTGAGACTTAAATCTTCTATAGGCTTTTAAGCTAATATGTTTCACTTGATGCTGTTTTTTGAAAGTAGATTGAGGTCTCTCATAGTATAGTGGCCATAGTATCACAGGCACAGTGTCACTTCTGCCATGTTCTACTTGTCAAAGCACTTACATAACACATTTAATCAAAGGGCACAGGGAATCAACCCTCTTCACAGGGGAAGAAGTGCTAAAGAGTTTGTGGCCATCATTAATCTAGCAAAGACATGTTCGAATGTTATATTACTTGATTTCTCAGAAGCTTTTGACATTTTTCTTTGTTGGATTCTTTGATACCATATCTTTGCAATGTTCTTCATATTCCTTTAGCTGCTTTTTCTCACTTCAGTTAATCCATCAGCTTTACCAAACATTCACCTTTTCAACGGTTCCAGAGTTTATCCTGAATTGTCTTTTATTTATTTTTCTTTCCACACTGTATAATTATGCTTTAAAATAACACTTTTATATTATACTAGAGGCCCAGCGTGTGAAATCGTGCAAGACCCAGACCTGCTGCGCCGCGAGACCCATCAATGCCCCTCTGGTGACCGTTCATTTGGTCGTTCTGGCGTTATGGCATTACAGCTACCAGCCTTTTATAATATAGATTCATTCCTCTTAAATAACAAACTTTAGTCTGAACCTCTCTATTCAACTTGAGCCTCATATAGTTGCACTTGTATCTCCCATTGATATCCCAAATGCACCATGTCCAAAAGGAAATTTTTGAAATGTTCCTTCCCTCTTTCCTCTCTCCCAGCCAACTCTTCAGTTACCCTTCAATAAGAAAAAAAAAAAAAAAAGAAATGAATATCAATACCTATACCACATATTACTTTTTCAACATGAAAAGTAAGTACAGTAAAACCTGGATGTAACAGACTAATTCAGGCGAGAGGGTTCCATTAAAGCTGACAGCCGTTATATAATAAAGTAGGTTTTTTGAATGAATATGTTAAAAAATTTACAAATTAGTTTATCTGTTTTTACTTATGTAGACACATTTGTGTAATTAAAATTAAGTATGTATGAATACAATGGTATTTCAAAACATAATTAATACTTACCTTGAACTTTCCTAACATTACTATTTTGGATCTATTTAAAAAAATATTTGGTATTTTGACAGAAATCTTCACCATTTTTTAAATAAAATAAAAAAAAAACTTCTTCCACTTGAAATTATGCCATAATATTTTTTAGAGGTAATTTACCATGGAGTATTTTAGTCATACACAGTTGCATTTGCATATGATTACTTTTCATTGCTGTCAACCCTTCCCCCTACCTTCTACCTCCAGCAAACCTTTGCATTCTGTCCCTGTACTTTTGCTTTTACAAAATGTCAAATAAATGTAATCAAATAATCTATAAAATTTGTCCATTTTGTTCCACTCAGCATAATTAATTTAATATTTTTTTTCTGTATTATTACATGTCCATTCCTTGCATTGCTGAATAGAATCTAATTTTATGGAATGACTACAGAATATTTCATTATTGATCAGTTAGTGGGCATTTATAGTTTGGGACAATCCTATATAATAAAAGGCTAATATGCAAATTGTCCCCTTTGGAGTTCAACTGACTGGGAGTTTGAACACTCACTATGATGTGCGCTGTACATCATAGCAGGGGGCAAAGCAGAACAAAGGAAGGCCCTGGCCAGCAACTGGCAGCTGGGGGAAGGAAGGCCCCAATTGGCCCTGATCGCTGGCCAGGCCTAGGGACATTACTCATGCACAAATTTCTTGCACCAGGCCTCTAGTTAAGAGTAAAGGTGATACAAATATTCATGCACAATTTTTGTGTGGACGTTTATTTTATTTCTCCTGAGTAAATATCTATGAGTAGATATGATCAATTGTACATTAGGTGCATTTTTAAATTTTTAAGAAACTGCCAAAAAAGGTTTGCACAATGGATGTACCACTATATAATCTGACCAAGTTCCAGGTAACTCCATATTCTTGCCAACAATTAATATTGTTACCTTTCTTTTTTTTGGAAATTTTATTGATGGTTGTATACTGGTATTTCTCTGTGGTTTTACATTACATCTTTCTCATGTCTAATGACAGTGCACAATATTTCATGTCTTTTTGTTATGTTTAAATCTTCTTTAACTGTTCAAATATTTTCCCATTTAAAAATTGGATAGTTTTTATGTTAATTTTTAGTTATGAGAGAAATATAAACATTTTGGACACCAGTCATATCAAATATGTATTTTAAAATATTTTTTTCTAATCTGTGGCTTGTCTTTTGGTTTATTTAAAAAAGTCTTTTGAACAGCAATAGTGTTAATTTTGTTGAAACTTAATTTATTAGTTTTTAAATGTTTTATGCTTTTTGTATTCTATATAAAATATTGTTGACAAATCCAGGATAGCAAAAGAGAAAATGTTTTGTTTCCTAGAAGTTTCTTGCTTTCAGGATTAATATTTAAGTCTATTATTTATTTCTATACAAATTTTTGTATATAGTAACAAATACGGTTAAAGTTTCTTTTTCTGTTCTTCACCTTTTTTTTTTCTTTTTTTCTTTCTTTTTTTTTTTTGGCATATGGAGAGTTAATTGTTCCAGCAAGATTTGTTGAAGAAACTACCCTTTCTCCACTATGTTATCTTCATAACTTTGTGGAAAAACAATTGGCCATATACAAGTGATTCTCTTTATGGGTCCTATGTTTTTTCATTGATTTATGTGCCTATCTTTTCATCTGTACCATACTACTTTTAGTAGTAGCTTTATAGTGACTCTTGAAATTAGGTAGTATGAGCCTTGAAACTTTGTTCTATGTTTCTCAAAACTACTCTGGCTATTTAAGTACCTTTCTTTTTCATATACATTTTGTAGTCAGCTTGTCAACTTCTACTAAGTATTTTACTGGGATTTCTTATTGGAACTGTGTTAAATGTATAGATAAATTTGGAAGAATCAATGTCTTTTTTTTTAATTTTTTTTAAAATATATTTTATTGATATTTTACAGAGAGGAAGGGAGAGGGATAGAGAGCTAGAAACATCGATGAGAGAGAAACATCGATCAGCTGCCTCCTGCACACCTCCCACTGGGGATGTGCCCGCAACCAAGGCACATGCCCTTGACCGGAATCAAACCCGGGACCCTTGAGTCCGCAGGCCGACGCTCTATCCACTGAGCTAAACCGGTTTTGGCAAGGGAAGAATCAATGTCTTAGTATTGAGCTTCCAATCCATTAACATTGCTTTCTCCTATTTATTTAAGTTCCCTTTAATTTCTCTCATCAGTGGTTTGTGGTTTTCTGTATACAAATATTGCATTTATTATTATGTTCATATGTGTGTATTTTAAGATTCTTGGAGCAAATATATGATTCTGTTTCTTCTAATTTAAATTTTCAACTGTCCTCTGCTAATATATTTAAATGTAATTTTTAAAATAAATGACTTTATATACTGCAATCTTTTTAGTTCTAGTATGTTTTTTATTCCCAGTGGTTTGAGATTTTTGTATGAAGGCAATATTGTAATCTACAAGTAGAGGTGTTTTGCTATTACTCCAAAATCTATATTAATATTTTCTTGCATTATTAGACTGGGTAGGGTCTTTTGCATCATGTTAAGTTGAAATAATACAAACTGATAACTTGCTTTGATCTATAATTGTTTCATTGATTTATTTTATTAGGTATAGGAAAGTCACAGTTATTTCTAGCTTTCTGAGTGTTTTTAACATGAATACATGACAAATTTGTCAAATGTTTTTTCTGCATCTAGTGAGATTGTCATATAGTTTTCCTTCATATGACTCCAGCCATAAAAGAGATATTTATATGAGATCATCATTTAGCAAGGAAAAGGAATGCCTGTCCTCTCCAGTCACCTATGATTGTTGGTTCCCTGAAATATCTGTGTCAAAAACAACAAAGTAATTTTATTATCGGGTGCCTTTTATTTATGTACCATAACTGAGATATAAAAATTTGAATAAAAGTCAACTTCACTTTAGGAACTCATCAGCACCACAAACCAGACAGGCCTTGGAACTGCCCCACAACCCAACAGCCACTCCAGCCAAAATCCTGCTGACCCACCCACAGACCCACAGGCCCTGGGACCTCCACCTCCAAAGGTGCACCGCTTGGCACCAGTAAGTGCAACTTCCCCCCTCCCCAGCAGCAGATCTCCAGACACCACATTCATGTGATTCCAGCACGCAGGCATCCAGGGCACACCACTCCATAGGCAGTGACTGTACAAAATCGCTGGGTGTGATTTTGTACAGACAAGGCATGCTGCCCTACAGTAGAAATTCTGAACTCCCTCTTCCTGAATAACTGCCCATGGACACCCCAGCTGTGCAACTTCAGTGCCAGGACCCCTCAGAGTGCTTCAGAGCTCTGTGCTAGCAAACGCACCTCCACACTCGCACAGTTCCAAGGAGCAGGATCCCCGAGCCCATCTATCCACAGTGTGCTCTGGGGAGCAGCTGTGAGACTCTGTTGGATGTGATTCTGCACAGACAAGGGCACGCTTCCCTGCAGTAGAAATTCTGAATTCCCTCTTCCTGAATAACTGCCCACAGTCATCCCAGCTGCTCAACCTCAGTGCCAGGGCCCCTCAGAGTGCGTCAGACCTCTGCTCCAGCAAAGGCACCCCCACAGTTACGCATTTCCAATAGGCAAGCACCCTGAGCCCATCTATCCACAGGGTGCTCATGGGAGCCACTGTGAGTTCTCCCTGGGTGTGATCTTGGACAAACAGGGATGCACCCCCACCCCACCCCATGCGGCAGTAGAAATTCTGAATTCACTCATCTTGGATACCTGCCTACAGACGCCTTAATTACACAGCTTCACTGCCAGGGCCCTTTAGAGTGCTTCAGTGTGCCTCACTGGCAAACATACCGCGGGTGTCCCTGTGAGCTGTCACTGGGAGCGAGTGCCTATCCACCACAGGTGAAGGCACAAAAGCAGAGTCTTCCTACCCCACAACTACAGAACTCTAGACACCACAGTCACTGCTTTCCAGAGCGCAGGCTCCCTGAGCCCCATCACCTGAACAGATGGTTCCTGGGTGCCACTGGGAGTCCCCGATGGGCATGCATGATTTCAATCAAGGGTGCAAGGCAGCAAAAATTGGGACACCCCCCCTTCATGGCTGCTGACTTCTAGACACCACAGTTGTGCCTTTCCAGCTCGCAGGCCTACATCAAGAGAACCCAAATAGCTCAAGTAGGGAGCTACAGTAGATTAACAAGCCCAGGAGAACTGAGAGATCACACGAGTAGCACCATTCCCAAAAGAACCCGGGTAGCAAAGCAATTGGATCTACAATTAAAACATTATAGGAAAACATGGGAAGACAAAAAAAGCAATCCCCAAAGGAAAGAAAAAGAGGAATCACCAGAAAGGGAGTTAAATAAAATTGAGGCTAGCAACATACCTGAGAAAGAATTCAGAGTAATGGTTATAAGGATGCTGAAATGGCTGGATGACAAATACACACAACTCAATGACAAATATAACAATTCAATGAGAATTATAAGGAGCTGAATGAGAATGTTGCCAACATGAAAAGGAACCAAGAGGAGATGAATGACGACATAGTTGCAATAAAGAACACAATGGAAGGCTTAAACAGTAGGCTAGAAGAGGCTGAGGACCACATCAGTGAATTAGAAGACAAGGTAGGAAAAAACACACAAATACAGCAGCAATTGGAAAGAAGACTTAAAAAGCAAGAGGAGAGCCCAAGGGAGCTTTGGGACAACACAAAACGAAACAACATTCACATAATAGGGATACCAGAAGGAGAGGAAGAGAAGCAAGCAATAGAAAACCTGTTTGAAGAAATAATGACAGAAAACTTCCCTGATATTAGCAAGAAGAAAACCATGCAAGTCCAAAAAGCACATAGAGTCCCAAACAAGATGATCCCTAATAGACCGACACCAAGAGACATCATAATTAAATTGGCAAACACCAATGACAAAGTAAGAATCTTAAAGGCTGTCAGAGAAAGAAAGAAAGTTACCTACAAGGGTTCTCCTATTAGAATATCAATGGATTTCTCAACAGAAACACTCCAGGCCAGAAAGAAATAGAATGAAATTTACTAAGTGATGCAAAGCAATGGACTGAACCCAAGAATACTATACCCAGCACTGCTATCATTCAAAATTGAAGGTGGAATCAGGAGCTTCACAGACAAAAAAGGGCTAAGAGAGTTTATCACTACCAAGCCAGCAATGCAAGAAATGCTGAAGGGACTGCTGTAAAAAGAAGAAAGAGAAAGGCAAGAAGGAACACAAACACTAAGGAAAAATATGACAACAAACAAGTACTTATCAATAATAACATTAAACATAAACAGATTAAATGCACCAATCAAAAGACATAGGGTAGCTGAATGGATAAGAAAACATGAACCATATATTTGCTGTCTGCAAGAGACCCACCTCAGAACAAAGGATTTACACAGACTCAGAGTGAAGGGATGAAAAAACATTTTTCAGGCAAATGGAAATGAGAAAAAAGCAGGGGTTGCGATACTTATATCTGATAAAATAGACCTCAAAGTAAAGGCCATAACAAGAGATTAGGAAGGTCACTATATAATACTAAAGGGAGCAATTCAACAAGAAGATATAAATCTAGTAAACATATATGCACCCAATACAGGAGCACCCAAATACATAAAACAACTTCTGGAAGATATCAAGGGAGAGATTGATAGCAATACAGTCATAGTAGGGGACTTTAATACCCCACTGACACCACTGGATAAATAATCTAAACAAAAAATTCACAAAGAAACAGTAATCCTAAATGATACATTAGATCAGATGGACTTAATTGACATACTTAGAACATTTCACCCCAAAGCTACAGAATATATATTCTTCTCCAGTGCACATGGAACATTTTCAAGGATAGACCACATATTTTGACACAGGCAAAGTCTCATCAAATTCAAGTAGATAGAAATGATATCAAGCATCTTCTCAGATCACAATGGCATAAAATGGAAATCAACTACAATAAAAACAATCCCAAAAAAGTCAAACACCTGGAGACTAAATGTCATGCTATTAAACAATGATTGGGTTACCAGAGAGATCAAAAAAGAAATAAAAAAAAATCATGGCAACAAAGGATAATGAAAACACAACAATCCAAAATCTATAGGACACAGCGAAAACAGTCTTGAGAGAGAAATCCATAGCTCTACAAACCTAATGCAAAAAACAAGAAACAGTGGTAATAAATTACCTAACCATACAACTCAAAGAGTTAGAAAGAGAGCAACAAGAAAAGCCCAGATTAAGCATAAGGAAGGAAATAATAAAGATCAGAGCAGAGATAAACGACATAGAGACCAAAAGATCAATACAAAAGATCAAAAAAACCAAGAGCTTGTTATTTGAAAGAATAAACAAGATTGATGAATCTCTCACTAGGCTCACCAAGAAGCAAAGAGAGAGGAGAAAATAAACTAAATCAGGAATGAAAGAGGTAAAATAACAACAGACCCCACCGAAATACAATGGATTGTTAAAAAATACTATGAACAACTCTATTCCAACAAACTAGACAACCTGGAGGAAATGGACATATTCCTAGAAAAATACAACCTTCCAAAACTCAATCAGGAAGAATATAAACATCTCAATAGGCCAATAACTAAGAAAGAAATTGAAGCAGTCATCAAAAAGCTTCCAGCAAACAAAAGCCAGTGGCCAGACGGCTTCACAGGGGAGTTTTACCGAACATTCAAGGAAGAACTAAAACCTATCCTCCTCAGACGATTCCAAAAAATTCAAGAGGAAGGAACACTTCCAAGCTCCTTTTCTGAAGCCAGCATCACCTTAATACCAAAACCAGATAAAGACAAGACAATGAAAGAGAATTACAGGCCAATATCCCTCATGAACATAGATGCCAAAATCCTCAACAAAATTCTAGCAAATCAGATCCAGCAGTACATCAGAAAGATCATACACCATGACCAAGTAGGATTTATCCCAGGAATGCAATGATGGTACAATATCTGCAAATCAGTAAATTGGTACATCACATAAACAAATTGAGAGATAAAAACCACATTGCCATATCAATTAATGCAGAAAAAGCATTTCACAAAATCCAACACCCATATTTGATAAAAACTCTCAGCAAGATGGGAATAAAAGGATCATACCTCAACATAATAAAAGCCATATATGGCAAACCCACAGCCAACATCATACTCAATGGGCACAAACTAAAACCATTTCCCCTAAGAATAGGAACAAGACAGGGATGCCCACTTTCACCACTCCTGTTCAACATAGTACTGGAAGTGCCAGTCACAGCAATCAGACAAGAGGAAGAAATAAAGGGCATCCAAATTGGAAAAAAGAAGAAGTAAAATTGTCTTTATTTGCAGATGACATGATCTTGTACATAGAAAACCCTAAAGAATCCATCAAAAAATTATTAGACTTAATAAATGAATTTGGCAATGTAGCAGAATACAAAATTAATGCCAAGAAATCTATGGCATTTCTATACACCAACAGTGAACTTACAGAAAGAGAGACAAAGAAAACAATCCCATCAATAAAATTAAGATACTTAGGAATAAACTTAACTAAGGAGGTAAAAGACCTCTACTCAGAAAACTATAGGACATTGAAAAAAGAGATAGAGGAAGACATAAATAGATGGAAGAGCATACCGTGTTAATGGGTTGGTAGAATCAACATCATTAAAATGTCCATACTACCCAAAGCAATCTATAGGTTCAACGCACTCCCCATTAAAATACCAATGGCATATTTCACAGACCTAGAAAGAACTCTCCAAAATTTCATGTGGAATAAAAAAAGACCCAAAATGGCCACAGCAATCCTGAGAAGGAAGATCAAAGTAGGTGGGATCTCAATACCAGATTTCAAGCTGTATTACAAAGCCACTATTCTCAAAACAGCCTGGTACTGGCACAAGAACAGACATATAGATCAATGGAATAGAGAATCCAGATATTGACCCAAACCACTATGCTCAATTAATATTTGACAAAGGAGGCATGAACATACAATTGAGTCAAGACAGTCTCTTCAACAAATGCTGTTGGGAAAATTGGACAGGTACATGCAAAAAAATGAAACTAGGCCACCAACTTACACCATACACAAAAATATATTCAAAATGGATAAAGGACTTAAACATGACGGGAAACCATAAAAATACTAGAGGAAACCACAGACAGTGAAATCTCAGACATATGCTGAAGCAATTTCTTCACTGATACCACTCCTAGGGCAATGGAAACTAAAGAGAAAATAAACAAATGGGACTACATCAAAATAAAAAGCTTTTGCACAGCAAATGAAATAATCAACAAAACAACGAGAAAGCCCACTGTATGGGAGAACATATTTGCAAATGTTATCTCTGATAAAGGTTTAATCTCCAATATTTACAGGGAACTCATACAACTTAATAAAAGGAAGATAAATGATCCAGTAAAAAAATGGGCAACAGACCTAAATAGAATCTTTTCGAAAGAAGACAGAAGGAAGGGCAAGAGACACATGAAAACATGCTCAAAGTCACTAATTATGGGACAAATGCAAATCAAAACGACAATGCTGTACCATCTCACACCTGTCAGAATGGCAATCATCAACAAATCAACAAACGACAAGTGCTAGCGAGGATGCGGAGAAAAAGGAACCCTCGTGCACTGCTGGTGGGAATGCAGACTGGTGCAGCCACTCTGGAGAACAGTATGGATTTTCCTCAAAAAACAAAAATGGAGCTCCCATTTGACCCAGTAATCCCACTTCTAGGAATATATCCCAAGAAACTAGAAACACCAATCAGAAAGGATACATGCACCCCTATGTTCATAGCACCACAATTTACAATAGCTAAGATTTGGAAACAGCCTAAGTGCCCATCAGCAAATGACTGGATCAGAAACCTATGGTACATCTACACAATGGAATACTATGCTGCTATAAAAAAGAAGGAATTCTTACCATTTGCAGCAGCTTGAATGCACCTGGAGAGCATTATGTTAAGTGAAATAAGCCAGGCAATGAAAGGAAAATACCACATGAGCTCATTCATTTATGGATATTAAAGAACATTATAGCCTGATGAACAAGAATAGAGATATAGAGGCAGTAAAGCATCAAACAGACTGTCAAATTACAGTGGGAAGGTTGGGGAGGGGGAGGAGATAAGAGATCAACCGAAGGGCTTGCATGCATGCATATAAGGCTAACCAATGGACGCAAGACACTGGGGGGTGAGGGCATGAATGGGAGTGGGGTGGGAGTGCAATGGGGAGATATGGACACAGGTAATACCTTAATCAATAAAAAAAATTGGGGAAAAAAGAATAAAAAAGTCAACTTCACCTATACCTAGGATATCCCCTTATTAATCATATCATCTACAATGTTCTGCTTTAAAATTGCTGCGTCTGACTTGCTTCTGAAGAGGTTTACTTTGGTTCTTTATCAATTGAAGATACTTCAGTCTAATAATTCCCCATTATTCCTTCAATACTCCAAGAGTGTGCTTCACTTCCTTCCTTAGGAACATCTGGGGGCATTTCTTCAATAAATTAAAACTTTTTCATGTGAGTTAAAAGGACTTTGCAGGCCTATGAACATTTTCATTTATAAGAATGCTTTAATAAAATATATATTAAGAATTCATGATAAATACTCTCTGCAAACTAAGAATAGAACTTTCTCAACTTTATGTGGACATGGACAGGTATTATAAATATTTTTGTGAAAGGCAAAAATGTCAGTTCTCAGCACATACATGTTTGTAACCTTTCCTAGCCAATGCAGTGAAACATGAAAAAGATTAATTAAAATAGTTAAACACGATTATTTCTGTAGAAAATTTTAATAGCCCTGACCAGTGTGGCTCAGTTGGTTGGAACATTGTCTCATATACCAATAGGCCATGGGTTTGATTCCCAATCAAAATACATACCCAGATTGGGGATTTGATCCTTGGTCAAAGTTCAGAGGGGTGCAACTTACTGATGTTTCTCTCTTACATTGATGTTTCTCTCCCTTTCTCCCTCTCCCTTCCTCTTTCTCTCAAATCAGTAAAATCATATCGTTGGGTGAGGAGTAAAAAAAAAAATGAGTATGTTACTAAAACCATGGAAAAGGTACAATACATAATAAATATCAGATATAATCCTATATAATAAAAGCCTAATATGCAAATTGACCAAATGGCGGAATGACTGACAGAATGACCAATCACTATGATGCACACTGACCACAAGGGGGAAGATGCTCAATGCAGGAGCTGCTGCCTGGTGGTCAGTATATTCCCACAGGGGGAGAGCCACTCAACCAGAAGCCAGGCTCATGGCTGGCGAGCGCAGCGGCAGTAACAGAAGCCTCTCCCGCCTCCATGGCAGCACTAAGGAGCAGTACGCTGAGCAGTAAGGAGCAGTGAGCAGGTGGGCGGTAAGGAGCAAGGGCTCCTGGACTGCAAGAGGAATGTCCATGGGGAGCGGGCCTAAGCTGGCAGGCAGATATCCCCCAAGGGGTCCTGGACTGCGAGAAGGCACAGGCTGGGCTTGGGTCTCCCCTCAGTGCACAAATTTTGTGCACTGGGTCTTTAGTAAATAAATAATATCGTGGAAAATTTCAGGATAAAATGACTATATATAAATTGTTTTCTATATACTAGGAGAAAGAATTGAAAAACTAAATTAATTTATTTTTTTCAAAGCCTCAGTAAAGGAGAAATCTCTCCATAAATAAGAAATGAGTTTAATAAAAGTTGCACAAAGCTAAATGCACTGAAAACTACAAAATATTTTTAATAAATTCAGAAGGACATCTGTAATAATAAAAGTGTAACATACTAATTAGACTGGACAGCCAAACGACCTTCCAGACATCCTTCCAGATGACCTTCTGGATAAAGCTGGGCTGCAAGGGCCGAGGCAGCTGCCACAGCTGCAAGGGCTGAGCCCCTTGCCTGAATTTCATGCATCGGGCCTCTAGTAAATAAACAAGAAGGCAAACAATGTTCTTAGATTGAAAGACTCATTACTGTTAAAATGTCAGTTTTCTCTGAAATCATCCATAGATTAACCACAGTTCCAATCAGAATCCCAGCAGCCTTTCTTATAGAAGAATTGACAAGCTGATTCTAAAATTACATGGAAATGCAAAGAAGCTAGAATAAAGTAATTTTGAAAGGAAACTGAATAACTTAAATTTCTTGATCTCAGAATACTTTAAAACTAATACAGCATATGCAATGTGAAATTGGTATAAAGATAAAAAGAGATTAATAAAACAAAGAATACATACATATATGTACACATATATGGTCTATTGATTTAGACAAACATGCCAAGTCAATTCATAGAGAAATAATAGTTTTTCAAGCAAATTATGCTGCAACAACTGGATATGCATATGGAAAATAATGAACCTCAAACCTTTTCTCAAACAAATCATTAAAATGATCTGAAAATGGATTATAGACCTTGTTGTAAAATTTAAACATAAGCTATTTCTAATAAGAAATAAAAAATATTGTTGTGATCAGGTTAGATAAATATGGATTAGAAAAGTCACAAAAACTGCATGATAAAGGAAAAATTGATAAGTTGAATTCTATAAATAATAAAATCTTCTATTTCAACAACACCATTCTATTAAAATAACACTAACATGGTGTGGAACAAAATATATATACTATATATGTATCAAAGTACTTGAATCAAAAATGTGTAAAAAATATAGCTCTATAAAAAACATATAAAGCTATTATAAATTATTGAGGATATCAGTAAAGTCATAGTCTCCTTAAAATGTTATTAGCTAATTAGTTATTATTAGCTATATTTTAACTATTATCCTTTTAATACCTGCTAGTTCATTAAGGCTAAAAGTTACAATGCCATTTTTTATATACATTTCTTTAATTAAAAATTAAGTAGACATTTTCCCTTTGTTGTTATGTAACTATTTCTTCCTTATTGTTTATACCTTTTGGAGCAAATTACTTTTAATGCATATGTCTGGGGTCTGCATCTTCAAAAGAAGGTTTACTTTAATAAATCTAACAAAATTCAAAAACATGCCTTACTGAAAGGTAAGTAAATGAAATAAGTAATACAATGAAAGTGAAATTGGTTACTTGAAAGTGAAATGTGTGATAGCCATTTGCACAGGGTTTTCACTTAAATGCTCAATAGAATAAATAAAACATTTCATGCTATGAATTTTTTATCTTATCATGTGGATATAATGACATAATTTATAAACTTTTAAGAAACTTAGCCCCAAGTCATTGGGTTTTAACCTGAAGTTCAGCTATAGCAGTGAGATAGTTGTGTGTTAAGATAGGTCATGTGTTAGAAAGTTCAATTATGTTCTGGATCAGAATAGTTTGCTATCTGGTAAATCAAATTCAGGTGAGCCAGATTCAAAAGGTAAGGTTTTATATGGTTTATATGGTTTATATATAAAAATTTTAACTGTCAAATCAGTGAGTACATTAGGAATAAGTTATCTTATTCTTTTGATGGAGTAACGAGAAGAATATTATTTTCAATTATTTTCTCTCTTATTTCAAGCCATTGAGATATAAGTTTTATAATTAAAATAGTTAAGTATATGCCTTAGGCTCGATGGAGATGCGGCGGGTTGCAGGGAGGAGGAGTTGGAATAAAAAACCTTGCTTGTTTTGGACTTTATATGAATTTTCACCTTTCTATCCAATGTGCCAAATTTGAGTGTTGACAGAATAATACTCTTCTTCACTTAATGTTTTGAGTCTCTTATCACATCTTATCCTAACCCAGATATTTATGTTATGGTCCCTGGAGATGATGATGGGAACAAATATTTTACCTAGGAATTTTCTATGTGGCCCTGTAATAGAAAAGTATATTTTAAATTTTTATGCATATTATATATGCATTCTATTGAGACATGAGTACACATAAATATATTAGGATATAGCCTTGTACTAATGAGTGAATATTTTATTCCAGGAAAATAATCCTGGATTTTCAGTACAATGTACTACTGAAATAAAGGTAACAATATGAAAAACAAGGATGAGCTGGTCTCCTAGCAACTTGTTTTATTTTTATTTTTGTTTTTTAATATGTTTTTATTGATTTCAGAGAAGAAGGCAGAGGGAGAGAATGAGAGAGAGAAACATCAATGATGAGAATAATTGATTGGCTGCATTTCTGCATGGCCCCTACCGGGGATCAGCCTGCAACCTGGGTATGTGTTCTTGACTGGAATTGAAGCCGGGACCCTTCCATCTGCAGGCCGAGGCTCTGTTCACTGAGCCAAACCAGCTAGGGCACAACTTGTTTTTTGAATAATATATAAATGTAATGATTCCTTGTTAACATCCTAATCCCTATAAATAAAAAGCCAATTAAAGTTGCAGTGATTGCAGATGCTTCAGAAAAATTCTTCTTTTTGCAATAAATGCAGTCAATAACTGGTTTTACCATATACCTTTAGCTTATTAACAGTTGAAAGTGTTACATTTTCATTTAATTGTGTGACTAACTGGATAGAAGTTATATTAAGTCGTTGCATTCTAAATTGGCACAAAATGTGTAATTACAAAATGATCACAGATTAGGGGGCGGAGCTATAGAGATATATGCCATTTCCAATACAGAATATCACCATTGTAGTTTCTTCTGGGCATCCTCTGAATTTGGTGACTTTGTCAATAAGATTAATGTACACTACAAAAAAGAGGCCGGTCAGTGAGGCTGCAAATATATTTATTGTTTCTCCTATTGGCACACATTATTAGTACCCTTACTGTGACAATTGTTTTTTGACATATATAAATATCTTATTAAATTGCATGTTTATTACTGTTGTGTTTAAACTGGTAAAGTCTGTCACATGGATTAGAAGAAGGGAAATAATGTTGAATGCTCAGAAGCTTTCATTTCCCAGCAGCTGAACAGAAAATAGGAGACAACCCCCGTTTATCAATAGGGCGTACACTTTGTGCCTGAAATGTTTACAGACTCCCAGCATTTCCAGCTTCTGCGCTATCAGCAGCCTTCTAAAAATTCAAATGTTCTAAAGTCTCAAAGTATCTTCATTGATAGAGACTGGAGATGGCAATATGTCTGAGGGTGTATATTTTAGGCAACATTAATAAGTCAAAAGATAAAGATAATAGGATTCTGTAAGTTCCTTTATTTTTATGCCATGAATATATCACATGAACATGAGAGTTATTGTGTTGATATCAATGAAAGAAAGGGACTGTTGACATATGGACATACAATATCGACATTTAAATTTTCTCAGAAAATTTAAATTTCTAAACAATATTAACCTCTCTATTAATATATCATATAAATACTTTGTAAATCTTTAGCCAAGATATGGATTTCACTTTGGGGGAAATTCTATTATGTAGAAAATAGAATCAAGTTAACTGGGTCAGGTCTTCTTCAGGTTCTTACTCTTTCAAGAGTGAATCCACCAAATTCCAAAGTATACTGTATTTAAAAAAAATAGTAGATGAACCAGATAGATTTTTTCCACAGTATAAAATAAATTCACCATTAAAATTAAACTATTACTATCAAAATATAAGTTATTATCTTCTAATATATTAAAACATATATGAGCAATATCATGATAACTCAGAAGCTTCCCAAATTAAACAAAAGTTTATCCATTTTGTGTGCAACTGAGTTGCAAAATAATATATATATATATATATATATATATCCATTTTGTGTGCAACTGAGTTGCAAAATAATATATATATATATATATATATATATATATATATATATATATGTATATATATATATATATATATATATATATATATTAATTGGTCATTTGGAGCCCTAATTCAAGCCAGAATCAGAAATGATTCAACTAGTAATTGACAAAGCAGAAATTTGAACCCAGATCTAATTGATTCTAATACACTTGTATACTGTCTCCTAAAATATGCTACACATCAGCAAAATATAGTAACTAAAGTTTTTATGTTTTAAGAAATCCATTATGATTTAATAGCAATAATTTAAAACAAGACTGTATTATTAATTGATTTCTTTCTTATTTGATTTTAGACAAAAACTCTTCAACAAAAATTGTGATGCTGACAATATAGTTTAGATTTAAATAGAATATGTTGAAGTAGACTAACTTAATACTCACACCTGGCATTTTATCAACTTTTCCATATTTATTTTTTGATTTTGTACACAGAGCCACAGAGTGAAGTGATTTCTGTAAGAATGAATCATCTGAAATTATTGTTCTTATAGGTCAAAAAAGGTCAAATAGAGACAATTTTATATAATTCAACCTAATATAATCCAAGTTTTATATAAAAAGCAAAGGAGACTCACAAATCATCAGTGAGTTGGTCGAGTTCATACAAGTAGGGAGAAGCAGATCTGTAAGCCAGGTCTTTTGAATGTCAAGTCCAATGCAGTTTTCACTGCATTATGGCTGTCGTTAGTGATGATAGGTCGTTCTGATGATGAAACAATATTTTTCAGTGCACTCCGTGCCTAGTGTTTTATATTTGATCTACTGTAAAATCGCCCTTCTCACTGATTTACTACCCACTTGTTTTGAGTTGTGGCAAACAGATAGGAATATGGAAATAACAGTTTCTTTTGGGAACTGAAGCAGGGAAAATTGAAACAGATAGGTAACTGACAAAACAGAATCTGTGGTAATAGTTCAGATACACATTTTTTTCATTAAAATGATTTGTAGTGTCCATAAATAACGTACAGGTCATGGTTTACCATAAATATTTGACACATGGAATCTATACCTTCGAAAAAAAATCTTAAACTTATCAAGCCATACAAAAATATTTAAAGTTGTAATTTCTCTAATGGATTATAAGAACCTTCTTCCAAGCTAGAATGTTAGTACTTATATAGCTCCATATATTCTTTAGAAATAAATGTTTAATGACACTTAAGAAGGAACAAAACATAAATATCTGCCCATAGTGTATTTTTATATGCTCTAAATCAAGTATGTCAAACTCAAAGGCTAACATGGGCCAAATAAACAAGGTTTAAGTTTATGTGGGCCACAAAAAAACAAAACCTTAAATTTTCATAGAAATGTAAGTTTATTTTGATAGAGACATGCTGAATACAGAGGGCTGAAATAAATGAGTAATTGTTAACATAAAATAATAGAACATTTTAATAAAAATTAATATTTTTCTTGAACATTAACTTAGCAGACACTGAATAACTGCACAAATTAATAAGTGTAACGCAAATATACATATTTTTCTTGTTCTCCGAAAGTGAAACATTTCCTGTTGTGCACACCAAACAAGTCAGACCAAGACTAAGGACGTGGCAATCGGCTGCTAAAATATTCGCTGCTAGTATTAGTGGAGAGAAAGGGTGTGTCTGCACATAAGGTGTGTAAGGGAAATGAATGCAATACGATTATAGTAATCAATTATTAGCAAACACTGTAGTTTGTTATTAATAATTATGTATAATAGAATATTGTAAAAATTAAGTTATGAAATTTTTATTAAAACATTTCTTACATACCGTTATATTGGCTGTGCTGCAAAAATATTCGTTGTGGGCCACATGCAGCCTGCAGCCTGCGAATTTGACATGCTTGCTCTAAATTGTAAGAATAGTTTGTTTTTACATAGCTTCTGTGTGAATATTCTCAAATATTGATTTGGATGAGTATATTTAAAAATAAATTATATGTATTTGTTACAAGTGATTATAATGCAATAATCATGAATATTAAATAAAATAGGAATAAAATATTTTAATCAAATTCAAACTACTTTTGTGAAATGTTGAAATAAAGGGAGTGTGCAATATGTTATCCCTCTCCATCCACTATATTGACCATGTCATATTTTCTATTACATTTTTATAAATCTAAATATATCTTTGAATATCTTCCTGCTTTAGAAAAAACACACACCAAAATAGAATATAAATATGCAAATGTACACACAGAACATTACAATCTTCCTTGAACCCAAGTGTTCTTTTTATTACTCCATTTATGAATAGTTTCCAACTAAAACTAGTTACTTACTAGTATCAATCAATCGCATTCAGAATTTTAAAGTAATTTCTTCATTCCCCTCATATTGCAACTACTCACACCATTCTGTATCAATGTCTTTCAACAGAATTCATTATTTCCTTATCTTCCTTTATCACTCAGAAAGCTTTTGAGATTGTTTATTTCTTGGTCTCTAAAAAATATACACTAATGATTCTCAGTATATATTTTACATATTTATTGGGCTGCTCATGCAGAGGACATTTACTTGTAGATTTACATCCATCACTACCAGCGATATTTGTGTATTCTGTTTTTAGTTATTTATTACTCAGGGTTTTATGTGTTGTCATTTTTTTTTTACAAACATTAGTCAAATGTGGAACTCCTGCATTGATGTATTTTTCCAATAATTGCTCTCCTATTCCTTTTTTTTTCTATTCTTTGAAAGATTTTTCTTTTTGCCTAACAACTCCTACATTGTTTTATATTTTATATTTTATATTTTATAATCATTCTAGAGGCACAGTGCATAAAATTTCATGCACGGGGGGGTGGGGGGGATCCTGCAGCCTGGCCTGCACCCTCTTCAATCCGGGACCCCTGGCTCCTAACCACTTGCCTACCTACCGGCTTGATCTAACCGCTCCTCTGCTGGCCTGATGGCCCCCAACTGCTCTCCCCTGCAGGCCTCATGGCCCCCAACTGTCCTCCCCTGCCAGCCTCATGGCCCCCAACTGCCCCCCTGCCAGCCTGCCTGGTCACCCCCCAACAGCCCCCCTTTCAGCCTGGTCATCCCCCAACTGCCCCCCTGCCAGCCTGGTCACCCCCAACTACCCCCTGCTGGCCTGCTCACCCCTAACCGCCTCTGACTTGGCCCTGCCACCATGGCTTTGTCCGGTCTCTTGGTCTCCCAGTCTAATTAGCATATTACCCTTTTATTAGTATAAATTATTCTATTTACTGGGGTTTTTTTTTTTTTTTTTTTTTTTTTTTTTTGTCATAGTATTCTATTCTTGCATCATGGCCTTAGTATATTTAATAAGATATCTGAAGATAATAGAATATTTTCTGAAGTTCATTTTTAATTTATTTTTCACATTTTTCTTCATGCTCTTTGTTTTATTTGATTTATGGTGTTTTGTTTTTCCTATTAGTCTGTTAATTTTGCTTTCTCATATGCTGGACACTTGAAAATGTGGTTTCATTGGCACCTCTTAAGAAATCTTTACAGGGAAATTAGATGATTAGCCATGTTTTTATTTTTTTATTGATTTCAGAGAGCAAAGGAGAGGGAGAGAGAGATAGAAACATCAATTATGAGAGAGAATCATTGATCGGCTGGCTCCTGCACGCACCCTACTGGGGATCAAGACTGCAATTGAAGCAAGTGCCCTTGACAGGAATCGAACCCAGGACCCTTCAGTCTGCAAGCCAATGCTCTATCCACTGAGCCAAACCAGCTAGGGTGGTTAGCCATCTTTCTTAAAAATGGATCACCAAATACTTTCAGTAGGTCATATTTTTATGTTGGTTTACTTTCTTAAGAGTAATACTTTGCTGTCTGGTCTCAGGGTATTTTAGAAAGTTACCTGCATCGTGAAGTGAGTAAGAGATATATATCTTAAATTCTATTGAACATTAACCCATTGTGCCAATAAAAATAATTATTGCCCTGATGTGCCGCGCCAGCACAGCCAAGGGTTCGGCGAGCCTGAGGGAGGGCCTGCGAAGGATGAAGAAAAGACAGACAAAGAGAATCAGCTGGGTCTTGGTGGATCTTCTGTGCCTGGCTGAAGCCACAGAACAGATCCAGACTGCAAGCTGAGCCTTTATTTTATAGTCAGAGGTAAACAAGGTAGTGGTCACCATAGTTACAATGTTCTTGTGAGTTTCACTTGTTTTGGCAGCACTTGCTGCACCTCCCATAGCCCATTAGCTACCCAGGAAAGATCTAGGGAGTAGTCACAAGATCAAGCTTAATTATGCTAAGAGGGCTGTGCCCTCTAAGCTGGGACTTGTTTGTGGCTTTGCCAGCAGGTCAGTCTAAGGCTTAACCCTATAACCGCTCCCTACACCCTGAGATGAGTATGGGAAGGAAATATTGATTGGAAAGGGGAATGTGGAAATTATCTAAGGTTATGGAAATATTCAATATCTTGATATAAGTGGAAGTTTGGAGTCTGTATAGATATGCAAACATTTTTGAGTTGCGTATTTAAGTTTTGTGCAAAGTACTATAGGAAAATTAAATTTGTATAAAAGTAAAATAAATATTATTAAGAACTTTCAAGATTTATTTTATTGAGGATATTCAGAGCAAACCAGATGATGTGATTTCAGTCCTCAGTATAGAAATTCCTCATGGCAGAATGACAAGGCTCAGTGTAGAAGCATTCACCTCACAAAATATTATCATTATCAAAAATATATATCTTTGGCCGAAACCGGTTTGGCTCAGTGGATAGAGCGTCGGCCTGCAGACTGAAGGGTCCCGGGTTCGATTCCGGGCAGGGGCATGTACCTTGGTTGCGGGCACATCCCCAGTGGGGGGTGTGAAGGAGGCAGCTGATCGATGTTTCTCTCTCATTGATGTTTCTAACTCTCTATCCCTCTCCCTTCCTCTCTGTAAAAAATCAATAAAAATATATTTTAAAAAATAATAATAAAAAATAATAAAATAAAATCTTTAAAAAAAAAAAAAATATATATATATATATATATCTTTGGCCTCAGGAATTCCAAGGCAGGAGCTGACCTATGCTATTTTAGTCATACCATCATGAACACATAGCAAATATCATCTTCAAACAAAAAGGATGAAAGTATTTTGAAATAGTATTAATGAAAATATTTACTTTCAACTTAATTAAATTAATGGACTAAATATAATGCTTAATGAATACTATATAATTTTTTTATTTTCTTAAGGCTTAAAAGCTCAACAATATCTTCATGTCTTTCTAAGCTTTCATATTGCTCCCTGCTGGGTATGTGAAGTTAAGAATGAAAATTAGAATATTAAAACAGATAAATAATTGAATGCTTTCTGTGATTTTAAAAATGCTTTTGTGATCCCAGCCAGTGTTGCTCAGTGGTTAAGCATCAACCTATGAACTAGGAAGTCATGGTTCAGTTTGATTCCTGGTCAGGGCACATGCCTGGGTTGCAGGCTCGATCCCCAGTGTGGGGTGTGCAGGGGGCAGCTGATCAATGATTCACTCTTATCATTGATGTTTCTATCATTCTCTCTCCCTTCCTCTCTGAAATCAATAAAAATATATTTTAAAAATGTTTTAATTACTTTGGTGATGTTTCAATAATTGTTATTATACAAAATAACTTACAAATGCATTGTGAAAAATATTACTGCAATTCTATATTTGTTCAATAACAATCATTTTTTGGCATCAATGCTTAAAACATCTGTAGACTAACTCAAAATAAAACATAGATTCCAATGTGTTCATGGAACAAGCATAAATCAAATTCGCAGGATTTTAAGTTTTAGTATTTATATTAACATTATCCTGAATAAATATGCAAGGTTTCTAGAGCAGAACAGATTGTTACTATTTACTTAGAGCAAAGACTACCTGTGTTGTTGCCCTGTGTTCTGATTCTTAATTCTAACATGACGTGATGGAATACAGATATTGCCCTACACAGACAGGTTCTGCACTGAAAGTAAGGAGCCACCTCAAAGTGATTTTTCTCTGCATATATAAAGAAGTAGCTGTTCCTCCTCCCACCTAAGAAGGTTTCCTTTAAAACATAACTGAAAGCATTGTCCTTTCCTTTTTCTGTGTCTTTATTATAAAAATAACTCTCCTGAAGGGAAAAATAGGATCAGAGTTACCAACTTTGCAACTCAAGAATGTAACCAAAGTGTTTCATCATTTGTTGGAACGTAAATATATATTTCTGTGGAGGTAATGTCTTTGGATTTGTCCCACTAAGTGCTAGAAATGTTTTTAATGATGTTGCAGGAATGAGGTGGCAAGACAAATTTGCTCCTGCGCAGAAGGGTGCTGTAGCCAGCTGGAACTCATGGGCAAAGCACACCAAACAGGAAGTCCTTGGGGTTTTATTTCGATGCTGGTCTGCCGCTCACTCTGAACTCTGACTTGATTGGTCAGGGCTCAGAGCTCGGGTTCCAATTATTGCACGATTGGCTAATTCATAGGAAGGGGAGGGGTAAGACAGAACCTAAGATGGCAGCTCCCTGAGAATCTGAAGGTCATGTCAAAATGGCAGGACCTACCATGGCAGCAAGCTCCTTTCTTTGACAGAAAAGATTGCTGGTTCACTTTCACATAAAAAATCAGTTATAAATTATCTCCAAAGGCTTATTTTTAGCACAAGTAAACCGTTTCAGAATGAATTGCTCAGAAAGCCCTAATAGTGAGGAAACATGAAAATAAATTTTCTATAGCTGTACAGATTTTTAAAGGAAAGTTATATTGCCACTAGTAGCCCATCTCACAATATCCCATGCTTTAGGCTGCCTGCTGCTTCCGCAGGAGCCGGTGGGAACCACAGCGCGCCACTGGGAGCTGCGCTGCTTCCATGGGAGCCATGCGGCTTGAGCCACTGGCGCCCACAGGAGCTGGGAGGGATCTGCTCCAATTCTGTGGGATGCGGGAGGGAGATGCACAGCTTCCGTGGGAGGCAGGCCCACCGTCTCCTCTCCGGGCCTGCGCTCGGCCGAGGAGGCTGAGGACCGGCTCCCCAGTCCTCCAGAGGCCCTCCGTGGCCAGGGAGGGACACTTGCCTCATCGCCGCTGCAACGAAGCAAGCATTCTGCCAGGCTGCTCACGCTGCCCGCTCTCAGTGGCTGCCCCCCCAGGACTGGGGGACTCCGGCGGAGCTGAGGGGACTGGGTGCCACAATCTTGTGGCTATGGGCGCCACCATCTTTGTGACAGAGTGATGGTTAATTTGCATATTACCCTTTTATTAGATAGGATGAGTAAAGAATAGATTTTTATGAAGTAAAACAAAGTTAATTTTATGAGTCTTAGTCATAGCATTAGGTAATTTTAGGATAAACAGGTAGTAGAAAGAATAGTGCTAATACCATCATAATTAAACATTTTTAGATTCCAGTTTATAACTATCCATTTGCCCTCGAAAAAAATGTTGGTATTTAGTGTTGCCTGCATTAATATATCACTGAAATGTGATTCATAAACAAGTTACCTTAGGCCAATGCAGACAGTTTGAGTGGGGGACATGAAGCTAGACTTCTCACGTACCATTCAATGTCCTTTTCACTACATCATGTTTCTCTGCAGAAGTTAACATTAAATTGCTCCCTGTTGGGTGTGTGAAGTTAAGAATGAAAATTAGAATATTAAAACAGATAAATAATTGAATGCTTTCTGTGATTTTAAAAATGCTTTGGTGATCCCAGCTGGTGTGTCTCAGTGGTTAAGCATCGACCTAATTGGTCCCATATGTTTAAAAGCTAGGCAACAGATAGATATATAGATGATGATGATGATGAGGGTGATATAGATGATGATAGATAGATGGTAGATAGATAGATTATAAATAGATGCAGAGAAACAGAGATATATAGGAAAACATTATTAAAAACAAAACCTCCCTACCCAGAAATCCTTTTCATAAAGTAATAGAGGGGGAAAACAACACATTAGTATTATTGAATGAGCATTAAAGCAGATTCTGATGTGCATCCCAGGCAATAGACTAAGAGGTTGCAAAGACAAAAAGAAACCCAACCCTTTTACATAACCAAGCAGATACAACCTATTACATACCTGTTCCTTCAGATAAACAATGACTAGTCCCTCCTTGGGTGCAGGAACTTGACAGCATCTGCTGTCCAATGTAGTTTATCCCAATTGGTATGGTAATTGTCATTACACAAAAGAAACAGAAATCCTATCTTAATGAGAGCAGTTTGCAAATTGGAACAAGATGTGCACTGACACTGGAATCTGGGAAGTGGGGTGCTATCTTCCTTGATGTTTCCATTTCAAATAAATGGAGAAGACCATGTTCTTGAGAAAGAACTTCCTGAATCATAAAGCTGGCAAAAGTCTTATTTAGTTTCTTCATTTCCTCTTTAAAAATAAAAAAAAAACACTTTATTTTTCCTTTTTTATTGAATTTATTGAGGTGACACTGATTAACAAAAGCCAAAATTATACAGGTTTCAGGTGCACAGTTCTACAACACATCATCTGTACACTGTGTTGTGTGTTCACCACCCCAAGTCAAGTCTCCTTTCATCACCATTTATTCCCCCTGTATCCTCCTTCCCCTCTCCCTCCCAGCTTCTCCCTGGCAATCAGTATAAATTCATCCTCATGCTAAAAAGACATTTTGAGGTAGCCAATTTCACTCTTCTACACTTATGAGAGCAGATTAATTCTTTGGGAATCAATTATTTGATAGTGTTTTTATTAAACAAGATTTAAATTTAATTTTTAAATTTTAGTTAACTTTAAACATTAATTTCCATAAAGATGAACTTCAATAACATTGCTGACAGTCTGTTATATTTATAAAAAAGTAAATATGAAAAAACAATAACTTAAGTGTAGGTAAGATATGAGACTGAGTGTTTTTATAGAAAAAAATTTAAATGTTCCTTATTAGTTTGGCTTTATGAACCCAAACCCTGGTAAATATTTTAATTTTTAAAATATTTTTCTCATGTTATTTAAGAATATTAATACATGTTCATATTCAACAACTCTAAAAACTTATTATCATGTGTCTTCCACCCTCCTCTGCCTTTCCCCCCTTAAATCCAAAGAAGTTAAATAACCAAAATATAGTTGAGACATACAGTACTTTAATCATTAAAATACACAATATATACAGTATATATTAAGAACCAGCAGAAGGAACAGAAGTCCAAACTATAATTATGAGAACTAAATTTATGTATTATCCACAGATATAGTCAATGTTTTCTGATAATTAAGGATAAAATAATAATTCAAGTTGCCATTTTGATGTAGTTATGTGTGAAAAGTTGCCTTTTTACATCGCCATGTAATCATAGTAATAAATTGAGAAAAAATGTCACCCAGAGATAGACCATCCATTTATGCACAAGTCTGAAATCTGTGATAATTTTAAGCATTCTTACTGACTTGAGCTACTAATGTTAAGATAATTTAATATATTTTTCACTACTCTGAAAATTATCAGTCATTGCCATAAAAAGGCCATTCTAAATAATTTATAATTAATAAATAACTATATTTATAATTTGTGAGTGGTATTAAATATGCCATTCAAGAAACTTCCAGAGAGCAGACATTTGTGCAAGGCTGAAGAAGCTTTTCTCTTCTCCTGCACTTATTCCTTGATTTTAACTTTCACACCAGGAAAGGAGCCTATTAATGGACAATATAGTACCAGAGCTTTTCTTGACCAGAAGATGGGAATAATTATTTCTTAATTCATTTATTGATTAAGGTATTACATATGTGTCCTCACCTCCCCATTACCCCCAACCCTCCCCCACTCATGCCCTCACCCCCCTGTTGTCTGTGTCCATTGGTTAGCCTTATATGCTTGCATACAAGTCCTTTGGTTGATCTCTTCCCCTTTCCCCCACTCTCTCCTACCTTCCCTCTGAGTCTAAAGCATCAATCAGACTGCTCAGGGGGATAATTATTTTTAAGTAAATGTTTAGTCTAGAGGTAGTTCTGTCTAAAGAATCTCATGGAGGCCTGTCAATATGTGCATTAATAGATGTCATGATGTAATCTGATTTCATGCTTTCCTTGTATTTTTTAATGATGTACTTAGAATCCCAGAGGAAAAAGAGAATCCAGGATCAGATCAAGTGGAATTTGGAGGGAGGCAAAATAAATAAAAGACTTTCCCAAATCCAGTTGACATTATTTAAAATGGACTGAAAACTTGACCATGAAAAAGAAGGAAATCTTATGTTTTGTGACAGCATGGGTGGACCTGGAGATTATTATGCTAAATGAAATATCCAGTCAGAGAAAAACAAATACCATGTTATCTCACTTACATGTGGACTCTAATGAACAAAATAAACAGGTGAGAAAAATAGAACCAGACGCATGAATATGGGTCAGAAGGGGCAGGGATAGGAGGGACTGGAAGAAAGAAGCTGAAAAAATTAGCCAAAGAACATTCAAGCATAGCCCATGGATAGGGACAATAGTGTGGTGATGAGAACTGGGTGGAGGGAGGTCAGTGGGGGGGAAAATGGGGGAAATCTATAATAGTGTCAACAATAAAAAGAAAATAAAAATTAAATTAAATATCGGTAGAGAACAACTAAATATATATTCCATGATTCCATCTCTTGATTTAGACAGGTTAGGATTCATGATCCCTTAGAAAGTAATGCCCAGAATACAAGCTTTTGTTATTAAGATAATGGTGGATAACAGCCAGTTACCCTTTGGTAATAAGTAGGATGGGAGAGGCTCACCCAGTACAAGACAAATACTTAAAAAAAACAAACAAACATGAATCAGTTATGTAGGCTGCAAGTACTTAGAGCTGGTTCAGAAATAAACCTCAAACCTTCCATCTGTGATGGCATATCATGGAAAAAAGGCGGGTGAGATTTCCCAAAACTCCTTCTACAAAAGTAGAATCTCCCTGAAACAAGAGAGGACGTGTCAAACATTGAAGGTCAGTGCACAATGACTCCGACCAATGAGGGAATAGGAAGATGTATTCTTTGTTTATAGTCTAGAAGGTGTAATCATAGGAGACAGTGAAAGGTAAGCAAGTAGAGGGAAACTAAAGCAAAAATGGATCACTACAAATTAACCACTTCTACACTGTGTCTGTTAAAACAATAATTTTCACCATTTTTTTTTTTTTGCATTTTTAAAGACTAATTTTTTGGAGATGTTTTAGGTTCACATCTAAGTTGAAAGGAAGGTACAGAGATTTCCCACATACCCCAGTACCCCCACACATGCACAGGTCCCTCCATTATGAGTACTACCCACCTGAGTAGTTCATTTGTTCAAACTCATGAACCTATACAGACACATCATCATGACTCAAAGTCCATGTTTACCTTGGGTTTACTCTTTGTGGTATACATCCTATGGGTTTGGACAAATGTATAATGATATGCATCCACCATTATAATATCATACAGAATATTTTCACTTCCCTAAAAATCCTCTATGCTCCACCTATTCATCCTGCCCATCATCTTCACCCTTGGCAACCACAAATCTTTCTTTCCTTTCCATAATTTTGCCTCTTTTAGAATGTCATATAGTTGGAATCACATAGTATGTAGCCTTTTCAGTTTGGCTTATTTCACTTGATAATATGCACTGAAGTTTCCTCTATGCCTTTTCTTTGCTTCATAGCTCTATTTTTAGTGCTGAATGATATTTCATTATCTGAATTTACCACAGGTTATTAATTTATTTATGTACTTACTGAAGGACACCTTGCTTGTTTCTAAATTTTGGCAATTATGACTAAAGTGGCTACAAACATCCAGGTGCAGGTTTTTCTGTAGACATACATTTTTAATTTCTTTGGGTAAATATCAAGAAGTGAAAATGCTGAATTATACGGTAAACATATGTATAGTTTTGTAAGAAACCAACAGACTGTCTTCCAGAGTGGCTGCACCATTGACATTCGCATCAGCAATGAATGAGTTCCTGTTGCTGTACGTTCTCACCAACATTAGGTGTTGTCAGTGTCCCAGATTTGGCCATTATAACAACTGTGTATTTGTTGCTTTAATTTGCATTTCCCTGATGACATATACTAATAATGTGGAACATCACCTATCTTTATATTAATCTACTAGAGGCCCGGTGAACAAAATTTGTGCACGGGACGGGGTGTGTCGCTTAGCCCAGCCTGCACCCTCTCCAATCTGGGACCCCTTGAGGGATGTCCGACTGCCCGTTTAGACCTGATCTCGGTAGGATCAGGCCTAAATGGGCAGTTGGACACCCCTATCACAATCCAGGACTGCTGGCTCCCAACTGCTCACCTGCCTGCCTTCCTGATTGTCCCTAACTACTCCCCTGCCAGCCTGATTGATGCCTAACTGCTCCTCTGCCAGCCCAATTGCCCCCAACTGCCCTTCCCTGCAACCTGGTCACCCCCAACTTCCCTCCTCTGCTGGCCTGGTCACACCTAACTGCCTCCCCTGCAGGCTTGATTGCCCCCAACTGCCCTCCCTTGCAGGCCTATCCCTCCCAGCTGCCCTCCCCTGCTGGCCTGATCACCCACAACTGCCCTCCCTTGCAAACCTGGTCCCTCCCCTGCTGGCCATCTTCTGGCGGCCATCTTGTGTCCACATGGGAGCAGCCATCTTGTGTGTTGGAGTGATGGCCAATTTGCATATTACTCTTTTATTAGATAGGATTATCAATATTGAGTTCTCATTAGTAATAAACTGTACCCACAAGCCCTGTCACATATTATAGGGCATAACAATTATATGTTAAACAAAACAAAAACTTTCACTGTTGAAAGTTTTTCTGAAATAAAGGGTTTATTGAGCCAAATTCTTGCCAGAAAAACTAGGGCCTGGGGCATGAAGTCTAAACCACCAGTAGCAGGGCTAGTTGGGGAAGACAACATGTCCATCATCACCATCCTGGAATTGATGGGCTTTTATACATTACTAGTGGCCCGGTGCATGAAATTCATGCATGGGGGGTGTTCCTCAGCCTGTCCTGCACTCTCTCCAATCTGGGACCCCTCGAGGGATGTCTGACTGCCAGTTTAGGGCCGATCCCTGTGGGCCCTAAACCAGCAATCAAACATCCCTCTCACAATCCGGGACAGCTGGCTCCTAACCACTCACTTGCCTGCCTGCCTGATGGCCCCTAACCACTCTGCCTGCCAGCCTGCTCACCCCCAATTGCCCCCCCTGTCGGCCTTCTCACCCCCAACTGCTCCCCCTTGCCAGCCTGCTCACCCCCAACTGCCCTCCCCTCCTGGCCTGATCTCCCCTAACCACCTTTGCCTCATCCCCACCACCATGGCTTTGAACAGAAGGTCTCCCAGTTTTATGAGCATATTACCCTTTAATTAATATATATGTTTTGGGAAAGAAGGATATAAGTTGTTTTGAAAGAATTTACATTAGCTATAGATAAGGGCAGGAGTGGGATGCAGCAACAATATTTCTAAGGATAGGTGCTGTCTGCATGGAAGAACTATTTACTAGTTTAGACTAGTGGTGGCAACAGTCCTAAAAGTTGATGCATAAACAGCATGCTGCGTTCTCCGGTGGTTGATACAGAAGTTGATTCAAAGCTCCAACCTACATTCAAGAATAAGAGTAGTCTTTGGTTTTTTGGGCCACAGCTGTTAAATGGTTAATTGCTCATCTCTCTTTCCCACTCTGGCCTGCTGTAACTTAATTTAGCACATCTTAGAATTGTTATCTTATCAGGCATTATATGTAACTCCACTTACTATGTGTCACTTATTCTACTAAATGCTTTATATATGGATATGAATTCATTAAATTCTCTTAGTATTATTTTCAAGCCACTGTTTTACAAAGGAGGGAATGAAAGTGTTAACTTCCCCAAAATTATACAGCTAGTAAATGGCTGAGCCAATCTTCAAACTCAGGCTCTAAATTTATAATGAACTTATAAAAACTTTTGGGCTTTTCTCATTAGCACTCTCAACCTCAGTACAAGAATACTTAACATCAATGACCAGAGTTCATATAAATGAAATAGAGTTCTCCTGATTCTGTCCTAAGGGGAACAGAAGGTAACCTTACTAGGTGTGTAGAGTCCCTGAGTGTATTTAAAAAAAGTCACAGTGTTGTAGAGTGTTCATTCCTAAGGGGTTTTGTGTAACCTTAAGCTTCAGGGCCAGCTCCTTTGGTTAGTGCTAAAAATAATCCTGCCAATATCATGGGCCAAACAGGGAGAAGTAGATTGGAATATTTTTCAAACTATGGGTCAATGATTTTATTCCGTGTTTAAAGTTACAGATAAATTCTTACATAAAATCAGATTGTCTTTGAGGTATGCACTAGTGATTATGCTTTTCCAAATTCACTGAGAAGAAACGCCCTTCCCATTAGTGTCCTATATCTATCTTGATGAATTTAACATTTGGCTGTTCTCTGATACATGTACAGAAATGGGGTTGGTATTGACTCACAGAAAAAAGTTGTACAATTCCACGAATAACATCAGTTACTAACATGTGATCAATTGAGGTAAATGATAGTGCAGTATTATCTAGTTTAAGATAATTTTGTAATGGAAACCAAGGATGCTGCTTCAAGTGTAGATTGTGTATTTTGAGATAAATTGAACTTGTTCTACTAAGAACATCAATATATTTCAAAAATATTTTTTCTATTAATAATGGCAAATTGTAATCTTGACATCTGTAAATAGTTCAAACACTCACTTAGACATCTCTCAAAGGTATTGTGTGCTAAAATAATTTCATATTCACATATATTCATTTTCTATATTAAAATTGAGGAAAATAGAATAAATATAGAAATATGTTTCTATAATTGATTTTCAAATTTTATAATGGTGTCCTCTTTAAAATGAAATACTCTTTTTTTTCTTTATGTGACTAAAGGTCAAAAAGCAATTTTCCAGAAGTCTAAGATTTTTAAGGCAAAATATTTAATTTTTCTATATGAAATTTACAAGTGGATTGTCTTCTCTCCAAAGAACAGATAGCTATAAAACAATATAGCTATTAATATAAAATAGATAATGGTGGCATATGTTTATTATGACATTTATTTATCTATTAATATAAAATAGATAATGGTGGCATATGTTTATTATGACATTTATTTATTGCTAGACATATTTTAGGAATTTTCTATTAATGAAACATTAATGTTTTCAATTTTTGCAAATTTTAAAACACTTTTTTAGGGTGACTATAATAAAATATTACATACTAGATGGCTATAATAAGTGAAACTGATAACAAATAATGCTGAAGTTAAGGTAAAATAACTCTCTAACATTGTTGGTGGGATTGTATAATTGCGCAGGTCCTTTGGAAAAGAGTCTGACAATAACTTAAAATATTAAACAAATTTAGCTAAGATCCAGGAGTGCTAAAAATATTTTAATTAGAATTTACAATGATGGTTATAGAGTGTGGCAAATTCATTCAAAACAATCTTAGAGTTGTGCACTCTGTTTCTATGTGCTTTCAAAATAATATTGAAAATTTATTATTATACTCAATTTTCTTTTAGTTTATCTCCTCCTTGACCGGAAATCAAACCAGCAACCTCCTGGTTTATAGGTTGACACTCAACCACTGAGCCATTCTGGGCGGGCTGTATTTAGCATTTCTTGATCAATACCAATCCATACATTCATTTCTCAAAATATTTAAAATAAATAACTTAAGTAACCATTCCTTGCACATATACAATTTAAAAAAATAGGAAGTGTATATAAATTTATTCTAATAATTAGTACATATTTACAATGAATATAATTAATTTAATTGAAAGCCCCTGTAAGAGTCTAAAATTTCATTTTGGAATATATTTAGCAATGATACAGGAGTGAGTTTTAACTTGTTTAAAAACTTAAAATGTTTCACATAATCATAAAACTAACCTGCATCTCTGTATTAGTGCAGAAGTACTGTATTATTTATATGCACCACATTAAACAAATATTTCCATGTGACATCATTACACTGGCATTGTTCTTATGATCTATTTGACTCAAGAACTGGGAATTTTAGAAAGCCTACAACAAAACCCACTGACATAGGGCATCAGAGAATTTTCATTAGTTTCTTCATTATTTGACACATTTGAATCTATGAAGACATTATTTAACACTCTAACTAGATTGTTAAGAACACTAACATTATTGTTGCTTGCAGGAAAGTAGAACTAGTAGGGATCATAGAAACTAGAAGGTCAAAGTACTCTGGATGTTGTTATCATGCCTTTATCAATTTTGAAGTATAAATTTGTAAACTAATACAATCTGAACCTAAGCATGTGTGCACGTTAAAAAAAAATTATGTTCAGTAGTTAGATTTTAAATTTGGATCTAATAAAAATTTTAAAATCAGAAATCAATGAACCTAATGTTAGCTTGTGAAAAAAGAATACATTGAAACTTGTGACATATTGCTCAGTGGTTTTATTGAATTATATTTTTTGTTGTTTGCCATTGTTAATCCTCACCCAAGGATATTTTTCCAGTGATTTTTAGGGAGAATGGAAGAGAGAGGGAAGACAGAGATAAACATCAATGTGAGAGAAATACATTGATTGGTTGCTTCCTGCAGGAGCCCTGACCAGGACCCTGGGCCAGGGAGGAGCCTGCAATCAATGTACGTACTTGACTGGAATCAAACCTGTGACCCTTTGGTCCACAGGCTGATGCTCTATCCATTGAGCCAAACCGGTTAGGGCTTTTTGTGTTGTTTTTAAGTTAGTTTTACAAGTGTACACTGGAAATACAAAAGTAAACTTAATATAATATAATAAGCAGCTGATCTTTATTATAGAATTAAAAGTATTAGGAATGTATATTCATAAAATTGTAGCTAGTATAAGAGAAATTTAAATTTTTCAGTGTGTGACTAATTGCAATCAACTTATTCTTGCCACATTCTTGCCTACTGAGAACTAGGCACAAGGAGTATTGTAGGCATTAGCAGTGTAGCATGGGAGAGCTGTGAACAAGATAAATTTGATTCCTGTCTTTATGGATGTTATAAACTAATGGGAAATCTAGACATTGAATATTTACCTGGAAGAGAAATGTAGGTTATGAAAATATGCAGACTGCTTTGGATCACATGGTAACCTTCTCTGAGGAAACATGGCTTACACTGAAATCTAAATGTTGAACAGATTTAGCTGAACAAAGGTTGTGGCACAAGTGAAATATCTAATTTGGACAAAAGGAACTACATGTGGAAGTGCTTGTGAGCCTGAAATTAAGGAAGAAAGATCTAGTGTAGCTAGAATGTGCAAAGCAAGAGTGTAGCTAAAATGTGCCAAGTCATTGCTCCAAGGGGTCATTCCAAAGGTCAAAATAAATCCACAAAAGATTTTTTTCTTAGACCTTTTTCAGAAAGAGTAGCCATCGATGTATTTTAAAACAAGGAAATAACGTAATTATACTTTTAATTTACAAATATCTGAGTTCAGTGGGGAGAACGAGTTTTAGGGGGGCACGAGTGGATATAGAAAGTCAAATTTTTTAAGCTATTGCACTGTGCAAATGAGACATAATGTTAACTTGGACTATAAATCCTTCCTGGCTGGCCAACCTCCCATGTCCCTCCCCTGCCCTGATCGTGCACTGGTGAGGTCCCTTGTCCTATCCTGCGCTCTCTCAAAATCCAGGACTCCTCAGAGGATCTGGGAGAGCCAGTTTGGGCCTGATCCCACACGCCAGGCCAAGGGACCCCACTAGTGCATTAATTTCGTGCACGGGGACTCTAGCTTAATATAACGAGTTTAGTGTTCACTTATTTACTTGCAGATTCAATTAATATTAATTATATTCCAAAACTAAAATTTTCTTACTATTTTGTTACCTCTCATTGCATGTCACCAAGTCTCTGCTGTGACATTCTTCCTTTATTTTTCATGAATGTTCACATGCATTTAAGTATTCATATGTCTGGTCTATGCCAGTTGTTTTATAAAGCATTGAAAACACAAGATTCATAACTTTATTGCATAAATATTTATTGAATACCTACTTTGGGTGCATAAGTATTTTAGGTTTTTGGAATGATTTAGGAACCCAAACCCTGGTAGAGTTCAACTTACATTTTATTTTAGGGAAGTTGAGGCAATTTACAAATAATAATTTTAAGAGTCTAAATGCTATGAAAATAGAGCAGTGAAAGGGAGGTTGAGGATACAGAGCTGGTGGGGTTAGTTGCAATTTAAAGAGAATCCAAGGTAGCACTTACTAATTTTTAAATTGAGCAAAGTCTTGAAAGAAAGTCAGGGTTTTTAGTCAGAAATTATATAAAGAAAGATTATTCCAGACAAAAATTCTAAAGAAGAACAATAAGGATACAAGTGCAACTAGAATAGGAGAGAGGTAATGAGGAGTCAAGTGAGAAAGGGCCTTGTAGGCTAAATATTTAGGGCATTTAGCATGAGGGAGTGAGTATCATATATTTTGAGTGGAGAAGGGATCAGCAATTCTTTTTTTTTTTTTTTTTTTTTTTTTTTTTTTTTTTTTTGTAAATGGTCCAATAGTAAATATTTTTGGTACTTACAGGTTATACAGTCTCTTTCATAACTGCTTATCTCTACAGTCATCTTATAAAAGCAATGATAGAAAATATATAAATTAATAGGCACGATTGTGTTTCAATAAAGCTTTATTTATAAAAGAAACATTAAAGTTTAGCCTCCGGGGTGTAGTTAGCCAATCCTACCTCTGGAGTAGAGAAACAACATAATCAAATGTTTATTCTTAAAGAACCACTCTCCATGAAATATTGCAAAGAGAATTCAGAGGATCTGAGTGGAAGGACAACCTGTTAGAACATTATTTTTATAACCAAGTTGAGATGATATGGTAGCAGTACTGATGGTAGAAAGTGACTAGTCAGGGGTGGGCAAACTTTTTGACTCGAGGGCCACAATGGGTTCTTAAACTGGATCAGAGGGCCGGAACCAAAGCATGGATGGAGTGTTTGTGTGAACTAATATAAATTCAAAGTAAAGGAGCGGAGGGGAAAGCAAGAGAACCCTCTGCTCTTTCGGCTCCGCGGGCAGGATAGAACAGCCGAACGGGCCGGATTCGGCCCGAGGGCCGTAGTTTGCCCACGGCTGGCTAGATTCTACATATAATTGGAAGATAAAGTACACAGAAATTTCTGACTGGTTGGATGTGGGTTGGGAGGAAGAAAGGTTAGTGATTGGTTCATGTAATTGGAAATTTAGAAATAGCATCAAATGAGGTAGGAAGAAACTAGGGTTAGAGTAGATTGAGAGGTAAAAACAAAAGTTCCCTTTTGGACATTATCAGTTTCAGGTGTTATTAGACATCAAGAATGATGTCAAGTAGACAATTGGACTTCAGGACAAAATCTGTTCCAAAAACAGAGCAATAAGTCTTCAGCTTATGGGTTGTTTTTAAAGCTGTAGAACTGAATGTGATCACTTAGATATGAAAGTACATAGAGGGGAAATAAAAAGGAGCAAGGAGTAATGAATGTGACATGCCAAGGTAAACATAAAGGGAAGGAGCTGAACTAACACAAAAAAACTTAGTAGAAAAGGCTGGTTTTATAAGAAGGCAACTAAGACGATGAGGTTTTAACAATCCCAGGCAAAAAAAAAAAGAACCAAATGCTGACGGTATTTCGAATAAAAGAAAATCTGATATTTCACCACCAGATTAATAAATTTGGAAGCCATTGCTGACGTTGTTAAAAACAATTCCCTTAGACTGATGGTTACAAATGTGTGTTTGGATGAATTTAAAGAAATTAAGGGATGAATGAAATTGGGGAAAGGATACAGAAAACGTTCTTCAGGAATTTGATGGTCAAGGGAAAATATAAAGTAGAACTTTAAATATAAGGAAAATAGGGTCAAATGAGAGTTGCTCTTATTATTTAAATGGAAAAAAATAAAAGCATGTTTCTGTGTCAATTAAAATTGTCAAGATAATATAATAAAAATCATCTCTCATATGTTCTGAGAGAAGAAAGATTTGTTTGAACAATATCTTTCAGAAGACATAGGGGGAGATAAAATCCAGTCCAAACAGGAAGTACTGGCTTTTCCCAAGAGCAAGGATTGTTTGCTTATGACAGTGATTTTCAACTGGTGTGCAGGTGCATCACATGAATTTTTAAAACATGCAATACCTGACTATTTAGTAAAGGGCACTGACCTCTTTCCCTTAGATTGTAAAATTAAAAAATGACAACAGCCAACACAACAATAGCCATCTGGTGTGGGTTAATCAAAATTATAACTATTTTTGTCAGATCAGCAAAATATATGTATTTTTGTTTGTGCTGCAGAATTTTAGTAATTTGTTTGTGTGTGCCATAAAATGAAAAGTGTTGAAAATCACTTACTTATAGAAATAGGCAGCAAGGAAGAATAAACAATGAGAAATAGGACAAAAGTTATATCAAGAAATGAGTCTTGAAAGTAGGAAGAACAAATATGTTTTTCATAGCAGTATTTCTAAAAAGCATTATGCACTCAAGGTGATGTTTTCTATTTCCACCATCAACAAAACAATGTGCCACAAATGGGTTTCAAAAGCATGTAAAACAGATGTCAAGAAACCTTTCATCATCCAGAGACCAATAACATCAGGCCTGACACACCAAGGAAAATGTGGATTTGGAATCATCTGAACCCTCTAGGAAGTAATTTAAATATATCTTTAGTGATCAAAAGTTTTATGAAGAAAGGAATTTGATGAATTGTATGGCATTTAGGTTTCTTAATGACATTTTCTGTGTTTTATGCTATTTCCCCATGGTTTTGTAGAAAGATGCATTTCTTCCATCTGTTATTTACCAGTAAACTGAAGAACACAAACAGAAAATTCAAGGAACATATTCACTGACTAACACTGGAGACATTTTAAATGTATTGTCTGCAAGCATGCAAATCTATAGTCTTCAAACAATTTAAAAATAGTAAGAAATTAAATGATGTATAATATGTTTCTAGTTCAAGTGAAATAAATTACTCCTTATCTCTAAACTACTTTTGATAATTTTAGTAGATATATATGGATGATTTTATATAAATTGAAATTCAAATATAAAAAATATATAACAAAATTGAAAAGCATAAACTTAATACTATTTAAAAATTACTGATAGTGAGAAAGTTAAAAATCTCAGGAAATTGTTTTATGCATATTAAAATGCACACATATGTATCCCATATATTAATTAGATACATAATTATAATTATTTTATAATATTATGTTTTCTCACATTTATCTTATCAATGTAGTATACCAGTGAAGAGCATAGATGACATCTGATTTTGGGAATTTTATCTATATTGTGAATGAAATAAATTGCTTAAATCGCCAAATTATTAGTGTTTTTTTTCTTTGGAAAATGATACTTATAATAGACATTTTGTCATAAGGTTCTTTCTATAATTGAAATGAATTCATCTCTATATCACCCCTGTATATTGCTTGTAATATGGTGATTACCCAGTATAATTTTATTTTTTCTAGTAGTCACAAAGTTGCAGCAGTGGCAGTAGAAGAGGTTTTGTGCTAGTGTAGCTACATTACTACAAGTTATTTATAACATGTTTATAGACTAGTAAATTTCTCCAAAACTAATGTGTGTGTATAATAGGTTAATAATGCAGATTTTTTTCAATAGATGGAGTTACACATATGTTGCTATATATGCAATTTGATATGTATGCTATTTTGTTGTATTGATAACAAGCTTCAAAACTTCATATATCAAATTTTCTGAAGGTGTTAACATCATAGATATTTTTACACTTAAAAATGTAAAATTTCATGCCAAAAAAAAAGAGCATTTGCGGGAAGTTTTAATTCATTACTTTATTTTGAAGAAAAGTTCTGCTGAATACTTCGGGAAGCTTATGGTGAACATGCTCCATCTCAAGATACTTGTGAACGCTGGTTTAAATGCTTTAAAGGTGATGATTTTGATGTGAAAGACAAAGAACATCCAGGTCAACCAAAAAAGTTTGAAGGCCAATAATTACAAGCATTATTGGATGAGGATGCATGTCAAACTCAAAAACAACTTGCAGAAAGATTAAATGTTGCTCAGCAAATGATTTCCGATCATTTATAAGCAATGGGAAAGATTTTAAAGGAAGGAAAATGGGTGCCACATCAACTGAACCAAAGACAAATGGAAAACCGAAAAGTCATCAGTAAAATGTTGCTTCAAAGGCATGAAAGAAAGTCTTTTTTTGCATAGAATTGTGACTGGCGATGAAAAGTGGATTTATTTTGAGAATCCCAAATGCACAAAATCATAGGTTGATCCAAGTCAACCATCAATCAACATGGACTGCAAGGCCAAATCTCTTCAGAAAGAAGACAATGCTCTGCATTTGGTGGGATCAGGAAGGTGTGGTGTATTATGAGCTTCTAAAACCAGGTGAAACCATTAATACTGATCGCTACCGAAAACTGATAGTCAATTTGAGCATGCTTTGATCGTGAAATGACCAGAATGTTCCAGAAGACACAGCGAAGTAATTTTGCTTCATGATGACGCACCATCACGCACTTCAAAGCCAGTTAAAGACACGTTAAAAGATCTTGCCTGGGAAGTATTAACCCACCCGCTGTATTCACCAGACCTTGCTCCTTCAGATTACCACTTGTTCTGATCAATGGCACATGCACTTTCTGAGCAGCACTTCAAAACATACGAAGAAGTGGAAAATTGGGTCTCTGAATGGGTTGCCTCAAAACAAGAAAAGTTCTATTGGGACGGTATCCACAAATTACCTGAAAGATGGGGGAAATGTGTAGCTAGTAATGGACATTACTTTGAATAAAGCACTTTTGATGTTTCTCTTGAAATTATCGTGTTTTCTTTGATTATAAAATCTGCATTATAAACCGATACACCTAGTGTGTCTATTAGGGCCATTTTTTTTTTATTACTGCAATTTTCATTTGTTTTAGCGTTCTATTGAATTTCTCTTTTTATTCACTCTTCTATATTTAAATATTTATTGATTTCCCCATGATGCACCAGAACATATATTACATACCAGAAAGACAAAGATATCTGCATAATTTCTATCATCGTGGAATGTACATTATTAGAGAAGGAAGTGAAAAGAGATAGAGGCATACATTCATACTGTAAGGTTGCCATATGTACCACAAAAGGAAACAAAGGATGATGTAGTATTTTAAAACAATTGGGGATATAGCAAGACCTAATTTGGAAATGCTGTTAAATCTGGGACCTGCAAGCAGAGAATGGACACTGGGGATGTTTTAAGCATAGAGGCTGAGCAGTGGTCCAATACAGAAATAATAGTTATTGGCCTAATGGGATAATAACACTGCTGGAGAGATAAAGTTTATGTGATATACTTTGGAGGTAGAGATTAAAATTGGCATCTAATACATTGGAAGTCATACTGTAATTAAATGGTATTTGAAACATTTGGAATAGATTTGGGGGGAAAATATATTTGAGTAGCCTAGGATAGAGCACTGACAAATTCCCGCTTTTTTATATCTGAAATAAAACTAAGAGACTGAAAAAAAAAATCTGGTTAAGGCTGTGAAAATGCAAAACAAAGTCTAAATAGCTACTGTTTTGTGGAATGAAAGGTAGTTAAGACATATAAAAGGAGGGCATATTACTGTCTGAGAAATCCGAATTACAACCTTTAATTTCCTGATGTATTTATGTATACTTAACAAAATGCTTCATGTATACATATATCTAAGGTTTAAAAATAAGTAATTTACCTTTACTATTTCTTTGATATCACTGATTAAAATTATTTTCCACAGTTTCTTATTTTCTCTGCCTTTTCCTTATAATTCTTATTCCTAACTTCAATAGTCACCTCCAGTTAGATGGCTTTTTATTTCCTCTTTTCCTAGCTTTTTCCTAACTGACAAATTGGAATTTTCAACTGCCTGCCAGGTGTCTCTGACACATAAACACATACGAAAATAAAATGGTGAAAGTAATATACTACATCAGGCAGAGCTTGTAACAAGAACATATTAACACGTTAGAAGTTTATCTAGCCCTGGCCAGTTGCTTATTTGGTTGGAGTGTTGTCCCATACACCAAAATATTATGGATTTGCTCCCAGGTCAGCACTATACTGGAAGCAATCAATGGATGCCAATGGATGCTTCTATCTCACATCAAGGTACCTAGGTCTCTCTCTCTTCCCTTTCCTCCCTCTCCCCCCCCCCCCCACCTTCACCCTCCTTTTCTCTCTCTCTATCTAAAATAAAAATAAAAATACATATCCTCAGGTGAGGATTAAAAAAAAAGTTTATCTAGATATTTAATTTAATTTTAAAGCACTCTTGGAAAATTATTTTGAGCTCTCATGAATTACTATGTTGAAGTGTTAAATAGATATTTTAACTGGTTAGCCTAGAGTAATCAATTCAATTTTGTGTCTTCATTTTGGGTAATATTTATGTATATATTTAGCATAAAGTATTTCTAAAAATCCTCTGTCTCCAGGCTCCTTATCTTATGCCTTTTGTTGGTGTTAGATGATATATCTGCTAACTCTATTCCCTCTCAATTTTCACTGCTAGCTGGTGTGCTTTTGACCTTAGTTATTCCTCATACACTACTATGTCCCTGACTACAACATTGCATCTAGTTGTTTCCATAACTTCCTTATGATCAAAAATCACCTCTCAGCAACCACTCTTTCATTTTATCTTTATTGTTAAAAGTACTACAGATGTCCCCTTTTTTGTCCATTGAACCATTCTAGCCCACACCTATCCCCCCACCCCAGGCCTTCACCACACTATTATATGTGTCCATGGGTATTCATATATACATACAAGTTCTTGGTTAATCTCTTCCCACCCACCCCACTTTTTCTCTGAGATTCAACAGTTTGTTCCATGCTTCTATATTTTTGGTCCTATTTTGTTCATTGGTTTACTTTGTTCTTTAGATTCCACATGTGAGGGAGATCATGTGATACTTGTCTTTCTCTGACAGGCTCATTTCACTTAGCATAATATTCTCCAGGTCCCTACATGCTATCTCAAAGGGTAACTCAGCAAGAAGGGTAAGATATCCTTCTTTTTTACTGCAGCATAGTATTCCATGGTGTAAATGTACCACTGCTTTTTTATCCTCTCATTTGTTGATAGGCACTTGGGCTATATCCAGATCTAACCTATTATAAATTGTGCTGCTATGAACATAGGGGTGCATATATTCTTTCTGATTGGTGTTTCAGGTTTCTTAGGGTACATTCCCAGAAATGGGATCACTGGGTCAAATGGCAGTTCCATTTTTAATTTTTTGAGGAAACTCCACACTATTTTTCATAATGGCTGCACCAGTCTGCATTGTACAAGCAGTGTATTAGGGTTCCCCTTTTCTCCACATCCTCACCAGCACCTGTCATTTGTTCTAGATCTGTTGATGGTAGCCATTCTGACAAGTGTAAGGTGATACCTCATTGTCATTTAAATTTGCATCTCTTGGATTATTAGTGACTGAGCATTTTTTCATATGTGTTTAGCCATCTGTATGTCCACTTTGGAGAAATACCTGTTTAGGCTATTTGCCCATTTTTTAATTAGATTGTTTGTCTTCCTTTTGCTCAGTTGTATGAGTTCCTTATATATTTTGGAAATTAACCCTTTATCAGATGTATCATTACGAACTATGGTCTCCCATACAGTGGGATCCCTTTTAATTTTGTTTGTGGTTTCTTTTGCTGTGCAGAAGCTTTTTATTTTTATGTAGTCCCATTTGTTTATTTTCTCCTTAGGTTCCCTTGCCCTAGGAGACATATCTGCACACATATTGCTATGAGAGACGACAGATTTTGCTGCCTATGAGTTCTTCTAGGATTTTCAGATTCTACAACTTACATTTAAAACTTTTATTCATTTTGAGTTTATTATTGTGCATAGAGTAAGTTGGTGGTCTAGTTTCATTTTTTTGCATGTATCTGTCCAATTTTCCCAACATCATTTATTGAAGAGACAGTCTTGACTCCATTGTATGCTCTTGCCTCCTTTGTCAAATATTACTTGTGCATAATGGCTTGGGTTGATTTCTTAGTTCTCTGTTCTTTTCCACTGATCAATATGCCTGTTTTGGTGCAAGTACCAGGCTGTTTTGCATACAGTGGCTTTGTAGTATAACTTGATATCTGGTATTGTGATCTTTCCAACTTTGTTCTTCTTTCTCAAGACTGCTATGGCTATTCGGAGTCTTTTTTTAGTTCCATGTAAATTTTTGGAGTATTTGTTCTAGATCTGTGAAATATCCCATTGGTATTTTAATAGGGACTGCATTGAATCTGTAAATTGCTTAGGGTTTTTTGGACATTCTAATGACATTAATTCTACCAAGCCATGAATACAGTATATTCTTCCATTATTTTATATCTTCCTCCCTCTCTTTTTACAATGTTCTATAGTTTTTCTAGTACAAGACTTTTACCTCCTTGGTTACATTTATTCCTAAGTATCTTAATTTTTTGTTGTAATGGTAAATGAGATTGTTTAGTTTCTCTTTCTGACAATTTATTATTGGTGTATAAAAATGCCATTGGTTTCTGGGTATTAATTTTGTACCCTGCTACATTGCTAAATTCATTTATTGAATCTTGTAGTTTTTTGGTGGAGTCCTTAGTGATTTCAATGTACAATATCATGCCATTTGTGAATAATGACTGTTTACTTCCTCCTTTACAGTTTGGATGCTTCTTATGTTTTCCTCTTGTCTGATTACTGTGGCTAAGACTTCCAGTACTATGTTAAATAAAAGTGGTGTTAGGGGAAATTGTTTTACTTTTTGCTATTGGGTATGATGTTGGCTGTAGGTTTGTCATATATGGCCTTTATTATGATGAGTTATTATCCTTCTATTCCCATTTTGCTGAGGGTTTTTATCAAAAATGAGTGTTGGATTTTGATGAATGTTTTTTCTGCATCAGCAACCCCTCTTATTGAACTAACTGTCTCACAAAGAAGCACTTTATTTTATTTTTATTGAGTTTATTGGAGTGACCTTGATTAATAAAATTATATAGGTATATATCCTATAATACATAATCTATATATTGTATTGTGTGTTCACCACCCCAAGTCAAGTCTCCTTCCATCACTATTTATTTCCCCTTTTCGTTCTTCTACTTACCCCATCCCCCTTTCATTCTTATAATCACTATACTGTTGTCAGTGTCAATGAAGTTTGTTGGTTTTCTTAATCTCTTCACCTTTTTCACCCAGCTCCCCTACACCCTTCTCCTCTCACAGCTATCAGTCTGTTTTTTCTACTTATGAGTCTGTTTCTGTTTTCTTCGTTAGTTTATTTGGTTCCTTGCATTCCTTATATAAGTGAAATCATATGGTACTTATCTTTCTCTGACTGGCTTATTTCACTTAGCATACTAATGCTCTCTCTCCAGATCCATCCATGCTGTCACAAAGGGTAACATTTCCTTCTTTATTTACAGCCGAGTAGTATTCTATTTTGTAAAAGTCCTGGACATCAGTAAATGTATCTCCCCAGGTATTTATTGTGCAAACTGTTTGATACTTTTCACTTTTCTATTTCTCCATGTACCCATTCAGATATAAGTTTCTATAAAGTGAGTGTATTGCCATTTAATTGAGAAACTCTTTTTAAAGAATTTACCTTTATTGTTGAAAGTATTACAGATGTCCTTCTTTCTTCCCCCACTTACTCCCTCTATTCCACTTCCACCCAGGCAGTTTTATCAACGAATTTGGTGCCTGAAATTTTGATACTGCTCAGTTAATATTAAGTCATGTTTAGTTAATATGATAGAAGGATCAAAGTGATGAATTCTGTTCTGGGGCAAGTGAAGTGTGCTTATGAAAATATGTGGGCTCCCACTGGAAATTCTGATCTAAAATAAATTTAAAAAGGCAGCAGCTGATGACCCAAATTTGGGCAAAATTCATATGAGGAAGACATTTTAAGTTTTGGCAGTTTGTGATAATATAGAGACAATATAAAGAAAGAAAAGAAAAGGAGTGAAAACCAACATATTCAGATAATTTAAAGCTATTGGACTTGTAATCGTAAGCCCTGAAAGTATTTTAATAATCCAGTAGGAAGTTGAGCAAAATATTCATTCTCTATGAAGCAAAATTTTCTCACTTGTTAAATAGGATTACTAATATTTGTTAGAAATTACATGAGAAACATACATGTGATAAAATACATTAAAAAGAAACAGTCTAAATGTAGAACATTTTTATTTTGTAATTCTTGAATTGAGAGGAGACAGGGGAACAATATAAAAAAATGCACAGATATTATATTTTTCCTATGTTACTCTCTACATTATTATTATGCAGGGTGGAATTCAGAGATAGATAAGAAACAAAATATTTTATAAGAAAAAAATTTAGGGATTGATGCTGTTTGAATGCCTTTCCCCAAGAAATATGTGAAGAAGTAAATATGAAAGCTATCTTTGTAGAATATTCTTAGAATGTTGGCGTGAGAAAGATGATATGTTACATTAAGATAATTTTTTTTAAGTAATGGAGGTTTTAGAGTCATAGTCAGATGAACAGGCAAAATAAACTATTAGGGATGGCAAAATAAAATACTCTTTTTCAATTGTCAAATTGGACAAGACTTCAAATGATAATGAATGCAATGCTATGTTGAAACGCATACATACTGTTTTGGGTTTTTTTTGCAAGACTAATATGTCTTTTGTTAAAATTATCTCATTATTTTTTATATTCATTACATTTGATGTGATAATATTTTAGACATTAATTTAAGTAAAATATATATGAAATTAATTTCACCTTTTAAAATATGGCTACTAGAAAAACTTATAATCACCTATGTGTCTGACTTTGTTTTGGACAGAGAATGAAATATCTTCTACTTATCAATTTATGTTTTTACAAATAAATATTGAAAGTTATGATTTGTGCATCAAATGAATGACTTTTCTTTTAAGATTTAAGTATCTCCCACCTCCCTATTACCTGATTAGGTAGTAAGTCAAAGAGTGACAACCACCATGGTTTGCAACTCCCATGGGGCATTGTCTGGCCCTTTTACTTACTTATCTGAACTGAGACATGGTTCAGATGAGAATGCTTGTATTTGCTTCTTTTCTCAGAGTATGTTTACTCTCAAAGGAGTCTTTATTTAGTCAGCCAAGGAAAATAACAGATGCCACTACACCACTTCTTTATTTCAGTTCAAGTGAGAATTTCTTATTACATGATTATCTGTATTTTTCATTTTCCATATGCATTTCCGAATATGTGAGTTTTATGATAAGAATTTATAAATATAAATTTAAATTATTATTGAAAAAATCAAACTGCTCTTTTGTTTTTCATAATGTGTTTTTAAGTATTTATCTATATATAATATTTCCTATAGACAGTGCATATTACTGAGGCATTTTATAGTATGTTTCAGTATAATAACAACAATGTTGAACTATTCTAGTAGTCAAGTTTTTAACTAAATACTATGCAAAGGGTTCATTAGATTCCAAAAATAAAAATAAGATGCTGGAGTTGAAACAAAGAAACTGGATTCTTGCCTGGTTTATACCCCTCATCCACTCATCACTGAGACACAGCTACAGAATGATAAATCACAGGGCATCTGTTCTTACTTTATGGGAAAATAAAATTACAAATAAATTGTGGAGTCAATGCAAATGCCCTTTTTTAAAAATTTAAAATGTATTTTATTATTTTTCAAATGTAAAGTTTTCTGTGTTGGTCTATTAAATGTAATTATATTGTATCATTTTAAAAATAATTACTTATATTACTTTCTCCAACTCTACTAAACAAAAATGTATTATCCTGTATTATTACTGCTCTCAACTTTTAAATTATTTTTACTCTAACAGCTAATACTACTGCTTCCTATATTACACTACTACTACTTCTGCTACTATAATATTAACATTAATTTAGTCAAATGCAGATTTATTTTTCTTTTCTCTGATACAAACATTTATACTCTGAATTCAACTGTTGGTATCATTACTGAGGTTTTTAAATAATATCTTTATCTCTCTTTTCCCAAACCAGAAACATATAGGAATGTAAACACAATTACATTGATAAAACAATTCTGGATTTAAAAGAGGATAGTTGAATTATTCTACAGTCAGCCTCAAAGAATAAATAAAAAAATTAGAAACATACAGATTCAAAAGTATGATAGGCATTTAGCAGCTTCATCTTTCAGTCTACAAACAAACCAAAAACTAAAACTCTATCACTAAAACTAAAACATAATTAGAACTTATATCATTGCATTACTTCAGGATAACATTGAAAGTTCTGATTGGGAATGTCACCAAAATAAACAAATAATAATGCTATGGCATAAGTTTTCTAGAGAGTGAATTAACATTATTAGTTAGGGACATTAGGATACTGTGAAGTAGCATTAATTTAAGAGATGTTTTGTTGTTGCTTTTTCTCCCTTTGCAAGGATTTTAGTTACTTATTTCTTGGTCTTCTTAAAATAACTCAGGGCAACAGATATTTATATTATTTTTTTAATTTTCCATTTTATTTTTGGAATCTATGCTTTAATCTTTTCTTATTTTATCACCAAGTATGACTATGTTTAATTTTAGTATTGAATTTATTCTGAGACACAATCCATTACATGAAATAGTTTTACACTGAATATGATTATTCCAGAGATCAACGTATAATCTTCAATTCTATCTTTATTTCCCTGGAAGTTAAAATTGCAATGAAGAATTATGTTTTATAATACGCAGAAAGACACATGGAATTCTTGTTATTGGGCTTGTCACCAAAGAGGCCTTTGTATTGAATGAGCCATCTAACTCAGCTTTTCCATCAATTCTGAAGATATTTGTAGTCAAAAGTAATGAGTGTCTCATCTGCAATTTATTACAGCTCAAAGTAATATCTTAGAAAATCAAAGTAAAAGTACAATGAATAAAATCTGCCTTGAACTTCAGATAGCAGTATTGCTAAGGCAATTACATCAAATTACAATGACCATTTTGATGTTATTAGCAATTGTTGATTTAATTTTGTTAAAGGTTGAGCCATATTTTCAAAAATATATATTAATATATTGGTCAAAGATTAACATAATATAGATTTATTTCTTGGAAGATATAAAATGGAAATGACAAAAACTTGTAATAGTAGTTCAAAAAAGTCTGTTTAATGAAATAGATCAAAATGTGTTCTAGTTATTTATTTCAGCTTAATAAAAAAGAAAAACAGAGCAACTTGTTCAGAAATAAGAAATCAATTATCAACTTTCAATATGAATCATGAGTCTCCTAGTTAAAGACACACTTTCTACAGAAGATAGGAAGACAGATGCAAGGTATTACATAGATACAAAAATTAGCTCCATTAAGAAGTGACATGATCTCTTACCCTTTGAGACAACATGGAAGAACCTGGAGAGTATTATGCTAAGCAAAATAAGCTAGTCAGAGAAAGACAGGTATCCCTTGATCTTACTCATATGTGGAATCTAATGAATAAAATAAAATGTTGAACAAAATAGATCCAGAGACATAGAAGCATGGAACAGACTGTTGAATCTCAGAGGGAAGATTGGGATGGATAGGTGGGTGGAAAGAGATCAAACAAAGAACTTGTATGCATATATGCATAACCCATGGACACAGACAATAGGGTGGTGGAGGCCTGGGATGGGGGTGGGGGCAGTGGAAGAAAAAAGGGGACATGTGTAATACTTTCAACAATAAAGATTAAAAAAAATAAGTGACATGAAATAGATAGCATTTCAGAAAGTTCTCTATAAATTGTTATATTTATGAAATTTGAGATTGCTTTATCATATATCCAACCCCAAAATATATTTGTGACAGGTTATTTAAATACATATTTACTTATTAATAAAGGCATTAAATGGTGTGAAAAAAATTTGATATTGACGATAGAATTTTGTCATTATTATCTGGTTTAGTTTCAATGGAAACATGCATATCAAGATTTTGTCATGCTTATTTAAATTGTATTCAGCAAATTTTCAAGGCAAGAATGTAATTAGGGTAAACATAAAATTGTCATATTGCAAAGATTAATAAATTAAAGACTAAGATTTTCTTATTTTAGTAATTACCCCAGACTGAGGGTAAATATGTTGCTTTAACTTACTCATACTTAAATTGCAAATATTTTATTTTTGTTATCTGGAGTTACAATAGAGACCACTTAAAAAATTCCGCTAAAAGGGTGACTGAGCCTGATTACCATGGATACCCAAAATAAAAAAGTATGTTTATAAAAGAAAATGTTAATGTTATATTCCTTTGAAACATATTTATAATATCTAAAAATGCAAAGTAAACATGACCTACCATTCTACAAAAAAACAGCATACATTTTGAAATAGATAAAAATTTTCAAAATGTTCTTCAAACTTATATATAAATCATATCAATACTTAAACTACATTTTTGACTAATATAGATGCAGCACTCTTTACATAAATAAATACTAAAATATTAAATATATGAGTTTTATGTAATACTATAAGCCCGGTACACGAAATTCATACACTCAGTGGCGGGGGGGCTTTCTCAGCCTGGACTGCACCCTCTCGCAGTCCGGGAGCCCTCAGGGGACGTCCAACTGATGGCTTAGGGGAGCAGGCCTAAGCCATCAGTGAGACATCCTTAGCTGCCACGGAGGTGGGAGAGGCTCCCACCACTGCCGCTGCGCTAGCCAGCCATGAGCCCAGCTTCTGGCTGAGCGGCGCTCCCCCTGCAGGAGCACACTGACCACCAGGGGACAGCTTCTGCATTGAGCATCTGACCCCTGGTAGACAGTGCATGTCATAGTGACTGGTCATTCTGCTGTTCGGTCAATTTGCATATTAGTCTTCTATTATATAAGATAATGTCTTATGGGCAAGGCCTCTAATTCAATTTTTTTTTAGGTAATTAAAGGGAGGGGCAGAATTTTCACTTGTGCCTGAAGCTAAAATTGCCCTTAGCTCAAAAATCTGCATACCACTGAGACACATCCTGGTGAGGCTCATTCTGAATCCCTACACTGCTCTATTATGTGTATAAGTATTGGGAACCATCTTATCTCTTTAGTGAAAGCAACCTTTTGTTATGTTACAATGACTAACTTTATCTCATGAGTTGTGTTTTGGCTTCAAGCCTGTATCCAGTATTTATGCAGCAACTTCAGCTCTTCTGTTCAATATTTACCTGACATATCTTTTATTTTATTTTCTCTAAATCTTTCTAGATTTTTATATCTTAAATAGGAATAGCACATGGACACAGACAATAATCTGGTGAAGGTCTGGAAGGGGCGGGTGCAGGGTGGAAGAGATCAATGGAAAAAAAAAAAACTAAAACAAAGGGACAGCTGTAATACTTCTAACAATAAAGATACATTTTAAATAAAAGAAGATATCTTAGTTGAAGAGTTTTATGTGAAATAAGTAATTGCTCTACACTGTACTTTATATTCTCAACTCCTCTCAAAGAGATATTAATTGACCCTATGATCACTGACTGCAGGACTGACTTCCGCCATGCTGACCCAGCACTGACTGCCATGGGGGCTGCAACTAGACCCTGTTTTACTCTGATCGCAGCCCCTCGGCAGGGGCTCACTGACTGCAGGACTGACTTCCGGTGTTTGGTCAAGCCTTTGGTTGTTTTGGACATTACGGATCCTGTCTCTTTATATGTATAGATTTGATTTCTTATTTAGATGTTGAATTAAAATATTACAAAAGTAGCTGTTAAGATAAATTCCGATATAATACAGTGTGGTATAATTAGTGGTACAACTAAAGTAATTATATTATAATATAAAATAATAGAATTTGAAGTTATATGATTAATTAAATATACATATAATTTGAATTTTAAATATTAATCTAAATATTAAGGTTTTATATGTATACCATAATTATTTACAGAAATTCATATTTAGGATACCTTTAAGTTTTGTTGTTGTTTTTGTATTTTAATCCTCACTCAAGGATATTTTGTCCATTGATTTTTAGAGAGAGAAACCTTGACCCTTCAGTCTACAGGATAATGCTCTAACTACTAAGCAAATTAGGCCAGGGCTAGGATAGCTTTAAGTTTTAATAAAAGTTATAAACATTAGTAAACATTGAACTAATTGATCCGATGGATTCACTTAATTAATCCAAGTAAGTGAATAGAAAAGGCATCAAGAGCTAGTCCTTATACCATGTTTGATAAAATACAAGAAAATATAAAGAGAATATTTGAACCAAAAAGTGTCAACAATCTATGGGTTTCATCATTCTAAAGATGCAAATTAGGTCAAGTTTATATTACTATTCTTAAAATATAGTAACTCTCCATTTTATATATTTGTACAAAATCTATTAGGCTTTGACAGAGGTTGATCCATAGAATTCCCAGGAGCCAAAGGTATTTCTAGAATTTTCTCTGGTCACCATTGCGAGGTATTTTCAAACTACCTCTTAAGAAAGACACACAAACCATTACCTCAGTCATATGAAACTTAGAAAGTGTGTACTAAGTATTAGTCTCTCTAGACTTTCTGTTTCTACTCCAACATTTAAAAAGTTTGCAAGTCATAAATCCTGCTTCACAATAAAAAGGCTAAACAATTAACATACAATGATTTCCCTTAGTTCATAAGAGGATTGAGGTTACAGACCTCAAAGCAAAAATTCAACTGGACAAAGTAAAACAGGCAAAGAAAGCTTTCTTTCAAGATTATAGATTATTGAAATGAGGGAGAAAGACTAAATTCAACTCCACTGAAACAAACGTGGCAGGGGAATTTTTAAGTGCCAAGGTGAGCTATTGAAAAGGTAGTGGAGCTTGTTGGGGTGGGGGGGTTGGTTAATGGGATATGAGGAGCACAATGAGTTATTCTGAGTTTGCAATCATTTTTTTCTCTGTAATTATCCCATCTGAGTTTGCTATTTGGCATCCATAGAAATTAGGCCACTATCCTCTTTTTAAGATTGGGAGATAGGGGTACAATCTATGTACGAAGCTATGATGAATAAGATATTTCCTTGTCATGGATAGAAAGACTCAATGTTGTTAAGATGTCAATTCTTCCAATTTTACCTATACATTTTAATGAAAAACCAAGCAAAGTCTCTGGAAGTAATTTTATGAATATTGATTAATTCTGAATTTTATATTGTATTTTATATTCCAAGAAGCATCAAACACAATATTGATATAACTGAGAAGAGAAAATCCTCCCCATATAAAATCAGACTGCAGAGTATGTGAGAGTTGGCTGATTCTTCAACTGTTGAAATTCACAAAACTTATAATAACAAAACATACGAAGAAACAGAAACACATTTAAAAGAAAAAATTAAGTGTACATATACTGATACTAAAGAAATGAAGGTATATGAATTATCTATCATACATGAATTTAAAATTGCCATCATAAGGATATTTGATGAATTAAAAGAGTACATATGGACAACTAAATAAATCATGGAAACAATGCATTAACAAAATGGAATAACAACAAATAGATAAACTGTGAAGAAAAAACAAACAGAAATTATGGAACTGGATATTATAATAACTGAATTGAAAAATTTACTAGAGTAACTCAACAACAGGCTTAACCAAGTAGAAGAAAGGATCAGTGAACTAAAGATAAGAATTTTAAAGTTACCAAAACATTGAAAAAAAAGAAGGAAGAAAATTAGGTAGTTTAAAGAACTTATAGGACATCATCAAGAAGAACACCATGCACATTATGAGAATCCCCAAAACAGGGAAAAAAGCAAAGTAGCAGAGAACTTACACTACAAAGCAACAGTAATTAAGATCATGTTGTAGCAGTGTAAAGGCAGATATATAGGGTAAAAAAAAAAATAGAAAACAGAGCCCAGAAATAAACTATTGCATATAGGTCAAATTATTTTTGAAAAAAGTGCTAAGACCAGTCAATGGGGAAAGGACCATCTCTTGAACAAATTGTGCTGGGAAAACTGGATATCCACATGAAAAACAATGAATTAGGACCCTTCACTAATATCATATACTAACAATAATTCAAAATTGATCAAAGATATAAATGTAAGATTTCAAGCTATAAAATTCCTAGAAGAAAATATAGTTAAAATTTGTAGAACATTGGACTTGCCAATAATTTTTTGGATATGACATCTAAAGCATAAGCAATATAACAAAAAAATAAACAAGTGGAAGTACATCAAACTTAAAAATGTCTGTGTGTTAAAGGATGAAATTAACAGAATGAAAAGGCAACCTACAGAATGGAAGAAAATAACTGCCAATTATATATCTGATAAGGGGTTTATGTCCAGACTATAAAAGGAAGTTCTACAACTCAACAACAAATTAACTCACTTATAAAAGGCCATAGGGCTGAATACACATTTCCACAAAGAAGACACAAATTAATAATAGGCACATGTACAGATATTCAAAATCAATAATTATTAGGTAAAAGTATATCAAAACCACAATTAGATATCACTTAATACCCACCAAGATATTCATTACCAAAAGGACAAAAAATAAGTATTGAAATGATGCAGAGAATTTGGAACCCTTGTGTACTATGGATAGGAATAAAAAATGGTGCAATCATTATGGAAAACAGTATAAAGTTTTCTCAAAAAATTAAAAAATAGAATTACAGTATGATCCAGCCATCTTACTTCTCAGTATATACCTATAATAATTCAAGGCAGGATCTTGAAAAGATATTTATCTGTGTATTAATTTTCATTGTAGCATTATTTACAATATCCAAGAGGTAGAAGCAACCCAAATGTTCACAGACAGGTAAATAGATAAAGAAAATATGGTATATACATAAAATGAAATAATACACATCATTAAAAATGATATTCTATCACATGACACAATATGGTTGATCCTCACAGATATGCTATGCAAAATAAGGGAGTCACTAAAGAACTGATACTACATGATTCCCTTCATATAAAGTCTCTAAAGAAGTAAAAATCATAGAAACAGAAAGTAGAAAGGTTGTTGCCAGGGGCTGGGGGAAGAGGGAGGGTCGTTAGTGTTCTGGGGTATAGAGTTTCAGTATTATAAGATGAAAAAATTCTAAAAACCTGTTACACAATAATGTTAGTAAGAATGGTAAAGACAATAAATGTTTAGTGTTGTATGTTTTTAACCCCGATTTATAAAACATAGACAAAGACTTTGAAAGGTATGTATCAAAAGATATGGAAATGACCAATAAACACATATTGTTGCTCAACATCACTAATCATTAGGGAATGGCAAAATAATATCATCAACAATTGTACATACATACATACTTGTACACCTCTGTTTATAACAACATTATTCACAAAAGTCAAAAGGTAGAAGGGAAGCAACCCAAGTATCTATTGACTGAAGAATGGATAAACAAAATGTGTGCTATACCTAAAATAGAATAAGGTTCAACATGAAAAATTAAGAAAATTCTGACATATGCTACAATATAGGTAAATCTTAAGGACATTACAGTAAGTGAAATAAGTCAGATACAAGAGAAAAATACTGTACAATTCTACTTGTATGAGGTAGAGTCGAAGTTTCTATGGACTAAAAAGAGGGAAGAAAGGGGAGTTAACGAGTAGGAAGTAGAGCTTCTGTTTTGGGCAATAGTTATTGAAAAAGATAGGGATAATGGTCACACGACATTGTGAGTATACTTAATGTTATTTAATTTTATACTTATAAATGCTAAAAATGGCAAATTTTATGTTATATATATTTTACCACAAAATTAAAAATGGAAACAAATAAATATGAGTTTATTATGGAGTATATTTACAACAATGAGGAGCTAGAGAGGTATTTATATTTATGCTAGCCAGTGAATGAAAGAATTTCACAAGAGAGGAAGTAAATGAACAAAGAATCTTATGTTGGGAAGCAGATTATGTAACAAAGCTCTGATAAGTGCAATTTAAAAGTGTGAGGTATCCTATCTAATGAAAGAGTAATATGCAAATTGATGGTACCTCTGCTACACCCACAAGCCACACCCACCAGCCAATCAGGAGCGAGTATGCAAATTAACCCAAACAAGATGGCTGCAGCCACAGAGTGAGCAGGAGGCTTGGGTTTCCCTGGCAATGGAGGAAGCTTCCTGCACACCCTGGCTGGCCCAGGCCTCTGCTCAAGGCTACAAAGTTTCAATTACAGAAGATAAATAAATCCCAGATACCAGGGCCTCCACTTGGGTCGCCAGGGAGTGTGGCCGGCCTGTAAACCACCACAGGCCCCTCGCCCAAGCCACCCCATGCCCCAAGGGAACCCCCACCCTGATCCAGGACACCCTTCAGGGCAAACCAGCAGGCCCCCACCCATGCACCAGGCCTCTATCCTATCTAATAAAAGAGTAATATGCAGATTGACCATCACTCCAACACACAAGATGGCTGCCCCCATGTGGTCAAAGATGGTTGCACCCATGTGGACACAAGATGGCCGCCACCAGATGGCCAGCAGAGGTGGGCAGTTGGGAGGGATCAGGCCAGCAGGGGAGGCCAGTTGTGGGTGATAAGGCCAACAGGGGAGGGCAGTTGGGGGTGATCAGGCTGGCAGAGGAGGGAAGTTGGGGGCAACCGGGCCTGCAGGGTAGGGCAGTTGGGTGGGACCCAGGCCTGCAGGGGAGAGCAGTTGGGGGGGGACCAGGCCTGCAAGGGAGGGCAGTTGGGGGTGACCAGGTCTACAGGGGAGGGCAGTTAGGGGTGACTAGGCCTGAAGGGGAGGGCAGTTAGGGGCAATCAGGCTGGCAGGCAGGTGAGCAGTTGGGAGCCAGCAGTCCTGGATTGTGAGAGGGATGTCCAACTGCCCGTTTAGGGCCCTATCCTACCGGGATTCATGCCCAAACGGGCAGTTGGACATCTCTCGAGTGGTCCCAGATTGGAGAGGGTGCTGGCTGGGCTGAGGGACACCTCCCCCCCCGATGCACGAATTTCATGCACCAGGCCTCTAGTATCAGAATAAAGAGTTTGGATTTGTTTCTACAGATAATTGGAGGAAAGTGACTTATATAGCTTCAATTGTTGAGTAGAAAGTTTGTTTGATGTTGGCCTTTTAGATGTTGAATCATGTCTTCCAAACTATATGTTTTCGTCTATGTGTTATTGAGTATACCTTCAGTCAGTATTTATAAGCAGCGTTTTTATTTGTTTCAATTAGTGTTGACAACATTTCTCTGTACCCCTAAGATCAAAAGCAGCAATCAGGACAGAGATCTCTGATATTTGGAGATACGGTCCTTTTTGCTCATCCTGACTCTCACAAGCTGTGTGGGCAAGCTGTTCCTGGGACTCTTGCTCAGTTGCTACCATAAGAGGTGAAATTGACTGAAATTAACTGCAATTTATCATTCAAGCTCTCCCCTGAAAGATATAAACCTTCTGTAGACTCCAGATTTCCAAAATAATAACATTAGGCAGATTCTGCCAGGGCAATTGTCCACATGGGGACACAGAGTTCTGGTGCTACCCATACTGTCATCTACCCAGATGAATACACACACACACACACACACACACACATATGTACTGTATATGTGTATTCATATGTACATATATGTGTGTGTGCATATTATACATGAATACACACACACACACATATTAGATGATATCTTTCAACTGTTCAATATAATTTAGAAAGTCAAAGGAGATTTAGAGGAATGTAATATCGGTAGTTCCCCCAAATTCTTAAAATGTAACAAAACAGTGATAAGTGGATTTGAATTGCATGAGGAGTGTGAGAATAAAGAGTTTGGTATCAATTCTACAGATAATTGGAGGAAGCTGAACCATATAGCTTTGATGGTTGGATAGAAAGTTTATTTTGTTTGTTTGATGTTCTTTTAGATGTTGAATAATGTCTTCCGAACTATATGTTTTAGTATATTTTATGATGAGATATACCTTTAGTCAGTATTTACAAACTGTTTTTGTTTGTTGAGGCAATTAAGAAGAAGATTCTATATGTAGGATGTATATTTTCTAACAGCTAGAATAAATGAGATAATTTGACAATTTATTGATGAGCTTAGATAATAGAAGCTTAGGATACGTTATTTGAATTTGTGTCTGTATATTTGTGTAACCTCTGATTATGTACTGCTATAATCAAGTTCATTAAAGAAGAGATAACTACAAGTGGAGATAATTATATGGTGCATTTTTTAGTTTTGTCCTTAAGGAGATTGTGATGTGATACCACATATTAAATTTCCAGATTCCATATAAAATTTATTATTGTTGTTGGCTAACTTTTGTTTGTTGTATTTCCTATTTTTTGAAATTCTATTTTATGCTAATATTTTCACTGTTCCTTGAATGACTATCAATACATAGTTCAGTTAAAAGCATCCATAGAGTAGAGAAAATTCTGCTAGAAAATGTTTTGGAGATGTGCCTACTCACTATTTACATTGGCATTTGCAGTCTTCAGTATAATCAAAATGAGTTAATGTAATGTTGTACTAAGTAAGCAAATGGCTTAATTTTGCAGGAATTAAACAGTCAGTAAAATAGGGAATTTGAATTTGGTGCATAAGTGCAATAACTTGAAAAGGACAGCAGGGTTTTATGTGTGTGTGCATAAATGAAAAAATAATAGACAGAAAATATTTCAATATTGGAAAGCAGATCAGATCTTGGTGATTGTAGGAGATGCTAGCACTATAGAATTATTTTTCTTCCAACAGATAAAACAAATTGACAATACAAATTCAAAAATGATTTAAGTATATTAATATATTTATATATAATTTTATATCTAACTAGAGGCCTGGTGCATGAAATTAATGCATGGGGGGGTGCAGTGTGTCCCTCAGCCCAGCCTGCACCCTCTCCAATCTGAGACCACTCGAAGGATGTCCGACTGCCTGTTTAGGCCCGATCCCAGTAAGATCGGGCCTAAACGGTCAGTCTGACCTCCCTCTCACAATCCCGGACTTCTGGCTCCCAACTGCTCACCTGCCTGCCAGCCTGATCACCCCCTAACCACTTCCCAGCCAGCCTGATTGATGCCTAACTGCTCCCCTGCCAGCTTGATTGCTCCTAACTGCCCTCCCCTTCAGGCCTGGTCACCCCTAACTGCCCTCCCCTTCAGGCCTGGTCACCCCAACTGCCCTCCCCTTCAGGCCTGGTCACCCCAACTGCCCTCCCCTCAGGCCTGGTCCCCCCCAACTGCCCTCCCTTGCCAACCTGGTCACCCCTAACTGCCCTCCCCTGCCAGCCTCATTGCCCCTAACTGCGTTCCCCTGCTGGTCTGGCCCCCCTGCAACTGCCCTCCCTTGCAGACCTGGTCCCTCCCAACTGCCCTTCCCTGCAGGCCATCTTGTGGTGGTCATCTTGTGTCCACATGGGGGGAGCCATCTTGTGTGTTGGAGTGATAGTCAATTTGCATATTACTCTTTTATTAGATAAGAGGATATATAGTGATGTCAATTTTAATAGTTGATTTTACCATAAAAATTAAAAATATTAAAATCATGTTATATATTTACTATGCATAATGCACTGTATATTTTATATACCTCAGCTTATTTATTTTTTCAATGTCTTTATGAAATACTGATATGGGAAATTTGGACCGGAATGCATGTTGTTCCCCTGGGCAGGATGGTTTCCAGGCGCTTGTTGGGTGCAGTTGAAGAATGAAACCATGGGCAAGAGATGGTATAGCAAAAGGTGGGCATTTATTAAGAAACAAGCACAGACTCTCATTTGGGGAGGAGGAAGAGTCCCACTGAGTCCATTTTCCACGGCTTATAGAGGCTGCGGTTTTTTTGTGCCTCTATATCCCCACTGATTGACCACTATTTCCCTTTTGATTTGGGCACTATAGCAACTCCTGAGCTCAAACCTCACGTGAAGTACTTGAGGTTCCTTCCTTCTCTTCCCTTATTGTCCTCCTATTCCCTCTGGGCTTTCTTCCCTTTATTCTGTAAATGTGTACCTTTTGCTATTCCTAGCTTGCTTATCATATGAAAATGTAACTTCTGCTGCTCCCAGCTCCCTTATCTTATGGAAATGTACCCTGTACAGCTCTGTAGCCCTGTGCTTTTTCCATGGACCCCTTAATTCCTAAAATTTCCTAAACCTGCCTATTTCACCACTAAAATTTCCTTTCAATACTTTTTGAACTTTATTTTTATCATGATACAATTATAGATGTCCTCATTTCTCCCCTTTTCCCACCTTCAGTCATCTTCTCTCTCCCTTCTCTCTGTCCATCACCACATTATTATCTGTGTCTACGGGTTATACATATACCAGAGGCCCAGTGCACAGAAATTCATGCACTCGGGTGTCCCTCAGCCCAGCCTGCGCCCTCTCACAGTCCGGAAGCCCTTGGGGGATGTCTGACTGATAGCTTCAGCCTGGTCCCTGGGGGGAGCAGGCCCAAGCTGCAGTCTGGCCTCCCTCTGCAGGAAGTGACCAGTGGGCCGATCAGGGGATGGCGCCTGCCAGTTAGCAGCTGGCCCTGCCCCCCATCGCCCCTCTGCTGTTGCCAGTTGCTGCAGCCCCCAATCACTGTCCCCTCCCTCTGCCCACTGGCACCTGCCTTGACTGGCCTGGTGCCGCCCACTCACTGGCCCCACTGCCCCGCCAACATGTTGTTCCGCTGTTTGGTTGATTTGCATATTAGGCTTTTATTATATAGGATAGTATGAGGAAAGTACAATGTATTTAATTGAAGCAGTGTGTCCAAAATCAAGCACCTGATAACTTACTGAGCCAGCATTTCAAGGCAGGCTTTCTAATGCTAAGGTTCTGTGCTTGAAAATTTTTTAGTGCTGCCCAGTGTGAGGTCTACTTAGCAAAGAGCATCATGGGGGGATGAGGGTTTCTGGAAGCAGTGGCTACTTTTTTCTTGACCTAGAAGAATTTGCAGAAGTAATATTTACACTTAGAAAAAAATAAACCTTATATTTTTATGCTGAGATGGTCAGGGTGCAGTCAAGAATATTTTGAACAGAGGCATCATTATGAACAGAGATATGCAGGTTCATAGTTTTGCAGGAGATATACACAGAGTTCAGACATATTTTGAATGGTAACTTAGAGTCAGATTGTTAAACATTTTCACTTGAGTTCATAGGATGAAACTTGAATTATATTATATTGGAAATAAGAATGTATTCAGTAAAGAAAATAGACTACAAATCATAATTCATAACTTGGTAATCACTTCCTTTAGCTTCAAGCAGGTGGACTAATTTAGATGCTGAGTTATCAAGAGCAATATTAAAAGACATGCATCGATTTTTTCCATTCATATATATGTTTATTCTCTTCTACACATGTTTGACTATATAAGACCCACCTATTCTATGGTTTAATAGCACTATGATCCAAATCATTCTATTTTAATTCTGCATTTCAATCATTTTTTTGACTTGTTGTTTCCCAAGAAGAACAAAAATGAATATCCAGCAAGTAAAAAAGATCAACATTTTTGTGAGTCAGATGGAACTTTTTCTGATTCCTATCTGAGCCCACACTTTGAACAACATTGTTAACGCTTTAAAAAAATACCTTTTTCAAAAATCATTATTGTTGAAAGTATTACATATGTATCCTTTTTCCCCATTAACCCATTATATCCTTATCTATCAAATGGTATGAATTTATTTCTAATACATGTTGCTATGATAACAATGTAAGATAGGGAGCACACATTAGTGTGGTAAATGATTATTAGTTTCTATCTTTTCACCATGCCTACTTCTGGTCATTACTTTGCAGTAGAATCAACAATCATTAAGTTTTAGCTGAAACATTCTGTGCTATACTTAGCAGTTTAATTTGGGTTTCATCAAGAAAGCCAAGGCCAGGCATGGTGTTATGTTAGAGGAGGGTCATGAACAGGGCTTGAATCATTGACTATTTTAAATCTTCTCCCATCATTAGTAAGTTAGTTACGGGATTTGAGAAGTCAGAGTGATCTTAAAGGTATAGATTAGTAGTGACATAAACATGTTTTGGTGTTGTTTTCAATTACTTGCAGTTAGCTTCAAAACTGATCTTTAAGAAGAAATAGAGCTTTAGTTTCCTAAACGTTGCTGAATAATGAAATCATGTAGTGAGCTTCTAAAACTCTGGATAACGAAGTCATACCCCTTATCAATTAAATCCATATTTCTGAAGTTAAGAGGCAAGAATCATTGTCAGTATTTTAAAAGACACCTCTCCACGCCCTCCTCCTGGTGATTCCATTGCCCAGCAAAGTTTTAGGACCACTGGCTTTGGAAAATGTTATTTTCCAATTTGGGGTTCAAACTAAGATTTTTATGTAGGGCTGAAAAGCAAACAAATTATTTTAAAGTTATTGACTTTTCATTATAAGCCATAAGGATTTTCAAATGTCTTCAAACATTTGCAAGTGATATTATTTTTTGTTTAATATGCAAAGTAACATAAAGCTTACATTATTGCATTTCTAGAATTATAAACAAAAATCTTTCACTTCCAGTGTTTGGATTCAAATGGGCATGGAAGTGGCTATAGATCTGTAGATTTAAATGTTGGGCAATCTCTCTAAATTCAGATATCTAAGAATTGTTTCTGTCTCTTTTCTAATTGAAAATGCAGTATTTTTTGTGTTTTTTTATTCCATCAAATTCAGCAGAAAGCATGATGACTTATAAGCCTCTTTCAGCTTAAATGGCTCTTAACTGCATTCAGCAGAACTTTCCTTTAGAAATTGTGCAATAAACTCCATTATCAAGTAGATATTACCAGAAATTGTTATTACACCTGAGTTGTATTCTTCTGTGAATTCTTCTGTTATATCTCATTTTATATTCTTGATTCCACTTAAATTAATTATTTTCTTCTCTTGAAATATTGCTTCTATAACACTACCATCACTTTGTTTTTAGCTGCAATGGCCTTACTTAATACAGATATTATGGCAACTTGTCATTTAGGTAGAATTTAGTAATGCTGAAGAAGTATACATTTTATCCTTACTATGTTTTATGTATATTTTATATGTATATAAGCTCCTTTAGAATGTCAGAATTTGTCTTCACTCAATGAACTATTGACATAATATCGACTTTGTCAGGAAATAGATCTATCAAATAAAGTAACCCAATTGCTTAATGGTAAACAAGCTGAAAAGGAAATAGTGGAAGTGTAGCTCAAGTAATCATATCCAATCATGGTCATTATGTAGGATACATTTTTATAAGAGTGCTAGGTGGTATTTTTTCTTCCCTTTTTTTTTTTTTGACAGTGTGAATTCAGAATGCATTTGTTGTTAGAAAAAAGTTATTCTAGCAATATGCTTTCACTAATTACTTGCATAAGGACCAATAATTCATAGCATGCTGATATAATAAAGTAAACATACTCTATATTTTATTTTAGGTAACTTAGTTTGTATAAGGAGATTAGCCAATCTCAACTCTACTGGTAAAATATAAGCAGCATAATACAGCTTGGATAAATAATTAAAATTTACTATCAAGTTAATTTTTAAAATGCACTTGCACCATCAGATCATGTTGATTTTATGAACTGTTTATGCAGCAATGCAGGAATTGAGGAAATGTATGTGCATTCTAAATAAAAAGCATTAAGTATTCATGAGCTTGTAGAGTGGTGTATGTGGACATACAGGGTGCATATATTTATGTGCATATTTAAATTAGACTCAGTGTTTTAAATATAAAATGAACATTCCTTATTATCTGCAAAAGAATAGTTGATGCACATATTAGAAAATTTAAGTTTCTTAAAGTTACCAGATGTAGAAAAAAATTGATGGCACATACTATAAAATAATTTTGAGAAGTTACTAACTTCCCAAAATCTTTGCAAGAAAAACTCCTTCAATTTAATTTGTGCCCAGTGTAATCCAATAACTGTCTGAAACATATATGCATATAATTCTGAAATAATTGGTGCATAGTCAAAAATGTATATTCAAATAAAACAAATTCCGACATTGTAAAACTATTTCCTAGACATTATTCATAAACAAACACTTTTGAAAAATACAAACTTCATCTTTTCTGCTTAAAGTTGATTCAAACATCTTTCTGAATTTTCAACTTAATTTATTTTATACTTATTCTCTGTACAGTAGCATTGAGATTTTGATGATTCTCCAAATACTTCCTCATCATTAGTCACATCTTCCTAACTGAATGACAAATTTCAGACATTCACTCATTAACATTTTAAACTTATATTTGATACCACATCATTTACCACTTTGTATAGTGCATGTTGGGAAGGGATATGTATTCTATATAATTTTTTCAAATTAGTGCCCACCTCTAAATCCATTAATTTGTGTTAAATCATTATGGAATTCCCTGTGGTTTATATGTATTTTGGCCTATTACCAATAATCCTAATATATAAAAACCCAGGGTCTGTAACGACTGTCGAAGGCTTGACTGAACACCGGAAGTCAGTCCTGCAGTCAGTGCTGGGTTGCCACAGACTGCTGCTGGTGCAGGTGCAGCAACCCAGCACTGACTGCCAAGGGGGCTGCAGATCAGGCCCAGAGAGAGGCCCAGGGAGAGGCAGGGTCTGATCCGCAGCCTCCGTAGCAGCTGTTGATAAGCTGTTGCCTCTCTTTCTCTCCAGGCTTCACCAGCAACTGCACCTTTGTTTCTCTCCAAGCCTCCACCGGGGCTGCTGATCAGCCCCACCTCTCTGATCAGGCCCGGAGATAGTCCCAGAGACACTGGCATAGAAACCGACTAATCAGAACCAAATCTGGGTGAACTGTGAAGAGCCAATGGCTGCCTAGGAGGTGGAGCTTTTGACACTGACTGGCATAGAAACCGACCAATCAGAACCAAATTGGCCGGCAGGGGAGGGCAGTTGGGGGCAGATCAGGCTGGCAGGGGAGGACAGTTGGGGAAACCAGGCCAGCAGGGAGGGCAGTTGGGGGTGAGATCAGGCCGGCAGGAGAGGGCCACTGGGGGCGAGATCAGCCAGCAGGGGAGGTCAATTAGGGATGATCAGGCAGGCAGCCAGAGGCACTTAGGGTCAATCAGGCTGGCAGGGGAGAGCAGTTGGGGGTGAGATCAGGCTGGAAGGGGAGGGCAGTTGGGGGCAACCATGCCAGCAGCAGAGGGCCATTGGGGCCAAGATCAGGGTGGCAGGGGAGGACATTTGGGAATGAGATCAGGCTGGCAGGGGAGGGCAGTTGGGGGCAACCGGACCAGCAGGGGAGGACCATTGGGGGCAAGATCAGGCCAGCAGAGGAGGGCAGTTGGGGGCGAGATCAGGCTGGCAGGGGAGGGCAGTTAGGGGTGATCAGGCAGGCAGAGGCAGTTGGGGGCAAGATCAGGCCTGCAGGGGAGAGCAGTTGGGGGTGTGATTAGGCTGGCAAGGGAGGGCACTTAGGGGCAATCAGGCAGGCAGGCAGAGGAGTTAGGGGCGATCAGGCAGGTAGGCAGGCAGGTGAGTGGTTAGAAGCCAGCAGTCCCAGATTGCAAGATCAGGAATTGGGCCTAAACCGGCAGTCAGACATCCCCCAAGTGGTCCCTGATTGGAGAGGGTACAAACTGGGCTGAGGGAACCCCCCCTCCATACACGAATTTCATGCACTGGGTCACCAGTAGTACTATAAGGTTAATATTTATATCATGCATTACAGTTTCATTATACTTTTATACCAAGATTACTTTACATCTAATGCAATACTGAGAAATTTAATATCCTAGTACCGTGGTTGGCAAACTACAGCTCACTAGCCTCATGCAGCTCTTTGGCTCCTTGAGTGTGGCTCTTCCACAAAATACCATGGCCTGGGTAAGTCTATTTTGAAGAAGTGGCATTAGAAGAAGTTTAAGTTTAAAAGATTTGGCTCTCAAAAGAAATTTCAATTGTTGTACTGTTGATATTTGGCTCTGTTGACTAATGAGTTTGCCAACCACTGTCTTAATAGAATTGCTCTCAGTGTAGAAGTGATTGTTGTAGCTTTTCAAGAGGTTGAGTCCATCACCTTGATTTCATTAGAACAAATTATGATCAACTCAAATATCAAGGCAAATAAAACAATGGGCAAAGGACCTGAATAGACACTTCTCCAAAGTGGACTTATAAATTGCTAAAAGACATGAAAAACTGCTAATGCTACTAATCATCAGAGAAATGCAAATTAAAACAACAGTGAGATATAACCTCACACCTGCCAGAATAGCTGCCATCAGTAAATCAATAAACAACAAATTCTGGAGATGATTTATAGAAAAGGAAACCCTAATGCACTGTTGATGGGAATGCAGATTGGTGTAGTCACTATGGAAAACAGTGTGGTGTTTCCTCAAAAAATTAAAAATGAAACTGCCTTTTGATTCAGTGATCCCACTTCTGGGAATATATTCTAAGAATCCTGAAACACCAGTTTGAAAGAATTTATACCCTCCTATGATCATAGCAGTGTTATTAATAATAGCCAAGATTTGGAAACAGCCCAAATGTCTATGAGTATGTGAGTGGATAAAAAAAAAAAAAAAAACAACAAAAAACTGTGGCACATGAACACAATGGAATACTACACAGCTGTAAAAAGAAGGAATGCTTACCTTTTGTGACAGCATGGATAAACCTGGAGATTATTATGCTAAGCAAAATAAGTCACTTAGAGAAAGACAAATATAATATGTTCTCACTTATATGTGTAATCTAATCAACAAAAAAACCTGATGACCAAAATAGAACCAGAGGCATGGATATATGGTATAGACTGACAAATGTCAGAGGGGAAGTGATTGGGGTGAACTGGATGGAAGAAGGTGAAGATAATAGCCAAAGAACATATATGTATAGTCCATGGGCACAGACAGCAGTGTGGTGAGGGCCAGAGGGAGGGGATAGCAGGATCTGGGTGGAGGTGGGAAAAGGAGGGAAAATGGGGAACAGCTGGAATAATGTTAACAATAAAAATAAAACGATATGCTGAAACGGGTTTGGCTCAGTGGATAGAGCGTCAGCCTGCGGACTGAAGGGTCCCGGGTTCGATTCCGGTCAAGGGCATGTACCTTGGTTGCGGGCACATCCCCAGTGGGGGGTGTGCAGGAGGCAGCTGATCGATGTTTCTTTCTCATCGATGTTTCTAGCTCTCTATCCCTCTCCCTTCCTCTCTGAAAGTATCAATAAAATATATTAAAAAAAATAAAAATAAAAATAAAACGATAGATGAGTAGATATTTATTTTCAGTCTCAATTTAGCATGTTAAAATCCAATCTCAGAAACCAGTAAGAGTATTCATTAATGCCCTTTATAGTCTCTGATCTTCTGATTCTGGGAACATAATAGAATTGTACTTTCCTAATATTTTTTTTAAAGATAACCATGGCCAATGAGATGAGAGATCAAGAAATAGCTGTCAGTATCCTGTAGAAGCTTTAAGTGCCAGTGCACATTTCCCTGTAAAGGTGCAGGTAAATAATTTTATTGATATTGGGCTTCCATTAGCCTCCATCCCTTTTTGAGCTTTCTGTCCCTTCTTGATCATGTAGTATAAATAAATAAATAAATAAATAAATAAATAAATAAATAAATAAATAACTTTGTTGTTTAGGGCCAGTAAGTTTTGAGTTAAAACACCATATAACAATAGAACTAAACACCATATAACAATATAACTTGATTGATATACTAGTACTTAAACTAAAGCAATTTCAATTATTAAAAATACTAGAGGCCCAGTGCACTAAATTCATGCACAGGTAGGGTCCCTAGCAGCTGCAGGCTGCTGGCTGAAGCCTCCCTTGCCCGGCTGCAGGCTGTTGGCTGGGGCCTTCCTTTGTTCTGCGCCGTTCCCTGGCAGTCAGCACACGTCATAGCGAGCGATCAAACTCCTGGTTGGTTGAACTCCCGAGTGGACACTTTGCATATTAGGGGACACTTTGCATATATATATATATATATATATATATATATATATATATATATATATATATTATAGCACACTTAACTTAATCACTATTTTTTTTCAGTTGCATTGAATTTGTCCAGTATTATTATTAGATCTATATTCAATTTTGGGGATGGGGTGATAAATACCTGTATTCTACATATACAGATCCTCTGTAAAAAAAAAAATACATTTTAATTAAGCAATAAACTCAACTGAATTTCTGCTCATAAATTTAATTTCCTGTCTAAAAATTATATCCTTAGAGCATAACAGCTTAATAATAAATTTGGTCCAGCCAGTGTGCTAGACAGGCTTGCTGTCAGATTTGATATAAGGAACTTGCAGAAGAGAATATCTAATCTTCAAATGCAAAAGTGTAAATTATGAAAGTTATTTGAAAGGAGTAAATTTAAATTAAGAATTTTACTGAGATGTGAACCCGATCTTTCTCCTTGTTTACAACCTTATTCTATTCTTAAATTTTGTCAAGCTATAGAGCTCTCACAATATTAAATTCTCCTCTCTGTCATATTTAGTGATTTAATGTTTTACCCTTGGATGTTTCATTTCTATAGCAGATGAGTAATGTGTGAGCCCAAGGCAAAGCTCTAACTGCCATCTTCCCAACCTATTTTGCCATTTCCCACATTCCAAATACACTGAAACACACATGATCTCTCTCACATACACACACATGAAAATTTATGACTATCTCCATTTGCCATTAAGAATTTCAGATGATAACGCAAAAGAAGCTCCCATTGAATACTGAATAGATAATCATACTTAATAGAACTGGTCTATTATATGTTCCTTATGGCTAACATACAAAGCTTGCAATATTTCTCTAAGGTTACTGGAGACAACAAAACTCATTTTAACCCATTCTTTTGGTCTTATATTATTATATCATACATTCATTCTGCCTCAATGAGGAAAAAAAAAAGACCTACAAGCTATGTTTTTCAGTATACAACATACGTATTTTCCTGCTCTATTCTTACAAATTTGCAGTTTCAAATGTTCACTTCCACACACTAAAAGTTTTCTGCCAGATTATGAAACAGATATTTTTAGGGCTGAAAAAGACGTTTTAGGAAATTTTAGAAATTAAGAGGACCATGGAAGAAGCACAGGGCCAAAGAACAGCAGAAGGTACATTTCCATAGAATGAGGGAGCTGGGAACAGCAAAAGGTCTATATTTACAAAATAAAGGGAAGGAAGCCCTTCATCCAGAAGGAGAAGAAGAAAGCCCAAAGGGAATAGAAAAACAATAAGGAAGAAGGGGGGAAGAACATCACATGTTCCATGTGAGGTTTGACCTTTGAGCTCAGGAGTTACTATAGTAACCAGTCTAAGGGAATAGTGACCAATCAGAGGGGCTATCAAGGCAACAATATCTGCAGCCTTTATAAGCCATAGGGAAAAGGAACTCAGCGGGACCCTTTCCCCCTCCCCACATGGGAGTTGATACTTGTTCTTTAATAAATTTCCACCTTTGCTATATCATCTTCTGTCTGTGGATTCATTCTTCAATTCCTGCGGACAAAGAATCCGGGTTCCAGTCCAGGGTAACATCACATGTTCCAGTCCCAAAATCCATATCAATTACATTTTTCACATTGCACTGATTCACTTCACAGTGACTCCTACTCTCCAACTTTACTGATTTTTAATGTCAGAAGTTTCAGTGTGGAATTATTTTATAATAGATTTTTTTTGAAGTTTAAGTTTATTTTATTTTTATTTTATAATAGATTTATTGTGATACTAGTAGCCCTGCACGCAAATCCGTGTGCCAGTATCTCACCAGTAGCTTGCTGCAACCCTCCAGAAGCTCTCTGCCCACTGCCCTGCCCTCCTGTATCTCCCTTCAACCCCCCACCTGTCCCTTATAGCTTGCTGCCCTGCCCCCTCCTGTAGCTTTCCTCCCTCCCCACCTCCGCTCTTAGCTCACGGCCCCACCCTCCTGCTGATCCATGATCTAGTCATTAAGTGGCTGGTAGTTACCCTTCATGGCATATTACATCTTTATTATATAGGATTATTTATATGCTAAACTATGCACCTTTTAAAGTGTACAATTGAGTGGTTTATAGTATATCCACAGAGTTGTGAGATCATCATTGCTATCTAACTTTAGAAAATACCATCACTTTCCCCAAAAGCCCTATGTACATTAGGACTCATTTCCCCTTCCTCTCTTGCAAACAGGCCAAGAATACCACTAATTTTGGTCTCCACAGATTTGTCTTTTCTGGACATTTCACATGAAAGGAATCATAGGCAGCTGTGAAATCAAAGAAAAGTAGACAAATGCACAATACAGTATATTAAAAACCAAGTTCATACCACAGTAATAAAAAAAAATGTGTTCAATTAACCCAAAAAGTAGTGTTCCACTAATGGAAGACTTTATCTACATAGAGAGTTGATACCATGTGTATTATCCATTCTGCAATCTGAAGTCTTCAAAATAATAATTCTAGGCTATAGAAACACTCAAAGAAAATAATAGGTACTATATAAGCAGGCAAGGACAGAGATATTACTAAAACCTTAAGTCTATAATAACAATTAACTTGTCTGTCATTGTGATAAGACTCTAATGGAACAACTACAGACCTAAATGCTTCTGTGGGACAGGTACATAAGGAGTGATATTTCTTTAGGTAATCCCTACAACAACCCTTATATAATCTCCAAATACTATATTGTGATTGGTTCTATGATACATTATTGCTATTTAGAATTAACAAAATTTTAATTTCTCTGTTCCAATTTATTCATAGGTATGAAATTAACAAAAGATAACTTTCTAAAAATGTTTAAAAGGAAATAAATGAAAAATTTTAGCATAAAAATTCATTAAGAATTTTAAAAGCTTAGAATTAAGTCTTTGGAAATCTAGCAACATAAAATCATTCTTTACATTGCTCTCCATAATACTACAATAAACACATACAAAGATCACATACAAGGTAAAATATTTCATTACTTGGTTTACTTTTCTAAGCTATCCATCATTAAATTTTAATTTTTTTCAAGACAAAAAAAACTTTCATAGAAGTCTTTTTAAAAGTTTTACACAAAAAGGTGATAGGAAAATTATGCTTGTCTGACAATGTGAGTAATACAGATAATTTATTTGCCCTTAAAGTAACAGAAAAAAACTAATTTTTGAGTACAATGAAATTAAAAGGTTTTAGCATGCGTGATCTGAACAATGTGAGATTAATTTTTAATATAGTGAATTAATTATGCAGGTAATGAGGAACAGAATATATACTATTTCTAATTCAAATAAATAGAAAAATGGCCCAGATCTTAAAATAAATAAATACCATCCATCATAGACACACCCTAACTTATGTTTATTGGAAAATATTAATGGCAACAGATATAACAGAATGTTAAATGAATTCTATTGCTGATTTTGTTTTACGAAATTACATTTCATTTCAACCCTCATCTGTAACTTTCTGTGGAGTTAATCACAGGACATTACTCATTTTTGAAGGTGTTAATGTACCATAAAGGATTTGTATTATCATTAGACATTCTATCCATGCCAGGTGTTACATGTTGTCTGCATCTGCCCTGAAGTTCATTTAATAGCTTATAAATCTTTATGACCATATGATGTGTTTCTATAGGATCGCTTGCATCCTTTAAAGGAATCTATTAAAATAAATATTATAAAATTAAATTGTTCTTTAAAACTTTTTATATAACACAATACCTATTGATTAATTTAAAATATTTTGCTTTTAATAATATTTAGTTGTATTATTTGAGCAACCTTTATATATATGAATATACATTTATTGAGATTATAATATGCTAGAGGCCCAGTGCACTAAATTCGTGCACGGGGGGAGGGGTGTTCCTCAGCCCAGCCTGCACCCTCTCACAGTGGGATCAGGCCTAAACGGGCAGTCAGACATCCTTCTCACAATCCAGGACTGCTGGCTTCCAACTGCTCCCCTGCTTGCCTTCCTGATTGCCCCTAACCGCTTCTGCCTGCCAGCCTGATCACCCCCTAACCACTCCCCTGCCAGCCTGATTGATGCCAGCTGCTCCGCTGCCAGCCTGTTTGCCCCTAACAGCCCTCTTCTACAGGCCTGGTCATCCTTAACTGCCCTCCCCTGCAGGCCTGGTTACCCCTAACTGCCCTCCCCTGCAGGCCTGGGTCCCCCCAACTGCCCTTCCCTGCAGACCCAGTCACCCCCAACTTCCCTCCTCTGCCGGCCGGGTCACCCCTAACTGTCCTCCCTTGCAGGCCTGGTTCCTCCCAACTGCCCTCCCCTGCTGGCCATCTTGTGGTGGCCATCTTGTGTCCACATGAAGGTGGCCATCTTTGACCACATAGGCACAGCCATCTTGTGTGTTGGAGTGATGGTCAATCTGCATATTACTGTTTTATTAGATAGGATAGAGGCCTGGTGCATGGGTGGGGGCCAGCTGGTTTGCCCTGAAGGATGTCCCCGATCAGGGTGGGGGTTCCCTTGTGGCGTGGGGCGGCCTGGGTGAGGGGCCTGTGGTGGTTTGCAGGCCAGCCATGCCCCCTGGCAACCTAAGCAGTGGCCCTGGTATCTGGGATTTATTTATCTTCTACAATTGAAACTTTGTAGCCTGGAGTGGAGCCAAGCCTCCTGCTCGCTCCATGGCCACAGCCATTTTTGTTTGGATTTATGTATCTTCTATAATTGAAACTTTGTAGCCTTAAGTGGAAGCCAAAGCAGGCCAGGGCTGCAGAAGCTTGGCTTCCTCCATCCCCAGGGGGAACCCTAGCCTCCTGCTCTCTCCAGCTCCATGGCTGCCGCCATTTCTGTTGGGATTTATTTATCTTCTATAATTGAAACTTTGTAGCATTGAGTGGAGGCCTGGGCCTGCAAGGGCAGGTGGAAAGCTTGGCTCCTCCATTGCCGGGAAAACCCAAGCCTCGCTCTTGCTCTCTGTGGCTGCAGCCATCTTGGTTGGGTTTATTTGCATATTCCCTCCTGATTGGTTGGTGGGCATGACTGGTGGGCGTGGCTGTGGGTGTAGCAGAGGTATGGTCAGTTTGCATATTACTCTTTTATTAGATAGGATTATCATATAATATCATATGGTGACTTGGGATCTAATCCCTGGAAGATAAATCACTTTACATATCCTAGATTCCGTTTTTATTCTGCAAATCATTGTATTTGAATTAGATAATTTACAAGCAGTTACATTTTAAAAAATGTTGGTTTTATGATAATTACTAAATTGTGAACTATTTCCCAACAAAAATTATAAATAAATATTTCATACATTAAAGATATTCCTTTATCACAGGTAGACTATACAAAAGTATATTAATTTAATTTGTTTATTTTACATTCTATATTTTCTTTTTTTTTTAATATATTTTATTGATATTTTACAGAGAGGAAGGGAGAGGGATAGAGAGCTAGAAACATCGATGAGAGAGAAACACCGATCAGCTGCCTCCTGCACACCCCCCACTGGGGATGTGCCTGCAACCAAGGTTCATGCCCTTGACCGGAATCGAACCCGGGACCCTTCAGTCCACAGGCCGACGCTCTATCACTGAGCCAAACCAGTTTCGGCTACATTCTATATTTTCAACAAATATATCTAAATATACATTTCTGTAGAAATTAAGTAGAATTTACATTAACAAAACAATAGATCCAAAAGAAATTTTTAATGTAATTTGATCACTCAACTATTTGAGCAAGAGACTAAGGAAAATTTTTCATTAAAACATGCAATGGGGGGATAAGGACACATATGTAATACCTTAATCAATGAAGAAAAAAATAAAATAAATTAAAGTACAAAAATAAAATAAAATAAAAGGGCTGTGTATACACACGCACACTCACACACACACAAACATGCTTTCTTCCTAATAAAAATTATTTTAAAGATATTTAGGCTAGACTCGACATCTAAACATCTAGAGCTATTTAACAAATTCTGTTTTAAAATAAGAGGAAGCCTCTATCTGTCTCTATTTTTCTTTCTTCCCTCTCTCTCCTTTATTCTTTCTATGAAATATCCCTGGGGTTCAATAGCAACATTTAGAAAAATAGAAGATTCATCATTGGGATGTTTAGAGTTCAGGCAATATTATTTAGCTTTATGCGATATATTTAATTAATAAAACATTTGTATGTATCATTAAGCCATAAGCTCATAAAAAAAAAGTTAGAATGTATACATTGGGTCCTTCTTAGGCCAATCAAAAGTTTCTGTCATTATTCGTAGTTGATGGTTATAATGGTCTTCTTTTGTGTCTATAATATACCTCGGCTTTTTTACAGTATAGCAGAAATCCAGAAATACTTAAAAAATTCTATTATTCAGTAATTATTTTTCAAAATTACAAACAAAGAAGCAGATATTCAACATAGTAATTATTATTTTAGCAAATGTCTAAGCAAAGTTGTTAATGTAGATTTGGTCCTTACAATGAGAGTTTTTTTGTTTATTTGTTTGTTTGTTTTACATAATCACAGAGAGAAAACTGGGCATAATATCTGTTATATAATATTTATGTAAGGCTGCTTGTCAGTATACATTTAAACAATCATGGGTGAGTATCCAGAGTTCCTAATGATTTGCATGTGTTTCCTCAATTCTGTCAGTAACTCTATAAGGTAGATAGAAGCTTGTACATAGTGAACTGAGGCACAGGGACAGTAAGAAACATTAAAGGCTATAGGTTCAAGCAGTGAAGTGACAGGATCTGTGTGCATAATCAGTACACTTTGTAGGTTTTCAGTATTTTAATGATCACCACACATACACTGAGTGGCTAGATTATTATGATCTCTGAACGCATAATAATCTGGCCACTCAGTGTATATCCTATATAATAAAAGGCTAATATGTAAATTGTCCCCTCTACCAGGAGTTCTACCAGCAGGCAGGCTGGCCAACTGCCCATGTCCCCTCCCCCTGGTTAAGCTGGCCAGACCCAACCCATGCACAAATTCATGCACCAGGCCTCAGTGCATGAATATATATTAGAGGCCTGGTTCAGAGATCATAATAATCTGAACACTCAGTGTATTGTAGAGTAGTAGACAAATTTATAATCTTACATGTTCCCCAATTTAAATTCATTATCTTCCTTTTCTCCACTTATTCTTATAATTATTTCAAAAATTTTTTTCACTTTTAAGTATATATTATTAACACCTCTAGATTTTTATGATATAAAAATAATTAAAGTAAAATTACAGATGTAAAATGATTGTGAAATGCTCATTCCAAACTTTGAACAAAAATTTGATATTGATCAGGAGCTTCAACATCAATTGTTATGTGACTGTGGACCATTTTCAGTCATGAGAATGGAGGTTTTGTTTTGTTGTTTCTGCCTGGAATGCTCAGTCTCTGAATTAGTTCTGTGTCCTATTGCTTTTCCATTTCTTAGAATTGTTCTGTTCTGTTCTTTCTCATCTGATGTAATAAGAACACCCACATTGGCAAGTATATAGTTAATGCTATCTTATGAAAAATGCAAAAATCAAATATGTGCCCTTTAGATAAAGCAAGATTTTTCTTTGTTTACTGAGTACTTTTGACATGTCAGGATATATATGTATTCATGTCTTTGCCTGGTAGATTTATTATTACAGTTAATAGCAAGTACAAGTACTATAAGGCCATATATATATATATATATATATATATATATATATATATATAAAGAGGTAATATGCAAATTAGCTGAGACACCGTAACAGTCATGACTGCTCAGAAGGAGACTACGTGCGCAGGTGGGCAGGAGGGGACTGCTGCATGGCGAGGCAAGCCACGGATGGTGCAGGCCCACAGAGAACAGGGCCTGCCAGCTGCCGCGGTGGCAAGCAAGCCCTCAGAGAGCAGAGTAGGGCCTTCCTGCCAGCTGTGGCAGCAGCGAGCAGACAGGCTCACAGAGAGCAGAGAACACGGCCTACCCACAGAGAACATGGCCTGCCAGTGGGGGCATGCTGGCAGTCCCACCTCTGCACATGAGCTGCAGAGGAAACACCTTTTCTGACCACTCATTGGCTAAGCTCCTGGTACGCCACTCACAGTGTTCTTGGTAACTTGTGTAATAAGAACCCAAGAAGGTGATTTAGGGTTTTTCCACCTCAGTCCTGGAGGAAAAAATGAAGGTCCACTGCTGGAGGGGCTAAGAAATATCATATCCTGCCCTAGCTGGTTTTGCTCAGTGGAGAGAGCCTCAGCCTGCAGACTGTAGGGTCCGGGATCGATTCTGGTCAAAGTCATGTACCTAGGTTGTAGGCTCCTCCCTGGCTGGGTTCTAGGTCAGGGCTCATGCAGGAGGCAACCAATAGAAGTGTCCCTCTCACACTGATGTTTCTCTCTGTCATTCCCTCTATCTTCCACGTCTCTAAGAATCAATGGAAAAATATCCTCAGGTGAGGATAAAAAGAAAGAAAGAAGAAAGGAAGAAAGAAAGAGGAAAGAAAGAAGAAAGAAAGAAAGAAAGAAAGAAAGAAAGAAAGAAAGAAAGAAAGAAAGAAAGAAAGGAAGGAAGGAAGGAAGGAAGGAAGGAAGGAAGGAAGAAAAGAAAGAAAGAAAAGAAAGAAAGAAAGAAAGAAAGAAAGAAAGAAAGGGAGGGAGGGAGGGAGGGAGGGAAGGAAGGAAGGAAGGAAGGAGAAAGAAAGAAAGAAAATAGAAAGAAAGAAAGAAAGAAAGAAAGAAAGAAAGAAAGAAAGAGAGACAGAGAGAGAGAAAGAGAGAAAAAAAGGTCATATCGTATGAAAGAGACATCTTGAAAATGCCTAAAGGAAGTTTTCATATTTTCATGGTGAAGGGACTGGAGTCCGTGTTGATGAAAACACCTTAGAGGCTGTGGCAGCTGGCAGTGGCAGCAGCAGCGGGGTGATGGGGGTGGCACTGATCAGCCTGGTCACCTCCTGCAGAGAGAGGCCAGACTGGGGCTTAGGCCCGCTCCCTGCAGAGAGCGGGCCTAAGCCATTAGTAGGACATCCCCTGAGGGCTCCTGGATTGGAAAGGGTGCAGGTTGGGCTGAGGGACTCCCCAGCGGCATGAATTTCACGCACTGGGCCTCTACTCCTATATAATGAAATCCTAGGTGGCATCACACCCTTGCACGATGCCCTCGCGCAACATTGTCACAAGATGTCCACCACGACGTTGTCACAAGATGGCCGCCATAAGATGGCCACCACAAGATGGCCAACAGGGGAGGGCTATTGGGGGCGAACAGGCCAGCAGCGGAAGGCAGTTGGGGGTGATTGGGCAGGCAGGGGAGGGCAGTTGGGGGCAACCAGGCTGGGAGGGGAGTGCAGTTGGGGGTGACCATGCTGGCAGGGGAGGGCAGTTGGGGTTGACCAGCCTGGCAGGGGAGGGCAGTTGGGCGATTAGTCTGGCAAGGGGGGCAGTTGGTGGCGAGATAAGGCCAGCAGGGGAGGGCAGTTGGGGGTGATGAGGCTTAAACTGGTAGTCAGACATCCCCCAAGGTCCCAGATTGGACAGGATGCAGACCGGGCGGAGGGACCCCCCACTTGCATGAATTTTGTGCACCTGGCTTCTAGTCCTATCTAATAAAAGAGTAATATGCAAATTGACCATATCTCCGCTACACCCACAAGCCACACCCATCAGCCAATCAGGGGCGAGTATGCAAATTAACCCAACCAAGATGGCTGCAGCCACAGAGAGAGCAGGAGGCTTGGGTTTCCCTGGAAAGGAAGGAAGCCAAGCTTCCCACACACCCTTGCAGGCCGAGGCCTTCATTCAGGGCTACAAAGTTTCAATTATAGAATAGAAGTAAATCCCAACAAAAATGGCGGCAGCCACAGAGCTGGAGAGAGCAGGAGGCTTGAGTTGCCCCCAGCGATGGAGGAAGCCAAGCTCCTGCAGCCCTGGCCTCCACTCAAGGCTACCAAGTTTTAATTATAGAAGATACATAAATCCCAACAAAAATGGTTGCGGCCACAGAGAGAGCAGGAGGCTTGGCTCTGCTCAAGGTTACAAAGTTTCAATTATAGAAAATAAATAAATCCCAGATACCAGGGCCTCCGCTTGGGTTGCTGAGGGGCATGGCCAGCCTGCAAACCACCACAGGCCCCTCACCCAGGCTGCCCCACACCCCAAGGGAACCCCCACCCTGATCTGGGACACCCTTCAGGGCAAATCAGCCAGCTCCCACCTGTGCACCAGGCCTCTATCCTATCTAATCCTATATAATAATAGAATAATATGCAAATTGACTGTCACTCCAACACACAAGATGGCTGCCCTCATGTGGACACAAGATGGCCACCACAAGATGGCCAGCAGGGGAAGGCAGTTGGGAGGGACCAGGCCTGCAAGAGAGTGCAGTTGTGGGTGATAAGGCCCGCAGGGGAGGGAAGTTGGGGGGGACCAGGCCTGTAAGGGAGGGCAGTTGGGGGCGACCGGGCCTGCAGGGGAAGGCAGTTAGGTGCAAACAGGCTGGCAGTGGAGCAGTTAGGCATCAATCAGGCTGGCAGGGGAGTGGTTAGGGGGTGATCAGGCTGGCAGGCAGAAGCGGTTAGGAGCAATCAGGAAGGCAGGGAGGCGAGCAGTTGGGAGCCAGCAGTCCTGGATTGTGAGAGCGATGTCTGACTGCTCCTAAACGGGCAGTCAGACATCCCTTGAGGGGTCCCAGATTGGAGAGGGTGCAGGCTGGCCTGAGGGGCACACCCCCCAGTGCACTAATTTTGTGTACCAGGCCTCTAGTCTATATACAAAAGGCTAATACGCAATGTGTCCCCTTGGGAGTTCGATAGCTTGCTATGATGTGCGCCACCACGGAGGGTGGGGTGAGAGGTGCGGAACAAAGGAAAGCACCAGCAGGCAGCTGGCAGCTGGGGAAGGAAGGCCCTGGCTGGCAGCCGGAAGGCCCTGATCAGCCCTGATCACCGACCAGGCCTAGGGACCCTACCACTCATGAATTTTGTGCACCAGGCTTCTAGTTTGCATATAAGCAAATACACAGAATCTCTGTAAAACATAATTCACAAATTTTAAACATCAATTATTACCTTAACTGTCCCCAATAAGTGGCTTTCATATTTTCATAAAATAAAAATAATTACAATTTAATTTCCATAAATGTTAAATTTTATCAAATTTCATAATAGAATAATAATACTTAGGTCAAAGAGAAAGAGTGTTAATAAAATACTATGGTGCACAAAGATTTACATTTTATTTTTGGCTGATCTGACAAAAAATGTGTATAATTTTGACTAATTCCCACTGGAAAGCAATTATTGTGTAGGCTATTGTCATTTTTTATTTGACAGACTAAGAGAAAAGAGGTTAGTGCCCCTGACTAAATAGTCAGGTATTTCATTTTTTAAAAATTCTTGTGTCACACTGATTGAAAATTGCTGGTATAAAAGGTAAAGTTAAGGATTTTATTCTAAGATCCAAGAGGAGACGTGGGCACATGTGTGGGAAAATTACATGACTTCACTAGAAATCACTGGAATAATAGGATTCTATGGTTTGAGTCCCAGGAGAGATTTTCATATTTCTTTTTTTGGGAGACTGAGGGATCCAGGATGAGAATCTGGTTTTTGATTGTGGTACTGAAACAGCAATTTTAGGGGTGAAATAGGACAGGTTAAAAAATTTTAGAAATTTTGGAAATTAAGGGGACCATGGAGGAAGCACAGGGCTGCAGAGCAGCAGAAGGTATATTTCCATAGAATAGGGAAGCTGGAAAGCTGCAACAGGTACATTTCCATAGAATAGGGAGCTGGGAACAGCAAAAGGTCTATATTTACAAAGTAAAGAGAAGGAAGCCCTTCATCCAGAAAGAGAAGAAGAGAGCCCAAAAGGAATAGGAAAACAATAAGGAAGGAGGTGCGAACTTAACTTGTCTACATCAGTTAAAGTTGGTTTTGTTGTACATGCTTAGCTGCACTTTTAACAGCCCATTGGTGACGTTAAGTGAGGACTTACTGTACTACTAAGTATTTTTGCCACTGCCTGATACAGATGATCAGATAATCATCATTCCAGCCTTCAAGAATAGTTTTTTCTCTGATGTCCTCTCAAATAGTAAGCCAACTATTATTGCTTTTTGGAAGCCACCACCCTCCCTTTGCTACAAATTTCTGTATCACTTTTATTCATTTTTTTTTTTTTTTTACAAGACAGACCTGGTCACATGGCTCTAACCCAACTGGGCAATTTAGAGGAGTGGCTGGGGATTCTCTAAGCACTAATAATATAGTCCACATCGCTTGATCATGATTTCTCTTTTAACCTTCCCCTTTTTCTCTGCTTACAAACAGTAGGAAAGAGTAGGACTGAAGAGGGAATGAGTTCTTCACAAGAAAGAAAGACTCGAAAATTAATTTTTAGGTTGGGGTTGCTTACAGGAAGTTGTGCAGAAGGGACAGAATGTAAGCTCAGACTTGAAAGATGATTTTCTTAGGAGAGAAAGACTGGGTACAGCAATGATTTCCAACACTGGCTCATCAAAATATTGAGTTTCTTTTTGTAAGTATAAACATCAGTTTTTGTCCTAGATTCATGAAATGAGACTTGCCAAATATAGTACCCTAATATTTTATGTTTACTGTGAAAGGTAAAGAATTTTGTTTACTTTATCTTATCTGGGCAAATCCTGAACTTCTTAACTCCAGAGATTAAAAAGCAACAATGGAAAATGGAGCTTCAGGAAAAAAGCAAACCCTAACTGAAAGAGTAAAGTTTTCTTACAGCTGTCCGTTTTATCTTAAAACTCCAAGGTCTTCCCCCTTCGCCGGTGGTGGGAACAAGACCCTTGGACCTGTCTCAGGAAAATAGCACTGAGTTAAGAGCAGATAAAGCAAATAGTGCTCTGACAGATAAGAAAAGCAGGACAGGAGATTACAGGATGGGACTGTTGACTGAAAACTTAGGCCCTGTCATTAAACATGTTATTAACGAGCCCTGTTGGAATGTCCTGGCGGCTTTGTCCTCTCTTCCCCCTCACATGTGTAACCCCCCGATGTATAGTTTTTGCCTATATATACTTGTAAGACTGTCTGCTCGGGGCGCTACTCCTCGCTCGCGTGAGTCAGGAGTTGAGCCCCAGCGCGCTGGAATAAAGCCTCTTGCTGTTTGCATCAAGTGACGCCTCCTGCGGATGATTGGGGTTGCCGCCGATCCGTGAGATAGAGTAAGGGTCCCTTTGGGGGTCTTACATTTTTGGGGGCTCGTCCGGGATCTGACGACCCCCCTCATCCGCGGAGTCGACCTTGGAGGTAAGAAGGGGTACCCCGAGGTTGTCTGTCTTTGTCTTGTGTTTTGCTAGTGAGTCTGGTCCTGTGTGCGCGCTTTCGGTTTTGCAGCCGTTCGGCGACTCGTGAGAGTGGCCGAACAGTGGTTGGTAGACGTGCCTGGAGGGCCACAGGTTGCAGCCCTGGGGGACGCCCCAAGGGTGGAGGAGAGCCAGGGACGCCTGGTAGTCTCCTACTGTAAGGGCGCTGATCGGGTTCTACTGTTGGATCAGAGATTGTCAAAATCACGCCCGTCTGATTCTGTTGCGTGTTTGTGGCGGACAAGGTGGAGTAAGTGGGTCCTTGTGTCTGTAATATTTTTGTTATTTGTGTTTCTGACGACGTACGAACTGACGATGGGACAGACTATGACAACCCCTCTTAGTCTGACCTTAGACCATTGGACTGAAGTTAAGGGAAGAGGTCGCGACCTATCAGTTGAGATCAAGAAAGGTCCATGGCGGACCTTCTGCTCCTCAGAATGGCCTGCTTTTAATATAGGATGGCCAACAGAAGGAACCTTTGACCTATCTGTTATTTTTGCTGTTAAGGAAATTGTTATTCAGAAAGAACCTGGAGCCCATCCGGATCAGCAGCCCTACATCGTGGTCTGGCAGGACCTGGTGCAAAATCCACCCCCCTGGGTTCGACCTTGGGTTGTAAAACCCAAGCCCCGGCCGGCCACTCAAGTTCTAGCCATCCAATCTCCCAGTTCTGGGGAGAAATCCAGTCACTCGGACCCCCCCAAGAAGATTTATCCAGAAATCCAGTCTGACCTCCTTCTCCTTGACTCACCTCCCCCGTATCCTCCTGCCCCGGTTCCAGTAGGGGGTCGGGAAGAGCCAGAAGCACCGCTGGCTCCTGCAGCTGCCCCCTCTGCTCCCCCTAACGAGTCTCTGCCAGGGCCTGCACAGGGCACCAGGAGCCGCCGCGGAATGACTCCCGACACCACCGTCGCCCTCCCCCTGAGGGCTTACGGGCCCCCGCCGGCGGCAACGGATGGTGGACCGGCTCCTCTTCAGCCCCTCCAGTACTGGCCTTTTTCCTCCGCAGATCTGTATAATTGGAAGACTAATCATCCTCCCTTTTCAGAGGACCCCCAGCGCTTAACCGGGCTGGTGGAGTCTTTGATGTTCTCTCATCAGCCCACCTGGGATGATTGCCAGCAGCTACTGCAGACCCTTTTCACTACTGAGGAGAGGGAGAGGATTTTATTGGAGGCAAGGAAGAATGTACCAGGAGCAGATGGACGACCCACCCAGCTCCCTAACATCATCGAGATTGCCTTCCCCCTCTCCAGACCTGACTGGGATTTCAACACGGCAGAAGGTAGGGAGCGACTGACAGTCTATCGCCAGACTCTAGTGGCCGGCCTCCGTGGGGCAGCGAGACGCCCCACTAATTTGGCTAAGGTAAGAGAGGTTATCCAGGGGGCCACGGAACCCCCGTCAGTATTTCTTGAACGCTTAATGGAAGCTTTCAGGCGCTACACCCCGTTTGACCCTACCTCTGAGGGGCAAAGGGCTTCCGTGGCCATGGCTTTCATAGGGCAGTCAGCAATAGATATTAAAAGAAAGTTGCAGAGAATAGAAGGGTTACAAGACTATACCCTGCAGGATTTAGTTAAGGAGGCAGAGAAAGTATATCATAAGAGGGAAACTGAGGAGGAAAAAGAACAAAGAAAAGAAAAGGAAAGAGAGGAAAGAGAAAGCAAAAGGGATCGCAGACAGGAGAAGAACCTGACACGGATTTTGGCCGCAGTAGTAGGTGAGAGAGGCCAGGAACAGACCCAGGGCAGGGCTAAAAAGTCAGGTAACCTGGGCAACCGCACCCCATTAGACAAAGACCAGTGTGCCTACTGCAAAGAAAAAGGTCACTGGGCTAGAGAGTGCCCTAAGAAGAAGAAGAACGGGTCCTCCAAGAAAGTGTTAGCTCTGGAGGAAGAAGAAGACTAGCGGGGACGGGGCTCGGAACCCCTCCCTGAGCCTAGGGTAACACTAAAGGTGGAGGGGAAGCCAGTTGAGTTCCTAGTAGACACTGGGGCTCAACACTCGGTCCTACTCAAACCGTCTGGACCCGTCTCCCACAAGAAATCGTGGGTCATAGGAGCCACAGGGCACCAACAGTACTCATGGACTACCCGAAGAACGGTAGACTTAGGAACGGGACGGGTAACCCACTCGTTTCTAGTCATCCCCGAGTGCCCTGCGCCCCTACTTGGGAGAGATCTCCTAACCAAAATGGGAGCCCAGATTACCTTCACCCCTGATGGCCCGGAGGTGACCCAAAGCAAGAGAATGACTACCACCCTGACCATACGCCTAGATGATGAACACAGACTTTTTGAGGAACAGGGAGCAGAGAAAAGTCACATAAATGACTGGCTGAACAGGTATCCGGGAGCGTGGGCCGAGACAGCTGGAACAGGACTAGCTGCAGAAAGGCCGCCTGTAGTCATAGAGCTTAAGGCCACTTCGACTCCTGTGGCTGTACGCCAATACCCCATGACAAAGGAGGCCCGGGAAGGAATTAGGCCCCATATCCAGCGCCTCCTTCAGCAGGGCATCCTAGTGAAGTGTCAGTCGCCATGGAACACTCCCCTGTTACCTGTTAAGAAGCCTGGCACAGGAGACTATCGCCCAGTACAGGACTTAAGGGAAGTGAACAAGCGGGTACAGGACATCCACCCCACTGTACCTAACCCTTACAGCTTGTTGAGCTCTCTCCCCCCGGATCACATTTGGTATACTGTCTTGGATTTAAAGGATGCTTTCTTCTGCCTACGACTACACCCTTCCAGCCAGAACATCTTTGCATTCGAGTGGAGGGACCCTGACTCTGGGACCACAGGACAACTGACTTGGACCCGGCTACCCCAGGGGTTCAAGAATTCTCCGACCCTCTTCGATGAAGCTCTTCACCAAGATTTAGCCCACTTCCGTGCCAGCCATCCCCAGGTAACACTTCTGCAGTATGTAGATGACTTACTACTGGCCGGGGCCACTGAGGAAGAGTGCCAACGAGGCACGGGACTACTGCTAGAAGAACTCGCCCGCTTAGGATATCGGGCCTCCGCCAAGAAGGCCCAGATCTGCCAAAAGGAGGTAACGTACCTGGGGTATGCCCTCAAAGGGGGGCAGAGATGGCTAACGGAGGCCAGAAAACAAACTGTGACTCAGATACCCGTTCCTCGCTCACCCCGCCAGGTGCGAGAATTTTTAGGGACTGCGGGGTTTTGCCGCTTGTGGATCCCCGGGTTCGCTACCCTGGCAGCTCCCCTCTATCCTCTGACTAGAGAGGGTGCCCCGTTTGAGTGGGGTGACGGCCAACAGCAAGCCTTTGATGACATCAAGAAGGCTTTACTGTCAGCCCCGGCCCTGGCATTGCCGGACGTAGCAAAGCCCTTTGTCCTATTTGTGGACGAGAGAAGGGGAGTAGCCCGAGGGGTGCTGACCCAGCCTCTAGGGCCATGGAAGAGGCCAGTAGCCTACCTCTCCAAGAAGCTAGATCCCGTTGCTAGTGGTTGGCCTGCCTGTCTGAGGTCCGTGGCGGCAGTGGCAGTATTAGTGAAAGATGCTGACAAATTAACTATGGGACAGAAGCTAACGGTCGTTGCCCCCCACTCCTTGGAGAGCATCATCAGACAGCCCCCTGATCGGTGGCTGTCCAACGCCCGCATGACACACTACCAGAGTCTCCTACTGAATGAAGACAGGATCCAGTTCGGGCCGCCTGCCATCCTCAACCCAGCTACCCTACTACCTGACACGTCCACCCAGGAGAGTGTGCTGCATACCTGTCAAGAAATACTGGCAGAAGAAACGGGGACCCGAAGGGACCTCCGAGACAAGCCCTTGCCAGACGCTCAGCTGACCTGGTTCACTGATGGAAGCAGCTACATAATAGAAGGTAAAAGGGTGGCCGGGGCGGCGGTAGTGGATAATGAGCAAATTATCTGGGCAAGCAGCCTACCCGAAGGGACGTCGGCTCAGAAGGCCGAGTTACTAGCTCTGACTCAGGCTCTGCGATTGGCAGAAGGGAAGAAGATTAACATCTACACTGATAGCAGGTATGCCTTCGCTACTGCCCATGTCCACGGGGCCATCTACCGGCAGCGGGGGCTACTGACCTCGGCAGGGAAGGAAATCAAAAATAAAGAAGAAATTCTACGCCTGTTAGAGGCCATTCACCTTCCTAAGAGAGTGGCAATTATTCACTGCCCCGGACATCAGAAAGGTGGGTCCAGGGTTGCAGAAGGGAACCAAAGGGCTGACAGAGAAGCCAAGCGGGCAGCTCAGGGACTCAACGTCCTATCTTTGTCAGGGGAAAAACCGAGGTCTCACCCTGAGGATGCGGTATATCCCTCTATCAGGAACTTTGAATATTCAGAATCAGACCTTGAGGGAATGAACAGATTAGGATTTCGCCTGGAGACTCCAGAGGGGATCCAGGAAACTACAGAAGGAAAAAGAATCCTCCCTGAAAAACAGGCTATCATTTTTCTCAGACACCTTCATAAGCTAACTCATCTGGGCCCAAAACATTTAAAAACTATAGTCCAGTCTTCACCGTATTATATCATGAAACTAGGGGAGCTTGCAGATACAACTGTAAAAGAATGCAAGCCTTGCCAGATGGTGAACGCCCAGCCCAGCAAGCTATCTCAGGGCAAGCGGCTCCGAGGAGACCGCCCTGGGAGTTACTGGGAGGTAGACTTCACTGAGGTAAAGCCAGCCAGGTATGGATACAGATACTTATTAGTATTCATAGATACATTTTCAGGATGGGTTGAAGCCTTCCCTACCAAGAGGGAGACTGCTCAGGTGGTGGCCAAGAAAATACTAGAAGACATCTTCCCGAGATTCGGGGTGCCCAAGGTAATCGGGTCAGACAACGGCCCTGCGTTTGTTGCCCAGGTAAGTCAGGGACTGGCCAAAATCCTGGGGCTTGATTGGAAATTACATTGTGCTTATAGGCCCCAAAGCTCAGGACAGGTAGAGAGAATGAATAGAACTCTAAAAGAGGTCATGACTAAATTATCCTTAGAGACTGGCATAACAGACTGGACAGTCCTCCTTCCCTTTGCTTTGTTTCGGGTACGCAATACCCCTGGCTCCCTCAAGCTAACTCCTTTTGAAATTCTTTATGGGACTCACCCCCCACTCATTACCATCCAGCACCTCCCTTCCCCAGAATCTTACTCCTCTCAATCTCTGTACACCAGATTAAAAGCCCTTGAGACTGTGCAAAGGGAAGTGTGGAGTCGCTTGGCCGAGGCCTACAAGCCAGGAGAACTGCAAGTACCTCATCAGTTCCAGGTCGGAGACTCGGTGTACATTCGGCGCCACCGTGCGGCCAACTTGGAACCGAGGTGGAAAGGACCATACATAGTGCTGCTCACAACACCGACTGCAGTGAAGGTCGATGGCATCGCCGCCTGGATCCATGCTTCACATGTCAAGCCCGCGCCACCACCAGACCCAGCGTGGAAAGTGGAGAAAATGGACAACCCCCTCAAGCTCCGCATTCACCGTGTTCCTGCTCCTGTTGGCGCACCTCCCGCCGATAAGTAGTCCTAACCCTCATGCCCCCCAACGACTAACATGGCAGGTCCTCTCCCAGACTGGAGATGTAATATGGAGCACCACCAAGGAGAGCCCCCTTTGGACCTGGTGGCCGTCCTTAACCCCAGACATTTGCGCCTTAGTAGCTGGATTAGACAATTGGGATATCCCCACCGTGACCTCCGAGGAGGCTCGCAACCCTTGGGTACCCTCAGACAGGCCTTTTGGGGGAGCAGAATACCGCCTTGTCGAGGGGTATGACCCAGGCTGTAGCTACCCACGCTCCCGTGACATTTTAAGCCAGACTCCTTTCTATGTCTGCCCCCGGGATGGGAGGTCAAGGAACGAGGCAAGGAGGTGTGGAGAAAAAGACCATTATTATTGTGCAGAATGGGGCTGTGAAACTACTGGAAATACTTATTGGCATCCCACCTCCTCGTGGGATCTGATAAAGGTACAGAAAAATCTTACGGCCACCAACTGTAACAATCAAGGGTGGTGCAATCCCCTAAACATCTCCTTCACGGAGAAAGGAAGGAAATCACAGGAATGGATTAGAGGGAGAACTTGGGGAGTACGTTTCTATATGTCAAGCTATGACAATGGATTTACCTTCTCTATCAAGCTTAAGGTTGAAACCCCGGCCGCCGTCCAGGTAGGGCCTAACCTAGTACTATCTGAACGACGGTCACCAACCGCCCATATCAGACCGCCCGTTCCCCGAGTCACAACAAATAGGCCTGATAATACAGCTCAGCTCAACCCAGTTACTGGCCTCCCCAGTCCCCGGACTGCGGGCTGCAGCCGCCACCCACCGGGGCCTCCTGCTGCCTCGGTCCCCGGCCTAGTAAATACACCCGAGATACCGAGCACAGGGCAGAGACTCCTTAATCTGATACAGGGAGCTTTCAGCGCTCTCAATGCTTCCAACCCTAACCTGACAGAGTCTTGCTGGTTATGTCTAGTGTCAAGCCCTCCCTATTACGAGGGGATTGCCTTCTCAGGGACCTTTAACAATACCACCTCCCATGACTCCTGTAACTGGGGGTCGAACAGTAAACTCACCCTTACAGAAGTCTCTGGGCATGGCACTTGCTTAGGTACAGTTCCTATAAACCGTAAGCATCTGTGTAACCGGACCATAGGAAGCCCCCAAACAACTACCAACTACTATCTGGTCCCCCCCGTAGGCGGATGGTGGGCCTGCAGTACAGGGCTGACCCCATGTGTTTCCTCATCGGTGTTCAACACCGCCAAAGACTACTGTGTCCTCGTACAGCTGGTGCCCAGAGTTATCTACCATGAGGCAGGCTCTTTCGAGGCTGAGTTCGACCTACGACCCCGTAGACAGAAGAGGGAACCGGTCTCGCTCACTTTAGCCGTCCTGCTAGGTCTGGGGGTAGCGGCCGGAGTAGGAACAGGGACGGCTGCGCTCGTTCAGACTCCTCAGTATATCGAGGGGTTACGGGCAGCTGTAAATGAAGATCTAAGAGCAGTAGAGCAATCAATCACAAAATTAGAAGAGTCGCTGACCTCTTTATCCGAGGTGGTACTACAAAATAGGCGGGGCTTAGATCTCCTATTCCTCAAGGATGGTGGATTATGTGCTGCACTAAAAGAAGAATGTTGTTTTTACATAGATCACTCCGGTGTAATAAAGGATTCCATGTCCAAACTTAGAGAAAGATTAGAAACGAGACAACGAGATCGGGAGGCACATCAAGGGTGGTTTGAAAGTTGGTACAGCCGGTCCCCTTGGTTCACCACCCTCATATCCTCCCTAATGGGTCCCCTTATTATACTGCTTTTAATTCTCACTTTTGGACCCTGCATCTTAAATCGCCTAGTCACCTTCATCAGGGAGAGAATAAGTGCTGTACAGGTACTAATGCTCAGGCAGCACTACCAGTCACTCCGACAGGGAGACAGCCTTGGGGAAGAGTATGTAAAGACAGAAGTTCCATGATTAGAACTTACCAAAAAGCAAATGGGGGAATGAAAGGTAAAGAATTTTGTTTACTTTATCTTATCTGGGCAAATCCTGAACTTCTTAACTCCAGAGATTAAAAAGCAACAATGGAAAATGGAGCTTCAGGAAAAAAGCAAACCCTAACTGAAAGAGTAAAGTTTTCTTACAGCTGTCCGTTTTATCTTAAAACTCCAAGGTCTTCCCCCTTCGCCGGTGGTGGGAACAAGACCCTTGGACCTGTCTCAGGAAAATAGCACTGAGTTAAGAGCAGATAAAGCAAATAGTGCTCTGACAGATAAGAAAAGCAGGACAGGAGATTACAGGATGGGACTGTTGACTGAAAACTTAGGCCCTGTCATTAAACATGTTATTAACGAGCCCTGTTGGAATGTCCTGGCGGCTTTGTCCTCTCTTCCCCCTCACATGTGTAACCCCCCGATGTATAGTTTTTGCCTATATATACTTGTAAGACTGTCTGCTCGGGGCGCTACTCCTCGCTCGCGTGAGTCAGGAGTTGAGCCCCAGCGCGCTGGAATAAAGCCTCTTGCTGTTTGCATCAAGTGACGCCTCCTGCGGATGATTGGGGTTGCCGCCGATCCGTGAGATAGAGTAAGGGTCCCTTTGGGGGTCTTACAACTGCAAATATGGCATGCTCTTTATATGCAGCTATCTAAATTATGAAAACAATGTTTCACTTTGATTCACAAAACATTATCTTTATAATATGGGAAACTACTTAAAACACATTCTCTAATACATTCTAATATTAAAAATCACCAGTTTGATCACCACAATAGACTCTAGACTTTGCCAATGTAAGTCAGGAACTTCAATTGCTTTGTTTAAAATTGTAACATTTTTAGGGTTCCAAATAATTTGTCAGTACCAGGAAAAGTCTGCAAGGCTCATTACAGAAATCTGACTCAAATTTTGTGATTACTGAGATTAGTAATTTTCTCTAGTAGAAAATTTTTTAAAATTAAAACTAAACTAAAATTAATTAGTAATTTTCTCTAGTAGAAATTTTTTTTAAATTAAAACTAAACTAAAATTAAAATTAAAACTAAAATTAAAATTAGTTTAATTAAATGTTTTGTTATGCTTTAATTTGACTACATTAGCATGATATTACTAACATAACTTACATAAGTTTCTTTAAAATAAAAAGTATCCATTTTGGAAGTTAGATCTTTGTTTCAGACAAGATATCAGCATGAAACAGATGACACAGTAATTTAGAATAACTCAGGGATTATTTAATAAATAGAACAGTTATAAAATTGTGAGCAGAGAATAGCAAATCAGAAAAGATAATATGATTATAGGGAGTGTATAACCACAAAGCTATTACCACTTCTGGGACCATAAGAAAGGAGGGAGGGAGTAGTTACTAAGAAAAGAATGGGTAGCTTGTAATAGGCAGTGACCTTCAATTGTGGAATCCAACCCAACTAGGGTATCCCTGCAGGAAAGGAACCTGAGGAATAACTAAATGCTCTCACTTCATGCTTTTACTTCTGATTTATTTCCTGTCAAGGATCTCATTGACTGAAATAAACCACTAGCAAGAAAACAAAAAATCTAATGATGGAGTACATGTAAGTTAGCCTTCCAGGAAAGAGATTTGGGTGAAGAAGTGTAAGGAATGTATCAGGGGGAGCAGATAGAGATTTGGTGAAAGGAAAAAAAATTAAGATGGCCATAAAAAATAGTAAGAAGAATAGAATAACTACAAATATCTACCATCTAGTTTATTTTATAAATATTTTTGTGAAATTTCTTCTGGTTTATAACTTTCAATGATTATTATTGAATAACAGAATGGCAAAACTTTCCTTATACTGATCTGATCAAAGTTGACATAAATACTACAGTATATTTGAGTTGCTATTGCTAGAATCATATTTCCAACAAAATATCAATATTTTATAAAGTTTATTTAATATGTAGCTATAATGCAATAGAATTTATTTGATTTATAACAACAAAATATTCATTCAAGGAAATAATCAGATGTCATTAATTAAAATTACTAAATTAATGAAATAAACTAGCATCTTATGTTCAATGTTTAAAAAAACGTGAGCTCCTAAAATTCTCATAGAAATTCCATGCAATAGAGTTAATTTCAATACATATAAATAAACCGATATGTGATTGTACTGTAAATGTTCTTTTTTCATATATTATATGAAATTGAATCTAATACTGGCCCCTTGTGAACTTATTTAGCCTAAATTAACTTCTTAAGGCCCTACCTCCACATACAGTCACATTGGGGATTAGTGATTCAGCATATGAATTAGGGATAACACAATTTAGTCCATAACAAATGATATTTATTAAGATAAATGTGTTTTATTAGTAAAAAATCATAATCACTTTCATTTATAAAGCCAATTAACAATGGTAATTTGGTGTGGCTCAGTGGTAGAGCATCAGCCCTTGGGTTCTATTCCTAGTCAAGGCCTGTACCTGGTTTGCAGATTTGTTAGCATGACCCCAGGTTGAGGTGCTTGTGGGAGGCAACCAATTAATGTTTCTCTTGCACATCAATGTTTTCTCTCCCCTTCCATTCCACTCTCTTCGAAAAAGCGAAAAAGCAAAAAAAAAAAAAAAATTCTTGGATGAGGATTAACAAAACAAATAAATAAACAAAAAACACTTTGAAATATGAGATAAGGAGTAAGAGTTTTAAAGTTACATATCAATCTTTTGATATACTGAATTTATTAATATATTTATTTATTTTAAAGTTTTATTTTTAAAGAATGACTTTTAGTTTAGGATAGTCATAACTTACATAGCTGATTCCAAAACACAATTATAATTTTTACTTCTCATTTGAAACCATAACAGTCTACTTTTTAGATTCCATAACTGGGAAATGATTACTTTTGAGGGAATCTATGAGATGTTTGTTTATTTTTTAATCCTTATTATTTGACAAAAGTATTTTAATTGATCATCTGATATTATGAGTTGTACATTCTTTTTAAAATGTCAACTATTAAATGTCCATTTCTGTTGAGTATTTATGCAAAATATCAAGAATAAAAGAGCTACATTTCTTTGGTTTTTCATTGTCAGTCAAAAATTTAAATTGTTATTTACCATTGATGTTTTTTCTAAAGACCATAATTCTATGAAACTACATATTTTGACAGTAGTAATTTTAATTATTAAATTACCACCAAGATTCTAAAGATATTCAGTAATGGAAAAGTATTATTTTGTTTGTTTTATTTTTATATGTCCATATTTGTACATTTTATTTTTTAGATATGGCATCAAATAATAAGTGACAAAAGAAAAAATTCATAATTGAGCTTCTTCAACATTAAAAACTTTTGTGCTTCAAAGGACACCACCAACTGAAAAGATAACTCACAGGATGAGAGCAAATATTTGCAAGTCATATATCTGAGAAGAGATTTGCATCCACAATGTATAAAAACTCTTATAACTATACAAAAAATACAAATATCCCAATTTAAATGGAAAAAAGATTTGAATAGTCATTTCTTCAAAAAATATATATATATAAGTGCCATGAAAAGTTGTTCAAAATCATTAGCCAAATGGGAAATGTAAATCCACATCACTTCATATTCTCTAAGATGACTATGACCAAAAAGACAGATAAAAACATGTGTTGCCCAGGATGTATAGAAATTGGGAACTTCATATGTTACTAATGAAAATGTGAACTGATTCATCTGTATAAAAAGAAAAAGAGACACTTCACATCATTGGTCCCTAGGAATCAGGACTTGAACTTTTATTGCTTTGTTTTATTGCGCTTCACAGATATTGCTTTTTTTCTTTCTTTTTCCTTTTACAAAATGAAGGCCTTATGCTCTAACAACAACAAACAAACAAACAAACAAACAAAACAAAACAAAACAAAACAAAAAAAGAAAGAAAGAAAAATAGCCTGGCTCTTCATTGAAATGCCAAACATAAAATTTCCATACAACCAACAAATTCCACTTCTAATTATATAGACAATAGAAATAAAAATATATGTCAAACAAAAACTTGTAAATGAAAGTTTATAGAAGCATAATTCAAATTAGCCAGGATGTGTAAAAGCCTAAATATCTATCAATTAATAGCCCACAAAGGTGGCATGTCCACACAATGGAATAGTATTCAGCAATGAAAAGGAATGATATATGCCACAATATGGTTGAAGTTTGAAAACATTATGTTAAGTGAAAGAAATATGTAACAAAATACTAAGTATGATGATTCCATTCATATATGTCTAAAATAAGCAAATCCAAAGTAACATAAAGTGGAGTAGTGGTTGCAAGGGACTAAGAGTAGGGCTGATGAAAAGCAACTGCTTATAGGTATGGGGATTCCTCTAGGGCAGTGGTTGGCAAACTCATTAGTCAACAGAGCCAAATATCAACAGTACGACTGAAATTTCTTTTGAGAGCCGAAGACCGACTTCTGCGCATGGGCCACGAAGTTTCAATCGCACTGTACGTGTGTGCCCGCACGGGATGTTTTGTGGAAGAGCCACACTCAAGGGGCCAAAGAGCCACATGTGGCTCGCGAGCCGCAGTTTGCCGACCACTGTTCTAGGGTATGTATCTTTTCTAAAATTAAGCAGTTGCAATGGCTGTGCAACTCTGGTGGATGTACTAAAAACAACTGAATTCTATACTTTATATGGGTGAATTTCATCTCAATAAAGCTGTTATAAAATAATGATACTGTAAGTATTTAGACATCTCACTTGTTTTTAGCTGATGTTCCTATTAGACTATTTTGTTTTAGAGAGGGAAACAGCAATAGTATATACAATGATGAGAATAAGAGGTTACTCAAGAATATAATTTATCATATTTATTAATATCTTAAAAACTTTATAAAACTTTATCATTTAACTTGGAAAGGCCAGTCTATGGAGGTGGTACCAGCAGAGTGATTTCCTGAGACCTCTCCTTTTCAATCTCATTTTGGTATGTCAGATTCTTAACATAATGAAGTTGGATTTTTAGGAATGACACCAAGGATTTTAGGCCTCATATTATTTCTTTATAAAATAATTGTATATCAGTGTTCAATGTGTGGTCTCTGGTCTAATCCCAATATTATCATATATACTAACTGTGTGAATTTGAGCAGCTATTTCTTGCTCATAATCTGAAATAGGAGTTAATAGATATAAAGCATCTTCTTCCCACATGATAATGTCTAGCAAATGGAAAGCACTATTCTTAGTAAGCCAATTACTAGTATTTACTATTAAAACTTTGTCTTAGTTTTAGGCTCAATCTTAGCAGTAATGGCAATAGTACTACTAATAGTACATTTAATATTACTATCATTTATAGTAGAATTAGTAAATATGTTTCATCTAGTTCAACAAAATAACATGGATTGAAATTTAACAATAACATAATACATTTAAATATTGGTAGTTTAGCCAACATGAATTAATCTCCAAATTTAAGAGTAAAGTCACCAAAAACACATATATAAAACAATGGGATAAGAAAGACATGACTTTCAATAGCACACACTTTAGCTAGTTTGTGGGAAACTATACTAATATGAGCCAGGTCATTTCTCCTTCCATGGTATTTATCATAACTATTACCAGGTTGACAAACAAAAAGAAAGAAATCAGCATGACAGTTGCCAACAGACAAAATTTTTAACATCAACTATTAATGTGCCAAATTCTAATAAACCTAGTGGTACACAGGGATTAAAAGTTTCAAAGTGCTTTCAAATCAACCCTGTGGGGTATACAATATAGCCCCCCCCCCCTTTTTTTAGGTAAGCAGTTTTTACTATTATACTTTCATTGCATTTATTAAGTGACATCTTACCTAATAAAAGAGAAACATACAAATTAACCATCACTCTTCTATGCCCACAGCCAATCAGAGTGAGTATGCAAATTAACCCAACAAAGATGGAGGTTAATTTGCATATGCAGGTGTGGAGCACCCGGGAGAGGCATGACTCCTGCTATGAGGGGGAGGGGGGGCTGCGGAGGGAACTACTGGAGCCGTGCTCCGGACAGAAGCAAGGACTTGCTGGCTCCCCCGGACTTGCTGGCTCCCCCGGACTTGCCAGCTCCCAGACGGGCCAGGGAGCGGGGACTTGCCAGCTCCCAGATGGGCCAGGGAGCGGGGACTTGCTGGCTCCCGGGCAGCTGGGAGTGAAGCCAGGGGAAAGAAGGCCTATTCTTTCACGAATATTGTGCAATGGGCCTCTAGTTGGTTAATAAAATTATATGTTTCAGATATACAATTCTACAATACATCATCTGTATATTTATTTTACTGTGTGTTTACTACCCCAAGTCGAATCTCCTTCTAATATTTATCCCTCCCCCCATTTACCTTCTTCTCTCTTCCCCCACCCCTTTTTCCTCTTTCAATTACCATACCATTATCTGTGTTCATGAGTCTTTTTATCCTGGGGCTGGGGATCAAACCTGCAACCCAGGTACATGCCCTTGACTGGGAATTAAACCCACAACCCTTCAGTACCCACGCCCATGCTCTAACTACTTAGAAACACTAGCCAGGGTTGAATTGTTATTTTTTTAACTTTATTTTTATTGTTGACACTACTACAGATGTCCCCATTTTCCCCATGTTTGCACACCTACACCCAGCCCCTGCCCCTCCTTCCCTCTGGCCATCATCACACTGTTGTCCGTGTCTGTGGGTTATGCATATATGTTCTTTGGCTAATCTCTACACTTTCTTTTTTATCTACCCCACCCCCAACCTACCCTACTCTCCTTTCACAACTGTCAGTTGGTTCCATGTATCCATGGCTCTGTTTCTATTTTGTTTGTCAGTTTATTTGATTCATTATATTTCACATATAAGTGAGATCACATGGTATTTGACTTCTTGTGAATGGTTTATCTCACTTAGCATGTAATAATCTCCAGGTCTATCTATGCTCTCTCAAATAGATAGATGTGGAGAGCATAGATAGACCTGGAGATACCCAGTGATATTCCATTGTGTAAATGTACCACCACTTTTTAATCCACTCATCTGCTGAGGGAACTTGGGCTGTTTCTAGATCTTGCCTATCCTATATAATAAAGAGCTAATATGCTAATTAGACCGAACAGCAGAATGACCATCTGGACATCCTTCCAGACAACTGTCTGGATGACCTTCTGGATGAAGCCAAGGCTGCGAGGGCAGGCCGAGGCTGTGAGGCGCTGTGAGGACTGGCCAGTGCTGTCAGGGGTTGCGAGGGCCAGCTGAGACTGTGAGGGGCTGGGAGTGCTGGGACTGTGAGGGGCTGGGAGTGCTGGCTGGGGCAGCTGGGGCTGCGAGGGCCAAGCCCCTGCACGAATTCCATGCATCGGGCCTCTAGTTGTAAATAATACTGCTATGAACATAAGAGTGCATATATTCTTCGGAATTGGTGTTTCAGGATTCCTAGGATTTTTCCCAGAAGTGGAATCACTGGGTCATAAGGCAGTTCCATTTTTAATTTTTTTTTGAGGAAGCGCCATACTGTGTTCCACAATGGCTGCACCCGTCTGCATTCCCACCAGCAGTGTACTAGGGTTCCCTTTTCTCCACATCCTTGCCAGCACTTTTGTTTGTTGATTTACTGATGGTAGCCATTCTGGCAGGTGTGAAGTGATATCTCATTATAATTTTAATTTGCATTTCTCTGATGGTTAGTGACATTTAGCATTTTCTCATAAATCTATAGGCCATCTTTATGTCCTCTTTGGGGAAGTGTCTGTTCAGGTCCTTCGCCCATTTTTAATTGGATTATCTGTCTTCCTGATGTTGAGTTGTATAAGTTCTTTATATATTTTGAAAATTAACCCCTTATCAGATATATCATTGTTATTTCTATACAGGTTGGAAAAGTTAACTCTATATCAAGTATCAGTATATGTGTAGAGCTAGTTCTGTGCTTGTTTGTTTTGTTTTGTTTTTGCTTTGGTGCTATCTTTTACAATTATTTGACAATAATAATCTTATATTACTTATTTTTAAAATTTAATCAATATAATTTTATTTTAAAATTTTTGAGATATAATTGATACCTAATATTGTGTAAGTTTAAGATGTACAAGGTGATGATTTGATACATGTATATATTGCAAAATGATTAACACAAAGGTTCATCACACTTTTATCATCACACATAATTACCAAGTTTTTCTGTGGTGAGAAAATTTAAAATCTACTTCCTCAGCAACTTCAAAGTACATAATACAGATTTATTAACTACTAGAGGCCTGGTGCACGAATCTGTGCATGGCAGGGCCAGCCAGGGGAAGGGGCTGCAGGCGGTTGGCTGGCCAGTCCCACGCCCTGGTCAAACTCCCTTTGAGGGGACAATTTGCATATTACCCTTTTATTATATAGGATAATCACTTTGCTATACATTGGACCCCCAGAACTTATACATCTAGTATCTGTAATTTATAACCTTTGACCAATATCTCCCTGTTCCTCCACACCACAGCCCTTGGCAACCAACATTCTACTCTGTTTCTATGAGTTTGGCTTTTTTAGACTCTACATATAAGTGAGATCATACATTTTTTAATATACCTATTGGCCATATCAATGTCTTCTCTGGAAAAATGTCTATTCAGTTCCTCCACCCATTTTTAATCAGATTTTGTTATTGTTATTATTACCATGTAATATGAGTTCCTTTTATATTTTAGTTATTAACTTTATCAGATACAATATTTTCTTCCATTCCATAAGTTGTCTTCTCATTTGCTTGATTATTTCTTATGCTGAGCAGAAGTTATTTTAACTAATGTAGTCCTACTTACTTATTTTTGCTTTTTTAGTTTGTTTTTTAGGTGTCATATCCAAAAACATTATTACCAAGACCGATGTCTAGGGTCTTTTTCCTAACATTTTACTCTAGCAGTTTTATGATTTCAGGTTTGTGTTATGTGTAAGTCTTTAATCCATTTTGAGTTAATTTTTTATGAGTGGTGAAAGATGGGGGTCCAATTTTATTTTTATGCCTATGATTACCAAGTTATTTCAACACCATTTATTAAAGACACTATACTTGCTCCATTGAGTATTTTTTGTTCCCTTGTCTAATATCAGGTGACTGTATATATGTGAAAATTTAGTAGTTTAGTAGCAACATGAGTAAGAACAAATCATATTACGACACTCTGAGGAATTACTGAGAATTTATATAACATTAGAGGTAAAACAATCTATTCACTTTATTTGTTTCATGTTTGATTGTCTTATAAATAAAATTATATTCTTCCTATGTATTCCCTAAGTCTCCTTTAAAAAAATTATAGACAATGAATATCTTTGTTATGAGTTAGAATTTATTTTTCATTGGAGAGGTCCTGTCATGCTTCTTTCAGATGGAATAAAGGCTGTGTTAGGTCCTAAGAAAGAGCTTTGAACTTATCTGATAGACAAACAGAGATTATAGTTTTAAAATGTAAATCATAATTGAATTAACTCTGTATTTAGTAATTGCAGAATAGGACAATAGGATATTAATATATACCCAAACATTTTGTGAAAGATTTCTGAACAATTTATTCATATTTAGCAATATGATACCCTTGCTATTGCTCTAATATACCTAACTGCACCCTGCCTTGCCTTGTGTCTTCTTGGTATAGAAATACGTTTCTCTATTAATAGTTTTGTCTGAAAATTCTAGGTATTCTTTTCATATAAATAGATAAAATTAACTTTTAATCTTGTATTTATATTGTCCCCAAAATATTGATATTTATCAAGAATAAAAATCTATGTTTAGAATGTAAGCAGTATATTTATATTTATGCTGGTAACTTTAGAAAGAAAAACATAAGCTTTATTTTTAGTTTACCCTCCCTTCCCTCTTTCCTTTCTGCTTTCCTTTCTTCCTTTCTCTCATTTATCACATAGATTGAATGAGTTAGCTATACTTTTAAATAATTTAAAAATTACATTATTATTTTTTCTCTTCTTATAATATCTGAAATTAGACATAATACATAAATAAATACTTATTTATTTTTAAACCAGGAATGGCATTTTGCTGTTCATAATATACTAACTCTTAATAATGAATTTGATTTCCCCAAATTGATGAGAAAATTGCTGATTATGTGAGGTTTCCATATTTAGTGAAAATGAATATTAATATTGTAAAATGATGAATTGCTAATATGGGACATTGAGCTTGCAATCAACTATAAAATATCCCTCTTATAAAAGACATGAATTTATAGCAATAATTTTAGAACTCAATTCCATTTCTAATGCCATGTATAAAAAAGGAGTAGGTAATTCTATAACCCTTCATGGGAGAAATAATGATTTTTCTTTTTTTAAATGTTTATGTTATAATTTGGAGGAAATATTTTTAATTGTGTAATTATTATCAGCATTTTATTTTAAAAAGTGTTTCAAAAATAAAAAAAAATAAAATGCCTGCTTGGTTGTATAAGAAAAATATCGAGTGAAAAATGCTATTTAATTAGTTGAATTTATAACATTTATTCTGAATTTTATAACTACAAGTAGTCTAGAAATGTTATGTTAAATTTAGCTCCATTTCAGTTAAGATGTATTACTGAAGTGTATTGTTTTTCTTTAATAGAAATAAAGTATCACTGTTTTGGATCTAATTCTAATTAAACATATTAGAAAAAATCTTAACAGATAAAAGGAGTAATTTTTTATTTGGTATTAAGAAAAAAGTTCTAAGATTATGCTAACTAACTAAGTATGATTTGTACAACTAGGTATGATATAATCAACCCAATAAAATATCTATAAATAGAGATACCAGACTACATACATTTAAATATTTCTGTGCTGCAACTATAGAATGAAATCTGAGGAAAAGTTACAACATTGATAACAAAGGATTAACATCTCTGATATTTGCACGAAGCACCTCTATGCAATAGTTCAGACCATTCCCTATCTATCTTCATGGTCTGACCATTTTCTAGACGGGGTATTTCTGTACCAACTGGCACTTTGTTGCCTGTCCCTGTTTTCATGTAGGTGGGCCCTTAGCAAGTCCCAATTCATATACTATTTTTTTTACCTCCAAACTTGGGGTTTCCCATTTGACCTGTAGGTATGAAACATCTCAGTTCATATACATGAGAAACTTAAATTTAGGGGGCAGTTAAAATCTAGGAGTGCAAATCTTTGACTAATGGGATTTAGGAACCAGCTCCTAAGTTCTTACTCCTTCCTCTTTCAAATGGTCTTTGTTGAGATGGATTCATTTCATTGCTACTCAGAAAAATGTCATGAGCTCGACCAGTCAGTAAACTTTAATACCAAATGATAACCAACCTTTCATTGGCTCTCATTTTTCTCCTTGTCCCCTTGCACTACACTTTCTCAAAAAAAAAAAAAAAAAAGCATCACATGACTCTTTATCTCAGATTCTGATTTATGGGATTTCATACTAAAACGTGTAAAAATGTGTTATAAATAAAAAAGACCAGAGATATTTCTATAGTATAAAAAATAAGCAAATGACAAAAAATATAAATCCCAAACCAAGAAAGGCTGTAGAAAAATTAAAAAGACTAGCCTCATTACTTATGAAATGTGGGGTAAAATGTGATCTTCCCAAATGTAAAAATTTTTTTTTAATTTAAAATTTTTTTAAGTTGTTAGAAGATTAGAGCTTTGTTGTGTGTGTGTGTGTGTGTGTGTGTGTGTGTGTGTGTGTGTGTGTGTAATTGATTTCAGAGAGAAAAATGGAGAGGGAAAGAGAGATAGAAACATCATTGATGAGAGAGAATCATCAATCTGCTTCCTTCTTCATGTTGCCTACTGGGGATCGAGCCCACAACCCATGCATGTGCCTTGACTGGGAATGGAACCATGACTCCTGGGTCATAGGTTGATGCTCAACCACTAAGCAACACTGGCCAGGCTAAATGTTTTTACTTAATAAGAGCATCAAATATTGCAAGTTTTCAGGGGGAAATCATACATTGTTGAATAAAATGGATATGTAAAAACATTCTCTCTTCAAATATTATAATAATAAATGTTCACTGAGTGATTGCAATAGGACAGATATTTCTCTCAGTACTTTTGTTACACAGGATAGATAGCTGCTAGGGCAAGAGGAGGGGAGGGGAGAAGTAGGGGGGAGTTTATCTCACCCACTGAACAAAGAAGTTAGCAGTCTTGGAACTTGCCCAGATAAAATTGCCATATGTTCTCATAAATTCTGGGAAATGCTGCAACAATGTAAAAAGGAACCTTGAAATCTAGTCTATTGCCCAAAATATCTGGCAGGAACCTTGAAACCTATAGGCAGGAAATGTATAAGACCCTTGAACCGCCATCAGTCAGGGCACTCAAACTAGTAGAATTGCATGCTTGTGCTTTATGCTAAGTGTATTCTTAATTCTTTTGCTTTTATTTCTTAATAATTTTGCTTGCTTTGCTTCAACACTGCTATCTGTTACTTGTCTGAATTCTTTCTTGTGAGTGTGACAAGAGCTGAGAGCTCTCCTGTAACACTTTGCATGTTTTAAATAATGTAATCCTTAAATCAACTCTACCACGTTACCATGCTAATATATAAAAACCAAGGATCCGTAACGACAAACCGAAGGCTCCACCGAATGCCGGAAGTCAGATCCAGCACTGATTGCCACCAGTGTGGGTGCAGTGACCCAGCACTGACTGCTGAGGGGGCTGCGGATCAGACCTGGAGAGAGGCCTGAAGAGACAGGCAGGATATGATCCGAAGACTCCGTGGCAGCTGTTGATCAGCCATTGCCTCTCTCTTTCTCTCCAGGCTTCACCAGCAGCCATGCCTCTGTTTCTCTCTGGGCCTCCATGGGGCTGCTGATCAGCCCTGCCTCTCTGATCAGGCCCAGAGATAGGCCTGGAGATGCTGAATGGCATAGAAACTGACCAATCAGAACCAAATCTGGGTGAACTGTGAGGAGACAGTGGCTGCCTAGGAGGTGGAGCTTTTGACACTGATTGGCATAGCAACCGACCAATCAGAACCAAATTGGCCATCAGGGGAGGGCAGTTGGGGGCAGATCAGACCTGTAGGGGAGGGCAGTTGGGGGTGAGATCTGGTCGGCAGGGGAGGGCAGTTAGTGGGCTATCAGGAAGGCAGAGGCAGTTAGGAGCAATCAGGCTGGCAGAATAGAACAGTTAGGGGCAAGATCAGGCTGGCAGGGGAGGGCCATTAGGGGTGAGATCAGGCCAGCAGGGGAGGGCAGCTAGGGGGTGATCAGGCAGGCAGAGGCAGTTAGGGGCGATCAGGCCTGCAGGGGAGGGCCACTGGGGGCGAGATCAGGCCAGCAGGGAGGGCAGTTGGGGGCAACCAGGCTGGCAGGGGAGGGCAGTTAGGAGTGATCAGACAGGCAGGTAGGTGATCAGTTAGGAGCCAGTGGTCCCAGATTGCGAGAGGGAAGTCGGACATCCCCCACGGGGTCCCTGATTGGAGAGGGTGCAGGCTGAGCTGAGAGAACCTCCCCTCTGTGCATGAGTTTCATGCACCGGGCCACTAGTTTTTCAAACAAAAAAGTAGAGAATCAGGGGTGTTAGGATTCTAACTCCAGAGATATTTACTGTCCTGCCTATTATATTTTGCAGATACAATGGTATGATGTAGATATATGTACTTTAATATTAGATTTTGCTCCTGTTGCTCAACCTAGTGCTCAGGCTTCAGATTACTGAGGCAACCACCCCTAATTCAAAGATCCTAAACACGCAGCCTACAAATAAATGTAATTAATCATTTTGTGTGCTTTACCCCTCTGGTAGTCTACTAAAAACCTATTGACCTATTCTGGGAATAATAACTTAAAATAATAACATATATATCATATAGAATTATTTAAATATAGTTATATATGTAAATAAATACACTTAAACTATTTAAATATAATTTATAAAGTATTTAAAAAAATAAATTTGTGATGTAGAAATGTATAGGCTTCTTTAACAAGATGTTATCATAGTTCCACCTTAATTTAAAAGTAAGGATGATTCAGAATGACTGTAAATGACATTTCAAGATATATCTACAAGATTCATGAACCCTAAATTAGAACTTCTGACATAGGTTTCCTAAAGCCCAATTTTTGGGACAGTGGTTGGCTACAGTGTTCAGAAGTTCAGTATTTCCCTTCCTCAGGGCAATATGGCTCAGAAAATATCCCAGAAGTTTAATATCTAGTTAAGTGGTTCCCCCTGAAGGCAGGCCTTCTAAAGAAAAACAGTGCTCTGGCATATTTCAAAAATGGTTCCTTTCTCTCTGCCTGCTAAAATATGAGGGAATTTTTTTCTGTTACTTATTATTAGAACCTGGTCAAGCTTCTGGAGATATGCAATACACACACAAGTGTGTAGGCTTTCATATAACTGGGTCCTCTAGAATTTTTAAGTCTCACAATTGTCCCCAATGAGTCTCCAGCAATCCATCACAGTTCAGTTTTTCTAAGGCTGCAATGGTTAGCCCAGCAATTACTATTCTGGAGACTTTTCTCCAATTGTTATGACTCCTTGTATTCACTTACTTGTCTCTCCAAACTTGGAGGCAGCCATTTTCTCTATGTTCTCCCTTCTGGATTCAAGAAAAGTTGAATTTTCAGTCTATTCAGCTTTTTACTTGCTAGGATGGAGTGAAGACTTACAATGTCTTTATATGGGGATCCAGAAACTGGAAGTCCTATTTTTTGTTATTTGGGGAGAAAACTTAGTGTATAGTTTTTAAATTGATGCAGGATACCTTAATATTTAAATTTCAAAATTAGGACCCTTGATTAAAACTTTCAACACAATATTTATATATCAAAATATACTTTATATGTGATAAGAGTACAAACTGTTAACTAGAGATTCTTAATTATAAAGGGTACAGAAACTATATTTTAATGGCAAAGAATATGTAATGAGTCATTCTTCAATTAAATCTTTAAATTACATTGAAATGAAAAAAATGTAATTGTATTAAATTAATACAGTTTATTTTTTCATTAGAAATGTGTTTTATTTCATGTGTCATTCATTTAATTTGGCCACATTTAATGCACCATATACAGTATAACCAATATTTTTCACAAGCCTTATTTAGAAATCAAGACCAAATTCAAACAAATATTCAGCTCCATCCACAAAATTAAAGTTTGACCACATTTCCCTCATGCTTAAATCATTCAATAACTTCACATTATATATAAGATTGGTGACATTTTCTGTAAAATATCAGATAGTAAATATTTTAGGCTCTGTGGATCATGCAGTTTCTGTCACAATGATGAATCCGTTGTAGTATGAAAGTAGTTAATCCAACCTGTGGCTGTATTCCAATAAAACTTTCTTTACAAAAAAGATGGAAGGGAAGGTTTTACAACACTAAATGTGTAAGAAAAAAACAACACAATTTTAAGAATGTTTTACAAAGGACTTTAATACCTGACCAACCTACACATCCATTTACACTGATCACTAGTCTCTGTTCCTCACTTTATTATCTTGGCATTGGGAACACTTTACCTTTCCTTAAAAGTACTGTGATGTGGGATCACCAAGACAACCCTCAGGTTAATGATTCACCACAAGGAATCACAGAATTTAGTAAAGCTGTTATACACTCAGTTATAGTTTATTACAGCAAAAGGGTACAGAGTAAAATCAGCAACAAAAACCGTTGCAAAAGTCAGAGTGTGGGAGGGACCAGGTGCAAGCTTTCAACTGTCCTCTCCCAGTGGCATCATGCAGACAGGGCTCAGTTTTCCCAGCAGCAATGTGTATCAATACAAATGAGTATTGCCACGCTTGGAAACCTTGTAGGTTGTCATCCTCCTTTGGTGACCAGGGTTTTTATTGGGAAGGGGTCAAGGTAGACATGGTTGACTGCCTGCAGATTTGACCTTAGTTATTCTGTCTCCAACTTCTCTCAAAGTCAAACTAATACCATATGGTCCAAGGCCTCACCATGAGTCACATCACTAGCAGAAACTATCTGGCATGGCCCAGGTCTCAAATAAGGAAAGCCATTCTTAAAGGTCCAAGGGCTTTGAGATTATCTCCCAGAATCTGAGCAAAGGCTAAAATTTTCTCTGGGACGTACAAGATTTGGACAAGAACTGCAGAGGTAATCTTATGCAGAGGGTCTTAATTGTTTTGAACCTTTGTCTCTTGATTCAGACAAATGCTTTTCTGCCTGTCTCATCTTCCAAAGAGAAATAAAGATGCCATTCACTGTAAACTCCTTTTAGCATGGGAATTCTCTTAATCACCTTTATAATCCTAGTACATTTATAGAGTATATAGTGCCCAAAATAGAATAGTAGTTCAATAATTATAAAACATATCTGGACAAAGTAGATCCAAGTTTCTTCTCTTTTTAAATGCATATTGAGTGGAAAGGATACATATATTGGAATGCATTGTTAGATAACATAAAAATACCCTCTTATCATAGTTAGCAATTGTGCATCTTACTGAATGTAACATCCACATATAGCTTTCTCATCTTAGAAACAGATGAAAATGCAACTTGAAAAAGCATAATCTATTATTTTAAAGATGAAAATTAAAGCAGGAAGTATGAAATATCATTAAAAAGATATGAGATTAAATTTTACTTTAGGTATTTTTCAATCATTGTTTCTACAAACTTCATAAAGTTCTCAAAGATCAAGTTTGGCAAACTATTCTGGTCTGGTGCCTCTTTTTGTAAATTCAGCTTTTTTGAAGTATATTCTACCAGTTCATTTATGTATTGTCTATAGCTGCTTCCGCACTAAAATGGCAATATCGTGTAGTAACAAGTAGACTAAAGACCATGTTGCCCAAAAAGCCTAGTATATTTTCTATTGGACTTTCTACATACAGAGTTTGGTGGTGACCCCTGCCTGACTAATAAAAAACTCACCACAATAAACTCAAAACATATAGTTTGAGTCATTTGATTAGTTGCACACCTGAAGCAATTATGTTTAATGTTTTGGGTGTCAGAATTAGAATCTTCATTTCATTTATTAAAAAATTATAAAGAAATGATAGTGAATATTAGAAGTCATATATATATATATATATATATATATATATATATATATATATATATATATATTAGAGGCCCGTTGCACGAAGAGATTCATGCAATAGGCCTTCCTTTCCTTGGCTTCCAGCAATGGTTTTCTCCAGCACACGGGCCCCAGGCCTTCGCTCCGGCCAGAGTCTGCCTTCTTTATCTTTGCTGCAGACTCAGGCCGGATTCTGCCATCTTCGTCTTTGCATCTTGTCTTCGCTGCTGCACTCCGCTCCTGTAGATCCCTTCGCCGTGGGCCCTCCCTCTCATAGTATGCGTCCTGCCCTGCCTGGCCACTCCGCACCTGGAGCAGCTGGGCGGCTGCCATCTTTTGGCCTTCTAATTTGCATACTCACTCTGATTGGCTGTGGGTGTAGGAGGCACCAGACCAGAATTAGGTGGTGGATCACAGTTTGCCAAACTTGATCTTTGAGAACTTTAATATATATATATATATATATATATATATATATATATATATATATATATATATTTTAGAGGCCTGGTGCATGACATTCATGCACTCAGGAAAGGGGGATCCCTCAACCCAGCCTGCCCCCTTTCCCAGTTCAGCAGTCAGACATCCTTAGTGCTGTCACAGAGGTGGGAGAGGCTCCGCCACCACTTTTGTGCTGGCCAGCCTTCAGCAGGGCTTCTGGCTGAGGGGTGCTCTCCCTGTGGGAGCGCACTGACCACCAGGAGGCAGCTCCTTCATTGAGCGTCTGCCCCCTGGTGGTCAGTGTGCATCATAGCGACCAGTTGTTCTGCCGTTCGGTCGATTTGCATATCACACTTTTATTATATAGGAGATATAGGAGATATGAATTTTCTCTATTATATCCTCTCTCTCTCCTTTCTTTAAAAATAGCCTGGCTGGTGGCCCAGTTGGTTGGAGCCCCCATCCTGTACACCAAAAGTTATGAGTTTGATCCCCCATTAGGGCATATACCTAGGTTGCTGATTCATCCCCAGTTGGGGCATGTATAGGAGATAGCCAATCTATGTTTCTATCTCACATCAATGTTTCTCTCTCTATCTGTCTCTCTCCTTCCCTCTTTCTCTAAAATCAATATAAACATATTCTTGGGTGAAAAAAAGTTGTTAATTTATAAATACTTTTTTTTATACACTGGTTGTCATATGATACAGATACTAACTTTAATATACAAGATCTATGGTTGTGATAGTTAATATTTTCTTAATAACATTTCAATTTCAATAATATTATTTCAATTAAAATAATATTATTATTATATTCCCTTTAATATATGCTTAGTGATTAAAGAATGGCTCCTTTTTTCCACACTGTATATGGCTTTTTGCAACTATAGCCATTTCCCTGGGCAAGGGATGCTGAGTGTGTTGACAGTGTTTTAGATCTGACACTGAAGAGGCTATTCTCCATGATATTTTTTATTTCCTTAAGTAGAGTTTGGCTGGTTGGATCAAGGAGATAATACTAAATTATATTTGAGAACCCTTACCAATGGAATCTTAAGCCCCAGACAGCAGGATGACGTTCTTGTTGTTTAGCTGCTACTTTCAAAGAGGGATAGGAATAGATCCCTATAGACCCTTCAGATCACAGCTTCAAAAATATATCTAGCCACAAGTGTGCAGGCTGGATGCAATTATAGAACACAGATATTTGACAAATAAAATAATCAGGTTGTATTTTATAATAGAACTAGGGGCCCGGTGCACAAAATCCGTGCACTGGGGAGGGGTCCCTCAGCCCAGCCTGCCCCTCTCACAAACTAGGAGCCCTCAAGGGATGTCCTACTGATGGCTTAGGCCCACTCCCTGTTGGAGCAGTCTGGCCTCCCTTTGTGGGAGGTGACCGGGCTGATCAAGGGAAGGCGCCAGCCCCATCACCCCGCTCCTGCAGCCACTGCCAGTCACTGCAGCCACCAAGGTATTTTCATCAACATGGACTCCAGTCCCTTCACCATGAAAAAATGACAACTTTCTTTAGGGATTTTCAAGATGTGCCTTTCGTAAGATATGACATTTCTTTATGTTTCTTTTTATCTTCACCTGAGGATGTGTTTCCATTGATTTTTTCCCCCTCTCTCCGATTCCAGGCTCGGCCACTTCCCAAGCCTACAGCCTCCGCACCAGGCTTTAGGCTTGGGAAGCAGGTACCTCCATCCCCCAAGCCTAAAGCCTCCACAGGATGGCCCGCTGGGAGTGACCTGGGTGCTGAGGAGGTTCCTGGGACCCAGGTATGTATGCAAATCAACTGCCGTCTTTATTGGGTTAATTTGCATACTCACTCTGATTGGCTGTGGGCGTAGCGGAGGTACGGTCAATTTACATGTATCTCTATTATTAGGAAAGATTTAATCACAATGTGGGAGAAATTGGGCAACTGGTCTTTGAATTAGGCAGGTACTTGTAAAAATGGATTGAGTTAGTTAAATATGAGAAATGAGTGAAAGGTCAGGGCCTAATCACAGATGATTTAGAACAGGCATCCTCAAATAAGACCCGCGGGCCACATGCGGCCCGCCGAGGACATTTATCCAGCCTGCTGGGTGCCGCTGCCTGTCCTGCTTAGCAGCCGACTCGTCCCGGGCCTGCAGTATGCATAGGAATTTGTTCATAGTTTTTTTTTTTTAAACTATAGTCTGGCCCTCCAACAGTCTGAGGGACAGTGAACTGGCCCCCTGTTTAAAAAGTTTGAGGACCCCTGATTTAGAACCTGTTCTTGGTGCTGTGGTACAAGTCAGATTGAGAGTAATTGAAAGGGATTTAATGAGCAATTAACAGTATAGTTCTTTGTTTAACTCTTCTTTTTATCAGATTGGCCATTGAGTCTGGGGAAAGGTGGCATTGAATGCTCCAAAATTCAACATTATTATGATACAGATACATGGAGCCCAGAAAACCATTACAAGTTATGATTTATCCTCATTCTTTTACTTTTTCCCCTTTATTAATTAAGGTATTACAAATTCTGTAATGATAAAAATGAGTCCTTATCCCCTCATTGTCCCCCCATCCCCCACTCATGCCCTCACCCCCCGGTGTCTGTGTCCATTGGTTATGCTTATATGCATGCATACATGTCCTTTGGTTGATCTCTCCTCTTTAGTGCCGCCCTCCCCTGCCTTCCCTCTGAGGTTTGAGCATCTGATCAATGCTTCTCTGTCTCTAGATCTATTTTTGTTCATCGGTTTATGTTGTTCATTATATTTCACAAATGAGTGAGATCACTTGATATTTATCTTTCTCTGACTGACTTATTTCACTTAGCATAATGCTCTCCAGCTCCACCCATCTTGTTGCAAATGGTAGGAGTTCCTTCCTTTTTACAGCAGCATAATATTGCATTGTGTTTAAAAACTCTCTGAGTGGGAGTCAGAAAACACTCACAAAATGCTCTTTATTTTTATGCAGCATATGTAATATTGACCAATATCTCTCTCTATTAGATTATAATTATTTTTTAAAATATATTTTTATATATTTCAGAGAGGAAGGGAGAGGGAGAGACCAATGATGAGAGAGAATCATTAACCAATTGAGACTGCCTCCTGCATGACCCCTACTGGGGACCAACCAGCAACCCTGGCATGTGTCCTGAATGGGAAGCAAACCTTGACCTCTTGTTAAGAGGTTGATGCTCAACCACTGAGCAACACTGGCTGGGCGATTAGATTCTAATTATTGTTTTACTTTTTCTCTCTAGCATCTAAAGAATCTTATTTCCTCCTGGCTTTGATTTCTCTTCCTACCCAATATTTATGTTTACAGGATAATAGAAGTATAGTATCATGGCTTTATCAGAAAATAAAATTACAAATATGTTAACCAAAATTAATGAATTGAAAACACCGTGACAACAAAAAATGAGACAAGATGGAAAAGACTATAGTAAACACTAAATGGTTTTATTGTTTCACACTGATCTGTTGTTATTCAGTAACCCAGAAATAGGTGCCAATTAAGATTATTAGAAAAATATAGATTGTATCAGAGATAGTGTGTTATCCACAGAATATTATTACTCATAAGAGTAACTGGTCAAACTTTATGGGGTATGATTTTCATAAATGGACATATAGGAAGGCCACAAAAAGAATAGATTCTGAATTCAGATAGCCTGGCTCTGCTATTTAATAAACTCAATCATTCTTTTCTTTGGGGACACTCATATGAAAAGTGATGGGAGAATAAGAGTACTTCTTTACTGTATTGAGACATTTAACATTGTATAATTCAAATGTTTAAAGTTATATTAGAAGGTTATGATACTGTGAACCTTAGGGACTGAGTTGATAACTTAGAACTGAAATATGAATGGCTTTGCATCTTGAAGGCCAATGTGACTCTAAGGATTAAAATGCTATTGTCTCCCAGCCAGCTTTGCTTAGTGGTTGAGCATCAAGCTATGAACCAGGAGGTCACGGTTCAATTCTCGGTCAGGGCACATGCCTGGGTTGCAGGCTCTATCCCCAGTGTGGAGTGTGCAAGAGGCAGCTGATCAATAATTCTCTCTCATCATTGATATTTCTCTCTCTCTGTTCCTCTCCCTTCTTCCCTGATACCAATAAAAAACAATACATATAAAAATAAAAAAATGAAATGCTATTGTCTGCCAGTAACAGAAACTAACTCAAACTTAATAATTTAAACAGTAAATAAAATGATACATTATTCAACACAGGATTAGATAAGAAAACAACCTAGTTTTTTTTCTTTCTCTCTGGTCTTTTAGTCAATGCAAGCTTTGCCCCAAAGGTGATCCCTCTCTTTGCCATAAGATGACAAACAGAGAAACTGAAGCTACACGCTGGACCCTAGGTAACAGCCAGAATGAGGTGTGAAAAGCCTTTCTATTAAACCATGGAGTTGGAGTCCTTCCCTTCAAACTGATTATTTCTTGTTCACCTCGTCCGTGAACCAATTCACTCAATTATTTGCATCTACTCCTAGAGGTCAGGAGCAGGGAATTGAGAAAGTTTTCCCAGATGTCTGCAATCCTGTGGCTTCCAGCAGAAACTGAAATAGAATGAGTGTACATTAAAACAAAGCAGGAAGGAGCAAGTGCTACCTGGACAAAAACTGTCCACTACAATAGGAGCTCTTTAATATGTCACACTGATTTTAATCCACGCAGAACATCATTTTAGCGGGAAAATGATGCAATGATAACATAACATGTTACTAATATAAAGAAAATCCCACTCACAAATGTCTTTCCCACCTGTGTACACTTGCCTGGATTTTTTTTTAAAAGAATGACAGGCTGATATATTTAACAGTGACAATATGTGCATTTATGCATAAAAGACTCATATGAATACAATTTCCTCTAAATATGTTTTGATTAGGACATCCTTAGTGCTACTGCGGAGGCGGGAGAGGCTCCCACCACCACCGCTGCACTGGCCAGCCATGAGCCGACTTCTGGCTGAGCAGCGCCCCCCCTGTGGAAGCTCACTAACCACCAGGGACAGCTCCTACATTGAGCGTCTGCCCCTGGTAGTCAGTCCATGTCATAGCAACTGGTTGTTCCTGGTCATTCTGATGTTAGGGTCCATTTGCATATTACCCTTTTATTATATAGGACTAGGAGCCCAGCACATGAAATTGCGTGGCCCCACCCACCCACCTGCCTCCCTGCCTTGACACCCAAACCTCCACACAAAGCTCCAGTGCACCTGGCCCAGCCCCCTACCCCTCTGGCCTTCTCAGGCCACTTCAAGCCCCACCCTCAGTCCCTGGAGTCGCCTCGGGCTGGTCCCTCCTTCTCCAGGCCCTTCCCCGCTTCCACCCAGTCTCTGGAGCAATGTGGTGGCTTCGCCCCTTCATGGCACCAGAGGAGAGTGTGGAAGCCTCCTGCCTGCTGCACTGTGCTCCTTCCCCTGGCAGGTGGGCGGCAGGGCGCTCTGAGTGTGAGTCGTGGGTGGTGAAGGACTGGTGAGGGAGGCGTTACAGACTCTCACCCCCACCCTCCCCATCGCGAGATGGTCCCGCCTTCTCTGGGCACCTCCCCACTTCCGTACCATCTCCGGAGCAATGCCCCGCAGTGCATGCACAGGCAGCCTCCTGCAATTGGTCATTACGCTTTATGGTGTCCCGACCATTAGCATATTAGCTCTTTATTATTATGATGTTTTTCAAATAAATACTATCATAAATTTATTTTCTATAAATGTTAAGGTAATTTCTACTAGGCTATCACTATTTTCTTTTAAAATGGCTCATATTGCAATCAATTTAGGAAAAAAAACTAAATTTTTTTCTCATTGCAAAGCTTACAATGTTTGTTTTAATGACAAGTATCTGCTATATTTTAAAACCTAATTTCAAGAGTGAGTACTAAGAGGAAGAATAAAACATAAACTGCAGATTTTGCTAATGGGGAAAACTAGTCTGGAGAAACAGATAGGCTGAAAATAGAAAAGTCGATGGAGTAATCAATACACTCAAAGGAGGATGAAATAGAGGATACGCAAGTCCCATGATTAGTAAGCAGACAACAATTCATAGCAGCAAGCCTACGAAAAATGCAATTCATTTCTCTACTATTTAGAGAAGGAATGAATTTGCAAACAACATATATTCATACTCTCAATCAAATAAGAATATTATTGAGAAAGTGGAATTAAGTATATAATCATATGTAAGAATTGGATATAAGTAAGATATGCTACTTGAATTCTTTATTGTTATCTGTATAATTTTAAAATAGATGTCATTTTAAGAATAAATATTTCAAGTAATTTAGCACTTTGAAAATTTCCACTCCTTGTGTTCGATTAAGCTTTAAAATAAAAATCCCTGCGCCGAAACCGGTTTGGCTCAGTGGATAGAGCGTCGGCCTGTGGACTGAAGGGTCCCGGGTTCGATTCCGGTCAAAGGCATGTACCTTGGTTGCGGGCACATCTCCAGTGGGGGGTGTGCAGGAGGCAGCTGATCGATGTTTCTCTCTCATCGATGTTTCTAGCTCTCTATCCCTCTCCCTTCCTCTCTGTAAAATATCAATAAAATATATTTAAAAAAAAAAGCCCTATTAAAAATCTATTCTATCTAGCATCACTGTGATTTTTTCCCCCTTTATAACATAGATTTTTAAATTTAACAAAGAACAAAAATGACTTCAAGCACAAAGCCAAAAATTGTTGGAGACAATTTCTAATAGGTTTAATATGTCCTGATTAAAATCTAGATACATATTAAATCTGGTCCCAGGATGACCAGCATCATAAAATTAACTATCATTTTGTCCAGTAAAATATATTTGCATTGTGATCTAATATATATATATATATATATATATATATATATATATATATATAAAATGTATATATATATACACATATATATGTATATATATGAGTGTGTGTGTGTGTGTGTGTGTATGTGCACAGCAATGAAGGTGACATAATTCAGTGAATAATTTTTGTTTTTGTGTGTGTTTTTTTCTCTTTGATGGCAATACATTAGTAATTATTGAAAAACCTAAAAGTTAGTTCTAAATTATCAGAACTTCTCCCATACTATAGTTTTAGATTTTTACATATTGGACTATACGTAATCCCTATCATAAATCAAAAGCTGTGTATTAATTAAAACTATGAGTTACATCTTGGCACTTCCATGCAATCTTATCAAAGAGGTAAAACTAAGGCCTGGTTCAAATCAATTATTTTGTAGAGAAAACATATAAAGCAAGGACTTTGAAGTAGATTTGCCTCCTTTAAGAATGCACAACAGCCAAAACCGGTTTGGCTCAGTGGATAGAGCGTCGGCCTGCGGACTCAAGGGTCCCGGGTTCGATTCCGGTCAGGGGCATGTACCTTGGTTGCGGGCACATCCCCAGTGGGGGGCGTGCAGGAGGCAGCTGATCGATGTTTCTCTCTCATCGATGTTTCTAACTCTCTATCCCTCTCCCTTCCTCTCTTCCTCTCTGTAAAAAATCAATAAAATATATTAAAAAAAAAAAAAAGAATGCACAACAACATGTTTCAAAGTGGCAATAAGAACATTAGAAGTTAGCAGTAATGATTGCCCAGTGGCATAAGGGCCAACATTCTTTAATTCAGATTTTATTAAATTATAAGGTATATGTGGGTGGGATTTTATTTGTTTTAATTTTTGTTCAGTGCTATATTTCCAGTTTCTAAAACCAGCATTTGAATGTGATCTGTTCAAATCAGTGTGTGTTATACTAAATAGTTAAATGAATAAATATATTGTTGATTGTTCTGTGCTCCTCAATCCAGAGTTGCTTCTTCTTGAGGCACTGCAACAAAATTTAAACATTTTAAAGAGTTTTTAGGTGTTTTTCTTTGCGATGGCCCGTGATCTATTAAACCCATTGGCTTGCATCAAAGATTGGAAGAATATACTTAGAATAAAAAAGTCAGTAGACTTTCCCTATAGATAATTTTTGAAGCCCAATATGGAGAAAATAGTTTTAAAGTCAGAGTTTACCATTGCACAATTTAGCTTATGTATGTATTAGAAAAAGAAGTTTCCATACAAAAAAAGGGAAAATAAATTGTTAAGAGTATACACTTGAAAGACAGGATTAGGGTATAATAAAGACAATTCCAAAAAATGTAGGTATACATACTAAATATTATAACTTTGAAAGATCAGGTGTACAGGGTTTATGCTGTAGACAAAAAGCAAGAGGATTATGTGAACTGATTTTATTTATTTATTTATTTATTTATTTATTTATTTATTTATTTATTTTTGTGAACTGATTTTAGAGTTAATTCCTTCCCAAGTGTTAACAGCTGGCAGGAGGATGATCTGAGAGTCTGTACTAGCTGGATTCTTGAGAAGGCTAAAACCCCAGGTTGTAGGTAAAAGAGAAGAAATAAAAGACCAAATAGCTTTTAGGGGCTAGAGGTGCCACTCCCTAGAGAAGGCCTGCATTCAGCACATTGTCAGAAGGAAGAGTAATGAGGATGGGATTACTTGGGCAAATTTTGCCCCACCCACCCAGGGCAGACTGCAGAGTCCAGCACACCCAGTGAGTGCAGTAAAGGAGGCTTCCCGAAATCTTTCCTATCCTCTGAAGGGAGGAAAATACGATCAGATTAAACAGATATCCCTAAATTCTCGGGAATTGGGATAAGGCGGAGCCAGATTATGTGGAGATGGCTACCAAGGTATTAATAATGAGTAAGAATAAGTCCACCAATCATATTAATAAGTCATATATACAGAAAATAGTTATGAGACTACTTACTCCATTCCCCCTTGAGGTAAAGAAGATATGTAAACACAGGAATACAACATACAGATGAAGGGAGAGGAACCCAAGGAAAACCCTGAGTTGAATAAGCAGTTAAAGCAAAGGAAGTCATTTCCAAATGGGAAAACATCATGCTAACAGTCCTTTAATCGGCAATAGTAACTATCCTGCAATCCAACAACAACAAACAGATCCCATGATTTATGCTTGAAGAACTATAAAGATGGGTACTATTATACACGCTTGATTCTGGAAGTGTAAATTTCATATACATTAATTTGGTAATATGTTGTTAAAGAAGCTGTGGGTGGTTCCATAGTCCCCTCAAAACTATTCCTTTTCTGCATTGCAGTGTATCAGAATCACTGAGAGGGTTGGTGGGACAAAGACTGCTGGGGTGGAAACTGGGAATGTGTATTAATACTTTTCCAGGGGATGCTGATGCTGCTGGCCTACAATCAACTCGTTAGCAACCAATGCCATGTTGTACATAAACGCACTGTATGGTGTTTGCTTTAGTCAAACTCCCCAGAGTTTTTGCATTTCCACAATCTTCTATACCCCAATTAATAATTAAGCATAAGAGCCCTAACCGGTTTGGCTCAGTGGATAGACCATCGGCCTGTGGACTCAAGGGTCCCAGGTTCGATTCCAGTCAAGGGCATGTACCTTGGTTGCGGGCACATCCCCAGTAGGGGGTGTGCAGGAGGCAGCTGATGGATGTTTATCTCTCATGGATGTTTCTAACTCTCTCTCCCTCTCCTTTCCTCTCTTTAAAAAATCAATAAAATATATTTTTAAAAATCAAGCTTAAAAGAAATTGATATGCTTCTAAAATAAACCAAGGTCATTTTTTTTTCTTTGCAATTGTACTCTGAGGAGGCAGTTTAATTAAATCATAATGTGTGGGGCATGCATAGGAAAATATGGCCTTTCTTTATGGATCTGTTCTTTCCTAAATGTTATCTGGTCATTACCACTTACCTTTCTAAGTTGAAATGGTTGATGCTTCACATTGTATTAAAGATCATAACAAAATTAGTATTAATGAAAAGTACAATCTGTGTGATTGTTCCAAATATTCTACTAATTTAATTGTAGCAGCAAATAAACTATAACTGTTGAATTAATATAGAATATATTTGCCTTGGATAGAGAAGAAGGTATGGCACTAAGATAGAACAATTTAATTTCATGTTAGGTTACAAGGTATAATTGATACTAATAAAAGCAGATGTCTAAAAATTATTGGATAGATTTATAGAGGTGACATACTGTTTGAACTGTGCATGGGCACCTAAAAAAGTCTTAATTACCCTCCTTTTCTTTAATATTATAGAAAAGTCTAGCAGATTTCCAATTGGTTGTATTAAGTACATTGTGATATATACTTGATGATTCCATATCAGAGTTGGGGACTGTAGATGTCTTGATGTATTATTATGACAGAGCACATAAAATCCCTTTTGACCCTCAGGAATTAAAAATCTTATAAATATTGTATTGTACATCTAAACTCCTACTCTCACAATCTGGGGTCAAGTAATGAATACACTAACTAAACAGAAAATCTTTTAAAATACAGGGTTTGGAGCTTTGTGCAGTGGCAGTATTCTTTCCAATGAGGTTTAGTTGGGGCATGATTGTTAATTTAAGAAAAAATAGAATAAAGAGGTTGGCAAAAGTAAGTTTATAGTTATTTGTATGGAAAATATAGTTATAGTTATTTGTATGGAAAATAATACAATCATAAATAAATAATACAAAATAAACTCTTTAATGTACTCACAATTGTAAAACTACTTTTGACCACCTCTGTATATTAATTGAACAAAAACTATATATATAATTTTCCCAGCATTGTTCTAAGCATATAGGAACTAAACTATGTTAATCCTCATAACAAGACAACGAGGTAAGCACACAATGTTTAGACATTTAAGTATTTTGCCCAAGTAGAGTAACTGGAATTAGCATCTGGCATTTGGGAAGGGACTCTTAATGTTGTCAATAAAATTCCCCTCCCTCATGAATCTGTTACCAGATCTGCTATGAGACTAATGGCAGATAGGGGGTCCCCTTAATTAAACAATCATGATAGTCTTCTTTTTTTAGATACCTCTGCACAATTGTTTATTCTCATTGGCTTTTTTCATTTCCATTTCATTGAATTTCCTAATTTTCCTCCTAACTTACTCATTGTTACTATGTCTGACACCTCAGTTCCCTTTCTCCTGCCATTTGATAAATCCAAACATTCTTAAAATTAAGAAATCAGCTTTCTGTTTTCTCTAGTTTACTTTTTCAATTTCACCCATTTCCAGGTTTAACAGATTGTATTTTCAAAAGATTCTAACAACATTCTCATCCCAGTTTTTTTCTTTAAATTGTTTTTTTTTCTATTCTGTACCTTTAGTGAATGATTAATTTTGTTGATTCTACTACTAAAATAAAATTACCCTTTCTTTTTCTATCCCTAAAATAATGCAGACACTTTCACAAGTTAATTAGTTAATATAGTTTAAAATGCCATACAATACGGTTTATGAAGAAAGACAGTTAAAAAGTACTCAAGCAATTTAAATATTTAATAGATGCACAAGACAAACCAGAAAAATAAATCAATAACTTACTTTTCCAAATGTCATGTAATTATTGAGTACCATACTCCAGATCTGTGTCTACAGCTCTAGAATCCAGGAATATATCATTTTAAAACAAAGAATACATACGTTTTGTATTGTCTCTTCATGTTCCAATTCACTACATGGTGATACAATGAGAGCCACATGTTTATCTGAACATACATCAGACTTTGTACCATAAGAGATAAAAAGAACACAACTATGAGACTCAGAGCTTAAATATAGTGGCAGCCATATCTGCCTCTTATATAGAAAATCGTGTTGAAGGAAGATAAGGAAATGTTCCTAAATTAGTACAACTTGTATGTGAGCAAATATTTCTAGTATAAGGAAGAAAAACATTGATAGGATTTTTACCCTTACAGTGTAAGAAAATGGCTCACCCCCACCCATAGGTGAATACTGGCCCATAAAGTCTAAAGAGATGCCTGCCCCATAAAACATCTATAGGCACTAACACAAGGCTATCAGAAACAAAATAATCAAGGAAACATCATACCACAAAAGGAACACAAAATTACAATGAAAGGATTTCACCAAACAAAACATTCTTTGTATTATGAGAGTCTCAGTAGGAGGAAAAGAGAAAGGGGAAGAAAGCTTCCATAAAGAAACAATGGCTGAACTTCCTAAATCTAAACAAAGTTATAGACTTGCACATACATGAAGTTTCTAGGTCCCCATACAGATTCAACCTAAAAATGCCTTCACCAAAGATGCCTTCACCAAAACACATTATAATAAAACTATCAAAAGCCAGAGGAAAGAAGTTTTAAAGCAAGAGAAAAGAAATGCATTTTCTACCAGGGAACCTCTTAAGGCTATTAATTTTTCAGCAGAAACCTTGCAGGCTTTAGAGAGTGGAACAATATACTGCAAATGCTGGTGGGAAAAAAAACTCCCAACCAAGAATACTTTAGCTGGTAAAATTGCCCAGAAATTAATGAAAGATAAAGATGTTCCCAGACAAAAGCTGAGGGAGTTTATTGCCACCAGACCTGCTTTATAAGAAATGCTAATGGAGTTTCATTGAAATAGATTTAAGTGTCCTAATATTGATTTCCTGATTACCAATTAAGCAATTTTATAATTTATACTAGAGGCCTGGTGCACGAATTTGTGCACCAGTGGGGTCCCTCTGGCCTGTGGGATGGGGCTGAAACCAGATCTCCGACATCCCCCGAGGGGTCCTGGATTGCAAGAAGGTGCAAGACAGGCCGAGGGACGCCACTGCTGCACCATTGGGGCCGGGGAGGGATGCAGGAGGTTGGCCAGCCGGGGAGGGACCACCGGAAGGCTCCAGGGCGTGTTTGGCCCATCTTGCTCAGTCCTGATTGGCCAGACACAAGCAACAAGCTTACGTACCATTCGGAACATCTTCTCCCTGGTGGTCAGTGCACATCATAGTGACCAGTCGACTATCTGCCCCCTGGTGGCCAGTGCATGCCATAGTGAGCGGTTGAGTGGCCTTAGCATATCATTAGCATATTACACTTTAATTGGTTGAACAGCCAACTGGACAACTGGACACTTAGCATATTAGGTTTTTATTATATAGGATTATATATATATTTGTATTATGCCTAGCCACTTGAAAGATAAAATGTTCAGATGTATGATATAGCTACAAGTCTGTCTTTAGTGATTTTATTTCAAAGTGCATGCATAATAAAGAGCACTATCATAGTAGCCAAATTATATTGCTATATTAATTACTAAATGTTAGCTGTGTTATATTTTTGAAGTCATCTACTCCTATGGTTTTTCTTTTTAACCATCACCCCCCATTTTTATACTTGGCATACGCTTATAGCATTAAGGTAATAATTGAGTGAAATAGAATCATTCAAACTGCATTTTATTATGATGGACATCAGGAAAGAGTTACCCTCAAGGGTTTTAAAACAATTTTCACAAAATTATGTCAATCATTGTCAAAAGGGGATATGTTGAGATAACAAGTGAGCAGCTTGCTATGTGTGCTAAAAAAGAAAATTTCAATAGTGTTTTTCTTTGCTTTCAAATATTATATTCCATAGTTTATCTTAAAGTATTTGAAAAATCTATTTCCTAAAAAATTGATATTGTTTAAACTGTATGTATACAATTAAGTAGGTAGAAACACAAAATAAAATTATTATTTTTTATTATCAAACAAACTCACTCTTTCATAATCAAAGAGAGATACTCCAAGGCATGGATTGCACTGTGTTAATTCACACTTAGGTGCATTGATAGTTCAGAGTCCTCAGCCTCATGCATAGCAACACACTAGGTGTGAAATATTACAACATAATTCACAACCTGTCATGTCTTATGGCTTAATTAAGAATGTTTATGATCTTGTTGTTCATGCTCTATCAGTAACAGATGACTAAAAAAGAGACAAGGGACTATTATTTGCAGAATAGTGTCATCATCATCTGAAAGCTCAAACTGTGGCTTAATTCAGTCTGGAATCATAACAAGAAGTAATGAAAATATAATAGAAAGGTGGCCCAGCACAAATGCTGTGCCCAGGAAAAGAACTGTGAAGCAACATATGTGATATATTCTTTGATCTGTTTATTGGATCCATGGATATTTGGGGGTAGTTATTAAGGTTAGAAAAATATTCAATCCAATCATGCAAGAAAACTATATAGATATTGGAAAAGAGGAAACTGAATTAACCCATCAAAATAACAGGGAATTTTTTTTACTTTTAATACATAAACTTAAAAATTATTCTGTTTTTTCTCTGATAAAAAATTAATATCTTCAATATTTCTTATTACTAAATGACTGCATGGTGATTCATAATTGTTGGAAACTATGTTTTAATTTTTATATTTATGTTGTAGTAAATAAATATTTAATGCTTTACATTAGTTAAGAATTATGTTGTGCAGTATGGTCATTGCCAGAGAGACAGGAGTCTGAAGGTAGATTGAAGAGGCAAGGGGATGAGACTTGATTTTGGGTGGTGAACCCACAGTGCAGTATGCAGATGATGTTATAACATGGGGTTTGGCAAGAAGACTGTCCTTGTGGATTCTTGTCTCACAAAATTTGAAGAATAAAATTCACAGACTAAAAGGACTTGTTAGTAAAAGCATGGAAATTTATTGGAAGCAAACTTCCATGTAGAAGGGGGTTCCCAAGGGGGTAACCAACCAAACCCCTTTGTCTAAGATTTTTAAAGGTTGGAAGTTCTTTGTATATCCATGCTCCCTTCTAATTGTACCCCTTCCCCATTTTATGACCCCTCACTATCCTAATAGGTCAATCCTTTGCAGGGTATCAGTTTCAAAGTTCAAAGCCCATCTGGTGGGCCCCTCTTCCTCTTTCCTTTGCCTTATAACATTCCTCAATCCTATGTGAATATATGTTTACCTCTTCCTCTTATCTTGTAACATTTCTCTATCTTCTGTGAATGTATGTCTTCTTCTCCCATGGGTTGCCCCCCTTTATTCCCTAATTGCCTATCCTGTCTCTGAACTCCTCTCAATGTGTTATGGGACTGTGCACTTGAAACCAGTATGATTTTATTAACTAACTAGAAGCCTAGCTCACGAAATCACGCAGCCCTGCCCACCCACCTGCTGCCCCGCCCACCTGCTGCCCACCTGCAATCAGAGCCTGTGGGCCACACTGCGTGAGCCACAAGCCCCACCCCCCCCTCCACATGCGGTTCTCAGAGCTGCTTCACTCTGGCCACCACTGCCACCCACCTGGTCCCCCGTGGTTCACTGTCCTGTAGTTGGTTGTTACGAAGTTATGGTCACAGGCCCTTTATAATATGGATGTCACCCCAATAAATTCAATAAAAAACAATTATGTTGTATTAGAGAAAAGTTTATTTTAAGAGTGTTAGTGTAAAGAGCACCTACAGAATGATCTGAGAATTAAAAAAAAAAAAACTAGACGCCTGGTGCATGAAATTCGTGCATGGGGGAGGGGTGTCCCTCAGACCAACCTGCACCCTCTCCAATCTGGGATCCCTCTCACAATCCAGGACTGTTGGCTCCCAACTGCTCACCTGCTTGCCTGATTGCCCCTAACTGCTTCTGTCTGCCAGCCTGATCACCCCCTAACCACTCCCCTGCCAGCCTGATTGATGCCTAACTGCTCCCCTGCCAGCCTGTTTGCCCCTAACTGCCCTCCCCTGCAGTCCTGGTCACCCCTAACTGCCCTCCCCTGCAGGCCTGGTCACCCCTAACTGCCCTCCCCTGCAGGCCTGGTCACCCCTAACTGCCCTCCCTTGCAGGCCTGGTTCCTCCCAACTGCCTTCCCCTGCTGGCCATCTTGTGGTGGCCATCTTGTGTCCACATGGGGGCAGGATCTTTGACCATATGGGGGCAGCGATCTTGTGTGTTGGAGTGATGGTCAATCTGCATATTACTCTTTTATTAGGTAGGTTAGAGGCCTGGTGCATGGGTGGGGGCCAGATGGTTTGCCCTGAAGGGTGTCCCGGATCAGGTTGGGGGTTCCCTTGGGGCATGGGGCAACCTGGGCGAGGGGCCTGTGGTGGTTTGCAGGCCAGCCACGCCCCCAGGCAACCCAAGCAGAGGCTCTGGGATCTGGGATTTATTTATCTTCTACAATTGAAACTTTGTAGCCTGGAGTGGAGCCAAGCCTTCTGCTTGCTCCGTGGCAGCAGCCATTTCTGTTTGGGTTTATGTATCTTCTATAATTGAAACTTTGTAGCATTGAGTGGAGGCCTTGCCCGGCAAGGGCAGGCAGAAAGCTTGGCTTCCTCCATTGCCAGGGAAACCCAAGCCTCCCTCCTGCTCTCTGTGGCTGCAGCCATCTGGTTGGGTTTATTTGCATATTCACTACTGATTGGCTGGTGGGCATGCCTGGTGGGCGTGGCTGGTGGGTGGAGCAGATGTACGGTCAGTTTGCATATTACTCTTTTATTAGATAGGATGATTTATATATATATATATATATATGAAGAAATCAGAATCAATCAAATAAGACATTTTATTTTTACTTATGTCTACTGTAGATTTAGCTAATTATTTTTCATGTACTCAAAGAAAATAGATCTTTATATTTATATATTCTCACTGGTCAAAATGTATCTAATAGAACCTGCAATTGGATGGTAGTTAAAATCACTGCTAAGGCTATATCTATAGTTTTGTGTGGCACGTTCATTTCATCCAGTAGCTCAAGAGTTTAGTTTGTTTTTGTTTGTTTTTCCTGCTCCAGAAGGGTCAAATATGTATCGTGTCAGTTGGATATGGTTTAAAAGCAGATAATTCTAAAGTCTTTTGTGAAAGTAGGAAAGGCACCATTGCTTGGCATTTTCTACTGAATTTGCATTTAATTTCCTTAAAACATTTAAAAAATAATTGCATGATGTTTAACAGCAACAAAAAAGAAGCAGCTAGTGAGATACTAATCTTTTATTAAATATTTTAAAGTAAACTGGTATTCAATAAAAAATTACTAGTTCTAAGATTGACTGATTTAATTTAGCCATTTTAGCCATTACTCATCCATTCATTCAACAAGCAGTGGGCAACTTCTAGGAGGCAGCACTATGATATATTTTGTCTATTCATAGATTGTCTATTTATAAAATTAAGTTCATAAATATAAAAGGTAAAATAGCGGATATAAGAAAAATTTTGCTAAAGTATTATTTCAACACAATGAGTATACAGTTTATCGACAGCAACTCTTAACAAAGTTTTAATAACAAAATAAGTAATAAAACAATACAATTAAATAATATGACATAATACTAGTACCTTTATCTTGCTTATTACTTAGTAGAGAAAATAAATCTGTGTGTAAAGTTTTTAAAAAAATCCAATGTTTATTTTAAGTGGGATTATAAACAGTACAGAGGGGTTAGAGTCAAGAAAGATGACTCCCACTGCTTTGTTCAGAGAATTCTCCTTAGAGCCTTGAACTCTAAAACTGAAAAGTAGTCAGATAACTACAGAAAGTTCATACTATTCCACTTCTGATTTTATATTGAATTGGATTATAAAGATATTTTACCAATCAAAGAGATCAGTTGTTAAATGCAGTCAAATGAAAGAGAATTTGAATCAACTTGGTATTGTTCCTTTTTCAGCACTAATCTCATGACTATCTTTCAATGACCCAAGAGTATACTTAAGATAAAAAATAATGTGTTCTTGAACAATAGGGTGATTTCTTCTTTGAATTGAAAACTTTTACACCTGGTATCAATAGAGTGTTATGAGCCTCTGCCCTCCTTGGGATTCAGAAGAAGCATTTGGTAACTGTGGTAGCAGCACAGAGACTATTTTAGCAGCTCAGTTTTACAAAGAATTAAAAGAAATCACTAGCAGGTAAAGCTATTCATTTGTGAATAGGACATTATTATCTACTGAATAACTGAATGTAAGGATCATTTATCATTGTCAGTCTCTGACATCTTTGCACAATGAAAGCGTATGTGATTACTGAATAATTTGGAATAATTTAAAAATACAATCCCACAAAGTGCTTAAGAATACCATTATATTTATGTTAATAATGCAATTCACTATTTGGATTTCTAACTGACTTTTGGCATGTTTTCTACAACTATTTTCCCACTTTTTAACAAGGTACAAACAACTGAAAACTTTGAACTATGAGAGAATCTTTGTTTCCTGTAGCAGCTTAGCTTATGCCTACATAGTAATGTAACTGAAGTTTTCCCAAATTCTGTGAGAGCAATTATTCTTTTACCAAAATACCTGTCTTTCACAATGAAAAACAGTTTTGTTCTCTGATATAGAGCAAATAAGATAGTTACATGATTTGATATTGTGCTACTTTTATAATTATATAATCCTATATAAAAAAAAAAACAAACCAGCGACAATAACAACAGAATGACCAAAATGACTGCTTGACCAGTCACTATGAGGTGCACTGACCACCTCTTGGTACCTTTCCCCGGCCAGCAGGCTCCGATTGCCGATGGTGAAGGGGACCTAGGGTGGGTGGCGGGGGATGTGAGCGGCGCCATGCCAAGGCCCCTGCACTGCCGGTCGCCCCATCCACCGAGGGCAACCTGCAGCAGGGGTGGGGCCAGCTAGTGGGCAGGAACAGCTGACCTCTAGATCCCTCCCCCACCATCAGGCTCCCATCACCGAATGGGGAATGGGCAACTGGGGTGAGTGGCAACAGGGTGGGGCTGGTGAGCAGGCAGAATGGGCTGACCTCTTAGTCCCTCCCCCGAGCCCACAGGCTCTGATCGCCACCAATGGTGAACAGGGACCTGGGGTGGGTGGTGGGGGATGCAGGTGGTGCCAGGCCAGGCCTCCACCCCACCAGTCGCCCCACACACAGAGGGTGACCTGTGATGAGGTGGGGCCAGCGAGCTAGTGGGAATGGCCGACCTCTTGGTCCCTCCCCCACCATCAGGCTCCCATCACTGGATGGTGAACGGGAAACCAAGATGGGTGGCAGCAGGGGGCAGGGCCGGCTGCCAGAGAAAATGGCCCTGATCACAGGCTAGGCCTAGGGACCGTACCCACACACGATTTCCTGCGCCGGACCTCTAGTATGTAATATAATTTTATAAAATTTATTTCTGTACTGATTCTTGTATATTAGTCCTTCATTATAGCAAATATGTTCCTCTGAGTAAATGTTTAATCATTTTACTCAATTTTAACAGTTCATCCTCCAAATCATAAATGAGCTTTTTACCTTTGACCTGGTAAACGATCATGATGTCCCTAACATTCCTATACTTGACTAAATGTTTCTTTGTGACTGCTGGTCCCTGAATTTTCTTTTCTTAGAGCATTTACTTTAGAAAACTTGCAATTATAAATTCTTTCTCCACCCATTTGAGAATCAAATCTTCTCCCAGCCTCTTGCTCAGTATACAGCCTTGGAATATCTTTTTTGGGGACCTGGGAGTCATCCCCTTTTAAATGTAATCAACAAGAAAGATAGAACCCCACCCCCCATGTCTCCCTGTCGATTTGGGAGACTAAGATTGCAACTTTTTTAAATGCCAATTAACAAAAACAGATGGACTACTCACATTGACCAACCTCCTCCCAACATTAGTACTTTTCCACTAGCTCACCACAGTGCTTAGAAACTCCCTTCCCTTTCGTTTTGATAGAATTGAGATCAAACTTTCTCCCTATTACAGTGGATTTGAATAATGTCTTTCTTACCTCTTTAACTTTTCCGGTTTATTTTTCTTTGGCATAGATACCAATACATTGGTAACTTGGAAGTTATATTATTTCTTTAGAGAATTACAACTTCTGTTTCATACTGCTTTGTTTAATGTGTTAAGAAATATATTTGAGGGTTATGAAATACAAAGTTCACTACTGAAAAAGAAAACATTAATTTGCAAATAAATTTAAAGTGTATTTCTTAGAAGAGAACAAGCACTACCATTTGAATTTTTATATGCTCTCATAAATGTGCCCTCCCCCCATATTGAAGCCCCACTCTATTAATGACCTTAAAGTATCCTAGCTACTTTGGCTTGAAACATTAGGCATGTTATATTAATCATTTATTGTACATATACTATGTCCCAGACAACTTAGCTGCATCATATGTTACCTAATTCTATTTCAGCTAAAGATCTGTGAAAATATATTGCCCATTCATTAACCATTTACAGATAGAATATGTCTAAATAATTTTTGTATTCCCAATAGTGTCTATTATTGCACCTTGAATAGTAGGTATTCAAAACTTTTAGAGTGAGGTATAGAATTAATTTATTCACTTGATATTCAAAGTTAATATCTTCTATAAATAAGATACTTATATGATTTGATAATGTGCTACTTTTATAATTATATAATATTATTTTATAAAATTTTTCTCTATATTGATGCTTGTATATTAGATATTTATTCAAAGATACAAATAGATATGTCATGTACTTTTGAACACAAAAACAGATTTAGTATGAAAACATAACCAAAATTCTAAATCCTAATAAGTAAAATATATTATTAAAACGTGTTTTAATGTGTTATTCTTTTAAGGTAGTCATAAATTTTAGGATGAGAATGATCATAATTTTAAAAACCATATTTTAGATAATCTGCTTAAAATACAAGAGGTTAAATTTAGGCAAGCCTAAAAATATGGAAATTAATCCCAAGAATCATCTAGATGGCAAGAAGGACCTAAACTTGGAAAGCAGCAGTAAGGATGAAATTGAAGGATATATAAGAAATAATTTATGAGCACTGATCACTCATGTATATTGAGTGTGGAAAAGCAAAGAGTTAAGTACCATTCTAAGATTTTGTGATGAGGGCTAAGGGAACACTGTGAACAGAAACAGACAAGTGAGGAGAGGGACTGTGTAGAAACAAAGATGAGAAATCAGACATCAAGATGGCAATATGCTGGGAGGAATTAGACAAGCAACACCAGGCTTTATAACTAGCCATAGTGGAGAGAGATTTTTAGAACTGAGCAATGACACTTACTAGAACCTAAGATGAGAATAAATAGGGAAAAACATACATTAATCTATATTCTTATTCATCATTCACCCTCTTTATGCCGAATTGTACTTTATGTACAATGCTCTGCACTTCACATTTTTGTTTGAATATATGTCTGAATTATTTTTCATAGTAGTACTTAGTGTCCTAGGTCATTACTGTTTAAAGATACATAGCAGTGCTCTGCATGGCTACACCATTATTTATTCAACCCTACCCTTGTTGATGGGCAATAAAGAAGTATCCTGTCTTTCCACTTACCAAACATTTCTTCTAATTAGCTTTGCTTTCTATATCTTACCTCTCCTATAATTTCTTTTTGAATATAGAAGAAAAAGTATATGGAAGGAATACATAAACCACATGAAAAATTAGCCAGTAGCAATATATATATATATATATATATATATATATATATATATATATACCAAAACATTTCAGTATAGCAAATACAAAGATGTTACTATTTTTAACTTTTTAAAATATTACACTTTCTTATAAAATACTCATTGACATTCATTGGTAAATGATTACTTAATTTCATATGGGTGATTAATCAAATTTAAGTTCTAAAAGTAATCCATCTAATTATTTTGTTCATACCATTTACTATCTACTTTCATTGTAGATTACTTATGTGAAAGTCTTAAAAATTTCTAATACATCCCCTTTTTTAGGGCCAATGCAATAAGATGATATAAGTATCTGCCTTGGATGTTAAAAATGGTACACCCCCAAACACACAAAACACTGTGGCTGTCTCCTGCAGTTCCACCTTTTAACCCTAATCCAAACAAAAAGAAGAATACAATTACAAAACAGCTTTGCATCATTCTTGAGTTAGTAAAAGTTTATGAACTTTTACTTTCACTAGTACGACAATATTTTGGAGATTTGCCTACATTTGCAGCCTCCTGTTGAGAATCTCAAATGAAAAGAACATGGTGTAGAATTGCATAGCTGTGCACCAAATTTATGATCGACGCTGTGATATAACTTTGTCACAGAAGTGGCTGACCATCCTGGAACTGCATTCCCTGTGCATGTTAACTCAGGTGTGTAGGTGATTAGCTCTCACCAGTCAGATGGGATTTGTTAGTAGTGTGCCACTTGTTTATAATGACATTTATGGGACAGGTTGTTGACTTGCTCTTTCTCCTTCTCCAGCTAGGTATAGATGAAGGTCAGGCACTACAAGGTGCTGGAGTTTCAAATTGAAGGAATCCTTTGTCTTTGATTTAGAACAGTGGTTGGCAAACTGCGGCTCGCAAGCCACATGTGGCTCTTTGGCCCCTTGAGTGTGGCTCGTCCACAAAATACCACGGCCTGGGTGAGTCTATTTTGAAGAAGTGGCATTAGAAGAAATTTAAGTTTAAAAAATTTGGCTCTCAAAAGAAATTTCAATCTTTGTACTGTTGATATGTGGCTCTGTTGACTAATGAGTTTGCCGACCACTGATTTAGAATATAGAGGAACTTGGCTGCTTACTTGGAAAACCCCACCTGAGAGATGGTCATATGAGCAAAACATAAATTTCTATTATATAATACACTGAGATTTTCAGTACCTAGTATAACAACAATTAATACAGAATAGCACATGAGTTCATTTTAAATGCCTTCTGAACTTCTTTCCTTCCTTCCAAATCTATATATTTCATTGAATCAGTTTATATAATCATTGAGTGAAATGTAGGTAAGATATATTCCAAAAATTTTAGCCTTCTATAACTTATTCTTGAAGACCTTAATGACACGCCCTAGTTAGGCTACAGTGGGCTTCTGCAAAAATTCTGATAATAAGAACATCAAAAGAGAATGGTAGAGAAATAAGGACACTTAGTGGAGGTAAAGGCTCTTATTTTTCACTTCAGCTTTACTAAGCAACTTCTCAAGACTAGTTAGTTAGATGCTCCACAAAGCATTCTGGCCTTGGTGCCAATAAATCTATGAAGAAATAACCTCCCTCCTACCTAGAGAGAGATATAGAATTTCCTGTTAATATAAAAACTAGGGGCCCAGTGCATGAAATTTGTGCAGTGGCGGGGTGGGGTCCCTCAGCCCAGCCTGTCCCTTCTCACAGTCTGGGAGCCCTCAAGGGATGTCCTACTGATGGCTTAGGCCTGCTTCCCATAAGGAGCGGGCCTAAGCCACAGTCTGGCTTCCCTCCGCTGGAGGCAACTGGCTGATCAGGGAAAGGCACTACCTCACTGTTGCTGCCTCTGCCAACTGCGAGGCTGCCTGAGCTTTGGCCCTCGCAGCCACTGCACATTGCCTGAGCCTCGCCCAACCCTCATTGCCTGAGCCTTGGGCCCTCGCAGAAGCAGCGGCCATTGGTAGCTTGCCTGAGCCCCGGGCCGGCCCTGTGCAAGTGGCAGTGGCCATCGCCTCCCCAATGCTGCAAGTCCCTGCCCCCGTCCCTGACTCTGCAAGTCCCTGCCCACCCGCACCTGCTGTGCGTTCAGTCTGCTGTTTGGTCTTTACTGTGATGGTGTCCCAAATAATTTGCATATTACCCTATTATTAGATAGATCATATTTTTGCAAAGAATTAAAAATGCATTACATAATGGTATCTAGAGTTCTAAAAGAAAAAGAAAAAATTAGGAAAATATAAGAACAGGATTAAACAAACAACAAAATCCACTCATATATATGATATATATTCCAACTGCTATGTTCTTCCCTATTTTACTTGTTCAATTTCTTTCCCTCCATTAGTGGAAGCAGCTAAAGGGAAATCTTATTCTCAGCCATTATTTAGTGTTTTCTGTAATTATTCACATCAGATTTTGCTTAGCTTTTGAAATCTGGTTTCCCCAAATGATTATTTCAAAGTGCTTACTATAAGCTTTAAACTAGGTTCACATGAACATTATATCTTTTTAATAAAAAATACAATCTATTTCAATAAATCTATTGATTCCTATCAGTTACATCTCTCAAAAATAAGGATTGTTTGGAGAGAGATCACCATTCTGAGGGTATAGAAGGGGATGTAAATTTAAATAATAAATTTTCCATCACAAACTCCCAATATGCCTTGAAACAGGCATGCCCTACAGTCATGATTATTACTTTATGAAGAAACTGATATCCAGATGGATATAGTAATCAAATAGCCCACAAATACAATATTAAAAGTATATGTGAAATTGTATAACTGAGCTTCAAACTTATTAAAAGGAAGACTATTTATTTATATTCATAATCATGGCATGAAAGATAGAACAAAAGAGAAGTTGTTTTGTATGTGTTACCATTCTATACAGAAGCAAACTAGTAGTAGGAGTTATTTCCAAGTCTAACTTTCCTTAGTCAAAAGCCATGCATACCTTACTCATGTATCTGACTTTTAACCTTCCAAAAAGACGTTCTCTTAAGGAAGAATGTAGTTTCCTATTATAGTAAAACCTTTCTTTCCTGTGTCTCAATTCAGGTTATGTAGCACAATTCAAGTTTTTGGGAACATGAGATCTTTCTATAAAAAATTGTATTTTATTTAAACAGTGAGGACTGCTTGCCTTTAAATGGGTTTTAAGTTCTATTATATATTTCACATGGACTTGAAATGTAACTTTCATGGATTATTCTACCACCAAACAATCTAGGTTTCGGTTTACTTATAATTTATACTCATGACTAGAACATTAACAAGACATATTAGAATTAGACAATGGGAGATTCACACTTTAATACTACATGCCCCCCTCCGGATTCCTCACAGTGGTGGTCTCTTTCCACATAATCATATCCTTTAGCAGATGGTAACCATAGAAGTTTGCATATGTAAATTATATTAAAGTATTAACATTTTTGGAAACTTGGACTAATGTCCCTGACTTATCAATAATTTTTTTTAATGGTAAATTTCTTCAGAGGTTTAAAACTACCACAGTTTTACCCATCCATTTTTCTCTCTGGACTGCCCTGGCCAAAACACCTAGCCTAGTTCTTTCCTGCTACAATGTCATGTTCTAAGAAAATTTTCTCAGCTCTCAAGACTAACTGAGATTCCTTTATTATGTTCTATCATGAGAAGCTTATCTTTTTGTTCATATCACTTATTTATTTAGTGATTTTTATTTGTATTTTTTTTCCTTCTGTCTTTTCAGATTAATTGAAAAATGCTAAAAGCACTCAAGAAACTGATTGGGTCTGTTTTGAGTCTTGTTGAACTCCCTTGTAAGGGAGTACTTTCAGTGACTTTCTGGGAGCTCAATATATTAATACATTTTATGTAATATAGAGACACAACTTTATACTTGATTGTATTCAAATATTAGAATATGTATACCGAATAAGAGCTGCCACTACGGAATTTAAGATTTCATGCACTTCTAAGGACACACAGCAATAGAGACCACTTATATGTACTTATCACCAGTAGACTTTAGTTGTCATATTTCTATTTGCTTCTTGTTTCCATATTTCTCTGTGATTTTTAGATATCCTTGAAGTGAAAATTTCAATTTAAAAAATACAACTTTCAGCTAGAAAGAAAAGTACAGAAGGACATTGATATCAATATAGCTTTGGGGATGGTCAGAAATAAGACCAGAGGTTAAGCTGATTTTTCTGTAAGTCAAAGGCCTTTTTCTGTAACTAGGATTTTTAGAGAGCCTTTTCATTCTACTCTAAGAGTATCCTTGATTATCCTCCATGAAGATAAAGCATGAGAAAAATCTTTCCAGCTCAATAAGTTTCATAACACATATTTCATTATAGGACATGATGTCCTACAGTGTGTCCCAGAATGGTGCTTTATATTCTTTTGGCTGCTTGTAAAAATCCCTGCCACATCACTTCCCAAAATGTGTACACAGAGAACTGTTTGAATACCATACAGTTATCATGGCTGTTATAATGATACATTCCAGGTTCACTGTTGTTTCTTTAAAGAAACAATGACCTGGGTCAACCATTTTTGTATGTTTACCAAATAATATACAAGACAAGTATTTATTACATCACTGTAAAGTAAGAACTGGACCATGTAAAACTATATACATTACCTGTTTAAGGCTGAAGGATTTCAGACAAAATATGTCCCAAAAGATTTACACCATTAGAAGGTAATCAGCAATCTTTCTATCTTATCATATATGGCATCTCATGACAATGTAGATAATTGATTGAGCATCAAATGCTCAATTATATTTTAGACAAGTATGTATGTGATAAACACAAGTTTTAAACTTATTCTCTTCAGAGAGAATTGACATTTTGAAAGCAAAATCTTTACTTATAATTAAATTATAGACTATATAAAAATAACTTGGGCTATTTTTTTATCTCTCACTGGAAGCAAAATTTTTACTATTTATTTTATAAAATCTCCCTTTTCTATTTTACATTCTCAAAATTGTTCTGACCAAAGCCTAATTTACATGGAAGGACACCTTCCAATTAATGCAGATAGTGAAAAACAATTTGAATCAAGATAAATGAAAGCCTTGAAAATTTATGGGATTAGTGCCATAAATCTGTCAAGATTTTATACAATAAGCATGTTAAAACAGTCTACTGAGTAGGAAAGTGGCCATCAACAAAGAAACACCTTAGGTAGGTAAGGGATTCTGAGATTTAAACACCTTTTTGATTTATACCTCTTGACTACTCATAAATAGATACTTCACCTGTCTACCCATGTAAGGCAGAACTTCTTTAAATACATTGATTTGGGCTTGAGCCGAACATTTTTTTTACAATTATAATGCAGCAGTTTCTTGACTATCCATGCAAATGAAGGAGAGCTGGTGGAGATATGAGAAAACTATAGTTTAGTGAAACAACAAATTAAATTTTGTTTCAATCAGAGGAGTGAAAAATTATTTGCCACACCAGGAAAATTGCCTCAGTACAGTCTATTGGCTGTGCACCAGAAAATGGAGTTGTGTTATAATCATCTTCATTTGGCTATCAATTGTAAATACCTAAAATTTGACACTACTTTTATAGGTATGACATGTAAATTATTTCTTTTCTCATTCCAAGAGAGAATTATTAAGAAATTTTCAACTATGTAAAGTGTGCCTAATTATGTCATTTCAACAATATGATAAAATAGCCCAATCAGTAATAATATTTATAACTTATCTGAAACACTAAAGCACCTCTCTGTTAGGTATAAAGACTTAATTATTTTCAATTTATTTATAAACAATATGAGTGTAGATATGAGCTTTTAGTTTTATATTATTAATATATTATGTGTAATATATAATACTGTCTCTCAAATTGGTAATTTATGTAGGTAGAAGGATGCATACATAGAAAGGCATACAATAGGACTTTGGGTTGTACCCAAAATAGTAATGTTCAAGGAAAAATAATCCAGACAGTCCAGAACTTGTGGGTGTTTATACCTCAAGGATCTATATATCAGAATGTTTTTAAAGGAAATAGAACCTGCATGGAAGAGAGAAGTAAACAGGCACTTGAACACTGGAGTCAACTTGACATCTCTTCTGTATAGAATATTTCTGAGTCCCTGTAAGAAAGGGGTTAGGAGATCAAACCCTAATTAATTCCTGTCATGAGAATAGGCCACAGGCAAATTGGGAAGTATGAGGGACAGACCGACATTCCTAAATTTTTTGCACAGAAAGGAAAGAGGAGGCTATGCCATTTGGGCACCTCCAGGCTCAGGAACTCAGTCTTAACAAGAACAGTGACATCAGTGAAAGTGGCAATGCCAGGTTTCAAATGACTTTGTAAGTAGCCGACATCACACAGGGGATCAAAATAGAAGGAAGATAGGAAAAATGAAAATAGTATTTGTGATTATACATTAAATTTCCCAAAGGACTACCAGAAATGACTAGGGAGAGAAGCCTTTTAAATGGGAATCAAATTCCTATGTTATATAGTTAGAAGTCAAGAAGCAATTAAATTGGATGTATTTTTAATTTTATTTCATGCATAAATATAGTTTTGTCAGGCATACACAAACACAAATATGTAATATACTAGAGGCCCGGTGCATGAAATTTGTGCACTGGGGGGGCGGGGTGGTGGTGACCCTCAATTCAGCCTGCACCCTCTCCAACCTGGGACTCCTAGAGGGATGTCCAACTGCCGGTTTAGGCCCGATCCCACAGGCAGTGGGACATCCCTCTCACAATCCAGGACTGTTGGCTCCCAACTGCTCGCCTGCTTGCCTACCTGATTGCCCCTAACTGCTTCTGCCTGGCAGCTTGATCACCCCCCAACTGCCCTCCCCTGCTGGCCTGGTCCCCCCCAACTGCCCTCCCCTGTAGGCCCGGTCACCCCCAACTGCCCTCCCCTGCAGGCCTGGTCCCCCCCAACTGCCCTCCCCTGCAGGCCTGGTCCCTCCCAACTGCCCTCTCCTGCTAGCCTGATCACCCACAACTCCCCTCCCCTGCAGGACATCTTGTGGTGGCCATCTTTGACCACATGGGGTCGGCCATCTTGTGTGTTGAAGTGATGGTCAATTTGCATATTACCTCTTTATTATATAGGATATACATATACATGTATATGTATACCACATATGTATACCCACATATGTACACCACCAAATAAATGGAACCATGTCTCTAAATGTATATTTACTCTCACACAGTGCTAGAATGCATGTCTTTGAAATATGCATTTATTTGCATAATTCCATTTATTTGATAACTAGAAGCCTGGTGCATGACTTTGTGCATTGGTGGGGTCTAGTCAGCCCACCCCAATGGGGGCCAATCAGGAGTGCGGCCGGCCAGAGTGAGGGGCTGATGTTGTTCCAGTCATTCTGCCATTTGGTTGCTGGGCTTTTATTATATAGAATAATGATAATAGACAATGATGACAATCAGGAAAAACAACACAAATTTATCTGCTATCTAGTTCTAGATGGGGTGGCTTTAATAACAGAAACACAGTTTCTCATGGTTCTGGAAACTAGAAGTCTGAGATCAAGTGTTGACTAGGTTGGTTACTTCTGAGAGCCATGAGGAAAGGATCTATTTCAGGACTCTCATTTTAGCTTATAGATGGTGATCATTTCCTTATGTCTTCATGACTTCCTCTCTCTGTACATGTCTATTTTAAATTTTGTCTTTTTATAAGGGCATATAAGGACCAATTGAATTAGAGGTCTCTCCTAATGACCTCAATTTTAAATTAATTACCTCTGTTAAGATTTTATCCCCAGAATACAGGCAAATTATGAGTTACTGAGGGTTAGGACTTCAATATGGTTTGGGGTATTTTGTTTATTTTGATATAATTCAGCTTGAAACAGTGGTTATTACCTTTATCTTTTTTAAATGAGAAAACTGGGCCCATTTTACTCTAAGAATTCTGATGTTCTTTGTCAAATGTCGATCTTTTATTTAGGAATGTATTGGCATTCTTTGTTTGGTAAGATTGGGGTGGGATAAAGTTAAGGGAAATTACTTGTCAGAATGTTCCTTACACACTTGTTTTTAAATAAAGGATCTATTTCCTTCCAGTTTGTCAAATTTAAATCTATATCTTGATTCAGTCTTTTATAATATGCTGAACAGATGTGACCTTGTAAATGTTCTCTTAAGAACATCATCCATATTTTTACTTAATGTTTTTCCGGTTATGTGTTAGAGAAGAATCACCTTTCATAAACAGAATCTTAGAAAAAATGCCTTTCAAAACAGGTACTAGACTGATTTCTTTTGCTTGACTTGCTCAGAGTTCAATGCCATTCACAGCAATAATGCTGGCTTTTGATAAGCAGTTTAAACATGAATTCAAGAGGCTGTCAATGGCTCAGTGAGCATCAGGCCTGTTTTGAACCACAAATGAGATGTTCAGAAAAGGTCTATAAATGCACTCAGGCTACCAAGCATGGTGGTTGATGCTTGACATTACTGCCAGAAGCACCATATCTGAGAAATGGCTTCTAAGCACACTGAAGAGAATAGTATTGAAGAAAACTTGAAAATAGATTTTATGGGATGGGAGAGTAATTTGTTTTGATATTGTAAAGGTAAAACTTGAAAAGACAGTGGCTCTATAAAAGTATATTTTATATGTTTCATTATTTTTAAACTGGTTTTCTTACCTGATACTAATTTAAAATGAGTTAAATCTTAAAAAGCTATATAGAAATTAGTTTACTTTGAGGTTAGGTAAAAAAGCTGAATGTCTTATACAAATTCAGGCTCTATCCTCATGTTGTAAGCTTGATGATTTACTTTCTCCCTGTTTCTAAGATTTATTTGACTGCTTCTTTTTTGAAAAATTAAGACATGGAGATACAAGATTAGAAGTTCTCTTATAGTCTAATTCAGTGATCTTATTCAATGTTTCTAATATCTCTTTAGGAATGATACATTAGACAGAGATAACTGAAGAAAATGTAAATAAACTGATTAGAGCTCATAAATTACTCAATGGATTCAATGACCCCAAGAGTTATCTCCTTTTTCTGTGCAGGGTAGAAACAGAAGCCCAGCAACACTGAGAGTTTGGTTGAAAATCTGTAGTCAATAAACATTTTTCAATGTGAGAATTGTAGCCATCATTAATATTCAAAAGGCTGCTGCAGGGGGAAAAAAGTCATTACTTCTCTCACTCTGTAGAAAGGAAACCATTATCATGTTCTACATAAATGACTCAGCCAAAACCCATTGCTCCATTTCATCTAATCCCAGCATCTGGGAACGTTGAGTTTTTTTATTGTATTCAAAAAAGAAAACAGCAAATATTTGAATATTTGAATATGTTCTGGACCTTAAGCTTTTGGGTGTCCTATTCTCCAGAAAAACCAAACAGTTTAAATGATGTTAGTCTTTCTCTACAGGGATGGATATATATATATATATTTATCCATAATAGCAAAGGAAGAGTAAATTGTAAATAAATTGTAAATGAATTCTTATTGGTTGAGTAAAAATAATTCCATACAGTGATCCTTGAAAACTGGTGATGTTTGAGATTACTAACATCATAAGGTTGATGTGCTGAAGATAATTATTATTGCTTTTCAAAATATATTCTTCTCACTGTCATTAGAGATAATGGACTGAATAAACAATTGTTCTGGTATGACATAACCATTACTGATATATCTTTTTAAGGAATGCTTTTTTAAAAAATACGTTTTTATTTATTTTATTTTTTTCATTTTTATTTTCTTTCAATTTATCTTTATTGTTGAAAGTATTACAGATGTCCCTTTTTTCCCCATTGAGCCCCTCCACCCCATACCCACAGGGAGAGGACAGGAAAGGGAGAGAGAAACATTTATGTGAGAGAAACATCAATTGGTTGCCTTCCACATGTATCCTAACCAGGGAACAAACCCACAACATGGGCATGTGCCCTGACTAGGAATTGAACCAGCAAACTTAAGTGCATAGCATAAGACAATGTTCAACCAATTGAGCCATACCAGCCAGGGCATTACTGAGATATTAAAAGCAAAATATAAAATATAAAAATGACCATATTACAAAATAGTATAATAAGCCATTAAAATTTTAGTCTCATGACACCAAACCCTGTTTTTCTTCATCTCTCACTCTTTCATGTTTCTCTAACTCTGCTTCTGTCTCTATTTATGAACTATTACTATTTTTTAAAATATAGAATTAAAGTCATAGTCGTCTTTCCTAACTCTTACATTTATATTCAGAATGTTAGTACTTGAAAATAAATTCACCTTTCCAATTGTGTGACATTGGTAAGTTTTATAATTTTAAAATTGAGAAAATGTCAATACTCCTTAATAACATCTATATATATAAAAGCCTAAGCAACCGTTACGACCTAACCACTGGAATAACCAGAATGACTGGTTGACCAGTCACTATGATGTCCACTGACCACCAGGGGACAGACACTCAACTCAGGAGCTGCCCCCTGGTGGTGAGTGCGCTCCCACAGCAGGAGTGCCACTCAGCCAGCAGCCAGGCTCATAGCTGTGAGCACAGTTGCGGTGACAGGAGCCTCTCCCGCTTCCACAGCAGTGCTACCAAGTGGAAGTGGCAACGACAGGCACAGTGGGGCCGGGATGAGTGGGAGCCATGCGGTGCCAGGCCCCCGCTCAGGCTCGGGTTCCTCCCCGGCTGCCTGCCACTTAGCACACTGCTACATCCATCGTACCCCATAAGCCTGCAGTTACAATCTCCGGAGAACGGTTGAAGCAAGGACACTAGGAGTAACCAAGATGAAGCTGATATCGCCTCCTGGCTCCTGGAAATCTGCCTCAGGCATCAAGATAAAATCTCATCCCTTACCGATTGCAGAGGAAGGCAGCAATATAACCGTGGCCACAAGGTGGCGACTGACAATTGGGGTAAAAGTCAAAGAAAGATGGATCTCTAAGGTGGGCTGTGGGCAACAGAGCACCCCTGCCCCTGATATCCCCAACTTTGTATTGTTCACCTCGGAGCATCTCTTATCTGGCTCCGAGCGGTGGAAAGTGTCCAGCATGGCCCAAGGCATCCGCTAGGGACCTCCCAGCTGGCAAGGTATGATCCTGGCCACAGAAGGGACATTTGGAAATATTTTTTCAGGAAGCTGCAGGGAGGAGGACAGACTCCCCACATGGCTTCCCGGTGGCTCACAGGGACTTGGAAAGTCCCCGGGAATGTGGGCGCAGGCTTCTGATTTCCTTTTAATGCACAAGATTCTGTGCACTGGGCCACTAGTGGTTACAATAATTGAAAGAGGTAATATATGTGAAATGTGTAAAATAGATCAACCCACAATTTTTATGTTCAATAATCAGTGACGAAGACAAAAATAATAATTATGATGATGATTCATGTTCCTATTTCAGAAATAAATTGGATGCCTTATATTATTTTACATAGTATTGTTAGTATTATTTTTTTGTTATTTTTTAATGAAAACTGAAGGCAAAGAAAATAATTTTTGTATAAAGTTATAAATATGTCCCCTATTAGAAGAACATCAAATGGGGCCTATTTCTCTTGATCACAGCACATCATTTTTTCTTCAGTATTAAACAGTTGGTACAAAGAAAGAATTATCCTTTACCTTTGTAATAAATTAGTAATATGAGTTATTGTGCTTTAAATTATTGCCTTGGTTTCCAAAATTATTTTTTATAAAACTTGAGGAAATTTTCTGAAGTTGCATTCAGTTGAAAATAGGCTCTATATCCTGATAACTCACTCCAGGATTTTCATAGCACAGATCCTGACACCAACCTATTGCCTGAGAATTAACTTCTGCTGTTTTCCTTGCCAAACTCTGTTCACTAAGAGAACTATAAGCCTTCCAGAGCAGGCAGTGTATTTAAAAATAATTATATAAGAAGTAATCAAATAGTTTACATTTCAAAATCTTGTTAGTACATCTTGTGAAGCTAAAGCTTTTGAAGCATAAATATTTACTTTGTAGTGACATAATACTCATCCTGTGATATTTCTGATCATACTGTGATGTACCATTGTATATCATAATTTCTGGCATTTTTAATGTATACAAATAGATGAAATTATTTAAACTTTGCAGAGAATGAATACTTATAAGGACTCAAAAAAACTAAATGTTATTACTAATATAATGCTTTAACAGGTGAATAGTAGAGACTTGGCAAATGGTAAAGATTAAATGTTTGGTGTAAAATAATAATAATATTTTAATTCAAATTCTGTCTATTATAATTGGACTTAACTTTATGTATAAGCTGATCAAGTGTATTAGTTTCAGCTCAACCAAACAACAAAAGATAACATTTTGATGATAAGACATTTTACTATTTTTTATATACATTTCCTGAGGATCTCCCAGAAATAAAGAGTGTAGGAAGTGATACTACATGAGCATTCTAGTTGTTGAAAGTAAGTTACTGGGTATTTCTACCTCAATTTATGTAATAGAGGTATAGCTTCACAAGGTACTAGTATATTGGGAGCATAAAACATTTTAAGGGAGGAGATTTGACTGAAGTGGTTCAGTGTTTTTCATTCTGCAGATTGAGTGCTACAGTAATTTAAGGTGAGGCCAAAAAAAGTAGTTTTGCAGTAGAGAAATGTCACCTTGTCTTTGTCCAACTCATCACTCATCCAATTCACTACTTACTGGCAAAACTAGAATATGACGTTCAGATTGCTTTGTTATAAACTGCTATCATGTACTATTGTACATCTTACAATTTTTGGAAATGGCCTTCTCCTTTACATTTTTTACTTCTTCCATCCATTCTTCATATAACTGTCAGCATCTTCTTAAAACACAGATCAGATTATGTCACTCTATTTAGAACACTCCAATGGCTTTCAATTGTAGTAGGAAGAAATTCAAAACTCCTTATCATGGCTTATAAGGACCTCATGTCCAAGTCAATGATCTCTATGACCTCATCACATACATTCTTGGCACTCATCACTTTCCAGCCATACCAGCCTTCTCTCTGTTCCTCTAACCTCCATGGTAGACCTGCCTCAGAGGAGTTGAACTAGTTCACAACATTTTCATGTTTGACCCCTTATCATTAAACTAGAGGTCTGATGCATGAAATTCATGCACTGGGAGGGTGTCCCTCAGCCCAGCCTGCACCTTTCCAATCTGGGACTGCTGGCTCCCAACCGCTTGCCTGCCTGCCTGCATGATTGCCCCAAACCGCTTCTGACGGCCAGCCTGATCCCCTCCAACTGCCCTCCCCTGATGGTCCGGTCCCCCCCAACTGCCCTTCCTCCCCTGCCGACCTGGTCGCCCCCAACTGCCCTCCCCTGCCAACCTGGTCACCACCAACTGCCCTTTCCTGCTGGCCTGATTGCCCACAACTTCCCTCCCCTGCTGGCCATCTTGTGGTGGCCATCTTGTGAACACATGGGGGTGGCCATCTTGTGCAAGGACATGAAGGTCAATTTGCATATTACCTCTTTAATATGTAGGATAATTTGTTCAAAATCAGCTTTCATAAAGATATCTTCCCTTGATTAGAAAGTTTGAAGTAGTCTGCCTATCCCTATAATTCTCTATTACAGTTCTCAATTAATCCTACGCAATAGCATTACCTGGGAAATTTAAAACAAAACAATAAAAACCTATACATAGGCCTATGCTGTAAGCCAATCATGAAATGCGAAGATGTATTGAATGCATCAGTATTTTTTAAAAATAACCTTACCAGATGAATTTAATATGTAACTAGAATGAGCAACCACTGCTCTAGTATATCACTAGTTTAATTTCCTTTATTACTATCACTATTTACATATTAATTTGCTCTTTATTATCACATTTTCCCATTAAAGCATAAGATCCATGAGAGTAGACACATTATTTTCTTACTTATTTCTGTACCACTATTTATTGAATGAAGCCACTGTATTCAGTATTACAACTCATGATTAAATTTTTATTCATTTTAAAGTATGCCATTTATGTTATCAAATTACATGAAAACACAAATAATGCGTCACTCATTTTTTTTTTTTGCTTTTGACATTTAAATATAATACAATTAAATTAATTAACTGAGAAAGTCTTGACTTCCTGCCAATTTCTTCTCTTTGTAGAAATATAAATTGATGAGAAGAAGTAAGAGTTTAGAAATTTTTACCAAAGAAAAATATTTGACAAAGATGAGAATTTTGATAAAAACTCCTCATATCATTTGGGATTCACTGAAATGGAAAAAAAAAAAATCTGTTAATCAGACATTTAGCTTCTATTTTTGGAAAACAGATGTCAAAATATTTAGAGAACCAATATCAACAAAATGCCTACATATTCCAAATAGATATAGATAACAAGTGGAATAAGAAGACACAAAAAATAAATTCACACTCTGCCTTTATTCAGAAGTTCAATGAGGAAAGCTGGAGACAACTAACACAATTATATTTATTTTTACTAATTTACATACAATATACTTTACTAGAGGGGTAGCCTAGACTAACTGGTTACTTCCAAAATATATAACAGAAAACAAAATATGTGTATTTCTGAGTAATACATTAAAATGTGAGTTGAGCAACAAAAATAATACCTCAATGGTTGAGAAAGGCAAAATGTCATAGCATACACAAACTGTAACATTCTTCTTAATTCGTGTATTACTTCCATTTTCTTTAACAAATTATTTGAAAATAGAGGCATATAGGTCAAAAATGTGAACTAAATAACACACTAACATAATTGATTTGTAATTATGTGTTCTGATGAATGAGAATATATATGATTAACCTGCTGGTATAAGCAAGAGACTTAATGTCATTTAGAAAATATAAAAATTTAAAGGTGTCGGAAGATTGAAGATTGTCAATATAATTTTGATTTTTTAAAATGTTTTATTAACTTGAAAAATATAATCTATTCCAGCCAAATTTCAAAATAATTATTACACAGAATATTTGTGACCATTTCTAAAAAGAAATATCTGATCTACTAAATTTTTATTTCCCCATCTTCAAATGATTTAATCCAGAAAATAATTTCTTCCTATGCTGCTCTATGATTATCTTCCATGTGATGTTGTCCAGAATATCATAACACTGTGCCCAGATACTCAATTTGAAGGGAATGCTAACAAGGAAATTAGCAGCTCAACAATTAATAATGCAAAAGTTAGATATCATTAAATAATACTTATTAAGAGTAAATTGTGAGGAGAGAAAAAGATGGTGGCTGGCAGGACGGAGGTGAGGGAGAGGAAGTGAGTGAGTGAGGGTATGAAAGGAGAGTGTGTGGATGTGCTTGTTGTGCGTGTGAGTGACTGAGGGAAAGTTAAATCGCGCAGGAGCAGGAGGGGTTGGCAGACAGACTCTCCTTGACAAAGAGAGACTACCACCGCTGCGGGCACTCCCCGGACGGCGGGACTCCAGCACAGAGCCCAGGCCATCTTGAAGGGGAGAATGGCCTTTTTTAGGAACTCATCAACACCACCAACCAGAGAGGCCTTGGAACTGCCCCTCGACCCAGCAGCCACTCCAGCCTAAATCCTGCTACCCCAGCTGCAGACCCACTGACCATGGGACCTCCACCTCCAAAGGTGCACTCCTCAGCAGCAGTAAGTGCAACCTCCCCCGCCCCAGCGGCACAACTCCGGATTCGCAAGTATCCAGATTCGTGTGTTTCCAGCCATGCAGGGCACTCCACTCCTTAGGCAGAGCGTGGGAGCTGCTGAGAGCCCCCGAGGGTGTGATTCTGCACAGACAAGGGCGCGCAGCCCCACAGTAGAAATTGTGAATTCCCTCTTCCTGGATAACTGCCCACATTCACCCCAGCAGCTCAACCGCGGTGCCAGGACCCCTCAGACTGCATCAGAACTCTGAGCCCAGCAAGCACACCTCCACAGAGGCAAAGTTCCAACAGGCAGGCACCCTGAGCCCATCTACCCACAGGGCGCTAGTGGGAGCCACTGTGAGCTCTCCCTGGGTGCAATCTTGAGCAAGTGGGGACACACTCCCCCACAGCAGTAGAAGTTTTTAATTCACTCATCCTGGATACAAGCCCTCAGGCGCCTCAATTGCACAGCTACACTGCCAGGGCCCTTCAGAGTCCTTCAGTGTGGCTGGTTGGCAAACGTACTGCAGGTGCTCCTGTGAGCCGCCACTGTGAGTAAGCACCTATCCACCACAGGTGCAACAGCAAAAGCTGGGTCTGCCCACCCCAATACTGCAGAACTCTGGGCACCACTGTCACTTCTTTCCAGAGAGCAGGCACCCTGAGCCCCATCACCACAACAGACAGTTCCTGGGTGCCACTGGGAGTACCTGCTGGGCACAGGTGGTTTCAATTAAGGGTGCAAGACAGCAAAAATTGGGACACTCCCCTCCACGCGGCTGACTTCTAGGCACAACAGTTGTGCCTCTCAAGCTTGCAGGCCTACATCAAGAGAACCCAAATAGCTCAAGTAGGGAGCTACACTAGATTAACAAGTCCAGGAGAACTGAGATATTACACCAGTAGCACCATCCCTAAAAGAACCTGGGTAGCAAAGCAATTGGATCTACAATTAAAACATTACAGGAAAACATGGGGAGACAAAAAAGTAACTCCCAAAGGAAAGAAAAAGAGGAATCACCAGAAAGGGAGTTAAATTAATGCAAGGCTAGCAGCTTATCAGAGATAGAATTCAGAGTAATGGTTATAAGGATGTTTAAACAGATGGATGACAAATACACACAATTCAATGACAAATACACACAACTCAATGAGAACTATAAGGAGCTGAATAAGAATGTCACCAACATGAAAAGAAACCAAGAGGAGATGAAGAACGACATAGCTGCAATAAAGAACACAATGGAAGGCCTAAACAGTAGACTAGAAGTGCCTGAGGACCAAATCAGTGAATTAGAAGACAAAGTAGGAAAAAACACACAAACACAGCAGCAACTGGAAAGAAGACTTAAAAAGCAAGAGGAGAGCCTAGGGAGCTTTGGGACAACACAAAACGAAACAACATTCACTTAATAGGGATACCAGAAGGAGAGGAAGAGAATCAAGGAATAGAAAACCTGTTTGAAGAAATAATGACAGAAAACTTCCCTGATATTGGCAAGAAAAAAACTATGCAAGTGCAAGAAGTACATAGAGTCCCAAACAAGTTGAACCCCAAAAGACCGACACCAAGACACATCATAATTAGATTGGCGAACACCAACAACAAAGTAAGAATCTTAAAGGCTGCCAGAGAGAGACAGAAAGTTACTTACAAGGGGTCTCCTATCAGAATATTAAATGATTTCTCAACAGAAACACACCAGGCCAGAAGGGAATGGAATGAAATATACAAAGTGATGCAAAGCAAGGGACTGAATCCAAGAATACTATACCCAGCAAGGCTATCATTCAAAATTGAAGGTGGAATCAGGAGCTTCACAGTCAAAAAAGGGCTAAGAGAGTTTATCACTACCAAGCCAGCAATGCAAAATGCTGAAGGGACTGCTGTAAAAAGAAGAAAGAGAAAGGCAAGAAGAAACACAAACACTAAGGAAAAATATAACAACAAACATGTACTTGTCAATAATAACATTAAACGTAAATGGATTAAATGCACCAATCAAAAGACATAGGGTAGCTGAATGGATAAGAAAACATGACCCACATATTTGCTGTCTACAAGAGACCCACCTCAGAGCAAAGGATTCACACAGACTGAGAGCAAAGGGATGGAAAAACATTTTTCAGGCGAATGGAAATGAGAAAAAGGCTGGGGTTGTGATACTTAAATCTGATAAAATAGACCTCAAAGTAAAGGCTATAATAAGAGATAAGGAAGGCCACTACATAATACTAAAGGGAGCAATTCAACAAAAAGATATAACTCTGGTAAACATATATGCACCCAATGCAGGAGCACCCAAATACATACAAAATCTCCTGGAAGATATCAAGGGAGAGATCGACAACAATACCATCATAGTAGGAGACTTTAATACACCACTGACATCACTGGATAAATCCTCTAGACAAAAAATCAGCAAAGAAACAGCAATTCTAAATGACTCACTAGATCAGATGGAACTATTTGACATTTCACCCCAAAGCCATGGAATATACGTTCTTCTCAAGTGCACATGGGACGTTTTAAAAAATAGACCACATATTGGGTCACAAGCAAAGTCTCCCCAAATTCAAAAAGATTGAAATCATATCAAGCATTTTCTCAGATCACAATGGTATAATATTATAAATAAACTACAATAAAAACATTCCAAAAAATTCAAACACTTGGAAGCTGAATAGCATGCTACTAAACAATGATTGGGTGATCAATGAGATCAAAGAAGAAATTCAAAACATCCTGGAGACTAATGACAATAAAAACACAATATTGCAAATCCTGTGGGACACAATGAAAGTAGTCCTGAGAGGTAAGTTTATAGCTCTACAGGCCTACCTCAAAAAAACAAGAAAAAATGGTAATAAATCTTCTAACTCAACAACTCAAAGAATTAGAAAGAGAGCAACAAGAAAAGCCCACAGTGAGCAGAAGGAAGGAAATAATAAAGATCAGAACAGAAATGAATGACATAGAGACCAAAAAAAAAAAAAAAATACCAAAGATCAATGAAACCTGGTTCTTCGAAAGGATAAAATGATTGATGAACCTCTAGCTAGGCTCACCAAGAAGCAAAGAGAGAGGACCCAAATAAACAAAATCAGAAATGAAAGAGGTGAAATAACAACAGACCCCACAGAAATACAAAGGATTGTTAAAAAATACTATGAACAACTCTATTCTAACAAACTAGACAGCCTGGAGGAAATGGACACATTCCTAGAAAAATACAACCTTCCAAAACTTACTCAGGAAGATTCTAAAAATCTCAATAGGCTGATAACTATGAAAGAAATTGAAGCAGTAATCAAAAAGCTTCCAGCAAACAAAAGCCCGGGACCAGATGGCTTCACAGGGGAGTTTTACCAAACATTCAAGAAAGAACTAAAACCTATCCTCCTCAGAGTATTCCAGAAAATTCAAGGGGAAGGAACACTTCCAAGCTCCATCTATGAAGCCAGCATCACCCTAATACCAAAACCAGATAAAGACAACACAATAAAAGAGAATTTCAGGCCAATTTCCCTCATGAATATAGATGCGAAATCCTCAACAAAATTTTAGCAAATCAAATCCAGCAGTACATCAGAAAGATCATACACCACGACCAAGTAGGATTTATCCCAGGGATGCAAGGATGGTATAATATTCACAAATCAATAAACGTAATACATCACATAAACAAATTGAGAGATAAAAACCACATAGTCATAACAATTGATGCAGAAAAAGCATTTGACAAAATCCAACACCCTTTCTTAATAAAAACTCTCAGCAAAGTGGGAATAGAAGGATCATACGTCAACATAATAAAAGCCATATATGACAAACCTACAGCCAACATCATACTCAATGGGCAAAAACTAAAACCGTTTCCCCTAAGAACAGGAACAAGATAGGGATGCCCACTCTCACCACTCCTGTTCAACATAGTGCTGGAAATACTAGCCATTGTGATCAGACAAGAAGAAATAAAAGGCATCCAAATTGGAAAAAAAGAAGTAAAACTGTCCTTATTCGCAGAAGGCATGATACTGTACATAGAAAACCCTAAAGACTCCATCAAAAAATTATTAGACTTAATAAATGAATTCAGCAATGTAGCAGGATACAAAATTAATTCCAAGAAATCTATGGCATTTCTATACACCAATAAAGAACTAACAGAAAGAGAGACTAAAAAAGGTATCCCATTTAACATCGCACCAAAAAAATTAAGATACCTAGGAATAAACTTAACTCAGGAGGTAAAAGACCTATTCATGGAAAACTACACGACACTGAAAAAAAGAGATAGAGGAAGACATAAACAGATGGAAGAACATACCATGTTCATGTATTGGTAGAATCAACATCATCAAAATGCCCATACTACCCAAAGCAATCTATAAATTCAATGCACTTCCCATTAAAATACCAACGGCATATTTCAGAGACCTAGAACAAATCTTCAAAAAATTTATCTGTAATAAAAACGACCCCGAATAGCTGCAGCAATCCTGAGAAAGAAGAACAAAGTAGGGGGGATCTCAATACCAGTTATCAAGCTGTATTACAAAGCCACTGTTCTTAAAACAGCCTGGTACTGGCACAAGAACAGACATATAGATCAAGGGAATAGAATAGAGAACCCAGATATCAACCCAAACCACTATGCCCAATTAATATTTTCAAAGGAGGAATGAACATACAATGGAGTGAAGACAGTCTCTTCAATAAATGGTGTTGGGAAAATTGGACAGCTACATGCAAAAAAATGAAACTAGATCACCAACTTTCACCATACACAAAAATAAACTCAAAATGGATAAAGGACTTAAACATAAGACGGGAAACCATAAAAATACTAGAGGAATCCATAGGCAGAAAAATCTCAGACATATGCCGAAGGAACTTCTTCACTGATACTGCCCCTAGGGCAATGGAAACTAAAGAGAAAATAAACAAATGGGACTACATGAAAATAAAAAGCTTTTGCACAGCAAAGGAAACCATCAATAAAACAACAAGAAAGCCCACTGCATGGAAGAACATATTTGCCAATGATATCAACGATAAGGGTTTAATCTCCAACATTTACAGAGAACTCATACAACTTAACAAAAAGAAGATAAACAACCCAATCCAAAAATGGGCAACTGATCTAAATAGACACTTTTCGAAAGAAGACAGAAGGAAGGCCAAGAGACACATGAAAACATGCTCAAAGTCACTAATCATCAGAAAGATGAAAATCAAAACAACAATGCGGTAACATCTCACACCTGTCAGAATGGTTATCATCAACAAATCAACAAATGACAAGTGCTGGCGAGGATGCAGAGAAAAAGGAACCCTTGTGCATTGCTGGTGGGAATGCAGACTGGTGCAGCCACTGTGAAGAACAGTATTGAGTTTCCTCAAAAAACTAAAAATGGAACTCCCATTTGACCCAGTGATCCCACTTCTATGAATATATCCCAAGAAACCAGAAACACCAATCAGAAAGGATATGTGCACCACTATGTTCATAGCAGCACAATTCACCATAGCTAAGATTTGGAAACAGCCTAAATGCCCATCAGGAGATGAGTGGATTAAAAAACTGTGGTACATCTACACAATGGAATACTACGCTGCGGTAAAAAAAAAGGAGTTCTCCCATTTGCAACAACATGGATGGGGATGGAGAGCATTATGCTAAGTGAAATAAGCCTTGCAGAGAAATATAAATATCACATGATCTCACTCATTTGTGGAATATAATGAACGGCATAGACTGATGAACAAGAACAGATCCAGAGACTGAGAAATGTTGATCAGAACCTCAAACCTCAGGGAAGGATGGGGTCGGTGGGAATAAGGGGGAGATTAACCAAGGGTCTTGTGTGCATGCATATGAGCCTAATCAATGGACACAGACAACAGGGGGGTGGAGCATGAGTGGAGGATGGGGGTAATGGGGGAATAAGGACACATATGTAAAAAAAATAATAATAAATATAATAAAAAAATAAAAATAAAAAAATAGAAAAGAAATTGTGAGGTAACCAGAACCCCAAGAATGCCTGAGAACGTCTTTCTTGCCATGCTAGCAGTCATCAGCTGTACGGTAATATTACCTGGGGAAAATGGGGAAGTATTTTGGACTTATATTCCTGACACTTCATGGGTAAGAGCCCTTATGTGGGCTGATCCCCCACCTAATGTAGTCACCGATAATACCAAACACCTTGGTCATCCAGGAGGACCATGGGTGGGGCAAGGAAGTATAATTATACAGGGGTCACCACCCAGCTTCCCTTTTGTATGACACAAAATCAAACCACTGCTCCTTTTTGTGTAAATTAAAGAGAGGTTTCTGTCTTGGGTGGACACCAAAGGAAGGGACTATCACTAATTGTTCCTGGGAGGGGTGCAGAAAATGTAACTAAGACCTTGTCTATACAAAAAGAAATTGACATCCAGTTTGAAATGGAATTGCCATGGCCTAGAGCAAAGAATATCCTTACATGATATTATTCTACAATGTCATTATAATTTTTCCCAGATTTGTACTACCCCCATTATCTATAATAGTACCTCACACCCTTGGGAATCAATAAAAAATCATTTTTTTGGTGCTTGGAGACAAAGTTAACACATCTCTTGATATTTTAGAATTACAACAGCACAATGTACAATTATCCCAAACAAACTTACAAACTAATTCTTTGAATGTCTGGCAGCAATTTAAAAAGAACATGAAAGGATTTAATCCCTTCCACTGTGTAGAGGGCCCCCTGGGAAGGCACCTGAGCATTCTATATTTTCCCCTCTTGCCCTTTTGGCCAAGAGGGACCCTCTTCTCACAATCCAATTGCCCACAGCTGTTGCCTGAGCTTTCTGTTCATGCTGAGCTTGAAGCCTCATGGTGGCTGGTACCATGGATCTGTCTCGCCCAGTGGGGTGAGCTGGGCCCTCCCTGGAGGAGAAACCTGGGTTCCCCAAGATATGTGATTATTTCTGGGGCCCTGCCAGCAGGCAAGGGGATCCCAAGGCAGGTACTGGGCGTGGAGACCACGGTGGCATAGGCTACCAAAGAGACAGAACTGAACCTCACATCACCCTGCTTGGCCCCAGAGGATGGCTGGTTAGTCAGAGATGGGTAAGATTCCTCAGGGAAGGAACAACCTAAGACAGGCACAGTCACAGAGGGGCCATCAGGAGAGAACTTGGGGGTCAACAGAGGTGGGGCACAGACCCTCACCACCCCAACTTTGCAGGGGCCTGAACCCTCGCCCCTTCTGAGGGAGGTCTCCTGCCCCCATGGCTGCTTCGCTTCCCATGCCCAGCTCAAATCAGGATCCATGTAACAGACAGAGACTTGGCTGACAGCAGCTGCCCTCTCACTGCAACAAAACTTGTTTGAGTTGTCTTGTACCCATGGTGTGGGGAAGTGGGTTTTTGATATCTAAATTAAACCTAGCACCAGGAATGCTCAGGGCCTACTCAAGAAGGAAAATAATCCTTTCCACTAATATTTACAGGGTAAAATAAGATTGTTGTTAGAGTATTAAATTTGACAGTAAAATAGTAGTCAAGTTCTCAGACTAATTTCAATTGGCTAAGTGAAATAAGGAAATATTCTAGAAAAATTAATGGTACTGGACAAAAAGCTGTTCCTAAAGTGTTAACTACAATTGTTATTGGTAGTTCATCTCATGGCAAAATTGCGTAACATGTAATAAACCTAAAGCAGTCATATTTTAGTGCAAAAAATTAAAAGCTATCAAGACTACATTGTAAAATTTCCAAAAACCTCCTAATATTTAAATCAAAAATCATGTAAGAATATTATGTAAGGAAAAATATCCTGTATGTAAATTACATCTAGAAAATTTTTACTTTAGAAAATTAACTTTCATTTGTAATGCTAACAGCAAGACACCCATGAAAAACACACATGGTGTCAAAACAAGCCAAAGGAAAATCGTATGGGCAAAAAATGAAAAAGGATCCCAAGTCAAATTTATAGAAAAGATTCCTTTATTAACTTTTGGTCGAGAATATGTTTGTATATTTTCAGAAAACAACTCCAAGACCATGTCGATTCCTGCAACAGAGAGGAATTGACAGGACTGCTCCAGCCATGAAGACAGAAGAGAAACAGTCCAGAAATGGAAGACGCTGATGACGCCTATCATACTAGCAGTCAGCAGCTGTGTGTCGCTGCAGGTTGCCCAGGACCAAACCAGAGAGGGTCAGACCTGCATTACCACCATTTTTCCACCATCCAGAACTGAAATAACATTGCTGACTTGTACACATAAGGAACTGTTTGACATTGAAATTGGGACTCAGAAGAACTGTTGGCCCAGAAAGAAACTTACTACAGACTGATTCATTTGCCTCTCAGCATAACCATTATTGCTTGTCTCATTTTCGGTTCTTATAAGTGTATTTCTAGTATCACATGATCTCATTCATCTAGGGGAAATAATGAACAACATAAACTGATGAACAAAAACAGACCCGGAGACAGGGAAGCATCGGTCAGACTGTCAAACCTCAGAGGGAAGGTAGGGGAGGTTGGGGGTCAGGGGGAGAGATCAACCAAAGGACTTGTATGCATGCATATAAGCCTAACCAGTAGACATGGACAACAGGGGGTTGGGGGCATGCGTGGGGAGGATTTTGGGATGGGAAAAGGGGGATGAGGACAAATATGTAATACCTTAATCAATAAAGAAATTAAAATAAATACAAGTGTGTTTTCCATTTATGATTTATGCACTTTTCTGGATATGTGTTGCCCTTTCAGTAAAATAATTATTATAGAAAAGAAGAAGAAATTTATGCTAAGACTTTTTTCCCCTCAGAAAACAGGACAGAATGACCAAAATGTATTTTTATTCATTCTGCTTTTCTTTTTAAAGTGAAAGAATAATATAGGTATTTCTTACATTAAAACATTTGCATTTTCTGAGCAAAAAAAAAAAAAAAGAGTAAATTGTATAAGGATTTTAGTAGAAGGAAAGTTGAAGAAGTGTTATTGAAAGCACTGGTCAGTAGTCCCACCTAGACATTTATTAAGGAAAGTTGCTAATTACTAAACACTAGTGACCCGGTGCACAGATTTGTGCACATTGAAAGGAAATTAATTAGAAGGTGGCCAGCAGGGTGGGACTGGGTAAGAGGGACTAGACATGCCCTGTAGCCAAACTCTTTTAGTCCCTCCCCAGCTGGGTGCACTGTGGCTCCAAGGGCTTCTGTGGAGTGAGCGGGATCCCTCCAGCAGGTGAGGTCCCTGGGCCTGGCCTCCTGGGATTGGGCCAAAACTGACTCTCCAACATCCCCTGAGGGGTTCCAGAGTGTGAGAGGGCACTCTGCCAAGTTGCTGTTGTACCGGGTATGGAATGCAAATGCAAGTGTGCAGTAAACCAGATTTGGTGCCAACAGTGTCCCAGCAAAAACATAACCCACTGCCAAAGGTGGAATCACGTGGCCCCATTAGGAATTGGGCTCCCTCCTCTCTGATTTCAGGGTGAGTCACTGGAGAACCGCCACTGCCAAGTCACTGCAGCTTGGCAGCTCCTGCATTGAGCGTCTGCACCCTGGTGGTCAGTGCACGTCATAGCAACTGGTCAGACGGTAGGAAGGACACTTAGCATATTAGCCTTTAATATATATAGTAGAGGTCCAGTGCACAAAATTCATGCATGGGGGGGGGGGTCCCCTCAGCCCAGCCTGAACCCTCTCCAATCCAGGACCCATTGGGGGATCAGGCTTAAACTGGCAGTCGGACATCCCTCTCACAATGTGGAACTGCTGGTTCCTAACTGCTCACCTGCCTGCCTACCTGATTGCCCCTAACCTCTCTGCTTGCCTGCCTGATCGTCCCTAGCTGCTCTCCTCTGCCTGCCTGATCACCCCTAACTGCCTCTGCCTCAGCCCCTTCCACTGTGGCTTTGTCCAGAAGGATGTCCAGAAGATGTCCAGTCTAGTTAGCATATACCCTTTTATTAGTATAGATAGATAATTGGTTTATGTCTTAAGATGGGTTCCCCAGAAACAAGCCCTAAGGTGAGGATTTAAGTGAAAGTGATTTATTAAGAAGGTAAACTGGTAGCCAAATAGCAAAGTAAGACAAGAAAGGGTGCTGTGTCAAGCAAAGCTCCACAGAGGATAAGTTGGGTAACTCCACAAGAAGTTCTAAAGATCGTTTAGGTGATATCACTGAGTTATTTCAATTAGAGATAAGATTATTGGAGTTTCATACTCCCAAACCCATCAGTGACTGTTTAAATTGTGCATAGAGGAACATAAATTCCCATTGTTTTCTGAAAAAAAGGGTATCTCTGTCCACTAAAGCTAGGCCTCCAGACAGACATGGGTGTTACTGTTGTGTAGGAAACTAATAAAGAGATCCTAGGGGATATTGGAGGAGCACTAAGCATTTGCCACTCCGTTGTGTGGACAAAGCCAAAATTCATAAGCCAGAATTTTTCTTAAAAGACAAAGTTCCTTATTGATAAATATTTAGCATATTATTTTATTAAAAATAAAATTGAGTATCAGACCAGAAATATACAGAAAATAAACATTTGAGCAATTACTACTTTAATAAAATATTATATACTACATTTTAAATTAATATATTTGACTTATCACAGTATATAAGCATAGACAGAGCCTATTTAAAGAATTATGTGAATGTTCAAATAATCATGCCCAATCAATCTTCTTCAAGGATCATTTAAAATTTTTCTAACAAAGGTGCCAAATAGGTGATGGATGAATGAAGTATACAAACTCTGTGTAAAGAGCCAAATAATTTAAGGTTTGCTTTTTTCCTAGAGTCCAGAGCTGACTAAAAGGATTTTTCCTTGACAAACACACAAAATAAAATTTAAATACAGAGTGTTTTGTTCATAGCTTAACTGTCTAATTTAATGTGACATTGATGCAAGAAGAAATGAGCCAAAATGACACTTAAGATGTTTTAAAATATATCTCCTGAAGTTTAATTCTATTTTGAAAAATATCCTTTTGTGCATAGTACATTTATGGATTACCTTGGAATTGTAACAGTTTGATTATACTTGGGGAACAATATTACATTATATTTAAAAAGCTTAATTTTTTTAACCAAATTCTATTTTTCTTTGTTTTTTTTAAATACACCATTGAAATAAAATCATTGTTTTTACCACTATTTACAATAGTAACTTTAACTGTAGCACTAATCCTCCAAATTTGATATTACAATTTCTCAATGTGAATTGTAGTGAAATAATTGGAAGTTTAGGACTTGTTTTGAAAATCTATTCCATATAATGTGTTTTAAGAGAAATATATGAATCTTAAACAAGCTTAATATTATGAATTAAAATTTATTTAAAAATAACCTAAAGAAAAAAGGATGGTCTCACCAGTTATCAATAGTGAGAAAAGCATTTATAATTATAGCCAAGGTATAGTTCATAATATACTAGTAGACATTTTCCTCTTTCTGATTTTATAGTGTGTGTGAGTGTTTGTGTGTGTGCATGTTCATGAGCATGTGCATGGACCTCTTTCAAACATACAAAAATAATATGGGATTTTTAGAAGATAGGCATTTTATTAATTTCTATACTATATATAAAAACTGAATTAATGGCATTGAAGGAGATTTTGGAAATCACATATTTTCAGCGTAGTCTATGTGTTTCTAATTTAATTGTAGGATTATTTCATGTGCTCCCAACAGTTGGCCTATTCCTATTTTTTTTTGCCCTGTCACAGAAAAAAAGATAAAAAGCAATAAAATCAATGTCTGTAGAACCATAATTCAAGTCATCTTTTCAGAGATTTAAATTATAAGCATGAATCAATATGTGATAGTTGTTAATTCAAATGGAAAGCATGGAAGTGTTTTCTGAACCATCCCACCCACCAGAATGTTTCTTGGCTCCCTATATGTACTTCATAGCTACTTTATCTCCATAGAACCTATTCACATTTTGCATTATATATTTTACTAGAGGCCCGATGCATGAAATTCATGCAAGAGTAGGCCTTCCTTCCCCCAGCTGCTGGCACCAGCTTCCCTCTGGCATCTGGGACCGGGGCTTTCCTCTGGGCACTGGCAGTCACCCAGGACCCGGGTATCACTCCGGCCCCGACTTTGTCCAGAAGGACTTCCGGAATGACGTCCGGTCTAATTAACATATTACCCTTTTATTATTATATATGATTATTTGATTAATGCCAATCTACTGCTATGAAAATTAAATTCTTCAATATCAATGACATGGCTTTTTTATTCACCATATTTAAATTCAAATATATGGATTTTAAATAATTATTTTTACAGATGATAAATAGTGGTGCCATTTTTGACAAGAAAATTAAGAAATATTTTATTGGATAAATCCTTATTAATTTATGTAATCTAACAGATTTTAAAGTAAACTATTTACATATATATGTATTAAAGGGACACTTTTAAAGTCAGATTCAGAAAAATGAATATGTAAAATATGTTAAAATTTATTTCAAATTTCAATTAAATATATGTACACTAGGCACCCAGTGCACGAATTTGTGTACCTTGAAAGGAACTGTGCACCATGAGGCTGCAGTGGGCAGAGGGGTGGGTCTCCGCCCATCCTCCGTGTCCCTGCCAAGCCCCTCCCACTGCAGCCCCCCACCTCCTGTCTGCCTGCAGCCATGCTCCTGCCACCACCACTCCCACATGCTGACAGCACTGGCCTCGCTCACACCCCGCATCCGCTGACAGTGCAGAGTGATTGGGGCCGGCACCATCAGTAGGTGTGAGTGGCGGCTGCTGCCCCGATCACCCCTCAGGAGCAGGGGGAGGTGGAGAAGCCCTCAGAGGCAATTGAGGCCACAGCAGCCACTCGCACCCACTGGCGGCGCTGAGCAATTGGGACTGACACCAGGTGCCAGCAGCAGGTGCAAGCGGCGGCTCCAATGCCAACAGCGGGTGTGAGTGTGGTTGGTGCCAGCAGCAGGTTCTAGCACCAGGTGGGACTGCGGAGAATGGGAGCAAAGAATTTTCAGTAACCACCAGAGGCTTGCCCGTATGACAGTGACCAGCGCCCTCCTTGGTCTGAAGCCCCTGTTCAACTGCTCCACCATCCTGCCATGGCTGACACCCACCATGTTTTGTGCTCTGCTGTCTGCTGCTGATGCCCGCCATGTTCCGCGCGCGCCCCCTGGTGGTCAGTGCACATCACAGCGACCAGTTGTACGGTTGTTCAGTTGTTCCGCCATTTGGTCTATTTGCATATTAGCCTTTTATTATATAGGATTAATAACAGACATTTTTAGTGCTACAGACATAAAAAATAACTGACTAATGTGCTGAAATACCTTTGTGGCTTTGTGCAGACTAACAACCTGGAATGCTCTATATGAGTCTGTAATAATCTGTGACCTGCAAAGTGCAGCAACCAAAATTACTTTCTTTAAAGTCTTTAATATTCCTTTAAAAAATAATTTTCCTGTTCTAAGAGTTTGATGGAACACAAGTTGTAAAAGAGAGAAAAACTTTTAATGGGTAAGAGTTAATAAAATATAAATGATCACCATTATTGTGTCTTTCTATAACTCATATTTATTGCTGATATACAGGGGTGGGCAAAAGTAGGCTTACAATTTTTCATGTGGAAAAAAATAAAATAATTAATAAATAATAAAAGAATATACTCTGTTTCATGTACTCACAACTGCAGACCTACTTTTGCCAACTCCTGTTTTTATAAGAAGAAATATTGGTACAAAATAAATTGGACAAAGGAATCCTGGTAAAATATTCGTGACCTAATTTTCCATGGGATATAAAATCTCTAGATTTCACATTTTTCAATTTATAAGGGCCACTAATACATTTTAAAAATATATAGTCTTAATTTAAATGAAAAAAAAAAATAGAACTGAAATGACAGTTTTCAAGTATAAAGATATACTTAGAGATTACAAAACCACAGGTGTTAAAATTGGCTTGTTTTGTTGTCATGATTAATTAAGGAAATACATTTCAGCCTGATTCCATGGGGATTTCTGGAGTATAAGTGGCACCACTGAGTTGTCTCAACTTAAAGCAAGGGGGCCTGATTTTGTACTGCGGGATCAGGAAGTAATTGACAATAAGTGTCCTTGTACTCGCAGATGAAAATATAAATTCCCAAGTGAGGTGATTACAACTACTGAAGCTATTTCACTGGAAACATTGTAAGCTGTTAGTAGCCCAAATTCACAGAACCTGGGGGATGAGTTTTTCTGGTTATCAAAGGGATCTGGACAGAGCAGCAAAAGGGTAATATGGTATCACATTGCATGATACAGAATTATATTTTACTATTTTTTTGAGGAATATTTGATTGTTTCCATCTTCAGCAAGTATAGTATTGTCATCAATTTTTTGCAACAGTGATTTCCTACATGTTATAATGTCCATCTTTAATAGAAATTTCAGGTAGTTTAAATGCTGTATCAAAGTTATATGCATTTTAAAGTTTGATAGGTATAGTCAAATTATCCTCCAAAGAAGTTAACCTTCTTTACATCTTCACTGAAAATGTAAATTGAAGTTTTGGTCCTTAAATTTTCTTGGTATGAAAAGAATGGTGTCTCAGTTTGGTTTTAGTTTGCATTTTTTAAATTATATATTGCCCTAGCTGGTTTGGTTCAGTGGATAGAACATCAGCCTGCAGACTCAAAGGTCCCAGGTTTGATTCTGTTCAAGGGTACATGTTCGGGTTGCGGACTGGATCCCCAGTAGGGGGCATGCAGGAGGCAGCCAATCAATGATTCCCTCTCATCATTGATGTTTCTATCTCTCTCTTCCTTCCTATCGAAAATCAATAAAAATGTATTTAAATTACATAGAATGTTTAGCTTTCAGACATAAAAGCAATTTGCATATTTTGTGAATAAATGATTCCTTTCCCTTTTACACATATATTAGGTAGCTAATTTTTTTCTCTCAGTTTTAAAGAACTATACATGATATTTCTTATATATGATAAGAAATTAATAAATTATAAAATATTTATTTATATATCATCTCAATTATATTTTTTGACAAACTCATGGAATATATATACGCTTTGTCATGTGTAAATAAGATACATTTTAGCAAGGTCATGAATTTGTCCTTGTGGGTTATAAATGAAAATTTGTATTAGTAATGAAAACTATTAAGAATAAAGTATTGTAAATTTTTTTTTGAAACATAAATTGTTTTAAAATGCAAATTTGATTTTTCTGTTTTGAGTTAAAAAGTGAATTACATTTTTTTAATTTAGAAGATTATTCTGTTTAATCCACAAGCTTTATATTGCTTTAGGTAATAAACAAAAACAGTGAAAACAAGACAGTATTGCATTTTCTGGGCCCCTCCAGCCTTCCAAATACAAGAGCTCTGGAAGTTGTATATAGCAATTGGAAGAACAAAATTATGAATGGAGCCATGGCCTTTCATAAAACAAAATTTAGTATAACTAAACAATCCTGTCTGGGAATAGTTAATTACTTTTACAAAAAAAAATAACAGAATAGAATGAAATTCCAGTGTTCAAAATAAATTTATTACATATAAAACATAAATTCACAGTATCCTCGCAAACAACATGCTTTCCTTTTTCTTTCTTGTCCTATAGCTCGAATCCTGATTCATTTCAGCTGGGACTCCACAGCAACAGGAAACACTGTGGCATTAAAATATCTATTTACATTTTTTGTGGTAGCTCAATAGTGGTCTTATTTCTGGGCAAGCTTGCAAATAATATGAGGTTGGAAGCATTATAACAAAAAGGGTGCTAAGACTCATGTGAGAAAAAATAAAGGAAAATTTTTGGGAATAGCAAGGGGCATTTAAAAACAAAAACAAAACCACACACACAAAACAAAACAAAACATAATGCCAATAATATTTAAGCCCTCTTTTAAAATGATTATTTTTGGTCTTAAAATATTTCACTATAAATGAATTTATGTCCAGCTGTCAGTGAAAGAATGGCACTAATACACTGTGGACTCCAAAAAGGTGAAATACTTTTAATGATGAAATTATTTCACATAAACGATATGATTTAAAAATAAGAATAACTGCCGAAACCGGTTTGGCTCAGTGGATAGAGCGTCGGCCTGCGGACGGAAGGGTCCCGGGTTCGATTCCGGTCAAGGGCATGTACCTTGGTTGCGGGCACATCCCCAGTGGGAGGTGTACAGGAGGCAGCTGATTGATGTTTCTCTCTCATCGATGTTTCTAGCTCTCTATCTCTCTCCCTTCCTCTCTGTAAAAAATCAATAAAATATATTTTAAAAAAATAAAAATAAGAATAACTTTTAACTTATTAAATATTATTGAATAGAGTAAAATGTTTATGGCATGCCAATACTATTTAAAACTATCCAATTTGCTTCATTGTTCATAAGTTGTTTACTTTTGTCTATGGGGTAACTAATTCTGTTAAGAGATAATAAGGTAATCTTAGGATAAGTCATTTATTTATAACTAGAAGCCCAATACACGAAGATTCATGCAAGAATGGGCCTTCCTTCACCTGGCTGCCGGCACTGCCTTTGCTCTAGCCTGGAGCCACCTTTCTGCCTTCCCACACTACCCAGAGGCCCGAGCTCCTGGGGCAGTGCGGAATGTCTATGTCATCGCCATGGTGACAATGCAAGCATTCCACCCTGTCCCAGCAACTCTATGCCTGCCTATGCAAATTAACCTGCTGTCTTTGTTGGGTTAGTTTGCATACTCACTCCTGATTGGCTTATGGGTGTCTCGAAGGTATGGACAATTTGCCTGTTTCTCTTTTATTAGTGTAGATGATTTTGATGTCAATAATATTTCTTTTGTTATTTTTATATGTAGCAATTAGATTCAGTAACTATTTAGACCTTGAGAATTTAGTTATACATCAAAAGAAAATGGAAAGACATCTAGTAGTAATAGAAGTTGTTTTTTTTTATTTTTTATCTTAGACATATTGAAATCAATTTAAGCATTTATAGTGACCATAAATATTCAAGGAATTAAAAATCATGATAGTGTTAATGATTTGAAAACAGAGAAGATTATTCTCAAAATGGATATCAGGTTTAACATCTTAGCTTAGCATCTACAAATCACTGAAAACAATTTCTAAGTAATTTTAGAGTACAGATATCACAAATAAGTTTTAACCATAATTATGGAACCCTAGTATATTTGACTAACGTGGTTGGTATTTTTTATTCTATTATTTCCAAATTCTTCCATACATATCTGAGAGACTTAAAAAGAGAAAAATTTAAAAAGAAGTTCTAATGTATTATATTTGTGAAGAACATTAAATTTTGCTGTGTGTGTGTGTGTGTATGTGTGTGTGTGTGTGTGTGTTTTAAATACATAAGAGGAATGTAAGTAATATCTAGGCTATTTTGAAAATGTCATTATTTTTCAAGATCTGGTCACAGGCATAATTTCTTCCTAAGCAGCTCCTCCTTGGCAAGAGTAAGCATCTCTGTTTATAAGCTGTTTATTTCTCAGTAAATTTCCTCTGTGGACACAGCTCTCAGGAGATTTTATGGTCAGAAAAGGACAATGCTAATGTGCCCTGTGGCCAGGGCTGTGGAAGTGGCAGACATGTTTGCAAGAGTAGACAGACATTGCATCAGGTCAACTCAAGGTCACTTACAGAATAGATAGTGCTGTTAGAACCCAATAGAGAGGCTCAGCGTTTCCATTAAAATATATGTTGAGGAATCAGATATACAGTTGAATTTGGAATGATGTAGAGAAGGTTTTATAAATGATAGGGTAGGATAGAAAGAAGAAAGAAAGTTATGAGATACTTCCAGGACTAAATCAGTAAAGAAATATGGAGAAATCGGACTTAAGGTGGGAAAATAAAATAAGAGTCTGGGTAATATGGGTATTTTATCCTTTTGAAAGGCAACAGGGCAACTGGTATTTAGAACAATTAACAAAACATCAGAAACAGAATTAAGGTTTGATTTGTCCTATGTGTTTTTGATGCCTCTTCTGAAGAAAGAAGTCATTATCCGCACTTGGCTTGTTTGCCTATTGCAGACAGACAGAAAGGGAAACCTTAGATAGTGAAAGGTTATCAATATCTGAAAGGTTTCTCTGAAGTTACAAAGTTTAACTGTTGTAGCTGAATTTATCTTACAATTTGTGTATGAATGCTAATACTATTTTTAAATGGGATATATATTATCATTTTTCCAGTTTTAAAATCTATGCCAAACTTAAATCATACTACTGATTCTGGTAAATAAAAGTGGTAGCCTGTTTAAAGTGTTAATCTTTTATAGCAGTTTCTGAAGTTAATGTAATGGTTATTTCTTCCTAAAAATGGCCATTAAAATCTCCTTTCCATTTATTTTCTCATTAGTTAAACAAAATGGGTGTCTCTCAATTTCTCTTTATACAGCTTGGTACTATAGAGTGAAGAAATTTCATAGCAATTTTACTTGTGCCCTCATTATTGGTATGCAGTAGTCATTTTCCACTTTTCAATGACTTTGAAAATGATCTTGTACAGTAGTGGCTTCTTATTATCCAGAAAGGTACTAAGAATAGGTGTAATCTCATTATACCCACAACCACTCAGTAGAAAAAAATGTAATATTCATGTGAATATCTGTGAGGTAGTAGGGTATAGTTGAATAGCTTCATTGTCTCTACTATAAGATGGTACAATTACATTTATTTTTTTTAAATGACAAGCTAATAAAATTATGCAGTGACAATCAGCACAAATGCAGAGTTGCCATTTATGTAGGAAAAATAGGTTATAGAATAAACCTCTAATTTAGCTAATGGAATTTTGAAATAGAGCTTATAACCAAATCAAAATCAAACACAATGGTCTTAGTGGACTCCATTTTATAATGACTTACATTTTTATTGCTAATTCACCTAATTGAAGTCAGGAGTAAATACACCATTAGCTCCTGATAACTTAAGATAGGATTGAATTTCACTATTACAGAGTATGTAAATGTCCAAATGAAAGATGCACAAATATGCTGAATATTGTTAGTAACACAAGAAAACAATGATTTTATACTATAAGTTTGGATTCCTGAGTCTAATTTTAGTAGTGTTTCGATCACTTATTAAATGTTTTAAATAATTTAGTTTTTATTAGAGTAATTGACTTGTTTAATATAAGAAAATAAAATTTTAATAAACAGTATATCTTACTAATATTTTTAAACCAAGCAAGTGAATGGAATTGTAACATTTTAAGTATGAATTGTGATTTAAACTATTAAAATAAATGTTTCGGTATGTAAAAAAAGTATAAGATCATTATATTTTGGCAAGATAATATTGATTTTAAACATTAATCAAATAACAAAATACTAATAAATTATTTTAACCATTGAAAGGCTTTCATTCTGGGAATATTTAAATATATTTCAAAAATTGTAATTTATAGACTTTCCCCACTTTTCATAATAAATTAATAGAAGGATACATTTGAGTCTCATTATGTCTTTCTTCTTCTAAATTTAGCTTGTGGCCCTCATTTCATACTTTAGTTTCTTCTTTAAGAATATTGAGGAGGCTATCACCATTTGAGTGGCTAGCTGGACATCATGCTTTGCTTTGCATGCTGGTAAATCCTTAGAATCTTCTGTGGTATCTTCAGTCTGCACTGGACTGTCTGTTTTAGGATTATTGGTAAACATATTCACCTATGCATCTGGTAAGTAGTTAATATCCACAATTTATAAAGAACTTACGAAACTCAACACCACAAAAAACAAATACTTCAATTTAAAAAAAAAACATAAGGTACCTGAATAGACACTTCTCCAAAGAGGACACACAGATGGCCACCAGACTCTGAAAAGAGGCTGAATGTCACCAATCTGCAGAGAAATGCAAATTTAAACCACAAGGAGATATCACCTCACACCTGTCAGAATGGCTACCATCAATAAATCAACAACTAGTAAGTGTTGGCGATATATGGAGAAAGGGGAACCCTCCTGCACTGTTGTTGAGAATGCAAACTGGTGCGGCCATTGTAGAAAGTAGTATGGCGGTACCTCAACTAATTAAAAATGTAACTATTTTATGACCCAGCAATTCCACTTTTAAAAATGTATCTGAGAAAACCTGAAACATTAATTTGAAAGACTACATGCACCCCATGTTCATTATAGAATTATTAAAAATAGCCAAGATTTGGAAGCAACCCTAATGTTCATCAGTATATGAGTAGATAAAACAACTATGGCACATTTACACAATGGAATATTACACAGCCATCAAAAAAGGAAATTTTACCCTTTGTGACAGCTTGGATGGACCTGAAGAATCTCATGCTAACTGGAATTAGCCAGGCAGAGGAAGATAAACACCATATGATTTCACTCATATGTGGAATCTAATGAACAAACTGAACTAGCATTTTCAGAACCACCATCTCATATCATTCATTCTACAGCCCATTGATAGACAGCAAAGACAATAACCCCAAAATTTTAAAGGTTTTTTTTTTTCCCCCAATCTCACCTAAGGATATTTTTCAATTGATATATATATATATATATATATATATATATATATATATACACACATATATATATATATATATATATTGTGTGTGTGGTGTGTGTGTGTGTGTGTGTGTGTGTGTGGAAGAGAGAGGAAAGACAGGAGAAATATCAATGTGAGGGAAACACATCAATTGGTTGCCTCCTGCATGCATCCTGATCAGGGCCCAGGATGGGGAGGATCCTGCAACCCAACCAAGGTACATACCCTTGACTGGAATTGAACCCAGGACCCTTCAATCCACAGGCCAATGCTCTATTCACTGAGCCAAACTGGCCAGGGCTGTCTTTTGATTTAGCTGCAGGTGAATATAGTTGAAATTCCATTTTCCCAATTGATGTAACTCTTTTGGGGTCTTATTGTAGAGATTGTACTTGTCCTGCATAGGGATCAACACTTGGCATTATCATTCTTTTAAAACTTTGTCTTTCTCATGAGAATGTAATGGTTATCACTTTGTTATTTTACATTTGCCAGATTACTAGTGAGATCCAACAGTTTATGATTATTGACTATCACTAATTGATCTTCAGTGGATTATGTGTTTTTATCTTTGTTCAATTAAAATTAAATTTTCTTTTTAATGAATTTATTTGGGTGACACTGGTTAATAAACTTATCTAGGTTTCAAGTGTACGATAATAATACATCATCTGTACATTGTATTGCCATTCCAATCAGTGGGCTGTAGAATGAATGATATGAGATGGTAGTTCTGAAAATTCTAGTTCAGTTTGTTCATTAGATTCTGCATATGAGTGAAATCATATGGTACTTCTCTTTCACTGACTGGCTTATTTCAGTTAGCATATAACTCTCCAGGTCCATCCATGCTGTCACAAAGGGTAAAGATTCCCTTTTTACGGCTGTGTAGTGTTCCATTGTGTAAAAGTACCATAGATGTTTTATCCACCCCAAATCAAGTCTTCCATCACCATTTATCCCCTCTATACTCCCTTCTACCTCCCCAACACCCTTTCCCTCTGGTAATCACCATGCTGTTGTCTGTGTCTATGACTGTTTTTCTTAATTTCTTCACTTTCAATTTCTAGTTAAATTAAACATCAACAAAATAATGAAATTTTCCAATTATTACCAGATCTTGCAACCTATCTCGACCTCATGTTTACAAAACACATGTTATATATATTGACAACCCCAACAACTGCATACTAACAACATATAAATACTTTCACAAATCTCATTCAAATAGCATATATTCTTTCATTAATTGTCAAAAAACTTCAAGTAATTTCATTCAATAATCATAGATAATATTTACTAAAATTATTCCTGAAGTATGTGAACACATTTTATAAATGATCTCATTTCTCACAAACTTTAATGATGAAGCAACTACTAAAATATGCATTATGCAGATGAGAAAACTGTTGCCTACAGAGATTGAATAGCCTGTCAAATTAGAGGCATTCTAAATGGCATGAGTGGGGGGTTCAGGGGTAATGGGGGGATAAGGACACATATGTAATACCTTAATCAATAAAGACATTTTTTAAAAAATGTAACTGACTTATGATCCAGTATTTGCACTGTGGTTTTGGAGTCCTCCTTCTTGACCACTTTCTTCTCGATACTAAAATGTACATGACATCAGGTAAACCTGTTGATCTTAAGCAAGAGAAAATATATTAGGATCAGACCTTATATAATTTAAACACCTAATTTCTTTTTATTATGCCATTTTTAGAATGGATTACAGGCTCAATGTAAACAGATGTGTTTTGTGTATTCTTTTTTTTTTTTGCTTAAACAATAAACATCTATTTCTCAGAGTTCTGGAGACTGGGAAGTTTAAGATCAAGGTTCTTGCAATGTTCTATAGATGATTAGTTCATAATGATTAAAAGGTATATAATATACACACATATATATATATATATATATATACATATATATATATGATTTATCTTTGAATGTGTTATATTTTATAATTTAAAAAGGTTTTAAGGAAAGTTTTCATGCTTTATAATGGCAATATTTCTATCCTATATAATAAAGAGGTGATATGCAAATTGACCATCACCCCAACACACAATATGGCCACCCCCATGTGGTCAAAAATGGCCACCACAAGATGGCCAACAGGAGATCAGGCCAGCAGGGGAGGGCAGTTGGGGCTGATCAGGCCTGCAATGGAGGGCAGTTAGGGGTAACCAGGCCAGCAGGGGAGGGCAGTTGGGAGGGACCAGGTCTGCAGGGGAGGGAAGTTGGGAGGGACAAGGCCTGCAGGGGAGGACAGTTGGGGGGGACCAGGCCTGCAGGGGAGGACAGTTGGGGGGGACCAGGCCTGCAGGGGAAGGAAGTTGGGGAGGACCAGGCCTGCAGGGGAGGGCAGTTAGGTGTGACCAGTCTGGTAAGAGAGGACAGTTAGGGGTTACCAGGCCAGCAGGGGAGAGCAGTTAGGGGCAATCAGGCCAGCAGGGGAGCAGTTAGGCCTAGATCAGGCTGGCAGGGGAGTGGTTAGGAGGTGATCAGGCTGGCTGGCAAAAGCGGTAGGGGCAATCAGGCAGGCAGGCAGGCAGGCGAGCCGTTGGGAGCCAGCAGTCCTGGATTGTGAGAGGGATGTCCCAGATTGGAGAGGGTGCAGGCTGGGCTGAGGGACACACACCCCCGTGCACAAATTTTGTGCACTGGGCCTCTAGTATATTTTACATTTGTATGTCTACAATAAATATTTATTTTTTATTTCTTATTTGAATTTTCTTACATATAGGGAAGCTCTTTAAGAAGCTACCTGTTGAGCTTTCTCAGATTACTTTGTATTATTTTCTCTGATGATGCTGTGGATCTGTGACATGCCTAAAGCTTTAGCAATGTTTGGTAAGTTACTCTCTTCAAATTGACTTTCTGTGTAGATATATGATCACATACAGGCCTTTCTCTTTTTTTCTCATTAACTGCTTTCTCTAAAATTGTGTAAACAGTATATTAATAAAAAATAAACCATGGTTCCTATGGGACATGCATCGGTAAGCTTTTGCGAGTCTCTGGTCACATTTTTATCCCTTTTTAAAAATATGTTGTTTACTCACTAACATTTAACTTATGGCCAAGAGCACTATAACTCATATGTGAAGGAAACTTGTCTAACACTCATACATTCTCTCTAAGGCACATCCCAGCATTCTAATGCTTAGGGACAGAGTAATTCAGCACTACACTTAGGGATCATTTAACACAATAAAATCAGCAACAAAAAGCAAAAAAATTCAAAGAGAATACACTAATAAGCCACACATACAAATACAAAACTTGTTTACATCTGAGAGCGAAATAGGAAGGCAGGACATTGCTTTCACCTCCTCTGGGAAGGTGTGTGTTATGGGATTCAAACTTATTTCCAATTCACTTTTATATACATATAAATAAATTAAATTATCTTAAAATTTCAAAATGTTTATCTTCTATTCAAATAATTAGGATTGCCTTCCCTTTTTTGACTTTATAACTTGAATTAATCAGCTAAGAAAGTATAAAATTAATGTTATAATCAGTACATTATATTACTAAAACAAAAGAATTATAGGGCTAAATGTTTTTCAGGATATAAATGAAATAGGTTACCAGGGAGACACTTAGCGACTACTGACATTTTGTTATTTGATTCCAGCAACAGAATCACTGAAGGTTAAAGGAGCACATTTTGGAAATGAATAGGCTAATTTGAAAGCATTTACATTTTAGTTGCTCTGAAATATGCAATTGAGAATGTGTATTGCCTCTTTCTGTTTATAATACAATGTGATGCTCTATTCATCATTTCAAAATAAAATTTGACAAATTGGAGATGTAACATTAATCTGTAAGTTAAGTAGTAACAGTGTCTTTTATTTTCTGTATTGCATTATTTGAAATAAGTCAGCAGGGTGATTAGGATTACTGGACAGATCCAGGGTGGTGTAATTTGGTATGGCTCTATAAATAGTTAGAATGAATCGTCACTTAGCACATGTGATTTAAGGGGTAATTGAGGTTCCTGAAAATATCCTCCAGAAGAGCCTTTCTTTACGTCCCTTTGATGGAGTCATTACTTTGATTTATCATAGTGTCAGTTAAAAATGTCCTCTAGTAAAATGACTAACTGGGGAGGTTAATAGTTCAGCCTTCACTAGCTACCTTTAAAACTTCTTCAATATTAGTTTACCGTATTAATTACTAGATACCTGAAGAAAAGACTTATAAAAAAGTCCTTCTCAGACAGCATGCTCAGTGGTTGAGCATCCACCTATGAGCCAGGAGGTCACAGTTTGATTCCCTGTCAGGGCACATGCCTGTGTTGCAGCCTCGATCCCCAGTAGGGGCATGCAGAAGGCAGAAGATTGATGATTCTCCTCATTGATGTTTCTATCTCTCTCTCCCTCTTTCTTCTTCTCTGAAATACAAAAATATTTATCTTAAAATTTTTTCAAGTTTTATTTTTAAGTCCTATTGGGCTTTTGAAAGAGCAAAGATGTTGAAGTCAGAGAGATCTTTATTATATCAAATTAACTTTATAGAGAAACTTTTAAATTAATAAGTGAATTTAAAAAATTAGCTATAATGTAAATATAAAAGTTATTTTATATGATAAACAAAAGTTAGAATTTTAAAATGTAATTTTAAAGCACATAATACATCAACTACCTAGGAAAAAACTAAGAAGAAATGTACAAGACTACACAGAAAACTATAAACTATTACTGAGAAAAAGATTAACACAACTAAAAGAATAGAGGAATACACTAGCAAGCAGTTAAATAAACAAGACATGAGGCTTGCTGGCCGCGAGTTTGACATGCTTATACTACAGTCTTAAATGGGAAGAAACAATATTAAAATGTAAATTTTCCCCTAATTCATCTATTCCCTATCAGTTCAATCCATCCCCAATAACAATCTCTTCAAAGGAGTGTGCATGTGGTTGTGGCTGTGTGTGTGTGTGTGTACATGTGTGCAGTTTTAATCATGTGTATAAATTTATAAGATTCTAAAACTGATATGGAAATATATATGAAGAAGAAAGTTGGAGCACTCACACTATTATATATTGACACTTAATAAATCTGCACTTGTAAAGAGTTGTTGCTGGAAGGAGAAAAATAAAACATTGGAACATAATAGGAAATCCAGAGATAAACTCACACATAATCACCTATTTAAGACAAGGATGCCTTGTGTCAGATCGGTACTAGACTTATTGGGTTGAACACTTCATAAGGGATATAAATGTCTAATTACTATATATAAAACCCTAATATGCAAATAGACTGAACAGCAGAACAACCGAACAACCAAATCACTGGTAGCTATGACATGCACTGACCACCAGGCGGCAGAGTGCGGAACATGGTGGGCGTTGGCTGCAGCAGGATGGTGGAGCAGGTGAGTGGGGGTGCCAGACCAAGGCGGGGTGCCGGTCGCTGTCATCAGGGCGAGCCTCTGGTGGTTATTGAAAATTCTTTGCTTCTGCACACCATGGTCCCACCTGGCACTCATACCTGCTGCTGGTGCCATCCCTGCTCGCACCTGCTGCCAGCACCACAGCTGCCACCATTCACACCCACTGCCAGTGCCCGGCGCCAGCCCCAATCGCTTGGTGCCATCAGCAGGTGTGAGCAGCGCCTGCCATCCCTGATAGCCTCTGAGGGTTTCTCCACCTCCCCCTGCTCCTGAGGGTCAATGGGGGCAGCAGCCACCACTTGCACCCACTGCTGACGCAGACCCCAATCACTCCACACCGTTAACAGGTGCGAGTGGGGCCAGCACTGTCAGGGCATAGGAGCAGCAGCAGTGGGAGTGGGGCTGCTGGCAGACAGGGGACCAGGGGCCACAGTGGGAGGGGCAGGGCTAGGGTGTGGAGGATGGTCCGAGACCTGCCCCTGGGCCCACCACAGCCTTGCAGCCTACAGTTCCTTTCAAGGTGCACGGGTTTGTGCACTAGACCCCTAGTATTATATAACATAGTATAATATTGTATGTCAACTATAACTGAAAAGTAATATTTTAAAAAAAAACAAGGATACATTGGAGTTTGGGAGGAAGAAGGAACATATCATTTTTAGTAGTGTTTCTCATCTATTAGATAAATCTATGGAAAATGATTGACACTTTTTGCATCCTATACCTAAATCTGAAAAGTTAAAAAATTAAGTACTAGAAAATTATATAAGGGAATATCATTAGTATCTTAGGAGTTTACTTTCTTAAAGAAGATATAAAAGCACCATAAAAGAATGGGAAATAAACCAAACTTCATTGAAATTATTAAAAACTTCAGTTCATTAAAAGACAGCTCTTAAGATAGCAAAAAAGGCAAGCCATAAAATGGGCAAAAAAATAATTGTCAAATATATATTTAATATAGGATTCATTTGCAGAATAAATAGTATTTTTACATTTCAATAAAATAATGCATACAGACCAACTTTTTAAAAACAATAGGTGAAAGATTTGGAAGTAGCCCAAATGTCCATCAGTAAATGAATGCATAAAAAAGCTGTGATACATTTACACAATGGAATACTTCTCAGCTGTGAAAAAAAAGGAAATCTTACCTTTTGCAGCAACATGGATTAACCTAGAGAATATTATACTAAGTGAAATAAGCCAGTCAGAGAAAGTCAAATACCATATAATTTCACTTATATGTGGAATGTAATGAACAAAATAACCAACCCAACAAAATAGAAAGAGACTCATAGATACAGAGAACAGACTAATAGCTGTCAGAGGGGAGGGGGTTGGGTTCTAGGTGAAATGGGTGAAAAAATTAAGCAAAGAGCAAACAAACTCATAGACACATAAAACAGCATGGTGATTACCAGAGGGAAAGGGGCATAGGAGCAAGGTGGAGAAGGGAAAAGGGGTATAAATGGTGACAGAAGGAGACTAGACTTTGGATAGTGAATACACAATAAAATATGCAAACCATTTTAGACTTGTACACTTGAAACCTATATAATTTTATTAACCAATATAACCTCAACAACTTCATTAAAAATACTATATATCAAAAATAAATAACAAGGCAATATGCTTGAATAGGTACTTTTGAAAATTATCTTTATTGTTGAAAGTATTACAGGTATCTTCCTTTTTCCTGCATTGACCTCTCTACCTTGGTCCTGCCCCCTCCACACCCAGGCCTTCACCTCACTATTGTCTCTCCATTGATTATACATATCCTATATAATAAAAGCCTAATATGCTAAGTGTCCAGTCTTCCGGCCGGCCGTTCAACCAATCAAAGCATAATATGCTAATGATATGCTAAGACAGCTCAATCACTCGCTATGATGTGCACTGACCACAAGGGGGCAGATAGTCAACAAATCAACCAGTTGCTATGACGTGCACTGACCACCAGGGATCAGACGCTCAGACGCTCTGACCGGTAGGTTAGCTTGCTGCTGGGGTCCGGCCAATCAGGACTAAGCGAGACAGGCTGAACACACCCTCTCATGGTCCCTTCCTGGATGACCAACCTCATGTCCCTCCCTGGCCCCGATTGTGGACCATTGGGGTCCCTCGGCCTGGCCTGCACTCTCTCACTATCCGGGATGCTTCTGGAGATGTCTGAGAGCCGGTTTCAGCCTGACAGCAGAACGACCAGTCACTATGACATGCACTGACTACCAGGAAGCAGACACTCAACTCAGGAGCTGCCTCCTGGTGGTCAGTGCGCTCCCACGGGGGAGCACCGCTCTGCCAGAAGCCGGGCTCATGGCTGGCAAGCCTAATGGTGTGGTGGGAGCCTCTCGCGCCTCTGCAGCAGTGCTAATGGTGTCTGACTGATGGACATCCCCCAAGGGCTCCCAGACTGCAAGAGGGTGCAGGCCAAGCTGAGGGAACCCACTGAGTGCATGAATTTTGTGCACTGGGCCTCTAGTATGCATGTAAGTTCCTTGATTAATCTCTTCCAGCCACCCACACCCACCCCCTTTCCCTCTGAGATTGGAGAGTCTGTTGAACGTTTCAATGTCTCTGGATCTATTTTGTTTGTCTATTATTCATCAGATTCCACATATAAATGAGGTCATGTGATACTTGTCTTTCTCTGACTGGCTTATTTTGCTTGGTATAATACTCTCCAGGTCCATCCATGCTGTCTCAAAGGGTAACAGGTCCTTATTTTTTAATTAATTAATTAATTAATTAATTAGCAGGCAAAATGCTTGAATAGGTACTTTTAAAAAGAGGATATGCTGATGCCAAATAAGCAGAAAAAAATATGAGCAAAATAATTTATATGTATATATGCATAACCCATGAACACAGAATAGTGCAATGAAGGTGTGAGGATGGGGCATGAATAGGTGAGAGGCAGAGATATTCAGTGGGGAAAAAAAGGGGACATTTGTAATACTTTCAACAGTAAAGATAATTTAAAAAGTAGACATATAGATCAATAGAAAATAATAGAGAGCCCAGAAATTGACCCAAGCCATTAAGTTCAATTAATATTTGACAAAGGAGGGATAAGCATACAATGGCATAAAGATAGTATATTAAAAAAATGACATTGGGAAAATTGAACAGATATGTGCAAAAAATGAAACTAGACCACCGTCTTACACCATACACAAGAATAAACTCAAAATGGACTTAAATGTTAGACTCAAAACTATAAAATTCCTAGAAGAAAACATAGGCAGTAAAATCTCCCACATTTCTCATAGCAATGTTTTTCCCTGGTATATTGCCTTGATCAAGGGAAACAAAATTTAAAAATAAGCAAGCGGGACTTCATCAAACTAAAAAGTTATTGCACAGCAAAGAAAACCATCAACAAAATGAAAAGACAACCCATTGAATGGGAGTAAATATTTGTCGATTAAAAAAAAGAGGATATGCTAATGTCAAGTAAGCAGAAAAAAAATGTGTTCAGCATCACTTGCTGATAATGCAAATTAATACCAGAATGAGATCAATTTCTGTACTCAGCAGAATGATTTTTTTTTAAATACTCATATTGCCAGGTCTTGGCAAAAATATGGCATATCTAGAAATCTCATATGCTACTGGTGGGGAAAAAATTTAGCCTCATTTATTTGGAAAACTTTTGGTAGTTCTCACTGAAGCTGAAAATACATATGCATCAGCCATGACAAATCAATTCAGTAATTATACTCAACTGAAATGTAGGAATGTGCATCAAGAAACATTATGAGAATCTTTAAAGCAACATTTTTTGTAATAGCCAAAAATGGAAACACTCCAGATGTCATTCAGAATTAGAATTGATTACTAATTATGGTGTAAAGCTGTGTAATATGAGGTTACTCAGCAGTGAAAAATAAGTACTGCTACGCTCTAAAATATAGAATATCATGAACATAATATTGATCAAAAGTAGCCAGATAAAAGGGTGGGTACGGTATAATTTCAGTTATATAAAGTTAAAAACAGATGTAACTAATGTATAATGATTGTAACCAGATTAATTACCTTTCTTGTTGATAATGGCTGGGAAGACACAAGAGAAAGGCTTCTTGGTCACTTGCTTATTTTATATTTTGAGTTGTGGGTATGTGTGTTTATTCACTTAAAAATCATAAAAATGTACATATGACATGCACCCTTCAATGTGTTTGCTTTATTTTTTAAAATTACTTAAATATAAGCTTAATAATTTTTATTTCATTGGGTATTGGAAGAGGAACATTGTTTCTTCATGGCAGATTGGTTTTGGGTTTAAAATAGAGAAACTTGAAAAAGAAGAGAGCAACTCAACTTTTTACTTTCACATAACATTCTAAATTATATCTCCAGTACAAGAGCTTTGGCCTGAGTTATTGTTAAATATCCTATATAATAAAAGCCCAGTGACCGAAACGGTGGAACGACCAGAATCACCATGGCCCCTCACCCCAGCCGGCAGCCCCACAGGGAGCAGTTAGGGCCAATAGGCAGGCAGGCAGAGTGCTTAGGGGTGATCCGGCAGGCAGAGACAGTTAGGGGTGATCAGGCAGGCAGGTGAGCAGTTAGGGGCCAGCGCTCTGGATTGTGAGAGGGATGTCTGAGGGGTCCCAGATTTTGAGAAGGTGCAGGCTGGGCTGAGGGACCCCTTCCCCCCTCCCATGCAAGAATTTTGTGCACCAGGCCTCTACCAATGAATATAAATGAAAGATGACAGGGTCATCTTCAGATGATTCTCTGAAAGATAGTTTTCTAAACTGTAGCATTTTTTTTCTTTTATAATGTTTGTGTGTGTGTTTATTTTTAAAAATCCACCAGCTATTTGATATGCTATGTAACTAAAATTAAATCAGTTATAGATGACCACATGGTCTGTGGCCTGACTTAGAACTCAATCATTCTTGACCCTGATAAATGCTCTCAGAAAGCAGATTATTCAAGTAGAGCACTTTTTAAACTTCTTTACAACAGGCTTATGATTCAGAACTGGACTCATTCTTCTGTGACAAAAGCCAGGGATTATTCTAAAACTGTTCTTATTACCTTTCTATAGATATTAAATAAAATTATAATTTTACAAAGTTACCTAGGGATGCTCATTAGAACAGAAATCAAAACAAAGCAAAATAATGATTAATCCTGATAAAAATAGGTTATCATCCTGGTTCATGGGCTGATGCTAAACCACTGAGCCACACCAGCTAGGTAAAATTAAGTTATTGTCTAAATGTGTGTAGGGGAGAGAGAGAGAGAGAGAGAGAGAGAGAGAGAGAGGAGAGATAGGCAGGCATATTAACTGTAGTTTCAGGTAGACAGCCTATTAAGTTTTTATTACTCTGTGTGGTTTGTGCTCAGCTAATTACAATATGCAACATAAATCTATTTTATCATATTTTCCCAAAAAAACATCTAATGTCTAACTGGCCATGTAGAGTAGAATCCATATTTCATGAATATATTGTTTCTGAACATCCATCTGTTGCATTTGGTTATTTTTGAAAAGGAGAAAGAAATGGAAATGTCTATGAAAATACTAGCCTTCATAGTTTTAGTATTTTCCAAAGCCACCTAAAAACATCACAATGACATTAGATCAGAGAGTTTAACTAGCTATGCAATCCCCCAAAAAGTCTTGAACATGGCTAAAAACGTGGCCCAACCTACTTATGTTGTATGACTTCATCACCCCGTGCTATTTGGTTGGGAATCATGGCCCTAGAGTATATGGCATTTATCTAACAGTGAGCAAAAATAAACCATAAGCAAAGTAAACAATAAAATGTTTACTTGATCATTCCCACAGTTGGGGTAAATGTTACAAAAAGGTTATATTTTCATAATGTAAGTATTTGGCAATTATTGATGTCCAGGTAACAAATGAAAACAACATTATTTCATATTCATAAGCACTCAGCATACGTTAATATAAAATCATCCACATAGAAAGGGATGATTCCTACAGTCTCTTTTTTAAGGACAGTGGGAAATTTCCCTTCCAAGGATAGGAAATGATTGTTATTCATATGAGAAGACAGGCAGGCACTGTCTCAGGACATTACAGGGCTTATGAAAAGAAATAAATATAACTGAGGGATTGAGGAGAACAATATATAACTTGACCTTGAATTTCTCAAAGAGAAAGCAGACCACTTAGGGTCTAAAATTGTTGGATTGTTGATGTTCATGGCTTCTGAATAACATTACTGTTTTACATTGCTTAGAAAGCTTTTTTAAAAACATTTGGCATTCTAATTTGATTCATGCTTCTATGCAAATTTGACATAGGTTTTAAGATCTTCAGGCAACAACATGTTTCTTGCCATTTTATCACAGGACTGTTAAATTATCTTACATTTAACAGAAATTAAATTACTGTTTATTAAAATAATGAAAATGTATCCAAGGATAATAGGCTTCAAAAGTTATTGAAGGATCAGTAAGATAAACACATTTGACATCTGTGTATAAAAATTTTCCTGTAGAGATGATTGTCACATCTTTTTCCAGTTCTTTAGTTTATACAAGAAGTGTTTGCAGGTTAACTTGAAAGACCAGCAAATCTACCAGATAATTATCCACTGGCGAATGAGCTGTGACATGAGTTGGCAATTAAAAACTGGTAGGGATGAATGTTATAGATTGGACTGAAAATATATAAAAATTTTATAGGGAAAATTAATAGCTAGAGTTTTGTTAATAAGATTGAGTGTAGGAAAAAGACACTAATTGTTGCCTTCCCCAAGTTTAAAAATATTATATGTATACCTACTGTATACAAATGGAATGATTTCCCCTAGGAGTTATATATAGTTTTCACATTGGTAGATAAGTTAATAAATTTACAGTAACAAATAAGAGATGCCAGATTAATAGGACCTCTGGTCTAAAAATGAGAGGCACAGCATGATATTTTAAACATTCAAAGGAAACAGGGTAACACTCAACACCTATAGAAAAGTACATGAAATATTTGCTCAAGGTGTTTTATAGTTTCCATATTAAAAGTGCTACATTTGCCCTAACTCAGTGGTTGGCAAACTGCGGCTCTGTTGACTAATGAGTTTGCCGACCACTGCCCTAACTGGTTTGGCTCAATGGATAGAGCATCGGCCTGTGGACTGAAGGGTCCCGGATTTGATTCTGGTCAAGGGCACATGCCTGGGTTGCAGGCTTGATCCCCAGTGGCGGTTGTGCAGGAAGCAGCCAATCAATGATTCTCTCTCATCATTGATGTTTCTATCTCTCTCTTCCTCTCCCTTCCTCTCTGAAAATCAATAAAAATATATATATTTTAAAAAGTGCTACATTTGTTTTAATAACACCACATATTTTTCAGCTGGGTTCTAGCAACTGTTGTGATAATAGTGAGTCCCATGTGAAGATTAATGTGGAATGAGAAATGAGAGTTTAATGTCAAATCTGATTCCTAAATGGCAGCCCCAACAGCATACCACATTAGTAATTGTAGTTAAGAATATTTTTATTTAAATTCAAGAATATTTTGTGAAAAACTATTTAGTTGTTAAAACGCAATTATACAGTACATTTAGTAGACTAAATGTAGTTTCTTAACAAACAGGACTGTTAGGTATTTCTTTTGGCCTGGGGGTTAGTGAAAAAGTTACTGTATAACTAAAGCTGTGGTGATCTGAGCTAGTTTGGGAACCTCTACAGTGAAAGTATTATCGTTAATATTAATGGTGATATGTTGTCTGTAATGCTCTTTTTCTTAGAATACAAAATGGAACTGGCTTTCGATACCAGTATGCGGAATTATGGACTTCGATGACATATTATTTTTCATGCTGAAACTGCTGTGTAACCGTATCCCTGATCTTAACTTATCAAATAAGGGTACTTATATATCAACATAGTTTATACTTATTCACCATAAAGATAATATTTGGCTTCCAGAAGAAATTATTGTCTTAGCTGACATAAGATGAAGCTAAAACCATACCTCCTGTACTACTTTGATTATTATCTAAATGATAAGCTATTCTTCTGTTTCTACTCTTAACTTTTCCTCAAGTTTTAGCCACTTCATGTGGGAACTGGGTGGATTTCAGTTTAATTTCTGTCATTATATTGGAAACTATGACTTTATCCATCTAGATCTTAATAGAGATGTCTGTAAAGTGGGGTGTCTGTTATTTATAAACCTTTGATAAGCCTCTGAGAATTGGATCATTCCAGTCCTGTGGTGCTTATGTCTACAACTGACTAATATCCAAAGTTCAGTACTCCTTGCCATGGCAGGCAGGCTGTATGGCTGGAGTTCACCTGTGTAAGCACAATGTCAACAGCAGTTGTATGTATGCTCCTCCCGTAGATGTGGTATCCTTGGCCGGCACTGGCATCACCTGGTGACTAAGAATCCTTAGTCATTTGTCATATCAAGACCCAGGTAAGAGATGACAAATATGAAAATAATAAAACTTCTTTTGTTTCAAATATTAAAAGTTTTGATCCTGATTGGTAATGAATTTCCTCCACTCAGGTACAAAAAGTAGATGATGTGATAATTAGACCACTAGTTCATGTTTGGTTAATCCAAATGCACTCAAAGTATGGTGACCTTTTATTGTGTTGACTTGACTCTGCTACAATGCTCAGATATTCAAGTAAGCATTAACCTAGGTGCTGCTGTGAGTATTTTTGAATAAGTGATTAAAATTAATGATCACTTAGTTTGAAATCAGAGGGATTGCTGACAGCATGTCTTCTGTTAACCATGAACATCCTGGTGAAGCCATGTTTTCTGCCTGTATTGCTCATAGTGTCCAACATCTTATTCAGTCTGTTCTGTTATTGAGAGCTACAACATAAATATCCTCTTATTTTAATCATATTCAAATTCATCCTGGAAATGGACCAGATATAAAGTTTGTAAATGAGACTCAAGGTGAAGAGGCCAAATTAAAGAAGAAACTGAAGTTGCTTGATATTATCATAAACATGACCTATATGTGTAGGCAAAATCAAGATAATATGAAAAAATGTGTTAAGCAAAGTCAAGAGGAAGATATTATAAGGTAAAAACAAGGACTAAGAAATGAGATGACACTCTTGTTTTACTTATATTCAGACATATTTCTCTAATGGAAAAGGGGCAGGTGACTTAACTAACCAATTTGAGTAAGACCACTCAGTCCAAGTTAAACATCTCCTTCAGGAGACATTTCTGATAGTAACCAGCAACCAGTGATGGCAGGTAAGTTGCAGGGGCCCTTAGGAAGTGAGTGATTATACTCTGGTTTGTATCAGACCTTTCTGTTATGTTAAATTAAATTGCATATGTTTTGTGATGGCATGCATAGCACATGAAAAACAGAGAGGTTTCACTAGTGATACTAATTAGCCCTGCCAATGACAAAAAGTCAAATGAGCTTTAGTTGTGTCATGACAGAGTCGGTGAATAAGCAATCTAAATGGAGTGAAAGTAGTTAAGGAATGAAATATTTGAATTATTGAATTTGTAATGGAGCAATAACAAATACTGATATATGTACCATGGTTTCTCTAGAAAGAGGAAAGGTAGAGATGCAATAAAAGAGAAAATAATCACAAATAAGTTAGTCAAGCAACTGAGAGTTCATGATATTGAATTATTTTTGATGATGGCAAGAATGGATGGAGAGGAAAACTGAATCAAGTTCTAAATATTTAATTTCCTTCTGGGAGTCAGCAAATAAAAAGTGACATAAGTTGATAATTATTGATATTGAATAAAAGTATACATGAATGGCATGGATTCCATCTCAAAAACAGAGTTGCTAGTTTGTTTGCTGGATTTTTTAATGAGAAAATAAGTGGATAATTTTTCAAAAGAAGCAGTGGACAACAGAGACAGTGGCCCAATCTCTCTCTAACTAAGTTGTGAGAAAAGAACCACCACTCAGGAGGATGGCGGGAAAGGTAGTGCCTTCTGAATAGGTTCAAATGTTAAGCTCAGTAAGAAGAGGCATGAGGAATGAGAAAACATTGAATTTGCTAAATTTGGAGTAACATTTGCAAAAGTTGATGAGGACAATAAGACATTTTTTGGGGGGGAGACCAGCAACCTGATTCTGTACCTAGTTAATTAGTATCCCTAATGCACATTCCTGTTAGCCACTGCCCCTTCATTAATTATCTGGTCTTGCAAGACTTATTTACCTAAATACTCACATTTTACAGAGGCCATAAACTATGAACCACACACAACCCCCAGAAGAGGTTATCAGCGCTGGTACCCTTAGGTGTGGTCTCACGGCCCCCATCCCAACACACGGGGCTTTTTGCAAAACCCATGAAAGGTCCAGAAGTCTGATCCTTATTTGGGGGAGAAAGAAACCAAATGGTATAAAGAGAAAGCTTCCTCCATATTGGGGGACTCAGGATTGAAGAACTGACCCCCTGAGTCACTGTACTAGTATATGGGAAACATCTGAAAATAAATGGGTTTATCCTGGACCTCCAAGTACTCCTGTGTATTTTTTGGTCGCCTTGTAAATTCTGTAACAAAGTCACATTAGGAAGATTTGTGAGATAAAGAAATTTTAATACTTTTATATATAATACCTTATTAAGTCTCTATTACTTATTCCCCATGAAGGAACTAAACTATTATATGATTCTGGGTCTACTTAACTGATGAATATAGGAAGCCATATTTACTTTGGAATATATATTTTGTACCATAAAAAAGACAGAGTACAAAATATTTTTATTTTAAAATATGTTTTCTCACCAGCTGGTCTCCATTATGAGGAGTTTTAATCACATATTGTAATTCTCAAAGGAATACAAGTGCAGACATACATGAACTAGCAATATTTCAAGGAGTTTGAGGAGGATATTAGTGTACTTCATTAAATCCAAATTGAGCAAACTTTTATCTCTGTTGACTCAAAAGAACCATGAAACCTCTAAGGGTCAAAATCTTTAACATTTCTCATCACTGAATTGACAAAGCATACACATCTCATCTGGTGGTATTTACCATCAATATTTTTGTATATTTAAAAATTCTAATTGATCCCATTACTCTGAGTAACGAAACATTCCTTAAACAATATAGATAGTTAAAATACTGCCTGGAGAGAAGAATCTGCATTACATTTTTAAAATAATTTATGAAAATATAACAGGGTAATCATCCTAGCACAGATTCATTTTCTCATGGATGATGATTTGGGTCTTTTAAATACAAAGTAAGAAACATTACTGAATATTTGATTTAGTAAAATGGATTCATTATGCTTCACCAGAAATTGTGTTCTAATTTTATTTAAATTTTCTGGATATGGAAACACTGATGGTTCTTTGGGGTGATGAGGCCTTATTTGTTTAGAAATGAGCAATGGCACCCCCACAGGGTCACAGAGAAGCTTTTTCAATAACAGCCTTTAGACCACAGCTTGCAATCAGTGAATATTTATATTAGTAGCAATTGCACCAGACAGTAATTATCTTATCACAGAGAAAAAGGTTAGCAAGAAGCTTCTCCAGTGGACACCCGCTGTGTGGATAATTGAGTATCTCCATGGCTTCTTTCATTACTGCATTCAATAATAGTTAAATACTAGGGAATCTAGCTATAATCAGACATGATTTGATGAGACATGGAGAAAGACAGGAACAAAACAAGTTTTGTCTCTAGTTTAACTTGATAAATTCCTTAATTTGATAGACAATGGCAAACATTTTTATAATATCCTTCAGGTACCCACTGTTGTTCAATGAGCAAAGTTATTAAGTATAAGCACTTAACTGCATCTAGTGACATTCTAGAAAATATATTAGAATACCTATGCATTTTTTTCCTTAAAAGTATGTTGAAAGTTTATTGTTGAATATAATTCTTGAAAGCAATTTATTTCTTACACATTTAAGTGATATTTAGAAAGTTGTTTTGTCAGATTGGGTTAATAGACTCCTCTGTATTAATTTATCCCTTGAAGCCAATGCAAGTTGTTTAAAGTTACTTACATACACTTTCTCTTTCTGGTTATTAAAATAAAAGTTCTTTAACAAAATACTAACATAGCTATTAAATGTCACCTAAGTAGCTATTAAAATTCACAACTCACTAGTCAAAATTAATTTGATTATATTAATTTAATAACATTGAAAGTAATGCAATAGTATTTTTATATTATATGGACAAATAAAGTGCTTGATGCTTCAGATTCTTACCAAAGATATCCATCCCTTCAGTAGGAGATCATATCAGTCCATCCCTTCTCTCTTCCTAGTCTCCCTTTAGAGCTCAAGTTTCTGTACTCTGAGAATGTGAAATAGACACAAAAAATACTTGCTCAGGCATGTATTTATTGATAACAAAACATTGAGCAATTGCTACATCCCAGGAACTCTTTTAGGCACAAGATATGCATTGGATATAAAATGCATAATTTACTGAGGGAAATTAGGGCACCATGGTAGGTAAAGACTCAAATATTCATTCCACCACATAATTATGGCACTCTTAATTCTAGTCATCTTCTAAAGTATATAAGTCTTCAACTCACAACATTGCATTTTAGAAAATAATGCTTTCACAAATTAGGCTTATATCTATATTCATAAAATATTTTATATAACTAATATTTATTGTTCTCCAGAATTTTGCCACTCACACTCATGTTAAGTGGAAAATACAAACACAAATCTTGGCTTACATTTTAGTGGTTTCTGGTAGTGTATAAGGAGAGGCTAAAGACAAATACTGAGAATTAGAGAACCAGTGTGATAATAGAAGATCTAGGAGTATGGATATCAGGGAAGCTTTGACAGGAACATGATTCAAATTCAGAATGCGGAACTAAGTAAAATGCTGTGGATAATTTGACTAAGATAAGGACAACAAAATGACAAGTGAGTTCACCAAATTAAGCTTGTTGCTAACCTTGAAAAAAAACAATTTTAGTAAAAAGTAAGAATTTGAATTCCTGATTGTAGTTGAGACGAAGAACCAGAGTACAATCTCTTTTAAGAAGTTTTGATGAAATAAGAAACTGAGAAATGGTGTAGTGACAGAAATAGAGATTTATTTTTAAGGTGGGAATACATTTGAGCAGGCTTCTTAATATAAAGTCCATGAATATAATTAATAAGATTTATGGAACTGAATGTGTTTCTTTTTGCTAACTTCTAGTCAAATTTAAAAACTCTTTCAATTATTAGTATAGAGGAAAAATTCAACTAATTAAATCATATATCTGTAATTTCATCAATAGAAATAAGCTATTTAAAAATAATGTTATAGTTGTTCCAAATATAGATAAATATTATTTTCATTATGGTATTATTATTCACATATTACTGTGTTTATGATTCCTCATGGTACTCATTGTTTTCTTTTTAAATATGTTTTTATTTATTTTAAAGAGAGAAGGGAGATAGATAGAAACATCAATGTATCAACATTGATTGGCTGCCTCCTGCATGCCCTCACTGGAGTTTGAGCTCAAAACCTGGGCATTTGCCCTGACCAGGAATTAAACCTGTGATCTCTTGGTGTGTGGGTTGGCTCTCAACCACTGAGATACACCAGCCGGGTTGATGCTAATTCTTATTATCAAAATTTTATTTTTCTTACCATATTTAATATTTTAATTTTGGAGTAATTTTATAAAAAGTTTCAAACTATATATATATATATATATATATATAGTTTCAAACTATATATATATATATATATATATATATATATATATATATGTCTTAGCTCATCCAATAAGACAGTCTAGAAGGTGTGATACACTAATAGCAATGAGCACACAAAAAAACAGATATTGATTTCTAAGTAGCATTCTTAAATAAAAGAAATCAGGTATCTTGGAAAAATAGGATATTAGTCTACAGCAGGAAAAATACAAGATGAATGTGAAGCACAACGCAATGACAGTGACATCAGACAAACTTAAGGCTTTCAACTGTTTGAAAGAGGTTCACACACTACAACCAGGGCAATCTCCTTTATTTAAAAACAACACTTAGAGATTAATTATATGTAGAAATTTCCTTTAGACTCTAAAGTTTAGAGCAACACCTAGAATACTGTTTCACCAAAAAGGACTGGGTAGCTCACAAACAATGGAAATGTATTTCTCAAAGCTTCCCAGTGGATGGGAAGGCTAATATTAAGATGCTGGCAGATTAGGTGTCAGGTAAAATCTGCTTCCTGTCTCCTAGACTCTAGGACCTAGAGGGATGTCTGTATGCTGTGTTCTCAAGTAGCAGGAGGGAGAGGGATCTCTCTGAGGCCTCTATTATGAGAGCTGTAATCCCATTTATGAGGGCTCTACCAATTCAGATTCCAAAGGTCCCACTTCGAAGTAACTCACGTTAGACATGATGTTTGAATAGATAAGCTTTGGGCGATGGGGGACACAAACAGGGAGTCCCTGGTAATAGCTTCGCCAAATTGGCATATAAATTTTACTTATATGAGTCAATGAGTTTCTTTTAAATTTAAAATTAGTCCTTAATGTTTTTTTAGCCTAGCCAAAGTGCTTCATTTTATACCACTTGCATAACACTTTGAAGTTCTGTAACTAACTTATCTCATTGTACGCAGGTACTACAAAAGCTATATTGACTACAACCATTTATGTCTTGAAAAACTTACCAACATTCTGGGTAATAGATTTACTTAGTGATAATAATGCATACATTGTAATGAAAGATCAAAATATCCTCACTTAGCAAGATACTGAGAAGTTATGTCGGCATCATGTCAGTCCCTTCCTTTGCTTCCTAGCAGAGGACGTAACTACACGGACATTTTGTGGTTAAGAACTAATGATATAAGACATTGATCACAAAATGGCCAAATGCATTGTCTTAAAGTATAATTTTTATTTTAGTTTTACTTTTTAATAACTTGAACACTTAAAACCTTGACTACAGAATAAAATCCAAATTCTGTCTGACGTTTAACTCATTACATTCTCTCCCACATTATAGGTTCAAAATTATGTTTCTTCATTTCACAATACAAATTTCCACTAAAATAAGTCTCATATGCACAGTCGTTCATCTATATGCCATTTAAAAAATTTCAACTCCAAGTGCTTTCTCATATGCATGCACTTTCCAAAATTTATGTGATTTCCTTCTTTGAATATTTAAATTAAATCTATGCTTCAACACAATTTAAAATGCAACTCTGTCTATAGCTTAGTGGTACAGACACCTTCAGTGATATCGTTCATGACTCTTTATTAATTCTGTGATAACCATATCATTTATTTCTAAATATAAGTACATTAAACATGAAAGTAGATGCATGAAATTTGAGGTGCAAAAATATTTAAAAAATTATGTTGTTAATCTTGGGCTGGGTATAAAACAACAAGCAAAAATAAACAGCTAAATTAGATATAGATTGATAGATAAAATCAAAGTGGATGAAAGGGTGGAAGGAAAAAAACAAATAATAATGAAACACAATTTGTCTTCTAATTCTTTTTAAAAGAACATGCCCAAGAGGTTTCAGGAAGTTTCCCAAAACAGTAAATATAAATTATTTTTCAATGTTATACATTCTTTATATTATAATTCTATAACTTTATAAAAAGTACACATACAGTTGGTTACATTCCTGAGGAAAAAAAAATTAATAAAATCTAATAATTAGGAAAAGTTAACATGAAGCAGATATTGGACTACTATTTTATTCATTTACCTGACCATGTAAATCTAAACTTACCTATAATAGAGTTAGTGAAAAATTTCACTATTTATAAGCCTCAGCCATTCAACGGTAATTAGCATGTAGGTGTTATTCATTCTTGTCCTACTACAGGTTTCTTTTTAACCTTTCTAAGAGGTCCTGCTATTTTTTGCTTCATTGCTTTGCTTTATTGAACAGCATACTCATACGACATGGCAAGCAATTAAGGATGATTGTGAAGGAAATTAAATAAGCAAAGGTGAACTAATGGAGAGGTTTAAATACAAAAGAGCACCAAAAATTGAAGTAAAGATTGCAGTTCTATATTTAACTTACTGTGTCCAGGTATTGTAGAATGTAAAATGTGTTACATCATTCATGCTTTGAGAAGCATAAAAATACTTCTTCCCAGTGCATGTGGTTGATGACAGGATTCAAAGTCCTGTCATGAAAGGACCATAAAGATCTTTATTTAATAACTAGAGGCCAGATGCATGAAATTCGTGCACGGGAGGATGTGTCCCTCAGCCCAGCCTGCACCCTCTCCAATCTGGGACCCCTCAAGAGATGTCCGACTGCCCAATTAGGCCCGATCCTACCTGGATCAGGCCTAAACGGGCAGTCGGACATCCCTCTCACAATCAAGGATTACTGGTTCCCAACTGCTTGCCTGCTTGCCTTCCTGATTGCTCCTAACCGCTTCTGCCTGCCAGCCTGATCACGCCCTAACCAGTCCCCTGCCAGACTGATTGCCCCTAACTGCCCTCCTCTGCAGGCCTGGTCATCCCTAACTGCCCTCCCCTGAAGGCGTGGTCACCCCTAACTGCCCTCCCTGTGGGCCTGGCCTCCCCCAACTGCTCTCCCCTGCAGGCCTGGGTCCCTCCCAACTGCCCTCCCCTGCTAGGCATCTTGTCGTGGCCATCTTGTGTCCACATGGAGGCAGCCATCTTTAACCACATGGGGGCAGCCATCTTGTGTGTTGGAGTGATGGTCAATTTGCATATTATTCTTTTATTAGATAGGATAGAGGCCTGGTGCATGGGTGGGAGCCAGCTGGTTTGCCCTGAAGGGTGTCCTGGATCAGGGTGGGGGTTCAATTGGGGTGTAGGGTGGCCTGGGCAAGGGACTTGTGGTGGTTTTCAGGCTGGCTATGCCCCCCGGCGACCCAAGCGGAGGCCCTGGTATCTGGGATTTATTTATCTTCTATAATTGAAGATAAATAGCCTTGAGCAGAGCCAAGCCTCCTGCTTGCTCTGTGGCCACAGCCATTGTTGTTGGGATTTATTTATCTTCTATAATTGAAACTTTGTAGCGGAGGCCAAGGCAGGCCAGGGCTGCAGGGAAGCTTGGCTTCCTCCATTTCCAGGGAAACCCAAGCCTCCTGCTTGCTGCAGCTCTGTGGCCGCAGCCATCTTGGTTGGGTTAATTTGCATACTCACTCCTGATTGGCTGGTGGGCGTGGCTTGCTGGTGCAGTGGAGGTATGGTCAATTTGCATATTGCTCTTTTATTAGATAGTATAGCATATATCCAGGAGTCATTTGTATTTGTTGTCTCATTCTTGGAAGAATGTGGCTAGCTTCTAAATAGGTAAAGTACCTAAATGTACCTGTAGTGTTCACTGGATTATCTATTTGCAAATTGTAAAATAATTATATTTGAATATAACCAGTTAATATAATTTTTGCTTTATTGGCAGTTTGTATTAATGAATATAGCACTTGAGAATAAGTGAAAACTAGAGATAGGAGTTTTTAGTGATTATTTATAATTAAAAGATTAATTATATCCTATACTAAAAATAAATGAAAAAGTTTCCAAAATATAAGTTGTAAATATTTTTTTCATGAAGGAGAAAACCTTCAAGACCATGAATTTTTTTAAAGATAAAATATTATTTTCATAATTGTTCAAGTTCAGATGATTTCTTCCATATTTTCTTTCAAACTTTCTAATGAGACAACTTCATATATATATATATGTATAAATATATATATATACATATATATATATATATATATAGATAGATAGATAGATAGATAGATAGATAGATAGATAGATAGCATGAGAAGTTGTCTCATATATATATCAAATACTAGGGCCCAGTGTGCATGTAATTGTGCGTGAGTAGTTCACTTCTGCTTGCCTCAACTTGCCGCCCCACCCATCGCTGCTCGTAGCTCACTCACACCCTCTGCCACTTATAACCCTACACAGCTTGTATCCCTCTGCCGCTGATAGCCCTCTGACGCTCATAGCTCTCCGCCACTAGTAGCTTGTGCCCCACCCCTCCCGCCACGAGAGTAGCTGTTCATTTGGTCGTGATGGTGTTACGGTGACACAACCACAGGCCTTTTATTAATATAGATATATATGTATGTATCCAAGTACATATATATATATATATATATATATATATATATATATCAAATGGAAAACTAGTGAATCTTTTTTTTTTTAATGTTGGAATGTATAAATCTGGTTCAAAATGAGGCCAAACACACAAACCAATGCAGGAAAACTATAGAATAATTGCAAGAGATGTGTGGCATTTTACCTGATAGATAAAGCTTTGGACAAAGAATAACACAGTATAAAAATAAAGCACTTTATCCTTGGCCTATAATCTGTTAGCCCAATCTGTTTTCCACTCTCTTAAATAATAATTACACATTTTCTCTTCTCTTTGCAAACTTCCAACACGTTCTCACACTTGCGCTCATAGTTGATGGCAATTATGCCTAATTTAGTGAGGAAATTGAAACAATTGAAATTGAATTTCCACAAACTCTCATTACTTCTTTACCATCTCAATCCATTCCTACAATCTCTGTTCTGATATAGATGAATAGTCTTTACTCCTCGCTAGGATAAGATCTCACTTTTTGTACAAATACCACTAAAGAACCTTGCCTCTGCAATTTTTCCTTCTCTTTGTCATTATTTTGTTTTACTTCCAATTGAAACCAATCTTTGACATCCCATTTCACTAGAAAATAAAGTCTTTTCTGTGTGGCCCCCTGCCACTGGTAGTTTTTCAGCCTGAACTGTTGCCCTCAAATACCTGCATCCCTGAAACTTTCCCATCTGAATTTTATACAATAGTGAGTTCTTGATAAACTCATATGTTTCAGTGTTACAGAATAATTCTAATATCATCTGGAAATTCAGTATAAAATAGATTAAATTTTTGAAAAAAGACATGGAATTTTGCCTAATACATATCGAAAGCTAGATCAATAGCTAGATTTTAAAAAATGAATATCTGCTTAGACCTATGCCTCAACATGTCCATGAAGATAATCATCAAACTGATAAAAAAAGATCCCCCATATGTTCTTAGGACAATTTCCAGAGATAGTAAATTGGCATGTGTATGTGAATGTATTGGGGATATGGGTGTGTATGTGTATATGTGTGAGTATATAGAATTTTCAGTATGATTGCTGCACAAGAAAGGAGTTCTGCAAGGCTGTCATGATACCATTCTAGAAGTGCTTCTTTTTACAAAGCAAACTTTTGATTTAAAATGCTCAAATATAACAATGCACAATCCCACCATATAGTATTAACACCCACCTATAACAAACTTTATGCATTATCAATGATGTCATTCATTCACATTCAATGAATTTCTGTACTTTGTATGTGTTTAATCTCTGAGAGATAGTAATTTCTTCATATATGTATTTCTCATTCATATAACATGCAATTTATGAGATATCATTTTAAATGTTTTCATAATTTATATTTAGCTTAACAACGTTTTCCTCTGTTATAAGTTTATATCTTTACTATCTGTGAAACTCCAGTAATTTACATGTATTCTATGTTTGTATAGAAACTAGACAGAAATTAGAAAAATTCTTAATTGTATATATTTATATATATCAAGACATCCTTTCATAAATTATTTTATTTTTTATGCTTGGAATAGTCTCCTCCTTTAAGAGACTGGGAACATATTCTTCATGATGTTTTTACTATCTATCATTTTGTTAATCTGGAGTTTGTATTGAATTTAACTTTTTTTTTTTTATCCATCTGATGATTATCTTCATAGTCATATTGAGGCACGGATCTAAGCAGATATTCATTTTAAATGTGCCTAATTATGATAGGAACAGTGACAGCCTGTGGCATTGAGCTCTGCTCACTCCTTCACTCTTCCCCTGCTCAACATCATGGAAGCTTTGCAAAAAGTGGGTGAAGTCCGGAAGATGGGGTTTTCATGTCCCTTCAGCTCCCAGTCTTCAGTAATGTTTTTTTCTTCTAAAGTGGCAAGTGCCAATGCATTTCACATAAGCTCTACCCCAGGTAAGTAAGTGCTGCTAAGAAATCTGGAGCTCCCTTCTTCTGTCATCTGGTCACTATGTATATTGTAGAAACTCTACCCAGTACAAGGCAGGCTGAGAATGCATGGCTCTGACTGCCCTATGCCGAGCTTGACAACACCTTTCACACTGAGATCATCCATTCTTTTCTGAATGTCCTTGAGCATCCTTATAACCATTATTTAGGACATATTTATTTGTCTCCCCATTTTGCCTGCCTTTTTGTGTTGATGTCTGAGTATTAGGTAGATGTGCTATGACTCCCAAAGTTGTTTTGATAGCTTTATGATATAGGTGTCGTTGTGCTCTGTGGCACAAGCTTCCTAATCATCTGAGCTTGGTGCTCCAGGAATGTCTCCTATGGGTTATGTGTGCCCTCCTGTTGTAGTTGAGTCTTGAGTGCTGTTGAGCTCTCACCTGTGGTTTTAACCTTCAGGATGGCTAACTGTATGGATAAACCTCGATCACCATGTATGAGTTGCTATTCAAGGACTGCCCTCTGAGGCAGAGTTGTTCCTGGCAGGGTCTGGTGCCTGACGGAATCCCCCTTGGGTGTGCTGCTTGTATGGTTAGTTGGGTTGATCTCTGATGTGGTCTGAAGCTCACCACTGGTTGTGTTGGTTCTGGATCCACATGGACAGGGTTCCAGTACCAGTCAATGCCGGGTGTTGTGTATAACTGGCTTGGGCTACCTGTCTGGAGCTACCATGCTATTCACAGTTTGTTGCTGCATCTACTGGGTCTAGGTGAACGTGTAAGGGGCCAATCTGTATACAAGGGTTGGCCTTCTTCAGCTTAGAGCTGGGGGCAGATCTGTAAAAGTTCTGAAGCTCCCTAAGGTCTGCCTCAACCTGTGGTGACCCACAGGTTGAGAACCACTAGCAGGGTCACCTAAGACCATTGGAAAAGACAGATATTTACATTATGATTCATAACAGTAGCAAAATTACAGTTATGAAGTAGCAACGAAAATAATTTTATGGTTGGGGGTCACCACAACATGAGGAACTGTATTAAAGGGTCACGGCATTAGAAAGGTTGAGAACCACTGCTCTAGAGCCTTCCAAGGAAAGACTGTAGAGTGAGCTCAGGCTGACAGCAACACACAGACCCTTCCACAGGGCATGAGCTCAGTAGGGCGGGGCAACTGGGTCTGGGAGGATGGGGCTAGTGAGTCCCCTACTCTGGGGCCATGTGGTCAGGCAATTAATGAGAGTAAAGGGGCCACCACTAGGTTTCTGCCAGAGTCTCCAGCTCCCCAGCAGGCTCATCTGCTGCCTGTTACAGGTTCAGGTTGGGTGCAGCCAGCAAGCTCATCTGCAGGGGCAAGTTCAGCAGGGCAGAGCCACTGGGGCTCAGGAGGATAGATCAAAAATCTCCAGTTGGGGGTGGTGCTTCTCCACAAGAAGGAGGCAAACACTTGGCCTTCCTCCTGCTCCATGGCCAGCTGCTAGCACCTCTCAGATGCATGAACGAGAGCCTCTGAAGGAGACATACTCTGAAATTTCCAACTCCAAGCAGCACTCCCTTCCCCACCGAAGATCTGAGTCAGCAGAACGGGGCCACCAGGAGTTGGGAGGGAAGATCCCAAAATTCTCTTGTTAGGGGTAGTGATGGCGAGCCTGTATGAGGGGAGTGGGCACTTCCTCTCCTTCCCAGACAAGAGCCTCCAAGGGAGATGTGCAGTATGCAGGTGATGTTTTATTTATTTGTACACTTGAAACCTATATGGTTTTATTAATCAATGTCACCCCAGTAAATACATTAAAATTATCATAAAAAGAACTAGAGGTTATGATAACAATGTCTCATTATAGAGAATATAAATAGTGAGAAAGAAATTATTTTTAAAGGTTGTATGTAGACCCGATTGTAAAAATTTTGGTAAGTAGAGTTTCTTTATCCATGGGAGAAATATTTTAGCATAACACTGTTGTTTATCAAACTTAGTAGTCAGTGATAATATAAATTCATTTTACCTTAAGTGTTAAACTTCTAACTGAATTTATAGAAGTTACAAGAATGTCTGTTTACTTTTGGTAAAATGTATTTCCAAACATTTTACTTTTATTATTCAAGCTGGATTTTTTAAATGGAACTTATTATTCTTATAATTAACTAAGTTTCTATGTGGAGAAACAGGCAACAGTAAGATGAGAACTTAAATGAAAGAGAAATTCTAAGATTAGGCATACAGAAAATACTCATAAGGTTAATGACTAAGAATAACAATTTCTTGAGGCATTCCACAGCTTTAATACCACACGAAGAACATATTCATCAATAAACCACAAAACAATGTCCTGGCAATTAAAGCTACATATCAATGTATTTACACTACTAATCAAGAAGCTCTATTATAGAATTGTACACCTGAAATCTATATAACTATATTAACCAATGTCACCCCAATAAATTCAATAAAAGTATCACAATGATTAGAGGAAGGGGAAAACAAAAGAAAAAACGGAAGAAGCTATATTACATTGTGTTATACATAGCAAACAGTTTAAAAGAGTAGCAAAGACTGCAACAATTAAAAAGACACATAGCTAAAAATCACAACACTTTACAAATAAAAGTTTTGGTTTCATTATACAGGCATTAGACTTTCAAAAATAATAAAAAAGGGCCATTTAGTGAAAAGTCTGCAAAAACAAATTTTTTAGGTACCAAATTTAATAGCCCAGAAAGAAAAACTCTAGTGAGAAAACGAAAAGCTGGGGAGAACCTCCTAATTCTAGCATCTATAATAATAAAAGGGTAATATGGTAATTAGACCAAACGTCCTTCTGGGTGTCATTCTGGACGTCCTTCTGGACAAAGTCAGGGCTGGAGAGAAGCAGCCTGGGTCCTGGGTGCCTGCCAGCAGTGACCAGAGAAGAGCCTAGGTCCTGCGTGCCAGAGGAAGCTGGTGCCAGCAGTTGGAGGAAGGAGGCCTACTCTTGCATGAATTTTCATGCATCGGGTCTCTACTCCTATATAATAAAGAGGTAATATGTAAATTGACTGTCACACCCTCACAAGATGGCTGCCTATGACCACGCCAGCAGGGGTTTAGTGAGGGACGACCAAACGACTGAACAAGCAGACTACCAGGCACAGTCGGACATCCCCCGAGGGGTACTGGATTGGAGAGAGTACAGGCTGGGCTGAGGGACCTCACCCATGCACAAATTTTGTGCATCAGGCCTCTAGTGTAAAATAATAGCAAATGAATGCTGACACGAGATGCAAAATGAGAGATTGAAAAGGTTCCTCTCACAACAGTTGTATGCATCAATGTATTGATGACATGTCACCTAATGTGGAAGAGGTTTCATGTAATAAACTGAAAACAGCATCATCTCAATCCATGCTGATAAATCAGCAAATTTCACCAATAAATATGATGCTGAAACACTTGTCAGACTTGTAAAAGGTAGTGAAATTCAATACAACACAGTCTTCCACAAATAAATTTCTGAAAGAAGCAAATGCAAAAAATATATATTTAATGGTTTGTCTTCCTATCTGGAAAAAAAAAATGTCTGTCTTGGAATTACTGTGTTTGTATTTCCGAGAAGAAGAAAACTTCTCTTTTCTATCATAGTTCTTCTGGCTTGTCTAATAAGGAAATTGACATAAGACAGATTAACAGGAGAAAATAAACATTAGAATATGGGTCCCAAGGACAAATGGGGTAGTTGTGAGGCTTATTTGCCATCTTGAGGTAAGGAGAACATTGAGTAGTAGTTTAGACTTTAAAGGGAAGGTTGGCAATTCACAACTAGATGAGAAGGGGCCAATCTTTGTTGGAAAATTCTCCTGAACATCAGAGTCAGAAACAATGTGGCACAGAGGAGAATCTAACAAGCAGAGTTTGCAATGTTCCTCCCTGTTTACGACACTTAGCTCATAATATCCTAAGCTATCCCCCTTTCTGAAGCAGGTTTTTCTTTTTTTCTATCAAATTCTTTATTCATTGAGTGTAGATAAAACGCTCTTCTTGAGTCTTTTGTTTATTCAAAATAACCAGCTTAAAATAATAAATATTTCATAAAGGCATATTTTGGGGTAGCAAATGCTGTCTCCCCTCAGAGTTTGCAAGATGTTTGGTTTCATGAAATGTTTTGCCTCCCTCATAAGTAAAGAAACTCCTGACTTTATTATAGTACTAGAGGCCCAGTGCACGGAATTCGTGCACGGGGGGCGGGTGGTGTCCCTCAGCCCAGCCTGCACCCTCTCCAATCTGGGACCCCTCGAGGGATGTCCGACTGCCCATTTAGGCCCCATCCAGGTAGGATCGGGCCTAAACGGGCAGTCGGACATCCCTCTCACAATCCAGGACTGCTGGCTCCCAACTGCTTGCCTGCCTGCCTTCCTGATTGCCCCTAACCCCTTCTGCTTGCCAGCCTGAACACCCCCTAACCACTCCCCTGCCAGCCTGATTGATGTCTAACTGCTCCCCTGCCAGCCTGTTTGGCCCTAACTGCCCTCCCCTGAAGGCCTGGTACCCCCCAACTGCTTTCCACTGCAGGCCTGGGTCCCCCCCCAACTGCCCTTCTCTGCAGGCCTGGTTGCCTCCAACTTCCCTCCTCTTCCAGCCTGGTCACCCCAAACTTCCCTCCCATGAAGACTTGATCTCCCCCAACTGCTCTCCCTTGCAGACCTGGTCCCTCCCAACTTCCCTCCCCTGCTTGCCATCTTGTGGTGTCCATCTTGTGTCCACATGGGGGCAGTCATCTTTGACCACATAGGGGCAGCCATCTTGTATGTTGGAGTGACAGTCAATTTCCATATTATTCTTTAATTAGGTAGTATAGAGGCCTGGTGCATGGTTGGGGGCCAGCTGGTTTGCCCTGAAGGATGTCCCGGATCAGGGTGGGGGTTCCCTTGGGGTGTGGGGTGGCCTGGGAGAGGAGCCTATGGTGGTTTGCAGGGCAGCCATGCCCCCCGGCGACCCAAGCAGAGGCCCTGGTATCTGGGATTTATTTATCTTCTGCAATTGAAACTTTGTAGCCTGGAGCAGAGAAAAGCCTTCTGCTCGCTCTGTGTTGTGAGCCATTTCTGTTGGGATTTATGTATCTTCTATAATTGAAACTTTGTAGCCTTAAGCGGAGGCCAAGGAAGGCCTGGGCTGCAGAAGCTTGACTTCCTCCATCTCCGGGGGCAACCCTAGCCTCCTGCTCTCTCCATCTCCATTGCTGCCGCCATTTTTGTTGGGATTTATTTATCTTCTATCATTGAAACTTTGTAGCATTGAGTGGAGGCCTGGGCCAACAAGGGCAGGCGGAAAGCTTGGCTTCCTCCATTGCCGGGGAAAGCGAAGCTTCCTTCCTGCTCTCCTTGTGGCCGCAGCCATCTTGGTTGGGCTTATTTGCATATTCGCTCCTGACTGGCTGGTGGGCGTGGCTTGTGGGTATGGCTTGTGGTGTATTGGATGTATGGTCAATTTGCATATTACTCTTTTATTAGATATGATACTGTTTCCTTTCCAGTAAGATGTTGGTATCTAAAATTATTGTAGTTGAAAAGAAATAGTTCTAGATAATGATTCCAGTTATTTTCCTGAGCAGGATGCAAGGGTGATATCTCTCCTGGGTCCTTGTCAAGATTGATTGGAAGAATGAAGCCACAGACTAAAGGTGGCAGATGAAAAGGGTGGAAATTTATTGGAAGCAAATATAAACTCCCACGTAAGGAGGGAGTCCCAAGGGGGTAACCCACAAAGCCCCCTTTTTCTAAGGTTTATAAAGGCTGCAGTTCTTTGTTTCTTCCTGCTCCCTTCTAATTGGATCCCTTCCAATTATGATCCTATGCTCTTCTAATGGGATATCAGCTTCAAAGCCCAGAACCCACGTGGTGCCACCACACTCTCTCTCCCCCTTATCTTGTAACAGTTCTTTATCTCCTGTAAAAATCTCTTTTTCTCTTTCTGCCATTTGCAGGCATTTCTCTATCCTCAGTGAAAGTTTGCTTCCTTTTTCCCCACACTCTGTGACTTTTCCTTATCTTCTGTGAATGGATGCCTTCTTCTCCCCTTATCCTATGGCACTCTTTGTATTCTCTGTGAATGTATGCCTTCTGGTGGCCCCAAGCCCTCACCTATGCATTCCTCCTCCATGGAACCTTTTTATTCCTAAAACTCCCTAAATCTGCCTATTTTATCCCTAAAATTTATTTCAATAATACCAATAAATAGTTAACTTTATTTTTAAAATATTTCACTGAAGAATGTTAAAAAATTCAGAGTGAAAATCTGAGGAGAACCTATGTCACCTGCTATATGTAGTGGCTCATCAGAGAAAGAGACCTTAAGAAGTTCTTAAGGTGTTTGAGTTGAAAGATGAATTGTAAGAGTAATTTCACACAAAACATGATAGGTCATATTTTCTGAAGTGCTTTGAAGATGAAGAATAGCTGGAGAAACTAGCCTAATTAGCAGATATTTTAAATCACTTGAGATATTTGTATAGGTCTTTGTGACACTCCAGAGACATGTTTTTATTTCAAGTGTCAAGATTCTTAAATTTAAAAAGGAATGGGTATTTTAAAAAATTATCTTGTAGACTTAAGTCTTAATATGTTACTGTCAGCAGTGGTCAAGACAGTATTCTGCCCCACTAGTTCTTATCTTCCTTGTAGGAATGAATTCAAACAAGAACTACAAATGGCAGCAAAAGTGGGCAATATTTATTTGTAGGAAAGCAATACACTCAGATAGGACCTGAGCAGGCAGCTCAGCTAGCTGAGACCAAACCAAGTACCCTTATATTTGGGAGTTTAGAGGATTTATACTCCTAGGCTAGAATGCCCCTAGGCAAGGAGCAAGTCACCTCCTCCATCATGCCGCAAAAAAAAAAAAAAAAAAAAGGAACTTTAAGCTATAAGACTCCATCTAGTAGGGGTTATGCCACCGGTTAGACCACTTCCTGGAGGGGTCTGAACCTTTCCTCCTCACATAGGGCCTGCCATCTCCATTGTCTATTTTCAGTTTGTCACTTCTCACACCCACTTCCTCCAAGCACCAGCTGACTCTCCCAGCCTCTCCCAACTCGTATCTTTCCATCTGCCTACCCTAACATTACCACTGATGCTAGGGCTTGAGAGTGCAACAGGGTATCAGCAACTCTGAAATTGTTTTGAGAATTGCCTGGAAGAAGTGAAAAACAAGATATAATAGCATTTTTTCTCTCTTTTAACACAAGTGCATGACTAGATGAAAACCCCTTTTTCTGAATCTCCTGCTTGGTTTGAGAATTTTCCTCTGGGAGAAGGGGGGTATGTTTGTGAGGTATAAAATAATTGTATGCTAAAGATTGTACAATGATTTGTCCCCAGGTAAGCTACAGATTTCTCTAAAGGAAGAGAATCGTGCAATTTATTGGAGAGAAAAAAGTTACAGTTTCAATGATGAACATTTGTGAACATTTATCTTTTTCATCAGGTACCAAGAGCAAGAATAGAAACCAACTTATTTAAGTTGAAAATGACTTTGGATTCATCTAAGTTAATGAAAGGGATTTTAGAGACAGGACAGGCAGTATCAGGGAGAGGGAGGGCCGTGGGAGAGGAATGCATATGTGAAGGGCAGAAATAGCTCCAAGATGCCAGAATCCTTTCTCAGAGGATAAAGAAAAGTCACAAGATAGCAGGAAGAGGGGAACATATTTTTACAGAGGATAGGGGAATGTTGCAAATAAGGGGGAGTGATAGAGGGAGCACCACTTGGACTTTGAGCTTTGAAACTGATAATATGTAGCAGAGTGTCCAATGAAGAAAGTATGAGGGTCCTAAATTAAGGAAGGATCCAATTAGAAAAGGTCATGGTCGGATAAAGAACTGCAGCATATATAAACTAGAGACAAAGGGACACGGAGACAGATTTTGGATTTTTTGTTTCCCTTGAAAGAGAGAGAGAGAGAGTAGATGTTTCCTATTTGGGACCCCTCCTCAGGGGCTTTCCCTTTGGGGACCTCTCCCCAGGAAAAGTTTGTATGTGCTTACAATAAACTTCCACATTTTTATTGAAGAAATATTTTAGTCTATCAATTTACTCTTCAACTTCGTAGGACAAGGGCCCACAAAAGAAGAATCTATACCCTAAATCTCACATTTCATTAAGACTCATATTCAAGTATTATGCTTCAAAAACAAGCACATTTCTCATTGAAGAAATAAATATCATTCTTTACTTTCATCACAAAAATTACACATCATTAACATCTATAGGCTCCTAAAATATAAAAAAAATACATTTTTCAACTTTAGGTTATGTTGATTTGTAATTTTACTATAAAGAAAACAATGTGGATGATTGTATTTGGGCAGATCTAGTCAATGTGTATAGTGAGAATGTCAGAAATGTTTATTAATGTATCAGAGTAAGACTTTTAAAAAGTTATGTGTTGATTAGAAGATCCTTGAACAAAATTCACTTTCATAGCATTAATGGCAGGCACTTACAATACTTGAATTATTTCAAGAGTTTCAATGTATTGATATATCCCATAATTCATTAAATTGGCTGGACTAACAATAAGTTGGAAGATAAATTGTAGACTTGTAACTGGACAACCAATGGGTCCATGCTGCAGGTCACTACTTAGGCCAAGTAAGCAGAGACTGTTGAATCATTATGAGCCTTTATTCCAATACTGCTGACAATATGGGAGAGCAGGAGGTCATCCACAAATATCTGCTCTGCACCCCACCATAAAAAGGCTCCTTATATTGGTAGAAGTGCAAAGGATTACCAATGGGAAAAGAGCCAAAGGGTATGCCAAATGGGCAGTTAACAGGTAAGCAGGCTGGAGATTTACAAAGGCCTGCAGGTATGCAAAAGGCTGGGGTCTCCAAAGGGCTGGCTATTCTGGTTTTTGCAGCCAAGTTGTTAATATTTCCATGATATTGGACAGCTCCAAATGGGGAGGAGGAGCGGCATCTTCAGGTGCGCTCCCAGGTCAGGAGTGCAGCTGCCAACCAGGTTAGAATGTGCCTTCTTTAATCAGAATAAAACAGTCATGGTTAACAGAGCATGATTAATAGGTCTTACAATTCTAGCTGGTTTCCCAACATTCTATTTCTGCCCCTATCAGACTTACAGTAATGAAAGTGTCCTCAGACCCAAGGACATTATTATTATGTACAGGGGCATAACTGGTAATGTCAAAAGTGTAAAATATAAACCAGAAAGATAAAAAATAAGACAAAATATTAATTGACAATGTGATAATTGGGGTTCTTAGGCACCTGGGAGAATCTTGCTGCCTTTTCTGATCTTAGATCAGCAGATATCTAAGGATTGTACACTGGTGAAGATTTTTCTGAAGAACTGTGGTTTAATATCTTTTAATAGTTATAATTATGAAATTCTTGTCATTTGAGAATGGGTGATCTTTTTGCTAGAAAAAATGTAAAGATCAATTTATTTTCACTTTAAATTTATACAGGAGCATCAAGCATACCTGATAAGTTCTCTTTAGGTCAGCCGTGGGCAAACTACGGCCCGCGGGCCGGATCCGGCCCGTTCGGCTGTTCTATCCGGCCCGCAGAGCCAAAAGAGCAGAGGGTTCTCTTGCTCTCCCCTCCGCTCCTTCACCAGCAGCAGTGTTAACATGGCAACGTCAGGAAACACGGCCGCAGCTCCTTCTTCTGAGTGGGCGGATTTATATCCGCCCATTCAGTAGAAGGAACAACCTCTCAATCTTCCAGAGGCTCCTTGTAAAGCCCGCGGACGCGTCCCCCGACATCACCCTGGGAATGCGTAGACACGTTATCATGGTGATGTAGGGAGAAACGCCCCTGGAGAGCACAGTATCAGAGCATTAGCTAAAAAGGAGACCAACAACACTGTTCCCACTGAAGTTGATGTTTTAAAGACCAAAAACCTTTCAACCCAGTCTACATTGCCATCTACATCTACGTCCCGGGCATAATTTGGAAGTTGCACTAAAGAAAATGTGTAATTTACTGTTTACACATTTTGTTCTTTTCTATTTGTTTTAGTTTTAAATTATTGTATTATATGTAAGTTTAATTTGAAAGGTTTTTGTACCTTTCCTTTGTTAGGCAATTTTATTTTGCCTTTGCCATCTTCAATATAAGGTATGTTATTGTGCTATGATTCCTCCATTTTTTAAAGTTTCAAATTATAATAATTAGTGTTTACATTCTTCTTGTTAAAATGTTTGAAATGAATAAAACTATTGAAATTAAAAAAAAGACCGTACCCTTTTATGTAATGATGTTTACTTTGAATTTATATTAGTTCACACAAACACTCCATCCATGCTTTTGTTCCGGCCCTCCAGTCCAGTTTAAGAATCCATTGTGGCCCTCTAGTCAAAAAGTTTGCCCACCCCTGCTTTAGGTGATGTTAAAAGGCTCAGAATTTTCCTGTTTTTTTTCTACAGCAGAAAATTGGCCAGTTTAGTTTATATAGGGGTTGATAAGGACAAGCAGTCTGTAGGTGATGATAAAATGGAAATTTCTGAGTATTCTTATAGTGTTTAGCTAAATAATCATATACAACTTGTATGGGTGGAAATACTCCCGTGGCCTGTAACCTATCACGTCCCAAGAACACAATCTATGACTTTCTAAAGAGAGGGGGTACAGATCCTTTAGAGATAAAGATAGAAGAGTCAGCCATGAGCATTTCAGGAAGCCTGTTAGTTTAATGACATTTAATTTTAGTGTTATTTTTATTTAAATTTTCCAAAAGATTGTAGATAATATGGCCAGTCTTTTATTGATTTTTATTTGTGATTTTAGATTTATAAACTCCACTTATAAAAATGTCTTTTTCATTTCTATTTATCCCATTTACTAATTTGGCAGGTTCTCATGGAGTTATACATACTCTCACCACACAGCTCAGCAATTGGTACCCAGGTCAGCAATGTGAGCAATAGACTGAGAAAGGTCTTGAAAGGAAGATGTTGGAGTGATGGTTTCTGTATCTTGATTGTGGTGATGAATACATTAATATATACAAGAATGTATAAACTTGTCAAAACCTATAGAATTTACACTAAAAATTGTAGATTTTATTGTATATAAATTATATATCAATAAACATTATTTATAAAATGTTTTAAGAATCAGCTAAAACATTTCTTTCTCTTTTTCCAGTGATCAATAAAATATTGACGTTGTGAGCCCTGAAATAGGCATATTCTGGTTTAAGCTACATTTCCCCCAAGATAATTCTCTTAATCTTTAGAATCTTTGACCTTGGAACCTCATACAAAACATTAGGAAGAAAAAAATTGATGCCATTTTTGCGAGCCTAATTTTTGAGTATTTTAAAGTGACTTGAATTATAAAATGGTAAGTGTTATCAAAACATACTAGCACACAGATAATTTTAATATGCCATTTATAAACTGTTAGCTCTAAAAAACCATGCAACCTTTTGATATTTAGAAACCTTTTGGTTACATTAGAATCTATTCATTCTTTCATTTATATACTCAGCATATACTTTTTAAGTCCTTAGGCAGACATGGGGTCTTATATTTATGAAGCGGACACTCTAATAGAAGACAGATATTAAGTTAATAATGCTATAATTAAAAGTCATGATAGCTGCTGATAAAAAATAAAGTGGTAAGAGAACATATTACATGAAATGTTAATACAGGTTGAAAAGTTCTGCAGAAAAAGTGACTTTTAAGCTTAACAAAAAATAATATGCATGAAGGCATAAACTATTTATTAGCACACAATATGAACTAAAAATTGTGTCTATTTGCCCAAAAGATGACTTCTTTTGAGAACAGTGCACGCTGAATGTTTAAATAATTTGTATCTATTCTTACTCGAATAGACTGTTTAAAAAACATTTTACTGAATTTTAAAATGGCTCTTTTTTTTTGGTCTGAATTACACTTACTTTTGTGCATTTATACCATAGCTAGCGGAATTTTCTAGAAACAATGACACCAAATTTCTATTTTGAAACCTCATTCTAAAAAACAGATGTTATAATGGCACTTTGAAAATTGATTATTTTATGTTAATGGTAATACTTTATGCATACTTTGTATCTGTTCCATTTATAAAAGTAAAATATATTTTCATGGAAGCTCTTTGTAAAAAAATGCAAAACTGTTCATCGTAGTGTGACAGGAGTCCAGCTTGATTCAGTGTTGTTATCTTTGGGAAAATCTTGTGGGAGAGAAGCAGAAGATTTAGTATTAATTACTTTATCATATCACAAACATATGGTAACCCCATTATATAATTATCTTCATGACCCACATTATGTGTAAGGGTGAAGTCTTGGCGAACAATCTGTTCAGCAGGGATTGGGTTTATTATAAGAATTTTATCAAAATGAAGCATTTCTTCTCATAATACTTTTTTTTAAATATCAGCAAAACATACATATGCTAGTAAGTAAAATACAAACAAGTAAATTGTGAACCAAATGTCAATATTCTGTTGTTTGAAAAAGTAAACTCTCTACATCTGAAAAACTAAATTAAAATAATAAAGTCTAAACTTATATTTGCATTATAGTTAAAGTTTGTGTGGAGTGAGAATGTTTCAGAACTATAATAATATTTTTATTTATTGATTTACAAAGATAACATATACTAATATTAATCATTGTATACTATAATCTTTAATTTTCTAGTCTTCATCCAGAATTTGTGTTTTTTTAAGAAGTTCAGGATATTCTTGTATAGCATAGTGTCAACCACAAAGTAAGTGATAGGTAAACATTTCTTCAATATTTTTCCTAGAAACTTCTTTGGAGGCTCATACTGATCAGCAAATATGCTTCTGAAGAATTACATTTAAATTTTAATAAATAAACAATGTGAATCAATCTTTCACTTGTTAGTCATCAAAATAAACTCTTCTCTGACTACTCCCTGGAAAGAGAGTTGAAGATAAGAGAATTGGAATAGCAAGATATATAGAAATAAAAATGTTTTAACATATCAGTATTCAATTTGCATTCACGTCATATATCTCACTATTAGCCAAGCAATACCAATAGTAACACACTTTAAAACCTCTCATATTTCATGCTATCTCCCAATGGGTTTTCTTGAATCTCATCTAGATATTATTTTAAATTAATTTCATTGGAATGAAAATATAGGAGAGCTGAAGGGAGAAACTGTGTTATAGGTTTGTCTTTGAAAACTAGTAGAAAAAAATGGGAAAACACATATTTGAAGAATAGATTTGTAAATGATCATAAATTAAATAACTGTTTCCTAAATTCATTCTTTATAAATTTTTATAATTCACAGTATAGTACTCAGAAAGTCAAAGTCTCACAAGAGAGAACTGTATCATTCTTCAGTAAATGATGCAATATTTTCAGATCTCTTTTATGGATTTACCCAAATATTACATACTTTAGCTTAAGTCCTATCCCTTTTGTGTCTTTGGAGGATATGGAAATGGAAAGGGGTCAATCAGAGGCCTTTCTGAGGCACACATTGTGTAGGGATAGATCCAGTGCCTGAGAGAAAGTGCATGTTGCCTTGAATCCTTCTCTAAATGTAAGGCACTAAGCCCCATAGTACATTTCACGCAGGTGTTCTCCTAGGAGCTTTTCTCCCCATGTATATACCTAATACCTCCTTAGTCTCCTCTTTTACTCTACTTCTCATTCATGCATTCAGACATTTTGAAAAATTTCGGAACTTTTATCCCTGATTAAGATAGGGTTATATATCCAGAGAAACATAACAAACTAGTAAACATATAGAAGTTATATATTACAATCATACCTCAAACACAAAGAAACTAGAACATAATTGTATTAGAACATAAATTGAATATCATGTTATCTCCATTAGCTCTTAGGATCCATCAATTATACCGATTATACACATTCATCTTAAATATACCTTATTCAAAGTTCACACACCTATATTATTCCTAGTGAGAGCTCTAGAGAAAGAAAAATTAATTCATATTTGTTTGAACATTCCAGACTGTTATTATTTCAAGCATTTTTTTTTTCTGTACTTAAAGAAGCCATGCCTGGCCGGCGTGGCTCAGTGGTTGAACATTGACCTATGAATCAGGAGGTTGCTGGTTCCATTCCCAGTCAGGGCACATGCCAGGGTTGCAGGCTAAATCCCCAGTAGGGAGCACATAGGGGCAGCTGAACAATGATTCTCATCAATGATGTTTCTATCTCTCTCTCTCTTTCCCTTCATCACTGAAATCAAATAAAAATATATTTGAAAAAAATAAACCATATTCCGATGTACTTTGACAATGGAAAGAAAAATACAATTGCTCCAAATACAACACTTTGTTTTGCTAAGGTGGATAATTATCAATTCCAATGTTTCCTCATTCTCTAGCTGTTTGTTTTTTTTTAATCCCACAAGAACATTACTTAATATTGTTAACTTGTTTCTCTAATAATAGGTCAAAATTAGATATTGATAAAAATGTCATAATTTTACCTTGTAAAGTAAACAATTTCGACCTACATAAAGCTGGTAGAAGATAATCAGGAATTACTAAATTTGTGCCTGGATTTTGTTGTATACTCGTTGCTCTGGGTATGTTATTTGTTCAGTGTAAAGGAGCACCTAGGGACAAGAATCAGACTCCATTGTCCTACTTTTTAAGTGTATAAATAATGAATCAAGGTGACAGGCATCTCATGGGGGAGTCTGTCTGCAGCACTTACTAATTATTCTTATACAAAACCTTCGCTGCTTAATTTACTCAATTCAATGTCAAGTGAGAGGGTGAAGAGGGTCTTAATCTCCTTTTCATTGCCATGTAACACATTAGAATAATACGTATTGTCCACTTTATAAGAATCTAAAAAAATGTATACTGCATAAAGGAATATTTTTCTTTGCCCTCAGGGTAAATGTTCTTAAATTATACAGGGATGCACATGCACGCACACTAACCAGTAACTATGGAATAGTCTGACCTCTGAATTATATTTATCAAATATGACAACTGTTGTCTTCATAATTTGGAAAATTATGAATAGCATCAGTTAGACAAAGATTCACATCTCTACTAAATCTTATCCATTATATTTGGCATGAAACCAGCTGCCATGTATGACTGATGCAACATAATTCTTAAAACTTTTAACTGCATGAGTGCAGTAACTGATATATAGTCTTCTCTTTTGTCAGCAAAGTTAGTAAGGAGTTTAACAGCTTTGAGTCACTCAGAAGTACAGCCTTTTTCCCCATAAAACCTTGTCTCAATCAATCAGTGCTTTTCAGGAAGTGTTCCAAATAAAATGGTGGATAGTGGGTATTAGTGTTTATGCATATTGGGATTTGGAGGAAGATGACTCATACATAACAGTGATGTGAGCTAATGAAAGTTACTTATCCCAAATCTGACTTAGTTTCTGTATCTGTAAATAGGAATTTTCAAAAACAGCTTTTTTATTGAATTGTAGCTAGAGTTTGTATGTGAGAGGCCAGTTAAAGGTGCCAAAAGCAGGGTTAGAATACTGAATGCAGTTTTTTAATGACTATGATGTAGAGAAAAAGAGAACTATAAAACAGTCAATGTAAGGAGATAGAAAAGGACAAATAAAAAGGAAAAATAATAGATCTCTACCAGAAGAGTCAAGAAATAAAAGGAGAATTCAAAACTAGACTAGAAATACACAAAGGCCAACAGGGATCTGAATAGGGGAAAATAAAGGGAAGGTGAGAACAGTATACTGAAAATCTATACAGAGGAGACAAAAGGATGACAGATACCTTGGAAAAATATCCCTATGAAGTAGAATCTATAATTCAAGAAAATGAAGTGAAAGCTGCCCTAAAAGTATTGGGAAGAAATAAACCACTAGCGGTAGATGGGATACCAATAGAATTAGTCCAAGTCATAGAGATTGAATCTGTCAAAATCCTAACAAAAATGTCAGAAAATATAAAAAATAAAACAATGTTCTACAGACAGGCAACATTCAATATACATCCCAATCTTCAAGGAAGAAGATATCAAGGAGTGTAGTAACTATATGACCTTTACTCTCTCTCTCTCTCATTCCCCACACAAGAAAAGTGGTGTTCAAAGTGAGGCAACAAAAGCTTCTACTTCTATATTATATGGAGAAAGAAAAGCTGGATGTTCAAGCTGGATTCAGAAAAGGAAGAGGCACTCAAGATCTAATTGCAAACATTCACTGGGTACTAGAGAGTTCCAAAGAATTTCAGAAAGAGAGTTAGTCTATGTTTTATATAATTGAGTAAAGCCTTTTACTGTGTGGATCATGGAAAGCTGTGGTTGCTCTGAATGAAGTGGCTGTGCCTCAGCACTTGATTGTCCCAATGTATAACCTGTACTGTGGACAGGAAGCCACTGTCAGGACAGAATAATGAGAAGCAATGATTTTCTACAGGCAGAACTATCAGAAAAGGGTTCATTTTATGTCCCTATCTGTGTAATCTGTATGCAGAACACATTATACAAAATTGTGGGCTAGACTCAGAGGAAGGAGGAGTGAAAACTGGTGGAAGAAATAATGCAGATGACGCTACCATATTGTCAGAAAGTAGCGATGAGTTGAAACAATTTCTGATGAAAGTGAAAGAAGAAAGTGCAGGCTTGGTTCAGACATCAATCAAATAAAAAAGACTACAACCAAGAAATCCAGAGAAAGCTGAGATTCAGAAGGGCAGCAATAGAAGAATTAGGACAGATCATCAAGAACAAGACTGTGTCATCAGAGAGCAAGGCTAAAATCATTCTCACCATTGCATTCCCACTTACTATGTACTGATGTTGGGGGTGGAGAAGGCTGATAGAAAAAACAACAACACATTGATTCATTTCAATATGTTATTGGGGGAGAACTCTACAGAGGCCCGGAACTCCCAAAAGATAAATAAGTGAGTGTTACCAGCAAATCAAGCATGAATCATTACTGAAGGCAAAAATTACAAAACTTCAGCTGTCCTATTTCGGGTGCGTCATGAGAAGGCAGCGTTCTTTGGAACAGACAATAATGCTGGGGGAAATAGAAGACAGCAAGAAAATAGAAAAATATATATATATGAGGTAGATTGATTCCAAAAAAGAAACCATAGACATGAGTCTACAGGAGCTGAGCAGAGCCGTTGACAGGATATCACTCACTCATAGGATAGCCAGGAGTGAGAGCTGACTCAACAGCATGTAATAGACATAACTGCAGTGAACTTCTATTAAGAATCATCCACCCAACACCATCATCAGGAAGTACCTGAGATAATGTAGGACATTTATTTAAAGGATAGTTATAATTTAAACTTTAATTTTATATATAGTCATCATCCAACTACTATGAAAATCTCTTTGTTGATATATGATTACTTTTCATAAATTTTTTCTTTTCCTTTTCATCATATTTATTTTTGTTTAAAAATTACTTTTAAATGCAAAATTGATTAATATGATGCATATTTATTATGCACATTTTATTTTTTTTTTATTTTTTTTTTAATATATTTTATTGATTTTTTACAGAGAGGAAGGAAGAGGGATAGATAGTCAGAAACATCGATGAGAGAGAAACATCGATCAGCTGCCTCTTGCACACCTCCTACTGGGGATGTGCCCGCAACCAAGTTACATGCCCTTGACCGGAATCGAACCTGGGACCTTTCAGTCCGCAGGCTGACGCTCTATCCACTGAGCCAAACCGGTTTTGGCCATTTTATTTATTTTTAAAAATATATTTTTATTGATTTCAGAGAGAAAGGGAGAGGGAAAACGAGATAGAAACATCAATGATGAGAGAGTATCACTGATTGGCTGCCTCCTGCACATCCCCCATTGGGGATTGAGTCTGCAACCAGGGCATGTGCCCTTTGATGGAATCGAACCTGGGGCCCTTCACTCCACAAGCTGATGCTCTATCCACTGGGCCAAACCAGCTAGGGCTATTATGCACATTTTATATAATACTTTTCTTAGTAGACTTTCTGGGTAAAGTGAGAATAAGGTAGATGAGGTTTGTGCTTTGACAATAACATTGTACATATTCAACAAAAACTTCTAAGTTTTCAATAGTGCATTATAAAAGTTATTTGTTACATATGAAAAATAATTTACAATTTATGATCCACTATTTGAACAGATTGTAATATTAATTACATAACAGAATACAGGTAGTGCAATAATGATTAATTCTTATAAATTAACTATAACTCAATTTATTTCTCTACTAGAGGCCCAGTGCATGAAATTCATGCACAGGGAGGGGAGGGGGGTCCCTCAGCTCACCTGCACCCTCTCACAATCCGGGACTCCTGCAGGATCGGGCCTAAACCTGCAGTCGGGCATCCCTCTTACAATGCAGGACTGCTGGTTCCTACCGCTCGCCTGCCTGCCTGCCTCATCACCCCTAACCACTATGCCTGCCTGCCTGATCACCCCTAACTGCCCTCCTGAATTCCTGATTGCCCCTAACCACTCTGCCTGTCTGCCTGATCACCCCTAACTGCCCTCCTGCCTTCCTGATTGCCCCTAACCACTCTGCATGCCTGCCTGATTGCTTCTAACCACTCTGCCTGCCTGCCTGATCTCCCCTAACGGCTCTCCTGTCTTCCTGATTGCCCCTAACCACTCTGCCTGCCTGCCTGATCACCCCTAATTGCTCTCCTGCCTTCCTGGTTGCCCCTAACCACTCTGCCTGCCTGCCTGATTGCTTCTAACCACTCTGCCTACCTGCCTGATCACCCCTAACTGCTCACCTGCCTGCCTGATTGCCCCTAACTGCCTCTGCCTCGGCCCCTGCTGTGGTGGCTTCATCTGGAAGGACATCCAGAATGATGTTCAGAAGGTCATTCAGCTGTCCAGTCTAATTAGTATATTATACTTTTATTATTATAGATTTTTCATCACCTTCATAAGGCTTCGGATAAGGTAAAAGGAGAAAAATTAAAGTACAGACAAATAAGATATACCTTTGTCTTTCACATGCCGGGTAACTAATGTTGCTTTTAATACTTTTTAGGTTTTTAAACTGTTTTTAGTTGATATCATTCAACTCAGAATTTTAAGAGTTATTTCTTTTTTAAAAATATTTTTTTTATTGATTTCAGAGAGTAAGGGAGAGGGAGAGAGAGACAGAAACATCAATGATGAGAGAATCATTAATTGGCTGCCTCCTGTACTCCCCACACTGGGGATCTAGCCCAAAACCCGGGCATGTGCCCCAACCAGAATCAAATCGTGACCTCCTGGTTCATAGGTTGACACTCAACCACTGAGCAACACTGCCCTGGCAAGAGTTACTTCTTACGGTTATAAACAGTGCATGTGAAATTTAATTCATTACAATTTGAAATTTCAAGAACAAATGTATTGTTAACAGTTATTGCTCTTTAGTCTTGAGAAATAACATAGTTGGGCTTGAGATTTCTAGCTTTATTGTTTTCTTTTTTTTATTGAAAAACAAAATGGATGCATTAATATATATTTGATATTTTTCTCTCACAAGCACAAAAGAGATATTTTAACACAGTTCTTTCTCAATCTGACCTGCATTAATGTTGTTTACTATGATAAATTAAGTGCTTATAAAAGAACATACAGATATACTTATATATCAAGAATTATTAGATGGAATCTCTTACATTATGGAATCATTCTTAAGCTGCTTAAATACATAGAATAAAATCATTAAAGGTGATTAAAAAGATAATGTAACCAGTAGAGAGGGTTTTAGTTTTGAATTCTCTTGCCATTTTATGACTTATAAGACTTACTTGAAACTTCAACTTTTTAATTTGAAAAGTGGGTCATAAATAAGCCTAATTTTCTTGAGTGTTGTAAAAATAAATGTAGCTAATGTATAAAGCTATTAATTTAGCATCTGGTTCAGAGTAAACATTCAATAAATAGGGATTAAAACCAACCAATAATTATTAGGAGATAATAATTATGTGTTCATAAGGATGCCCAGTCAAAATAATTCAAATTAAGTTGAATAAAGTTAATTGAAAGTTGCTCTTTTGAAAAACAGATCCCATTATCCAAGAAATTGATTTGTATGTTCTTGTCATAACCTCTAAAACATAACATTTACCCAAATATATTATTTAACTTATGCTGAAATGACTTGATTTTTCTGATCTAGAATTTAATTAAAATGTAACATTGAATAATAAATACTAAAATCAGAATATATATTAGAAAATCAAAATATTACTTTTTTAATTTTAAAAATTATTTTCTGGTTTCCTTCATTTCATGTAAATAGATATATTTAAAATTGTTCATATCATTGGGTACATAACTCAGTTATATTTTCAAAGTATTGTTATTGTTAGTAATTTCTACCATGGAATGTCAGATCTAAAATTCTAAGTAATTTTGCTTAATTATACAAATACAACTTAAAATAAACCAGAAATAAATTGTTTATTAATTTTTTGTTGATTAATGTAATTTTGTGTTGATGTCTCTCTCTCTCTCCTAAAATATATATCTGTTATAGATAATATTTACAAATAGAAACATTTTAAAAATACATAGCTTCATTGAAGAATACTAGTTAGCACATGCTAACATATAAAACAATGAATGTCCTTTATCAAGGTGAACACTAATGAGATATCTAGTGAAACTAATTTTATCAAAAGTCTGATGAAACTTTACAACAATCTATTTAAGAAGTTGGATGTAATTGGGAATGAAAGGTTAGTTTCCATTCTTCCTTCCTCCTCCTGTCTCCCCTGAGGAAAGGAAAAAACAAATGAACAAACAAAAGTTTTACAAAATGTTTTAGCAGGTTGTTTATAGTCTATGAATCTAGAATTTATGGCTTAATGAAGCAATTAAAAACATCAGTGCCACCTATGAAATTATCAGATTATAAATTGTAGATATTCATAACCAAAATATCTCACTTTGTGTAAAGGATGTACCACATGCATCATCAATCTTGACTAGATGCATTTTAATGTAACAGTAAGGACCCAAGGAGTTGTCCCATAATTGCCTGTATCCTTTAAATTATTAATAAAGTTAGATACTATTGAAGATTTCTATGATTCTTGTTCATGTTCTTTGATAATCAAACACTTATCTCAGTGATTAATAAAAAAAAGTCTTTTTTTACAATTTGCAAGATACTATAAAACAATGGTAAAGAGACAAGAAAGAGATAGATTTTTCAAATAAAAAATTAGCAAGCTTGGAATGAAAATAGAGCCCTGGAAATTAAAACTACATGATAAGATAAACTCTTCTGTACCTAAAATTGAAAAGGGAATTGTGAGTTGGAAGATGATACCCAAGTATTCACAAAGACCATAAGATAAAGAGAAACATAATTTATAATAAATACAGAATTTGGTCTGAGGCGTATAGAATAGATTCCGAAGCTGCATTATATATCTAAAAGAAAGTGTAGAAGGAAGTAATTGAGAGCTTGGACTAGATTCAATTTACAATCTTCAGAATTGAAATAAAAAGACCAAGGTAATCCCTGTTGTCATCTATAATACATGCAGAAGACAAGGGTTTAATCTTCACTGTCCTACAGAAAAATAACTGTCTGCCCAGAATTTATTTCCAACTGAGACAAACATTTTAAAGAGATTGAGGTAAGAGAAACATAATTTAATGTCCTGATGGCAATATTAAATTTTTATTTTCAAAATATCTTGGGAAATATCTTAATCATATTCCAAATCAGAATCCTTTAGTGCTCAAGCAAATTCTTAGGAGAAAATAGTTTATCTTTCATTTTTATTCAAGGAAGGTAACTGAAGGGCTAGACATAAAATACAAATGATAACAACAATGATGATAACCATAATTAAATAACAGATATTGATTTCTACTATATAGCTCACATACTTGAAATATGTTGATTACTCTAAATTGAATTATATCAATATAAACACTTATAGACCTCATATAGATATCCTATCTAATAAAAGAGTAATATATGCAAATAGACCTTACCTCCCCTACACCCACAAGTCAAGTCCACAAGCCACGCCCACCAGCCAATCAGGAGGAAATATGCAAATAAACCCAACCAAGATGGCTACGGCCACAGAGAGCAGGAGGGAGGCTTGGGTTTCCCCGGCAATGGAAGAAGCCAAGCTTTCTGCCTGCCCTTGCCAGCCTAGGCCTCCACTCAAGGCTACAAAGTTTCAATGATAGAAGATACATAAAACCAAACAGAAATGGTGGCAGCCACGGAGCTGGAGAGAGCAGGAGTCTAGGGTTGACCCCGGTGATGGAGGAAGCCAACCTTCTGCAGCCCTGGCCGGCCCAGGCCTCTGCTCCAGGCTACAAAGTTTCAATTGTAGAAGATAAATAAACCCCAGATACCAGGGCCTCCGCTTGGGTCGCCAGGGGGCGTGGGCGGCCTGCAAACCACCACAGGCCCCTCGCCCAGGCTGCCCCACGCCCCAAGGGAACCCTTACCCTGATCTGGGACACCCTTTAGGGCAAACCAGCTGGCCCCCACCTGTGCACCAGGCCTCTATCCTATCTAATAAAAGAGTAATATGCAGATTGACCATCACTCCAACACACAAGATGGCTGCCCCCATGTGGTCAAAGATCCTGCCCCCATGTGGACACAAGATGGCCACCACAAGATGGCCAGCAGGGGAGGGTAGTTGGGAGGGACCAAGCCTGCAAGGGAGGGCAGTTGGGGGTGATCAAGCCTGCAGGGGAGGGCAGTTAGGGGTGACCAGGCTGGCAGAGGAGGGAAGTTGGGGGTGACTTGGCCTGCAGGGAAAGGCAGTTGGGAGGGACCCAGGCCTGCAGGGGAGAGCAGTTAGGGGCACACAGGTTGGCAGGGGAGCAGTTAGGCATCAATCAGGCTGGCAGGGGAGTGGTTAGGGGGTTATCAGGCTGGCAGGCAGAAGCAGTTAGGGGCAATCAGGAAGGCAGGCAGGCGAGCAGTTGGGAACGAGCAGTCCTGGATTGTGATAGGGATGTCCGACTGCCTGTTTATATAAACATATATAAACAGGCAGTCGGACATCCCTTGAGAGGTCCCAGATTGGAGAGAGTGCCGGCTGGGTTGAGGGACAACGCCCCCCCCCCCCCCCCCCCCCCGTGCACGAAATTCTAGTCATTAATAAACATCATAAGAAGGAATTATTGCTTGCTTCTTTATCCATCTTAAGGCATAACATATGTTTTGACATAGATATATTACAGAAAGTATAGTTCATTTATCACATATTGACTGGCATATGCCTTAACTACTAAATTTTATTAGTATACCTACAAATAAATGTTCTAACAGAAAAAAATCTACAATAATAAAAAAAACTACCAAATAGATTAAGAATGTAATCATTTAAGAGTTATATTAAAGTATATCACAGAGGAGTCTGAAAGATTAGGGAAGATTTCAGAGATTATCTTTTCTAGTTGGATCTGGATTGAGTTTGTATTTACAAAGACAACAAAATCAAGGCTGCCTAGGTCAACATGTTGTTGGCAAAGTAATTTATATGCAAAATAAATAAATAAATAAAAAGGTAGATAAGTGTGAAAGAATAACACTCATTTATGTATGGCCAGGTTAGTATAATTTGATTAATGATAGATTGAGCCTCATATTTAAAATTATCAGCTCTATAATTTTAGAAATATTGGAATCTTAGTTCTTAGACATCATAATTAAATAAAATAAATTTTACAAGACCAAACGATGATTTTACTGATTGCAGATACCCTGTAAGTTGGCTATACTTATTGTCTGTTCACTTACATATTGCCTATTTGGCAAGAATGTTTCAATTTTGAGGAAAAAAAAATATATAGATAGTATTTTTGGCCAAAATAAAGTCACATTTAAAAAAACGGAAAAATATAATAGTTTGGAAATATTAGCTTAATTTTAAAGCTCTTATAGTTGTAAATCTTTTGCAAGGTTATTGATTTTGAAGGACAACCTAAAATTATAAAATCCTCAAACACCTATCTTGAGCCATAAAAGAATCTCAGGGAGCCAAGTTTTCAAAGTGTTTTTCACACGGTTAATACCAAAAGACAGATTACATAGCACTTATTAACTTATCTATGCATAGAAACACATTGATACAAATGTGAATAATAATTCTGAGCCTGAATCTGTGGGTGGAATCCAATTCACCCTTAAATGTTAGTCTTCCTGATGAAAATAACACCATAATGTAAAAAAAAAAAAAAAAAAGCAATACATTTAATTCAAAGTCACACTCAAACCTTAACAAATTGTCAGAGAGAACCCACTATAACTACAATGGAGTAGAATATTGGGATTTCAATGGTAAATCATCATAGCATGTATGTTCATATTACAGGGAGCATGTTGAAGACTTAGTTTTATAAAACGGGTGGGAGCACAAGCATTTACATTGCAAAACACTCACTAAGGAGAAAATAATTTTGAACTTCATACACCAATGGCAGACTAACTCCACTAGGGCTGTATCAATATAAGTCCACAGTGGAAGAGAAAGCCAGAGACTATTGTTTAAAAGCTCAGTGAGGAAAGGGTAAGTTGATGACAATCTTTTCAGATTAAAAAAACATGTAATTTAAAAATTGATATGGTAATGATGCCAAAATTTCTGTTCGGATCCGAGTTCACTATCTCACAAAATCAAAGAATGAGTTCATGAACAAAGACGGAAAGCAGAAGCAAAGTTTATTGAAAGATAGGTGGATGCCCCACAATAGAGGGTAGCAGGGAGGGCGCCCAAGTGGGTTGCCAGTGAAGCTTCTTTGCCTCAGGTTCCAAGATCCCAGGCTCCTTAAGCCACCTGTGTAGTTCTGATGCTGGACATGTGCTTCTTTTTGGCTGCCTCTCTTTCCTCTTCCTCTAAATTCTGTTTTTCTGAGATGCCTTCCCCATTGCCCTGCCAAGCATAAGCACACACACTGAGTATTAGCAGGTATTTGCTCAGTCTCTCTTTACTAACAAAGATGGCCTAACACAATTCTGGATAACATGGGATGGAGCATCAAACATTTCCCTCAATAAAAGTCAATTCCTATATTTGAGTACATAAAGTATCAGTCCCCAAACTTGTCAAAAATCTTACTTTTTCTTTTATGGGAATATGTAACTATACCTTTTGAATCAGTTTTACAGATATATGTGGACAAAAACATATTATAGACATATCTATAATAATAAAAGCCTAAGTGACCATTGCAACAGAACAGACGACTGAACAGGCTGCGTGGGGCGACCAGGCTGGCAAGGGGCTTAGTGAGGGACGACTAAATGACTGAACAGCAGGCTGCATGGGGCAACCAGGCCTGCAGGGGGGTTAGTGAGGGGCGACCAAATGACTGAGCAGCAGGCTGCATGGGGTGACCAGGCCAGCAGGGGGGTTAGTGAGGGGCGACCAAACGACTGAACAGCAGGCTATGTGGGGTGACCAGGCCCACAGGAGGAAATTTGGGAATGACCAGGCCAGCAGGAGGGGCAGTTAGGGGCAATCAGGCAGGCTGGCAGGTGAGCAGTTAGGAGCCAGTGGTCCCGGATTGTGAGAGGGATGTCCAAATGCCGGTTTAGGCCCAGTCCCCAGGATCGGGCCTAAACCGGCAGTCAGACATCCCCTGAGGCGCCGTGGATTGAACGCCCCCCCCCCCAATGCATGAATTTCATGCACTGAGCCTCTAGTATGTACATGGTCTAAAATTATAATAACTTCAATCTAAGTCAATTTTACTCAAATTGTTTTTGTTTGATTTACTAAAGTCAAAGATATAACAAGGAAGTCCTTTGAAACAAAGGCTATTACTTTTTTAGTTATAATTTATAATTCAGTGTAAGCAGTAAAATTTTAAATTGCCCTTTGAGTACAGTAAAATTGCCTGATATAACTTGGCAATCCTGTTAGTTCATTGCCCAATTAACTGGATAATACATTTCATGCCCAGAAATCCCGAGTCGAAATTCTATGTGACACATATTTTGAGGTTTGATAATTGTATATTTAAGTGTGTGTGACTAACTCTCAATTTCTAAATTGGAATTTATGTATTTATATCATTAGTTGACTCTAGGCTAATAATAAAGAATTCAAATTTTGGATATGAAACAAAAATTCTGGAAATGTTAATACCAAAATATGTCTGTTATTAATTTCCCATTTGTAAGTCTTCCATGATAAAGGACAGAGCTTACTCTAATTATGTTTATCCCATCAAAATTTATGTGCTGTTTAAGATTGTATACACAAAAAATTGTGATTTTTTTGAAATGTAATCAAATAATCTTTCATTTTCTGCTCTTTTTTCTATTCTTATTCTACACTCGTATATTTGAAATTTGTCATTTTATTCTTTATTATTAATCTAATGTACCTTACCAAAGAATAACTTTGGCATACTTTATACTTTTCTTCTTAACTCTTAGTAGAGATCAAGATTGCCTTCATGTTTTCTCAGTTTGACTAAACTTTACACAAGCTTTTTTCTCACTCCAAGCCTCTGCACTCTCTTTCCTTAGGAGCATCTACTTTCGAAAACTTGTAGTGCACAATTTTTCTCTGTTCCACTGATTTGTCAATCCTTCCCAAGCCTCTTGCCAGTTTTATAACCTAGAAATATCTTTCTTAGGACCTGTGAGATACTATTTTGACACATAATTACTGATATGGATAAAGCCACTATCTCCCAGTCCCTATGAGGGAGTAGAAACCTAAATTTAACAAATGACAGCAAACACAGATGGTCTAGTCCAGTGGTCGGCAAACTGCGGCTCACGAGCCACATGCGACTTGCGAGCTGCAGTTTGCCGCTCTGTTGACTAATGAGTTTGCCGACCACTGGGATAGGGGCTTAATCTCAAGGAACAACAACAGCATGTAATTATTGGAATTGAGAGTCCTGTCCATTAGCTCATCCTGTTACAGAATTTACCAGGCGACCGAAGAACACACAGGAGTGCTTGGAGACACAGGAAAAAAACATTCATTTTCAGATATTTTGCATGTACTAGTACAGTGACTCAGGGGAGACTTTCTCTCCAAATCCTGAGCAAGCCAATATGGAGGAAGCTTTCCCTTTTTACCCTTTGGTTTCTTTGTCCCCCAAATATGGATGGGATTTCTGGACCTTTCGTGGGCTTTGCAAAAAGCCCTAAGTCTTGGGATGGGGGCCATGAGACCACATCTAAAGGCCTGGCCTGGTGCCAGTGCTGATAACCCTAACAATCCCCTCCAGGGGTTGTTCAGGGGGAAACCCTTTAAGACAGGAATGAAAGGGTTAAAGAGAATAAAATGGGGCAAAGAAAAACTTACTGTCCTTAGCAGATATCTTGCAGAAAGCTTGCAGCCTTGAGCACAGCATAGGTCAGATAACCAGAAGACAGCTGGCATGGGAGGAACCAAGGACGGTCCAGACCCTTACGTCAGAAGAGTGGCTTGCAGCCAGCAAAAATGAATAAAAACCTATCTCTCCCTGCTTGCTTCGCTGATGCCTTTTTCAGTCTCAGCCCACCTGCACCCAGGTGGTCTGAATAAAATCTTTTTGATACATTATGGCCTCTATAAAATGGGAGTACTACTTAGCTAAACCAGTCTTGCAAGACCAGATTATTAAAGGGGCAGTGACCAGGGGTGGGCAAACTTTTTGACTCAAGGGCCACAATGGGTACTTAAACTGGACCAGAGGGCCGGAACAAAAGCATGGATGGAGTGTTTGTGTGAACTAATACAAATTCAAAGTAAAGGAGCGGAGGGGAGAGCAAGAGAACCCTCCGCTCTTTCGGCTCCGCAGGCCGGATAGAACAGCCGAACGGGCCGGATCCGGCCCACGGGCCGTAGTTTGCCCACGGCTGGACTAGACTATAGGCTAACAAGAGTGTGCATTAGGTTACTGGCACAGATTCAGATTGCTAGCCCCCCAAAAATGTTTCATTTTCCCCATCAATCCCAGCTGAAAGAACCCCTCCTATGCCAGGGAATAGTATTTCACCATAAAAATAAGGAAATCTCATTTGTGACAACATAGAGAAACCTGGAGAACATTATGCTAAATGAAATGAGCCAAAACACAGAAGACTAGTACTTCCTGATTTCACTTCTATATAGTGTCTAAAAAAGTCAAACTCATTGAAGCAGAGCATAGAAGAGTGGCTGTCAGGTGCTGAGGGTTTGAGGAAATGGGGACTTGCTTGCTTCAAACTCACCTCCTATTTTTAAAGGTAATAAGCTCTTACCACATAAATAAAAGACTTCAGAATTACTTACATATTTTTCACCTGACTGTTCAAAGTCAAATTTGAAATACATACAAATATTAATAAATATAAAAGGTCTCTACAAAGACCTACAGTCTAAAGCCAGCTGGTCATCCTTGTCACTGTATTTTCTAATTTTGATATATAAGCAAACATTTTATTTATTTTTGTCATAAGTTTTAATTTTATGCAAACATTTTATTTATCTTTGCCATAAATTTTAATGTAATAAAAGAAACACATGACTATAGATACAAACATGCCCCACACTCTCAATCTTTGCCTTTCTAATCTGTTTACCTATCAGAACTTGGTGTTACTCTTCCTCCTAATCTGTTCAATAATAATCTCCAAATACCCAAAAGAATAGGCACAAAATTACTGTGAAACATATGCTTCCAGAGATCACAGTGCTAATGGGTATAGAGATTATTCCTCCTCATCACTCACTCTGAAAAATCATCTATACTAATAAAAGGGTAATATGCTATTTAGCCTGGGAGACCTTCCCAGACGTCCTTCCGGACAAAGCCATGGTAGCTGGGCTGAGGCAGAGGTGGTTAGGGGTGATCAGGCCAGAAGGGGAGGGCAGTTGGGGGTGATCAGGCTGGTGGGGGGGCAGTTGGGGGCAAGCAGGCCGGCAAGTGGAGCCAGTTGGGGGTGAGCAGGCTGGCGGGGAGGAAAGTTGGGGGCGATAAGGCCAGCGGGGGGGGGGCAGTTGGGGATGATCAGGCTGGCAAGGGGGAGCAGTTGGGGGGGCGAGAAGGCTGGTGGGGGGGGCAGTTGGGGGGGAGCAGGCCAGCAGGCAGAATGGTTAGGGGCAATCAGGCAGGCAGGCAAGTGAACAGTTAGGAGCCAGCGGTCCCGGATTGCGAGAGGGATGTCCTAAACCAGCAGTCAGACATCTCCCGAGGGGACCCAGATTGGAGAGGGTGCAGGCCGGGCTGAGGGACACCCCCTCCCCCGTGCACGAATTTTATGTACTGGGCCACTAGTACATATGAATAAAAATGAGACAAATTCAAAAATAGTAACAGTCAAGTAGTATTATATAAATTTAAGCTTTCTGTGTAACCAAGGGAAGAAAAATGTGATAATAACACAAAAAGGAATTATGTGGGTTTTGCTTCATGGACTAATTGCATAAAAAGTTATATTAAAGGATTTTTTTCTTATCTATGTTCTACACTAAAGAAGAGATAGAGATTAAATCATTTGCTAAATATAAATAGTAAACCTCAACTTTGAGCACTTTGAGGAATTACACTGTGAAGCAGGAGATGGAAAAGGACCTTTAAAAAAGCCCCTAATCTCAAGTCATCTTATCACAAAAAGGCATTTTTGTATATAGAAAAAAGAGAATGTCTCCTTTAATTACATAAACATTTTGGCACTAGCCATACCAAGTTTCATTTCCTGGAGCCAGAATTGCAGAGAGAAAGCAGATTTCAATTTTCTTTAGTGCAGCAGACATTACCTTATTTTTTATGTATAGTTTTTAGGTCTTTGATTTGTGTTAACTACATATTTGCTTAGGTAGCTGAATTTAATTTGAATTGGTGAAAGCTGGTGGACAGTATTTTACATATTTGTGGAAAGATAGTATTGAAGGAAATGGTACGCAGCAACTAGGTACCATTTATCCCTCCGGTATGTGCAAGGACTCGAAATGAGTCAATTACATGAAATGTAAGTCAATATTTTAAAACACATATTAAAAAAAAGTGCACATTGAAATATTATTTATTTGAAAAAATACAATACTGATTTTAATATTATGATTTTACACATATATGTATAAAAATTCTATAAACGAGGAAGGCTATTTAAGAGTAATTACTTGGAACATTGCTAATCTGCTAAATTGGAACCTCTCTCCAACAAGCTCTGTTTTAAGTTTTTGTGTGTATCCATTGTGCTTGGCTTCTTTACATTTGAAAAAAAAATGATTTCTGCAGCATCTTATATAGTCTTACATATTAAATCCTCCTATCTAATAAAAGGGTAATACGCAAATTAACTGTCACTCCGTCACAAAGATGGAAGCACCCATAGCCACTAGATGGTGGTGCTCAGTCCTCTCAACCCTGCCAGAGTCCCCCAGTCCCAGGGAGGGACGGCCGCTGAAAGCAGGCAGTGTGAGCGGCCTGGTAGAATGCTTGCTTTGTCGCTGTGGCGAAGAGGCAAGCATTCCACCCTGGCAGCGGAGGCCCTTTGGGCAGCAGAGAGCCTCTGGGCAGCGGGCACAGAGCGGCCAGGCCCTGCAGAGAGCTACTGGCTCACGGATTCGTGCACAGGGCTACTACCGTAGTATTATATATACATAGAGTTTCCTCAGATGCCCAATAGTTTTAAAATAATGTCACATCTTGATTTTAGAACAGAAATGCTTTTGAAGCACCTTTTCTCCTTCAAATTGGTACAAATGATCAATTATTTCTCTACTTTATTTATTTATAAAGAAGTTACAATAGCATTATACAAATACTATTTCTATCAAATTATTTACTGAAGAACCTTCAATTATTTAACACCCTACAACTTCATAACTAGAGAGTACAACGTAAATAGGTAGATATTTGTAATCAAAAGAGCAATGGATTTTAAATTCTGGATTGAGATTCTGGCTTGGCCATTTATAATCTACTAGAGGCCCGGTGCGCGGAAACACATGCACTGCGGGGGAGGGGTCCCTCAGCCTGGCCTGCCCCTTCTCACAGTCCAGGAGCCCTCAGGGGATGTCATACTGATGGCTTAGGCCTGCTCCTCTGTGGGAGGCGACTGGGCCAATCAGGGGAAGGAGCCACCACCATCACCCCACTGCTGCTGCCACTGCAGGCCACCATGGCTGCTGGCCCTTGGCTCTCACTTCTTAGCGCTGGCCCCGTCCCTGCCCACCAGTGGGCGGGGGCAATCTGGGGCCAGGCCGGCTGGGGGAGGAGCTGTGGAGGTTGAGGCACAGCAGTTGCACCCTGCCCAGCCTCTGCAGAGGTGTGGTGCCAGGACCGGGCCTGCACTGCTGCCTCTGTGGCTGCCTCTTTGGAAGGGGCAGCAATGGAACCGGCCTGCACCACCGCCTCTCTCGCGTCAATGCCTCTCCCATGCTGCTGGCCCTCGGCCCTTGCAGCTGCTGCAGCTTTGTCCCAAAGGACATCCGGAAGGACGTCCAGAAGATGTCCTTTTATCTGGTCTAATTGGTATATTACCCTTTTATTAGTATAGATATAAACTTGGATAACCATTTAGTCTACTAGTGTTTTTCATCTGTTCATTTCATTAAACTGCAATAGCAATTATCTTGCTTTTTTATATAGTAAATTAAATGGTACAACCCAGTGGTCGGCAAACTACGGCTCGTGAGCCACATGTGTCTCGCGAGCCGCAGTTTGCCGCTCTGTTGACTAATGAGTTTGCAGACCACTGGATAGGGGCTTAATCACAAGGAACAACAACAGCCTGTAATTATTGGAATCGAGAGTCTAGGTCAGTGGTCATCAAACTCATTAGTCAACAGAGCGGCAAACCACGGTTCATGAGACACATGTGGCTCACGAGCCGCAGTTTGCCGACCACTGGTATAACCTACACAAAAGCATTTCAGATATTTGAACTAATTCCAAATATCTACTACTGAAATCATATATGTTTTGGTAAATGAAGAAATAAGCTGATGGATGGCATTAGGATGAAAATAGGAAACCGAAGTAAGAAAATATATGTCAATAAAGTAAATAATTTATGATGGGTGCCTACTGTGCTAAAAGCACTACAAACATGAATGTTCACTGAAAAAAATAGGAAGAAAAATATTATTTATTTTAATTCAGCAGACATTTATTTATTTGCAAAAACATTTCAGTGGTATTTAAGTTAAAAACATAATCATTGCCCTCACAATGTTCATAGGTAAAACAAGACAGACAACTTAATAATGATTATTATTGATAAATGCATTGATGGAATCATGGAGAAAATGCTAAAGAAAAGTATAATGTATTATTAATACTTATTGATAAAATCAGTGTTATGGAAAAATCTTTCACAATCAGATTCTACTAAAAGATTCTTATACTGAAAAAAAAAAAAACAGAACAACTTCTTTATAGGAAATACTGCCTTTTATAGTATATTCACCTGTATATTAAACATTCATGCTTTCTGTGACATGAATTCTTTTATATTCTCCCCCATTTTTTATTTTGTTGTATTTTTTATTACTTTGTTCTTTAGTCTGAATGCCATTTTGGGAAAGAGAGGGTTAAAATACTTTCTGCCATTTTGTTACTTATTTTGCAATTTCTTTTATTTTTCAATAAAATGTATTTTAGTTTTTTAAATTTGTTTTTAACCAAGATGGTTTGATTTAAATCTTGGATATCCCACCAAATTAGCTGTTGTACCCTTTAGCAAATAGCTTACCCTTTACCCCTCAGCCTCTGTGGGATGGGGATAAACAATTATATGTGTTAAAATTGTTGTGAGGTTTAAATGACTTAAATTCTCCTATTATTAACATCTAATATCATGGTGATACACTTGTTATAATTAATGAATCAATATTGATACATTATCACTAACTAACTAAAACACACATTTCATTCAGGTTTCTTTAGTTTGCCTAAGATCAGTTTTCTGTTTCAGGATATCAGCCAGACTACATTTATTACATTTAGTTGTTATGTCTCCTTAAACTCATTGCACATTTGAAGAGAAGGTAAGAGTTCCCGTATATCTCCTGGGCCCAAAAACACACACAACACACGCTTCTTACTATTAACATTCCTCATCAGAGTAGTACATATGTTACAAGAGATGAATCTACATTTACACACCATAATCACCTAAATTTCATAGTTTACATTAGTTCATTATTGGTATTATAGGGGTTTAAACAAATGTACAATGATATGTAACCATCATTACTCTATTATTTAGAGTATTTTCACTGCCCTAAATATCCTCTAAGCTTCACCTGTTCACCCTTGCTTCTCCCCACTCCCAACCCCTGAAAACACTGATCTTTTTACTGTCTCCATAATTTTGTTTTTTCCAGAATGTCAGATAGTTCAATTCTCACTGTATATAATCTTTTCAAATCAGCCTTTCTCTCTTAGTAATATGCGTTTAAGGTTTCTCTATGTCCTTTTGTGGCTTGGTAGTTCATTTTTTTTTTTAACTTTATTATCAAAAACTTTTTCAATTACAGTTTGCATTCAACATTATTTTGTACCAAGGGCCCAGTGCACAAATGTGTGCACCTTGAAAGGAACTGTGGGCCTCGAGGCTACGGTGGGTATAGGGGCGGGTCTAGGCCCATCTTCCATGACCCTGCCTGGCCCCTCCCACCATGGTCCCTGGTCCCCTCTTTGCCTCAGCCTGCTCCTGCCGCTGCTTATCCCACACGCTGACGGTGCCGGCCCCACTCACACCCACTGATGGTACAGAGCAAGTGGGGCAGCACCAGCAATGGGTGTGAGTGGGGCTGGCACCATCAGTGGGTGCGAGTTGCAGCAGCTGCCCCGATCGACCCTCAGGAGCAGGGTTAGGTGGAGAAGCCCTCAGGGGTGATCGAGGCCAGCAGCCTCTGCTCACACCCACTAAAGGCACTGAGCGATGGGAGCTCGCACTGGGCATCGGCAGTGGGTGTGAGCGGGGCCCTGGTGCCAGCAGCAGGTGTGAGTGGGGCTGGCGCTGGCAGCAGGTGCAAATGTTGGGCAGCACCACAGTGCACGGGAGTAAAGAATTTCCAATAACCACCAGAGGCTCACCCCAATGATAGCGACTGGTGCCCCACCTTGGTCTGGCACCCCTGCTCACCTGCTCCCCCATCTGGCCATGGCCAACGCGCACCATGTTCTGCATGTGCTCCCTGGTGGACAGCACACATCATAGTGAATGCTTGTTCAGTTGTTCTACCGTTCAGTCTATTTGCATATTAGGATTTCATATATACATATATATGATTGATTTCATGTGTACAGCACAGTGGTTAGACAATCATACACTTTACAAAGTGTTCTCCATGATATCTTCAATACCCAATTGGCACCATACATAGTTATTATAATACTAGAGGCCTGGTGCATGAAAATTCATGCACTGGAGAGGGGTGGTCCCTCAGCCTGGCCTGACCCCTCTCACAGTCCGGGAACCCTCAGGGGCAGGAGGTGACCCAGCGACCAGGGGAAGGAGATGCCCCCATCACACCTCTGTTACTGCCACTGCCGGTAGTGCAAGCCTCGTCCGGCCCTGGTTACCTGAGCCTCAGGCAGCCCTGGGTGGCTTGGGGGCTGAGGGTAATGGGCGCTGCCATCTTGTGACTGTGGGCACCACCAAGTTTGAGGGCATGGCAGTCAATTAGCATATTCCCTCTTTATTAGATAGGACTATTGACTATATTCCCTATGCTGTACTTTACATCCCCATGACTACTTTATAACTACCAATCTGTACTTCATAATCCCTTCACCTTTTACACCCTGTCCCCAACCCGCCCCTCTGGCAACCATCAGTTTGGTCTCTTTAAATGAGTATTTTTGTTTGTTTGTTTTCATATATTATTCTTTCGAGTCCACATATAAGTGTATTGATAGCTCATTTCTAACACTGAATAATATTCCATTGTCAGAGGTACCACAGTTTATTTATCCATTCACCTACTGAAAGACATCTTGATTGCTTCAAAGTTTTGACACTTTTGAATAAAACAGCTATAAATATCCCTGCACACTTGTTTTTATGGGTATAAGTTTTCAACTACTTTAGGTAAATACAAAGGAGAAAAATTACTTAAACATAGGGTTTTATAAGAAACTGCCAAACCCTTTTTCCAAAGTGGCTATACTATTTTGCATTTCAAAAGCAATAAATGGGTTGGACTAGGAAGATGGCTATCAATGGGAAGGCAGGCTGCAAGATAATGTGTGAGTGAGAGAACGAAAGGAGAGTTTGTGGATGTGAGGGAGTGTCTCTTTGTGAGTGAGGGACAGCTATATTCCAAGGGACTGTTGGGGACTGCCGGACCAGGCTCCCCTGAGTTGGCAGCCACTACTGCTGCTGAAATCTCTCCTGGAGAGACCGGCTCTGCCACAGAGACCGTGCCATCTTGAATGGGAGAGTGGCTGTGATCGGAATCCTAGCCTTACCTTCAACTGGGAAGAACTCGAATACCTCCCAGAACCCTACAACCACAACACCCAGGGACCAGCTGCAAACCCACGAACACTGGGTCTCAAGCAGTGCGAATACGCGGACTTGGACGAGCTCTGCACCTTCTCACAGAAAGGTCAGATTTCTCCCAGAGAAAGGTGAGGTCTGCGATCCAGGCTGGAGGGAGAAATATGCACAGTGGGATCTAGAGATAAAGAGGAAGTCTGCGCCCCAAAAAATCCACAGCCATTGGGGTCAGTGGAGCCCGCAAATGTGGAAAGGGGTCCACAGGGCTGCTGGCAGAAGGGAACTATAGAAATCAACCCATAGCTGGGCTAGGCACAGGAAGGCAGCCTGAAGTGCTACCAGTATACTGGTGCACAGTGCCAGGGGAAAAAGACATGCTCAGAGATGCACACAGAGACTCATGCAATCCCAAGGAAAAAGTCATGAGTCCATGCGCTTACTCTGTTTGTTTGTTTTTTTCTCTTTAAATCCTTGCTTTTGATTACTAAGCCCAATGCATAGGATCTTCCTATTAAAAACACTCTCAGATACTACAGGGGAAAGTTGTTTTTGTGGAACCTAAGGATCAGAGCAGGGAGAAATGATAAAAAAACTAGTTCTGGGGCAGTCCATTCCCCCAACCCAGTATTAAGAGCAGCAGGGAAAACAAAATCTAAATACTTGGTAGAGAGGACTTATAGACCTGGATGTCAATACGGAAACACTGCCACCCAGGAGTTAAATCACAAATTGACTCTTGTGTAAATACAACTAAAGACAGGCTGAAAAACAAAGAAATACTGCTTGCTTGAAAACAGGATTGTGGCTTACAACACAGAGGAGCAGTGGAACACAGGGAACTACAATAATGTCCTGACTAACTAACAGGAAACAGGCATGCCAAACAGAACAGTAGAGGAAGTGAATGATCTTCACTACTGCACACTATTTTTAATCTTTTTCTTAAGAAAGGATTTTTTTTCATTTTTTCTCAGTTGATTTTACCTTTTTTATCATTATATTTTTATTTTTAATTAGTATTATTACTATTATTATTTTACCTTTTTTTAAGTTTCATTTCATTTTTTCTTTATTTTATTTTATTTTGGGATAAGTGTTCTACGTTCTATTTACATTTTTCCTTGAGCATCATTTTACTCTATCTCAATTTTACCTTTATGGCAACACTCTATTACTCACTTCTCCCCTTTTGTTGTCCTGTTTCTCTTACCCTATTCCTGCTTTAGATCTTCCCTATACTTTCTTTTTACCCCCTGTTAAAAATTCATCCTACTTGTATATCTAATTTCCGCTCCCCTGTTCCAAGTCCATATACATTTCTTTCTTCTCTTTCTTCACTATCCAAATTTTTTTACTCTCTTCCCTTTTATTTTCTTTTTCTTTTTTTGTTTTTGTTTTATGTTCTATGTTTTATTTTGTTTTGTTTTGCCCTTTCCTTTCTCTCCTATTGTTGTTGTTTGATTGTTGATTAGTTTGAATTTTTGTTTATTTGTTTGTGTGTTTGTTTCTTTTTTTTTGCTTCTGTTTTTCCTCTCCTCACTTGTTATTAGTTATTGTTTGTAGTTTGAATTCATCTCTGGTTGTTTGTTGTTTGCATTTTTTTATTAGTTGTTCTATTGAAGCTTTCTCCCCATAAAATACCTTTTCCCCCTTCTTTTTTATTCTCTTTATTTTTTTCTCTTACATTTTTTCCTTTTCTCAATATCATTTTTTGCACTCTTTTCCCCCCTAATTCTCTTTTCTCTGGTGGTCACCTTTATTTGGGGTTATTAGTATCATGAATACATTTGTGTTCAGTGCCTTGTGTGTTGTGCCTTGTTGTGATGTATTTTGTGCCTTTAAGTCAACGCAGGAGAGAGAGAGCTACATAAACAGACACCTGGAGAGGAGCAATCATGGGAAGACAAAGAATCAGCCCACATACAAAAGAAAAGGAGGCATCACCAGAAAAGGAAGTAAACGAAATGGAGGCAAGCAACCTTCCAGAGAAAGAATTCAGAGAAATGATCATAAGGTGGCTGAAAAGTTTGGAAGACAAATTCAACAATATGTGTAAGAACCAAGAGAAAATGAAGAAGAACCAAGAAGAAGTGAAAAATGACATCGCTGCAATAAAGAACTCAATAGAAAGCATCAACAGTAGACTAGAAGAAGCAGAGGAACACATCAGTCAGCTAGAAGACAAGGTAGGAAAACATACCCAAGCAGAGCAGGATCTAGAAAAAAAAAAAAAAAAAAAAAAAAAAAAACAAAACAGGAGGACAGGAGGAGAGCCTAAGGCAGTGGTGAGCAAACTCCGGCTCGCGAGCCACATATGGCTCGTGAGCCACAGTGTGCCGCTCTGTTGTCTAATGAGTTTGCCAACCACTGACCTAGACCAGGGGTGGGCAAACTTTTTGACTCAAGGGCCACAATGGGTTCTTAAACTGGACCGGAGGGCCGAAACAAAAGCATGGATGGAGTGTTTGTGTGAACTAATATAAATTCAAAGTAAAGGAGCGGAGGGGAGAGCAAGAGAACCCTCCACTCTTTCGGCTCCGCAGGCCGAATAGAACAGCCGAATGGGCCAGATCCGGCAAGCGGGCCGTAGTTTGCCCATGGCTGGACCTAGACTCTCGATTCCAATAATTAGAGGCTGTTGTTGTTCCTTGTGATAAAGCCCCTGTCCCAGTGGTGGGCAAACTCATTAGTCAACAGAGCGGCAAACCACAGCTCACGAGCCACATGTGGCTCGGGAGCCGTGGTTTTCCAACCACTGGCCTAAGGGAACTTTGGGACAACACATAACAAAACAACATTCGCATAATATAGGTGCCGGAAGGAGAGAAAACTGAGCAAGGAATAGAAAACCTGTTTGAAAAAATAATTACAGAAAACTCCCTGATATAGGGAAGAAGAAAAAATGCACACAAGTCCAAGAAGCTCACAAAGTCCCAAACAAGATGAACCCAAAAAGACCGATGCCAGGCACATTATAATTAAATTGGCAAACACCAACAACAAAGTAAGAATCTTAAAAGCAGCCAGAGAGAGACAGAAAGTTAACTAAAAAGGATTCCCCATCAGACAAGCAACTGATTTCTCAACAGAAACACATCAGGCCAGAAGGGCATGGAATGAAATATACAAAGTCATGCAAAAGAAGGGTCTGAATCCAAGAATACTGTATGCAGCAAAGTTATCAATCAAAATTGAGGGTGGAATCAGGAGCTTCACAGACAAAAAAGGACTAAGGGAGTTTATTGCCACCAAATCAGCAATGCAAGAAATGCTAAAGGATCTGCTGTAAAAATAAGAAATAGGAAGCAAAAAAGGAACAAAGGCATAAAGAATAAAAACGGCGACAAACAAGTACCTATCAATAATAACTTTAAATGTAAATGGATTAAATGCACCAATCAAAGACTTAGGGTAGCTGAGTGGATAAAAAAAAAAGAAAAAAAGAATCATATATCTTCTGTCTATAGGAAACCCTTCACACAGACTGATGGTGAAGGGATGGAAAAAGGTTTTTCAGGTGAATGGAAATGAAAAAAAGCTAGGGTAGCAATACCTATATCTGACAAATTAGACCTCAAAGTGAAGTCCATAACAAGAAGTAAGGAAGGTCACTTCATAATACCAAAGGGAGCAATCCAACAAGAAGAAATAACTCTGGTAAACATATACCCAACCAATACAGGAGCACCCAAATAAATTAAAAAAAAAAAAAAAAAAAAAAACTTCTGGAGGATATCATGGGAGAGATTGACAGCAATACAGTCATACTAGGGGCCTTTAATACCCCACTAAATTTTCTAAACAAAAAATCAGCAAAGAAACATCAATCCTAAATGACTCATTAGATCAGTTGGAAGTAATTGACATCTTCAGAACATTTCACCCCAAAGCCACAGAATATACATTCTTCTCAAGTGCACATGGGTCATTTTCAAAGATAGACCATATATTGGGACACAGGCAAAATCTCTTCAAATTCAAAAAGATAGAAATCATATCAAGCATCTTCTCAGATCACAATGGCATAAAACTGAAAATCAACTACAATAAAAACAATTTAAAAAATCAAACACCTGGAGGCTAAATAGCATGCCATTAAACAATGATTGGGTTACCAAAGAGATCAAAGAAGAAATAATAAGCATCAGGCAACAAATGACAATGAAAACAAAACAACTCAAAATCTTTGGGACACAGTGAAAGCAGTCTTGAGAGGGAAGTTCATAGCTCTACAGGCCAACCTCAAAAAATAAGAAACAATGGTAATAAACTATCTAACCCTACAACTCAAGAATTAGAAAGAGAGCAACAAGAAAAGGCCAGCATAATCAGAAGGAAGGAAATAATAAAGATCAGAGTGGAGATAAACGACATAGAGACTAAAAAAAAATACAAAAGATCAACAAAACAAGGAGCTGGTTCTTTGAAAGGATAAACAAGATTGACGAACCTCTAGCCAGGCTCACCAAGAAGCAAAGAGAGAGGACCTAATAAACAAAAATCAGAAATGAAAGAGGTGAAGAAACCACCAAATCCCACAGAAATGCAAACAATCATGAAAAAATACTATGTACGACTCTATTCCAACAAAATGGACAACCTAGATGAAATGGACATATTCTTAGAAAAATACAAGCTCCCAAAACTCAATCAAGAAGAATTGAAAAAGCTGAATAGGCCAATAAAATAACTACCAAACCAATTGAAGCAGTGATCAAAATCTTCCAGCAAACAAAAGCCCTGATCCAGAAGGATTTATAGGGGAGTTCTACCAAGCATTCAAAGAAGAACTAAAACCTATCCTCAGACTATTGCAAAACATTCCAGAGTAAGGAACACTTCCAAGCTCTTTCTATGAACCCAGCATTACCCAAATCCCCAAACCAGATGAAGACACCACAGAAAAAAAGAACTACAGGCCAATATCCTTGATGAACATAGATGCTAAAATCCTCAACAAAATTCTAGCCAATTGGATTTAGCAATACATTAGCAAGATCATACACCATTATGAAGTGAGATTTATTCCAGGGATGCAAGGATGGTTCAATATCCACAAATCAATAAATGTGGTACATCACCTAAACAAACTGAGAGACAAAAATCACATAATCATATCAACTGATGTAGAAAAAGCATTTGACAAAATCCAACACCTTTTCTTGATAAAAACTCTCAGCAAAGTGGGAATAGAGGGATCATACCTCAACATAATGAAAACCTTATATGACAAACCTACAGCCAACATCATACTCAATGGGCAAAAAGTAAAACCATTTCCCCTAAGAACAAGAACAAGACAAGGATGCCTACTTTCACCACTCCTGTTCGACATAGTACTAGAAGTGCTAGCCATAGCGATCAGATAAGAAGAAATAAAAGTCATCCAAATTGGAAAAAAAGTAGTAAAACTATCCTTATTTGCAGATGATATGATACTATACATAGAAAACCCCAGAGACTCCATCAAAAAAGTACTAGACCTAATAAATGAACTTGACAATGTAACAGGATACAAAATTAACACCCAGAAATCAATGGCATTTTATACACCATGATGAACTCATAGATAGAGAAATGAAAAAAAAAAAAAAGAATCCCATTTACCATTGCAACAATAAAATTAAGATACCAAGGAATAATCTCAACTAAGGACGTAAAAGACCTGTACTCAGAAAACTACAGGACATTGAAAAAAGTGATAGAGGAAGACAAAAACAAATGGAAGACCATACCATGCTCATGGATTGGTAGAATCAACATCATCAAAATGTCCATACTACCCAAAGTAATCTACAGATTCAATGCAATCCCTGTTAAAATACCAATGGCATACTTCAAAGATCTAGAACAAACTCTCCAAAAATTGATCTGGAATAAATAAAGACCCCGAATAGCCACAGTTATCCTGAGAAAGAAGAACAAATTTGGAGGGATAGAGTTACCAGATATCAAGCTATGTTACCGAGCCACAGTTCTCAAAATTGCCTAGTACTGGCACAAGAACAGACATATGGACCAATGGTACCCAATAGAGAACCCAGAAATTGACCCAAGCCATTATGCTCAATTAATATTTGACAGAGGAGGCAAGAGCATACAATGGAGTCAAAACAGTCTCTTTAATAAATGGTGCTGAGAAATTTGGACAGATACATACAAAAAAAAAATGAAACTAGATCACCAACTTACACCATACACAAAAACAAACTCAAAATGGCTAAAGGACTTGAATGTAAGTCAGGAAACCATAAAAATCCCACAAAACTCCATAGGCAGCAAAATTGCAGATATATGTTATAGCAATTTCTTTACAGACACAGCTCCTAGGGCAAGAGAGGCTAAGGATAAAATAAACAAAAGGGACTACATTAAAATAAAAAGGTTCTGCACAGCAAAATAACCATACAAAACAACAAGAAATCCCACTGCATGGGAGAACACATTTGCCAATGATATTTCAGATAAAGGTTTAAACTCCAAAATTTATAGAGAACTCATACAACTTAACAAAAGGAAGATAAACGATCCAATCAAAAAATGGGCAAAGGATCTAAGTAGACTTCCAAAGAAGACATACAGAAGGCCCAGAGACATATGAAAACATGCTCAAAATCACTAATCATCTGAGAGATACAAATAAAAACAACAATGAGATACCATCTCACACCTGTCAGGATGGCTATCATCAACAAATCAGCAAATGACAAGTGTTGGCGAGGATGCGGAGAAAAAGGAATCCTCTTGCACTGCTGGTGGGAATGCAGACTGGTGCAGCCACTGTGGAGAACAATAGGGAGTTTCCTCAAAAATTTGAGAATGGAATTCCCATTTGACTCAGTAATCCCACTCCTAGGACTATATCCCAAGAAACTAGAAACACCAATTAGAAAGGATATATGCACCCCTATGTTCATAGCAGCACAATTTACGATAGCTAAGATTTGGAAACAGCCTAAGTGCCCATCAGCAGATGAGTGGATTAAAAAACAGTGGTACATCTACACAATGGAATACTATGCTGCTATAAAAAAGAAGGAACTTTAACCATTTGCATCACCATGCATGGAACTGGGGAGCATTATGCTAAGTGAAATAAGTTAGTCGGAGAAAGATAAATATCACATGATCTCACTCAATTGTGGGATATAATGATCAACATAATTTGATGAACGAGAATAGATCCAGAGATAAATGGTAGGGGAGGGAGGGAGGTTAGAGAGCAACCAAAGGACTTGTATGCAAGCATGTACACTAATAAAAGAGAAAGATGCAAATTGACCATCACTTCTTGACACCCACCAGCCAATCAGGAGTGAGTATACAAATTAACCTGACAAAGATGGTGGGTTAATTTGCATATGCAGGCACAGAGAGGATGGGGCGGGGCTGCCGCTTGTGTGCATGTGGTGCCAAGCAGCCTGGGTCCCCGGGACGGGTGTCCTCATTACCCAGGCCACTCTGAGCCCATAGGGCCAAGTGCAGGCGCCAAGCAGCTGGGGGCAGGGTGGGAACACCCCTGGGACCCAGGCTCTCCTAGCTGGCACATGTGCGAGCAGCCAGGGGTGGGGCAGGAACGTCCCCCATAGTGAGCGAGCAGACAGCAGGGCCCTGCTTGCCCCTGACCCTGGCTGTGAAGGGCAAGCAGGCCCCCACAGAGAGCAGACACCAGGGCCTGCAGTGGCGTCAATCAGGCAGGTCCGCAGAGAGCACCGAACCACAGGGAGCAGGCCTAAGCCATCAGTGGAACATCCCCTGAGGGCTCCCAGATTGGAGAGGGTGCAGGTTGGGCTGAGGGTGTCCCCCTCCCCCCCCCCCCCCCGTGCACGAATTTCATGCACCGGGCCCCTAGTATTAGCATAACCAATGGACACAGACACTGGAGTGGTGGGGGCTTGCCCAGGGTGAGAATGACGGGGGCTTGGGGGTGTCAATTGGGGAAAAAGGAGACATAAGTAAAACTTTAAACAATAAAAAAAAAGCAATAAATGTAAATTCCTATCAAACCACATCTTCTCCAGCTTTTGGTATTGTTAGTGTTCAGGATTTTGGCTAGTCTAATAGGTGTTTAGTGGTATTTCTTTGTTTTAATTTACAATTTTCTCAACATATGATGTTACACATACTTATTTTCTATTTGCATTTATTCTTTGATGAGGTGTCTGTTCAGTTATTTTCCCATTTTAAAATCATGTTATTTGTTTTCTTCTTTCTGAGTTACCCTTTGAGACAGCATGGAGGGACCTGGAGAGTATCATGCTGAGCAAAATAAGCCAGTCAGAGAAAGACAAGTAGAACATGATCTCACTTATATGTGGAATCTAATGAACAAAATAAACTGATGAACAAAATAGATCCAGAGATATTGAAGCATACAACAGACTGACTGATGTATTTCAGAGGGAAGGGGGTATTGAAAGTAATTAACTAAAAGAACTTATATGCATAATCCATGGACACAGAAATTGTCAGGTTAAGGTCTGGGGAGGGTGTGAGAGTGGGGTGGAGAGGGTCAACAGGGGGAAAAAAGTGCGAAATCAATAAAGATAAATTTAAAAAATAAATTAATAAAATAAAATAATAAAATAAAAATATTTTTTAAAAGTTATTTGTATATTAGAGTAGTAGTCTTTTGCAAATATTTTCTCTCATTTGGTGTTTGTCTTTTATTCCTTCTCATACATTGCTATATTCTTTGTTTAATGTTTTCTTTTGTTTTAGAATTTTATGTATTTATTCATCAGTGGTATTGGAGTATATTTTTTCTTCTGTGTTATTCTTCTATACTTTATTTTCTATATTAAATAAAGTTTGTTTTTCTCTCTTCTACAATTTTCTTCAAAAATTTACCTGTGATTGGGATTACTGTCCCATGAATGTTTGCTAGAATTCATATATAAATCAGCTGAATGTGATACACTTTTTATAAAGAATTTTAAAACTAAAAATTAATTTGTTCATTATTATAAAACTTTCATATATTCTACTTATTTATGAGAGCACTTATGTATTTACTTTAATTTTAGTAATTCATGTATTTCACATTTACTTTTTAGTTAATTCCATAAAGTTTTAAAATAACATGTTTTTTATCATTGTCATTTCTATTTCATTTTTGGTTAGGTGTCTGTATATCTGCTTAATAGTGTCTGTTTTCTCTTAGTTATTATTTCATCAGTTCTGCTAATATCTGTTTAATATTTTAGGCTTTTCAAAAAAACAACAGATTTTTGTATTCTTTACTCTTTTTACTCTTTCTTCTTTTCTATGTCTTTAATTCCTATTCATACCTGCATTAATTTCTTTTTTATAGTTAGTTAAGATTTAGTTGGACCGTTTTTATAATTCTTAAGTTGAGTTAATGTAACTTCCTGATTTCTGCCTTATTTTTCCATAGCATTTAAGACTATAAAATTCCCTCTAATCTTCTTGAGCTGTATTCTACAAATTTGACTTCAATAATGTTTTTACAGTTTTAATTGACTTATTTTGTCATATTAATTTGTACTGTATTTTATCTCTTCTTTTTGTATATTTGTGTTGAGTGCATTTCTTTCACTTTTTTTGCATTTTAAAAACAAATGATAACACTACTTTATTTTCTTTGGTTGTTTGTTACTGTCATAAAATTTCTCTCTCTCCGACATGTTGGGACGTTTATATTTCATTAATACTGTTTTTAAATTTTTCTTAATTGTGCTTTATAGAAATGCTAATTGTCACTTTTATATTCATAAAACATTGTTCAATATAATTAGTTTATTTCTGAATAGTACAAGGATGTTAGAATTTATTAACTTTGCCTCACACCACCCTCCTCACACCACCCTCCTCCCACCACCCACACATTACAATCCTCTATTTTAGTTTGAAACTCAAAAATTACTCTATTATACAAATGAGTGAATATATACTTTACCTCAATCTTCCCTCAAAACTGTGAGTTCCTTATGCGAATATACTGTTTTGTTTATTTCTATAGCTCAGCAACTAACACAATGCTTCTAATTATAATTAATGATTGATAAATATTTCAATAACATGTGGCAGATAAATATAATTATGACTTGGTTGTTTTAATTCTCTCCCATTCATACTATATTAGGATGTAAACAGAGTTGACCTGGAATGATTTCTTAAGTATATAAATATACAATATATTTTTTAATTTCTTTATTAATTAAGGTATTACATATATGTCCTTATCCCCCCATTATCCCCCATGCCCCCACTCATGCCCTCACCCCCCTGTTGTCTGTGTCCATTGGTTAGGCTTATATGCATGCATACAAGTCCTTTGGTTGATCTCTCCCCCTTACCCACACACTCCCCTACCATCCCTCTAAGATTTGATGGCCTGATGGATGTTTCTCTGTCTATGGATCTGTTTTTATTCATCAGTATATATTGTTCATTATATTCCATAAATGAGTGAGATCATGTGATATTTATCTTTCTCTGAGTGGCTTATTTCACTTAGCATAATGCTCTCCAGTTCCATCTATGCTGTTGCAAATGGTAGGAACTCCTTCTTTTTTACTGCAGTTTAGTATTCCATTGTGTAGATGTACCACAGTTTTCTAATCCACTCATCTGCTGATGGGCACTTATCCAAATCTTAGCTATGGTGAATTGTGCTGCTAGGAACATAGGGGTGCATATATCCTTTCTAATTGGTGTTTCTAGTTTCTTGGGATATATTCCTAGAAGTGTGATCACTGGGTCAAATAGGAGTGCCATTTTTTGTTTTTTGAGGAAACTCCATACTGTTCTCCACAGTGGCTGTACCAATCTGCATAACCACCAGCAGTGCAGGAGGGCTCCTTTTTCTCTGCATCCTTGCAAGCACTTGTCATTTGTTGATTTGTTGATGATAGCCATTCTGACTGGCATGAGATAGTACTGCATTGTCATTTTTATAATCATCTCTCAGATGATTAGTGACTTTGAGCATGTTTTCATATGTCTCTTGGCCTTCCTTCTGTCTTCTTTTGGAAAGTATCTATTTATGTCCATTGCCCATTTTTTGATTGGGTTGTTTATCTTCCTTTTGTTCAATTGTATGAGTTCCCTATAAATGTTGGAGATTAAACCCTTATGGGTGATAACATTGGCAAATATGTTCTCCCATACAGTGGGCTTTCTTGTTGTTTTGTTGATGGTTTCTTTTGCTGTGAAAAAGCTTTTTATTTTGATGTAGTCCCATTTGTTAATTTTTTCCTTAGTTTCCATTGCCCTAGGAGCAGTATCAGTGAAGAAATTGCTTCTGCATATGTCTGAGATTTTGTTGCCTTTGGATTCCTCTAGTATTTTTATGGTTTCCCATCTTATGTTTAAGTCCTTTATCCATTTTGAGTTTATTTTTGTGTATGGTGTAAATTGGTGGTCTAGTTTCATTTTTTTTTTGCATGTATCTGTCCAATTTTCCCAACACCATTTATTGAAGAGACTTGATTCCATTGTATGTTCATGCCTCCTTTGTTGAATATTAATTGAGCATAGTGGCTTGGGTAGATTTCTGGGTTTTCTATTCTATTGCATTGATCTATAAATATACAATATTTTTAAGCATATTGTTTCACAGCAATAAAATAGAGAAGTACTAGCTAAATTTTTAATTCTCTAGAACCTTAAGCCAAAGAGGTGTCATAGTTAAAATTATTTTAGCCCATGTAAAGCTTTATAAGAAAATATCTTCTCTTCCTCATTGCTCACATGTGACCTGGTCAAACATCTCATAACAGCTTCTTTTTATGTATTTGCCTCTTAACTTTAATGAAATTGCCTGTAATAAATGTTGAATCTCTATTTACATTTCTTTTTTCAATGTAGGCACACTCTCTAGGCAAGCATTAGAATTGGTGATGAAACAGGAATTTTAGGGGAATATAAGCAGGCTTAGGGAGTTTTTAGAATTGGGGTCCATGGAAAAACACAGGGCTACAGACTGGGAGAAGGTACATTTCCATAACACAAGGAAGCCAGGTGCAGTTACATTTCCATAAGACAAGGGAATTGGAAAAAGGTCTATATTTACAAAATAAAGAAGGAGGAAGAAAGCCCACAGGGAATAGGAGGACAATGAGGGAGGAGGGCCCCAGGAGTTATTATAGTAACCAATTCAAATGGGAATATTGACCAATCAGAGGGGATATCATGACACAGGGACTGCAGCCTCTATAAGCCATGGGAACAGGAAGTTGGTGGGATCCTTTCCCCCTCCCCACATGGGAGTCCATTCTGTTGGACTCTTTCCCCCTCCCCATGTGGGAGTCTGTACTTGTTCTTCAATAAATCTCCACCTTTGCTATACTAACCTCTGTCCGTGGATTCATTCTTCGACTCCGATGGACAAAGAATCCAAGTTCCAGTCCAAAAATTCCATATCAGTGATGGAGCTACATATTTATTTATTTTTACATTGCAAACTATTATAACGGCAAACCATTATAATAGATACAATAAAATATTTATTATAGGAAAATACGTGTTTATAATGGAGAAAAGTTTATACATTGTTATAATAAGCAAATAATTATAAGAGAGCTATACCTCTAACAATAAGTAGAATATAATATTCAAAGAAAATGAGATAGATTCTTTAAAGCAGTTAGAGTAGAAAGAAAATGGGTCAGGTTAAAGAATATTCATCAGTATTTAGAGTTGATGGAAATAAAACGTGGAGAAAACAAAGGTAGAACTTAAGTTGGAAAAGATACATAATTAAATCAAGAAGAAAATTACTACAGTAAAATCTTTAATTTTTATAAATTTACTTATAACCTGAATTTTTTCAAACATTTTAAGGAAATGGAAGCTTTATCTGCTCACTAAAAGAAAACAGTAAATACCTAAAGCTATTGTTTCAAGCACTAATATTAAAGCAATAGAGTGGGCCTGTACATTTTTCACAGGCATATTACCTTCCCCAACTAGCCAAACTACCTACACACACACACACACACACACACACACACACACACACACACTTGCACAGACTTTTATTTTTCTCCTGTTTGTCTTTATCCTGAACTAATCTATTAAAAAGAGGAAATTAAGTAGTAGCAGTGGAAAATACCAATTTAAAGTTATTAATCCTAATTTAGACACTAATTTTATTAACTGTTAACCATCTTTATCTCTTTTTGATTTACCAATATCCTCAATATTCAGTGGTATTTATCTATTGAGAAGGGTCTGATGTGGAATGAAGATTGTTCTCACATAATAGAAATAATTTTCTCACCAAGCCATCTTCCCTGGCTCAGTGATAGTTTGTACTAAAGCATCAGTTTATAAACTTTTACATCTCATGCTATACATAAACTAATAACTAAAATTCTGTGGCACACCAAAAAATACATAATATTTTTTGCCAATCTGAAAAAAATAGGTATAAATTTGATTCACTCACACAGGACAGTTATTGTTGTGTTAGCTGTTGTCATTTTTAATTTGTCAATCTAAGGCAAAAGAGGTCAGGTACTGCATGTTTAAAAATTCTTGTGTCACAGTGGTTGAAAATCAATATACTATAGGAATAGCATTGCTTCTATCTAATTTTCAAAAAGGGGCCCACATGTGCAAGCAGCAGCCTTATTTGCTAATGAATAAATTCTGTCTAATATAGAATTTATTTATGGAATAAAACTATAATTGTGAGTTTAAAACTCTGTTTGATAGTCCTCTCTATATATCTTTATAGTTTAGTGGTTAATTTCACCCATGATATTCAAATGCAACTAGGAACCAGACATTGTTCTAGGCACAGCAGATATCTTAATTATAAATAGGTTAAACAATCCAGTTTCCTTGGTGTTTAGATTGATACTTAGAAGGGAACAGAAATAATTCTATGGTGTGGATCAGTACCAAACACTCTTTTATATATCTTAAATAATTTAATTACGCTGTAATCTTTTGAGTCTGGCACTCTATAGCCCCCATCTTGCCAACAGGAAACTGAAGCATAGAGAGATCAAGTAACTTGGCAAGTGTGGTGAAATAGTAAATGACAATATCAGGATTTAAATCCAAGCATTCTGATTATTCAAAACTTGCTTCTATAGTAGTATGTTATCTCTGAGATTCCATTAATTTGAAACCTGATAGAAATAATGGAATCTTAAAAATTAATTAAATAAATTTTTAACAAAGGTCTTAAAAATTAATCACTCAAAATAGCATGATGCTATCAATAGTCACATAAAAAGAATTTGACATAATCCAACATCCATTTGTGATAAAAATTGTCAGTAAGCCAGAAATAAAGGGGAATTCCTCAACTTGATAAAAGAAATGTACAGAATATCTACAGGTAACATCATACTTATTAGTGAGAAGTTATCCAACTAAGATCGGGAACAAAATAAGGATGTCCCTTCTCACCACTGCTTTTCAACATCCAGCAACATTTTGAAAATGTAAGAAAACAAAACTTATACAAGTTATAGACAGGGAGGATATATTTTCAAAAGACATATCTGATAAAGGACTCACAAAATATTTTTTTAAAATCCTTAAAACTGCCCTAGCTGGTTTGTTTCAGTGGATAGAGTGTCAGCCTGTGGGATGAAGGGTCCTGGGTTCAATTCCAGTCAAGGGCACATGCCCTGGTTGTTGGCTTGATCCCCAGTGGTGGACATACAGGAGGCAGCTGATCAATGGTTCTCTCTCATTGTTGATGTTTCTCTCTCTTTCTCCTTTCCCTCTCCCTTCCTCTCCAAAATCAATAAAAATATATCCTATCTAATAAAAGAGTAATATACAAATTAACCATCACTATGCTACACCCACAAGCCACGCCCACCAGCCAATCAGGAGCAAGTATGCAAATTAACCCAACCAAGATGGTTGTGGCCATGGAGTGAGCAGGAGGCTTGGGTTTCTCCGGCAATGGAGGAAACGAAGCTTTCCGCACACCCTGGCAGGCCCAGGCCTCCACTCAATGCTACAAAGTTTCAATTATAGAAGATAAATCCCAACAGAAATGGCTGCAGCTGCAGAGCAAGCAGGAGGCTTGGCTCTGCTCAAGGCTACAAAGTTTCAAATAAATCCCAGATACCAGGGTCTCTGCTTGGGTCGCTGGGGGGTGTGGCCGGCCTGCAAACCACCACAGGCCCCTCGCCCAGGCCGCCCCACACCCCAAGAGAACCCCACCCTGATCCGGGACACCCCTCAGGGCAAACCAGCCAGCCCCCACCCATGCACCAGGCCTCTATTCCATCTAATAAAAGAGTAATATGCAAATTGATCATCACTCCAACACACAAGATGACTGCCCCCATGTGGTCAAAGATGGCTGCCCCGATGTGGACACAAGATGGCTGCCACAAGATGGCCAGCAGGGGAGGGCAGTTGGGAGGGACCAGGCCTGCAAGAGAGGGCAGTTGGGGGTGACCAGGCTGGCAGAGGAGGGAAGTTGGGGGCGACTGGGCCTGCAGGAAAAGGCAGTTGTGGGGGACCCAGGGCTGCAGGGGAGGGAAGTTAGGGGCAATCAGGCTGGCAGGGGAGCAGTTAGGCATCAATCAGGCTGGCAGGGGAGTGGTTAGGGGGTGATCAGGCTGGCAGGCAGAAGTGGTTAGGGGCAATCAGGAAGGCAGGCAGGTGAGCAGTTGGGAGCCAGCAGTCCTGGATTGAGAGGGATGTCCGACTGCCCGTTTAAGCCCGATCCTACTGGGATCGGGCTTAAACGGGCAGTCGGACATCCCTTGAGGGTTCCCAGATTGGAGAGTGTGCAGGCTGGGCTGAGGGACACCCCCCCCCCCGGTGCACGAATTTCGTGCACTGGGCCTCTAGTTTAAAAAATAAAAAGCCGTAAAACTCAGCAATCATTAAACAAACACCTGGATTTAAAAATGGGCCAAAATCCTTAACAAATACTTCATCAAAGAAGATGACACATCCATATATAACCAACATGCTCCACATTATTTGTCATGAGAAAAATGCAAATGAAAGCCACAAAAATACCTCTACAAACTCATTGGAAGGGCCCAAATCTAGAATATTGGCAAAACCCAATGCTGGAAAGGATATGGAGCAACAGGACAATGTTTTCCATTGTTGGTTGAAATGCAAAATGGTATCACTACTTTGAGATGAGTGGATAAAAACAAACAAACAAACAAACAAAAAAAAAACACAGCAGTGCATTTACACAATAGAATACTATGCAGCTGTAAAAAAAAAAAAAAAGAAATTCTCTTTGAGATAGCATGGTGGGACCTGGAGAGTATTATGCTAAGCAAAATTTCCCAGTCAGAGAAAGACAAGTATCATATGATCTCACTTACATGGAATGTAATGAACACTATAAACTGATGAACAAAATAGATCAAGAGTCATAGAATCATGGAACAGACTGACAAATCTCATAGGGAAAAGGAGCTGGAAGAGATTAACCAAATAAGCTATGTGCATATATGCGTAACCTATGCAAACAAATGATAGTGCAGTGAATGCCTGAGGGGTGGCTGGTAGTGGGTAGAGGGGGTCAGTGGGGGGACATGATACATCTGTAATACTTTCAACAATAAAGATATTTTTTTTTTAAAGAAAAGAGTTTGGCAGTTTCTTTCTAAATGAAACATACTCTTACCATATGATTCAGAAATTGTGCTCATTGATATTTATATATACACACAATCCTGCACATGGATATTTATAGCAGCTTTGTTCATAACTGTCAAAACTTGGAAGCAATCAAGATGTCCCCCAGTAGGTGAATGGGTAAATAAAGTGGTACATCAGAGGATGGAATATTATTCAGTGTAACAAATATATCAGTCATCAGGTCATGAAAAGTTATAAAGGAACCTTAAATGCATATTACCGTGTGAAAGAAACCAATCTCAAAAGGCTACATACCATATAATACCAACTATATGTTCAGGAAAAGACAAATTATGGAAATAATAAAAAGATGGTTTTAGTGGTTGCTAGGAGTTAGGGGGTAATGAGAAACAAATAGAGTTCAAAGGATTTTTCGGGCAATGGAGATGTTGCAGAATAGAGCTAGTTAGGTATTAACAAAGGAAGGGAGAAAATGGAATCAGACATTAAGCCTGATTAACTAGCAAGCTGTAGCTTCACAGGCTCCCTGTGGGACAGAGCATCCTCGACCAAAGGGATTTAACCCCAGAGCAGGCAGAAAAGACCAGTTTACTATGCTCTCCCATTAGCTCAGTTACTGGGAGATGGAGGCAAGAAGCTGGGAGAACTTACTGGAAGAGGTGGGAATAGAAAATAGTCTGAAGGATGGGATAAGAGGCAAAAATCTGGCATTTATTGTCCACTGATTATGTGCCAGACATTTGATTCCTTAATTGCAATGCATATTCATAATAATACTATTAGGTTGTTGGTTATTATTTTTCATTTGCAAAGTGTTTAAACTGAGACTCAGCAGAGTAAAATCTTGCCAATGAGACCCAATTCATAAAGCAGAGAGCCAGAGTTCAAAGAGAAGCTGTTTGTATTCAATACTCATTTTTCCCCATAGATATTATAACTTAGTTATTTGGGAAATGAGGGAGACAAAAAAAAATCAGACAGACATGAAATAATTAGAAAACCAATCTACTCATTAATTGCTCTGGAAGTCACTGAAGGGAAGCATAGAATCCCGGTGATTGAGGGAATCGGTTGTCTCTTGGGCATCACCTCTCTCCCTCTCAGTCTCACCTCTAATGTCTCCCTGAAGCCAGCTGAGAGGAATTCAGAAAGGCATTGGCCATCTCAATACAGGTGTAACCTGACAGCTTGGAATGTTATCCAAGATTCAGAGGTTGAGGTGGAAAAGGCCTGGGACTTGAGGGAACCCTAGGCAGAAACGTAGTGGAATTGTTTGGAATCCATGCCCTTAAGTACAACATTTGGTCAGAGCAGTTTGGGACTGGTATGTAAATTCTTTAATTTTTTTTTTTCACCTAGGCACACATTTTACAGGAAATCTTACATGGTTTGAGGGATTAAAGAAACAATAACCCAAAAACAGATGGCCAGCTCCATATTCTACCTGATCTTTAGTCCTGTATCCTAGGGTCACAATCTCAAATACACTATTCAGGCATAGGCCTTTTTTACCCTCCAGCTTCTCCTTTAAAGGAAAGTAAAAAAGAATAGAATAAAATAAACAACCCATCTTCTAGACAACAGTTCCACCTAGATATCAATGCTCATATCTAATCTTTACCATACTCTTTGTGACTGCCTGGAGAATGTCGCAACACTCACAGTGAATGAGGTTTTTTTTCTTGCACATTGCTTTTGATTTCATCATTAATATATTAAACTGATGTCTTCTCCCTTTAGATTCCATCAACATGTCTACTTACTGCTTCGTGGGCATGCAGTAGAATTCTAATATTTCTATTATGTGAGAGATATAATCAAAGTTTTGCTCTATTATATTTAATCATCCAACATTTAAACTAACATATATTGAGAACATTCTATCCTATATAATAAGAAGCTAATATGCAAATTGACCAAACGGCGGAACAACCAGTCGCTATGACTCGCACTGACCACCAGGGGGCAGGCGCTCAATGCAGGAGCTTCCCCTGGTGGTCAGTGTGCTCCTACAGGGGAGCGCCACTCAGTCAGAAGCCGGACTCATGGCTGGCGAGCGCAGTGGTGGTGGCAGAGCCTCTCCCACCTCCACATCAGTCGGACATCCCCTGAGGGCTCCCAGACCGTGCAGAGGGTGCAGACTGTGCTGAGGGACCTCCCCACCCCTAGGAGTACACAAATTTCATGCACTGGGCCTCTAGTTTGGTAAATAAAAGATTTTAATGGTACCCAATAAGACAAATATAGCATTCCTCTTCAGGGAACTAACAATGTGAGGGATGGGTAACATAAACTGACAAATAATATCCATGAGTAATCTATATATATAAAAAGCCAGCGACTGGAATGTCGTAACGACCAGAACAATCAGTTGCTATGAACTGGCCGATTGGGGGGGGTGGGGCTGGCTGGCCAACCTCCCTAGGCCCCTCACCCCAGCTGGCCCTGCCCCTGATTGCCTCTCCCACCCCAATTGAAGGTGGGGTGGCTGGCCCCTCCCCCCAGCCAGCCCCACCCCTGATCACCTCCCCACTCCAATAGGGGGCAGGGCCAGATGGCCAAACTCCTGCAGCCCCTCCCCCAAGCTGGCCTCACCCCCAATCGGCACCCCCACTCTGATCAAGGGCAGGGACGGCTGGCCAACTGCCTGAAGCCCCTCCCCCCAGCTACCCCCCCCAATCGGGGGTGGGGCTGGCCAGCCAATCTCCCATGGCCCCTCCCCCAGCCACTGACCCCTGATCAGATCCCCCACCCCATTTGGGGGCAGGGCCTGCCAGCCAATTGCCTGCAGCCCCTCCCCCCAGCCAGCCTGGCTCAAATCTGCCCCAATTGGGGTCAGCTGGACCTCACCCTTGCACAAATTCATGCACTGGGCCTCTAGTTATAATAGAACACAGTGAAAGTCCTGTGAGATTATTCAGAAAGATGTGAACAACTTCATGAAGTTGGGAAAAACAAGGCAAGAAGAATGGATATAAAGAAGAAAGGAGTGAAAGGAGGGAAGAAAAGAAATAGAAAGAAGGATTGGAAGGATAAAATAAAGTGTGAAAATAAAAGGTCAAGTGCTTTAGAAAAAGTAAGAGGAAGAGAATGGAAAATGTAGGATGATAATGTAGAATAGAATATAGTATGAATTAATTGCCTTGGTGAAATATCACTAAAAATTATTTCAGATATCATTTAAGTCTTAAATGTGATCACTTTATTAGTGAGGGCTGCAGGTATAACTATATTGGATTGGGAGAAGAAGGGAGGTCTATAATGCGAATCTTGAGGGACAGAATCAATGAAAGCTTTCTATTTTCAAAAATCAAATAAAGCCTGTGGTCAACATAAAGTACAAATAAGGACTTGCTTTAGTTATTCTTGATGTTTTTTGCTAAAGTGTTTTAACTTGTTAATTATTAATAGCATACACATGCCTATGAAGGGAGCATCTATGAAAGGATAAATAAGAAAGGGGATGCACAAGAAATACTTGCCTATGTGAAGGGCAACTGGCAGATGAGGGATAATAACGGGGGTGGGGGGGGGGCCTTTTCACAAAATAACTTTTAAACACTATTGGATATTTACCAATGAAAATGATAAATAGATAAGTTTATAAATACTGTTTATTTTTCAGTGTTTTAGATAGAGATATATAATTTAAACACTTTTTTTTTTTTTTTTTTTTTTTTTTTTTTTTTTTAATGAGCTTGTTTACTTTCTTAGCTACTGGGTCTTTGAAAGCATTTTCCTGTTGCTATGGCAAGAGACTTGTTATGTCAGTGGCAACCAATAACTTGATCTACTCTCCTATGTCGGAACAGCAAGAGGTGTCTTAGCATTCAAGTTTAAATGAAAGCAGAATGAGTGTTTGCCTGCAATTGTTATCTTTCTCATGCCCTTCCTGTGAGCAGTTCCTTAGATCATTAAGAAGAATACCGAATTTTATAAACAACTTTAAGGAGTGATTCTAAAGCCATAGGGGTTTCACTATCTTGATCAGAATTCTCCTGGTTATTGCTAATATGTAGTTTTACATTCTGAAACTCTTGAATACTATTTTGTTCCTTCTCCATAAAAGCTGATTAATCTTTACACAAATTATCCATCAATTTGTGATATAACTTTTTTAGTCTCTTTGGTTTTGTCAAGATCCCTGGAAAATTACTCTGCCTAATAACTTTTCACTCACTCAAATAAGACCTGAGGCTGCCCGTGCTGTAACCCAGACTTCAAATTTTGCCTGCGTTTCTGATGTGCAGAAAAGCAGAGAACACAGACCTGTACAAACGTCCCCAGCACCAGCAGGGAGTGGGCAAGTCTTGCCCAGAGTTGTTTCCCATATTGAGGCACCTTCCAAATAAAAACCGAACTAGTGTTTTAGCATCAGAATAAACATTTCTTTTGCAATAGCCAGTACCTCAGTTACTCTCTTAATAAATGGGATAGATTGAATATATCTCTACAATATGAGCATCTACTCTGTTGCTCTGTTAATAATTCTTAAAATAGAATTATCTAATGTATATTTGATGGCATTAAAACTGCACAGAAAATAATGTTGAAAGTTTATCAGCCTTTAATTTTTTATTGTGAAATTACATATTTTGAAGTTAAATAGTCCACATTTTTTTAGCTTTAGCTTTGTAAAACTTCATGAAAAACAGTAAACTCTTTGGGATGAATTAAATTTTAGACTTGTCTAGAGTCTCTATATGTGTTAACCATCTTAAGTCTTGTCAGTAATTCTTAGGGTAAGGTTTGGTCATGCACAGAGGGCACATGCAATCAAGCAATTTAAGTTGTCAGTAATACTTGATTAAAATATAACCTAAAAATTCTGACTGTCATAAAATCACACTCTGACAAAAAACTAATTAACAAGTAAAATATTTTTACATGACTAGAGAGAGAACACTTTAATAGTCTAGTGTTAGAAATACAATTTCTACAAAATATAACTGCCCTCTTTGTATTTTAGAACACATTATTATACGATTACCAAATGTGAGTGCATATAACATGATTTTTTTTGTGTAGTGAAAATAGCATACTTTATTACATTTAGTAAGGTCTTCTTCAAAATATTTATCTTTATACTCCTATAACAAGTTGACAGATATTTTTAGCTAGTGTATTTTTATGCATTTGATATTTAGGCAGCGATTTAAAGCAACTTATCACATTTCAAATTAAAACATCAAGATACATACACTAATAAATAATCCTGATCATTTTCCTTAGTTCCATAGGTTTTTCTCCTGAATAAAAGACTGCTGACATTTAGGGAGATTAGCTAACTTTAAATTTAGTAAATGTATATGTCAAACAATTTTTAAAATATCACAAAAAATTAAAGAAATAGAGTTCAAATGTGATAGGTATAAATGGTTATGGATTCTTGTATAGTATATTTCTATGTTAGCAGTATGATAGCGTAAATATTTCAATCTCTAGCTAAAATGTATTATCTGAATAGCTTATATTTTAATTAATTTTATGTGACATGATAGTCAAATTTATTTAATAAAAACAAATTAATTGAGTGTATGTACACACACACACACTTCCTTTAACATTTTATTTCAATAACAAAAAGCATAACGATAATTTTTTAACTACTTTGAATTATCAAGTTACAGAGTGCTAGAAATATACTCACTTATGGATTTCCAAATTTCTGAACAGTAAAAATGCTACAACACAAAATATATTATGTGAACTTTTTCAGTATAAATATTTGTAATTAAATATTACAAATTGAATATTTGTAATTTAAGTAATTTCTAATATGTAATTTGCAACTATTATTTAACATCTAAAATGAGTCCATAAAAATCTAGAAATAATATTTTACAGTTTCCTTTGTAAACTTGATGTTGGAAGTTTTGTGGATATCTGCAAGAATTTGGATAAAAAATGTCAATAATAAATTATATTGTGGTCAATAAACAGGCAAAAAAGAAAACACCTGTTATGCCCATGAATTATTTTAACATCTATGTATATGTAAGAACTAGAGGCCTGGTGCACAAATTCAATCACCAGTGGGGTCCCTCAGCCTGGCCTGCAAGATCGGCCGAAACCAGCTCTCCAACATCCCCTTAGGGGTCCTGGATTGTGAGAGGGTACAGGCCAGGCCAAGGGACCCAACTGGTGAATGATCGGGGACAGGGAGGGATTCGGGACATTGACCAGCTGGGGTGGGACCATCGGAGGGCTCCAGGGCATGTCTAGCCTGTCTCACTCAGTCCCGATTGACCTGACCCCAGCAGCAAGCTAACCTATCTGTTGGAGCATCTGCCCCCTAGTGGTCAGTGCAAGTCATAGCGAGCAATTGGGCAGCCTTAGCATATCATTGGCATATTATGCTTTGATTGGTTGAACGGATGACCAGACAACCAGATACTTAGCATATTAGGCTTTTTTATTTTATAGGATGAGGAGATAGAAGAGGCCTAGGTAGTCAGGGACAGGACCATGGGAGGGGAGGAAGACAGGAAAGTCCAAGAATAACAGGATACAGCTTGCTGACTGGTTGCTAAGCCAACCCAATGGGGCAAAAACCCAGCTAGGAGGGAGTTGCTGGGGCAACCCAACCAGGCAGGAAGAACCAACACCCCTAGACAGAGAGCACCCTCTTCCTCTAGAAGAGAGCTCCCTCTACCCCTAGACAGAGAGCTTCCACTACCACTTTCTCTTCCACTACCTGCTAGAGGAAGTCTGTCTATCTCTCAATAAACTTTGCTTTCACTTACCTTCTTTGTCCACGAACTCATTCTTCAGTTATTTGAGACAACGAACTTGCACCCACACAAAAAATTGGTATCAAGATTACTAATTTCTATGTAAGAATTAGAATCTGATAGACCAACCACAATGAAATAGCAGAAGAGATTATTAGAATGTTACTGAATTATAGCATTGTTTATATTTGGTATTCTTAAACTTAATTAATTAGGCATACTACATTATTTTTTGAAGTGAAGTAATATAATTTTCTAGACTCAAGCATAAGCTGAATTAGGTAATATGGAAATTTAATCACTATAATTTTGCAATAGTATGCTTATATTTCTGATTGGAATTACAACAGTGTAGTGAGACTGGCTAAATTCAAAGTTTCTTTCTTTTCTGTGCATCCTGTAATAGATTGGCATAATCAATAAAGCAGTTGTGCATCCCAATGAGAGAAGTCTGATTAGAATAACTCTACTTATTTGTAATTGCCAGAACCAGCAGCATGGGTAATAAAGAGAAATCACAGGGAACTCAACAACCTGTTATTGTTTTATATATTGGAATTAAATAAATAATATATTCACTTATTTTATGTATCTACTGGGGCTTGATCATATGTTAGTATATTTGTAAAGATTCTGGTTTATTGGAAGTATAAAAAAACTGATCTCCATGCTTTTGCCAAAAATCAGGTCCAGCATCTGCCACAGTAATTTCCAAAGCTGGAAAAGTGGTCTTTACCTTTAATTGTTTGACCCACTTTAATTTTAGGTATTTTATTAGAAATTTTGAAACTGGAAAAAATATACTACTGATACTATCATTTAATTTGTCATTGTGTATTGTGGAAATGGATACTACTGTCTTTATTGATATAAATTATTATTTATATCTTGTCTTGTGTACAATTTATAAAGCGTCATTCTAACCCAAAACTTATATTTAAGTTAGTAATAGAATAAGCCTATGTAATACATGAACTGTCACTTTAATGGAAGACATTTAATGATGTGTGGATAAAAGCAATGTTTGCATAAATGTTCTTTTTAAACAGTTATATTTGTAGACGCAGTTATATTATTTTTCATATTATATTTTATTTTACTTACTAGAGGCCCAGTGCACAAAATTCATGCATGGTGCAGGGGGGTGTCCCTCAGCCCAGCGTGCACCCTTTCCAATCTGGGATCCCTCAGGGGATGTCCAACTGCCAGTTTAGGACAGTCGGACATCCCTCTCACAATCCAGGACTGCTGGCTCCTAACTGCTCGCCTGCCTGCCTGATTGCCCCTAACTGCTTCTGACTGCCAGCCTGATCACCCCCTAACTGCTCCTCTGCTGGCCCAGTTAATGCCTAACTGCTACCCTGCCAGCCCAATCGCCCCCAACTGCCCACCCCTGCCAGCCTGATCACCCACAACTGCCTTCCCCTGCTGCGACCCACCTCCTCTGCCGGGACTGGCGTCCTCCATGCCGCGTGGAGCCACGAGACCCCCAGGCCCCCCGCACAGAGTGGCCGCCAGACCCCACCTCTGCCGTGTGCATGGCCATCTTCTGGTGGCTATCTTTGTGGTGGCCATCTTGTGATGACGTTGCTACAAGGGCATGAGGACCATCTAGGCTTTTATTAAATATATATATATATATATATATATATATATATATATATATATGCCAGATGCACGAAATTCGTGCCAGGGTAGGCCCTTGCAGCCCCAGCTGCCTTGCAGCCCCACAGCTCCGCTCCCCACCCACTGGTCATTTTGGAAGGTTGTTCCTGAAGGTCATTCTGGAAGGTCGTTCCACTGTCCAGTCTAGTTAGCATATTAGCTCTTTATTATATAGGATTGACTGATTTTAAAGGGGAAAAAGGAATGAGAGAGAAAATTGATTTGTTGTTCCACTTTTTCATATATTTATTGGTTGCTCCTTGTATGTGGCCTGACCAGGGATCGAACCCACAACCTTTGCATCTCAGGTCAATGTCCTAATCAACTGAGCTACCCAGCCAGGACAGTTATATTATTTTAAATTCAAATAATTGACTGCATCTTTTATTCACGGTATACCAATTTACTAAATAAGGTGTTATTTATTCATATAAATACCAGGTTTTTGGTTGTTTTTTGTTTTTGTTTTAATTCTTATCCAAGGATATTTTACCATTGATTTTTAGAGAGAGTGGAAGAGAGAAGGGAAGACAGAGAAAAACATTGATGTGAGAAAAACACATTGATTGGTTGCCTCTTGCATAGGCCCTGAGCTGGGCCCAGGCCAGGGAGGAGCCTGCAACTGAGGTACAAGCCCTTGACCGGAATTGAACCCAGGACCCTTTAGTCTGCAGGCCGACACTCTATCCACTGAGCCAAACTGGCCAGGGAAATACTAGGTCTTTAATAGTTTTGTTTAATACTCTCTATTTCTAGAAATTGAACTTTTACTAGTAAATTACAAGTCCATAATGATACATGATGAAAGATAGCAGAGCATTAAAGTAACTACATCTGTGTAACAAATAATTTAAAACTTACTAGCTTAAAATAGCTATTTTATCTTGCTCACAGTGGTGCAGGCCAGGAATTTGGAAAGAACCATCTGTCAGTTCTTGCTTAGGGTCTTCCACAAAGTTATAATAAAATCATATCGGAGGCTTCACTCATCTGAAGGCTCACCAGAGTTAAATCTCTGAGGCAGCTCATTCACACAGCCAGCAGCTGGTGCTGGCCGTCCGCCATGAGCTAATCTGGTGTCCTTTGTGGGAATGCCCATGTGGCTTGGGCTTCCTTATAGCCTGGTGGCTTTTCAATAGTCAGACTTCCTACAGGGCAGCTCAGGGCTCCAGCAAGTTTACCAGTGAAAGAGTGAGAGCCCCTTTGCCTTTGAAGTTACACAGTGCTATTTCCACAGTTCTCTGTGGTTTAAGAAGTCACAAGTTCACCCAGACCCAAGAAGAGGAGATGTTGACCTCACCATTCAATGAGAAAAGTAAAGGTTTTGTTCTTGTTTTTAATTTTTTTTTAAATTGAATTCAGAGAGAGGAAAGGAAAGGGAGAGAGAGAGAGAGAATCATCAATGATGAGAGAGAATCATTGACTGGCTGCCTCCTGCTCGCCCCTTGCTGGGGATCAAGCCTGCAACCCTGGCATGTGCCCTGACTGGGAATCTAACTGTGACCTTCTGGTTCATGGGTCAAGCTCAACCACTGAGCAACACTGGCTGAGCTTACTTGTTTAACTATCACTTGTAGGAATGAAAAATGTTATATCAGCAATATCTACAAACAATAATTTTTCAGAATTTACAATCTGAGTGGAGCAACACTGATTTGAATTTATATGCTTACTTTTAAAATGAAGTCTACACATTAGTCTTTAGAAAGGAACAGCATTTAGCAGCAGGGATGATCTCACTGTGACTTAGTCATATATGCCCTGAAAATAAATGGAAAGTTTAGGGGAAAAAAAGTCAGTTTAAATTGGAATTTATATATTTGAAAAGATCACCATATTTGGGCATGGAATGATTTAACTTATAATTATTATAATAAAATAGCCAGGGTGGTGTGGTGATGAAGCAAGGTTACTAAAATTTTACTGGAGGAAACAGGTTCTTCATTGGTGTTTTGGGAAAATAATTTCAGGGACATTCAGGCAGGAATTCTAGGAGATAGTCCCAAGGTTTCTTAGAGCGAAAGCGATAGAACCCTCTCAGAAAGGCAGAGAGCGGGCAGGCTAGCTGCCCCACATTCTTGCTAAACTTCATGTATTTCCTTAGGTTCTGGAAAGAGCCGGTTTTCTTTCAAACTGTCCAACCTCTTCCTGGCTTTCTTGGGCTTGTGCTAGTGCCCTCCCCCAGTCTAATCTCTTTTTCCCAAATTTTCCCCGGCCAGTGCTCCTCACCTTTTTTGGTCGCCATTTTGGCTTCTAACCACACAGGCCTCGTGGTACCAAACCACTTTGGGTATCATTTGGCTTCTACTGTGCATGCACTTAGTAAAAGGAATACACCCTTGCCACTTTCTCCTTCCCCCACCCCACTGGTGGGGCAGGTTCCCCAGGATGGCCAAAAAGCCCCCCTTCCTCCCTAGTGGATGCTTTGATGTTTGGTGGAACCATGTGGGTTACTCCCCAGAGTGGATGTAAAGCTGTTTTTCCAACTTAATCAGGTATCTGGTTCTGTTCACTCCCTTCTCTTTTGTTAATATCGGACTACATGCCTACTCTAATAATCCTCACTACACGAACTCTGGGACCTTGTAATCTTACGAGGGTTTTATTATTTATATACCTGACTTCATCCTCTGGGGTTTGGCTGGCAGAAAGGGAACTAATTGGGTCTCTGTTATCTCTCTCCTTTACTAAGGTGAATTAAGCTACTCTTTGGTTGGGGAGGAAAGGTATAAACAATTTGCTTCTAAATGTCCTAGGAAGATAAGATCTTGTGATTTATTAGCAGGATCTTAATGATCTTATTTCAGTTTCCCTCATTCTACTTGCCAAAGAATTTTCCTAGGTTCTTACTAACCTTCCTCAAAATCAGAGAATAATTTTATTTTTTGAAACTTCAAAATGTGAAAGATATTCAGTAAATCAGAAAGGTGAATTGACATTGACATAGGAAAAAACAACTAGGTAGGAATAAGAAAAAAAAAAATCCCAAACTGAGGCAGCTCAGTTCATTTTGGGGAGGAAAAGATAAGAGAAGCAACATTGTTTCCTATTAGAGAATTCAATGTTGTCTCACTGGGCAGAAAGATAATAAAGTCTAAATATTATTTGATGCTTTTATTTATTTCTCTCAAAGTTCAAATTTTTATTTTGGGGATTAAGTGAAATATAAGATTTATAAAAATTAAAAAGCCCACCCTGGCAAGTGTGGTTCTCAGTGGTTAGAGCTTGGGCCCTGAGCTTTAAAGGGTCTCAGGTCGGATTCCCCATCAAGGGCACATACTAGGGTTGCAGGTCCCAACCCTGGCCCTCGGAGGCAACCAATGGATGTGTCTCTCTCAAATCAATATTTCTCTTTCTCCTCTCTCTCTCTCTCTCTCTCTCTCTCTCTCTCTCTCTCTCCCTCCCACTCTCTCCAATAATCAATGGAAAAAATATCCTCAGGTGAGGATTAACAAACAAAAAAGCCCTTATATACATAAACTTACATATTTCCTAATGGTATCTGATCAAACTATATGCTATCAATAGGACTGTTATAGGTCCATAACTATTTAAAACTCAACATCAGTAAAAGTGGAATATATTTTATGGTACCATAACCAGTGAGCAGGAATTCTTCCCAGTGTCATGTGTCTCACGGAATTGAAGAATGAAGCCACAGACCAGAGGCGTTCAAACACGGCAGGAGTTTACTGCAAACAGACTCCCGGTTCTGGGAGGGGATTCAAATGGTTGCCCCCAAGCACTCTGCTCCTCCCCTTTTATCTGTGGAAGGCACACTCTTTGTCTATCTGTGCCGCTCTCTGATTGGTTCCTTTTTTTGACATTTTATTTTGCACTTGCAAGAAAAACATCCTTTTTTCAAAACACCCAGTTTTTCTGCAAGATATTTTGTGGTTTCAGCTATCTCCATAATCCCTCTTTCTTCCACCCCTTACCCTGTCTACCTAATTCTGCTTTAACTCTTTTCATTTTATTCACTAAGTATTGCTAAATATTTCTGTGTATAATGATATCCCTTGAACTGTATTACAATATTAGGCAAATACAAATATATCTTTCTGAAAAAAAAAATAATCATTTAATTTATAATACTTAAAATCCTCCACTCTTGTGAAAATATTCATGCTCTTTTAAAAATGTTACAAAAACCTTTATGCTTTTACCCCATCCAGCCTTACATCACAGTTTACAGGACATTTTATGATTTTCCTTGTTTCTGGTTTTTGATCAAGTTTTATCTGGTACCTTTACTTGTGTTCTTTTCCTGAATAACTCCTGTATGTTGCTGAAGTCATGAATTACCCTCTATCGTTATTAAATTTATTTTTTACCCTTCATGGTAGGGAGAAGTGCCACTTCAAATTGTTCCCATGACGACTTGTGTAAGTGCCCACTGCAGCACCACGATTTTCTAAACCACACTAGTGATGTTAAAACAGGAAAGCTTGAATATTAGACCCTGACACAATGCAACTAGTCATTCCCAGAGATGCTTTGTTTAATATTTACTGTCTTCATAATGTCATAAGGGAGAAAAATTGCCCTGGTAATGTAATAGTTGTGGGGGCTAAAAAATATTAATAGTTTTCCCCCAGCAGTCTAAATTCTTCTGGTTGGGCTAATTAGAAAATTAACAGACAGGTTAGCAGGAGAAAGCCAGTTTTAATAAACATTCATGGGCAATTTTTATAAGCATGCAATTTCCAAAGTCGGTGAGTCAACATTGGGTATACAAGACGTTTTAGACAAAGGAGAAAAGAAGGAGATGGGGTTTTAGATTTCAGAAGAGAGAATGGGCAATTTATCAGAAACTTAATAAGCAACTCAGAAACAGTGGGACACAGGAGTTATTTAGCTAACAGGCTCCTGCTTGAAGCCTTCTATTTGCCATATTTAATTTAAATTAGGGTCAGGGTACATCCTAAAATCTTCCTCAAGCAGGTTTCTCTATCTCTTGGGCAGGAAAAGGGGGAGGGTCAAAGATTATTTCTGAATCTTTTATTTCTTAATGAATAGTTTTAAATCAATATCCCAAAACAGCGGCTACAGGGTGGCAAAACTTTGTTCCCTTCATAGTCAATATCCTCCTGCCTTTTTAGTACTCATCCAAGTAAATAACATACCTACGAATACTTTTCCCTTGTATTGATATATATCTTATATGTATAACCCCATATTCTCCGAACTCTTTGGGTTTTTTTTACAATGTAAATTGTATCTCATATAACCATATACATAAATGTATGTCATCTTCTAAATGGAGGGAATGATATATTATGTGTCAATATGCATGTTATTCACCAGAGTACTTGCCAAAATGACTAGTCTAATGCCTTGCACTTGGCACTCAATGAATATTTATTGAACTGAATCAAATCAAGTTGAATATGGGTCAGTCATCAGAATTTACAAAATCACTCTTTCATACTGAGAAAGTTAGGTTATAGAGTCACAAATTCATCTAGCTTCTCAAAATGAAATTAAAATGAAAAAATGTACTTTTTAAGATAATGGTATTTTCATAAAAATGGAGTTGTTTTGTTTGTTTGTTTTGGTTTGGTTTAATTGTTTTAGAGTCAGAATGTTTAGAGCTTTTAATCTCATTCTATTTTTATTATCTCCATTTTCCACTGCTTGACAACTTTCTCATTATATAGTACTTTGTCATGCAATCAAATCTCTAGTTCCATTACTTGCTATCACGCAGCTCAGAGCATTGGGATAATAGACCTACAGAAGTGTCAACTACATGGCAAGGTGTTAAACAAGGAGCTCTGAAACACAGTACTCAGTCTGCAAGAATGAATTCCACAAAAGGCAATGGTTTGGAACAGCTTTTAAAACATTAGTCAATACATAAAGTTTATTCTTCAGAATATAAATGCTACTCTCTAGTGGACATCCTCATTTTCTGTGATTTTAAATACTATCATTAAATATATCCATGCTATAACAAATTAATATTTCAGTATAACTTGCCACGTTTTCATTTTCAGTAAATCTATAAGGTGGTATATAGAATAAAACAATTTCATTTGGTTCACAACTCTTGAAAGCCATCCACTGGTTACTCTAATTCTGTCAAGGGTTTTCCTCATTTTTTTTGGAAAATGAATATTTATTTATTTATTTATTTATTTTAAAAAAATTTTTTTTATTCCTTATTTGTAAACTAAGATGGAACATAACAGGATGAATTGGACCTATTTCGTCTTTTGAAAACAAGTGTTTCCATATTGAAATTGAGTTTGGTAGTTTAAAAAAGTATTTATTCTTTACGATGTCATTATGTTATGGGAGAAAAGTATGGATAGTCTTCTCCATTGCTAGTGGGAGTGGGGTTCTTTGGGTACTTCTGGAATAAGCTACTTCTGGAGGTCCCCTCGGGAGATGAAATGTGGTAGAAAGTTTTATTTTATTGGAATTGCATCCTTCAGTAAAGCTAGAAGCAAAGCCAATTTCCAGAGTTTCTGTTTCATGGTAGAGTTGGGTCTGGTTTAGCGTTAGGCTAGCTGTAGTCCATTAGTCATGTGTGGGCAAATGCATAGGAGCCAAGAGAGCACACCCCTTGCCATAAGAGTCCTAAGAGCCCCTAAAACATAAGACAGTGAGAGCACAAAGCAAGAGAGAGCAAACTTCCTTGTTTAGGAGATTAAATATCTCAAATCTTCCCCTGCTTGCAGTGCCCACACCTACTCTGGCCAATGATCTGTTCCCAGGTGTGACTGACAGACAAGGACCTTCCCTATGTCACACAGACTTTAGTGAGCAGGCATCTTTTCTCCCCCTGTCCAGTCCCTCTGGTGGCTCCCTGGGAGAATTAAACTGCAGCTTCCTGGCAAAGCTGCACAAATGACATGCCTATAGTATTTGGCCTTTCCTTTGCTCCTTTCCAGTTATTTAAAAGAAGATTAAATTACAATGGTATAAATTCCCCATGTTGATATTTTTATGTATTATGTGATTCAATAGCAAATATATACATTGTCATATGGTACATATATTGTCATGTGGCATATATATAGCTCATTGGAAGAACACCATTAATTAAACAAAACTTGTTTTTGACAGAAATTTGCTAAAGCTTTTTAAACTGCTTAACCAAATACACTGCAGATTTCCTTTAAAAATTTTAGCAATTATAAATTCTGGTCATCGATTAGTTGTATGCAGTTGTGTATGACACTTAGTTATTTTTCTGTGGTAGGTGATATAAAGTATATAAATAAAATGAATATTAAGAAATATTAAAATTAATCTTGGGAATCTATTTTGAGGTTTTATTTTTAAATTTATTTTTAAACTTATGAATAATAGCTTAGAAATTAGAAATTAAATGAAATGTGAGGCTGATTATACTGAACTAGTGAAAGGAAACAAAATCCTGCCACCCTCAATCTGCTTTTTGGGACATTGCTTTCAAGCTGTTTATTGAGAAAACAGAAGGCTCAGAAAGAACCTTTGAATTTCCCCTCTTTCCTGCCCAAGAAATTCAGACGCAAGAACCTGATTTGGGAAAATAACCTTGTTTTAATCACCTTGAAAATCTCCACCCTAGCGGGAAGACTCCAAGTCTGTTGGCTACATACCCATTGTGTCCATTGTTTCTGAGTTGCCCACCAAGAAATGTCCTGCCATGTGTGTTCCTGTTTTCCCCAAATACCTATAAATCACGCATTCTCACCTTTGAAGAGTACTACCCTGCTTCCCCCTCTTTCTGCTTTGTCCAAAAATGTGTTATATACCCAATGTTGCCTCGTGGTGTTTGGAATTTTCATGTTTGTGTTGTTTCCCATGCACATGTATTTGATTTTTTCCTGTTAATATGTCTCTGTTAATTTGATGATTAGCTCAGCCAAAAGAACTTAGATGGTGGGAAGAAAAATATTAAAACATTTTTAGCCCCCACACCAGAAAGCTGTGGAATTAGACCGAAAGAACTATAAAGTTGCAACACTGAGGTTCAAATTTGACCTTAACAAGAGACCAGAAATTGATAATGTGGTAGGAATTGAAGAAGGTGATAATGATGTAGTAAAATTCCAGATTTGATCTTCTTCTTCAATGACTATTCCTCAAAGATAATACTTGCCAGTGGGAATTTTAGAACAATTTTTTTAATAAACAGAAGAAACACAGGGTGAGGCAAAAGTAGTTTTACAATTGTGAGTATGAAAAACAAAGTTTATTCCTTTATTATTGTTTATTAATTATTGTATTATTTCCACACACAAAATACTGTAAACTTACTTTTGCCCCACCCTATAAAAGATTCACTTGTGTGATCTGGAATAAATCTATTCACTAGTTGCCAATTGCATGATAATATCTAGTGCTGTGAGGATTTACTGGGGATGAATAATATATTTTGGTACAGGGAAACTATATGTAGAAGTCTGTGAAATTGACTTCCAGGAGTTAAATGATTAATTTTTAATGTTATAGTAAATATTATAAAATATATCTTTAAAGATATGATTATCCATTTTTGTATGAGAGAAACAAACTTGAATTATTTGGAAAGTGATATAGGCCTTCCATGTTAAGTATATGTCCTCCACCATATAGCTCTATATGTTTTGCTTACAAAAATATTTCTTAAGGTGCTGAGTAGCAGTATCTAAATTTACATGAAGCAGGTCAGGGGGTAAAAATGAGGACATTTGATATGCACAGAAAAGAGATAAATAATCTCAATAGAAGCAGAAAAAAGTATTTTACAAAAATCCAGCACTTTTTCATAATAAAAACTCTCAACAAAGTAGGCACAGAAGAGAATTTACTGCAGATAATAATGGCCATATGTGAAAAGCTACAGCAAACTTTATATTGAATAAAAAACTTCAAACTTTTCCTCCAAGATCAAGAATAAAACCAGAATGCCCAGTCTCATTACTTTATCCCAGGTATTATTGGAATATCTAGCCAGAACATTGAGGTAAAAAAAAGGAAATAAAAAGTATCCAATTCAGAAAAGATGAAGTAAAATGGCATATTCTATATGTAGAAAATGGAGACTTGACACTAATAAAAAAAATTAAAACTTAGAATCTATAAACAAAGTGAGTAAATTTCTGGGGTACAAAATCAACATACAAAAATCAACTGTGTTGTAAAAAATTATTGACTTTGTAAACTTAAATAATAGCACCAAGCTGAATTAAATACTTAGGAATTAATCAAGAAGATGAAAGATACACACTGAAATCTATAAAACACTGATGAAAGAAAGAAGGGACAAAAAAATTAAAAGATATCCCATGTTCATGGATGGTAAGACGTAATATTGTTAATATATCCATAGTACTTTCAATGCATCTCTTATAAAGATACAATTGTCACTTTTTAGAGAAATTTAAAAAATAATTATAAAATTAATATTGAACCTCAAAACATCCCCAATAACCAAAGCAATGTTGAAAAAGAACAAAGCTAAGGGCATCATACTTCCTTATTTCAAAATATAGTACAAAGTTACAGTAATCAAAACAGTATGGTACTCTCATAAAAGCAAACATATTAAAAAATAGATCAGAATAAAGGCCCCAGAGTACACCTACTGATCTTCAAAAAATGTGTCAAGAATATGCAATGGGGAAAGTATAATTTCTTCAACAAATAGCGTTGGACAACTGGATATCCACTTACAAAGAATGATATTAGACCCTTATCTTACATCATACACAAAAATAAAGTAAAAATAGATAAAATATCTAAACTTGAGACTTGTAACTTTAAAAATTTAAGAAGAAAACATAGGATAAAAACTTCATGACATTGGTCTCAGCAATAATTTCTTGGATGTGACACTAAAACTATAAGCAACAAAAGCAAAATTTGACAAATGGGACTATATCAAATTAAGAAAGCTTCTACAAAACAGAATAAAGAATCAACAGAGTTAAAAATAAAAGAAAACAACAATGAGATACCATCTCACAACTGTCACAATGGCTATCATCAACAAGTCAACAAATGACAAGTGTTGGCGAGGATGCAGAGAAAAAGGAACCCTCATGCACTGCTGGTGGGAATGGTGCAGCCACTGTGGAGAACAGTATGGAGTTTCCTCAAAAAACTAAAAATGGAACTCCCATTTGACCCAGTAATCCCACTTCTAGGAATATATCCCAAGAAACTAGAAACACCAATTAGAAAGGATATATGCATCCCTATGTTCATAGCAGCACAATTCACCATAGCTAAGATTTGGAAACAGCCTAAATGCCCATCAGCAGATGAGTGGATTAAAAAGCAGTGGTACATCTACACAATGGAATACTAAGGAATTCTTACCATTTGCAACAGCATGGATGGACCTGGAGAGCATTATGCTAAGCAAAATAAGCCAGTCAGAGAACGATAAATATTATATGATCTCACTTATTTATGGAATATATTGAACAACATAAATTGATGAACAAAAATTGAACCAGAATCATAAAAGCATGAAACAGACTGTCCAACCTATGAGGGAAGGTGGAGGGTGAGGGGGTAAGAGATCAACCAAAGGACTTGTATGCATGCATATGAGCATAACCAATGGACACAGATGGGGAAGAGCGAGGGTTAGGACATGTGCTGGGGGGGAGGGGACGGCCAATTCTTTAAACAATAAAGAATTTAAATTAAGAAAAAAGAAAGAAACATGCCTGTGGAAAAATAAATTTAATAGATATTTCTCCAAATAAGACAGACAAATGTCCAACAGGTATATAAAAATATACTCAACTTCATAATCATGTAAAAAATACAAATCAAAACCAAATAATATATCACCTCTTACCTGTTAGAATACTATTACCTAAAATAAAATAAAAATTGTTGGCAAGGATGTGATGAAATTGGAACCCATGTACAATGTTGGTGTAATGTACATTGGTACAGCCATTATGGGAATCAGAATAGAGTTTCCTCAATAAAGTTAAAAATAAAATTACAATGTGATCCAGCAATCCCACTTCTTAGTATATATCCAAAAGAATCGAAATCAGGATCTTGAAGAGATAACTGCAGGCCCATATTTATTGCAGCATTATTCATAACTAGAGGCCGGTGCACAAAATTTGTACATGGGGAGGGGCACATCCCTCAGCCCGGCCTGCACCCTTTTGCAATCTGGGACCCCTTGGGGGATGTCCAACTGCCAGATTGGGCCTAAACTGGCAGTCAGACATCCCTCTTTCAAGCTGGGACAGCTGGCTCCTAACTGCTGGCCTGCCTGCCTGCCTCATTGCCCCTAGCCCAGTGGTCGGCAAACTCATTAGTCAACAGAGTGGCAAACGGCGGCTCGCGAGCCGCGGTTTACTGACCACTGCCCTAGCCTCTCACCTGCCTGCCTGATCACCCCTAACCCATCTGCCTGCCTACCTGATCACCCCAACCACTTAGCTGCCTGCCTGATCGCACCTAACCACCTCTGGCTGCCTGCCTGATTGCCCCTAACCACACTGCCTGCCTGCCTGATTGCCCCTAACTGCTCACCTGCCTGCCTGATCACCCCTAACCACTCTGCCTGCCTGCCTGATCACCCCTAACTACCTCTGCCTGCCTGCCTGATTGCCCCTAACTACCTCTGCCTGCCTGCCTGATTGCCCCTAACTACCTCTGCCTGCCCGCCTGATCATCCTTAACTGCTCGCCTGCCTGCCTGATCACTCCTAACCACCTCTGTCTCAGCCCCTGCAGCCTCGGCTTTGTCCAAAAGGTCATTCGGCTGTCCGTTCTAATTAGCATATTGAGCTTTTATTATTATAGACTAGAGGCCTGGTGCATGAAATTCTTGCATGGGGGTGGGTGATGTTCCTCAGCCTGGCCTGCAACCGTCCAATCTGGGTCAGACATCCCTCTCACAATCCGGGACCACTGGCTCCTAACCACTCGCCTGCCTGCCAGCCTGATCGCCCCTAACCACCTCTGCCTGCCAACCTGATTGCCCCCCAACTGTCCTCCCCTCTGGCCTGATCACCCCAACTGCCCTCCCCTGCCGGCCTGATTGGCCCTAACAGCTTCTGCCTTGGCCCCTACCACTGTGGCTTTGTCTGGAAGGAAGTTGGACGTATGGAAGATGTCCATTCAACCCGGTCTAATTAGCATATTACCCTTTTATTAGTATGGATAGGCAAGACATGGTAACAACTGAAATGTCCATAGACAGATGAAGAGATAAGAAGTGTGGTATGTACATAGAATGCAATATTACACATCCTTAAAAAGGAAATACTGCATATGCAACAACATGGATGAACCTGGAGGACATTATGTTATGTGAGATTAATCAAAACTTAGAAGGACAAATACTGTATCATTCCACCTTTATGAGTTTCCTAAACTCCTAGAAACAGAGAGTAGAATGATTATTGCCATGTGATAGGAGAGGGAAAACAGGGGATTGATGTTCAACAGGTATAAATTTGTTATGGAAGGTAAGTTCTAGAATTCTGCTGTACAACATTGTGTCTGTAATTAACAATGTGTTGTGTATTTATCATTTTGTTAAAAGGGTATATCTTAAAAAAGTGTTCTTGCTACAATTAAAAAAAGTTAAATGCAAGTGAAATTAAATATATTTGGAGAAAAAAGTTTAAACATGAAGAGATAAATATGGGAGAATAAATGTTCATTAAATTACAGATATAATATATGATTAGGCAAAGGTTCCTCCGAGTGAAGAAAATCTGTGCTTAAATTCACAGTTATGGGTCGTTAGAGCTATTTTCTAGTAAACAGTCCCTAGGCTGCTCCTGATTTGGCTTGTATCCTTGTGTCGTGTGAGCTTTTAAGACTGAAAGGGAATCTGACTTCAATTGACAATGACAATTGGGCCATACATATATTCTGTTTTGTCTTTAAAGCCCACTAAAGGGAAAGTAAAGTTGAAGACATTAATTACCATGGCAAAATAGGAATATAAAACAGAGTAATTAACTAATTACAAAAAGTTTTAGATGAGAGAAGATGGGTGCAGTAATGTACTAGTAAATGACTAAATATGAAACAGTTATCCTCTTAGAGCCGTGAAAAGGCTAAAACTTGTCACACAAAAAACGTCTGCTGATGGTTCCAATGACATGTAAAAGTTTATGTGCGGATGAATAAGACTAATCAGTACTTTCCTTTTCCTTTTTTAAAAATGTATCTTTATTGTTGGAAGTATTACAGACATCCCCTTTTCCCCCCATTGATCCCTCCTAGCCCGGACCTGCCCCTGACCCCAGACCTTCACCACACTATTATCTGGCTGATCTCTTTCCACCCATCCACCCCCCTTCCCCTCCGAGATTGGATAGTCTGTTCCATGTTTCTATATCACTGGATCTATTTTTTCATCAGTTTATTTTGTTCTTTAGATTCCACATATGAGTGAGACATATGATACTTGTCTTTCTCTTACTTGGCTTATTTCACTTAGTATAATACTCTCTAGGTCCCACTATGCTGTCTCAAAGGATAAGACATCCTTGTTTTTTACTGCTGCCTAGTATTCCACACAGTTTTGTTTTGTTTTTATCCACTCATCTACTGATGGGTACTTGGGCTGTTTCCAGATCTTAGCTATTATAAATTGCATTGCTATGAACACAGGGGTGCACATATTCTTTCTGATTGGTGTTTCTGGTTTCTTATATTCCTAGAAGTGGGATCACTGTGTCAAATGGCAGATCCATACTTAATGTTTTGAAGAAACTATAAACTGTTATCCATAGTGGCTGCACCAGTCTGCATACCCACCAGCAGTGCATGAGGGTTCCTTTTTTCCACATCTTTACCAGCACTTGTCATTGGTTGATTTGTGGATGGTAGCCATTCTGACATGTTTGAGGTGATTACCTTATTGTTATTTTAACTTATATCTCTCTGATGATTAGTGACTTTGAGCATTTTTTCATATGTCTCTTGGCCTTCTGCATGTCCACTTTGTATGTCTACACTTTTATTTTATTTTTTTAAATATTTTTATTGATTTCAGAGAGGAAGTGAGAGGGAAAGAGAGATAGAAACATCAATGATGAGGGAGAATCACTGATTGGCTGCCTCCTACATACCCCACACTGGGGATTGAGCCTGCAACCCAGTCATGTGCCCTGACCGGGAATTGTACCGTGACCTCCTGGTTCATAGGTTGATGCTCAACCACTAAGCCACACCGGCAGTGCTACACTTTTCTTATACTGAATGAGAAATGCCAAGAAATTGGCCTCCAGTGTGACAGCTGGAATCATAAAGTAAGGAATACAAGTGTACCTGGTGGTATTTGGTAGTCGCTTGTCAAAGAACCTCCCTCACACTTATCACCATGTCCTGAAAGTACCTGGGGTTTTCTTCTAACTGAAAACTTCGTTCAATTTTTAAAAGACCTTTTTAAATATGTTTTTATTGATATTTTTGAGAGAGAGAGAGACATCAATGTGAGAGAGAAGCATCAATTCCCACCCACAAGCTGGGCATGTGCCCTGACCCAGAATCAAATCAGTGATCTTAAAATTCAGGGGAGGAAACTCAACCAACTGAGCCACACAGGCCAGGGCTGAAATGAAACTTTTAATTTGACTTTTAAATATGAAGTAAATTAAATGTCACAAATATCACCAGTATTTCAGAATATTCTCTAACAAGAGAAAAATAAGAAAACAACTATAACAATGAACAAACATGATGGCAACACCGACTGCTTAAATAAGAAATAGAGCATTTTGCTCAGTATTGTGTAGGATTTTTATAGTAATAATAATTCAAACACATACTAATGATTTAATTCAAATCGAAACACAATTATCCACTAAATGCAGGTACAAGTAAATATGGATTTGAAACAGTGATGATTCTTGTTCATCATAACACTAGAGGCCTGGTGCATGAAACTCATGCATTGAGGTTGGGGAGCCCTCAGTTCTGCCTGTGCCCTCTCACAGTCCAGGACCCTCGGGGTATGATCCTCAGTCTGGCAGTCAAATATCCCTCTCTCAGTCTAGGACCCCTCGCTCCTTACTGCCCACCGGCTCGCTGTTCCTTACGACTCATCTTGCTGCTCCTTAACGCTGCCGTGGAGGAAGAGAGGCTCACGCCACCGCCGCTACTCTTGCCAGCAGTGAGCCAGGTTTCTGGCAGAGCGGCGCTCCCCTGTAGGAGTGCACTGACCACCAGGGGGCAGCTCCTGCATTGAGCATCTGTCCTCTGGTGGTCAGTGAGCATCATAGCGACCGGTTGTTCTGGTCGTTCTGCTTTAACGGATGCTTAGGCTTTTATTACATAGATGTTGACAATTAATAAGGTCTAAAATTTCTAAATTAAAAATAAAAGAAAAAGATGTACATTATTTAGAGACATGGAGGCATAAACCACAAGAAATCATTATTTAGAGACATGGAGGCATAAACCACAAGAAATCATTATTTAGAGACATGGAGGCATAAACCACAAGAAGTACATTATTTAGAGACATGGAGGCATAAACCACAAGTAAAAATGGAAAAATTTTACTAGGGGGACACTTGTTATTATTTTAATGTTTATTAATAACTTTTAGTAACACTTATTAATTAAGGTATGTTCATTCATCATATTGAAATCATTTGAAAACATAACATTTTTCTAATAGCAAAATCAAAAAATTGAGTTACCTTGTATATGACTTGCACCGTAGTAAATAATATGAAATAGAAATGGTTTATCAATAAAAGTGACATTACCAAACTCTAAAAGGTTATAACTGTTTTCATACAGTTCTTTATTCTGGAAGGTCACACTGATTAACCTTCAGATTTCGCCTTTTGGTGGAAGCATGGGGTAGGGAGGAGGAGAAAAAAGAGACTGCTTTAACGGATGTTCATCCTTTGTCAAAACTGAGTAGCTCATCTTGTTATGAAAGCATCATTAATATTATTAACATAGTTCTAAGGGACCTTTGCAGAAGTATTCCTTACAATTAATGAGCTGTCATGGAAGTGAAATAAAGTTTAAAAAGTCACAAACTAAAGATGAGAACCTTTATCTGCTTGAATAAGAAGTCAAAGATCAGAGAAGCTGTTAACTTCCTTGTGTGCCCCTGGTTCAGTTGAGGTTTTATCTTTAATATTTTCTTATTTATCTCTTACTCAGCATTTTTTCAGGTAGAAAAATTAAGCAAAAATAATTATTTTAGAAAATAGTTGTTTTATTTTGTTCAAGGCATAAGAAATAGGTAGGTAGTACCACAGATTCTGCTGAGCAAAATTATGACCTACTAGAGGCCTGGTGCACTAATCTGTGCATGGGTGGAGTCCCTTGGCCTGGCCAGCAAGCAGGGCCAATCAGAGCCGGCCAGCCAGGGGGAGGGACTCTGGGAGATTGGCAGGCTGCGGGAGGTTGGCTATGGGAGCACAATGACCACCAGGGGGCAGCTCCTGCATTGAGCATCTCCCCCCGGTGGTCATTGCACATCATAGCTACTGGCCAGACATCTGGTAGCCTGGCCGTCCAGTCGTAATGGTTGCTTAGTCTTTTATATATATAGATTAATTCCCTGAAATGTCTGATATGTACCTGATACTGTTATTACTGGGTTGTCCCCTTCCTTCCCACCTCTTGCCTGTTGAAGTGGGTTTCTTGGGATACCATGGGAATGAGAATTTCCTGATGCCCCCATGGGAAGATGAGGTATCTTGGAAAGCTTTATTTCTGAGGAATTAAACCCTGGGTTTCCAAAGTCCCATCTCCCTCTGTCCTGGCATGGAAGAAGTTCCATTTTGTCTTCAGCAGAGTCAGGATTAAAGCCATGCCCAGAGTTTCTGCTCCATCTTTGCAGAGTCCCATCTAGCATCTGGCTAGGCTAGTTTGTGTTCCCAGCTACATTCCATTGTATGTAGGGTCTGCATGGCCCTGGGCCATGCAGCTTCTAGAGCCACATGGTGGGCTTGTACAGGTCACAGGACAAGCAAGAAATAGTAGTGCAAAGGTCAAGATAAGGAGAATTCCTTTGTCTGAGGGATTTTACCTTTTCAAGATTTTGTGTGGCTCCACCCCTAGCCAATTATCTTTGTCCCCAGGTTAGACTGACAGGCAAGCACTTTCACTATGCCACCTAGACTTCACTGTGAATGTGTCCATCTCCCTTTCCCCAGTGATTTGCAGGGCATTAACCAGTGGTTCCCTGTGGAATGTGAAGTTGCAACTTCCTGGTGAAGCTGTCCAGATGACCATGCTTATAATGTCTGGCTTTCCCTTTGCTTTCTTCCTACTATTAATATTAATAACTCACTAATTACTATGGTAACGATACCACTGCATTATTTGTCATGTTGAAATGAGTGTATGTATAGAATAGCTGTTGCAAATTCAGGCAAAGCAATATTTATCTATAGGAACTAACCCTGGACAAAATAATAGCTTTTCAGCCCTGAGGAGAATCTCAGTTTTCTTGAAGTTCATTTTAAGAGCAGATCATCATTTTTCTGCAGAAAGTCTTTGCCCTAAAAAAAGGCACCCAATCTATCTGTAGACCCTCTCAGGTTGAGCTGACTATTTGGCAGACTGCCATTTGAATGCACCTTTAATAGTTAAATAAAAAAAAAAAAACTAAAGAGATGAATCATTTTATTGATTATGCTCTCTCTTCTTACTTTCGTCTCTGATGAAATATAGATTAAGTAGATTCCATTATTGAAATGATGGTTTCCAAAAAATTTGAATAGAGTTGTTTTGACCCTCTTAAATATTCCATGTTAATTCTTTTGATCATTTATTTGTGAAATAATTTTTAAGATCGCTTAATATACTGTCTACATTCAATATTAAGAATTCTAGTTTATCAATATGCACTTCAAGACTAATGTCCAACTGAATAATCCTATTTCAACTAATTTGAGAATCACCATAGAGTGTGCTAGGGATAGTCCAACTTTTAACACTTAGTGACACATCTGTATTGTAACTATTAGATGCTTTGATTATGTTGGATATTTAGCAAAATTAATCTCTAGAATTTTGATAAAGAACTTTAATTGCAAATTTAAGCTTTTCTTTTTCATAGTGTAATACTGTGTTATGTGATTTTAGCTTCTGTCTTATTGGATTTTCCCAATAGGCTTAAAACATCTTGAAAATGATTGACATTTATTTTCACTGATAAGTATTTTCAGTCTCTGCCTCTGAATGGACATGGGAATATAAACATTATGCAATAATGGTAGGGTTGTTTTTTTCTTGTGATGTTGGTGCTGGTGGTGATAATATATACTGTTTTTCTGATGTTCTCTTTTATGCTAGATGTTGAGCTCCGAGTTAATGGTGGTAAAATTCCACTACGTATCCTCAAATATTCATTCTTTAATTTAAAAACATTAATTGTTACACGGCTGGTGTGGCTCAGTGGTTGAGCATCACCTATGAACCAGGATGTCATGGTTTGATTCCCGGTCAGGGCACATGCCTGAGTTGCAGGCTCAATCCCCAGTGGTGGGTGAGCAGGACATAGCCTATCAATGTTTTCTCATCATTGATGTTTCTATCTCTCTCTCCCTTTCTGAAAACATTAAAAATATATTTTTTAAAAAAAATTAATTAATTAATTACCAAAGATAAAAACAGGGGAACAGAAGCAGGTCTAATAATGTCATATGTCTTATAATGTGTATTTTTTTTTTTTTACCTCTCATTGGGGGGAAATATCAATACTTAAAAGTTTGTTTAACAGTCAGAATCTCTTGTCCCTCATGAATCATGTTAAACTCCTAGATAATAGTGAAGGCAGAACAGCACATATTAATTTTTCAGGAGATAATTTTATGTCCTTTAAATGATAAGTAGAAGTGAATTTTTACGTTAATGCAGGTGCTGCCTTACAAGAGGTTTTATAAGTTGTTGAAATAACTTCTATATGATTTATGGTTTTAATATATTTTGGCCTTAATGTAACTTTGAATGAAGAGGAGCATAAACCTTAAATGAAAATATATTTAATCTGCATTAAATTATATGTTTTAAATGATCTTCCAAATTTAATATACTTATATTTTCTTATAGTTTATATTGCCCTCAGTAATGTTGTTTTAATCAAATTAAGACTTTTATAGCCCTTTGTAGTAATACAAGTAGAATTACTTTGATAAAATTGACACTTCAGACAGGAACGTGGTATAAACAGATCAACCCCATTTAAGTACTTATTCAAGAATTTATGTAACAGACAGAGACTTAGCCAACAGCAGCTGCCCTATTATCTAAATCCAGCCTAGCACCAGGAATGCTCAGGGCCTACTCAAGAATGCAAATAATCCTTGCAACTAACATTTACAGGGTAAACTAAGATTGTTGGTAGAGTATTAAATTTGACAGTAAAATAATAATCAAGTTTTCAGATTAATTTAAATAGGCTAATTGAAATAAGTGAATATTCAAGAAAATGTAATTGTACTGGACAAAAATTTGTTCCTAAAGTGGTAACTAAAATTTCTATTGGTAGTTCATCTCATGGTAAAATTCCTGAGCATGCAATGAAACTAAAGCAGTCATATTTTTGTGCAAAAAATTAAAATTTAAAGTTATCAAGACTGCCTTATAAAATTTACAAAAGCCTCCATTAATCAAAAAAAGGGGGGATAGTAGGGTAATATCATATAAGGAAAAATATCCTATAAGTAAATTACATCTAGAAAATTTTTACTTTACAAAATTAATTTTCATTTGTAATGCTAACAGCAAGACACCCCTGAAAAACACACATGGTGTCTAAATAAGACAAAGGAAAATCGTTTGGGCAAAAATAAAAAGGATCCCAAATCAATTATATAGAAAAGATTCCTTTATTAAGTTTTGGTCAAGAATATGTTTGTATATTTTCAGAAAACTACTCCAAGACCATGTGGATTCCTGCAACAGAGAGGAATTGACAGATCTGCTCCAACCAGGAAGACAAGAGGAGAAACAGTCCAGAGATGGAAGATGCTGACAATGCCTTGCCACGCTAGCAGTCAGCAGCTGTGCGTCCTAGCAGGTTGCCTAAGACCAAACCAGAGAGGGTCGGACCTGCATCGCCACCATGTGCCCACCATCCAGATATCATTGCTGACATGTACACATAAGGAACTGTTTGACATTGAAACGGGGACTCGGAAATGTTGGACATTGAAATTGGGACTCAAACGTTTTTTGTTATTATATGTTTATTTCTAGTCTGCAGGGGCAAGATTTTTTAAAGGAAAGAAATGAGGAAAAAATAGATACAGAGGCAAAGAAACATGGAAAGGACTGTCAAACTACAGCGGGAAGGTAGGGGAGGTTGGGGGGGGGTGGGGCTGTAAGAGATCAACCGAAGGACTTGTACGCATGCATATAAGCATAACCAATGGATACAAGACACTGGGGCGGGGGCGGGGGGGGACAGGTAAAGGCATGTACTGCAGGGGTAAGGGAGGCCGGAGGGGGGTGGGGAGGTCAATGGGGAAAAAAAAAAAGAGACATATGTACTACTATTTGTAATACTTCAAAGAATAAAAATAAAAAAAATAAATAAATAAAATAAAAAGGAAAAGCCAAAATAAATAAATAAATAAATTGTTGGGGAAAAAAAGAATTTATGTAAATTGTCTCAATACTTGCTTAATAAAATAGTAAACCAGCCAAAACCGGTTTGGCTCAGTGGATAGAGCGTCAGCCTGCGGACTGAAGGGTCCCAGGTTCGATTCCGGTCAAGGGCATGTAACTTGGTTGCGGGCACATCCCCAGTGGGAGGTGTGCAGGAGGCAGCTGGTCGATGTTTCTCTCTCATCGATGTTTCTGACTGTCTATCACTCTTCCTTCCTCTCTGTAAAAAATCAATAAAATATATTTAAAAAAAAAAATAGTAAACCAATGTCATTCATGAAATTAATATTATAGTTTCAATCACTAATACATAGACCTAAAAATATAGTTAACATTTTATTTGTAATTTTACTGAAACAAATTTCATTTCCCCATGTTTAGAAAAACCACTTAACTGGAACTGATTCTTACATACTATATTAGTTTCTACTGTTTCCATAACACATTTTTTCTTTTTTTAAATTTTATTTTATTGTTTAAGTATTACATACAGTATTACATATATCTCCTTTTAACACCATTGACCTCCCCCTCCCAGCCACTTCCACCCCCTGGCACATGCCTTCACCCCCTAGTGTCGGTGTCCATTTGTTATGCTTATATGCATGCATACAAGTCCTTTGGTTGATCTCTTTCCACCCCCACCCTCCGCTGCCTTCCCACTGAAGTTTGACAGTTTGTGCAATGCTCCTTTGTCTCTGTATCTATTTTTGTTCATCAGTTTAAATTTTTCATTATATACCACAAATAAGTGAGATCATGTGATATTTACCTTTCTCAGTCTGGCTTATTTCGCTTAGCATAATGCTCTCCTGGTCCATCCATGCTGTTGGAAATGGTAAGAGTTCTTTTGTTTTCTATAGCAGCGTAGATGTACCACTGTTTTTAATCCACTCATCTGCTGATGGGCACTTAAGTTGTTTCCAAATCTCAGCTATGGTAAATTGTTCTGCTATGAACATAGAGGTGGATATGTCCTTACTGATTGGTGTTTCTGTTTTCTTGGGATATATTCCTAGAAGTGGGATTACTGGGACAAATGGGAGTTCCATTTTTAGTTTTTTGAGGAAACTCCATACTGTTCTCCACAGTGGCTGCACCAGTCTGCATTCCCACCAGCAGTGCAGGAGGGTTCCTGTTTCTCAGCATCCTCGCCAGCACTTGTCATTTGTTGATTTGTTGATGATAGCCATGCTGACAGGTGTGAGATGGTATCTCATTGTTGTTTTGATTTGCATTTCTAAGATGATTTGCAATTTAGAGCATGTTTTTATATGTCTCTTAGCCTTCTGTATGTCAGCTTTCAAAAGGTGTCTAATAAGTCCTTTGCCCATTTTTTGATTGGATTGTTTATCTTCTTTTTGTTAAGATGTGTAAGTTCCCTATAAATTTTGAAGATTAGTCCCTTATAGATATAACAATGGCAAATATGTTCTCCCATGCAGTGAGCTTTCTTGTTGTTTTGTTAATGGTTTATTTTGCTGTGCAGAAGCTTTTTATTTTGATGTAGTCCCATTTGTTAATTTTCTCCTTTGTTTCCATTGCCCTAGGTAAAGATATTGCGAAGACATATGTCTGATATTTGGCTGCCTATGGATTCTTCTAAGATTTTTATCATCTCCTGTCTTACGTTTTAAGTTCTTTATCCATTTTGAGTTTATTTTTGTGTATGGTGTAAGTTGGTGGTCTAGTTTCATTTTTTTGCATGTATCTGACCAATTTTCCCAACACCATTTATTGAAGAGACTGTCTTGATTCCATTGTATGCTCTTGCCTCCTTTGTCAACTATTAATTGAACATAATGGCTTGGGTAGATTTCTGGGTTCTCTGTTCTGTTCCATTGGTCAATATGTGTGTTCTTGTGCCAATACTAGGCAGTTTTGAGAACAGTGCCTTTGTAATATAGCTTGATATCTGGTATTGTGAGCCCTCCAACTTTGTTCTTCTTTCTCAAGATTGCTGTGGCTATTCCAGCTCTTTTTTTTATTCCAGATGAATTTTTGGAAAGTTTGTTCTAGGCCTGTGAAATATGACCATAACACATTTTAAATCTACAGGTTTAAAACAAGATACATTTATTACCATCATAGTTCTGTATGTCACAATCCCATATAATTGTCATTGGGCTAAAATCAAGGTATAGAGGAGCTGAATTCCTTTCATGAGGCTCTATGGAAAATTTTCTTGCCTTTTCTAGCTTCTAAAAACTTTCCTTATTCCTTGGATTGTGATCCCTTCCCCCCAGCTCTCTGACCATAGCTGGGAAGTGATCTCTCCTTTCAATGAGTTAGTGGGTGATTGCATAAGGTCGGCCTGGATAATCTCGGATTATCTCCCCACCTTAAAGGTCTTAATCTTCCACCCATCTGCACAGTCTTTTTGCCATTTAAGGTAACAAACATATTCTTGGTTTTCTAGGACTAGGGTATGGATATCTTTGGATAGTTTGTTGTACTTTCTAATACACATAATATCCAGTATAGCTTCTCTGTTTTGCATTTATTTTTCTATTCTTTTTAGGGCAATACTCATGACAAGAAATGCATATTTTCTTTAAATTGCCATTAAGTGAATGATACAATCTTAGCCGGTATGTGTGTAAGAAAATGCTCAGGAAGCAGATATAGAAAAAAAATGGGTTATATTTCAAGAGAAACAGTTTGATATATTTGGGAAACTTTAATGACATTAGACTTAATCTCTTCAGACTATAACAGAGAAGTAATAATTGAAAAAAAAGTAGTAAAAGAAATAAAAATTGACATTTTTGAGAGTCAGTGTAAAGTAAACATTACATTGGAAACTATATACATATTGAGTTATTTCTTCATATAGGGAACATTTGACTTTTTAAAATATATTTTTATTGACTTCAGAAAGGAAGGGAGAGGAAGAGAGATAGAAAAATCAATGATGAGAGAGAATCAATGATCGGCTGCCTCCTACACAAACCCTATTGAGGATCAAGCCTAAAACCTAGGCAAGTGTCCTGACCAGGAATCTTTTTCTGGTTCATAGGTTGATGCTCAACCAATGAGCCATGGCAGATGGGCTGATTTTTTTAAGTTGAGGCTCTGTATCTACCAATGCAGGTTTCCAAGAATGCATGTATAGTTCAAGTTTTTTACTTTTAGAACATTTATAATAAGATGTACAGAGATGTTAATATACATTTTCCAAATAATACTGTGTTATAACATAAGTATTCATAGTTTGCTATCTGAAAACCTGGCACAATTAATCATTATCCTTGATAAGGGAGAAGATAGAAATTAGTAATATTTCCAGGTTGATACGCTTTCCTTATGGTTCAAGATGAGGTCTTGTTAAGATTTGTCTCTCCAAAGACTATCACAGTACTGAATACATAGTAGATGTTCAACATGTATTTGGTGTTAAAGGAAATTAGGGTTCAAGTTTAGAGAAGAAACTAACATTAACAGGATTTTTTTTCTAATTGCCAAAATCCTCTCACAAATTACTGCATACAATAACAGTATATGGAAAAGAAAAAGATGCTCATTATTTTAATGAAGATTTAGAGGCTCAGAGAATAAATGACTCACAAAAGGTGCTGAGCAGTTAAAGGCCAGATTCAGGATTTTTTGTAATTCTTTGGTAAATCCATGTTTATCTAATTCCAAAAAATCATTTACTATCCACTGTATTCATGTGTAATAAATTTTAAATCAAAATTCCTTTATCATCAAATGATTAACCTACTCAAAGAATCCCCTATGGATCTTTTCCTTTTTATGGGGAGAATGTATCACATTGAAATATTAATTCCAGGATTAATATTGGTACTTTATATCAGCATTTCAACAACAACTAAGAAAAATTTATCAAGTATTACTTTCTTCAGTTTGCATGAATCAAATAATTTTATTTTTAAGATATAACACTAAATTTCTTTCCAAGGGTACAGGTTACCTGAAGGTTTTGATTTACCTTTTTTCTATAATAATTGATAAACACTGAAAAATACCTACATATTTGTCTCAATGAACTATGACATTAATTTTTGTTGCATTTAGCCATGAAATAATTTATAATTTATAAAAATATATATAAAATAAAGAATAATAAGGAAAAAAGTGTGAAAATCTAAGGATTGTGAGAAATAGCATATTTTGAAAACTGGATATTAATAAATTTCAGGGTAAAAGAAGAGATTAGGGAATGAAGCCCATTGATAACATATTTATTGGCTCCTACCACATGCCAGGCAAATATCTATGTACCACCGACCTGACCAGATAATAAAGAGACTATATACAACATGCATAAATATATGTATAAATGCATATGTGTACATATAAAATATCAGTTGGCACTCAAGCAAATTGAAATCCATTTGGGAGTGATTTAGAAATTTAATATGAAAAAAATGCCATTGGAACAAAATACTAAGGAGTTGATCAAAATAAATGAGGTGATTCAGAGAACATATGAGTTTTTATTTTTGGCCTATTTGTTGTCACTGATGATAAAGTGGACAAGGAACTGGAATATCATTGCAGTCAAGACATACATTGCAAAAGTAAAGTAAATATATATATGTATATATAAAATGGACATAGTTAACCATGTTTCTTCTCCACAGATAATTAAATGTGTGCAATTTTTAAGAAATGTGATCAATTCTAGGGTTAGTTTTCCTCCCTAAAAACTATCACATATATTAGCATCCAATATAATAAAGAGGTAATATGCAAATTGACCAACACACAAGATGGTCGCCCCCATGTGGTCAAAGATGGCCACCACAAGATGGCTGCCACAAGATGGCTGGCAGGGGAGGGCAATTGGGAGGGACCAGGCCTGCAAGGGAGGGCACTTGATGCTGACCAGGCCAGCAGGGGAGGGCAGTTAGGGGCAACCAGGCAGTTAGGGGCAACCAGGCCTGCAGGGGAGGGCAGTGCAGGTGAGGGCAGTTAAGGGTGACTGGGCTGGCAAGGGAGGGCAGTTGGGGGGAAACAGGCCTGCAGGGGAGGGCAGTTAGGGGGGAACAGGCCTGCAGGGGAGGGCAGTTAGGGGGGAACAGGCCTGCAGGGGAGGGCAGTTAGGGGGGAACAGGCCTGCAGGAGAGGGCAGTTGGGGGTGACCAGGCCTGCAGGAGAGGGCAGTTGGGGGTGACCAGACCTGCAGGGGAGGGCAATCAGGCAGGCAGGCAGGCGAGTGGTTGGGAGCCAGCAGTCCTGGATTGTTAGAGGGATGTCCAACTGCCCAGTGAGATTGGGCCTAAGCGGGCAGTCGGACATCCCTCGAGGGGTCCCATATTGGAGAGGGTGCAGGCTGGGCTGAGGGACACACCCCTTCCCCTCTGCATGAATTTCATGCACCAGGCCTCTAGTAATAACATAAAAATTATAATAAATTATAGATGGTATGCTTTTAGTGTTAGTTTTAATATTCTCACATAAGGAAAAAAAAGTTGATACAATAAATATATTAAGTCCTCTTCTTCCTCCATTTCTTTTTTTCTTCATTCATTAATTATTACACCTATCCCTTTAGAACTGTTCTACATGCTGTGGATAAAGCAATGAACAACAACAGTCTTCATGAAGCTAATTCTCCCTGACAGTCATGGGTTTCTTTCCATTTAGCTGTGAGGCAGGAAAAGAGAACAGCAGCCTCTTACCTACTTCAGCTAAAAAGGCACGAATCATTTCTGTTCACGTTTCATGGACAAGGACAAGGTTCAGGGCACCACCCAGGACATAGGGAACAACACCGGGAATTGTGACTTTTGATTTCATAACTATTCCAAGTGAAATTAGACCCTGTGGAGGGAGATCAAGACGTTTACGATCGGCAAACTGTCATTGCAACTGTCCCCTAAGGCGATAAATAAATCTCTCTTCCACATTTGTTTTCAAACACAGAACATCTTGTCCTCTCCTCAAAGAATATGACACAAGTACCTCTAATAACTGCATCCAGTTTAAAGTGCAGGTCACGAGTACTTGTCTCCATAAGATCTATGCCGTTCCTCTCAGGGCAGCAAACTGTGAGATAAAGTATGTAAGTGTCTGCCACTGCAAACTCCAAATGTACAGGAGTTGGGCTGGGACAAAGTATAACCACAATGAAAACAAAAACAAACATGAGCAGCAAGCTTGAAAAAAAACGAGGAACTGGAGCCACACCACGCTTAATTACGTCAAAGGGATGATGAAGCCTGAGTTTCATGGCATGGCATGGCGTGGATGACAGCTCTCCTTTCAGGTTGATATGGTTTTACTTTCTGGTGGAAATTATCTCATCCATGTTCCCTGAGCGTCCTTGTTCTGTATGTCAGGGTGAATAGTTCTCCCTTGATATTTTCCTCTTTGACAACATGTGAAGGTGAAGTAGAAAAGTATGCCTTCCTGAGGCACTGTATATGATTCCAGTCAGCTTCTTGCTTCGCAATAATAATTTCTAAGAACTGTTTTAATACTCAAAAGTCAAAAGTTTTATTTTTAAGCACTATATATAAGAGACCTAAGTAGCATTCTGGTTTCCAACTTCTTTGTTTAGATTCATAGTTTAAATTAGTACATGTTCAGTCTTGATTATTACAGCAGAAATTTTTCTTCATTTCATCTTTCATGCCAACTATGAAGGCAAGAATTTAGCTCACATTTACTTAAAAAAACACTCATTTCATTATTATTCATCAGAATTTAAGGTGTCCCCTGATATAGTAAAGTGTAAATTCTGAATTCTCATCAATTTAACATAATCTACCTTTATTTTGTTCTTATGTCACAGTCCAAAAAGAACTCTCCTGGCAAAGTGGCCTCCTACGTGGCTAATTTTGAAAAAATAATTCTTCCATATTGTGTTTCAGTCCTCTTCTTGGTCCTCAGAATCCTCTCCATTAAAGTGAGAGATAGGAAAAAGCCTCTCGGGAAAATACACATGTTTGTTAACTCAGAAAAGACACTTGAATTACAATTGCTACAAATAACTATGTGGCTCCACCTAGATACAGCAGGGGTTCGGGAGTGGTATCACAAGCTGGTATCCTCTTTCAAACAATTTTACTGAATGAAAGTGGAGTTTGCATGCTGGATTAATTTAATACTTTTGACACATGAGTAAAGACACTAAAATTAAAAAATAAAATAAAAAAGATGACAAAATGTTAGGCATGCTATGTTCTATAAAGCATAACAAAGTTAGTTAAATGGGTAGTGATAATGGGGCTGTTATTTTGTCTCATAAGTTGTAAAATCTTGAAGGGATGGAAAAAGGGAGTCATCCGTTTTTTTAAATATATTTTATTGATTTTTTACAGAGAGGAAGGCAGAGGGATAGAGAGTTAGAAACATCAATGAGAGAGAAACATCAATCAGTTACCTCCTGCACACCTCCTACTGGGGATGTGCCCGCAACCAAGGTACATGCCCTTGACTGGAATCAAACCTGGGACCTTTCACTCTATCCACTGAGCCAAACCGGTTAGGGCATGGAGTCATCCATTCTTGAGGAAGTGACTCCTAGGCAGAGAAAGAGCAAATTCAAAGGCCTTTATGCAAGACATACTTAGAATTTTGAAGAAGAAAAAAAGAAGGCTATTTTAGTTGAAACAGTCAATGGGGTGAGTTTGAAAAGGGATTAATCAAAGATAAGTAGGTCTTGACCATGTAGCACCTTGTAGACCATGTTAAGAATTTTGGAATCTTGTCTGAGTAATGTTCGTAATTACCAGACAATTTTAAACAGAAAAATAATATGGTACCACAAATTATATTGCAGGAACTTTTCCCCAGATATTTGCATTTTATTTTATATTTTTAAATCTTTATTGTTGAAATATTACACATGTCCCCTTTTGCCCCCCTTGGTCCACATCAGCCACCCTCTTCCCAGGCCTTCGCCATCATAGTGCTCTTATCAAAACAGGAAATTGACATTGATACAATATTATTGAATAATTCACAGATCTTATTCAAATTATGCCTATTGCCCCATACTGCTCTTTTTCTGGTGTAGGATCAAATGCAGGATTCATATTGCTCTTATTTGTCCTGTCTCGTTAATATTCTTCAATCTGGGGCAGTCCTTCATTTTACTTGTCTTTTACAGAACTGATATGAATCTTATGGGATTCTCAGATTATATTGAGTTTGGGTGATTTTGGCAGAAATATAAGAGAAGAGTTGCTTTGTTCTTTCTGGGGTATTATAACAGCAAGTACATAATGTTGATATGTCTTCTCAAGAGTAATATTAACTTAGAGCATTTTGTTGAGGTGGTGCCTTACAATTTTCTCCACTATAAATGTTGTTTCTTTTTTCATTTGTAATGAATCACTATTTGTGGAGAGATATTTTGAGACTATGAAAATATCCTGGTAATCGTTATACTTTTGCCCACCCAGTATAACATCTCCCAATTATTCTTGCTTACAATATTTATGACCCTTATATTTGCCAATAATGATTTTCTGTATCCATAAGTCTTTCTACATTTACTAATTTGAACTCTAAGGAAGAACTCTCCTTTCTTCTCCTTTATTATTTATACCAGTGTTTTTCAACCAGTGTGACACAGCAGGCAGAATTTTTAAAACATGCAATATCTGACTATCTAATCAGGGGCACTGACCCATTTGCCTTCGATTGTCAAATGTAAAAATAATAAATAATAATAATAAATAATAATAATAATAATAACAACAACAATAGCTAGCACAATAATAGCCATCTGGTGTGAATGAATCAAAATGATACATTTTTTCCAGATTGGCAAAAAATATTGTGTATCCTACAGAATTTAGTAATTAGTTTATATGTATCATAAGATGAAAAAGGTTGAAAATCTCTGATTTATACCAATATGTATTTGTGGATATTTTATTCTGTGCATTATAGTCCAGTAGCAACATTGTTTTTGTTATGGTTCAAAATAACTCTGAGTTGGCCATTTGACAGATTCATCCTGCTAACTCCTGTAATTGTTTGATATGCCTCTTTCATTTTTAAAATATTTTTTTTTTTTTTTTTTTTTACTTTCTGGCACCACAAGATGTTCCAGGCTTATCTTTTACATTTGGCAACAGTCCTAAAATAAATGATTTATCCAATAAGCTTATTTGTTTTATTGGAAAGTGGCATTTAGAAACCAATATCTAGGTGCAAGGTATCCTCATTAATTGAAGGTTGTCATTTTTTGTAAGGACCATTAATGAACAGAGGTAGAAAATATATACACACACAGACATGCACAAAACTTCTATTTTTATATCTATTTAAGGAAAGAGAAACTCGTATAATCCATGTGTTGTTTGTGCACACAAAAGTGAAATAAAATGGGGTTCAGTATATTGAGGGGCTAGATAATCCGTGGTCTCTTACATCATGGCAGGTCTAGATTTTATTGTAAAGTAATGAAAAGCCACTGAAGCAGGTTAAGCAAGTGTAGCATATGCTATGATTCATGGTAACAAAAGAAAATGAGAAAAAAATTGTAAGGCAAGGACTGGGGGTTGCTGAGACACATAGTTATCTTTCTCTAAACATTTACATTAATATGATGGCTAAAATTCATGTCTTTCTTCCCATGGTAACAGGGAAAATAAAAACAAATTTAGGAAAGAGATGAGTTAACTTGCAGAAATAAATGCCTAGAGAAGTTATTGTCATTTTGAGTAAAAGGTTTGTGACTGACCTTGTATTGAAAAAAATAGTTTGAATGTCTCCTTGTATAAATTAGAGACTACTATGTGGAGTAAAGCCTAGCTTGGGGATGGTAGAGAGCTTTTAATCAAATTACAAATAATCAGTTGAGACAAAGCCTACGAATCATGACTTTCATTGTTCTAGCTGAGACCCTACTTGAACTTTGGGAGATGACAACCATTGTAGATCAGACAACAATGCACAGATCTCAAAATACTGCTTGAGGACTATTGGATAGTTTCAGGTAAATACAGAAAAAGTGTGAAAGCCGCAACCTGCACGGCTAGGGTTCAGGATCTGGAGAAGGGCCAAGCACAAATGAATACACAAGACAAGAAATATGAATTTGGAAATCACAGGCAAAAAACCTCTCTCAAGTGGAAAGGCTTCACTGGGGCCCAGGCCCTGTTAGCTTTTATTCAATTTTAGAATACACATCTTGCCCTTAGTCAGGCAGGCAATTCCAGTAGCAGACAAACTATCTAAAAGGTCAGTAAATATTAGTAAAGATACACTTTGAGACTATTAGGTCAGGAAATTGCTTGAGACACCATTGTCTCAACAGAACAATCGGTGCATAGCTTTTAGCCCTTGCCAAAGCTCAAGGTCCATCAGCCTTCTCATTTCCCTGTTTGCACTTTCATGATAGTGTAGACAATGAATAGCTTCCAGCAAAAAAAGTAAAGTGCATCCACATCATACTTGGACAAATGAAACTAGTTTGCTAATTATATACAACTAGAGGCCTGGTGCATAAAATTCATGCATGAGTAGGGTCCCTAGGCCTGGCCAGCTATTAGGGCCAATCAGGGCCTTCCTTCATTCCACATCACCCCCTGGTGGTCAGCGTACATCATAGGGAGTGATCAAAGTCCTGGTTTCCCTGTCAAACTCCTGAGGGTACACTTTGCATATTAGCCTTTTATATATATAAAATAAATAAAATAATCTACTTAGTTACTTTGCAAAACTGTAAAATCAAGAAAAAGAAAATATTTCAAAAGAAAAGTTCAGATGGAAAGAAGTTTTTCACATACAAAAATTACTCCATGGAATATAATTTTTCATAACAAATACATTTTCCTAGATGAAAAGGGGAATAAGTGAGATTATTGAACAAAAAAATCAGATGCACAAATATAAATGTTATAATGATATTGATAAGCTTGGTAAATATAAAAAATATATTTAAAGAAATAATATAACAACAAAGATGAAAATTATGTATACTTTATACCTAACTTTGTATGTATTACTGTGTATGTATCTCTAAATCCAATTAAGAAAATAAAATTATGCTAAGATTGTGGATTCATAAGTTCATTCATATGCTATTTTCCTAGGAAAATGTCCAAGAGAACTTCCTACACAGGCCATGGTCTTGTGTGGTAATAGGAGCAGGAATTCAGAGGCACATTAGAGTCTATCAGTGTAAAATTCAGTGAGTATAAGGTGGTAATGTTGGCAAATTGTAGAATACCATGCCACCAAAACATCACTGCATTGTTCTACATATGGTAACTTAAATAGGACTTTGAAAATTATTTGATAAATGTTAAATATATATATATATATATATATATATATATATATATGTGTGTGTGTGTGTGTGTGTGTGTGTGTGTGTGTGTACACATATATATAGTATAAGAGCATGAAAGTAATAAATGTTCATAAAACCATATATGTATACATCTATTGTTTTCAGAATACACACTTGCCTATGTTTACATTTTAATATTTCAGGGTGAGTGTGGTTGTGCAAAAGCAAATAATGGGAAGCAGTAGACTGAGATAGAAATACAGCAGTATTGAAACAATTAAGTTATGCCTTACATGGATCTACAAGGCAATTGGGCTATGACCTGAGTGGTTGATTAGCTTAATATTGTGCACCTGTCATTCAAAGGAAACATGAAAGAAAAGAGTTAAATATCTAAAAGATGGATGTTATCTGTGTATATTCAATGATGTAAGTTCTGCACTTATTTCTGTTTAAGTAAATATTTATTCTTTGGATATTCAACAAATACCAAATAACTTACTAGTCCTGTCTTTGTCCCCCATCACATGTGCATACACAAACACACACACTTGCCACCAATAACTACATATAAAGTGTTTTTAGCAATTTTTCCCCTCATCACACAGCATACATACATAATCAATGGTTAGTTGCTAATGAACTATAAATTTTGCATCTTAATTTGCTGTTATTTTTAAAGATGCTATGCCACATGTGAGAATGCAGTCATAGAATATTTTGTTAAACATATTGACAGTTAATTTTGTGACTTAGAGATTATTTTGGAAAAAATAAATATTAAATTTTCTAAAAATTATTTTTTCCTCTTGATTATGTTTAACTTCAATATTGTCTAGTCCTTTTTTTCTTTTGGTAAATACTTAGTCATGAAATTAAACATATGCTTTTAATAAGAGAATAATTGTTCAAAATATCCCAAGTGATACAAGCTAGGCATGTTTCCATCTTTGGACTTTTGTATTTCCTGTTCTGTGTGCTTAGTACTATTTTCGTAGTTTTCCACATGAAGCCCTCTTACCATTTCTTCAAATGTTTGCTTCAAAGGTACATTATCAGCAAGGCATTCCCTGTTCACCTCATTAAAAATGAACTTGCCTCAGAACTCTGTTCCACTTACTTATTATTTACTTGTTTGTTTGATTGACTGTTTGTGCTTATTTATTTGTTTATGAGTTTTTCTGCTTTATTACAGGGCAAGTTCCATGAAGACAATTTTTTAAAATCAATCTCCAAAACCTACAAGTGTACCTAATACATATTAGCTACATAAAAAGTCTTTGCTGAATGAATGTTAAAACTGTATTTTAAAGTAAAAGAAAATAAATAATGAACAACATCTTGTTTAGAAATACATATATGTATGACAAAAGTTTATTTTTTGCTTACTTAGTTCATTGTAAGAATTTTCTCACTTATTATACCACCCTTAGTGTCTTAGTTTTTATAATATAAAGCAAGAGGAATATAATTTTACAACCACTTCAGATGGAATGCATCAATAACAGATAAAATGACTATACTGTATGGAATTCCCTTTTAAGAGAAATTGTCTTCTTGAGAGATTTAATAGACTTGACCTTTGACAGTCAGCAGCATACTGCTTCAAATAAATGATTATGTTTGGCATAATATGGTTTATACTCTGTTATACTATTTCATTACAAATATTCTACATTTTAAGGAAAACAAAGAGGTTTAAGCTCTAAAAATTATGATTAGCATGATACCCTTCAAATTCTGACTCACAAAAGCAGGCTTCTTCAAAGCATGGATCAAATTAACTTCAACTTATTTCACATACCAATCCACACCCTTTCACATGGAGGAAATAAAAAATATGAATCTGTTAGAGGCCAAGAAATGACATTATAGAAATGTTTTGGGAGTAATAAAAATAACTTGCAACATAACTCTGAGAAAATTATAGCCTTTTAAAGTGTGTCATCCAAAGTCCTTCCTCACATGGTCTAATAAGCTTAAAAGTTGAAAATTTATATGCAACATATCATCTCTCATGCACCCAAGGAGACTCTCAATTACTGGAGTAAATGTAGAGTTTAAGTAGCCTGAGTGACTGCTTAAAATATTTATTACTTATCATGGATTCTTAAGCCTAATATATAGGACATTTTTATAATAATTTGTGTAAACTTCAGAATATATGTCACCTAGATTTTTAAATGTGACTAATTGATGAAATAGTCTATTAAAATTGCAGAGGCAATAAACATAAAGAAAATAATGCTAATTTACTATCATTGCATACTCATAAAGTCATGAAATTGGCATCTTAAATGGGAACAGTGGCATTTCTGCAAATATTCAACACCAAAACCAATTTTGATAAAAGAGGTTAAGAGTGGAGAATGATATTCTGTGAGCTCTATTGGAAAAACTAGTAGTTGCTTACTTCCAAATCAATTGTATACTTGAACCCATGATATAATGTGATTTTTTTGGTAATTTGTGTGGCACATATATTTTATTTTATGAATTAAAAATTATGATGGTTGTATTTCAATAATTAAAAATAAAGTATAGGATCTTTCTCATATATATGCCTGGTCTCTCAAAATATTTATTCTATTTTTTTAAATATATTTTATTGATTTTTTGCAGAGAGGAAGGGAGAGGGATAGAGAGTTAGAAACATGAATTAGAGAGAAACATCCATCAGTTGCCTCCTGCACACTCCCTACTGGGGATGTGCCCACAACCAAGGTACATGCCCTTGACCGGAATTGAACCTGGGACCCTTCAGTTCTCAGGCCGACGCTCTATCCACTGAGTCAAACTGGTTAGGGCTCAAAATATTTCTAATGTAGTAACCTTACACAGTTTAAAAAATGATCACAAGTTTCCTGAAGATTTTCTTTATTTTTAAATAAATATTAAGATAATATTTTAAAATTGTCTATTGAAGACAAACACGATCTTTCAAACTACTTATTTTCTACTTCTGATTGAATAATTTCTACTAAAATGTTTCTTAATTTTGCAAGTGAAAGGACTTTTAAGGATAAAACAGTCATGTTTGGGAATTTTTAGGAATAAAGAGGGTCCATTGTGGGGGGAAGGCATAGGTGAGGGCTTGGAGCTGCCAAAAGGCATACATTCACAGAGGGGAGAAAAAAAGGGTGCCACAGGATAAGCGGAGAGGAAGACATCCATTCAAAGAATGGAGGGAAAAGCCACAGAGTATGGGAGAACAAAGAAACAAACTTTCACAGATGATAGAGAAATGCTGACAAATGGGAGAAAGAAGAAACAGATTTTCACAGGAGACAGAGAATCCCACCACTGAAGGGGGAGATGTGGAGGGGGGCACTACGTGGGCTTTGGGCTTTGAAGCTGCTATTCTGCAAAAGAGTGACCAATTGAAGGCAGTATGAAGAGACAAAGAACTGCAGCCTTTATAACCTTAACAAAAAGGAGCTTAGTGGGTTACCCCCTTGGGACCCCCTCTCTACATGGGAGTCTGTACTTGCTTCCAATAAATTTCTACCCTTTTCATCTACCACCTTTTGTCTGTGGCTTCATTCTTCAAATCCATCTGGACAAGAACCCGGGAAAGAAATCACCCTTGCATCCTGCTCAGGAAAAACAACCCGAATCACAAATATCTCACTAAAATATTTATTGACTTAATCATCTTATGTTGAAATATATTCATGTGTAAGTTGGATATATAGAATATCCATTCTCAAATTGACACACACACAAAGAAATAACAAAAGTTGACAGAAGTCATTCTCATATTTCCCTTCCTCTGAGTAAGTCTATTTCAATCTTTTCACCCCAAGGAGAGGCTTTGAGAATGGTGAAATTCAACTTTGTATTTATGATTATTTTAAACTAGAGACCCGGTGCATGAAAATTCATGCACTGGATGGGGGTTCTCTCAGCCCGGTGTGCCCCCTCTCACAGTCCGGGAGCGTTCAGGGGCAGGAGACGACCTGGGTAAGGCAACACCCCATCACACCTCTGCTGCTGCCACTGCCAGCAGCACAAGCCTCGGCCGGCCCTGGTTACCTGAGCCTCGGGTAGCCCTGTGTGGCTGGGGGGCTGAGGGGACTGGGGGACTCTGGAGGTAGGCGTGCTGGCGGGGCTGAGGGGACTGGGTGCCACCATCTTGTGGCTGTGGGCGCTGCCATCTTTGAGGGCCGGGCAGTCGATTAGCATATCCCCTCCTTATTGGCTGTGGGCGGCGCCATATTTGCAATGGTGTGAGGCTCAGTTAGCATATTCCCTCTTTATTAGATAGGATGGTCATTTAATCTGGTGGTAAATATGATTTTTCCATGCCAATGATGTCAAAGCAGACTTTGTGATATTACAGAAGCCATGTTCAGAAGCAGCTGGGAAACAAGCAGTGATTGAGCATATTTAAAAATCCACCCCATGTATGAGCAGATTTCAATGTCTGCTGTGTTTAAGGTCCACTGAATTGTGAAATGGCTGCTTCATTCACACAGATGTTAATATCTCCAGGCTCTTCTGTTGCTTTGTAGCTTCTCATTTACATATCTGCAGTAAGTTTGGTGTTCCTGAAGTGAGATACAGCTCCTTGTCACTACGCTTTGTTATAATACAGCATGTTTGGGACAAAATACAAGCAACTATAATTACAGCTCATTAAGGCTTAAGAAGAAAAATAATAAGGAACATAGTCATAGGTGTTCAGTCAACAGTGCTTCATTAGTTCTTCTACTGTTTAAAGCTGATGCCTATAAATTACTGATTCAAATGAAGTTTAAACATTTTTATACTTTATCTTTTTTTACTCTAATTGTGTAGACAGTATCAGATGATACTTTCAGAGAGTTAATTTTTATTTTTTATATGCTTAGCCTAGTTTTAACATAGATATCTATGTTGAGCATTTCCCAAGCAATTTAAAAACCATTTGAGCAAGTAAAATTTAAGGATACATGGATTCCAGATCAGAGGTTAAAAAGCCATAAAATAGATAATTTTGTTATATATTCAGCGACAAAGTTGCCGTTTCTGATGAGGTTGAGCATACAAATACCTGAACCACATTGCCTGCCACACAGTTGGCATTCTTCAGTTAATTCTACCGCCTTTTTTTACACAATCAGTTAGTTTACTCCCAAGCCTCTACTCTAGTAAACTAAACATATCTTGACAGTGAGCTGCTCAATCCTGGCATTCATGAAGATATACTTGATTGTCTTCTCATCCCAAATACTAATAAAAGCGCTACTTTTCATTCTGGCTTTCTACAAATATGCTCAAATTATACTCTAGAGACCACCTTCTACTCCTATTGGTCTCCAATTTCCTTGAGCAGGTTTTGCCAAATTGTTTTTATATTTCTATTTAAAGAATGGTTTTGTGAATGTTCTTTAGATATTCCTGATGTTGATATTATTATTTTAAATTACCCTTCCACATTTATATATAGTTTTCAATGGGAGTGATCTTTTATGCAGGTTTGAAAAGAATGTAGAAAAAACACATTGAGAACTTCATAGAAAAATAGAAAATGGTAATACTGTAAACATTAGGTTAAATTGGTCATTTATGACTCTATTTATTGAAAATATAGGTATATGTACATGTATATTTCATACTAGAAGAATTATATTTTATTTTCTTCATTAAATTACCAACTTCAGAAATATGTATATTAATCTTTTTATTTATTATATAAATATCTAATATTTTAATGTATTTAAGTGTGGATATCAAATCTATATAATTAAAATATACTCATATACTTAAAATACATATACTTAATGGATATAAATTAATTAGTATAGCATTAATATAAAGGTACACAAGTGTATATATTTTAATTATGCTTACACTTTATTTAAAAACTATATACTTTAAAAATACAAATAATTAAGAGCTGAGCTTCCAATGCATATACTTAGAAAGATCTGATTCAATACACAATTTTTCCAGTTATAAGGCAATACTAATAGTATATATTTAGTATTTATAAAGTGCTTTTGATACTAATTTTCCACCATTGTCTTATGTAAAGAAGAGAATAGGGATAAAAATATATGTTTTCTCACTTTTCAGTGGACTATTCCATAAGCTGACTTTCTAGTTTTTAAAAAAATTAAATTTTCATTGGATCTGCATTCCTGGAACCAAGTTTTGTTAATCCAACCCCTAATTCCTCTGACCTTAAGTCCTGTTTCACCCAATGCCATAGCTCAGAATTACTCCTGATGGTTACAAAGCAGTTTAAAAAAACTATAGCCTGAGAGAAAAATTCCTCAAAGTTATTCTTATTTCAGACTAGAGGCCTGGTGCACGAAATTCATGCACTCAGGGGGCCATCCCTCAGCCCAGCCTGCACCCTCTTGTAGTCCAGGAGCCCTTGGGGGATGTCCAACTGATGGCTTAGGGGGAGCAGACCTAAGCCGGCAGCCGGACATCCTTAGCACTGCCATGGGCCTCTCCCACCACTGCCGCTGCACTCACCAGCTGTGAGCAGCTCTTCTGGCTGAGCAGTGATCCCCCTGTGGGAGTGCACTGACCACCAGGGGGCAGCTCCTGCATTGAGCATCTGCCCCTGGTGATCAGTGTGCATCATAGCTACTGGTTGTTCTTCTATTTGGTTGATTTGCATATTAGCCTTTTATTATATAGGATTTCCAGTGCACGTCATATGTACTGGCCGGCCAGTCGGTCAGACAGATGTATGTTTGGTCACTTAGCCTTTTATATATATAGATGTTACTTGTAATTTTGCATTCCAGACTAGCTAGCCACAAAATTTGGGCGTTTCATGACTACTTTTCAGCACAATAATTCACTAGAATGACTCATAGAACTCAGGAAAGACTATACCAAGTGATTAGTACAGTAAAAACAGAAACAAATTAGAACCAAAGGAAGAGACACATAAGTTGAAGTCTGAAAGCCTCTGTTGTCTTCTGAGATGCTTTACATATCCTACCATCAATGTGTGGGAATACATACATTAACCTAAAAATAAAAGACCAAAGTGAAAGGAAACAAATGTTTTTTTAAGATCCAAAAAATAGCTATTCTTAAAGCACTGATTCAGGCAGAAAACAAAATAGTGATCAATTAGGAAGTGAAGGAAAGGGGTATTTATGATAAATAGATGGAGAATAATTATATTAATAGAAGGAAGAAATTTCTATGGGAGTTAAGCTAAGGAAGGAATTCCTTTGGGTGTAGATAAGCTAACATAGTGATGCCAGTACTAAAGAATGACTTTATTTTCATTACCATAGTTATAATGTCTGCTTTCCTATTAGCTATGCAAACAGTTGTTTGGAATGCAATGCTGCCTTGGGCCCAGTCCAAAAGTTAGTTTGCCCATTTTTAACATTTTAAAGGTTTGAGGAGGAAGTGTTTAAGGAAGTTCCTCTGGGATGGCAGCTCCATTTTGAAGTGGCTCCTTTTATATTATTTATTACAGTAAGAAGCATTACTGATGCAAGAAGCTCATTGTACCTTCAATTCAAGAATTTTTATTAAAGCTAAATAAAGTAGGTATGATTGATACTTTAACCATGTGGTTGAACTCAAACAAAAATTTTACCTGGAAGTCCATGTAAGTGACATTTATAATTGTAATTTTAAAAAATATTCTCTAATTATTTGAAGTGCTACAACTTCCATCTTTATTATTATTTCATAGTGGAAAAAAATCTATAAAAATTTAGAATTTTACAATTTGGTTATAATTGAATGATAAATGTTTGCTAAACTAATTCACTATTCTTGGTTGATAGCCCTCTTGTTATGGGGAGAACATCATACATCCCTTTCCCTTTCAATAATTGGAGTACTCATTGTTTTTATATCTAAAGTATTTTCCTATGAATAATACCTGGATCCATTCATAGCAACCATATTCATTGCTTACATTAATAATACAATAGAGTTTAAAATAAAATAAATGGCTTATTAAATGAACTGTGTCAAATACAGAATTGGGATCTATAGCAGACAAGCAGTTACTCTGAGAGTTTTGTAGTTAATGGCTAATGTTTGCTGCCATATGTACATACCTTATAGTTACATGGAGTTTTAGACTGTAATTATGTTTACTGTGGTTCCTTATTTGTATTTAAAATTGCTTTTAAAATTGTATTTAAAGTTTGAAAAATTGCTTAGATCCTGCGTCATGTGGGTAATAGAGATATAGCCTTCTGAACTAAGTTGTGTGGAAGGGAACCAGGGATAGTCTAAATAAAATTTGGCTGTAAACAATAGAATAGGCCTGGTGTAGCCATCAAGATCAAGTCTGCAAACATAGCTACCAGTGTTACTCGTTTGTTTAAAGAAATAATATAGCCTGGAGATTATATGTGACCATATGTATATATGTGTATACACACACACACACACACATCTGTATATGTGTGTGTGTGTGTACATATATCTTTTCATTGTCATTTGTTGAGTAATAGTTAATGACTTTTGTATACACCTTACTTAGTATCTGGTGCCTTTGTATGTATGCACTACTTTAAATGAATTTTTGTTTGAGTTTGCTCACTGGTTCCCGATAGGCTTCATGTTACAGATAAAGACTGAGTGCCTTACCATGCGGTAGGCTGTATCACTATTAGTCCATTCCAATTCACTTTCCTGCAGTGCCTGTCCTGGATAGTATTTCCCCATCCCATTAACGTCACAGTTGAATTTGTGACCTTATCAGTAAAATATGAGAGAAAATGGCATAGGTCACTTTAGAACAGAAGCTTTAAGAGCCAGCATGCCCTCTGCCAATTTCCTCCTGCCAGGACTATCAGTAGAGCTCCAGATAAAGGCTGCCCCATCAGCTGGGACCCAAAGTTAAAATGACAAGGGACAGCTGCAGCTGAGCTGCAGTAGATATGTAACATGAATGGAAATGTAACCTCTGTTGTGATAAGCTACAAAAATCCTGCCACTGTTTGTTCCTGCAGCACAATCTAGCTGATTCTGAGAAATACAATTTGACTTCTGATTTTGGTCATGATCTGGTTCTTTGTCTCTCCATCCCTGTAGTATATCATCACTAATTCTTTCCACATCATCAATCAGTAGTATGCTACTCAGAACATTCTAAAAATACTACAGCCAGTGAAATCATTTTAAAAGACAAGTTTGATAGTTTTGTTACCCTAAACAAATCAATTCAAAAACTTCCCATTGTTCTTAGGTTAGAGAATCTCTCATGCTTTAACCCTCACTTAGCTGCAGCTGCCACCTGATCATTCACCAGTGTCACCCAGGTTCCTCTGCTCCAGCAGTGGCCCTCTTGCTTCCTTGGTTACTCCAACCATGCTCCTTTTAGCCATGGTAACATTGTCCAACATCTGCCTGGCATAAATACCGCACTTTAATTTGGCGTTCTACTACTCTACTTCCAGATCTTAACTGAGTAATCACTCTCAGAGAAGCACTCCAACTTCCCGAGAAGAATAAAACATCTTAATCACTTCTGAAGTCTCAAACTGGATAACAGAATTGATACAATATGAGCTGTACATAGGTACTCAAATTGGAAATAAAGACTCTCATTTTTATTTCTTATTAGTGGTGTGTGTGTGTGTGTGTGTGTGTGTGTGTGTGTGTGTGTATTAGGTCACAATTGTGTATGACATATTGTGTACAATGGTTTGCATATCCTGACTCAGATTGTTAAAAAGTATCTGAGGCATTTTCTCATTAACATAGACCCGTGGTCAGCAAACTGCGGCTCGAGAGCCACATGCGGCTCTTTGGCTCCTTGAGTGTGGCTCGTCCACAAAATACCATGGCCTGGGTCAGTCTATTTTGAAGTGGCGTTAGAAGAAGTTTAAGTTTAAAAAATTTGGCTCTCAAAAGAAATTTCAATCGTTGTACTGTTGATATTTTGCTCTGTTGACTAATGAGTTTGCCGACCACTGTCAGATGACCTTACACTCATGGGTTTCAAAGATGTGGTTATTTGCCAAATGTCAATTAGCATTCAGAGCTAGAATTCACATTTCTCTTCTGTCAAAATTTTCTTTCCAGTATGAGATTTGTTTGAAGAAACCAAACAGAGCTCGTTTTATGGATAAAAGTTATTGTTTTATTTTTCTGAATGAAAGCCAGAGAAAACATTTGAAATTTATAATTATTCTGTAACTTGCTGAATTTCTTCGATGTTAACAATTAAATACTGTTTTTCTTCTTTTTTCCCCCCTGAATCTTTTATCTCTGCTTTGAATCGGTGTGATATTTTATGTCAGATCTGGTAGTAATTCAAATTGGATGCATTCCTTAGTTTAGAAGATGTCATTAGACTGGCTGGTCTCAAGTTCCTAAGTGAGCCTCTTTCTTACTTAGACCCCTGTGCTGCCTTGGCAATTGTTCTGCTGATAATTCATCTCTTCCCAAATTCCCACAGTCTGCAGATGTATCATGTTTCAAGTTGGATAGCAGTGCTATTAAAATGAACTAGGAGACAAAAAGAGACAGATCTGTGATATCTTGCTCAGAATTCAATCTTGACATTTTAATGCTTATTTTACACTAATTAAAAATAAAAATAGACCTAAATCGACACTTAGAAAGAGGACATAAGGAAGGCCAAGAGACATATGAAAACATGTTCAAAGTCTCTAATCATCTAAGAGATGCAAATCAAAATGACAACGAGGTACCATCTCACAACTGTCAAAATGGCTATCATCAACAAATCAACAAACTACAAGTGCTGGAGAGGATGTGGAGAAAAAGGAACCCTCTTGCACTGCTTGTGGGAATTCAAACTGGTACAGCCATTATGGAAAACAGTATGGAGTTTCCTCAAAAAATTTTAAAAAGGAACTCCCATTTGACCCAGTAATCCCACTTCTAGGAATATATCCCAAGAAATCAGAAACATCAGTCAGAAAGGTTATATGCACCCCTATGTTCATAGCAGCACAATTTACAATAGCTAAGATTTACAACAGCCTAAGTGCCCATCAGCAGAGGAGTGGATTAAAAAACAGTGGTACGTGTACATAATAGAATACTACACTGCTGTAAAAAAGAAGGAACTCTTACCATTTGCAACAGCATGGATGAACCTGAAGAGCATTATGCTAAGTGAAATAAGCAAGTAGGAGAAAGATAAATATCACATGATTTAACTCATATGTGGAATATAATGAACAACATAAACTGAAGAGCAAAAATAGAGCCAGAGTCATAGAAGCATCAAACAGACCATCCAACCTAAGAGGGAAGGCAGGGGACAGGGCGTGTGTAACAAATCAACCAAAGGACTTGTATGCATGCATATGAGCATAACCCATGGACACAGACAGTAGGGGGAGTGAGGGCATGTGCTGGGCAGGGGGGGGGGGGGAGAGTGGTTGGGGAGAAGTCAATGGGGGTAAAAGGAGACTTATGTAATACTTTAAACAATAAAAAATTACATTTAAAAAATCTAAATGCCAAAAAAGATCATTTACTAAAATAATTCAACGGATAATTCACTTATCCTTTAATTATCATATAAACTAATATAAAAAAGTGTTTCACATTGACTTAACTAGCTAGCTGTATCTTTATAAATCCTATTGATAATTCAAATAATACCTTTTCTGTGTTAGTACTAAGCATGTATATTTTATTTAGCAGTTAGAAATGAGTGTATGGTTGCCACAGATATGTGGAAAAACACAAAAAATTGCCAATATACACTGAGTGGCCAGATTATTATGATCTCTGAACGCATAATAATCTGGCCATTCAGTGTATATCCTATATAATAAAAGGCTAATTATGCAAATTGTTCCCTCGACCAGGAGTTCAGCCAGCAGCCAGGCCGGCCAACTGCACATGTCCCCTCCCCCTGGCCAAGTTGGCCAGACCCCCACCCATGCATAAATTCATGCACCAGGCCTCTAATATATGTATACCCTATCTAATAAAAGAGTAATATGCAAATTGACCATACCTCCACTACACCCACAAGCCATGCCCACTAGCCAATCAAGAGAAAGTATGCAAATTAACTCAACCAAGATGGCTGAGGCCATGGAGTGAGCAGGAGGCTTGGGTTTCCCCAGAAATGGAGGAAGCCAAGCTTCCCGCACACCCAAGCCTGCCCTGGCCTCTGCTCAAGGCTACAAAGTTTCAATTATAGAAGATAAATAAATCCCAGATACCAGGGCCTATGCTTGGGTCGCCAGGGGGCGTGGCCGTCTTGCAAACCACCACAGGCCCCTCGCCCAGGCCACCCCACACCCCAAGGAAACCCCCACTCTGATCTGGGACACCCTTCAGGGCAAACCAGCTGGCCCTCACCCATGCACCAGGCCTCTATCCTATCTAATAAAAGAGTAATATGCAAATTGACTGTCACTCCAACACACAAGATGGCTGCCCCCATGTGGACACAAGATGGCCACCACAAGATGGCCAACAGGGGAGGGCAGTTGGGAGGGACCAGGCCTGCAAGGGAGGGCAGTTGGGGACAATAAAGCCTGCAGGAGAGGACAGTTAGGGGTGACCAGGCCAGCAGAGAAGGGAAGTTGGGGGCGACTGGGCCTGCAGGGAATGACAGTTGGGGGGAACCCAGGTCGGCAGAGGAAGGAAGTTTGGGGCAAACAGGCTGGCAGGGGAGCAGTTAGACATCAATCAGGCTGGCAGGGAGTGGTTAGGGGTTGACCAGGCTGGCAGGCAGAAGTGGTTAGGGGCAATCAGGATGGCAGGCAGGCGCGCATTTGGGAGCCAGCAGTCCTGGATTGTGAGAGGGATGTCTGACTGCCCGTTTAGGCCTGATCCCACCGAGATCAGGTCTAAAGGGCAGTCAGACATCCCTCAAGCAGTCCCATTTGGAGAGGGTGCAGGCTGGGCTGAGGGACACCACCGCCTCTGTGCACGAATTTCTTGTGCCGAGCCTCTAGTATATATATACACACTCACACACTGAGTGGCCAGATTATTATGTGTTCAGAGATCATAATAATCTGGCCACTCAGTGTGAGTCCATATAGTTTATTTTGGAGTTGCATGAAACATAACTGGGGAGGTGAGAAGGTGGGAAGTGAAACTAGAAAAGCAAGGGAGCAAAAAGTACTTTGTTGCTCTGGAATGTGTGGCTCATTTGGTTAAGTGTAGTTCTGTGTACTGAAATGTTGCCAGGGCAGGCACATGTGCTGCAGCCTGGTCGGGGTGTGTGAGGGGAGGTATCATGGTTCTCTCTCATGTTCATGTTTCTCTCTCTCTCCCTTCCCCTTTCTCTCTCTAAAGTCAATAAAAACATATTTTAAATAAGATAATATGTTATTAATCCCATAGGAACATTTTTTTAGAAATGCTGTAAAACACTTGAATGGTGAGGGTTCTGTGGGATTTAGGTTGAAACTATTTGTGTAAACTTGGAGGCAAGAGACCGAGAGAGTAAAAAATTCAGAGAGAACTTGAGTGGAGAGCAGTATTGAGTGGAGTGGTAATTCACTATCACATTTGCCTTTTTGGCTTCTGGGCAGAATGGACATCTATTCTTCTAGAGTGAATAAACAGAGACAGCTGATGAAACTGGTTTCTTGAAATGGGACACAGGGCTATGGGCAGGGTGTTGACATAGTCTCCTTCACGCTGCCTGGTGCCTTTGGCATGTGTGTCTCTATTAGAAGTGCGCGTCCAGTTCTGAAAAAAAACCCTAAAAGATGGGAACATTAATCAGAATCCAAATTCTGTTTTTGTATTGATGACCATAATGGGCTTTGATGTCCTAATTGGTATGTAATGTGTTTCTCAGGTACGATTAATCTTGATTCACAGAGATACTCGTAGTGGAACACAAACAGGATTCATCTGCCCTCACCTGCATCGTGAGAACTCAGCTCCTTTGCCACCTCTGCCAAGTCATTCTCTGACTATCTAAGTGGTGTTTCAGGACTTGGCATACTCTTCTCTCCTCCTTGCCAGCTCCTTTTCAGGAGGGTGGTATCTTGTGTTATAATCCAAACTAATAGTGGCAATTTTAACACCAACAGCCACTGAAAAATGGATGACGCCTCAGACACCCTTGTTCCTCTGAATGACCTTTGTAAAGTCATTCACATTAAAGGCCCACATTAAAGTTGCAACCATGTGCCTTTTATTGTGATTGGCTTAAATAATAAGAATCTGTGATTCTCAACATCTCAACCTACATTTTTTAAAACTCTTCTTGCAGGCCTACTGTCTTATATACTAGTAAGTAGTTGGGGACTAGGTCAGAAGTAGTATAAGTAAGTTATGTTTTATTAAGTGCCTGTTATCCATTCTTCCTTTAAAGTCTATCCTTAAAAGAGGTGTGTGTGCCTCTTTTAAGGATAGACTTTGACTTATCATAGAGCCCCTTACTTAGGTTTCATGACCTTCCCAAATAGTCATTTTGTAATACTTAAACATACTGCAATCCCAGGATACACAAAGGTCAATCAGCTTGCCCTGATTGTGCTGTGATACTAAAATTCGATGAATCTCTGTTTCTGTCCCTGCTTGCAATGAAGTGTGTGCTGGCTTGTGAAACTTTGGACTTATTGTGCCTTAGCTGGGAAGAAAAATATATAGGAATATCAGGCTAAACACACCTGAACAGCAATATAGTGAATTAAACTTCTTCATTAGTCTCTGGTATAAAGGGATTCTATGTTTTTCAAATGTCAAAACCAAAATGATCTGTGGGTCAGTTTAATGACTTCTGAAAGGACAAACTGGAAAAGATTCTCTGTGAGTTTGTTGCTGACAGTTTATCATGATTGGAACAGAATGTCTTCTGTTCATGAATTTTGAACATGGATAAACTGTGTGTCCTTATGTTCTCCTTTAACTAAGAGGGTGTTGCTGACCTCCCACATTTCATATCCATCATAAGATGAAACCCCATTAGCAAAGTTCACCTCAGAATTTGTACTTGTCAGTGGAATGATCCCCTGTCTTCCCTGTGAGATTGTGGAAAGATGTGTTGAATATACTTAAAGCAATAGTGCAATGTTGTGATAAGCTCGTTAGCATTGCCTCTACTTCAAGAATGTTTTATATCATCTATAATATAGGATGTACTGATACAGATTCTCATTAAAATCTTAACAATACCCCAATATTCAACAATTTATTCCTCTTTGTGTGCTAGAGGGCACCACAGATGTATTTTTGTTTCTGACAAAGCATATGAATTTTTCTGTATATTTATGTTCCCCATACTTTCCCTGATGTTCTGACCATGCTTATCTGAATAGGAGATCGCAGGTACAGCTGTTCTGAAACAATAAGAAGTACTTCCAAAAGGAAAGTGGAGTCTTGGAGGGTCAGACACTAGTTCCATTTAATTGGATCTTATACAAAACCAAGCACAGTGTGAAGTAGAATGCTTTCTGATGGATTTTGATGGGCTGTGCTTGGAGAGGGTGCAGGCTGGGCTGAGGGACACCTCCCCCCGCCCCCGTGCACAAATTTCATGCACTGGGCCACTAGTACAAAAATAAAACTGGAAGTCGCCTTGAGTTTACTTAGTATTTCTTGTCTTCAGAGTAAAATACAATTGAGTCCCCCCCAAGATTGAGAATCGTATTCCTAATGACCTTGAGAAAAGAAGACTCCATAACTTTTCAAACTTATATCTGCTATTTATCAAGCTGCAATATTGACTTTTTTAACCTGTGTCTGAAGATTAGGCTTATCTTATCTTATTTTTTCTCTCATTCAGTGAAGATGGGAAAATATTTCTGTGTCTGGGATTTTCTTTGTCAAGCTGGTTTGATTTATTAAGGTTTAGGTGGCTTTTAAATAGATAATATTTAGCCTATTTTTTTCTTTTCTTTTCTCATTCAGTTATGGCTCTATTCTTATGACAACTGAAATAACCACTAGAAAATAAAGTCATTATATTTAACTTAACAAAACTAAATAAAAATTATATTTCTGAGGTTAAGATCACATGAAAATTTAAATAATCTAACATGTTAATACTGATTGATACTTATTTTTTTCCCATATTTGATGTACATATTTTCTTATAATTTCCTTAAAGTAAAAGATATGGGGAAAAGTCTTTTATTTTTCCTAGAAAAGCAATTCATTATTTTAATACATAAACAACTTTATTTCAATGTATAGTTCAAATTTAATACATATAAAACATCCACAAGGATACTTGACATTAATAGTGATTTGGAAATAGAAGTTAGGAGCTGAGAAAGAATTCTTGTCTAGAAATGAAGATTTGATACCTTTAACACAGATGTAAAAAAGCAGATCTGTGAACTTAGATGAGTTTGCTATCCTCTATGGTGGTCAATATATAATCATAGACTGATAGCATTTGATGATGAAACATTCCAGGGTTTTCTATCCCATCCTCTCTCTCTCTCTGTCTCTCTCTCTCTGTCTCTCTCTCTCCCTCTCTTTCACACACACACACACACACACACACACACACACACACACAGTTAACCTTCCAGCCATCAGGGACATTGGGTAAGCTAGACCAATTTTTCTCTCTGGTGATTTAGTTTGCATGCAGCAGACCACTTTTTATTTTGTATATAGAATAAATCCCCTGTTCTTTTTTTTCTTCTTTGCTTCAGAAGCTTGATAAAGATCTTTGGGTTTTATTACCATGAATTATGCAATAAAACATTTGCTATTTGCTCACTTAAATTCTGGTTTAATATTCTGCTTTTCAATTTGTTCTTACCTAGAAGTAAAATTGCTTATGGTTTTGTTGAACTCTGATAAGAAAGATAATATTTGCTTACTAATGTAGTAGGCTTGTCTTTATGTACGTATTTTCTCCAAGTGGATTTTCTATAAGTGTAAAACATATTTTGCAGGTTGTGAGGATATCAGAGAGAATATATAATTAACAAAATAATTTGATACAAACTATTTTAGAAGGTTCAAGAATGCACTTAGAAAGCTGTATAATTTATATTAATTGCACAGGTTTAGGAGTTATAGTAGTCTGAGTTCAAATGCACACCCTAAAGCCATTGTGAGTTTATATCCATTTCCTAACTTCTAAACTTCATTTTATTCACCTAATAGATGAAAATGTCATGCCTCATTGATTAGCTGGGACATTTATAAGAAATATGTTCTCCATAATATGGTGGGTGTTCAATAAGTGTGCTTTGCCTTTATGTTGCTATTTCTGTATTCAAATTCTAGGCCTTTTTCTCATCTTTAACTCTTCTCATACAGGGAACTCTCATCAAAGATAACAATATAAATATAATTTTCACATGTATGTGTGTGTGTGGTGTGCATTTGTTTGGAGAAGTTCTAAACTAAAATTTTATACATGAGGTTATATTATCTATACATAAAGATAATTTAATAAGTTTAATAAAATATGAAATTATCATCTTTAAAATATATTTATAATCTACCCACAATTGATTTATTCTTAAATTGTTAAATTATGTTAATCAGAAATCATTATACTAATTATAATCCATTCTTTACATATAATTATCTCTCAGATACTAAATCAAAGCTATTACATAATTCCCTTTTCAAAATATATTTAATGGCTAAATTTAACTATAATAAAAAGTTTTACATAAATAAACTTTATGATGCTTTTACCAAAAGTCATCTCTTAAGTGATATAAGAAAATGGTAACATGGGTCTGATGTATTAATGTGGCAAGAAATCTACCAAATATATCTATCTGCATAATGAATGCTATTTGAATTTTGGTGGTTCAAATAAGACTGAGGAAGAAATGATTAATATCTGTTAAGTTAAATTATTTTCTTAGGGTTGGAGACAACAGATGCCCACCAGCATACCAAGGAGCAATATTGCATTGTTGACTCTGTCTCTGTGGTAATTATGACTCTGACACACATACATTAGTCTCTCCTTTACTTACATTCTATGAGCATGATTAAAATTAATATTACTATTTTTTTACAGGACAAGACCCTACCCTGATATTTGCTTCTCAGGCATTGCATAGTTCTTTTAGTTATTATTGTTATTTTTAAACATTTTGTATTTCCTTAACCCCATCTTTATTAATCTTACTTCATTCTTATTTTTTTATTTTTGTCTATTGCATAAGTTCACACTATGTTCACTGTTCCTTCATTACTATAAGGTATATGTTACTTTCCCTAATTTGGTTTTTCTACCTGACAAATTAATTAAGAGTCTCATCCGCTCACTCCATCATTCAGCCTAACAAATCCCAGTATATACAAATGAGGTAATGGTATGATTGACTAAAATGGCAGCAAAACTTGCTTTTTCTTTGTTATGCATGATTTAGATCTATCTGAATTACAAGAAGTAATAATGAATATGGATATCACTATTGAGTGTGTACAAGTACCTGAGGTAGCACCACAACAAATTGGCATGACTTAAAATTTTGAACTTAGGTGTGTGTTTGACTGCAGTGATAGCAGCTTAAGGGAAAAGTAAATATGATTTTGTGGCTGTGTGTATAAATAATATTCTTAAAACATTCCTGAAGATTATCCTTCAAATAAAATGGTAAGTTATTCTGCTTTGTTACAGATTAAAAGAAACAGGTATACATTCAATTTCCAAGTGACTTCACATGCAGTAGGTGAGATAGGAACCTAAGTACATTGTGAAATGTGAGGAACACCAGATCTCCTCCAGCTTGTTAATATTTCTCTTTTGAATTTCTATAATATATTACACTAGAGGCCCAGTGCACAAAATTCATGCATGGGGGGTCCCTCAGCCCAACATGCACCCTCTCCAATCTTGGAGCCCTCGGGTGATGTCCAACTGCCAGTTTAGGCCCGATCCTGAAGGCAGTTGGACATCCCTCTCACAATCCGGGACCTCTGGCTCCTAATCACTCACCTGCCTGCCTGCCCTAACCACTCTGCCTGCCTGCCTGATCCTCCTAACTGCCCTACCCTGCTGTCCTGGTCACCCCTAACTGCCCTCCCCTGCCAGCCTGATCACCCCTATTAACTTTTTTTTAATCTTATCCCCTTCACACACAATTGTATTTGACTTCCTTATTGGCTTTTCCCTCTCACACAATTTTTCTTTCTCCTTTATGCAACACTTTTCCCAACTGACTCATTGTTTATAAATTTTTCTTTCCTCCTTATTTCCTACTTCTGTTCCATCATCCTTCTTCCCATCTTTCTCCTACCCTCCCTCCCTCCACACATTCCTTCTTTGCTTTATCTTTACCCCTTTCCTCCTTCCCCTTTTCCTTTCTTCCCACCTTAATTTTTTTCTTCACTTCCTCCCTCAGACCTGCTTTGCTCCCTCCCCCATTTCTTCCTTCTTCCCATTCTCCTTTTAAGCTCTACTGGCTCCCCTTTAAAACTTTTCTCCCCTCCCTCTTTCTCTCTTATCCACATCCTTCTCTACTTACTTCCACTGCTTGAATATCTATCTATCTACCTGCCTAATTAGTCACTATCATTTATCTTTTTTTCTTTTCTGACTCCTATTTTTAAAATCTGTCCCCAGTACACAACTATACTTGATTTTCATTATAGCTCCTACAGTTCACTCCCACATCCTCTTTCCTTCTTTAACTCTGCTCTCTACTGACTCCTTTATAAAGTTCTTCCCTCCCTCCTTCCCTTCTTAAAGCTTCCGTTGGGGGGGCTGTTAACCCCCAGCCCAGGGCTCAGCCCCAGCCAGGTGTTCGCCACCCCCCCTTCCCCAGCCTCCCCACCGCTCTCCTGCTCCCATTCCCTGCCCGGGATGCCCAGCCCCAAGAGGGTGGCCGAGGCCCATGCAGCACGGGTGTTGCTGCCGCAAAGCAGGAGCACCTCCACACAGAAGGCCTCAGACTGTCCTCCACTCCATCCTGGACTGTGGGCGCCTCCTCGCCAACGGCCACAACTGCCGTCCTCCCGTGTCTGGTGGGTCTCCCTGCTCCACGCCACCTGTACCTCGCCCCTTGCCAGGCGCACTTTCTCGCACCTGCTCGGCGCACCACCCCGCCCCCCCCACCGTGGTCTCCACCCCCTTCCTCGTGCAGTTTTCTTCCCTTTTTCATTCCTGTGCTTATCCTTTCTAATCCTACCCCAGGCCTTGCAGCTGCCTGAGCAGAGGGCAGGGTCGCAGCCTGCTGATCTGGTCGTGACGTGATGCTGTAATGGACAAATTTGCATATTTCTCTATTATTAGATTAGATTAATGTACTTTTTAAACTTAAGGCATTGTAGATCCATATGAAATGCAAATTTATTATCTGAGAGAATATATAACAAACACTTGTTTGGACTATATGTAATAAAGAAAATAATCTGTTAGCTCTGCTTTCTAATGTAAAAATAAATAAATAAACACACACACAAAACTGGATTTCTACAATTTTACATTTTGAGAAGTAGAAAGAGTAGAAGAAATAGGAATATTTTGAAATATTGGGATATTCTTAAGGCATGTGTTATATCTCAGACCAAATAAGGATTCAGACCAAAAACCTAATAATAATAATAATAATAATAATAATAATGGTTTAATCATTGAATATTGTTTCTTACTTGTACTTTACAAGGAACAAATCTTAATTTAATTCTCACAAATTCCTTGGGTAATAAGTTTATCATTGACACCAATTTTGCAGATGATAAAATATAATAAAACCCAGTCTCATAAAGTTAAAAATAATGTGCCAAAAGAGTTTAGTCTGAGTCTTAGTGATAATGGGAAGCACTGGGGACATCAAAATGGAGTGGAGTCTTCTGACTTATTTTATGTCACAGCATAAGATGAGAGCTTGATTTGACTGGATTTGAAAGACAATGGGGGAAAAGTACTTAGAGAAAGTACACAAAGCAAAGCAATTTCTAGAAATTTTAGTACATACATGGGAAACAAGGTCAAAGAGGCTTTTAAAAATACTGGATATATAACAGAATGTTTTTGTGTTGTTGGAGAACATATAGAAGTTGCATGGACTTTGATTGGTACGAACAGATAGGGTTTCTTATGAACAAGAGATTGTCTTTTGCTAATACTGGGAAAGTTAAGCCTCAGTAATAGGAAAGGCAAATATGGGATGTGGTGATAAAGGTCCTGGAAGTTCTCATAAGAGTGTTCTAATTTTCTCAGTAAAATTGAGAGTGAGAATGGGAGGGAGGTTTGAAAGCTTAAAATTTGCAGAGAAATTTCTTTATGTCCTCCTAACTTTAGAGATCATGAGTTTAAAATTAGACTAGTCAACATAATTATGTGTTTTTCTCCAGCCATGTTCAGTTGTGAAGGTTTAGGAGTGGAGTAGGCTGAAATTTGTGCTGAACCAGTGTTGGTGTCTGGCCTAGAAAATATGATACATGGAAATGGGTCAGGAGAGCTGAAAGTATTTTACTGAAATAGCGATTTAATCTGCTTACAAAAAGAACTAAGGACAGGATATAGCTAAACAGAAATGGAAAGCTAACAGGATCAAGAGATTATAACTCCTGGTATGGTTAAAATAGCGCTGCAGTTATATATGCCTCTTATTTAATGGAACTCAGCTTGAACCAAGGAATGTGACATGTTTGGCAACAAAACAAATGTTAAATAGATATATAAATGAATGTTCATCATTTAACTAAATAAAAAAATATTTTACATTATTTTTCCAATTTAGAAATTATTTAACAATTATTTATAAAGAAAAATATTTCTATATTTACTACAAGCCTTCACTTATTAGATCAATAACTGCTATTATATAATACAAATATTTGAAAACCCCTAAAATTAAAAACATAAGTAATAGCTATTCTTAGACTATGATATATTAGGCAACTAGATTTAGGGATAAAGATGTGACAGAATTTACTGTACCTAGTAGAAAGATCTTGCCTAGTTCTGAGTGGTGTGGATATAACATGTGGCAGGTGCAAAACTCCCTCTCAAGTTTGCATGCCCATGGTCATTTGTAGATGCCTTAATTTGTGCTATCTGTTAAAATTTATGTAGTACTTCCATATTTGCTTCTCATAAGATCTCCATATATTAAGCAGCAAAGTCATATAACCCTGTCTTACAAGTTAGTTTTTTAGATTTAGAGAGACAAAATTACTGCCCAAGATCACATAGATAAAAGTGTAGAAAATTTAAATCTAGTGTTTGGAAATTTAGTTTGCTGTAGGAATAATGCCACTTCAGCAATATTTGTGAGTAGATCAGTTAGAGCAGGGGTCCTCAAACTTTTTAAACAGGGGGCCAGTTCACTGTCCCTCAGACAGTGGGAAGGCCAGACTATAGTTTTAAAAAAACTATGAACAAATTCCTATGCGCACTGCGGGTCCGGGACGAGTCGGTTGCTAAGCTGGACAGGCAGCGGCATCCAGCGGACCGGATAAATGTCCTTGGCGGGCCGCATGTGGCCCGCAGGCCGTAGATTGAGGATCCCTGAGTTAGAACATTAGTTTTCCACCACAAAATTAATGTTCCATGTTTTTCAATACCGTATTCACACAGATATACAGACACACACAACATCTTGGATGAATACTTGTTAGAGTTAATCATGGAATTTGAAAACTCTTCTGTATATTAATCAATACACTATCATTATACTTTTTTCCCAAGTAGGAAAAATGTGTTTTTGAAGTTATACACTGTTTTCCATCATAAGGATCTAAACAATGATAGGGGTAATAACTATCCTATCTAATGAAAGAGTAATATGCAAATTGACCATACCTCCACTAAACCCACAAGCCACGCCCACCAGCCACACCCATCAGCCAATCAGGAGCGAATATGCAAATAAACCCAACCAAGATGGCTGCTGCCCCAGAGAGCAGGAGGGAGGCTTGGGTTCCCCCGGCAATGGAGGAAGCCAAGCTTTCCTCCTGCCCTTGCCAGCCCAGGCCTCCACTCAATGCTACAAAGTTTCAATTATAGAAGATACATAAACCCAAACAGAAATGGCTGCAGCCACAGAGCTGGAAAGAGCAGGAGGCTAGAGTTGCCCCCGGCTATGGAGGAAGCCAAGCTTCTGCAGCCCTGGCCTGCTTTGGCCTCCACTCCAGGCTACAAAGTTTCAATTATAGAAGATACATAAATCCCAACAAAAATGGCTGCTGCCACAGAGTGAGCAGAAGGCTTGGCTCCACTCCAGGCTACAAAGTTTCAGTTGTAGAAGATAAATAAATCCCATATCCCAGGGCCTCTGCTTGGGTTGCTGGGGGGCATGGCCGGCCTGCAAACCCCCATAGGTCCCTCACCCAGGCTGCCCCACGCCCCAAGGGAATCCCCACCCTGATCTGGGACACCCTTCAGGGCCAACTAGCTGGCCCCCACCCATGCACCAGGCCTCTATCCTATCTAATAAAAGAGTGATATGCAAATTAACCGTCACTCCACTACAAAAATGGCGGCGCCCATAGCCACAAGATGGCAGCACCCAGTACTCTTAGCCCCTGAGTCCCCCAGTCTGCCCAGCAGCGGCAGTCCTGGGTGTCGCGCCCAGCATGATCCCCAGCCACAGCCTGAGCTGGGGTCTCAGGCTGGCCGGGGTGCACCCCCTGTGGTGTCATCCCTGGCCAGCAGCGGTAGTCCAGGGTGTCTGGCTGGGAGGCACCAGCGCCAGGCATGATCCCCGGCCACAGCCTGGGCTGGGGTCTCAGGCCCGCAGGGCCTCGCACCCCAAGCCATGCGATCCCCCGGCCATGGCGGCAGCCTGTGCTGGGGTCTCAGGATGGCTGGGGTGCACCCCCTGCAGCTCGATCCCTTGCCACAGCCTGGGCTGGGGGTCTCAGGCCGGCAGGGCCTCGCACCCAAGCTGTGCGATTCTCAGGCTGCAGCAGTCTGGGCTGGGGTCTGAGGCCACCAGGGCCGCGCACCCCCGCCATGTGATCTTCTGCCACAGCCTGGGCTGGGGTCTCAGGCCCGCAGGGCCTTGCACCCCAAGCCATGTGATCCCCTGGCCATGGCGGCAGTCTGGGCTGGGGTCTCAGGCTGGCAGGGCCGCGCACCCCCGCCATGTGATCTTCGCCCAGCAGCGGCAGCCTCGACTGGGGTATCAGCCTGGCTGGGCTGAGGCGGCAGCCTAGGCTGAGGTCTCAGCTTGGTTGGGGCGCCATCCCCTGCCAGGCGTGGCAGCCGGGGTCTCAACCACTGAGTCACACCAGCCAGGCAGATATGGAGGAATCTTAAATGTTTCTTTTTAAAAAATATATATTTTATTGATTTTTTACAGAGAGGAAGGGAAAGGGATAGAGAGCTAGAAACATCTATGAGAGAGAAATATCGATCAGCTGCCTTCTGCACACTCCCCACTAGGTATGTGCCCCCAATCAAGGTACATGCCCTTGACCGGAATCGAGCCTGGAACCCTTGAGTCTACAAGCCGATGCTCCATCCACTGAGCCAAACCAGTTAGGGCTGTCCAATATGCTAAAGAAAAAACCCTATCTAATAAAGAGGGAATATGCAGGGGAGGGCATTTGGGGGTGACCGGGTTGTCAGGGGAGGGCAGTTGGGGACGATCGGGGTGGCAGGGGAGCAGTTAGGCATCGATCAGGCTGGCAGGCAGAAGTGGTTAGGGGCAATCAGGCAGGCAGGCAGGCGAGCAGTTGGGAGCCAGCAGTCCTAGATTGTGAAAGGGATGTCCGACTGCCTGGATTGGGCCTAAACAGGCAGTCAGACATCTCCCGAGGTGTCCCAGATTGGAGAGGGTACAGGTTGGGCTGAGGGACACCCCCACACACCAGTGCATGAATTTCGTGCACCGGGCCTGTAGTCCTATCTAATAAAAGAGTAATATGCAGATTGACCATCACTCCAACACACAAGATGGCTGCCCCCATGTGGTCAAAGATCCTGCCCCCATGTGGACACAAGATGGCCACCACAAGATGGCCAGCAGGGGAGGGCAGTTGGGAGGAACCAGGCCTGCAAGGGAGGGCAGTTGGGGGCAATGAAGCCTGCTGGGAGGGCAGTTAGGGGTGACCTAGCTGGCAGAGGAGGGAAGTTGGGGGTGACTGGGTCTACAGGGAACGGCAATGTGGGGGGGAGGACCAGGCCTGCAGGGGAGAGCAGTTGGGGGATACCAGGCCTGCAGGGGAGGGCAGTTAGGGGTGACCAGGCCAGCAGAGGAGGGAAGTTGGGGGTGACTGGGTCTGCAGGGAAGGGCAGTTGGGGGGGACCCAGGCCTGCAAGGGAGAGCAGTTGGAGGGTACCAGGCCTGCAGGGGAAGGCAGTTAGAGTGACCAGGCCTGCAGGTGAGAGCAGTAAGGAGCAATCAGGCTGGCAGGGGAGTGGTTAGGGGTGATCAGGCTGGCAGGCAGAAGCAGTTAGGGGCAATCAGGAAGGCAGGCAGGCAAGCAGTTGGGAGCCAGCAGTCCTGGATTGTGAGAGGGATGTCCGACTGCCCATTTAGGCCCGATTACAATGGGCCTAAACGGGCAGTCGGACATCCCTCAAGGGGTCCCAGATTGGAGAGGTTGCAGGCTGGGCTGAGGGACACCGCCCTCCCTCCCCTCCATGCATGAATTTTGTGCACCGGGCCTCTAGTGTTAGAAAGAAAAGAGAACTGGCCTGTCCACACTTATACACATGAAAATCAACACACCATTTGTGGTTATCAAAAAATGGTGCAAATGGCTATAATCAATAAGCATCATGTATTAGTAGCATTATATTGGTTGTTACTAAAAGAGACATATTTAATCTAACTCAAGCAGTGCAGATTTTAAAAATATGTGTGGTTATAATGGCCATGAACTTTCATGTAAAGAATAGTAATAGCAAAAAAGCTTAGCTTATAGAGATAGTGATAGAGATTTGGGAATCAAAGTGCTTAATATTATTTTTATATTATACCATTTATTTATAAGGGATTAGTAACTTAAAATCTTTGTCATTATTGAGATTTTTCTTTTCCTTATTCTTCATTTACTACATCTGTCCCTGACACTCTTCATAGATTCTTGACCTAGGGCTTTTGCTTATTTGTAGTTCCTTGTTACTCACAACTTAGACCCACTTACTGTCAATCATTGCCTCTCCTTCTTCCGACCTTACATCTATACCTATTTTGGTTGTCTGTTCTGACTAGGAATTGCTTGTTTTGTTTTTCCCCCCATATATTCTAGTTATAATTGCCAAAGGAGAGGATGTCCTTGTGTCCAACATTGTCTCTCTTTGAGGACATAATTCTTTTTACGATAGATCACGTCATAGGTCGCTAGCCAACTAATGGATTGTGGCTCCTGGATCAACTGATATTCATTGGTCCACTCAGTTTTGACCAAAGAAGATGTGATGGAATGTGGCCCCTTACAATTTCTCTCAAGGAGGAAATTTAGTATGGGACCCATTTTTTTTTAAGGGAATAAGAGTATAGTCATTTCTATGGTCGACTTTTATATGATGTTTCAGGTCTAAGGGAAGATTTGTAGCAGTGAGGTCATATATCATAAATAATTTATTACTGATCACTTTTTAACCCAATCTCCACCTTATATGCAGCAGATGGATTTTCAATCATGTCTGTTTAGTATCACTTGCTTTTGCTGACATAATAGTGAAGGTGCTTTTACAATTCCTTCAAAGAACTCAGGTAAAATAATAAAAATTAGATATTAGGCACTGACTAGCAAGACAATTTGATGAAATAAGTTGTTCAATTACATTAGACTATATTAATTTAATAAGTAAGTAATCCAATTCTTTAAGTTTATATACTTTCTACCTATATACTACTTATTTTGATAAAAGTGGATATTTGTATATAGAAGGTAATAACCTTATATCACAGTTGGTGATAAAAAGGGAACAATTTAAGAAAGATGACTTATATTACAACAGCTAAAATCTGCTTTGAATCAACAGAGCTTAAAAATATTTTTCAGGTTTTATTTGTATATAATATGGCAGTGCAATTGAGAAATCACAAGCACTCTGGTATAGAAGCAGATAATTTAATCTTATATTATATGCTTCATATGGACATGAGAAAAAAATATGAGATAATAATAATGACTTGACAACATTTTACTCATAATAAAATGTGAAATAGAACCATAGAAATTGTAATCATGTAGAAGATATAATTTATCTCTTGCAGTCCCAGACACAGCCCTCAAAACAACAAATTTTTGCTAACTCTTAGTTTCTTATGGTCAGGATTTCATAAGTAGCTCAGAAGAGTTGACTTCTTATCTGTCTCTTCCACTGTTTCAGGAATGCTCATGCTGTGGCAATCAGGCTGTGAGATGGGGCTGCTGCCATCTGTAAGCTCACATGGTCTGCAGCCACCCCTTTCAAGAAGGTTTGTCTACAAGGGTCTTAGCAGGAGGTCTGAGCTGCTTGCTAATGGAACTCTTGCTATATATGTGTAACCTCACAAGTGGCATCTGACTTCTTGCAAAGTATGTGATCCAAAGAAAAGACATTTAGGAAGTCATGATGCCTTTTATGACCTAGTGTCCAAAGTTGTACACATTCACTTTTACTTTATTTTTTTTCACTAGGGGCCCAGTGCATGAATTTGTGCACCTTAAAAGGAACTGTGGGCCTTAAGGCTGTGGTGGGCACAGGGGCAGGTCTCGGTCCATCTTCCATGCCCCCGCCTGGCCCCTCCTGCCATGGCCCCCGTCCCCTGTCTGCTGGCAGCCCCGCTCCCGCTGCTGCCATTCCCATGTGCTGACGGCACGGAGTGATTGGGGCTGGCACCATCAGCGGGTGTGAGCAATGGCTGCTGCCCTGATCACCTCTCAGGAGCAGGAGGAGGTAGAGAAGCCCTCAGGGGTGACTGGGGCTGGCAGCCACCACTTGCACCCACTGATGATGCTGAGTGATCAGGGTTGGCGCTGGCAGCGGGTGCAAGCAGTGGCTCCAAAGACGGCAGCGGGTGCAAGCAGGGCCAACGCCAGCAGCAGGTGTGAGCACCGGGCGGGACTGTGGTGTGCGGGAGCAAAGAATTTTCAGTAACCGCCAGAGGCTCGCCCCGATGACAGCAACCGGTGCCCCGCCTTGGCCTGGTGCCCCCACTCACCTGCTCCACCATCCTGCAGTGGCAGACACCCACCATGTTATGCGCTCTGCCACCCGTTGCTGTCACCTGATATGTTCTGTGCGTGCCCCCTGGTGGTCAGTGCATGTCATAGCGACAGGTTGTTCAGTTGTTCCACCATTTGGTCTATTTCATATTAGGGTTTTATATATATAGATATATGTACTAGAGGCCCAGTGCATGAATTTCTGCACTGGTAAGGTCCGGCCGGCCTGGTCCCAATCAGGGCAGATCAGGGCTGGACCTCTCGGCAGGAGGAGATGGCGGGAGGTTGGCCAGCCAGCCAGCCTGATCGGGGCCCAATCAGGGCCGGGCTGGCTGGGGGAAGGGGCCACCCCCAATTGGGGTTGCGGGGCTGACTGGGGGCAGGGCTGGCCATGGGAAGGGGCTATGGGTGGTGGGCCAGCTGACCCCACACCCAAATGGGGTGGAGGGTGCTGACTGGGGGCCAGCAGCCTGGGGGAGGGGCCATGGGTGGTTGGCCAGCAGGCCCTACCCTTATCGGGGTGGGGGACCAATCTGGGGTGGGGTAAGCCAGGGGGAAGGACTGAAAGAGGTTGGCCAGCCAATCCCACTCCTTATTGGGGTGGGGGTGGGATCAGGGGTGGGGAAGCTGGGGGTAGAGGCTGTAAAAGGTTGGCTGGCTGGCCCTGCCCTCTATTGGGACGGGTGGGGCTGGCCAAGGGGAGAGGCTTCAAGCCTATCAGGGTGTTGGGGGCCCATCAGGGGTGGAGCTGGCCAGGGGGAGGGGCCACAGGAGGTTGGCCAGCCAGCTCCACCCCCTGATCAGGACAGTTCGTTGGCCACAGTGGGCATCATAGCAACTAGTCATCGGTTATTCCGGTGGTTACAGACACTAGCTTTTTATATATATAGATTTGTTGGAAGTAAGCCACCAAATCCAACTCACACTCAAAGGAATGGGGCTCCTTCCTTTTGAAGAGGGTTTCAAAAGTGTGTGGACATATTTTAAATTACATAGGAATTAAGATAAATTTACTCAGCAATTGCCTACTAAGCAGAATATGAAATCCTTGGTGGTTGTAAAGGTAATGACCTTTTTCTGAACAAAATGGCTCAGGTTATATTTTATATAATGGAGCTAGGATTAATGCCAAAGTAAAAGCAGATAGCTATAGGCCAGATAATGATGTTTTGCATGGACTCTCTGGAGCATTTTGCCAATTAAAGACACCATATATGGAATATATGCAACCACACCAATTCATTGCCCTCCTTTGGAAAATGTGATTATGAGGCTATCTTAGTTTTCTATTGCTGTTATAAAGGACTAGAGGCCTGGTGCATGAAATTTGTACACTGGAGGGGGGGTCCCTCAGCCCAGTCTGCACCCTCTCACAGTCCTGGACCCCTCAGGGGATGTCCACCTGCCAGCTTAGGCCAGTTCCCACTAAGCCAACAGTTGGAAATCCCTCTCGCAGTCCAGGACCCCTCACTCCTTACCGCCCGCCTGCTCACTGCTCCTTACCACTCAGCTCGCTGCTCCTTAGTGCTGCCACAGAGGCAGGAGAGGCTCCCGCCACCGCCACTGCACTCACCAGCAGTGAGCCCTATCTTTCTGTGTAGTTGTCTGAGGGCCAACTGCTCTCTTCCTTCTCATTTAAGGAGAGTAGCATGTGAGGGCAGAGTTCACTGTCATGGAATGCAGAGGGCTGCCAAAAGCTGAGGGGGTGGCTAGGCCCATGGGGTGAGAGGTGGACACAGAGGATGCTATATCCCCCAATTGTGGGGCAGGCTGGTCAGCCTTCATCTGCCTGACCATACCCAGGGAGGGAATGAGCAGGGTTTCCACCTCTCCATTCTCTGTCCTTCCATCTGTGACACCTGTCACCCTTGCCAGGCCTCCCCCAAAGTGAGTTCAGCTGAATCCCTGAATGTAAAAGGGCACAGGGAGGGGGACCTCCACTCCAGTGCTCCCTTATTCCCAGCGACAGGACCTGGTCGACAGGACCTGGTCTTAGGATGGTGGCCACAGCTGCAGAACATAGATCCATTTCAAGAAAAGTTGGGATTGCAGACTTTTGTATGAGCCCCTATTCCAAAAGAGGCAGTTTAGTCACATTATGGCAAAGACACCTTCAAGATTAACATAAGTGGGTAAAGTCAGGGCCAAACCAGGCCATTTCCTCATCCAATCTCTCAGAGGCACGTGGGCAGAACCAAGTCTCAGCTCTTCTCAGGACACTTCTGGGTTTTTGTTTTTTTTTTTTTTTAAGCCTAAAGAACAGTAGTCTGTCTCCATTCTTATTCTTTGGAATTTTTTCATTGTCGGATAAAAGGATATGTACATTGGGGCAATCAATCCTCTTGAGATACAATATTCCAGTTTCACCCATGTAATGATGCCAATGCCCCTCAGAGGGAGGGAGCCAACAGATGGGGAGCAGAGAATTCTGAAAACCAAAGCAAAGGTTCAGAGCATGGAAGAAGTCCTTGGTGTTCTGCTGAGAAACTTGAACTCCTTCCTCTGCAATCACACAACTGTCACACGCCAGGCAGTCACTCAGAAATATCTTGGCATCGGCCAACTTATGGAATTCTCCCTTCTCTTCGGTCTCCTGAGCCAGACTCCGGACGTTGACTGTGGCATTCTCTTGGTCACCATTTTTTTTTCCAAAAACGTTACAAAGTTTATATGAATATAACATACAAAGATGCAGCCTCCTTTGTAGAAACAGGGAAGGAAGGGGTGGTTAAGTAAGGTACATGGAGCTGCAGCAAGCACCAGCTGTGGGGAGGGCCAAGGGGGAGAGGAAGCTGGCACTGGGGCCAAGGCCCTAGAGCCGTTGCTGGGGAAGTAGGGATCCCCTGTGAGTGCCACGTTTGAAGGCTGAACTAATTGGTCAAGCTGAGGCAGAGGTGGGTGGCCATATCAGCCATCTTTGGTGCTGTTTACCCTTTCCCACCCCGGCTCTGTTGTAAAACCCCAGAGCCCTGGATTCCAAAGGCCCCATCCAGAGTAGAGGCCCTGGAAGGGGGTGAAAGGAAGTGAGTATGGCAAGTTTGAAAGCCGATATGCCTGTGTGCTGAGGGATGACAGAAGACAGTGGTGAGAGGTAGCAGGGGAAGGGCCCTCAGACATACCCTTCTGTGGGGGCCACAGCTGAAGGAGGCCAGGGGAGTAGGATAGGGATGGGCACCATGCCCCAGCCTCTTAGGCATCCCTGTCTGTCCTCTGCAGTGTACATGGAGGAAAGGGGCTGCCTCTGAGGAGGGGCCAGGCCAGGCCAAGTGACCATCTTGAGTTCTGGCTGAGGTGATAGTCCTCACCCTGAGATGCCATATAACTGGTGATGGACCCAGGACTGAGTCCTGCCACCACCACAGCCAGGATCCAGGACTGATTCTCACTGCTGCCACGGCCGGGACCCAGGACTGACTCCCACCTGCGTAGCCTGCTGTTCGGTCATCCATCTGGTCGTTTAGGTTGTGACAGACCCTGGCTCTTTATACATTAGGATTGCTACAAATTTGTCAGATTATAATAATACAAAAGTATTGGCTCACAGTTCCATATTTCAGAAGTCTGAATGAACTTGGCTGGTTTCTATGCCTGGAGTCTCACAATGTCAAAATCGAGATGTCATCTGGCAGAAGGTCTCATCTAGAGGCCCTGGAAAAGAATGTGCTTCCAATATTACTCAGATTATTGGCACAATCTAATTCTTTGCTGTTTTATAAATGACGTCCCCATTTCCTCAATGGCTGCCACTTGGGGTTCACCTTTAACCTCCAGAGGACTTTCTCTGGTTCTTGCATATGGGCCCCTATATCTCAGAATTAACAAAGGGGGCATCAAATAATACTCATGCTTACATATCTCTGAATTTTCTTTTTGCCATAGCTCTCTGTTTCTAACTGCCTAAAGATCTTTGCTCTTAATTTGTACTTAGATTGGGCCCAACTGAAAAATCCAGGTTAATCTCCCTGTGTTAAGGACTATTAGCCTTAATTATATCCACAAAATCCCTATTGAGATGTAACATAATATATTCACATTTCAGAGATGAGGGTTTGGACATCTTTTAGGAAATATGTATTTCTACTGTTAAAAAAAAAAAAAAAGAACAAAACACTGGGCAGGTTGAACAGACAAGGAAAACTTTACTCAGGACTATTGTAATTGGAAAAGGAGATTGAACTCAACTCCAGTGAAACAAAAAGCAGAAGAATTTTTAAATGTTGAGATGATCTAATGAAAATCTACTGGAGGGCACTAAATGTACATTGGTCAATGTGATGAGGTCATCTGTATTTGCTAATTGACAGTTAGTACAGTAAGGCTCCCACCCTCCCACAGAGACTGAGAGATAGTTCTCTATCTTTCGTGATAATTATATATGAAGGAAGTGGCTCTCAGGTCCTGAGAAAGACATCCCTGGGTTGTAAAACTGCAAGAGGCTGGGAGAAGAGGCAGAGAAATATGCACAATTATAAGTTTTCTTAAAAAAATGCTCTAAAATAAAGTAGGTCTGGGGTCTATGGTGAGGGAGAAGCCAGTCTAAAGTTCAGCCAAGCTGAGGGGAGCATTAAGGCCTACCATAGAGTCACAGAGGGATATCACAGTAGTAGACACAGAAAACCAGGTGGAATATAAAAAGTAGATGCAGTGAGTCAGAAAAAGTCATAGATAAGAAAATAGAGATATCTGTAAGGGAGAGGAAAAGAAGGTAACAGGAAAAAGAAGATGCAGGGCAGAGTAGCTGGGGCTTTGACCCTGGAGGCTGAAATTGTTCTTCTCCTGTATCTTGCAAAGCCTTTATAGTTACCAGGAGGTATGATGTGTTAGCATGAGAAAATGTTTTTTTATATGTTTTTATTGATTTCATATATATATATACTAGTCCTATATAATAAAGAGGTAATATAGAAATTGACCCTCACGCCCTCACACAAGATGGCTGCCCCCATGTGGTCAAAGATGGCCACCACAAGATGGCCAGCAGGGAAGGGCAGTTGGGGGGGACCAGGACTGCAGGGGAGGGCAGTTGGGGGTGAGATCAGGCCAGCAGGGGAGGGCAATAAGGAGCAACCAGGCTGGCAGGGGAAGGCAGTGGGGGCGAAATCAGGCTGGCAGGGAAGGGTAGTTTGGGGTGACCAGGCCAGCAGAGGAGGGTGGTTGGGGGCAACCAGGCCTGCAGGGGAGGACAGTTGGGGATGACCAGGTCGGCAGGTGAGGGCAGTTAGGGGCGACCAGGCTGGCAGGGGAGGAGAGTTAGGGGTGACCAGGCTGGCAGGGGAGCAGTTAGGCATCAATCAGGCTGGCAGGGGAGTGGTTAGGGGGCAATCAGGCAGGCAGGCAGGTGAGCGGTTGGGAGCCAGCAGTCCTGGATTGTGAGAGGGATCCCAGATTGGAGAGGGTGCAGGCTGGGCTGAGGTACACCACCACCACCCCCCACCCATGAACAAATTTTGTGCAACGGGCCTCTAATATATATATAAAGATCAATGAGAAAGAAGCATTATTCATTGGCTGCCTCCTTCATACGCCCTGCCAGAGACCAAGCCCACAACCAAAACATGTGCCCTGTCCCTGAATCCAACCAGTAACCTCCTGGTGCATGGGTTGACACTCAAACAATATACCACACAGGCCAGGAGAGAATGTGTTTTCATGCGGCTAATTTTTATGTGTATATTTACAATAATTTTTTATTCTGGAGGTAATTTGTGCATATTTCTGTTCCCAGAATAAAAAAAAAAGTCTCACAAAAATTTCAGAAAATAAGTGTGTGTGTGTGCGTGTGTGTGTGTGTGTGTGTGTGTGTGTGTGAGTGCGTGTGTGTTGTGTATCTGAGCGGTGCAAAACATGTTTTTGGTTTATATACAGATATGAGAGAAAAACGTGGCATTTGTTCACCTTAAATATTATTCTCCCAATTTGTGCCCTTCACTTGTCTTTAAGTAAAAAGTGCCATCAGTTTTACAAGGCTTTTTTTAAACTAATTATCTGGAAACCATGGTAAATATGACATAGAAAGGAATAAAAATGCAAGAATTCTTAAAGGCCCAATAATAATTGTCTCCCTAATCTTCATTGAAATGTAAAAGAATTAGATTTGCCCTTTCTTCCTTGCCCTTCTAGTTCTGCACTGATTTGCCTACTCCTACTCTTGTCCTGAAATTTCATTCTGCCCAACCTTGTCCTCTCAACATAATACTTTGTGCATTTATCAATGACAGCATGTATCATTCTCGCTAATGATCTTGACTTCTTATCTCTCTCCCACTGTTTTTTAGTTCACAGCTTGAAAGGATAAGAACTGTGTCTAATTCATTTCTAAATATCCAGAGCCTACCATACCATTGTGACAAAATAAACTGGGAATGTGTATGAGTGAGTGAATAAATGAATGAGTAAATGAATATAATTTGGGTTTTCACTTCTCTGTTTGGTAAGTCAGTCTCAGTCTTAATACACTACCAATAGTCTGAGGCAAAACAGTAGATAACAGTGGCTAATATTCTGACTCAGAGAGATGAAGGAAATGAATTTACATTTCACAACAAATTTGCTATCTTCTGAATTTTCTCATATGCTGTCTGAAATTTTATTTTTAACATATAAATTATTTCTGTGCTGAAAATTTATTACATAGAAGCAATAACATGACTCTTGGCTTAGGCATAAATCAAAAATTTTATTTCACTTTCTTTTTATTATCAAAATGGTCACTTTTTCATTTAAACTTTTGGTAGGGTCATTCAGCTTTAACCTACCAAGCTTTCATTTCCTGCTGTCTGAAATGAAACATTTCTCCCACCTATAACTGACAAGAGTCACATTTCTTGTGGAATTGATTTCTTTCATCTCCTTCTTTCTTCTGCGCTTATCTTTCGTTTACTTTCTTCTTTTCTTTCTAGTGATAAGGTGTCCACATTTTCTTGTTGTGTTCATCTTCTGGTTTTATCCTTCACTTAGGAGTTTCCAGACTCTTAATTTATATAATCTGCTTCCATTTTTCTCTATGTATGATTGTATCTAGTTTTTTTCTCCTAACACTTTGTGTGTGTTTTTTATCACTTAGCCTTCTGACTTGAAATTTGGGTTATTGTTTCTATGCATCATTATCTTTCCTTATATATGTATATCCTTGTCAATTTCCCTATCTTTTAACCTATTTTCAGCTTATTCTACTTCCTATCTTCATTATTGGCACTCACTACTTATTGAAGTTTAACCTGAATGTATCAGATTATTTATATCTAGCCATGCATTTTTTCTCCTTATTATGGGAACTGCACATATTCGTTTTCTTTCCTACATTGTAACCATGAACATTATCCCACTGCTTTACCGTGGAGCTTACTGTAACTTGAGTCTGACACATTCGCATAGAGAAGTATATTTACTTGCTTTCTAGAGAATGTTTCTGTCAAACAGATTCATCAGTTCTGGACATTAACTTTTCTCATAATAAATATGAAGAGATGTAGAAAACTAATAAAACAATTATGAAGCACATAAAATTACTGTGTATCTATCTGTAGTCAAATATGCCTGAATGGAATAAGGAAAGATATAAGTCACACCCATTTGCTTTAACCTAATATTTTTCTAATAGTTATTAAAAAAAATTCCCTATCTTTAAAATTATATAATACACTTAAAAATCTTGCAGTGCCCTAAAGTATTACCATATGTATTTATTTTACTCCAAATATGCATGTATGTTACATGACAAATAAGTGACTTTGAGTAATACAAAGAACTTGAATATTGCCACTTTAAAACTTTTTTACCTTAAAGAAAACTATTGACTAATTCTATATAGTATCATTCCACAAGGTTCTCTTGCTTACTGTCCATTTCTTGTTTACCAATGAAAAGCTAAGAATACCCTACCTTCCTTCTAACTGTTTGCCTGTGAATTATACCCTATGCAATTGAGCTAATTTAGAAAACTACCATGGTCCTCTGTTTCTTGAAATCAATGAAATATTTTCTGTGAAAAAAGGTCATTTGACTGGTGGCAACTCGTACAATGTGGTAAGCGACAATTCAGTGTACACTAATGAGGCTCACACTCATTTTGTGAAGCAGTTGGCTCTCTAAAGTGTGCCTTTTAATGACTGATATCAAACTCTGGAATATGATACAGGCTAAAGAAATTTTAAAATGCCCAATTTCTATAGGATGTACCAAAAAATAAATACACACTTTAACAGTTGATAGCACAATTTTAAAAATGAAATGTTTTTTAACATTGCCTTTATAATTACTCAAAGTGTGTGTATACATTGTTTGGTATATCCTTTGTTTTATCTTATCTGAGCCATCTCAATTGTAAGACAAACTAGTATTTTATGCAATTCTGAGAAAGAAAATAAACTGCCAATTAAAGTATGGTCAGCCATCAATTATTAGACATATTATAACTCTACAGATATTTAAATATGAAAAAGCATGAATCTTAGAATTAATATCTACATATTATATAAAACAAGTTATTTCCCATTCAAATTTTTAATAATTACTTTTGTTCTTTTTATTATCAGGTGGAATAGAAGATATTTTCCTTTGATATCCTATACTGACTATGCTGATTTATAAAAATGTTTGGTACACATGAATAACAACAATTTTAAATCTAAATAGTTTAAGTAAGAGTTAAGCACAGTGATTCCTAATCTATAAACTTAGATTTAATATCTTTAAATTAATATAATCCTAATTAAGAGACCCATACCTAAAAATATGAAAAAAACCTATATTATTATTTACTGAAGTCACTCACACTGTGGGATAACTAAGTGGTGCTTAATTAGTACAGCAGTTTTAATCCATCAGATAAGGTCACTACTAATATTCAGTTTGTTCAAACTCTCAGTGCTCCTTTGATGTTACGCAATTCTATGTTTATTTACTGACAATGAGAAACTGCTGAGTGTGAACACCTGTGCCCAGCTATGCCAGGCACACACTTTTCTGAGGTCATGACGCACAATTGTGCAGTGCCAAAGAGCAGCATTCAGCCCCTTCCTTTACAGGACCTTTGAAGTATCAGGGTTGTGAATCTCACTTCATTCATTTTACAAAGACATTTTTGCTTTCTCCACTTCCTCCAAATTATCAAGAATAATATTTTCAGTGAGTTCAGTCTGTTTATAAAATACAAAAGATAAAGCAAGTCATATATTTAAGTCAGCTATTCTTATTCACCTTTCAGAATCCTCCAACCAATAATGAAATCCTGCTTCAAATGAGGAATCAGGGGATAATGCATGCTAGCTATTATTATAGTGCTAGTTTTTGGGATCCCCTGAAAGTATAGCTCAAGACAAAGTCATACATACATTAATTTGCTTTGTGAGGTAATACAAAATGAAAAAGTAAGGAAATAGGACACGTGGATGAGAAAATGTTAATAAATGCTGTCTTATAAAGGTCGCTGTCATAGGGCCTCTGAGATATTTTCCAAGTTCCCTCCTAATCTTTCTTTTCCCAAAAGACGAAAGATTGGAGTATCTATGCCCTTGCGCTCCTTCTTTATGTTTTGAAGATTGTCACTGGAGTTAACTTTCTCAAGTTTCTGAGTTGGGCCTGCTCAAAATGAACAGCATCTTGGGCTTCAAAGTAGAGCTCTGAGGCAGGAAACTGAGATCTGTTCCATGATTGTTTGAGGTGACACTTGTCCATATGCACTGAGCTCCCCTCCACATCTGTGGGTGAAATCAGAAATGGTCCGAAAAGATGGAAAGGGCAGACCAGAGCATCTGCTAGAGTTCATCTCTTGCTTTGTGCAGATGGTCTCATGACCCATATTAAATCTACTCTGTCACTGATTTTTTCCAGTTTTTGACTAGCTGTAATTTCTAAATATAGACAATACCAAAGTGCAAGAAGAAGAAATTAGTTCCCACTTCTGTAATTGCTCCTGAAACTGTAATTGAGACTCATCTTTCTTTCCTTTATCCTCCCTCATCATTAGCCATCCAAATCTAGCATGGGTGGTAGGAGAGGAAATGACAACTATTAATGCCTCCAAGATCAGCTTTAGGAATAGATACCGTAGCTTATTACAATCTAGTTTTCCTGGCTAGCCTATTGTAACCCTGAGACCAAAAAGACTGAGCTAAGGGATAAATGTTAAGTCTGACAAAAGTAAGTTGTGAAGACTTCTGAGCTAGCCATTGAGATAACATGTAGGTTTTATCCTTCAATGTGGGCTTTTCATTCCAAATGCATCATTTGCCTGGTACAGTGGGTTGCTGCAATGACTTCCTGACAATTATTATATTTTGGTGGGTCAGAAAATACTTATGCAGCTCATTTTTGACAGTTCCAATCCCATAATCACTTGATGTCCTACAGGAAGGTATTATCTATTGTGGACTCAAATCTTTTACAAGTACTATGCTTTTCTCTGTTGTCAAAGGCATAGTTTTGCTCTAGATCCTTAGTGCTTCGTGTTGTAACTCTTCTCTTGAGATTTTCCAGAAGTCAGTCCATTGTATTTAACTACATGAAACATTGCTCATTTCTCATTTATTAAAGGTTCCTTCAGAAATATTTAAGTACTAGAGGCCCAGTGCACGGAATCGTGCATGGGTGGCGTCCTGCCGGCCCAGCCCCAATCAGTGGATCGGGGCCAGGCTGTCGGGAGGAGGAGATACCGGAGGGTTGGCCCATGGGCCTGCCCCTGAACGGGCCCTATCAGGGCCGGGCCAGCTGGGGGGAGGGGCTGCAGGCTATTGGGGTGGGGGGGCTGATTGGGAGTGGGACTGGCCATGGGGAGGGGCTGTGGGTGATGGGCTGGCTGGTCCCGCCCCTGAATGGGGCCTGGGGAGGTTGGCCAGCCAGCCCCACCCCTGAATGGGGTGTGGGGGCCAATCAGGGGCCAGTGGCCTGGGGGAGGGGCCATGGGTGGTGGGCCAGCAGGCCCTGCCCCTGATTGGAGTGGGGGGGTGATCGGGGGTGGAGCTGGCTGGGGGGAGGGACCACAGGCAGATTAGGGTGGTGGGGGCTCATCAGGGGTGGGGCCGGCTGGAGGAAGGGGCTGCAGGTGTTTGGCCAACCAGCCTTGCCCCTAATCAGGCTGGTTCACTGGCCGCAGTGGGCGACATAGCGACAGGTTGTTCTGGTCGTTACAGTGTTCAGGTCGCTGGCTTTTTATATATATATAGATTCTCCCACCCAGGGTTGTGGCTATGTATGCTGAACAAGTAAATCAAAGTTGACTTATTGGATATTTTGGACATATTTTATTGATCTCTTATTTTTTTTTCTTGTAATACACAGGAGATATTTTTACTCTTGGAATCTTAATATTAATATTGAAGTGTGATTTACCTCTTAAAATGGATTTTTTAAAATTTATTGTGGGACATTCTATAAAAGGTATGCCGGTGGGAAGTAAAAGTGTTTCAATAAATTATATGCAAACAGACCATCATAAAAATGAGGGATAAAGCTGGCAGCACCTTTATTTCTACTTCAAATCATGAGCCAGGGGTATTTTAATTAATCCTTTACTGTTCCTTGATTTATCCAGCTTAGAAAATCTGTATCAAGTAAAATGAATTTATTCCTTAATTTAATCCTTAACATAGAATTCCTAACTAGAGCATTTGACATATGTGATTTAAATGGTGAGAAGGAAAGGGAGAATTTCAAGTATAAAACTTACATTCATCAGACTAAATATAGTCAATGTTGGCACTCAATAAAGAATGGTCAGTAGTGGATTTTTATAACATTATGTGGATGGTTTCTATTTTATGTATGGACTAGAGACCTGGTGCATGAAATTCGTGCATGGAGGAGGTGTCCCTCAGGCAAGCCTGCACCCTCTCCAATCTGGGATCCCTCTCACAATCTGAGACTGCTGGCTCCTAACCACTCACCTGCCTGCCTACCTGATTGCCCCTAACCACTCTGCCTGCCAGCCTGATAGTCTCCTAACTGCTCCCCTGCTGGCATGATCGTCCCCAACTGCCCTCCCCTGCCAGCCTGATCAACCCCAGCTGCCTTCCCCTGTAGGGCTGAAGAGACTGGGGGACTGAGGCTGGATGAGGCTGGATGCAGCGGAGACTGGGTTAGGCGGGGCTGAGGGGACTAGGGGACTCCGGCTGGATGAGGCAGGGCTAAGGAGACTGGGCACCGCCATCTTGTGGCTGTGGGCTCCGCCAACTTGTGGGGGTGTGGCAGTCAATTAGCATATTCCCTCTTTATTAGATAGAATTAGCTTAGAATGTTAATAGCAATTTGGACTTCCAGGTAAATTTCTGGTATTTTTCATTTGCAACCATTTTCAAGAAGACAGGTTGCCTTCACTTCACTTTCAGCCTATGTAGTTTGGGTGGGTAACTTTCATAACTTCCCCTAGTGCTGTTTCTGTTCAACATGAAGCTACCTTTGCTAACCCTATTGGGAAAAACATGATACCTAAAATTTACTTTGCTAAGTGAAAGGATGTATTAAAGGAGGTAACAATTATCTTTGTAACTATGCATGGGTCCCAGGAATGAAAAGCCTGTGGAACATTAAAATCAACACATTCAAAACATAACAACAAAAAATGAAATACTACATAATAATGAAAGGGTTGGAATAATAGATTTATCCATGCTAATCTAAATCAGTATTTTTTATGTTAAGTGAGTCAAAACATGCTCTCCCATATCCTACTTTTTGTTGTTGTTTGCTTTAAAGCCAATTTAAGGTGGAATTTTATCCTTTAACCTAATAAATCCTCCCAGTCCACTATTATAAAGTAAAGATTGGTAAAAATTATCATTATTCCCTATTCCCTGAAATTTTATTTAGTCCAATTTATGGTGAGTCAAAGGATGAGAATCACTTTTCCTTTCAAATTAAAACAAAACAAAAACAGATTTCAGTAGTATAGACTTTATGAAGAACATAATAGGTAATAAGTGTAGCAAGGAAATGGATGTTTATTTCATCAAAATCACTTTGATATAAGTATATCAAATTTAGTGCACTTAGGTATTAATTTACTAAATGGTACCTCAGTCACCTGAATTAATGGAGTACGAAAATGTACATTACTTATTCTAGTTTATGAAGTGGAAAGACTCTGGTTCATTAAGTGCCTAAACATTCGTTATGGGGTGAAATCCATCACATGTGCATATAATTTTTTTAAGTATATAGATTTTTTTTAACTTCTTTAAATATCCTATTTCAGCAATTAAAATTTCTACAGATATTCTTTTTTTTATATTTTTAATATTCTTATAGGAAAAGGCAAGGGATGATAGTAACACATTAACCACTCTTTCTTAAAAGCTCTTGAAAACCTAGCAAAAGTGGTGAATTGTGTGTACTCTTTAGTGAAGAGCTTTTTTAATATTTCAAAAGTGGAGCATCAAACCACTTACCTGGTAGCACAAGTGTCATCTCTATGCAAAAAGAGACGTATGACTCACAGAGCTATTGACATAGATAATGACATCAAGTCAAGAAGCCAAGGAAACAGATGTTTTTGTAAGTATTTACTGTATGGAAATCCATGTCCCCACTTGAGCATTAGGAAGCTGCTATATGATAGACCCCCACATCATGGAGGTTCACTTAAAAACATCCATCTTTATCTGACAATTCTCAGTTCAAGCATTGCATTCTTTCCTACAACTAATCCCATAAATGATAAAAAGTGTGACATGTTCTTTTTAAGTAGAAGATACTATGATCTCACCTAAAATGAATTAATGATGGGGCTCAGTAGTTGTGCAAATGATGATGGGGCCGCAGTGGGTGGTCGTATTTCACTTTCTGGAGAAAATTCTATCCAAGGATTATCTAAGATTATAACAACATAAATTCTGTGAAGACAGAACTTAGTTCTTTTTTTTAATTATTAACTGCTATATCATTACAGTCTAAATTAGTGTGTAATACAAGACAGGTACTGAAAAATGTTGACTAGATGAATAAATTAATTATAAAACAGAAGAGTTTCATTTGCAATATAAGTAGGGGCAATGGGGGAAAGAGAGGATGTATGTTTTAGAAGGAGGTGAAAAGAAACATGAATATGCTATGTCATTTCATCACACACTCAATAATAATTATGTCAGAAAGTTGATAGATCTGGAAAAGGAGTAGACACTGATGAAGTACTTTAAAGTCACATAAAATAAATGATGATTTATTTTCAAATAATGATAAACCATCTGAGTGTCAATTAGATCCAATAAATAAAAGAAGAGCTTTGGGTTTAGATAATATAATGGTGTTAAGGGTATATTTATCTTACTAGTTTTATAATAAAATAACTAATATATATTGGTTTTAGAAAATTTTCATTTTTTCAATAATAATGTCACAGAATTTTTAAATCTTATAAAATGACATTAAAATGTTGTTACTCATTTTACTCTTAAAGAACAAAATGCTTCTACTTTTTGGCTATTATAAATAACTAGAGGCCTGGTGCATGAAAATTCATGCACTTGAGGGATGGGGGGTCCCTCAGCCCAGCCTGCACCCTCTCACAATCCTGTAGCCCTCAGGGACGGGAGGCAACCCAGAGATCAGGGGAAGGCGATGCCCTCATCACATTTCTGCTCCTGCCACTGCCAGCAGCACAAGCCTCAGCTGGCCCTGGTTACCTGAGCCTTGGGCATCCCTGGGCTGCTGGGCAGCTGCCATCAGAGGCTTGCCTGAGCCTTGGGCTGGCCCTGGGAGGCTTCGGGGGCTGAAAGGATTGGGGGATTCCAGAGAGAGGCGCATGACAAGGCCAGGCCCACCTGGGGCTGGCCCAGCCTTGTTGTGCGCCTGCTGTCCCAGCCGGGCTGAGGGGACTGGGTGCTGCCATATTGTGGCTGTGGACTGCCGTTTTTTAGGGCGGGGCAGTCAATTAGCATATTCCCTCCTTATTGGCTGTGGGCGTTGCCATCTTTGCAATTGAGTGAGGGTCAATTAGCATATTCCCTCTTTATTAGATAGGATTATTGCCTTTCTAGTAGGGGTGAAGTGATATCTCCTTGTTTTGATTGCAGTTCTCTATTGATTAATGATGTTGAGTAAATTGCCATGTGCTTATTAGTCATTGACTTGTCTTCTTTAGTGACATGTCTATTCAAATCATGTATTTTTAAAAAAATGAGTTGTATTTCTGTTGAGTTATTAAAAGAGGTCTTAATATATCCTGGATACAAGTCCTTATCAGATATGTGATGTGCAAGTATTTTCTCACATTTTGTGATTACCTTTTCATTTTTTTATGGTGTCCTGCAGAGCCCAAAATATTTTAATTTTAATATAGTCCAAATCAACAGACAAAACTTCTCTTTTATTACTTGTGCTTTTGGGGTTGTAGCTAAGATGATGTGTCCATGATCACCAGAATGAAGTCCTATATTTTTCTGAGATATTTATAGCCTTACAAAATATTGTATATTTATACCATCTATACTAATAAAAGGGTAATATGCTAATTAGACTGGGTAGACCAGACGTCTTCCAAACATCCTTCCGGACAAAGCAATGGTGGCAGGGGCCAAGGTAGAGGCAGTTAGGGGCGATCAGGCCAGCAGGGGAGAGTGGTTAGTGGCGGTCAGGCAGGCAGGCAGAGGTGATTAGGGGTGATCAGGCAGGCAGGCAGAGGCAGTTAGGGCCAATCAAGCAGGCAGGCAGGTGAGTGGTTAGGAGCCAACAGTCCAGGATTGTGAGAGGGATGTCTGACTGCTGGCAGTTGGACATCCCCTGAAGGGCCCAGATTGGAGAGGGGGCAGGCCGGGCTGAAGGGCTCCCCTGGTACATGAATTTCATGCACCGGGCCTCTAGTAAATAATAATAGGCAATAAAATACTAATATATTCTACAACATAGATGACTCTTCTAAACAATATGCTTAAAAAAGAAGCCAGACACAAAAGACCATATATTGAATGATTTCATTTATCTGAAATGATTGGAATAAAAACTGTATAGAGATAGAAAGTATACTAGTGTTTGCTAATAAGTGCAGGAGGGGGAGAGTTGTGAGTGACTGGTAAAGAGCTAAATATTTTTTTGGGAAATAATAAAAATATTCTAAAATTGTCATGGTTACACAACTCTAAATTTAGTTAAAACCATTTTACAATACACTGTAAAATATGTGGACTTTATGTAAATTAGATATCAAGTTGTTAAAAAAAATAGATTAGTAAAAATTCAACATTTATATTCATAAAAATTAAATTCTTCTGAAACAAATATTTAGGTAAACAGAAGTTTCAAAATCAAAACAGATTTTATCATTTGACTATTTTTACCACCTCAGTTTATAAACATATGAAAAATGTTTTGGACTTAAACATGATTGTCCTTAATTCAGAAAAATATTCTGTAGCATATGAACTCATATGATAGTCTGAAATATTAAATTAGGCATCATAAAAGTCTATTTTTGACATATTTGTGTTGATGCTGATGTAAACAACCCTACTGTGCTGCCAGTTGTATAAAATTATAACACATACACTTATGTACAGTACATAATGATAATGACAATAAACAACTATGTTTCTGGTTTTTAAAAGATAATGATAATAATATAAAAATAAAATATCTACTTTCCCCTACAAAGAATATTGTAACTGGAAGCCCCATTCACAACACCAGTCTTGGTAGAAGAAAGGTAATTCAGAGTAAGGAATTTTCCAAAGTGGACAAGAGGAATGGAAAACTACCTTTTTTTGCAAAGATAAAATTTCTGCAGAATTTTGAAGAATATGTTTGGGAATAGAGAGATTTGCTGAGAGCAGTTGGCAAACAAGAAGCTCTTTAGAGTGTGATTTAGGAGGAAATTAAGAAAAAAAAGAAATTCAGCCCTTCAGAAGTATTGCTGTGGTTATGAATTAGATTTTTTTTAATGATCTTTGACAGATGTGAGTTAAGAATGGATTCATTTTTAATTATCCTTGCATGACGAACTGTGTGCAATGCTCAGATTCTGAGCTCTGATGTTTGTCAATGCATTTTCTTTAAACAGTTAGGTATCTAGCAGATTACCAAGGAGGTGAAGAATAAACATTAATATCTTGTATTTTATAAAGCTCAACAATTCAACAATTCAAGCATAATCTCATATGCTAGTGAACCTGGTTTCATTTTTTTTTTAATGTGCCTGTAAAAAACAAGAGAGTTTCATTTGACAAAATTTAAGTTCATTCCTACTAACATTTCACAAAGTTTTTTGGAGAATTAATCAACTGCAGCGGCTCCTGAATAAAATGTTCATCGTATAATATTTTAAGCCACAGCTAGCCATTAACACTCTGAAAGATGAACTGCACACATGTTTCATGAAGATTTATATGGAGGGCTGATCTGAAAAATAAGAGATGCTGATAGAGAATTCACCTAGCTTCTAAATGAGGCAATATTTTCCCTGATTTTATTTATTACTAATGCATTGCAATTGTGAGAGATGGTATAGAAACTTGGAACCCACAAGCATCTGGATAGAAATATGAAGATGGCTTGACCTTGTAGATGATGAGTTATTTGCCACTACTCTTGGGTATTATTCTATCTGCTATGGGTAAACAGCATGATATTACCAACAGGGGGAGCTACAGACAGAGGACAAAAGAAGCCGATTTTGTTTAGGACTCTAATTTAGCTGAATTGACAATATATTATACCTTAATGGTCTCTCAGAGTGAATTTAATTGATGACCCAACTTAAATATTCTTAGAGTACCTTTAACTGAACTGGATGCAAGCTGGGTGCTTAAGTTTGCTTCCCTGCTGTTAATAGAGTCATTGCCATCTGGAGAAAATATCTGCTAATGTTACTAGCATTTTTTCTATTGTTGCTGCATCTGTGAAGAGCTCAAGAAGTTTCTGATAAGCCAAAGAGGGAAAAAATAATAATGTTTTTCTCAGTAAAACTAAGAAGGTTAAGTAGATAGACAAACACTTTAAATGTGTTTTTAAGATTCATTTTCTGTCAGGTGACATTTTTAAAAAGTTGGTAATAGACAGCAAAATTAATGTTTTTAGGGCTGGGACTATTATATAACTACATACATTAACACCAAATAATAATTCAGGAAATAAATTATTTTTAATAAGAAATTACAACTAAGTTATCTTGCTTGGTTTCATAACTCTAAAAGGTAATGGCAGAAAAAAAGAATTAGATTCCTATAGTTAAGAATTGGATTCCAATAATTAAGAATTGGATTCCTATGATAAAGAAGGGGAGCTGAGAAGGCATCCTCCAGCCCAGTGGGGGTGTGGGAAATGGGATCCAATCTGTGTCCTCCTGCCTGGCTTCAGGGAGCACAGCAGCCTCCTGGGCCTGCTACCCAGGCTTCTGAGAAAGCACAGGATGAGCAAGGCCTGTCAGGGTGCATCTGCACCTTCTTTGCTTAGACTGCAAAGAGTCTCTGGGCTTGACGAGGGGTTAGGAGAGAAGGGTGCCTTCCCCACTTGGGAAGTCAGCATAAGGCCTAACTAACAACGCCGGCCTGATTATTGTGTACACACACACACACACACACACAATCTCTTAATGAAGTTTAAAATTTCACTTTTTAGTGAAATTTTAAACTTCATTTTTTGAAAAATAGAGTGGAAGTAGAAAATGAGAAAGAAATATGCATGCATTAAAAATCTCATTTATGAAATTTTCTTTAATGTAGAAGTTTAAAATTACTGAATTATTTACAGGCATGCCTCAGATATATTGCTGGTTTGGGTTCAGAATGGTGCAATAAAGTGAATATCGCCATAAAATGAGTCACATGAGGTTGTGTTTTTTTTTGTTGTTGTTTTTTGTCTCCCACTGCATATAAAAGTTCTGTTTACATTATACTGTAGTCTAATAAGGGTGCACTAGCATTATTTCTAAAAAGGCAATGTGTATACCTTAATTTTAAAATGCTTTAATGCTAAAAAGAGCTAACCATCAACTCAGCCTTTAATAATTCATAATCTTTTTGCTGGTTGGGGGTCTTGCCTGGATGCCATTGGCTGCTGACTTATTAGGGTGGTAGTTGCTGAAGGTTGGAGTGGCTGTGACAATTTCTTTAATAAGACAATAATGAATTTTGTGGCATCAATTGATTCTTCCTTTGTTTAGTGCAGCCACCTTTATTAATTATCTTAGATCGTCTGGATAACTCGCTACAGCTTCTGCATTAGCTCTTGCTGCTTCACTTGCACTTTTATATTATGAGGACAGCTTCTTTCCTTAAACCTCATGAACCAACCATTGTTAGCATCATACATTTCTTTCCTTTTAAAAAAATTATCTTTATTGTTGAAAGTATTACAGATGTCTCCTTTCCTTTATATTTTTTTTTTCTGCAGCTTCCTCACCTCTTTCAGTCATCATAGGATTAAAGAGTGCTAGGGCTTGCTTTGGATTAGGCTTTGGTTTAAGGGAATGTTGTGGTTGGTTTGGTTTGATCTTCTGTCCAAACCACTAAGACTTTCTTCATATCAGCAATCAGATTATTTGACACACTTTTTTTTATATCCACAAGTTGGTACAAGAAGCTTGGCTTTCAGCCTATCTTGGCTTTAGACATGCCTTCCTCCCTAAACTCAATCATTTCTAACTTTTGATTTAAAGTGAGAGATGTGTGACTCTTCCTTTCACTTGAATACTTATAGGGCACTATAGAATTATTAATTGGTCCAATTTCAATATTGTTGCATCTCAGGTCTCAGGGAATAGGTAGGGCCAAAGAGAAGAGAGACAAGGAAACAGCCAGTCAGTGTAGTCAGAACACCCACAACATTTATTGATTAAGTTAACCTTCTTATATGGATGTCCTTCATGACACGCTAAAACAATTACAACAATAATATCAAAGATCACTGATCACAGATCACCATAATACATATAATGATAATAATGATAATGGAAAAGTTTCAGATATTGTGGGAAATACCCAAATGTGACACAAGTGAGCAAATGCTCTTGGAAAAAATGGAACCAATAAAATTGCTCAATGCAGGGTTGCCACAATCTTTCAGTGAGTAAAAAATGCAATATCTGAAAAGTGTAATTTAAAAATATGAAATTAACTTATGCTATAAAACAAAGATAGTTTAATTTCAGAAATCATTATTTCCATTTAGGAATACTACACATATAACCTCTTTCTAAATAAAGTAGGATGGATAATTTCCTATACAATTTAGCAGATAAGTGTGTGAGCATGTGTGGTTATTTATTACTATACTAGTGGTCTGGTGCATGAAATTCATGCACGGGGGGGGGGGGGGGTGGTGTCCCTCAGCCTGGCCTGCACCCTCTCCAATCTGGGACCCTTCGGGGGATGTCCAACTGCCAGTTTAAACCGGCAGTTGGACATCCCTCTCTCAATCCAGGACTGCTGGCTCCTAACTGCTCACCTGCCTGCCTGCCTGATTGGCTCTAACCACTCTGCCTGCCAGCCTGCTTGCCCCCAACTGCCCTCCTCTCCTGGCCTGATCGCCCCTAACCACCTCTGCCTCGGCCCTGCCACCATGGCTTGGTCTGGAAGGACATCCAGAAGGTCTCCTGGTCTAATTAGCATATTACCCTTTTATTAGTATAGATTTGTTTGTTTTTCTGGGTTCAAGCAAAAACACATATTAATTGACATTATAGACTTTAGATAACTACTCATTCTGACATTTGTTATGATAATTATGAAAGATGAGATTTACACTAAATATAAAATTCACCAACCTATCATAACCAATACCAACTCTATTGATGTGATAGCTCCTTGCCCATCATATTTTATATATAATTTAAGGATTAAAGTTACTTTCACTGACCTTATTTTCTAAACTATAGTGCTTCAGCAAATTAAATCCACGAACCTCTGCTATCAATTTAATAGATAGACTACATAGCCTCACAATTTGAAATTTGCTCATCTAAAGTAAAATGTGATGTAAGGAATAACAAGTTTTTAGATTATTTATTGACAAATATGGAACATGCTGAATCTGGTCTACTTATCCAATATATTCAACTGATGTGTAATCAAATTTAGGCCATCAGGAAAAGATACTAATGTCATTAGTGAATATATCGACCTCAACAGTTCCATATATACACTGCTCTAAATGTATCCAGATAGGCGTGACATTAAGAAATAAATGTTATTATTTTAAACTTGACTTTGCCCTACTTTCTCATGTATGTAAAACTAGAATATAAATTGTCATGCTCTAACTAATATGTAAAATGAATGCAGTGGAGCAACATAAAAGCTACATAATAAGATTGTTCAAAAAAATTATCTACTCTGTAGTAATATGGAACCCTGGGTCATTCATTACATTGTCTGATATATATTTTATTGAAAAGTATATGAATAAAACGAAAGTGGTCATGGCATTTTGTTCATTTTTTCATCCACTGATTTATTTTTTTAATTGATTTCACAGAGGAAGGGAGAGAAAGAGAGAAATAGAAACATCAATGAAGAGAGAATCATTGATTGCTACCATCTGCACGCCCCTTACTGGGGATCAAGCCCCCAACCTGGGCATATGACCTTGACTGGAAATGAACCTGGGAGGCTTCAGTCTGCAGGCTGATGTTCTATCCACTGAGCTAAACTGGGTAGGGCTCATACATTGATTTAAAAAGAACTGATTTCCAACCAATTTATTGGAAATAATCTAAAGTCATGGACTATGTGTTATTCAATTTTCAAGTTCATGATTTTTTAATTGGATTTTGCAGGAAAAAATGTTTTGATCATTCTCTACAACTTCTTTATACATTAGAAGCTATAATTCAGGTATTAGCTTTTCGTTACTTCATATTATCAATATTAAAACCTCTGTTTTGTTAACATTGTTGAAAACACTGATTTACAGGAAGTAAAAATGCCTTCATCAACTGAAAAGATTCTCCTAGAAAAAGATACTGCTGTGGAGAGAAAATAAAGTGAAAACTAGGATATCTGATCAATTAGCTCTGATTGAGGGAGTAGAATACAAAGTTCAGAACAGTGAACCAGGCTCAGCAAAGAAAAAACAAAAAAAACAAACAAAAAACGCTCACCTATAGACTTTGCATCTTGGCAAGGTTTTTTGAGCACAGTGAGAAAAGCATAGAAAGTCCATCAGCAAGATTAGGAAATATTGCAGAAATTTGTAGAAGAAAGAAAATAGACTCCTTGATGTGCAGGAAAGGTATATTTAAGATAATAACTCAATTTTAAGTTTCACCTACTGTGGTAACTGACTATCTATCTGTAGATCCTCCAGGCTTGGGAAAATCTAATAGGCCACTTGGGAGTCAGGGACTACAAACCCTATCCTCAGCCTCATTATTTTAGTAACAAAAACTACACACAGAATTATAAAGCAACAATAGCAAGCCATACTCATTAGATCAATATAAAATAATATGTCCATGAAGGTATGCTTTTATTTTGGAAACTTTGGAAAGCGTGTTTAGTAAAACATTAACAGAAACAGTTAAATATACAAATCCATGCTATCCTACTTTATTTTAGACTTAATAATTGAGGTTTATAATTACAAAGAATGGCCAGGCTAGGGCTGATCAAATGTCCTCTTTCCCCTGGTAAAGGTGAGATGCAACATTATACAAATTTATTTCACTGATTCTTTTTTTTTTCTTGCCCTCCTTCCTTTTTTACCACTATCTAATTTGACATGTTGCCCTTCATGCAGAAATATTTTTCTTTCTAAATATTTGGAATATCTCAGCATTAACATTGTTTTGATTAATGAACTCATTGTTATTCAGTCCAGCTAAACCTTGCTGAACAAAACTATCATTTTCTTAACTTCAATGACTCCTTATTTTTAAGGTTACCACTGAGGCACTCACATGTGATCCTGTGCAAGTTCTCAGAAAGCTTTATAAAGCAGAACTCCAGAACCCTGGGCTCCTAATCAGCAATTCTTTTATTTTTGTTCAATAAGAACATTTGCTAAGTAACCAAAATTAATATATAAATTTACTATTTTTATTTAAATCAATCTACACAATAAAATCAATCTTCTAAATGTAACATTATAGTCATCATCACAATGAATACACTATTACCTCACAGTTTTCCTAATTCATGTGTTTCATATGTATTTGTTGTGCTCATTTATTCCTCTAATGCCTTTCTATCTATAATCACCATATTTAAGAAAAGAAAATTAGTGTAATTCCTTACAGAGTCAAATAGTGTTTTGAATATATCAAACATTTTATGGACTTTACAGTTAGACATATTTGATGTTCTTGTCTGGGTAAATTGGAGAAAGTTAGTTTAATAGTTCCATGACAGGAATTTACCTAGCTTATTTAAAAAGAAGAGAACATAAGTGTGTAAACACATTGAAATGTGCATATTATGTCCCTGTAACCTGATGGAAATATTTAGATTCAAATTTCATTTTATGTTTGTAAGTTGAACAAAAGGTGGTTTTTATATTATTTATTTTTCAGATTCTATATAGTCTCATTATTAAATTTGAATTATACACTAATGAAATGAATTTCTTTATAATTGTCAGGTTTTATTCTGTGGTTACATCAGACAGGGGCATATCAATTCATTTATTTTGTTTGTTACATCATCTATATATATTGCTGCAGTAAAATTGATCAAGAAACCATGGCATCAGTTGTTCAGGTAGGTAAATGAAATGCAGCATTTTCTTATGGACATTACCAATGCATTTTTCACTGAAATGTTACAATATCATGATTTTGATATAAAGGCAATTTAAATATAAACAAAACACTTGCTACAAATTCAATTACAATCTGTCAATTATCTTGATATTTGTTTATGTGAATATATTTTGCTTATGTGAATATATTTTCTGATATAAAGTTTCTATGGAACAAACTGATATTTATTTTCATATTTCATTTTAAATGTAAAATATTAACTTTCTTGTAAGCAATTAATACTACAGAGAAAACATTGAGAAACATATTGAAAATTAACATAATTATAATCAAGAGTTCCCTAGTGGTCAAAACCATTAGTACTCAAACTGCATTATGAATATGCAAATCCAGTATTTTTTATTTAGGTCATTTGTCACTGGTATCAGAAATTGCAAGGCACTGCTGTTGTCTACACTTTTGAAAGGCTTTCAATGACTGGGATTTAACTCAAAAGAGCCTTCTGGTTCATCAACAATCTATCCAAACTGTATAAGATCCATTGATAGTCAAATTTCTTCTATGTTCTGATTTTGTTTAAACATTAACACTGATTCTCATTTTCCATTCACATCATATTTGGAGTGATGGGTGATGAAAATGTATTGAGTAAAAATAGTTCTTCTGAAAATGGTCTGATAAAAAGAAATTATATTTGAATAAAATATGAATTCAAAATCAAACTTATATTCTGTTTCCTCACCAAGCTAAGGTGGTGAGATCATTACACTTTAGTGGAAAGATCATTACACTTTAATTGTGAATTCAGATAATTAATTTTATCTGTGAATTCAGATATCCAACTTGAAGCTGAATTTATATAGCATACAAACACTTGTAAAGGACATAAAATTCAAACAGGTCATAAGAGCAAAAATGAAGTTGCTAGATGATTATCACATACCATGAAAAATAGGTATAGCTCAATGAATCAGAGATTAGAATGTTATTTTGCAGTATATTTTAGCCACTTCAGTAAAAATAAGCCTGCTGTTACTTGCATGATAAATATAGTTTTGACTTAGGTTATTTCATCCCAATATAAATGTTAAAATAAGTTTAAAGTAATGAGTTACAATAATTTTCAAAACTAATGAAATAAAACACTTTCTATAAAAATAAACCCAATTCAGGAACTTATCTGCTTCATGACTGTCAAATTATATGACCTTTCCAAGGCTTATTTATAGGATGATTAGAAGAATTAAATAGTGTTATTTATATTATTACTTATAATTATGCTTGGTATATAAAGAATACAACTAAACAACTTATAAAATAAATTTATTATTATAAAACTGTAGGTTCTTTTGAACAAGAAGTACTGCCTTGTGTTTTGAAATTATACCTCCAATCTCATTTTCTATCAATGTTCTGCTCATTCACTCCCTCTCCAGTCAAGCTAGATGTCCTTGCTTCTTGGACATTTCCTTTCTTTTTTTTAATCTATTTAATTTTTTAAATGTTTATTGTTGAAAGTATTCACATGTCCCTTTTTCTCCCCATCGACCTCTTCTAGCCTGCCCCCTACCTCCTCAGGCCTTCACCACACTAGTGTCTGTCCATGGGTTATGCATATATGCATACAAAGTCTTTGGTCGTTCAACAGTCTGGTGTCCAGATTCCATGACATCTTTACACTTAATACTCTGCCCCCATTTAGCTACATTGCTGATTGTCTCACTCCTTTCAAATTTTTGCTCAGATCACACTCTAGCAATGAGGTCTGCTATGACTACCCTATATACCATAGTTAAAATACTTACAAATCTTATATAAAATAGAAATGTCTCCATACCTGGCACTGATAATCTTCCTTACTTTGCTTTTATTTTAGGAATTTTCACTATTTAGCCCATAATAAATTTACTTATTCATTCATTTATATTCCATTTCTCTCACTACCCATTCCAACAAAAATATAAACTCTATGTGTCTAAAGAAATTGTTATTTTTCTTCAAAGCATTGTCCCAAATACCAATAACAGTATTTGGCCACATCAATAAATTATTTTAAATGAATAAATGAAGAATAAATGTATTTTCAATATTTAAATATTAAACATAGTTTAATATGCTATTTAACAATATAATCTAGTTAATATCTATTAATATCAGGTAGATTTTCATATTTGCAGAAATTAATTATTATTTTAAGTTAGGTTTTAAGTTACTATTTTTTAAATTTAATGAATATAAAATATGTACATGGGCTTTGGCTTATAGTCAATAATTACCACCTTGTTCCATTCATAGGTATACTTGTTATTGATTTTTAGTCTCCATCTGTAAGAAAAACTAAAAGTAGCTGTTAAAAAAATTTTAAGTTATGACACATTCAATTCACAGAGTATTTTTCAAGTACCTACTACATTTGCTATACTTCTATTACTAAGAGCTACAGAGATAATCTAGATAAAAATAAATATCATTTGCTTGAAGATATTTAATATTTTAGAGAATAAGAGTTGTGCATAATATCCATGTATAAGATAGATTATGATGAGTGAAATAAAAGCTAAAAATATGACCTAGACAAGGTAGATCTTACATATTATAAAATAATGTCATAAAGACTAGGAATTAGGTATTTCAGCATAAGTAATATTACTCTATATAACTAATTGTAAAAATAACCCTACTCATCTCTAGAGATAAATATGACATATACACCATAAACTCACAAAAAGGTCAGTTTTAAATTTTAAAAAATATAAAGTTAGTTCTATATTTCCTTAAAGTGATTATATAAGTGTCAGACAAGGTTTAATTCTTGGAGTACTTACTCCTAAATCCTGCTTACAGTGTTAATTGTGATTGCAAGTTCCTCCTTTAACCCTGCTCATTGTACTTTTGTTGGAAGCACTCACTGCTCCATCCTGCCCACTCGCCCAAGTGTGGGAGCACCAGTCCTGATCATGCCCTACTATGCCAAGTGTTGGGTCTGAGCCCCTCTGCCAGGGCTGGACCTTCCAGGATGCTGGGTATAGACGGAGAAGCTAGGAGAGGTTGTGGATATATAAGAGAGTCTTCATTGTAGCCCTTGTCGCCATTGCTAACAAGGCGCTATTAGACAAAGCAGTTCTCCAAATTAAAGTGCTATATAGTAGGTAGCTGCTCACTGGCTAGTTAACAAATCATCTTTCGCACAAAGCAGCAGCAGCAGCCTCTGTCCCCACAGCTATTATCTGAGCAGCTCGTGCTGCCTCTGGATCCACAGCCTCTCATAGTAGCTGCATCTGAGCTCACAGCCTCAGTAGCCTTAATGTGAAAATATTAATCTATATTCATGAATTCACCATATATATGTTAAAAATAGTTACAAAGATGCAAAGTGATCATCACTTGAATTATACTACTTAAAGGAAATTTAAGAATGTTCAAAAATACAATCAATTTCTAAATATTAATTTTGTATCTTGCTAATTTGTTGAACTCATTTATTGGTTTTAGTAAATATAATTTTTTTTAACTATTGAAAAATTAAACACATTTTGGTATGTGAATATCTGTGGTCTCAGTATATATTACTAATATAAGAAAGTCTTTGATTTTTTAACTAATTTCTTTAGCTTGCACAAAAGACAATGATATTTTAACTGGACATATCAACTTATTTCTAAAATTCTTGTTGGTGCTGAAAATGATCTAGATTTGTTTATTTTCCATGAAGTATTACATAATTAATACTCAAAAATATGTCATAAATGAAGAAACATGGCACAAGTTGAGAAGTTCTTAAGAGAAAAATGTATAAAACCAATCTTGATAGTAAAACAACTTTGCAATCACTCTTAAGTTTTTATTTGCTTGTTTTTAAATCTTCAACATAGACCATTCTTCTTAGATCTAGTACATCAGCATTAACCAATAATCGCCTTTATTTTATTTTTCTCAACATAAAAGAAACATACAAACATAGTCATCCTTAATACCCATTTTTAAAATATAACATTACTTAAAATTTATTAATGAAAGTTTAAATTTGCAGATATTTTTCTCAAGATTAAATATTCATTTATTATAAAAAGCTGAAGTTCATTTCCATATTCAAAAATAATGAAGTCTTCCTTGACTATTAAAAATTACAACAATTTTCCTGGCCATGTAGTTACTTTAATTGTCTCTACCCACATTCTTTAGCAAAATTATACATGCTATATTACTATCAGTTTATTACATTAATGTCATTTGACAACAAAATATATTTTTTTTCATATAGACATACAAGGTCTTTGGTTGATTACCTCCCACCCATCCAATCTCCCCCCGCCTTGCCCCTGAGATTCCTCATTCTGTTCCATGCTTCGAGTCTCTGGATCCACTCTGTTCATCAGTTTATTTTGTTCCTTAGATTCCACATATGACTGTGATCATGTGATACTTACCTTTTTCTGACTGACTTATTTCACTTAGAATGATACTCTCCAGGTCCCTCCATGCTGTCTCAAAGGGTAAGAGATTCTTTTTTACTGCTGCATAGTATTACATGGTATAGATGTACTACTCTTTATTTATCCACTCATCTACTGATGGGCACTCGGGCTGTTTCCAGATCTTAGTAAATTGTGCTGCTATGAACATAGGGGTGCATACATTCTTTTTTTTTCATTGATGCTTGCGGTTTCTTAAGATATATTCATAGAAGTGGGATCACTGGGTCAAATGGCAGATTCATATTTAATTTTTTGAAGAAACTTCATACTGTTTTCCATAATGGTTGCACCAGTCTGCATTCCCACCAACAGTATACTAGGGTTCCTTTTTCTCCATATCCTCACAGCACTTGTCATTTGTTGATTTGTTAATGGTAGCCATTCTGACAGGTATGAGATGGTACCTCATTGTCATTTTGATTTGCATCTCTAGGATGATTAGTGACTCAGCATTTTTTCATATGTCACTTGGCCATCTGTATGTCTTCTTTGGAGAAGTATCTTTGAAAGGACAAACAAAATAGTTAAATCATTAGCAAGACTTGTCAAGAAATAAAGATAGAAGACCCAAATCAATAAAAGCAGAAATGAAAGTGGAGAAGTGTCCACCGACACCACAGAAATACAAAAGATTGTAAGAACATACTATGAACAACTATATGACAACAAGCTGGACAATGTGGATGAAATGGACAAGTTCCTAGAGAAATACAATATCCCAAAACTGAATCAGGAGGAATCAGAAAATCTGAATAGAACAATAGCAACTGATGAAATAGAAGCAGTCATCAAAAAACTCCCAGCAAACAAAAGCCCAGGACCGGATGGCTTTACAGGGGAATTTCACCAAACATTCAAAGAAGTAACACTTATACACCTCAAACTATTTCAGAAAATCCAAGAGGAAGGCACACTTCCAAACTCTTTTTATAAGGCCAGCATTAATCTAACTCCAAAGCCAGATAAAGACTTAGAGAAAGAGAATTATAGGCCAATATCCCTGATGAACATAGATGCTAAAATCCTCAAAAAAATATTAGCAAATCGCATCCAGTAATATATTAAAAAGATCATACACCATGACCAAGTGGGATTTATTCCAGGGATGCAAGGCTGATACATTATTAGCAAACCAATAAACGTGATACATCACATAAACTAATTTTAAAAAAATCACATGATCATATCAATAGAGACTGAAAAAGCATTCAACAAACTCTAACACCCATTTTTTATAAAAAAATCTCAGCAAAGTGGGATAGAGGGAGCATACCTCAACATGATAAAGGCCATATATGACAAACCTACAACCAACATCATACTCAATGGGCAAAAACTAGAAGAATAGGAACAAGACAGGGATGTTCACTTTAACCACTCTTATTCAACATAGTACTGGAAGTCCTAGCCACGGCAATCAGACAAGAAGAAATAAATGACATCCAAATTGGAAAGAAGGAAGTAAAACTCTCATTATTCGAAGATGCCATGATATTGTACATAGAAAACCACAAAGACTCCACCAAGAGACTTCTAGATTTAATAAATTAATTTGGCAATGTCGTAGGATACCAAATCAACACCCAAAAATCGATGACTTTTTATGCACCAATAATGAATTATCAGAAAGAGAAACTAAACAAACAATCCCACTTACCATTGCAACCAAAAATTAAAATACTTAGGAATAAACTTAACCAAGGAGGCAAAAGACCTGTACCAGAAAACTGCAGGACTTTGAAAAAAGAGATAGAAGGAGATATAAACAAGTGGAAGAATATACCGTATTCATGGATTGATAGAATAAGCATCATTAAAATGTACCCAAGGTAATCAACAGATTCAATGCAATCCCCATTAAAATACCAACAACATATTTCACAGACCTAAAACAAACTCTCCAATAATTTATATGGAATTAAAAAAGACCCCAAATAGCTGCAGCAATCCTGAGAAATAAACACAAAGTTGGAAAGATCACAATACCACATACCAAGTTATATTACAAAGCCACTATTCTCAAAACTGCTTGGTACTGGCACAAGAACAGACATATAGACCAATGGAACAGAACAGAGAACCCAGAGATCAATCCAAGACATTATGCTCAATTAATATTTGACAAAGGAGGCAAGTGCATACAATGGAGTCAAGAGAGTCCCTTCAATAAATGGTGTTGGGAAAATTGGACAGATACGTACAAAAAAAATGAAACTAGATCACCAACTTACACCATACACAAGAATAAAATAAAAATGGATAAAAGACTTAAATTTAAGTCATGAAATCATAAAAATCCAAGAAGAAACTAGAGGTAGCAAAATCTCAGACATCTCTCATAGCAATATTTTTACAGATAGATCTCCTAAGGCAAAGGAAACTAAGGAGAAAATAAACAAATGGGACTACAGCAAAATAAAAAGCTTCTGCACAGCAAAAGAAAGCATCAACAAAATGAAAAGAGAGCTCACTGTATAGGAGAACATATTTTGCAATGATACATCTGATAAAGGGTTAATATCCAAAATATATAAGGAGCTCATACAACTTAACAAAAGGAAGACAAACAATCCAATTTAAAAAATGGGCAAAGGACCAAAATAATTCTTTTAAAACCTGTTAGAGCATTATAAACATATGTTGCAATTGCTTATTCTTTTATAAACCAAACAGTTTTGTAATATTACTTTTAAGGTTGTTGTTAGAAGATAGGAATCTGAAGATATATAGGAGGTAGTATCTTATCTCTCAAAAATCTTCAAGATCATCATATAGGTGTCTTCTCTGTTCCTTTAACAGGCCAAGGTCTTTCCTGCCTAAAGATTTTTGCACTTGCTTTTCCCAATTTCAGGAATGTTGGTTCTCATCATTTCTTCCACATTGATTGGTTCTCATCATTTCTTCCACATTCCTATACTTTCGTCTTGGGATATATCCTCAAAAGGGTCTTTTCTAATCATTTTATTTAAATTAACTCTTACAGTATACTTCACCTAGTCACATATTTTGTCATATATCACCCTACTTATTTATTTTACGGTCTTTCTCACAATCTACAATTATCTTATTTACTCACTTAAACTCACTTCTCCCTACCCTCTGCATGTGAGCCTCATTAAAGAGAGGACATATCTCTCTTAAGTTGTCATTATATCTCTTCTCTCAAAGCCGGTTTATACTCAATAAATGTATATAAATAAATACATATATTTGTTGAATAGTAGGAGGGAAAATAGGCTCAAATAATTCTGAAGGGGAAAGCCAGATATAACTTCATAGTTTTGTTGACATTTTAGCTGATTGTTATAGAGGGAATAAAATATTTCTAGGTGAATGAAAATCATTGACTGTTCATATAAGTAAAGAAAAACTTATAGTTTTGTGTCATTTAATTTGTTTTATGTTGTTAATATATGTCCCTTTAAGGAGTTTAGTATTTTTAAAAGTATAAATAAGATGTTTGGACCAAAAAACTCAATTCTAACTTTTCAGGAAAAAGACAAATTGACAGTATGCAAGATGAAAATTTTGTCATTTGTCACTTAAATTATTTTTTAAAAAATTGGTGTGGTATACCATTTACTGTAAGTCATAGTATTACTATTATCATTGCTACTATTATTATTATTTTCCAAGTGTCATAGTGCAGTGTAAGCAAATTCCATGAAGAAAATTTCTGCTGTGACTACTCTTCACAGGATAGAAAGTGTCTTCTATTCTGCTACTATCAGATATATTGGGAGGGAAATACCATTAGGTTTTCTTCCCAAATCTAATTACAGGCAGGGAGTGTATGTCAGGCTGAATAGCAAACATACCAGTTACCAATACAGTTTGATATCAACCCAATGTAGAGGCAGACAGCTTTAGACAGCAGTCCTAGGTAACAGATTTTGCCTGGTGAAATTGATGCCTTGTTCTATCCCGCTACCATTGACATTATACTTTCTGATGGAAACAGCAGAATTTTTATATTGCTGCTTCATTTTGCCAGTGATGGATTGGTTATAGGACTTGTTGTTTTCTTATTAAACAGAAAAAAATACAGTATAATTGAAAAGCAAATGATTCTGCTTTGGGGCTTAAAAGTGTATCTATATCTCTATATTAATCTATGTTTAGTAAGCCAATATAACTTAAGCAAGTCAATTTTTATAGCACCTGCAAAAGCATCAATAAGTATTATAAAGTATATTGTTCATGGTGATATTTTCTTTACCTTAAAGTATAATTATTTCATAAATGTTTTTTCATCCAGAGCTAAGTTTAAATCAAAGTACATTTTAACATGTTAAGAAACATTATTCAGAGTCCAAGTGTTAAGGACGTACATGAGGTGGAAGCACAAGAGTGTTAGTCCTGGAATGAAAATGACCCCATTTACATAACCTGCAGGGCCAGCCAGTGTTTCTACAGAGAGAAGTATTTGCACTGAACCATGAAGCTGTTCTGGTTTTGCTTCTTTCAGAAGCATCTTTCAACTTGGCATATAGGTCTACAAATTTTTGAGCAACTTATTTTATTTATTTTTATTGTTGACACTATTTCTAATGGTAGCAGACACTTCTGGTTCCATTGATTGCATTTTGCTCACCAGGTATTTCACCGAGGAAGAAAATAATTGGGAACCATATACAAACTGGCTATCTGCTGTAGAGAAAATACATTTTTGTTTGAGATTTGCATTCATGTTTGATATCAGACATAGCCTAATAATACAAACTGTTACAGGTAAATACCCACACTAATGAAAGGCAGTACAGACTGATTCTATTCGGTACTTTTGCAACAAGGGGAAGATATTTTAATCTAGAACTGAGATGAATTATAAACTTAACAAAAGCAAGAGGGAATTTATAGCCAAAGGGCAGAGTTAGAGGGTCAGTATTTGAAAATTACTTAAGGAAAATGTCATTGGTAGGGAGATTCTTGCTAAACTGACTTAATAGGATTCTTGCTAAAGGTATCCAAGGTGAGAAGATATCAATGAATGGAATAAGTAACTTGAATACATGTCAAGGAGGATCAGGTACAAAGGATTCAGGAGGATTCTCTCTACATTCCCTGAGCAAGATTCTTATTAAAACTGGGCTAAGCAGGCTGAGGACAAGATCCAAGGAAGAAGTCTAGTCAAAGAGAGGGCTCAGAGACGCCTGTTTAAAGGTTGGTCAGTGAGACAATGATGATATTTCAAAGTCATCATGTCCAAGTTTGAGCTTTGTTTTTTCTCCCCTTTCAAATCTGTTTCTCCCCCTTATCTTACTAAAGGACACTACAAAAAATCTGGTTGTTTATATAAAAAACTCTGAAATCTGATTCATCGGAAAATCATGTTAGTTCTGCTCAACAAATATATTTTGACCTCTCTGTCTTCCAAGCCATAATTCTAATCCACATTCTATCCCTTCTCACATTGTTTTCTGCAATAGCTTCCTTACCGTTCTTTTTATTCCATTTCTGCCAACCTCAACCTCACAGCTAGAATTTAACCTTTTACAAGTTAAATCAAATTCTGCTGAAAATCCTTCAATGTCTTCTTATTACACTTAGAATAACATCCAAAGTCTTAGTAAGTCTGAAAAAAACCTTGCACAATTTGACTCCTGCCCACTCTCCAACACTCACTTTCTCACTCACTTGAACATGCAAGCTCCTTGATATTTTCATTAACGTTCAGCGAGCTTTGCACTTGTTTCTTCTTCCCGAAAAGTCTTCCCTTGGCTTTTGGCAGAGCTCTCTGACTTCTCATGCTCATCCTTCATGTCTTAACTTACTTTAAAATGACAAGTAAAGTTTTTACATCTACTTTATTCTTCAGGTTGAGATTTCTAGATTCTTCCTCCTCCCAACACCCATCACAGTTCCCACACCATATAACTTTACCATAAACTGGGGGATTTAATAACAGATACTTATTTTCTCACAGCTCTGGAGGATGGAAGTTTGAGATCAAGATGCTAGCATGGTAAAAGTCCTTTTCCTGGCTTGCAGACAGGCTACCTTTTCACTGTTATCATGTGGCAAAAAGAATGAGCACTGTGCTGTGTCTTCCTCTTATAAGGGTATATCTCTTCTTGATGACACAGCCTTCATGGCTTCCTCTAAACCTACCTATCTTCCAAAGGCCCAACCTTCAACCAAATATCATCACATTCTGTGTTAGAGCTTAAATATGTGTTTTTTTGGGGGGGAGAGGGCACAAAGATTTGGCCCATAACAGCCACATTTGATAAGATTAAATAATACGAAGTCCCATCTCATTTATGTTTCTCCACATTGGTCTTTTCTTAACATGCTAATACACACCCACCAAAAAAGTTATTATATATCATATAATCCTGTTTATATATTTGCAAACTTACTGTTTATTTGCACCACTACAGTGTAAATTCCCTGGGAGAAGAACAATGTCTACCTTGTATACCTCCAGATATTAACACAATCTTTAGCACATGGTGCTTAACTGTTGGCTGAATGAATGAATTGGAGAATATCTTTCATCTTATTCTGGATACGTATCACCTAATAGTGCATTCAATATCTCTGTAGTAAGATCACTAACATAGACATCTAGCTTATTAACCAGTAACTTTTATTAAAATGCTTTTTTTATAAAGCTGCAATTTGCGTCTATTTACCATTTTTTTTTAATTCTTGTTTTGTTGTTGTTTTTTTTCTGATTCATTACTAGAAGTCAGCAGCTGTGCGTCGCTGCAGGTTGCCCAGGACCAAACCAGAGAGGGTCGGACCTGCATTACCACCATTTTTCCACCATCCAGAACTGAAATATCATTGCTGACATGCACACATAAGGAACTGTTTGACATTGAAATTGGGACTCAAAAGAACTGTTGGCTCAGAAAGAAACTCACTACAGACTGATTCATTTGCCTCTCAGCATAACCATTATTGCTTGTCCCATTTTCGGTTCTTATAAGTGTATTTCTAGTATCACATCATCTCACTCATCTAGGGGAAATAATGAACAACATAAACTGATGAACAAAAACAGACCCAGAGACAGGGAAGCATCGATCAGACTGTCAAACCTCAGGGAAGGTAGGGGAGGGTGGGGGTAAGGGGGAGAGATCAACCAAAGGACTTGTATGCATGCATATAAGCCTAACCAGTGGTCACGGACAACAGGGGGGTAGGGGCATGCGTGGGGAGGGGTTTGGGATGGGAATGGGGGGATGAGGACAAATATGTGATACCTTAATCAATAAAGAAATTTTTTAAAAAAGAAAGCAGAGGCTGTGTTTCTCTCAATTTTTTTGTCTGATACAGATTTTAAATAGACACTCTCTTATATGGTAGATTTTAGTCTTTTAGGGTCTCAAGAAACATTTGACCTAAATATAAATCAATTTTGTCTTTCAGAAATCTGAATTTAACATTCTGTTTTTCTCAGTGCCATTAGGTGTAGTATAATGCCATGATTAATCATTATTTTACCTAGCCAAGGTATATATACTTTCACACTTGTTATTCAGACCAAAAGTCTTATATGCTAATCCTAAAAGGTCAAAAATGTAAATATGGCTTAAATTGATCAGTGTAATTTCAACATTTCCGATTTTAAATATGCCGTCCCATTTTCTCTTTTCAGTGAAAATACCTTAATTTTTCATTTAACATAGTGATTGTTTATGAATTCTTATCTTTCCTGGAAACAACACAATTGATTTGCTTGCTTATTTTTATTACAAATATTGACCCATAGGGTCTTCTATATTTAAACTATTGAAAAAAATAAGAATTCATTTTACTTAAAAAAAAAACAAAAAAAAAACACACCAAGACTTCCCCAAGATGTCCACTCTTGCAAATAAGCATGTAAACATTCTTTTAAAAGTTTTTAGGAAGAATCTGTGCATAAATTATGTAAAGTATAATAATAATTATATGAAACCAAGAAAAAATATGAGCATTATAAAGTTCTAAGGAGGTTTGACTTTGGGTGGTAGGCACACAGTGCAATATACAGATGGTGTATCATGAGAATGTACACTTGAAACCTGCATGACCCTATAAACTAATATCACCCCAATACTTTTAAAAAATAAAGTCTATGATTGATTAATAGCCTTCATCGAAATATAAATGGGTCTAGATTTGACTCATCTTTTTGGTTTGGCTTGAAAAAATAACACCAAGGCGTTTGTGTCTATTTCATTCTTCAGGTTAATATTTTCAGATTATTTTTCCTCTCCACACCTGCCTTAAGCCAAATTTAATAAGATTGAAAGGATATGAAGTCCAATCTCATTTAGGCCAAACTAAAAATTTATGATTGCATATTAAATGTTAGTAATGTCTATGCTCAAAGCTTCAAATTACATCCAACCACATCTCAGTATAAATGCACTGCTACCTTAGCATGTGCACACACAGACACACCCACTTCCTCTAATCTTGCTCTAGATTCTCTGTAAAATGGTTTCAAGTTATTTGTAACAGCTCTCATGCTACTGCAGGACAAGTAAACTTGTAGTTAATGTGTGAGAGCGTGTGTGTGAGAGACAGAAAATGAGAAAGAGAATACAATTTGATTGTCTTAATGTAACCAATTTAATATGAAATTTAACATAGATTATTTATATTTTTAAATTAGACCCACATATGAATAAGCATCTTACCTGAATAAGAACCATAGTTAAATTGATAGAGAGAGAATAAAAAATAAATAATTTTATAAATCATGATAATAATTACTAACACTGGAGTATATGTTTATTCTTTTGTAAGCATTATCCTAAATGCTTTTACATGTATAATTTGTTTTTAAATTTCTCAATATGCTTACAGATACACTAAACAACACAAAATGAAGTAGGACTACTAGGAAATATTGTTGTTAACCAATGAATAATTTAGACTATGTAACATATTTTATTGACTTCCTGTTATTAATTTCTAGCTTTATTCCATTATTGTCAGAGAATACAGTTCATAGAATGCCAATCTTTGTTAGTTTATTGATATTTGTTTTATGACCCAGAATATGACCAGTCTGGTGAATGTCCCATTGGTGCTTAAAATAAAATTGTATATTCCACTGTTGCTGGGTGGACCATTCAATATATACTAATTATATCCTATTCACTGATTATCTTGTTCAGATCATCCATGTCCTTTATTGAAGTTTTGTGTGTTTTCCCCCCCAGTAGTTTTATCAATTTTTGAGAGGGGTGAGGGTGTCTTCTCATATGTTGCATATAAATGGGTCAATTTTTAAATACAATGCTTTTTAATGTAATCTTATTGATGTATTAGTAATTATTGATACGTTAGTGCTTTGCTGTGCTATTTTCTTATTAATTTTCTTTGTGTTTCCTCTTTTCAATTTTTCTAGCCTTTCTATGTATTACTTGAATATTTTTAAGATTCCCTGTTATGTTATCTATAGTGTGTTTGAGTGTTATATTTGTATTGGTTTTGTTGTGGTTACTATAAATATGAAAATATATATGTGTGGCACTGCTGGTGGGAATGCAGACTGGTGCAGCCACTGTGGAAAACAGTATGGATTTCCTCAAAAAACTAAAAATGGAACTTCCATTTGACCCAGTAATTACACTTCTAGGAATATATGACAAAAAATCAGAACACCAATCAGAAAGGATATATGCACCCGTATGTTCATAGCAACACAATTTATAATAGCTAAGATATGGAAACAGCCTAAGTGCCCATCAGCTGATGAGTGCATTAAAAAACTGGTACATACACACAATGGAATACTACACTGCTGTAAAAAAGAAACAACTCTTACCATTTGCAGCAGCATGGATGGACCTGGAGAGCTTTATGTGAAGTGAAATAAGCCAGTTGGAAAAGGTAAATATCACATGATCTCACTAGTTTGTGGAATATAATGAACAACATAAACTGATGAATAAAAATAGATACAGAGACATAGAAGCATCGAACAGACTTTACCACCTATGAGAGAAGGTGGAGGGTGGAGGGGTAAGATATCAACCAGAGGACTTGTATGCATGCATATACTAGTAAGCATAGACCGTGGACACAGACAGCAGGGGTGTGAGGGGGGTAGGGGCACGGGAGCAGCTGGGGAGAGGTCAATGGGGGGAAAAAGAGACATTTGTAATACTATAAACACTAAAGAATTTAAATAAAAAATTAAAATATATATGTGTGAAATCACAGTCTACAGGTTTTATATTTTACAACTTCAGGTGAATTGTGAAGATTTTGTTTCCATTTTTGTTCCTTTACATTCTCCAATAAAATATTATCTTAAGTGTCAAATACTATTATAATTTTAGTTTCAACCATCAAACATGACTTATATAATTCATGGGAAGAGTAGTTGATGGTATGTGCCTATATTTCTGCATTTTACACTGTTCTTCTTCCTTCCTAATACTCCAGCATTCTTTATTTTATCATGACTCTTTTGCAGAAAGATCTTTATTTAGCTAGTCTTAAATATAGGTTTTCTAGCAAAATATGCTTTCACTTTTCTTTTGACTGAAAATGTCCTTATGCCTTCTTCATTCCAGAGAGTATAGTTTCACTAGATACAGAATTTACAGTTGATAGTTCTTTTCTTTCAGCACTTGGAAAATTGTGTTCCAGTTTCTACTAGTCTCCATGTTTCAGGTGAATTTTCTGTCATTTAAATTGGTGTTCCCCTACAGAAATGCATTGTTTCTCTGTCTCCACTTTCACAATTGTGGTTTTTTTTTTTTTCTCTCTCTTTTACTTTTCATAAAGGTAATTATGAAGTGCTTTGTTATGGATTTCTACAGAATTATCCTGCTTGGGGTTTGTCCTACTTCCAGAATTTGTAAATTTGTGTGTTTTACCAAATTTGGAGAATTTTCAGCCATTATTTTTTTGCTAAAGACCTAGTGCACAAAATTCGTGCATGGGGTGTGTGTCCCTCAGCCCAGCCAGTACCCTCTCCAATCTGGGACCCCACGAGGGATGTCTGACTGACCGCGGGATCAGGCCTAAACGGGCAGTCGGACATCCCTCTCACAATCCAGGACTGATGGCTCCCAACTGCTCACCTGCCTGCCTTCCTGATTGCCCCTAACCGCTTCTGCCTGCCAGCCTGATCACCCCCTAACCACTCCCCTGCCAGCCTGATTGATGCCTAATTGCTCCCCTGCCAGCCCGATTGCCCCTAACTGCCCTCCCCTGCAGGCCTGGTCGCCCCCAACTGCCCTCCCTGCAGGCCTGGTCCCTTCCTACTGCCCTCCCCTGCAGGCCCAGGTCCCCCTCAACTGTCCTCCGTGCAGGCCTGGTTTCCCCCAACTGACCTCCTTTGCCGGCTCAGTCCCCCCCAACTGCCCTCACTGCAGTCCTCATTGGCCACAACTGCCCTCCCCTGCTGGCCATCTTGTGGTGGCCATCTTTGACCACATGGGGGTGGCCATCTTGTGTGTTGGAGTGATGGTCAATTTGCGTATTACCTCTTTATTATATAGGCTAATTTACATATTATACAATTAATCCAATTAAATATAGTTCTCTCCATGATAATATAACTTGCATCCACACAATACAAAGCACATTAACATTCACTTAATGTATGATTTTTATTTTGTTTACAGGATTTGTATTCTTTTTAAGAAATTAAGCTCATAAGGAATTAGATTATATACATTTTTCGATAAAAATGGGAAATTTTAAATATCCTGATATATCTGTGTGTCTGTGTGTTTGTGTGTGTGTGTGAGAGAGAGAGAAAGAGAGAGAGAGAGAGAGAGAGAGAGAGAGAGAGAGAGAGAGAGAGAAGAGCTTACATATACAATATACTTCCATTTATTTTTTATGTTTTGAAAGCAGCATATATTATAACAGCTCCAGAGTGTCTATAAACTATAGTGTCCAGTCTGGTTCATGGCAGAATTGCATTGCCAGTTTTGACATTCAAACAAAGTGAAATTCTCAGATTCCAACCTAAAAGGTTAATAATTTTAACTTTCATTTTAGTGCTGCTTTTTGAAAGCATAGACTACTGTTTGATTGTTTTCATATGGAGTGCCTCAGCACAAAGATCTTTATTCTTAAGGTATAGGAGTGAATTCATCTTGGTACATTCTAATCTTTAAATCTTAACTTGTTCAAAGCTCAGATAAAACAAGCATACAGATACCGTGCAATATTAACAAATCTGTCTTAAGTATATGAGCTGCTAGCCTTAGATATCTAGCATGGATTTTAGGCTATTTCTTTAACTGAGTCCTTGTTTCTAAGAACACAGATATTAATGTATTATTTCTTGCATAAAGTGACGTTTTATTTACACTCTGGTAAACAAGGTGGAGCTACTTTAAAGTACATAATGTTTTGTGTTGTTGTTGCTTTTTAAAAAAATAAACTGTTGAAACAGTTACATATGTCCCTTTTTTCCCCCCATTGCCCTCTCCCACCCCCAACCCCGCAAGCCTTCACCATTCACTGTCTGTGTCTATGGGTTATGTATGTATGCATATGAGTTCATTGGTTGATCTATGTTGTTTTTTTAAAATGAAACATCATTTTCTCAGTTAAATTGAAATAATGGGAGTAGAATTAATTCCTCAGCCTGGGTAAGCACTGAAGTATAAATAGTGATTGAATGAAGTTGAAGAAAAAAAAAGGAGAGAGAAAATTTTTGGAACATGGAAAACAGTGTGGTGATTGTCCAAAAGGCGGGGGAGGATGGGAAGTGGTGGAGGAGGGCACAGGTAGCTAAATGGTGATGAACAAAGACTTGATTTTGGGTGGTTAACACACAACACAGTGTACAGATGATGTGTTGTAGAATTGTGCACCTGAAACCTGTATAACCCCAGTAAGTTCAATAAAAAGGAAATGGAAAGAGAGAAACTCTTGTCTTGGGAAACTTAGCATCTCAGCTTAGTTCTGTAGTAAAAGTAAATGTGGAAACTGATCATTACAACTCAATGTAATAAGTATCAAGTTAGACAAAAAAAAAGAAAATATTTTTTTCAAGTTCATAGACAGGGAAAAAGAAAAAAATACAGTAGGATGTTTATTCTTATCCACAACCACCGGTGCATATACCTTAAATGGCAAAGCAATAAACACAAGGAAAAAAGAGATATAAACTTCTTAATGGTAAATTTGGAGACATTTCTCTGTCCAGAAATTTTTTATTGTAAACTTCTATGATATGATTTTGTGATTAAAAAAAAATCTTAAACTCTAGAAGGCCTTAAAATTTTTGAAACTTTTGATAAAAACCAGTTTGTGTTGGGTTAGAGTTTTTCTTCTTGAGAACTAACTTTTATATCTTGAAAGTTAGTTTCAACCATGGTTTAGATTTGAAGAGTTTAGTGAATAATGTTATTATGACTTATTCTGAGATCTGTGTTTAAGGGGCCTATGAAGTATTAAAATGGCTTCTATTAAAAGCCATCTAGAATATAAAATCTTGTATATTAATGGAGAAGAAGATGGGGACATCAAACAGAATCTCTTTGTAGACTTGGTGTACTTGGCAGAATTCTAATATGGGCCCCATGTTTCCCAGACCCTGGTGTTATTCCCTAAAATACTCTCCCCTTGAGTGTAGTTGAGACCTGTGGCGTGTCTCTAATCAATAAAATATGACAAAGGTAATAGGGATAGGATGTCATTCTCATGATTTGGCTATTTGATTATTTCTCTCTATATATGCATTAGATAGACTCTTCAGTTTGGCTTTGAAGAGCAAGCTTCTAAAATGTGAAATGCTCATGAAGAGTACAACATGACAAGAAATTACTTCTCTCTTTTGAGGAATTCTATTTCCGGCCTAAAATGTCAAAGAACTGAAAACTGCAATAACCACATGATCTCAGAAGAGGAGTACTCATTTAAGCTGTGCCGACTCTTGACCAATGAAAACTATCCTATAAAATAAAAGCCTAATATGCTAAGTGTCTGACCGGTCTACCAGTCACTATAATGTGCACTGACCATCAGGGGCTGACGCTCCAACCAGTAGGTAAGCTTGCTGCTGGGGTCCAGCTGATTGGGACTGATCTAGACGTGCCAGACATGCCCTGGAACCCTCCTATGGTCCCTCCCAGGCTTGGACTATGCACCACTGGGGCCCCTCAGCCAGCCCTGCGCCCTCTCTCAATCTGGGACCCTTTGGCAGATGTTGGAGAGCCAGTTTCTGCCAGATCCCCGCAGGCCAGGCCAAGGGGCCCCACTGGTGCACAAATCCATGCACCAGGCCTCTAGTTAGATAATAATGGGAGTGGTTTTAAGCCACTAATTTTGTGATAATAAGCCAATACACTTGCTGAGACATTTTCTATGTATCTCAATCTCTCAGCCATCTAAACTTGGTTAAAGGTAGTATAGAATTCCTATGTATTATGACTTGATTTCAGTAGTATGTTGAAGAAAAAATAAAAACATCATAAATCTTGCATTTACTTTCATTTTATATTATGGGAAAGTCTTGAGGGAAATATCTGAGGCTGCTTTGATGGCTCCACTGAGTCATCAGAGACCCAGGCTCCTTCCAGCTCTCTTCAACCTTAATCTTTCTTTTTAAAAGACTGCTAAGGCTTCAGACATATTTGTGGCTCAGGAAGCAAGAAAAATGAAACATGTGTAAAAGAATGTTTAAATGGACACTTCTAGATGTACCCTTCACTTCTACTTCTATTCCTTTGACTATAGTTTAACCAACTAGCCACCCATCTTTGCAATGTACATCGGAGAATCTAGATGTTTAAGCCAAAAAAATTGTTCCTCCAACAAAACATGGGTTTCTGTTAGTAAGGAAGAAGAGCAAGACCAGATTCTAGCACTTAAGATATATTTTTATACTGATATATATTTGTTATTATTGTCAGTAAAACTATGAGTAATGAGTACTAATAATCATTATGTTAAAATATGAGGACAATTCTAATTATGTTTTATTCTGTTAAAAATGTAGATTCATATCATATGAAGAATTAATTTGTTAAATAATTATTTCTGTCAATTAATTGATTTTAGATTATAAATAAGCAGGGGTGGGCAAACTTTTTGACTTGAGGGACACAATGGGTTCTTAAACTGGACCGGAGGGCCAGAACAAAAGCATGGATGGAGTGTTTGTGTGAACTAATATAAATTCAAAGTAAAGGAGCGGAGGGGAGAGCAAGAGAACGCTCTGCTCTTTTGGCTCCGCGGCCAGATAGAACAGCCGAACGGGCCGTATCCGGCCCGCGGGCCGTAGTTTGCCCACGGCTGATCTAGAGGCTATAATTCATTTCTATTTCCAAACAGACCAACATTTTTCCTTATTTTTCTTCATACTTGTTGAATTCATTTATTCTGGCTTATTGGGAAATGTATTTTGTGATAATTAGATATCATTTGTGATGATTCAATGAGTATTACATTAGTTCCAATAATTTTCTCATTTATCCTTAATATTCTATGCTTCATTTTTAATAACAAAGAATGGTAAAGACTAAAATATATCTCTTATTATTCCACTCAATATTAATTACTTCTTAGCATCATCAAAATCAAAATATGTTTTTTTAAAAATATTGATAAATTGGTTCTAAAAACAATATTTACTACCTGACAAAAAATATAAGAGATAGACATTTGAAAAAAAAATTATTGGAGCTTTTCTAAGAGTAACTGATAACTGCTCCTCTGCATCATCCATTCAAAGTTAGAATCAATTGAAAAATACTATATAATAAAGAGGTAATATGCAAATTGACCATCATGCCCTCACACAAGATGGCCTACCCCAGTAGTTGGCAAACTGCAGCTCTGTTGACTAATGAGTTTGCTGACCACTGGCCTACCCCATGTGGTCACAAGATGGCCACCACAAGATGGCAGACAGGGGAGGGCAGTTGTGGGCGATCAGGCTTAAAGGGGAGGGCAGTTAGAGGTGACCAGGCTTGCAGGGGAAGGCAGTTGGGGCGACCGGGTCTGCAGGGGAGGGAGGGCAGTTGGGGGAGACCAGGCCTGCAGGGGAGGGCAGTTGGGGGCAACCAGGCCAGCAGGGAGGTCAGTTGGGGGCAATCAGGCCAGCAGGGGAGTGGTTAGGGGGTGATCAGGCTGACAGGCAGAAGCATTTAGGGGCAATCAGGCAGACAGGCAGGCGAGCAGTTGGGAGCCAGCAGTCCCGGATTGTGAGAGAGATGTACAACTCCCTAAACCAGCAGTCGGACATTCTCCAAGGGGTTTCCAGATTAGAGAGGGTGCAGGCTGGGCTAAGGAACAACCCCCCCACCGCCCAGTGCACGAATTTTGTGCAACAGGCCTCTAGTAAGAAATAAGACTAGAAATATGAAGATTAAATAAATATTTATTGCTGTTAAACCTGATTAACATAGCTTAGATTTAAGACAGTCTGTTTCCTAATACTTCCAACACTAAATGGAAATTCCTCATATAAATGCATGTAGAGAGAAACAAGTATACACTGAGTGGCCAGATTATTATGATCTCTGAACGCATAATAATCTGGCCACTCAGTATATGTATATATATTAGAGACCCAGTGCATAAATTCGTGCATTGGTGGGGTCCGGCCAGCTTGGCCAGGAGGAGGGGACATGGGTGGTTGGCCAGCCTGCCTGCCAGTTGAACTCCTGGTCGAGGGGACAATTTGCATATTAGCCTTTTATTATATAGGACTAGTGGCCCGGTGCATGAAATTCGTGCACGCGGGGGAGGGAGGGTGTCTCTCAGCACGGCCTGCATCCTCTCCAATCTGAGACCCCTGTGGGATCAGACATAAACTGGCAGTCAGACAACCCCCTCATAATCTGGGACTGCTGTTCTTAACCGCTCACCTGCCTGCCTGCTTGATCACCCCTAACCACTCTGCCTGATGGCCTGCTCGCCCCCAACTGCCCTCTCCTCCTGGACTGATCACCCCCAACTGCCTTCCCCTCCTGGCCTGATCACCCCCAACTGCCTTCCCCTCCTGGCCTGATCACCCCTAACCACCTCTGCCTCAGCCCCGCCACCATGGCTTTGTCTGGAAGGACTTCTGGAAGGTCTCATGGTCTAATTAGCATATTACCCTTTTATTAATATAGATAGGATATGACATACTGCCATAACTATAACATATGTACCAGTATTACTCTATCAGAATACATACTTCATGAGATAGGAAGGCATCTAATACATTACATTGTATATGTTGTAAGTAGTAGGAAATACTGTATTCATAGCAATAATATACACCCTGTGACTTCCCTTCCTGATTTGGGAATGGTTCCCCAGTTCTTTGAAAGTTTCCTGGCCCCTAATGTATTTTTTTTTTTTTTTTGCCATTCAGTGTAACTTTATTTACTGTTTATTGCACATGAGTTGAGGTCTTTAATTTCTAACCACCAAAGATTCAAAGGACTATTTTTTCCATGAAGTTTAACATTAACATCAGTGAATTCATGTATTCATGTGTTTTTATTGTAAACATCTGAATTATTCACATTGTCATAGATCCTGAACTCATAAGCAATGACCATGCACAGGCTGGCAGCAAGCCAAGAAGCCACTCTGCAAGCAAACAGATACTCTGCATAAGGAGAAAAGTCATAGCACAACATTTAATGTCTAACCTGAATCACCTCAGAATGTTATATATATTGACTTCTTAATTCATATAGTATCTGGAACTCAACTGCTTGCTTGGTGACGGGGTTGACCTGGTTTCAGGAGGATTATTCCTGAAATAATTAAGGAAAGGGCGGCTCAATCTTTTCTTGGTTGCTTGCTCCTCACCAGCTTCTCATCTTTCTTCTCATCCTCAGCTTCTTGGGCACTTCTCCTTCACCTTCACCTCCTTCTTCTTCCTCCTTTGCATCCTCAAATTCTTCCTTGGCACCTTCTTCCTCTTCCTCTCCTTCCTCTTCCTCAGCCACATCCTTCTCCTTCTCCTCCTCCTCTTCAGCTTTTCCTTCAGAGGGGGGTTCATCCTTAGCTTCCTTGGCTTTTGCAGCCTCAATGGTCTCCTCCACCTTAATCTGCTCCTCCTGGACGTGGCTGGTGTATTAAGAAGGGAAGGAGTGAGTGGACATCAAGTAGGGAACTGGTCTGTAAACCACCTTAGGCGGATCGACCAAAGATCTGGGAACTCTGGGAGTAGCTGCTGGCTATGCTTCCCATGCTGGTAAAATTGGGCTGGGTCTCCTCACCTTCCAAGAGTTTCCCATAAGCTGCAATGTCAATGTCCAAAGCCACATTGAGGAGGTCCTGGTATTCTTTTAAATATCATGCCATTTCACTCTTTGTAGCTCTCAACTCATTTTCTAATTTGTTGATTGTGTCCTGCAAAGCATTAACATCAGAGTTCTGCTTATCCACCAGCACTCGCAGCTGCTTTCCCAGAGCTTAGTTCTTGCCCCGGCTTGCTTTGATCTCCAGGGTCTTGGCCTTGAGCAGGCGGCAGCTTTCAGACACCTCGTCCTTGGCGGCGCGCACCCTGTAGGTGTTCTTGGCATTGCTCTGGGTCAGCATGGTGAAGCAGCTCTTATACCATTCTTCTGCATTCTGCATGTTCTTGGCAACCAGCTTCTCGTACTGGGCGCGATGTCCTTGAGCACAGCAGAGAGGTCGGACTTGGAGAACATGTCCATATCCAAGGAGATCTGAGCATACTGGATCTGTGCCTGCAGCTCGGCGAACTCCTTTTCATGCACCTTCTTCAGAAAGGCGATTTAGTCCATCAGGCTGTCGATGTGCTTTTCAAGCTCAGCGCCAGCGAGAGCCAACTCATCTGCATCTTTGCGCGCCTCCATCAGCCAGCCATCTGCGTCATCATGGTTCAGCACCTCTTCCTGGTAGCATGCCTGCAGGTTGCTTCCAGTCCCTTCCAAGCCCTGGTGCCTGCTAACTGCCCACTGCTCTCTCCTCGCCAGGGACAGGGCGCAGTGGGCCGGGGCACAGGCATCCCATTTTCATGAAAATGTTCAACCCCGGCCTGCTCCACCGGTGTCCACAGGCGGCCCGGGGGCAGACAGTGATCCCAGAGACCCTGGCCACCCCCTCCTACCCAGGTCCCCAATGGCGGCCTAGACCCCGCAGCAGCGTCAGGCACAGCCCGCCAGGCCTGCCCAACACCGATGGAGGTGTGGACCCCACAGCAGAGTCAGGCACAGCCCGCCAGGCCTGCCCAACCCCAATGGCTGCCTGGACCCCATGGGTGGCATCAGGCCTGCCCGTTTACCAATGGCAGCCCTGGACCCCACGGGCGGTGTCAGGTGCTGCCTGCCAGGCCTGCCTGACCCCTGATGGCGGTCTGAACCCCGTAGGTGGTGTCAGGTGCTGCTTCCCCCTACCCCAGCTGCCTGGTTACCAATTGTGGCCTCGACCCAGCCGGCGGCATCAGGCGCAGCCCACCTGGCCTGCCTGGTCCCCCATGGTGGACTGGACCCTGCGGGTGGCATCAGGCTCTGCCAGCCTGTCCTGCCTGGTCCTCGATGGTGGCCTGGACACCGCAGGCAGTGTCAGGCACAGCCCAACCCTCCTGAATATGCAAATTTACCCTCCATCTTTGTTGGCTTAATTTGCATATCACTCCTGATTGGCTGTGGGCATAGCGGAGGTACAGTCAATTAGCATTTTTCTCTTTTATTAGTGTAGATATACACTGAGTGGCCAGATTATTATGCATTCAGAGATCATAATAATCTAGCCACTCAGTGTAGATGTACCCAAGTGGTAGATCACTTACCTCCTGACAGAGGTGCACACAGGCATCCTGGGGAAGCTTCTCCAAAGATAAAGAACTCAGAAGTCCCTAAGCTGCTGAGTCACATGTGTTATCTTCTGTTCAGTTGTGCCTCACTCCTTGTTTTATATGAGGAAGCTAGAGAGATTTGGCAATGGCTGGAAAGTATGACTATTCTTCTCATACTTTTTTTTTTCCCCTAGAGAATTGAAGTTAACTACTTTCTATTGAACATTGAGAGAGGAGGATATATATTTCCCCTAGGAATGTTATAGCATTAATAGTGTTGTTCTTAGTATGTTCTTTAAATGTTTAAGCTCAAAATTTTCTCATTATGGTGCATATTGAGAATCAGTAATAATATCTTGCTCTAAGAAGGTTTATTTATTTACACACATTGTTATGCATTCTGCATTCATTAGGCGTAACACTTTTATTTCCCCTTTCTATCATTCAAGAACATAATTCATTATTACCAATTTTTCAGATTGTGAAACTGAGACACATTTAGATGGGATAAGAAAATGATTGAAGATTACATGGTAACCAAATTGTCAATCTAGACTCCTTTTATCCTAATTGTAATTTCTATTTTTTAACACTAGAAAATCTACTCCACCCTATGCAGGGCTAATATTACTAGTAAAGCTTTGAAATTCTATGTTGGAACTTCTTGTAAAGGAGGAAAAGAAGAAAAATGTACATGTGCTAATTTCACAGGAAGAATTCCCATTTTTTAAAACATGACAGCAGTTTATTGATAAAGTATGAGATTATTGGGCAAACTTTTAAACAGATTTTAAAGCCCCCTGTATTTATTTAAAAAGTAAACATTAAGTACACATAATTAATGGAGAAATATATATATATATATACATATATATATACATATATATTATTTTCACATATTGCAAAATTAATGTAGACTTTGTATATTGCAATATAAATTTTATTTTTTAAGCATTCTTGTAATTTGAAGACATGACATTCTTCTGGAGAGCAGACTAGAAGTACAATGTTCTTTTACCTTTAGGAGTCTATCAACAGTAGGGTGAAGGCCTGGGGTGGGGGGAACAGGTGAGCTAGAAGAGGTAAATGGGGGGAAAAAGGAGACATATGTAATACTTTCAACAAGAAATATATTTTTTTAAAAGGTACTAACATTTTCAGTCCTGAGGCATTGATTATATTAGAATAGAATTTTGAAGAGGGACGATTTTGCAAATTAAAAGCAGAGAAGATAACCAAAGGTTTTTATTTGTAACACTATGACTACAAATTGTATAAAGAGTTCAGGAAGTACAGAAACAATCCACAGCATTCCTTTTATCCAAGAAATGTATCTGCCTTTTGTAGCAAGAGTCCTAGAAAGTGGCATGAAATACCCAGTTACTCCTCCTCATTACTCTTACCCTACCACTGGTGTTCAATGGTTTATCCATAGCTAATATATAGTTTGAATTTGGAAAACACCATAATTGATGAGATATTAGACAACCATATAGCTTTGCTAATTGAATCGTATACACACATGGCTAGAACTCTCCTAACTCCCTTGACATCTACATTTAGGTCCCATTTACATCCTAGAACTGCATTTATGTCTCATATATAGCCATCCTTCAGATTATTATACTGGAAAGCAATATTACAAATGACTAGCTGTAACAACAGGATATTGTGTTGTGTTAGACAAAATCAGTGTTGAATTTTATGTTCTTTATCTGTAACCATGTTACTGGTGAAATTTGCAAGTGTGATGAATAAAATTTAGGTGATTCAAGGCATTTGAATGAAACTTAAAAAGTATGTTTCAGAAGTAAATGTTTAAAATTACACATAATTTTAGGGGAAAATCCTAGATTATATAAATATTATTTTCATAAATCTACAGTCACTAGGTTCATATTTCTGCAGTTATTGATTTTGTTTCTAGTGCCACATAAAAATATGGTACTTAGAAGACTGCAGATTAGGATGCATTTTTAATTCTCTAACAAGCCTACTAAAAGTGAATGGTAAATTGAAAATTTACTTAATTGGAAAACTGATATTATGAGAAATAAATGAATAGCAAAATATTTGTGTTAAATACCTTAGAAATTGAATGATTTACATAATTTTCCAAGTATCAGGATATAAAGACATCTTTAATATTAAATATGCTATGATTTAACATGAACCTTTTAAAAAAGTTATTTTTTTTATAAAGAGACTAGGAGCCCAGCGCACAATTAGAAATCGGGCAGCATCACCCACCCTTGAGTCGCTGGTCTGGCCCTGCCTCTCGCTCGGGCCCTTGAAGCAGCCACGGCCGCTGCTGATCAGGCCCTCCCCCAGCGCAGGAGTGCGGTGGCCCCTGCCGCCCTGCCCAGGATGCTGCACACGCAACCTCCTCCTGTTGGGTAGACCCGTTATGGCGTCCCAGTAAATTAGCATATTTACCTATGGTATAGATAGATAGGTAACTGGCAAATTGATTGAGTAGAATGATATTTAAATTTGTATTGATAGATTGATTGATTGATTGATTTTAGAGAGAGAAAGATAAATATCGATTTGTTGTTCCACTTATTTATGCATTCATTGGCAGTTCCTTGTATGTGCCCTGACTGAGGATTGAACCCACAAACTTGGAGTATGATGCTCTAACCACCTGAGTACCTGGCCAGGGCTACAATATTATTTAGATGAGCATTTAATAATGCTTATATTGAAGTTACCACTTCCACGCTTTTATCTTCTGTTGACTAAAGAAAATAGCAAAGTATTTCTTCTTGGTATCATTTGTGGGGCAGAATATGATCAAGTTTTATGGATACACCTTCTGTAGTTTCATTTCTGTTAGTTCTGGAATGGTTTCACTGATACATTTTAACAGAAAGAATATAGGCATGAAATGTATAACCTTCTTCTCAATCTTCATGATTCCTGTGAGCTGCAGCAAATCACTCTTGCCTTGGTTGTCACATACAGCCACCAGGATTAAAAGGTTATAATAATGCTGATAATCTACACTAATAAAAGACAAACGTGCAAATTGACCATACCTCCGCTATACCCACCAGCCACGCCCACCAACCAATCAGGAGCAAGTATGCAAATAACCCAACAAATATGGAAGCAGCCACAAAGTTGGAGTGAGCAGGAGGCTTGGGTTGTGCCTGGCAATGGATAAAGCCAAGCTTCCCACCAGCCCTGGCCGGCCCTGGCCTCCGCTCAAGGCTACAAAGTTTCAATTATAGAAGATAAATAAATCCCAACAAAGATGGCAGTGGCCACGGAGCTGGAGCAAGCAGGAGGCTTGGATTACCCCAAGCAATGGAGGAAGCCAAGCTTACCGCCCACCCTGGCTGGCCCTGACCTCCCCTCAAGGCTACAAAGTTTCAATTATAGAAGATAAATAAATCCCAGATACCTGTTTCTAGCTGTCCCTGTCCTCCGTTCAAGGAGGCACTGAAAAAAAAAGGAAAGAAAAGCAGGAGGGGCTGGGAGCTTGGGTCGCTGGGGGGCATGGCCATCCTGAAAACAGCCATCAGTCCCTCACCTAGGCTGGCCACACCCCCATGGGGTGAGGGTCCTTGCTGAGGGGCTTGGCCAGCCTGCAAACAGCCCTCAGCCCCTCACCCAGGCTGGCCACACCCCCCAGCAGGGACCCTCACCCCAAGGGGGCATGGCCGGCCTGCAAACAACCACAGGCCCCTTGCCCAGGCCACCTCACCCCAAGGGAACCCCCATCCTGATCCAGGACACCCTTCAGGGCAAACCAGCCAGCCCCCATCCATGCACCAGGCCTCTATCTATACTAATAAAAGGGTAATATGCTAATTAGACTGGGAGACCTTCCAGGAGACCTTACGGACGTTCTTCTGGACAAAGCCATGGTGGCAGGGCTGAGGTAGAGGCAGTTAGAGACCAAGTGGGGAGGGCAGTTGTGGGTGATCAGGCCAGGATGGGACGGCAGTTGTTAGTGATCAGGCTGGTGGGGAGTGGGGCCGTTGGGAATAAGCAGACCAGCAGGAGGGCCAGTTGGGGGTGAGCAGGCTGTCAGTGGGGGTCAGTTGGAGGTGATAAGGACAGCAGGGGGGGCAGTTTGGAGTGGGCAGGCCATCAGGGGGGCAGTTGGGGGTGAGCAGGCCAGTGGGGAGGGAAGGTGAGGGCAAGCAGGCCAGCAGGGGTTGCAGTTGGGGGTGAGCAGGCTGTCAGTGGGGGTCAGTTGGAGGTGATAACGACAGCAGGGGGGGCAGTTGGGGGTGATCAGGCTGGCGGGGGGCATTTGGAGGCAAGCAGGCCAGCAGCGGGGAGCAAGTGGGGCCAAGCAGGCTGGCAGGCAAAGTGGTTAGGGGCAATCAGGTAGGCAGGCAGGCAGTGAGCAGTTAGGAGGTAGCAGCCCCGGATTGCAAGACGGATGTTCGACTGCTGGATTAGGCCCAATCTCTGTAAACTGGCAGTAGGACATCTTTTGAGGGGTCCCAGATTGGAGAGGGTGCAGGCAGGGTTGTGGGACACCTCCCATGCATGAATTTCATGCACTGGGCCACTAGTAATAATAATCCTATTTAATAAAAGAGTAATATGGAAATTGACTGTCACTCCAACATACAAGATGGCTGCCCCCATGTGGTCAAAGATGGTTGGCCCATGTGAACACAAGATGGCCACCACAAAATGGCCAGCAGGGGAGGGCAGTTGGGAGGGACCAGGCCTGCAAGGATGGGCAGTTGTGGGCGATCAAGCCAGCAGGGGAGGGCAGTTAGGGGTGACCAGGCTGGCAGAGGAGGGAAGTTGTGGGTGACCAGGCCTGCAGGGAAGGGTAGTGGTGGGGGGGAGGTCTGAAGGGGAGAGCAGTTTGGGGGGACCAAGCCTGCAGGGGAGGGCAGTTGGGGGAGACCAGGCCTGCAGGAGAGGGCAGTTAAGGGTGACCAGGCCTGCAAGGGAGAGCAGTTAGGGGCCATGAGGCTGGCCGGGAAGGGTAGTTAGGGGTGACCGGGTCGGCAGGGGAGGGCAGTTAAGGGCAATCGTGCTGGCAGGGGAGCAGTTACGCATCAATCAGGCTGGCAGGGGAGTGGTTATGGGGTGATCAGGTTGGCAGGCAGAAGTGGTTAGGGGCAATCAGGAAGGCAGGCAGGTGAGCAGTTGGGAGCCAGCAGTCCTGGATTGTGAGAGGGATGTCCGACTGCCCATTTAGGCCCAATCCTACCGGGATCGTGTCTAAACGGGCAGTCGGACATCCCTCGAGGGGTCCCAGATTGGAGAGGGTGCAGGCTGGGCTGAGGGACACACAATCCCCATGCACGAATTTCGTGCACCGGGCCTCTAGTAATAATATAATAGGAAAGATAGCAGTCAAAAAGTTGAGATTACCAGAGGCAAGGAAATAAATGAAAACATTAGTAATATTATGAAAGAAGATGGGATAAGGGACAGTTTAGGACATTAAAGAGAAGGATGATAGGCAATATGTAAAGTTTGTGTTAGGAATCTGAATTGGGTTTTTGTAAATATCAATAACTGTAATATCACAGTAACTAGTAAATGGGAAACTTGCTATTAAACAAACTGATTACTTAAGAAAACAGAATGCTTGTACCATAACTCCACAGTGACAAAGACATAACAGGTAGGGTGAGAATGCGTAAAGTGGCTACAAAGAAAACTGCCATTAACTATGGCTTCAGTGTTGGTATGCTGAGTAGGTTCACCCAGCGTGCTTTTTATTTCTTTTATTAAAAAATAAGTGTGTAGCACTGACCAGTTTGCCTCAGTGGATAGAGCGTTGTCCTATGGACTGAAGGGTCCCAGGTTCGATTCCAGTCAAGGGCATGTACCTTGGTTGCAGGCATATCCCCAGTAGGAGGTATGCAGGAGGCAGCTGATCAATGTTTCTCTCTCATCGGTGTTTCTAACTCTCTATCCCTCTCCCTTCCTCTCTGTAAAAAATCAATAATATATATATATATATATATATATATATATATATATATATATATATTTTTTTTTTTTTTTTTTAAAGATAAATGTGTATTTCTCTCTCATGTAAAAGTTCAGGGAGGGTAGTCCAGGGATGACACAGAATCAGCTAGTGTTTTAATACTTTATTGCTTCCAAACAAAGTACACATTGTCAGAACTCTACCAGGATAGCAGTAGTCTACAGATCTATTTTGGGATCGTAGGGCAGTAGTATGGGATGCTCATTATTTCACTGTTCAAAATTTGCAATATTTTAACTCCAGAGTTCAACTAGCAGTTTGGAGCTAAAAATATACAATGCGATCCTTTTTCTTTAAAAGGTCATTCAGCAGTACAAAGCAAAAGTTGAAACAGCCATCAAACCTTTAGTCACCCAAATTACTTTCTGAGGCATTTAGCACAATTAAAATTCACCATTAAGTAAACTGCCCCTCAGCCCTAGGCACTACCTAGTTTCATTTCACATTTATTTAAATACTCTCATTAATTTTAGTATCCTTTGAGATTATAGCAGATTTATTTTACACATAAGAAAATTGAGACCCACATCATTTAAATAATTGTTCAGCATCACATTAGTTCATTGTAGGATGAAAACTAGAAAACAGATCACATTGTCAATCTACTTCTATCTTAACATTTTGACATGATTGAGAAGCAAGCCTTGCTAAACTGTAGGCTCTGCAGAGTATTGAGCATGTGAGTACTCAATAAGCTCTAAGTACCCAATGTTTAAAATATAGACATGCTTAATAAGTACTGGTTCAAAGGTTGTATAGAGGTTGATAATCAAGATAAGAACATTTTTTTTAAAATTAAGATTTGTTTACTAAAAAAGAACAGTGAACTTAATTTTCTTGTTCCTAGGGTGGCAATTTCAATAGCTATTGTAAAAGAGGTGAAAATATAAGTAGTACTGAACTAAATTATGGCCTTGCATATATTTTTAAGAGTAAAACAGTTAAATATTGTTATGTCTGTTAAAACATTACTCATTGGAGAAAATTTAAGCAAGGACTAGAAATGTTCTCAACATGAGCAAGGTGGCATACCTATCCAAAAGAAATTGAACATTGCAATTACAAAACAGCAGCATGCACTTATATGCATGAAAAGAATATTTATCATTAATATGTTGTCAGCAGATCTTTTTCTTAAACAATTTAATTGGTAATACAGTGGGCAAATTTAGTTGCTTTACTTCAGAGAATGTGCAAATAAGCAATTATAAGGCAATCCTGAAAATGAAGTATGTGTTCCTCTATACCACTTATGTCCAATCTTAGGCTTTTTATCTCATTTACTTAACTGCCTTGTCATTTATTCTCACCCTTAAACACAATACTTGATCACTTATCTCTCTTATGTTAAAAAACAGTGAGTTATATAGGAAAAACCCAACAACAGATAGTTGTTTGGCAAGACAGAGACAAATAAAATAATCAAGTGATAAATATACAGTAAAGCTGCTTTATGTTGGTAGTGAGGTGAATAGGTTTCTTAGAGCAAACTTCTAATATTTATTTGTTTATGTAGACAATTATAATGGGTATGTTTTTTGCATGTGTAATGAAAATACCTCCAATAATAAAATTCAGTAAAATGCATCATCTAAACTCAAAGATTTTCAATTTTTAGATTAGATTTGATAGAAATTCAAGTAACATTAAGAATATTCTGCTAGGCATATAAAAACAAAACACAATACATGTTACAAAATAAACTGATAAATTTATTTCAAAGCATTTTGAATATTTTTAGATCGCATAATACATTTTTCATACTAGCCGAATATATGCCAGTTTAAATATTTTCTTGGAGGCAAATATTAAGGCAAACAAATCAGCCTGTTGTACATGCTTTTCTGTGATTTACCGGGGACGTCAACAACCACTTCAGTTTTCTCTTGGCAGTAAAATAGGAAATGTGTGTCCAGGGAACATAAATCTACTGTGACTTCTCTATCCAATTTCAGTTGTTTTACTGCCATTGATTCCAATGTGTCAGACTGTGGAAGAATAATGGAAATTAACACTATGTGGTGACTGCCAAATTCATTTCACATGATAGTAATCACAGTAATAATCAAAATAATATACAATTACTCATGAGAATAAGCCCTATTCTAGGGGCTTATTAAGTCCCAAAGATATCAGGCTAAAGAAAATCAGACAAGTGTTTTTAATGATATCAGTTATTGTATTTTATACCATTTTTTGTTTGTTTTCATGAGCATCTGTTATGTGGGAATGCATTTTATTTTGCAGGTTTGTGTGTGTGTGTTTTGTTTTGTTTTTAAACAGAAAGATGTTTGTATTTTTTCTAGTCTAGTAATTGGAGGAGAAATTAGGGGCAATGAGAATGGCAACAAGGAAGAAGTTGGCCAAAATCTGGTGGTTATGCTGAATCCCCAAGAAACCACGAGTAAAATAGATTTTAGTTTATTTATACAAGGAGAATTCTTCACAACACCTCATTTTCACTGTTTGCCATACGATTACTCTGCCTATAAAATACTTAAAAGATGCTGCTATCTTGGCAGTGAGGGAGGTTAACAGATACATCGAATTTATGACATTTATTTTCAGAGTGTTTCCTTTGCATTTCTATTTTATCTTCTTCACTTATACCCTTCTATAGATCCTCTCCCTTTTATTCTGATACAAAACCTTTAGAGCAGGGGTCCTCAAACTTTTTAAACAGGGGGCCAGTTCACTGTCCCTCAGACCGTTGGAGGGCCGGACTACAGTTTAAAAAAAAACAACGATGAACAAATTCCTATGCGCACTGCAGGCCCGGGACGAGTCGGCTACTAAGCAGGACAGGCAGCGGCACCCAGCAGGCTGGATAAATGTCCTTGGCAGGCTGCATGTGGCCCGTGGGCCCTAGTTTGAGGACGCCTGCTTTAGAGTCTCTGATTAAATGTGTATCACTGTACCATCTTGTAGTTCCATAGCCAGGCTATCTACTGCCCCCGATCTTCTCATTGCTCCTCAGCTCACAAGAAAATATACATCCAGAGGGGCTGTTTTGTGTGATATTATGAAATGCTGATATATTAAACTTTAAATAACCCAGCATAAAATGCAAATACTGGGCAAACTTATTAACACTATTGACAAATTTATGAGAAAAATAAATATAAAACAATTGATATTGGGAATTACACACATTCAGCCTGAGGAATAGTCTCTTTAATAACACACCACAAAAAAAAAAAAAAAAACATTAAACATGCAGAAAAGAAATTAATATTGTTATAGGAGAAATGTGTGGATGGTCTTTGGCTGTTGCTAGTGGGAGCAGAGTTCTTGGGGTGCTACTGCAATAAGTAGTTCCAGAGGCCCCCATGGGAGGATGAGATGTGGTAGAAAGCTTTATTTGTGTGGAATTCCATCTCTGGGTTTCCAAAGTCCCATTTTCCTTAATCCAGTCCTGGGAGATGTGCAGCTGGGGATTCAGTAGAGCTAGAAGCAAAGCCAGTGACTAGTTTCCCTTTCATGGTGGAGTTGCAACGAGTTTAGCATTAGGCTAGTTGCAGTTCATTAGCCCATTGTGTGGGCTCCAAAAGGCTGTGAACCATGGGGGCAAATGCAAGAGTGTGGAGCATGAGAGCGCCTGGGAAACTAGGAACACAAAAAGGCAAGAGCGGCCCAGATGGCATGGCTTAGTGGTTGATGGTTGACATATGAAACAGTTCACAGTTTGATTTCTGGTCCCAACAACATGCCCAGTTTGCAGGTTTGATCCCAGTAGGGGGTGTGCAGTGATTCCTTCTCATCATTGATGTTTCTATTTCTCTTTCCCTCTCCCTTCCTCTCTGAAATAAAAAAATTTAAAAAAAAATAAAAATAATTTTTTTTTTGAAAAAGGAGTCAAGAGAGTGAACTTTTGTTTAGGCGATTAAATATCTCAAATCTTTAGGTGCTTGCAGTGGCCATGCCTACTCTGGCCAATGACCTGTGCCCTGATCTGACTGACAGACAAGTACCTTCCCTATGTCACCCAGACTTTACTGGGCATGTGTCTATTCTTCTCTTGTCCAGTCCCTTCCCCAAGTGATCTTCAGAGAACTGATCTGGGGTATGTTAAACTGCAGGTTCCTGAGAAAGCTGCGTAAATGGCATGCCTATATTATTTAGCCTTCCCTTTGCTCCTTTCCAGGTATTGATAACTAGGTTACATTAGAAAGGTATCAATATGATTAACCACATTAAAATAACTCCTTTCTAATAAATCATATGCACAGTTCAAAATTAAGTACTGTGCATTTGAGAACAGGTATTTGCAATGTATACGATAGATACAATAGATGCAATTTTTAAAGGCATACAATTAATACAAATATCAATAAATTAATATCTAGACTATAAGTACCCAGAAATTTAAAAGTAAAATATATGTAACCTGGAGAAAAATAGATAAAAATAAGAAAGAAAGCATTCACAGAAAAAGTAAAAGAATGGTCAATAAATATAAAGAGGTGCTCAATCTTATTATTGATCAGAGAAACATCAATAAATTACCTTCATTTACACAAATAAACTTGAAAACAATTAAAAAGGTGAATTAAAATGTAGAGACAAGAAAGCTGTGATAAAAACACACCCATAAACTGAGAGTATTAAAGTAAATAATGCAATCATAATGAAGAGTGATGTGGCAGTTTAATTAAAGGAAAATGCATACCCCAATAATCTACCCATGCTAACTCCAGAATTATCTTTACAGTAGGATACAAGTAAAGATATGCAAAATACACAGTGTCATTAGTTATAGAATTAAAATATATAAACACTGAAAATGTTGTTTAGCAATGGATGCTGGTTTTATATATATATATATATAAAATTCATGCACATAGGTGAGTGTCCCTCAACCCACCCTGTACCCTCTCCAATCTGAGACCCCTCAAGGGATGTCTGACTGCCTGTTTAGGCCCGATCCTGGTAGGATCGGGCCTAAACGGGCAGTGGGACATCCCTATCAGAATCCAGGACTGCTGGGCTCCCAACTGCTCACCTGCCTGCCTTCCTGATTGCCCCTAACCGCTTCTGCCTGCCAGCCTGATCACCCCCTAACCACTCCCCTGCCAGCCTGATTGATGCCTAACTGCTCCCCTGCCAGCCTGTTTGCCCCTAACTGCCCTCCCCTGCAGGCCTGGTCACCCCTAACTGCCCTCCCCTGCAGGCCTGGTCCCCCCCAACAGCTCTCCCCTGCAGGCTGGGTCCCCCCAACTGCCCTCCCCTGCTGGCCATCTTGTGGTGGCCATCTTGTGTCCACATGGGGGCAGCCATCTTTGACCACATGGGGGCAGCCATCTTGTGTGTTGGAGTGATGGTTAATCTGCATATTACTCTTTGATTAGATAGGATAGAGGCCTGGTGCATGGGTTGGGGGGCCAGCTGGTTTGCCCTGAAGTGTGTCCCAGATCAGGGTGGGGGTTCCCTTGGGCATGGGGCGGCCTGGGAGAGGGGCCTGTGGTGGTTTACAGGCTGGCCACGCCCCCTTGCGATCCAAGTGGAAGCCCTGGTATATGGGATTTATTTATCTTCTATAGTTGAAACTTTGTAGCCTTGAGCAGAGCCAAGCCTCCTGCTTGCTCTGTGGCCACAGCCATTTTTGTTGGGATTTATTTATCTTCTATAATTGAAACTTTGTATCCTTGAGTGGAGGCCAAGGCCGCCCAGTGTGTGTGGAAAGCTTGGCTTCCTCCATCGCAGGGGGCAACTCAAGCCTCCTGCTCTCTCCAACTCCATGGCTGCCGCCATTTTTGTTGGGATTTATATATCTTCTATAATTGAAACGTTTTTAGCCTTGAGTGGAGCCCTAGGCCACCCAGTGTGTGCAGAGTGCTTGGCTTCCTCCATTGCCAGGGAAAGCCAAGCCTCCTGCTTGCTTCGTGGCTGCAGCCATCTTGGTTGGGTTAATTTGCAAACTCACTCCTGATTGGCTGGTGAGCGTAGCTTGTGGGTGTATCAGAGTGATGGTTAATTTGCATATTACTCTTTAATTAGATAGGATATATATATATATGTGTGTGTGTGTGTGTGTGTGTGTATATACACACACACACACACACACACACACACACACACATATATATATATATATATATATATATATATATATATATATTGATTTCAGAGACGAAGGGAGAGGGAGAGAGACAGAAACAATGATGAGAGAGAATTATTTCCCACATCCTTTTCCCACTGGGGATTGAGCATGCAACCTGAGCATGTTCCCAGACCAGGAATTGACCTTGACCTTCTGGTTCATAGGTTGATGCTCAACCACTGAGCAACACCAGCCAGGCCAAATGTGGTGTTTTATAAGATGCAAATTTTATTTATAGACATACACTATAAATAAGAGAATGTGCACTATATGGGAGTGGAAAAGAAAGTACCTGTATAACATTCAAAATAAAATGTTTAGTAATAGCAAGTTACAAAATACCCTGAAATTTTTATAACATTCATATAATTTTAGAAAAGACACTAAAAGAATCACATAATATTTATGTGTGTGTGTGTGTATTTAAGTAAAAGTGAGGAGGAGTATACCATCTCTATATATATGTATTAAACCCTAATATACAAATAGACCAACCAACCAAACAACTGGTTGCTATGACATGTGCTGACCACCAGAGGGCACAATCGGAACATGGTGGGTGTTGGCAGCAGGCAGCAGAGCGCGGAACATGGCGGGCATCGGCCACAGTGTGATGATGGAGCAGGTGAGTGGGGGCACCAGACCACGGTGGGGCGCCGGTTGCTGTCATTGGGGCAAGCCTCTGGTGGTTACTGAAAATTCTTTGCTCCTGCGTGACATGGTCCTACTGGGTGCATGCACCTGCTGCTGGTGCCAGCCCCACTCGCACCTGCTGCCAGCAATTGCTTGGTGCTGTCAGCGGTTGCTAGCAGCAGCTGCTGGCCCCAAATCGCCCCTCAGGGCTTCTCCACCTCCCCCTGCTCCCAAAGGGCAATTGAGGCCAGCAGCGGTCTCTTGCACTGGCACTGGCCCCAATTGCTCCGTGCCATCAACGGTTGCGAGTGGGGTCAGTGCTGTTAGCAGATGGGAGCGCCGGTGCCAGGTGTGGGGCTGCCTGCAGACAGGGGACCAGCGGCCGTGGTGGGAGGGGCCGGGCAGAGACATGGAGGATGGGCTGAGACCAGCCACTGTGCCCAATGCAGCCTCATGGCCCACAGTTCCTTTTAAGGTGCACAAATTCATGCAGTTGGCCCCTAGTAAATATATATAATATGGGAGCCCAAGGGCATGTGTAGTGAGGTTGATAATAGGAGGAAAAATATATTGGAAAGAAAATAGTTATAATGATCCACTAAATGAGGTTTTTCAGAAATTGAATCATATGGATGTTTGTATCCACCAGCATAAAATTGGTATATTTATTGTTTAGGGAAATTCTGCTTTTGTTTAATAAGTGCCTTCCCATTTACTCCAAGAGCTATAGAAAAAGAACACTTGAGGAACCTGAATTGGTACCCAGCCCAAGGAATCTTCTATGTTTCAGAAGGGTACAGAAAGTCTACATTGAGAAATTCTTCCATGTATACTATATGAATACTAGAGGCCTGGTGCACAAAATTCATGCCTTCAGGGGAGGGCTGTTGGGGGCAAGAACAGGCTGGCAGGGGAGGTGTTGTCCATCAGCCCAGCCTGCATGTTCTCCAATCTGGGACCCCTTGGGGGATGTCTGACTGCTGGTTTCGGCCCGATCCCACAGGGATCGGGCCGAAACCGGCAGTCAGACATCCCCCTCACAATTCAGGATTGCTGGTTCCTAACTGCTCGCCTGCCTGCCTGCCTGATTGCCCCTAACCACTCCCCTGCTGTCCTGATAAACACCTAACTGCTCCCCTGCCAGCCCAGTTGCCAACTGCCCTCCCCTGCCAGCCTGATCTCACCCCCAATTGCCCTCCCCTGCTGGCCTGATCTCGCCCCCAACTACCCTCCCATGCTGGCCTGATGGCCCCCAACTGCCCTCCCCTGCTGGCCTGGTTGCCCTCAACTGCCCTCCCCTGCCGGCCTGATCTCGCCCCCAACAGCCCTCACCTGCCGGCCTGATCGCCCCCAACTGCCTCTTCCTGCCTGATCATCCCTAACTGCCCTCCCCTGCTGGCCTGGTTTCCCTCAACTTCCCTCCCCTGCAGGCCTGACCTCACCCCCCAACTGCCCTCTTCTGCTGGCCAATTTGGTTCTGATTGGTCGGTTTCTATGCCAGTCAATGTCAAAAGTTCCACCTCCTAGGCAGCCATTGGGCCCTTGCAATTCACCCAGATTTGGTTCTGATTGGTTTGTTTCTTTGCCAGTCAGCATCTCAGGGCCTATCTCCGGGGCTGATCAGCAGCCCCCCCAGGCTGCTGGCAAGTGGCTGAACTGCTGACCTCTGGAAGAGAGAGAGAGGCTTGGCTGCTAGTGAGGCTGGGAAAGAGAAGCAGGGTCTGATCACCCTGCTTCTCTATCTGTGCCTTGCCAGCAGCCACAGCCACTGCTGATCAGCCCCGCCTCCCTTGCTCTCTCTCTGAGAGGTCAGCAGTTCAGCAGGGTCGCCTGCTGCTCGCGCAGCCTGGCGAACGGTCGAGCCTCCCGGTCATTGTGGATGTGACAGACCCAGGGTTTTTATATATTAGGATACAGAAAAGAAAAGAAAAAAAGCAGAATTTTAATGGCTCAAGAGAGGAAGCCATCACAAGCACTTGGAGAGAAAAATCTTAGAAAGATTTCAAATATATGTAAGTTATTTGTGACAAATATGATAAGCTAGATAAACTTAAAAAGGAGCTAATGCTCCCCACATTAAGAAAAATATACTTGAAAGGGAGGTATAGAATTAAAATACAGGAAAAAATGCTATAAATTAAATTTATAAAGCTTTTAGCCAGCAAGAAGGACATAATTTTTATCATTTTGCTGGCCTATGGAACATTTAAATTTTCATCAACTGCTTGATTTGTCTTATGTCATTATTGAGGAAGGGACAGACTTACAGATAAGACTTTTACGCAAAATAATTATTTTGTGGATATTTACATTCGCTCTCTCTAGGGAAAAAAAAAAACACAACAGAATGAAGCCCAAATATAGTTTATGAATTAGCTTTTCAAGATTCTAAATTTCAATAATGTCTGCAAAAGATCCACATAGAGCCCTGGCCAGGGTGGCTCAGTTGGTTGTAGTGTCTTTCTGAAAGGTCAAGGGTTTGATTCCTGGTCAGGGCACATACCCAGGTCACAGGATCCAGATCTAGTCGAGGTCATACAGGAGACAACTGATCAGTGTTGCTCTCTCATATAAATGTCTCTTTCTCTCTATCTCTCTCTCTTTCTCTCTCTCTCTTCTCTCTCTAAAATCAATAAAAACAGCCCAGCCAGTGTGGCTCCATGGTTAAGCTTTGACCGATGAACCAAGAGGTCAGGGTTCCATTCCTGGTCAGGACACAGGCTCAATCCCCAATGGGGGGTGTGCAGGCGGTAACTGATGAATGACTCTCTGGCATCACTGAATGTTTCCATCTCTCCATCTCCTTTCCTCTCTGAAATCAATAAAAATATATTTAAAAAGTAAAACAAAATAAATAAAAACATATCCTCAGGTGAAGATTTAAAAAACAACGTATAGTAATTTCATAGAAGGATGTGAAATGTGCCTCCCAGATGCTTTAAGCCTCAAATGGTTAAAAACTTAAGGTTTTTTAGAGGTTATTAGTCAATATGATGTCTGACTTAATTTATATAGTAACTATGAAAGTATCATATTCAAGAAACACTAATTGAATATTCCTGCAAATTCTGGGTTTATAAATTTATATGAGATATGCAAATAAACAAAGAACTCTACATTGGGAAGTGTAATAAGCTTCTATTATATCAACCATAGCCCTTTCAATTACTATTTTCTTCCCCTGCTTAATTTTCTTCCCATTAATCCCCATTCTTTTTTCTTGCTTTAATTTTCTTCTGTAAGAATCATCACTTGGCATGGCTAGTTTGGGTCTATTTTCCCAAAACCCCCTCAAAGATTATAGTCTCCATGAAAGAAGGAACTTCACTTTAACCACTGCTATTGCCAGCACCCATTACTATAGACTCAATAAATAAAAAGCATAGTGTCAGGCACCATCCTCAATATTGTAGATATGGTGCTGAGTAAGATAGATTCAGTCCTTGCTTTCATGGAATTTACTCTTTTTGAGGGTTGAAATAAGTTATCAAACAAACATGGACTTCTTTTAAAGTGATAAATGCTAAAACAAAAAAAAAAATGGGAGGGGGAACAAAACAAGGTGATGTAATAGAGAATACATTGCAATGTTTGTTAATGATATATTAAAAGCCAACAAATAAATGGAGTCAAATGGTATTAATAGCTTAGTCAAAGGCATATATATAAATAGCAAAATACTCAGATTGTTCTAACATTGAATATCACTCACTAATACTGGTCTCTATGAACACATTAAACAGAAAGACTGGTCAGGGGCATCAAAAAGAAAAATAAAATAAAAGACTTTGATACCATTGTAATTAGCTAGTTATCCTATACTAGTGGCCTGGTGCACAAAATTTGTGCATGGCCGTGGGGGGGGGGGGGGTGTACCTCAGACCGGTCTGCATCCTCTCTAATCTGGGACCCCTCAGGGGATGTCCAACTGCCAGTTTAGGCACAATCCCAACTGCCCCCCTGCCGGCCTGATCACTCCCAACTGCCCCTCCTGCCAGCCTGTTTGCCCCCCAACTGCCTGCCCCACCAGCCTGATCACCCCCAACTGTTCCCCCTTCCAGTCTGATCACCCCTAACTGCCCCCCCCCCCTGCCAGCCTGATCACTCCAACTGCACTCCTTGCTGGCCTGCTTGACCCCAACTGCCCTCCCCCCACCCACCGGCCTGCTCAACCCCAACTGCCCTTCCCTGCTAGCCTGCTTGCCCCAAACTGACCCCTACCAGCCAGATCACCCCCAACTGGCCCCCCCAATATCCCCCCTCTGCCTGCCTGCTCACCCACAACTGCCCCCCCACCCCGGCCTGATCACCGCCAACTGCCTTCCCCTCCTGGCCTGATTGCCCCTAACTGCCTCTGCCTCGGCCCCACCACTATGGCTTTGTCTGGAAGGATGTCCAGAAGGTCTTCTGGAAGGTCTCCCAGTCTAATTAGCATATTACCCTTTTATTACTATCTATATATATATAAAAGCTTAAGCAACCATAGCAACCAAACGGATGACCAAACAGGCTGCGTGGGGTGAACAGGCTGGCAGGGAGGTCAGTGAGGGGAGACCAAATGACCAGGTCAGTAGGGGGTCAGTGAGGGCGACCAAATGACTGAAAAGCAGGCTGCGTGGGGCAACCAGGCTGGCAGGGGGTGAGTGAGGGGGTGGACCAAACGATCAAGCAACAGGTTGTGTGGGATGAACAGGCCAGCAGGGGTTTAGTGAGGGGTAACCAAATGAGTGAGTAGCAGGCTGCGTGGGGTGACCGGACTTGCAGGGAGGGGCAGTTGGGGGAGACCAGGCCGGCAGGGGGGGCAGTGAGGAGAGACCAGGCTGGCAGAGCGGGCAGTGAGGGGTGACCAAGCAGGCAGGCAGGTGAGCAGTTAGGAGCCAGTGGTCCTGGATCGTGAAAGGGATGTCCGACTGCCGGTTTAGGCCCGATCCTGGGGATCGGGCCTAAACCGTCAGTCAGATGTCCCCCGAGGGTTCCCGGATTGGAGAGGGTGCAGGCTGGGCTGAGGGGACCCAGCCCCCATGCACGAATTTCATGCACCAGGCCTCTAGTAGATAATAAAGGCTAATATGCAAATCCACTGAATGGCAGAACAACAGTCACTATGACACATACTGACCATCAGGGGGCAGACGCTCAGGCAGAAGCTGCCCCCTGGTGGTCAGTACACTCCCACAGGGGGAGTACCTCTCAGCCAAAAGCCCTGAGCTGGGCTCATGGCTGATGAGCGCAGAGGTGGTGGCGGGGAGCCTCTCCCGCCTCCCTGGCAGTGCTAAGGATGTCCGACTGCCACCTTAAGCCATCGGTTGGACATCCCCTGAGGGCTTCCAAATTTTGTGCACCAGGCCTCTAGTTAATAATATAAAGGAGCAAAGGGAAGGCCAGGCATTGTAAGCATGTCATTGAGGCAGCTTCACCAGAAAACTGTAATTACACAATCATGAAGGTTCCACCGTCCCATTCTTTGCAGACCTCTGGGGGACAGGATCCTATAAATGGGAGATAGATGCATGGGTAATGAAGTTGGGGTGACTAGGAAAAGTACTTACCTGTTAGTCAAGCCTGACGAACCATGAATTGGCCAGATTGGGTGGGATCAATGCAAGCCTGCAAAAATTTGGGAATACATAATTCCCTAAATATAGGAGTTTGCTCTCTTGTTGCACTTATTGCTCTTGTGGTTCTCAGCTTGTGGTTCACTCTTGGCTTCCTTGCATTCCCATGTATGGCCCACAGCCATATGTACCCCCACATGCAATGGACTAATGGACTGCAGTGGGAAACATAAGCTAAGCTAACCTGATGCTGGACTGGACATGACTCTGATGTGGAAAGGACACTCAAGACACTGGCTCTAATTTTAGTTCTGCTGAAGCCTCAGCTACACTTCTTCCATGGTGGGAAGGAAGGAGAGGGGATCTTAGAAATTCAGGGGTGTAATTCCATAGAAATAAAGCTTTCTACAGTTACTCATCCTCTCATGGGGAAATTCTTATTCCAGTGATACCCTAAGAATCCTACTTCTACTGGTAAATCAATATTTAATTGACTTTTTAAAGAGAGAAAAAGGAAGAGAGAGAGGGGGAGAAAAACATCAGTGTGAGAGTGAAATATTACGATATTGAAGGGGCCTCTCCTGCAGGCCCCATACTGGGGATCAAGCCTGCATGTGCCCTGACTGGGAATTGAAGCAGCAACCCTTCACCGCTCAGGATGACACACAAAAAATTTATATTTATGTGTGTGTGTCTGTGTTGATGTTGTGTGTGTGTGTGTGTGTGTGTATGTGTGTAAGGGGGGGGGGGAGAGAGAGAGAGAGAGAGAGAGAGAGAGAGAGAGAGAGAGAGAGAGATTATCCAAGGCATTTAAGATCTTACTTCCTGAAAATGTCACCAGTTTGGCTCAAATAAACTCTTATAAAAAATAAAAATTCTCTAAAGTTTGGACATTTATTACATGGACACACTAAAACAATTTCAGGAAGAGAAATCCTCTTTCCCTAAAGTTTTAAATGTTCTCTTCCTAAATGGATAAGGCATCTTATGAAGGGAAGAACAGTTTTACTATTGAAGTGAAGCAGAGATTGCACCCACACAACTATGGCTTTTGGGATATTGATTTTTTAAAGCTGGCTATTAAGGAACAAAAGACTCAGAGAAAAAAATTGACCTCCCCTCTAACTGCGTAAAGAAATTTATAAAGAGGATCTGCTGTAGGAAGGGAGATATCATCATAGATAACTATAGTTTAATATAAACTAGTATGCGATAGACAGGGACATACCTAGCAAAGCCCAATTGTTCAAAGTCCTCTCTGTGCCCTATTGTTAGTAAAGATGGCCCAAGCAAACATTTATTTATCTACCATTTGCTTTCCATCTCTGTGTAAATTGCTTTCCTGCCTTTTAAGTCCCAAACCAAAACCTATCTTTCTCACTAGCTCCAGAATAACATATAATCCTCAACTGCCAATCTGTCCTTGCATCTCTATTATTGTGGTACCACCAAATGTGCATTCATAAAATAAACTTTGGACATTTTCTCTTGTTAATCTGTCTCTGTTAGTTTATTAGCCCAGCTAGAAAAATTTAGAAGATGGGATGAAAATTATACTTTTCACCCCATACTATAGAAACGGATCATTCAATGAAAATTCTCAATGTCCTAGTGCAGTCATTTTGTCATAGTAAAAACAATCCCAGGTTATCACCTATTTATGTCTACTTGAAGAATGCTTATAAAATTAAATTCCCCTCCAGATAATATATATATATATATATATATATATATATATATATATATATATACATATATATATATACACACACACACACACACACACACACACACACCTGGTAGTATCATATGCATACATGTATACACCTATATGTAGTATCATATGCATACATGTATACACCTATATGTTATTTTTCTCTAAAATTAATAGTAAATTTTCTTTTTTAAAAATTTGCATTTTATCCAGTTTTGCTTCATATTTACTCTTACAACTTTCAGTAATGCAAATGAGGCATTTCAGTTGACCCCATAATGCCATAAAATGTTTTCAGTAAGTGAAACCTGTGGGTAATAATGGACCCATATTTTTAAGGACAGGAGTGGGTGGGTTGCTAGGACTCTACTTCACTTAAGATATTATATACTATTTTCATAATGATTACAAAAATTAGAGATATTACAAATTTCAATAGAAGCCCATCTCTGATTTAGGGCAATGTATACATTAAATTATGCTTGTTATTGCCAAGGGTGTTGTATCTAAAGTTGAATTTTCCCAATTTCTCAGAAGTGACAGCTAAGTTATAATCTCAGCATGTTCAGCATGCTTAATGAACTCCTTGGGGAGACCAGAATATCTGTAACACAATTAACTTCCCATTCTTATGTAAATGAGGAGTTTCAGAGTCCCTGAAGAAGTCTGCTTTTTGGCTACAGTTAGCAAATGTATGCTATTAAATGACACATGGAGCTTTAAACTGAAATTTAGAGTTCACTAATTTGTGCTGTGACATGTGCAAAGTGCTTAGGAGGAAATGTGAAACCCAGTTGTTTAAGTGTAGTTGATGAAATAGGGATTATCTCCCTTGGCTAAACTGTCATCAGCGCCCTGATTGCTTTTACCATTTCTTATACTTACAGAAGGAATATTCAACATGTCTTTCACTGACAATGCTGGCTTTAATATTACTATTACCTCATTAAATAATTAAAGTTATGAATCTCAGATAAAACAAGTACAATAAAAAAAGATTTTTTTTAATTCTCCTCAGAAGTGACTATTCATTCAGCCAATATTTACTGAGGTTCTAAAATATGCCATTTTCTGCAAAAGGCTTAAAATTATATTTTAAAATGTTAAAGTTAAATAATTTGTAAAAATGAATAAAGAAAACCTTATTTAAAACAGAATGGGCCCCTGGCCCATGTGGCTCAGTTGGATGAGCATTGTCCCATGTACCAGAAGATTGCTGGTTCCATTCCTGGTCAGGACACAGGCCTGAGTTGTGGCTCAATCCCCTGTTGGGGGTTCACAGGAGGCAGCTGATGGATATTTCTCTTTCACATTGATGTGTCCTTAATGCACACTACTGACCCCAACAGACAGAGCCACAACTTGCATCACCAAGAGGAAGAGATTCTGTTTAGTATCTCTGCAGGAGGAAGAAAAGATTGCTCCTTGCCCTCCTTGTTCAGCCAATGGGAGATTACACAGAAAAGTCACTATACTTCAAACTTTCAGTTTCCCCCAATGGACTCTTTGTTTACAACAGCCCTTCCAAAATCTGTAAAAGAGCCATTTTCTTCCTTTATTCTCTGGACTTGCGCATGGTTTGCTATTGGACTTCCAAATTGAAATTCTTTTCTGTTCTCTAATAAACTCATTTTGCTGGAGACATCTCTGGTTGTCCATTTGTTTAAGGTCAACAAATTTAATATTAATATCAATTAGAAAAATATAATTTACAAAATCAAATATATTATTTTTGGGTATTTTTAACAAGCACAATATCTGGACAAGTTTATAAAATATACATGTTAAAACAGAAAACAAGTCTGAGATCCAAAGTTTATTTCTTTTATAGACCAGGAATAATGCTTAAAATAAAATTATCTAGCCCAGCAGATGTGGCTCAGTTGGTTGAGCCTCGTCCCATGCATCAGGAGGTGGCCAGTTTGATTCCAGGTCAGGTACATGCACAGGTTGTGGGCTCGATCTCCAGGAGGGGTGTGCAGGATGCAACTAATCAATGTTTCTCTCTCATCAGTGTTTATATCTGTCTCTCCCTCTCCCTTCCTCTCTTTGAAATCAGTTAAAAACATATTTAAAAATAAAACAAAGTAATCTAGCAGAGAAAGTACACATAAAAATAAACAAACATACCCCCTAAAAAAATAAAACCTAAAATACCTTTAAATATCAAGGAATAGGATGACAGCTTAATAAACAGGCTTTCTTTTGGAGTGATAAAAATGTTTGGAACTGGATATAGATGATGGTTGCACTGCCTTGTCAATGTACTAAATGACACAGAATTTTCACTTTTAATTCACTTTTAAAATATAATGGTTAATTATATTTTATGTGAAGTTTACCTCATTAAAAAAGGTAAATTAATCCCAAATATATACCCAAAAACATTGTATTCACCTCAAAATATGGAATTTAAAATTAGGATAAAATGTTCTTATAAACAAATAATTCTTAAACATTAATTCCTCAAAATTAAAGTTTTGGTTGATTCTGTTAAGTGCAACACAGAATAACAATTTTTATTTTGACTTTCATCAGTTCTAAAAGGTGTCATTAAAACTTTATATTTAGTACTTAATACTGAAGGCTTAGGTAGCTAAACCAAAGCCAAAGTCTCTTTCCATAAAACTTTATTTAAAATTGAAACAAAAGGAGCAATAGAATCTGTGCCTCCAAATAATATATTTAATTTTGTAAATTATATTTTTTCTAATTGATATTATAGGAGCATAGTCTTAACAACTGCCCATCTTTCCCCAGATATTTTGCCAAAACTTTTGAGGTAATCTTCTTGGAGGCACAGATTCTATTGTTCCAATAATTCTTATAGAGTTGTAATATAATTAGCAATCATACTGGAACTAAAACTAAAGCACTTCCCAAGAATTGGAAATAAGATGTCTTTGATTGTTAAAATATAATTCTATCCATAATGGGTCAGAACTGAATAGAACGTTATTAAAAAAAAAAAAAATAGTCCCCAGGAAGTTTCTGACTCTGAGCTCACTTCTGGTTTCTAGTTATTAATTCTAATATGTGGATTTTGCCTCAGGCAAGTCTTAGACAAAAGCTAGGTGTCCCATTCAATTCTGACAATATCTACCAAGAGATAGCATCAGATCCCACAGGTTAAGGCCTTAGTCTCAGAAAACTGCCCTTTACTTCAGATACCAACTTCAAGTCTATGTTGTTACCCGTATTTCTGATCCACTAGCTATAAATCAGAGATTTCTATGGCCCCTTCTCCTTGAGTTCCATTAATTTGCTTACATAGCTCACAGAACTCAGAGGAATGCTTTATTTACTAGCTTACTGGTTTATTGCAAAGGATGTAACTCAGGAACAACTGGATAAAAGAGATGAATAGAGCAAGGTATGGGTAAAGTGTGTAGATCTTCCACACCCTCTCTGAGGGCCCCGTTCTCCCAGCACCCTACATGTTTACCAAACTGGAAGCCTTCCAAACCCTATCCTTTTGGGATTTTATGGAGGTTTCATTACATCCTCATGATTAATTAAGTCAGTGGCCCTTGGTGATTGATTTAACCTACAGTCTATTTTTTTTCCTTGGAGGTTGGGGAGGAGCATAAAAGAGGACTGAAAGTGTTTCCCTTCTAATCACATGGTTGGGCCCTCTGGCAGCCTGCCACCATTTTTAGGTTACCTGTGTACTTTTTAGAAGTTGTCTCATTAACATAACAAAAGATACCTTTATCACCCTCATCTCTTAGGAAATTCCAATGATTTTTGGAGCTAGGTGCCAGAGGTATTTTTTTTTCCCTCTTAAAAAAAAAAATAGCACCAGACAAAAAACAAACAAAATGACAACAACAACAAAAGCTTTATTGATTTTTTTTAGAGTGGAAGGAGAAAGGAGAAAGAAAGAGAGAGAGAAATCCTTATAAAAGAGATACATTGATCATCAATCAGTTGCCTCAGATATACACTCCAACCAGGGACTGAACCCACAACCTGGGCCCAGACTGGGAATTGAACCTGCAACGTTTTGTTGCATGGAAGCCACTCAACCAACTGAGCAACACCAGCCAGGGCTTTTCCATAATTTTGAGAATATCTTTCTTATTATAAATCACAATATCATACCCAATTCCAAATAACTTCTGTGGCCTGATGAATAAATTATTTATGTCCTTCACAATCAGAATTAGTCAACAATAGAAGGTTAAACACACACACACACACACACACACACACACACACACACACAAGGAGCATAAGAGAGGGGACTGATAGCACTATTCACTTTAGTCCTATTCACGGAAGAAGAATTCTGGCCCTTAGGGTTCTACATGTCCAGGCCAAATAGAATGTATTAAGAGGTGAGTAACATTCCCTTTATCTGATTCCATTATTTTAATTGTGAATATTATTCTAATACTAGAGGCCTGGTGCAGGAAATTCATGCATGGGGGTGGGGGGGTCCCTCAGCCCAGCCTGCACCCTCTCCAATCTGGGACCCCTTGGGGAATGTCCACCTGCAGTCGGACATCCCTCTTACAATCCCAGACCACTGGCTCCTAATCGCTCACCTGCCTGCCTTCCTGGTCACCCCTTACTGCCCACCCTGCTGACCTGGTAACCCCCAACTTCCCCCCTCTGCCAACCTGGTCGCCCCTAACTGCCCCCCCCCCCACTCCTGCTGGCCTGGTTGTAGGCAGCCATCTTGTGAGGGTGTGAGGATCAATTTGCATATTACCTCTTTATTTTATAGGATTTGTGATTTTTGCTATAGTTACTATATAACAGAGGGAAATGCTGGATCTCTCTTTGATTCCTTCTGTTCAAGTCTGTTTTATTTCCATGGCCTTTAGGCTAATTGCTTAGTCTTGCATATAGACATTCTAATCATTAGAGGAATTCTGCTTGGGGCTTGAATTTTCAAATGCAGTCCCTCTTATGTCCTCTTCCCTTGACATAAAAGAAGTCTAAACTCTGTACTGGTAAGAGAAACCACTACTGCTCCCATTTTCTCCATTGGTGCCTTCTTGATCAATAAAATATTTCCTTACTCCAAACTCTGACATTTTGCGTTTTGGCTATTTGAAGGATTTGGATCCGTAACATTGTGACCTTGTCTAGTAAAAGAAATTCATTATTTTTTTTTCTTGCTAATTTAGATTTTGAGAATGAAAATATTAAGGCCTCAACACTGGAAAGTGACAAATCATTCACCAACATGATGACACCCTGGAGGAATCTATTATTGAGCCAAATTGGATGGATTATATCTTTGTTTTTCTGATTGCTAACTAATATTTTCCATTTGGAATGTATAATGCCTTAAAAAGGTACTTTAAATTTTAAAATATGAACATCAAACGTGGAATATTGGGGGTGGAAGAACTGTGTTATTAGAGACTACACAGAAGAAAACAATAAATGCATATTATTTCCCATATTGACTTACTTTTGAAAGGGTTAGGTAGCTAGCTTAATTAGGAAGGTTTAGAGAGTCTAGAGATAAGGAAGGTCCATGGGAGAGGAATGCATAGATGGAGACTTGAAGATACCAGGGTGCTTATCTTACTTGTATTAGAGAAATGCCACAGGCAGATGGAAACATTTCTGGCCTGAGCAATTAAAAGAGACATAAACCAAGGAGAGACAGGTGTATCTCTAGCCTGAACAATTAAAGTGATCATAAGTTAGACCAAAGTAACCCTGATCTGAGTAGCTGGGAGAGCTATAAGATCAGGCTTTCTCTGCCAGCACAACTGGGAGAAAACCATAAGATAAATCAAAAGTGACTCCAACCAGCAAGATAAGGGGAGAGAAAACAGGGAGTACCACATGGGATTTGAGCTTTGAAATGAATTCTATGTAGCAGAATGACTAATGAGGAAAGCAGGGATGGGGGGGGGGTGTCCAAATTAAGGAAGGGGACCAATAATAAAAGGTGAGATTCAAGCAAAGAACTGCATCATATATAAACTGGAGACAAAGGGATACAAGAAGGGGGATTTTTTTTTTTTTTATTTTCCATTAGAGAGAGAGAGAGCAGGCTTTTTCCATGGGGGGACGGCCCAGATGGAATTTGTATCTGCTTCCAATAAACTTCTGCATTTTTTTTTATTAAAGAAGCCTATTTGTCCGCGAGTTTATTCTTCAAACTTCCTGAGGACAAGAACCCACAGAAGAAAAGTCTGCACCCCGAGCCCCACGTTTCACTTTCAAGCAGTAAGTTGGTTTACTAAAAGCCTCTAAAGTGGGTCAATGAGGTTTTTGGTTGTATATTATTGAGATTTCCTTTATTTTTACCTCTTTGAGTATTTATTCTTATCTTTTTTTGTAGAGAATCTTTCCCAGTGTGACCAAATAGTTATGAGTGAAATGTCTCTTTATAGGATTATTCCAACTGACATACAGATAAAAAATAATAGAATTTAAAAAAATACAATCTGATATTCCTAATAAAATAATAGATATAAGCAATAATTATCAATAGTTGATATTATCCATGTAAAAGCAGACAACTCCTCCTATGAAGTATTTTTATTTAAAAATAAAGTAAAGCACTAGTTGAAAATATAAGTCTGTAAGAAAGAAAAAAACAACACATAATGTGTCAAACAAAACACAATAACACTTCAATAAAACTCATGATCCATACCAGGGATATCATAAATCAAACCTTTTTATAGATTATTAAGATTTTCTTTTCTTTTCTTGCTGTGTTGACATTTGCATTGATATTGATAGAACAATGGTGAGTAAAACTGGTAGTATCTTACCATAAATTAAGGAAATGGCACCAAGCTGTACTATTGTCATTATATGTATTATTGCCACACACACATTGAAATAAAGTCCAGTTTCACTAATGAAGGTCTTCAAAGGGGCAATCACAATTTTTTAATTTTATTGACATTGATTCTTGAATTTTAAAATTCTAGGTGGCAAAAGAGTACTTCTGTTAGAAACTCAATTGCAATGTTAGTTTCAAAGCAAAGCAGACATCTTTGTATGAGATGAACTGAAATAGCTGATTTTTTTCATAGCTTACATTTTTTATTTGAAAGAACATTTTAAGTTAAACACTAATTACTTAAACTTGGACATTGGGCAGACATTTCTCAAATATTAACAAAATGAGACTATCATTTCACAGAACATAACTGACAGTATTTAGTATTAATTATAAAATTTAAGCTTATAAACAAATAAAAAACAAATATGGAAACAACCTACCTGTCTGTCAACACATGCATAGAAAAAGATGTCTCTCTCTTTCTCCCCCTGCTCCCCTCCCCGCCCAACACACACACAGATGTTACTCAGCGATGAGAACAAAAGAATTTCTGTCATTTGCAGCAGGACATGGAGGACATCATGTTAAGTTAAATAAGTCAGACGGTGAAAGACACATACTTTATGAAATTACTTACATATAGAATATGAAAAAGCAAACTCACAGAGATTGCAAAGGTAGTTCCCAGGGATGGTGGGGTAAGGAAATTGGATAAGATGTTGCTCAAAGGTACAAACTGGCAAAGATGAACAAGTTCTGAGTATCTATTGTACAGCATGGTGACTATAGATAACAACACTGTATTAAATACTTGAAAGTTGCTAAGAGAATAGATCTTAAAAGTTATCACCAAAAAAAAAAAAAGCAATTATAATGGTGTAATGTGATGGTGATATTAGTTAACACTATGGTGGTAATCATTTGGTAAAATGTGCATCTACCACTGTGATGACTTCACAATATTTAAAGACTTTCTTAAGACATTGACACTGATATTAGTGAGTGTAACTTTTGATAATATGTAAAAAAGTGTCAAAATTTAGAAGATCTGCTCAACTTAATAAATCAACATTTGGCAATTCAAGATGTTTTGAAATCCATTCAAGATGCAAGATAGACCAACAGCTTTGCCTATAAATGACTACATAAACTTTATTCGTATAGTTTAAGATTTCAATTTCAACTCTGACCTTTAAGAAAGTACCACTTGTTGATTTTGCATAGAGTCAAAGGAGAATATCCAAAATTATCTGAAAAGGCAAACAAAATATTCTTCTCTTACAAATACCAAATATTGGTATTAAACCTAATTTTTTCATATACTGTAACCAAAAATATATAGCAACAGCTATATAACAACAGATGCAGAAGTAGGTATGCCTTAGCAGTTGTTTTCCATCAAATTAGATATTAATCTTTCAAAATTGTGAAGCAATGCCATTATTTTCACTATTTGCTTTATTTTAATATAGTTTCATTTTATAAAAATGTATTTTTATTAACATGTGTAATGTCTTGTCAATTTTTATAAACTGTATATATTTATAAATTAATATTTAAAATATTTCTATTTTAATTTCTAATATGTTAAACACTGATAGATATAACCCACATAAACGAAAGTTCCTTGCAGTTTTCAATACTATTAAGTGTATGAAGGAGCCCTGAGATCAAAAAGTTTGAACACAACTGCTATAAAGAAACATAAAGAAATCGTGGGAAATTGCACTGATGGCCCAGTTCTTGACCCCTCCTTTAGCTTACCATTTGCCTTGTAACCTTAAAGTGTCTTTTTCACTGTGAGAGGAGCTGGATTCGCCACTCCTTGTTTCTTAATGTGACCAGGTGACTTCACTTGGGGAATGGAAAGCTAGCAGATCAGATGAAATCAGAGGCTTTAAAAAATCACTGGTGCAATTGAACTTAAGTCTGCTATTGAAATAAGAACCTCCCAGTGTAGGCCACAGGTCACCGGAAAAAGGTGAGAGAGTACGAACTGGAGCAGGGCCAAAGTGAGCCCAGCCATGATGAGCTAACCTTCCGCCTAATTTAAGAAGAGTGTCTGAGTTTAGCTGAAATCAATCGAAAATATGGTCACTGAGTTTTGCTGTAGAATACTGCAGTAAAACAGATACAGTGAGACATAGTGAACTGAAACAGGTAACACTATTTATATCTTGAGTTAGAAGAAGAAAAAGAACAAGGGGTAAGATAAGAAAAGAATAATAAGTTGAAAATCAAGGCAACTAGGAAGATTTGAACACTGATTGTTTATTTAATAAACCCAATGATCTTACTTTCGCTGTTGTGAGAAAATATGTGTGTTTATTAAAGATATCTTCTATTTTAGATATACTATCTCTAATAATTATGGATGAAAATATGGGGATGGTGAGAACCAGTACAAGCAAGTATATACATGAGGTGATAACTATTGAACTGGATGGTGAGACTAGGAGATACAACATATTATTATATTTTCTGCTTTTGAATTTTCTGCTTTGGAAAGCTCCATAATAAGTATGTAAAACAAAATCCATAGTAGAATGAAAGGAATGATCAAGAGATATTTTTGCTATGGATATAGAGCACTACATATGGATTAGCTCTAGAAACAATGACATAGTGTACAAGTATAGAAGGACCCAAATTGTTATGACAGGCAATCTGAGAAGGGTAGACTGAGTTGAATATAGAGATTTTCAAATCATCAAAATATGCTTTTTTTTTTTTTTTTTACTACATTAGTCACTGACTGGCTTTGTGACTAGTATTTAACTCTCTGAATTACAATGAACTACTGGTAAAATAAGGCATGCTTGGCTAACCAATATGTGGATTAAATAAAATAATATATATAATGAAAACAGTAAATTATATGACACGGAACATTTATGCAAAAGTTAGAGCTATTACTACTATTGGGTCTGGCCTATAATGCCGGTGATATATATACACAGGGAAGTTCAACTTCTTGTAATAACTTCACTGAAACAATTGAAATCATTATGTGTGTATTATTGTGTATAGTACAGTATATGATAACAAACCTCACTATAATTAAAATTGAATTTGAAATAAAAGATGTAAAAACATGTCTCTCATTTTTTTTAATATATTTTATTGATATTTTCCAGAGAGGAAGGGAGAGGGATAGAGAGCTAGAAACATCGATGAGAGAGAAACATCGATCAGCTGCCTCCTGCACACCTCCCACTGGGGATGTGCCCGCAACCAAGGTACATGCCCTTGACCGGAATCGAACCCAGGACCCTTCAGTCTGCAGGCCGACGCTCTATCCACTGAGCCAAACCGGTTTCGGCAATATGTCTCTCATTTTTTGTTGTTACTCCTCCGCTAAGGATATTTTTCTCATTGGTTTTTTAGAGAGTGGAAGAGAGAGAGAGAGAAACATCAATGTGAGAGAGACGCATCGATTGGCTGCTTCCTGCACACACCCTAACCAGGGCCAGAGATAGAACCTGCAACCTAGGTAGGTGCTCTTGACTGGGAATCAAATCCGTGACTGACACTCTAACCATTTAGCAACACCAGCCAGGGCCATGTTTTTAATTGTGAGATGGTATTGACAGCTAAAACACTAATTTATATGTGGTTAATGGATGCTGATGAAAATATTTAGATTGTTGCAATATATATTTTTCCTTTTTAATGCCCACACTATTCACATATCTTATTTGTTAACATTTGTTTTGAGCATCACATTTTTTCCCATGAGATATAATTATCAATTACTTTTAAAAGTTTTGAAAGTCAGAGAAACAAACATCCAAGAGTAACTGACAGTAAAAAAAAAAAAAAAAAAAAAAAAAAAAAAAAAAAAAAAAAAATCCATAATTTTGTTCTGCGTCACTGAAGTGTTTTAAAAGCACTTCAAGATGCTCTATAGATATTTCCAATCTGTATTTACTTTAGACTCAACTATAGTTCAAATGATAAATGCCTAACTATAAATATTTCATACTTATGAAACAAGAGAGTTGAAAAGGTATTTTTTTGTTTGTTTGTTTGTTTTGCCAACTTCCAGGATTACAGCAAGGGGCTGAGAGACAAATTAAAAAAGATATCTTAAAAGTGCCACTCTATAGGCCCTTGTTAATTCCTGTGTAATATAGTAATGTGTAATTTCTAAAATTTTTAAGAATGGTCAGTTCTATTATAAGCAATAAAATAAATGAACAAGAGGAACAAATAAAAAGATGAAACTAAGTATAGCTAGTAAAAGGAAATAGGTTAAAAGACACAGGTGAACGTTATAAGATCGCTTAAGAACAGATATAGAAAGTGATCTCTAGTTAAATTAGAGATGGAATAAATATAACATTATATGAGTCAAAATGGGGTGTAAACAAAGTAATTAATTGATGTTAATTACATGTAGGAAGGGATGGCAGTAGCAAATACATCTTAAATATCCATAAGAAACATTCGGTGGATATATGGTGTATATACACTGAGTGGTCAGATTATTATGACCACCTGACATTTGTAGTCAAATTAGCTATAATTTAGTGCTGAAGTTTCTAGAGGGACAGACCATTATAAATAGGGAAGCAGGTTGTTTACCACAACAGTAGAAGTGATTTTTTTCTGAAGATATGGGTAAACAACGTGATTTAACAGCCTTTGAATGTGGGATGATTGTTGGCGATAGGAGCCATGGAGCAAGTATCAGCAAAACAGCTGAATTCGTTAAATGTTCAAGAGCAGCTTTATTAAAGTGTTTAAAGACTGGGCTGTCAGCCGAAAATCTGAGTCTGAACGTGCGAATTGTGGCCATCAGTGACTTGTCAATGTTAGGGCAGAACGGAGAGTGGCAAGACTTGTACAAGACAACAGAAGGGCAACAGTGCATCAAATTACTGCAGATCTTAATCAGGGATCCTCTCAAATGATCTCTGAATGCACTGTTCACTGTACAATACATCGTATGGGATATGGAAGCTGAAGGCCTGTTCAAACACCTTTGCTGTCTGCAGTTACCAAGATAAAACATCTCCAATTCGCACAGGAACACAAGGATTGCACAGTCGAGCATTGGAAAAAAGTCATATGGTCTGATGAATCACGTTTCCAGTTGCATCATGCAGATGGAAGAGTGAGAATTTCATGGAAACAGCATGAAAGCATGCACCCCACATGCATGAGTACAACCCTTCAAGCTGGTGGGGGCAGTGTTATGGTTTGGGGCATGTTTCCTGGCATGATTTGGACCCTTTAATTTGTGTGGAACAATGTCTGAATAGCACAACATACCTAAGTATCATTGCTGATCAGGTTCATCCTATCATGTTGATGGCATATCCCAATGGAGATGGCTTCTTCCAACAAGACAATGTGCCATGCCACGGTGCTCGTATTGTGCAGGAGTGGTTTCAAGAACATGAGGGAGACGTTACCTTGCTTAGGTGGCCCCCACAATCACCAGATCTCAATCCAATTGAGCGTTTGTGGGACGAAGTTAAAAGAGCCATCAGGCAGCTGGTTCCACAACCATCAAATCTCACAGAACTGGACAGTGCTATTCAACAGGCATGGTGTCAGATTCCTCGCATCACCTTTCAACATCTTGTGGAGTCAATGCCAAGAAGAATCACCACAGTATTGAAAGCAAAAGGTGGCCCAGCGAAGTACTATGAGGTGGTCATAATAATCTGGCCACTCACTGTATATACTAGTCCTATAAAATAAAGAGGTAATATGCAAATTGAATGTCATGCCCTTGCACAAGATGGCCACCCCCATTTGGTCACAAGATGGATGCCACAAGATGGCCGGCAGAGGAGGGCAGTTGTGGGCAATCAGGCCAGCAGGGGAGGGCAGTTAGGGGTGACAAGGCTGGCAGGGGAGGGCAGTTGGGGGCAACCAGGCCTGCATTGGAGAGAGGGCAGTTGGGGGGGGGGCAAGCCTGCAGGAGAGGGCAGTTAGGGGTGACTGGGCCAGCAGGGGAGGGCAGTGGAGGGGGACCAGGCCTGCAGAGGAGGGAAGTTGGGGGGACCAGGCCTGCAGGGGAGAGCAGTTGGGGGGAAACAGGCCTGCAGGGGAGGACAGTTAGGGGCAATTGGGCCAGCAGGGGAGTAGTTAGGCGTCCATCAGGCTGGCAGGGGAGTGGTTAGGGGGTGATTAGGCTGGCAGGAAGAAGCAGTTAGGACAATCAGGTAGGCAGGCAGGTGAGTGGTTGGGAGCCAGCAGTCCTGGATTGTGAGAGGGATGTCCAACTGCTGTTTAGGCTTGATCCCACTGGGATCGGGCCTAAATGGGCAGTTGGACATCTCTCGAGGGGTCCCTGATTGGAGAGGGTGCAGGCTGGGCTGAGGGACACAGATCCCCACTCCCCATGCACAAATTTTGTGCACCGAGCCTCTGGTATATATATAAAATCTTCATTTGTGATGGCCTCTCACTTACCATGAACTTGTATCCTCACACTCACAGTATTAATGGAGAAGGCTGATGAAGCAGAGAGAGAAACAAGACACTTAGACCCTGCACAATATAGAATTCAGGAGATGTGGTTCTTTGTCCTACTTAAACCCTCTCCTAAGCATGTTAACCTACCCATCTATTTCCCTGTTCTTCTTGCTCTGCTAAATAGATTCAATAAATCATGTAATTCAAATTCACCTTATTAGTCTATGAGTCTTTCTGTTGACCTCTGAGATAGCCAGCCTGGTAGTGTACACATCCTATATAATAAAAGCTTAATATGCAAATTGTACCCTTGACTGAGAGTTCTGCTGGGCGTTTGACCAATAGCTAAGATGTGCGCTGACCACCAGGGGGCAGTGAAGAACATGGAGGGCATTGAGGATGCAGCGTTCACAGTGGGTGGCAGTGGAGGCACTGCAGGCCCCAATGGGCCCTGACAATAGTGGGACCAGAGCAGGATGGTGGCCAGGCTAAGGAAGATGCAAGCCACTGGTCACCCCGCCACTGCCAGGCTCCCAGGCACTGAAGGAGCCATATGGGGGCCCGATGCCCCACCAATCAAATCGCTAGGTGACCAGCTGTGACAGCTGGGGGAGGGGCTGCTGCCCGGCTCCCAGGTGCTGAGGGAGAAAGGACAAATAGTGATATTACTAGTGAAATATTTCTTCTAATCATTTTCCTTTCAATGTGCATGAATCTGTGCACCAGGCCACTAGTCAGTATATATGTGTGTGCACATCGGTATATATGCATGCATGTGCATATTATATACTTACCTGAAAATAAATATTATATTTTATATATGTTTATATAGTACGTATAAAAGTAGTATGTTTATATAGATATATAAAACAATATAAGCAATAGTATTATTAGAAAAACATTTTATTATTGAAGCAGGAATGTGCTACTTTTATCACAATATTTGTATTGAATTTCAGATTAAAATTTTTATTTTCAAATCAATCAAATTTGAAGCACAGTTCAATACTACATTCCTGTATACTTTTTAAAAATTTTTTTAAAAATATATTTCATTGATATTTTTTTAGAGAGAGGAAGGGAGAGGGAGAGAGAGTTAGAAACATCAAAGGGAGAGAAACATTGATCAGCTGCCTCCTGCACACCCCCCACTGAGGATGTGCCCACAACCAAGGTACATGCCCTTGACCAGAATCAAACCTGGGACCCTTCAGTCTGCAGGCCGACGCTCTATCCACTAAGCCAAACCAGCCAGGGCTCCTGTGTACTTTATATACTAATTACTTTTCTTAAGTAACACATGACAGGTCTATGTTAACATATGAAATTAGGCAATGCATTACATATGGTTAATATAATACTATAATGCATTATTTATTATATAAACATCAGTTCAATCCTCTCATTTTATTCAGAAGTCTGGGGTAAGCATGGCTACTTACATGATCCCATTTGTGTACCAGAACATGATGAAGCAACCACATCACGTATTGCATTGTACTCCTCCTAGATTATCTGGTAGCTTCGTGAACAGCAATGAACACATTTCCATTCACCTCTGTGGTTGATGGACAATCAAACTTCATTTTTACAAGTGAAAATCTCTGATTTCTTTAACAAAAAAGGTCAACATTAAAAAAAATCAGACTAGCAGAGTACAAACTACAGAGGAATTTCATTCAATAATTTTGATCAATTACTAAGCATTGAATAACCTGTACAATAAAAAATTTAACGATTTTTTAAAAACATAGCAAATATGATGGAAGTTTTAATATTGCAAAACATAGAATCAAAGTGATCTAAAAGTAAAATTTTAATTTGATCACTATTAAAGTCATCAGATAATTTCATAGACCTATATTATAAAATGCTTTGTTTTATATTAAAGCACTTATGAGTTCTTTTGCAAAATATTTTATTATTTTCTTACATATTCCAAAATATGCTCAATAGGTCTATAAAATGTCTTTATCCAATAGTGATAGGTAACATAAAACTAGCTGAATAATTGAACATTTCATTTCACTTCTGCACTAACTAGCTTATAAATAGCACCTAGGGAGTGCCATTTATATATATATATATACTAGAGGCCTGGTGCACACAAAATTCGTGCACGGGGGTGTGTGTCCCTCAGCCCAGCTTTCACCCTCTCCAATCTGGAACCCTCAAGAAATGTCCGACTGCCCATTTAGGCCTGATCCCAGTAGGATCGGGCCTAAACAGGCAGTCAGACATCTCTCTCACAATCAAGGACTGCTGGCTCCCAACTGCTCACCTGCCTGCCTACCTGATTGCCCTAACTGCTTCTTCCTGCCAGCCTAATCACCCCCTAACCACTCCCCTGCCAGTCTGATTGATGCCTAACTGTTCCCCTGCCAGCCTGTTTGCCCCTAACTGCCCTCCCCTGTAGGCCTGGTCACCCCTAACTGCCCTCTCCTGCAGGCCTGGTTCCCCCAACTGCTCTCCCCTGCAGGCCTGGGTCCCCCTCAACTGCCCTACCCTGCAGGTCTGGTAGCCCCCAAATTCCCTCCTCTGCCAGCCTGGTCACCCCTAACTGCCCTCCCCTGCAAGCTTGATCGCCCACAACTGCCCTCCCTTGCTGGCCATCTTGTGGCAGCCATCTTGTGTCCACATGGGGGCAGCCACCTTGTGTGTTGGAGTGATGGTCAATTTGCATATTATCCTTTTATTAGATAGGATTAGATAGGATAGAGGCCTGGTGCATGGGTGGTGGCCAGCTGGTTTGCCCTGAAGGGTGTCCTGGATCAGGGTGGGGGTTCCCTTGGGGCATGGGTCAGCCTGAGTGAGGGGCCTGTCATGGTTTGCAGGCCAGCCATGCCCCCCGGCGACCCAATCGGAGGCCCTGGTATCTGGGATTTATCTTCTATAATTGAAACTTTGTAGCCTTGAGTGGAGGCCTGGGCCTGCCAGGGTGTGCAGTAAACTTGGCTTCCTCCATTGCTGGGGGCAACTCAAGACTCCTGCTCTCTCCAGTTCTGTGGCTGCTGCCATTTTTGTTGGGATTTATTTATCTTTGATATTTGAAACTTTGTAGCCTTGAGTGGAGGCCTGGGCCTGCCAACGTGTGCAGAAAGCTTGGCTTCCTCCATTGCCGGGGAAACCCAAGCCTCCTGCTCACTCCGTGTCCATAGCCATCTTGGTTGGGTTAATTTGCATACTCACTCCTGATTGGCTGGTGGGTGTGGCTAGTGGGTGTAGCGGAGTGATGGTTAATTTGCATATTGCTGTTTTATTAGATAGGGCTAGAGGCCTGGCGCACGAAATTCGTGCATGGGTATGATCCCTAGGCTTGGTCTGCAATCAGGGCCATCTTCCCCAGCTGTCCACAGCCGGACCTGCCCCTTGCTGCCACCTACCCCCAGTTTCCCATTTGCTATGGGGTGATCGGTGTCTGATGACCAGGGGAAGGGACTGAGAGCTTTGCTGTTCCCACCTGCTCGCTGGTCCCAGCCCTGTAACAGGTGGCCATCAGGAGATCAGAGCCTGCCAGCCAGGGAAAAGGACCAAGACGTGGTCAGTGTGCCTCATAGTGACTTGTCTAGCGGTCGTTCTGCCGTTGGGGTCAATTTGCATATTACCCTTTTTATTATATAGAATAGAGGCCTGGTGCATGGGTGGGGGCCGGCTGGCCTGCCCTGAAGGGAACTCCAGATTGGGGTGAGGGTCCCTGCTGGGGTCAGGGTCAGCCTGGGTGAGAGGCCGGGGAGCCCCTGATTGGGGTGGGTGTCCCTGCTGGGGGCGGGGCCACCCTGGGAGAGGGGCTGAGGGCAGTTTGTAGGCCAGCCATGCCCCCAGCTTTGTCAGGAAGGACATATGGAAGACGTCCGGTCTAATTAGCATATTACTCTTTTATTAGTATAGATTTTTCAAACAGCAAATTTCTGAAATTTTAATGTCTGTTTTGTGGAAGAGTATTTTAAATCCCATGCAAAGCTTTTAGATTTCTCTGATGAATATTGTAGAGGTATGTTTCATGGCACTCTTAAAATTAAAAATTATATATATTACTGATACTTGAAAATCTCTCTCATTTCAAGAAAGTGAATTGTTAATTCATTTTAAGTCATTTTAGTTAAAGTGTATCCATGTACAATTTTAGATATGAAGCCACAAAAGTTAAACTATTTTTAGCCCCGGCAAAGCTTGGACTCCTGAGTAATCTTTCAGTCCTAAAAAAATTCTAGCTTCCTAACTTCCAAAAAGACAATGAAGCCACCAGATTATCACTCCTCTTTGAGTAGAGTAATATGTTCCTTCCAAGCCTCTGATCATTGGGCAACATGGCCATTTCATCACCACCTTTTCCTGTCTCTTGTCGTCCTTCCAAATGGACTGACCCAGGGATGCCTAGTGGACTCTGACTGTTGAACTCCTGTTGGGTTTTCATCCCCAGAAGGCTATCCCAACCCTAAAAGTAGCCCAGTGATGCCTTTTGCATTTTCCAAGGGGCCCTAGGCTAGAAAGGGTGGAATTCATCCTTCTCTGCTCAGCACTGTCAGGGCAGGACCATATTTTAAGGGTTACCCTCAGCAAGATAGGTCATTAGGATGAGTTTTTCTCTGTATGAAAAATAAAAGAGTTGAAATGCAAAATAAAATAGGATGAAATGGAGGTAATTCAGCTGAGGAAAGCTAAAACAAAACAGAACATGCCATAGTGAAATATTCAGTCAGCTGGTTTATATTATTCCTTTATAGCCTGAGTTATATTTTTTATATTATTTCTTACACCCTGAGTTTAATGTTAAATTTAAAAGTTTATCAAGTTTGTGAATTTGCTATAGCATATAATTAATATGGCAGCAAAACTCATGGTATGTAGATCTTCATAAAAGTCCTTAGGTAATTTACTGCTAAATATAATTTTCTAGACATAGCTTTAAAAAAATTCTCTTCACTGCTATAGATGACTCATGAATATTTAAAATACTTGCCAGCTAGTATTTAAAGTACTAGCACTAACACAAATAGTTGAAAAACATAAACAAATTTTATTTTAGCCAAGAACTCATACTTATTTTTGCACAGGAATAGTCATGATTTATTTTGACTGCATTCCATATAGTGGAATAAGTATTTTAAGAGATCCAATAGCAGGAAACTAGATGTAGAAGAAAAAATAAATAAAAGCAATATTTAACCATTTCAAATCAGCAAATCAATATAATGGGAAAATCATACATTTGCACAGAAAAATATTATTTGCTTTTAGCCCAAATTTACTGATGGTAAAAAAGCTTCTCGGGACTTTTTGTCAAAAAAAAACACATTGTATGGTATAAAAAATTCAAATCACTCTATTGTATAAATGAGTATAACTAACATGATATTGTATATAACTATACTAAATTAAAAATAAAAAAGATATCTACACAGTTCTTATGGATCTAATGGAACAACAATGAAAATGATTCCTAGGAAATGAAGACCAAAGTAACTCATGCTGGTAGTCATTTCCAACTTTTATTACTGTCTTTTCATACACCTTATTGGCAGTGCCACAAGATGCCCAGCACAGCAGTGCTTTCTTATTTTATGATCTGATTGCATAATTTCCGACTCCAGTGTCTTTCAGCCATATCATATATGCAAATCATAATACTTAAAGCCCAGATAAAATATCATAACCACCCATTCTCTTCTGATTTTCTCAGCATGAAGTCATCTCTTAGTCCACTTATTATTTTAACATGCCATTCTAGATACCTTTGGATGCTTATTGCTTTGGGAACAATTTTACTGTGTAGTGTTGTTTTCTTTGTGGAGGCAGAGGCTGTTATTTATGTTTCTCTGTATATACCATAACATCATGAACAATTTCTCACTGGTATTTAGTTAAAATCAAAGTTTGTTGAAAGAAGTTTTAAAAATATCTTAAATTATGTTTCTCCATCTTTCTAATCTCATACAAAGAAAAGCACCAAAGGAGGAAAGGAAAGTATACATTTGAACACTGTTTTTTGGCTTAGACCACTAAAGCAAGCAAATATAAAGGATCATATTGTTATTGAAAATGCTGACACTTATATTGTGAACAATAAAAGTTTTCATTTCCTACCAAAAAAAAAAAAAAGCACTACTAAATCATGGGGGAAGTTAATCAGGTAGGAAGCTGTGAGAAAAAAAGAAAAAGAACCAACCATTGCAAAGCAATAAATCAATTATTACAGTGTTTGAACTAAATGAAAATATATTAACTGTCAGAAAGGAGGATTTACCTACAATGACTTGAATCTACACAATGTCAAGGAAAGTATTTTACTCTAGTTCAGTGGTCGGCAAACTGCGGCTCCCGAGCCACATGCGGCTCTTTGGCCCCTTGAGTGTGGCTCTTCCACAAAATACCACGGCCTGGGTGAGTCTATTTTGAAGAAGTGGTGTTAGAAGAAGTTTAAGCTTAAAAAATTTGGCTCTCAAAAGAAATTTCAATCGTACTATTGATATTTGGCTCTGTTGACTAATGAGTTTGCCGACCACTGCTCTAGTTCAAATGAAACTTTTATTTCAGTAGGAGTCCCAGACATAGGGAGAAGGATAATATGCAAATCTTTATGTAAACATAAGTTTTATTTGTTCATTTGTTTTTAAACAAAGCAACTAGATAGGAAGAAAGGCAATGATAGTTAATTGATTCACTTTCTTTCAAGACCTCTTGTGCCAATTAGAAATAGTTTCAATTACCAGAAAAATAATTATAAACTTTATACATAAATGGTAAATGTACCATATGTTTTTAAAAGTTTATAGACTTCTATTATTGTAAAGAAAGATTGGAATATTATCATGCCATACACAGAGAAATGTGTAACCTAAAAAAGTAAAGATCAGTTCAAATGTTCATATTAATTCTGAGCTAAATGTGGATTGATTGATCAATTGATAAATTCAATAAACTTTTATAGAGTAACTATTATACTCTCCACAGTAAAGAAAAAAAAAAGCATATGACATAATTGATTACCTCCATGAGTGCAATTTGATGAAAAAGACAGATAAATAAATAATAGTATTAAGTCAGAATACTTTTTTTTATTTTATTATTCTCTAGCTCTAGGAGCATAAAAAGGTAAAATAACAGATGAGGGAACAAGAGTATAAATAGAATTTGCAGAAAGAAGTGCTATTTCAAAGATGTGTTAGCATCAGTGTGTTCTGTTTGTCTGTTGCTTGCAAGAATCACACAGTACTTAGCAGATTCAAATTATAACTTCATTCTATCTCACACTTCTGGAGATATTCTCTAGGAGTCTCTTAGTCCATATTAGATGGTCGCTGGGGCTGGAGCTCCACAGAATTCTCCCTTACTCATGTCAATGTTGGTTAATGCTATTGATGAACTGAAACCAGAGCTGGGTTTTTCAGGGGAAAAAAAATCCAAAACACAAATTATATGATGCCTTTTCATGTTGTATGACTTTCCTTATGTTATGATGGGCTGGTTCCAGGTATTGGCATCCCCAGAAGGCAAGGCAGTTATCTATGGCATTGGTGAGAACTGGCCTCATGAAGAGTCACTTTTCCTCATTTCCACTATATTCCATAAACTAGGCAAATCACAAAGCTCTGCCCAGCTTCCAAAGGAGGGCTTTGTAAGAAAAACATGTGTAATGGGACATGTTGTGTCAGATACTGTTGCAGAAGACCAAAAAAATACCAAGCACGCTTGCTAGAGAAAGGGAGGGACCCCTTTATTAACACTAGTGGGCTCCGGGAATAATTTCCAAATCAGAGTGAAGAAACATGCAGAGGGCTTCACTTTTTGTAACCTTCTGGGGTCTTTGTCTTGCAGATATGGTTCCTTCCCCTTTCTTGGGCTTAGAGGAAGGCCCCCAGGTGTTGGGGGTCCCCAGGCCATATCTGATGATCTGTCCTGGGGCCAGCGATAACGACCCTCCCCCTTCAACCCCCCCCCCCCCCGCCCCTAGGCAGTGAATTGTCCACAGTTTTTATGGCCTAACACACCTTGCAAGACCAGTTTCCTCCTCAATATGTTACATTTTGAATGCATGAATGAACAAAGAAGAGAGAAGCAGGGCGTTTCTGTTAGCAGAATGTGGAAAACATATAGTTATGTTCCCACCATTCATTGCTTCTTTTCTCTATGAGCTGCTGTTCTGGTTCCAGGCACAAAGTATAGTTTAGCTGAGCTGAGCCAATAGAAAACATGCCATTCCCATGGCCAAAGTGGTTGTTTCAGGGTTGGGCACATGCCCCAATTTGTCACATGGGGAGGAAGTTAAAAAGACACTTTTCATGATTTAAAAACACACTTCTTTTTTTTTTTTTTAATTTAATAAATCTTTATTGTTCAGATTATTACAATTGTTCCTCTTTTTTCCCCCCATAGTTCCCCTCCACCCAGTTCCCACCCCACCCTCTGCCCTTACCTCCCCTGCACTGTCCTAATCCATAGATGTACGCTTTTTGTCCAGTCTCTTCCTGCACCTCCCGCACCCCTTTCCACCCGAGAATTGTCAGTCCACTCCCTTTCTATGCCCCTGATTCTATTATATTCACCAGTTTATTCTGTTCATCAAATTTTTTATTCACTTGATTTTTAGATTCACTTGTTGACAGACATGTATTTGTTGTTCATAATTTTTATCTTTACCTTTTTCTTCTTCTTCAGCTTCTTAAAGAATTTCTTTCAGCATTTCATATAATACTGGTTTGGTGGTGATGGACTTCTTTAGCTTTTTCTTATCTGTGAAGATCTTTATCTGGCCTTCAATTCTAAATGATAGCTTTGCTGGGTAGAGTAATCTTGGTTGTAGGTTTCTGCTATTAATCACTTTGAATATTTCTTGCCACTCCCGTCTGGCCTGCATAGTTTCTGTTGAGAAATCAGCTGACAATCGTATAGGTGCTCCCTTGTAGGTAATTAACTGTTTTTCTCTTGCTGCTTTTAATATTCTCTCTTTGTCCTTTGCTCTTGGCATTTTAATTATGATGTGTCTTGGTGTGGTCCTCTTTGGATTCCTTTTGTTTGGGGTTCTCTGTGCTTCCTGGACTTGTAAATCTATTTCTTTCACCATGTGGGGGAAGTTTTCTGCCATTATTTTTTTTAATAGGTTTTCATATCTTGCTCTCTCTCTTCTTCTGGCACCCCCATAATTCAGATGTTGGTACACTTGAGATTGTCCCAGAGGCTTCTTACACTATCTTCAAATTTTTGGATTCTTTTTTCTTTTTGCTTTTTCGGTTGAGTGTCTTTTGCTTCTTTGTATTTCAGCTCTTTGATTTGATTCTTGCAGTCCTCTAGTCTGCTGTTAGGTCTCTGTATAATATTTTTTTTTATTTCAGTCAGTGTATGTTTAATGTCTAATTGGTCCTTTTTCATATCCTTGAGGGTCTCACTAAATTTATCAGCCTTTTCTAGAAAATTCTCGAAAAACCTTATAACTGTGGTTTTGAACTCTATATCCAGTGGTTTGCTTTCCTCCATTTCTTTCATCTGTGATCTGTTTCTTTGTCTCCGCATTTTCGCTGCTTCCCTGAGTTGGTAAAGTAGCTTTTTGTGGTAAGTGTCCTATATGGCCCAGTAGTTCAGCCTCCCCATTTACCTGAGGTGGACTCTCTTGGTGCACGCCTTTGTGGACTGTGTGCTCAGTCTTGTTGTAGTTAAGACTTGATTGTTGTTGGTATCACTGGGAGGAATTGACCTCCAGGCCAACTGGCTGGGAGGATCAGCTGTGTCTATGCTGGAAGAACTTTTGTGCTGGAGACACTTTTATGAGCAAGACTTGTAAAATTGCAAAAGCCTCTGTGCTCAGTTTGGATGGTGTGGAGTTTCAGGGCAGAGCAGACAGCCTTGGTTTCCCATCAGCCATGCCCTATGAGGCCCCTGGGTCTTGGTGTCCCTCAGTAATTGCTGCAAACACCTCTGAGAGAAAGCCGCCCTCGAGTTTACCCGCTGCCAGCCAGTCCTGTTTCTCCCCAAATGAGTCAGGGTTCCCAGAAACGTGCCTGGAATTAGAGTTCAGTGTAGTCGGGAGCTTCCGTCTCCCTCCCACTTTAGAAAGCTAGCCGCACACTCAGCCGCCCGTGCACAGAGCTGCCTGTCCTCTCCGCGTGCGAGTCTCCATTCCTCAGCCTTTTGCAGCTCCTCTGATTCTCAATGTGCTTTCTTCTTTTCTTCTAGTTGTAGAATTTCCACTCAGCCAGCTTTCCTGTGGTTCTGGATGGTGTCTATGTTGTCTTTTAGTTGTAGTTTTGATATTGTTGTGCGAGGCAGCAGTTTAGGTGCTTACCTATGCCGCCATCTTGGTTTCTCCTCAACACTCTTCTTTTTTCTCAGATATGTAGAAAGTTTGCCTTAGTCTAACGTTTATTTGAAATCATCGTTAGTTCATGAATAAAACGTGCATTAAAATAAATGTATTACTATCATAGGCAAATAAGTCAGATGAGGGGAAATTATGCCTTTGCTACCTTATTTAGTCTTGGGAATGAGTAAACTCTGAAGTCCACCCTACCTTCCAAGTATGTGAGTTAATAATTTAATGAACAGAGTTTTCTAGAAACATAAATAAACCACAGTAATTTATTTAGACTTCCGGCTGCAGACAAAATGATATAATTAATTAATTTGTAATAGATATAGGGAGATTGATCTAATATTTGCTTTAGAAAAATAAGCTTGAAAACAACATGGGACATGAATTGGAAACAGACAAAACCGTAGAGCAGTTATGAGATGGCTGCAGTGGTGCAAGCAGGTAAAAATGGAGTAATTTACACCGTAGGAGGGTTGGGGTGGAGCAGATATATAATATAGGAGAGACATTAGAAGGCATATTTGACTTTTAAAATCCTAGGATTTTCTTGGCTAGATAGTCGTATAATTCAGAGAGATACGGAACAGGAAGAAATGCTGATTCAGGGGGAAATGTGCTTCTAGTTAAGTACTTACTATTTGCAAAAAAAATTTTTTTTTCTCAGATCTCTGGTTATATTTTCTTCATTTATTTAAAAGTGTTTCTTTTAATAGTTATTCTGCTGTAGTTATTATGATTATAGAGAAACTGACTTGATGACAGACCTATAGGAAATAATAAGACACAGACCTTGTCCTTGAAGTGGGCTTAGAAAGTTTTTGTTTTTGTTTCTTTGTGTGTTTTTTTTTTTTTTTTAATTCTAACAACAAATGTACTGACTTTACTTTGTGTTTTAATATATTTTGTAAAAATAATAGTGGAATTTAGGGTAGAACGGTTTCTGTTATTTCTTCTCACACTTTTGTCTTTATTTCAGTAGTTCAGTATCACTTAATATTCATTTTTATGTGTTCCATGAGAACTAAGGTGGCAAAGTAATAAACATCTTCCATGCTTCCTCTTAGAAGTGGGCAGTATTTGGTTGGTGATTCTTAACTAACATATTTATAAATACTAATACATCTTCCAAAGGCTTCCAGTGCTGAGGAGAGGCCAGGGGTCTCAGGCAATTCTTTCCCGGGGCATGCACCCAGGGAGATTATGCAGCCCTCCCAGGTGTTTAAACAATTTCCTGACTGCTAAACTGTAATCCCAGATAAGGTGTGCCAAGAGATTAGCAGCATGGGTTTGCTGTTATTGCTGTTGTTATTTTCCCTGCTGGGTAGAAACTAAGTATCATCTTCCCAGGTGACAAATAGGTCCCAGCTAGGCGATGCACACTAAGTCTTAGATGTAGCTCCCAGATTTTATGGGCATATCTGGCACAAGTTAAAATATTGTGAAAATTTAATAACCTTATCTACCTGAATAAAATGAATTAAGGGTCTCTGCTGTGATTACATTGTGGCTGCATCTCTTCTTCCTCAAGCTATTTCTGGAAAAAAAAAAAAATCTCCTAAAATGTCTTCTGAGATTTAATCTAGTCCTGGAATACAGACATTACCGGTTTTTCTCAAACTAATATGAGGACACCAGAGAAAAAATAAGGTTTATACACACAAAGTTTAGATACGCTACCTTTTAGATTTATGCAAACATTATAATACAGTAGTATACTTTAAATGCCGAGTGGTAGGTCTGGAAAAAAAACACAAAAAAAAACACAAACATCAAATACACTCATTTCTTCTTGAAACATCAAAAGAGAATTATAATTAAGTAAGAAACTGATACCCTGTTCCTCAAGTTTCTACATGCTTTTTGATTAATTTAATGTTAGGTACCTCCAGGAACAATACTGTGTTATTTTTATTACAGATAAACATTAACAAACTGCTATTCTTACATTATTTCTTTCTGTTCTTTTTTCTCCTTTTCTCCTCTTCAATCATGACAAATCAATGAAACCAATCATCGTATTTTTCAGTTATGCTCTTAAAGAGGTTTTTATTTTCCAGTGGATACTAGATGGTATTACTGCTGGATGTGCAGGGAGATAATTTGATCCCCATGTGACTTTTTACCAAGCTAACCTAGTTGCTACCTTTGTTAGGAAGTCTATAACAATAGGCCAAAGAGTATGTCTCCCAAGACACAGTTTTAACACAATACAATGCTGCAGGTTTTATAACTTTGAAAGAAAACTACACTTGAAATTCTGCATCTTAGTCTCCCCCCCGCCCCCCCCCACTGAGTCTGAGGAAGCACCATTGTTGAACTGATTAAGATAGTATTGGTAGTGGTAGAATATAAAAAGCCAACCAAAAGTCGTCCCCTAAAATTTAGTCTAGTCCAGTGGTCGGCAAACTCATTAGTCAACAGATCCAAATATCAACAGTACAACGATTGAAATTTCTTTTGAGAGCCACATTTTTTTAAACTTAAACTTCTAACACCACTTCTTCAAAATAGACTCACCCAGGCCGTCGTATTTTGTGGAAGAGCCACACTCAAGGGGCCAAAGAGCTGCATGTGGCTCGCGAGCCGCAGTTTGCCGACCACAGGGAGAAATCCCAGCACAATTTGGATGATTGCAGTCCAAAGGTGTTTTATTTTATCTCAATCAAAGCGTGTTTTCAAAATGCTTTCTTTAGAAATCTAGGATTAAATAACGACATTTCTCCATAGACTAGGAATAACCAAAAAGAGTAGTTAATTTATTAAAAACACCTTCATGCAATATTTCAGCTTTCTCTGTTGAATCTTTTTGAATTAATAGATTAATTTAGGATCCAATTAAGGCCTTTGATAGAGAACATTCAGTTAATTATATTTTAAGTTCCATTGCAATAGGCAAGACTTTCTATTTTCTATATTATATCTTTATGTACCCATTTCCTACAAATTTTTTTACCACCCTAATTGTCTCTTTGGGTTATTTGGTAAATATCTGTTTTAAAACACAGTTAATTATATATACCATCCATGTATTTTTTTTTCATTCAGCACTGCTTCAAATCATATTGATGGTGTTGGGTGTGCATTGAGTTTATTGAGTCAAAGAACTTCATGGTAAAAACACACATTGCTACCTACTCTCCATTACCATAAACAACTGCCACAAATATATTTGCATATACATATCTTATGAAACTATATGAATGTTTCTTTATGATATTATTCAAGAATATGAATGTACATATACATACACTAGTCCACACAAATATTTTCAAATTACTCTCCTCAATTACTATACCAACCTGTTTCCATTCTTTGTTAAACATATGTCAAATTAAATGTCTTTAGTGATTATCAAATTGATAAGGGCTTAAATAAAATAATAAATTATATATTATATTAAATATTTTCAATTACAAACTACTTTTGGTCTTAAAGATGTGATCACATGGCAGTACGCTAATGCTGAAACTCAAGTGATACATATTCAATATAAATTTTATATATATTTAATAGACTATACACACATTTATACTAAATGCATTTAAAGATAGAAAAAATATATAAATTATTGTATAAAATTTGATGGAAACAACTACCTGGGAGAATATTTACATTCTCTATTAAATTTCAAGTGTGTTTGTGTGTGTGTGTATGTGTGTGTATGTGTCCATATATTTGTTTAGATCTTAATTTATATATTCACTAGAGGCCTGGTGCACAAAATTCGTGCACAGGGGTGTGTGTCCCTCTGCCCAGCATGCACACTCTCCAATCTGGGACCCCTCTAGGGATGTCCGACTGCCCGTTTAAGCCTGATTCCGGTAGGATGGGGCTTGAACGGGCAATTGGACATCCCTCTCACAATCCAGTTGCTGGCTCCCAACTGCTTGCCTGCCTGCCTTCCTGATTGCCCCTAACCGCTTCTGCCTGCCAGCCTGATCACCCCCTAACCACTCCCCTGCCAGCCTGATTGATGCCTAACTGCTCCTCTGCCAGCCCGATTGCTCCTACCTGCCCTCCCCTGCCAACCCGGTCACCCCTAACTGCCCTCTCCTGCCAGTCTCATTGCCCCTAACTGCTCTCCCCTGCTGGTCTGGTCTCCCCCCAAATGCTCTCCCCTGCAGGCCTCAATCCCCCCAAACTGCCCTCCCCTGCAGGCCTGGTCCCCCCCCCCCCCAACTGCCATCTCCTTCAGGCCTGGGTTCCCCCCCCAACTGCCCTTCCCTGCAGGCCCAGTTGCCTCCAACTTCCCTCCTCTGCCTGCCTGGTCACCCCAACAGCCCTTCCCTGCAGGCCTGGTCCCTCCCAACTGCCCTCCCCTGCTGGCCTGATCACCCACAACTGCCCCCTCTGCTGGCCTGCTCACCCCCACCTCCCCTCCCCACTGGCCTGCTCACCCCCAGACTGCCCCCCTGCTGGCCTGGTCCCCGTAACTGCTCTCCCCTGCAGACCTGGATCCCTCCCAACTGCTATCCCCTGCTGGCCATCTTGTGTCAGCCATATTCTGTCAACATGGGGCAGCCATCTTTTACCACAAGGGGCAGCCATCTTGTGTGTTGGAGTGACAGTCAATTTGCATATTACTCTTTTATTAGATAGGATATGTATTTTTCCAAGGTAGGTGGTAATCAAATTTCATTGATAAAATAAGATGTATTTTTTTTTCTGACCACCAATCATTTAAAATAAATGTTTTTATGGTAAAAATAAAATTGAAATAAAAACACATACATTCATGAATGGGAACATTATTAACAGTACTTGCCAGAGTAATAAGATATTATATGCAACTATCATTTGGAAATATTTCAATAGAAACACAAATGAAAAATAATATGGGGTGTTTTACTAGGAATTGCAAATATGTATTATATCCAGTTCCAATGGGAAACAGATAGAAAATTAATAAAACTTTGAAAAATGAGAATATTTGATTAACAAAAATATCTCTTTTTCCATTAGTTCTTTTCTGAATCATTCATCTAAAAGCAAGCAAAATGTCATCCTGTCATAATTCTATTTTAAACTGGCAATGGTAACATAAAAAATAGAAAACAGTTTAACTTCTACATTTATTTCCCCCCCCTTTGGTAATTTAACTTGCTGGGTTTGCAAATTATTGAGTTTGAGTACCACATATCAACTTAAGAAAACTCCCTGGTTTCTTTCTAGAACATTCATAATGCCTAGGATATATTGAGCAAATGCATAAACCAATAAAGTTATTTTACATATTTATTTATTTATTTATTTATTTATTTATTTATTTATTTATTTTTAATAAATCTTTATTCAGATTATTACAATTATTTCTCCTTTTTCCCCCCATAGCTCCCCTCCACCCATTCCCCACCCCACCTTCTGCCCTTACCTCCCCCCCACTGTCCTCATCCATAGGTCTATGATTTTTGTCCAGTCTCTTCATGAACCCCCCATACCCCCTTCCCCCTGAGAATTATCAGTCCACTCCCTTTCTATGCCCCTGATTCTATTATATTCACCAGATTATTCTGTTCCTCAGGTTTTTAATTCACTTGATTTTTAGGTTCACTTGTTGATAGATATGTATTTGTTGTTCATAATTTTTCTCTTTACTTTTTTCTTCTTCCTCTTCTTTAAGAATACCTTTCAGCATTTCATATAATACTGGTTTGGTGGTGATGAACTCCTTCAGCTTTTTCTTATCTGTGAAGCTCTTTATCTGCCCTTCAATTCTGAATGATAGCTTTGCTGGGTAGAGTAATCTTGGTTGTAGGTTCTTGCTATTCATCACATTGAAAATTTCTTGCCACTTCCGTCTGGCCTGCATAGTTTCTGTTGAGAAGTCAGCTGACAGTCGTATGGGTGCTCCCTTGTAGGTAACTAACTGTTTTTCTCTTGCTGCTTTTAATATTCTCTCTTTGTCTTTTGCTCTTGGCATTTTAATTATGATGTGTCTTGGTGTGGTCCTCTTTGGATTCCTTTTGTTTGGGGTTCTGTGGGCTTCCTGGACTTGTAAGTCTATTTCTTTCACCAGGTGGGGGAAGTTTTCAGTCATTATTTCTTCAAATAGGTTTTCAGTATCTTGCTCTTTCTCTTCTTCTGGCACCCCCATAATTCTGATGTTGGTACGCTTGAAGTTGTCCCAGAGTCTTCTTACATTATCTTCAACTTTTTGGATTTTTTTTTTTTTGCTTTTTGCTTTTTCGGTTGAGTGTTTTTTGCTTCTTTGTATTTCAATTCTTTGACTTGATTCTTGTGTTCCTCTTGTCTGTTTTTGGGTTTCTGTATAATATTTTTTATTTCAGTCAGTGTATGTTTAATTTCTAGTTGGTCCTTTTTCATATCTTCGAGGGTCTCGTTATATTTATCGGCCTTTTCTAGGGTATTCTTAAAAAGCCTTATAACAGTGGTTTTGAATTCTATATCCAGTCATTTGTTTTCCTCCATTTTTTTCGTTTGTGATCTGATTCTTTGACGCCGCATTTTCATTGCTTCCCTGAGTTGGTAAGGTAGATTTGTGTGCTAGTTTTCCAATATGGCCCAGTGGGTCTGCCTCCCCAGTTAACCTGAGGTGGACACTCTTGGTGCACCCCTTTGTGGACTGTGTGTACAGCCTTGTTGTAATTAAGTCTTTATTGTTGTTGGTATCACTGGGAAGAATTGACCTCCAGGCCAGTTGGCTGTAAGAATCAGCTGTGTCTATGCTGGGAGAAGTTTGGTGCTGGAGACAGCCTTATAGGATTAGACTTGCCAAATTGCAATAGCCTCTGTGCTCAGCTTGGATGGGGTGGAGTTTCAGTCTTGGCTTCCCGTCAGCCTTGCCCTTGCGCGCATGTGCGCGCCTTCAGACCTCTGCCTTTCCCAGCTCGAGTCTCCGCCTGAGAATCCAGACTCCCCCCACAAGAGCGTGGGTCCCCAGGGGCTCGCCCGGAACTGGGGTTCAGTGCAGTCAGAACTGGGGTTCAGTGCGGTCGGGGGCTTCCTTCCCCCTTCCGCCAGAGAAAGTCAGCCAGGCTCTCAGCCGCCCTTCCTCTCTGCGCGCACAAAGACCCTTTGCCGTACCTCCAATTTTCTGTGAGCTTTTCTCTTTCCTTCTAGTTGTAGAATTTTCACTCAGCCAGCTTTCCTGTGGTTCTGGATGGTGTCCATTCTGTCTTTTAGTTGTAGTTTTGAAATTGTTGTACGAGGCAGCAGTTTAGGTGCTTACCTATGCCGCCATCTTGGTTTCTCCCCCCAATAAAGTTATTTTAAAAGAAAATCTTTAATCCAGAGTTATGACATGATAAACCCACAACTTTTAAGAAGGAGGAGTTACTCCATTATATGCCTTTAAAAGATGATTTATGGAATAATTTAAATCATAGAAAACTAGGAATAAATATTAAAATAAAATAGAAATAATTTCTAAACTTAATTTTCTAAGGGCTTTTTAAATATCAAAAAATATCAATACATGATATAATGAACCAAAACAATCAAATTTACAAACAGACCATTCATAATATCACTACACTAAGACAATTACTACAGGAGAGGGAATAATTTGTCCTCTCGGTTTTTCTCTTTTCACAAAGTTGAAATCATAGGATATAAAATTTTGTGTACTTTGTTTTGCTTCATAGTAATCTATATATATTTTTCTATGTTGCCACATCATCTTTCAATTTTAATTTTCAATAATTCCACTTTTAATGGATGCAAATCTCAAGCAGAGAAAGGGTCAAGGGAGGTCTCTGAAGTCTCTTTTTTAAAGGCACTAATCATATTCATGAGGGTTCCACCCTCACTACATTGTCACCTCCTAAAATCCTAAAGTAAGTACCCTAGTAGCCTATTTTCCTGTTGTTGGGCATTTTGACTTTTCTACATATTTCAAATTACAGATGACATAATTTATTTATTTTTTACTTAAATTATGTTATTTTCATATCATGTTATATAAGTCATTATTAAACTTGGATTATTGGGAAAATGGTTCTCTCAGTCCATTTGGGCTGCTATACTAGGTTGCTTACAAGAAATCAGAAATGTTTTTCTCACAGGTCTGGAAGCTGTGAAGCCCAAGATCACAGCACTGACAGATTCAATATCTGGCAAAGGCTCTCTCATGGACAACACTCTTCTTGCAACCTCATGTGGAGGAAGGGACAAGGGAGCTCTCTGCAGTCTTTTTTGATAAGGACACTAATCATATTCATGAGGAGCCCATACTCACTACCATCTATACTAATAAAAGGGTAATATGCTAATTAGACCAGGAGACCTTCTGTGAGACCTTCCGGACATCCTTTCAGACAAAGCCATGGTGGCGGGGCTGAGGCAGAGACGGTTAGGGGCAATCAGACCAGGAGGGGAGGGCAGTTAGGGGTGAGCAGGCTGGCGGGGGGGGGGGGCAGTTCGCAGTGAGCAGGCCAGTGGGGTGGGGGTGGGGCAGTTGGGGGCAATCAGGCCAGCAAGGAGGGGAAGTTGGGGGCGAGAAGGTTGGCATGGGAGGACAGTTGGGGGCAAGCAGGCCGGCAGGCAGAGTGGTTAGGGGTGATCAGGCAGGCAGGCAGGTGAACGGTTAGGAGCCAGTGGTCTCGGATTGAGAGAGGGATGTCCAACTGCCATAGGGATTGGACCTAAACCGGCAGTCAGACATCCCCCGAGGGGTCCCAGATTGGAGAGGGTGCAGGCCAGGCTGAGGGACATCCCCCCCACCATGCATGAATTTAATGCACCAGGCCACTAGTATCAAATAAAATCCCCACCTTCAAATACCATCATGTCACATCAGGTTTCAATGTATATATTTTGAGAGGGCACAAACATTTAGTCTAAACGGTATAAATTAAGGTTTTAAGGTTATATTGCCAACATATTTTCCAAAAGATTATTCATATTTATAACATCAATAGAAAGATATAAGTAAAGTATGTTTTATTACATTTTCTCAAAATTTTATGTTTAATTAAAGAGCTATAATAAGCTACAATTCGAACATTTCTACTTTACATCCTCGATATGTTTTTACCAATTGTATTAAATTTATTCAATCAGTTTTTGCTCAGTAATGTTTTTAGTACTCTGTTAATATTCTTTCATTATTTTTTAATTTTATAATTAAATTACTATCATATTTTGTAATAAGTAACCATCTAATTTTGCAAAAATAATGTAAAATATAAAAATCCTCTATTTCTTTTTCAGCTGTGATATTTTTATTTTGAAAACACATTAATGCCATTAAACCATTAATGTTTCAATATTATAACCATCATGATAGTTTTGTTTATAGGAAACATTTTTACAATAATATTTAACCTATGTAAATAGAGAAGACATTATTATGCAGAATTTTCCATCTTAATATCTCCATTGCCATTATGATATCTAAATCAGGTTAATAAGAGTATATCTGCCTTGAAGAAAAATTTTTTTCACAGGTATAAATACAGGTATAAAAATTGTGTCCTTTCTGATTGTATATATATATTTATTTATCTGATTGAATAATCTAAGTAAAAATGTTTATTTCATCAGTAAGAATACAAAAAACTATGGCTTATTTTTTTGCCCTTGCTCACATCAAGTTATTTTGAAGAGTTCTGGCCAGTAAAATGAGGGGAAAGAAAAGTGAGTGTCATGAGCTGCAGACAGCTTTTAAGGTACAGAAAATGCCCGAAATTTCTGATCAAAATTTGTCAATCACTTAGACTCATAAAAGCTTTTTACATTAATTAAAACAATTCAACAAGAATTTATTACATATCTACTATGAATGTCTTTATTCTAATATTACAGAAAAAAGGTCTCTTCGGTGTATTTGTAAGTACCCATTCCCTGTTTTCCTCCATTTGAGGTTCCCACTACATATCGTCACTTTCATCTAGGTCAGTGATTTTCAACCATTTTCATCTCCTGGCACACACAAACTAGTTACTAAAATTCTGCAGCACACCAAAACCTGACAAAAATGTATAATTTTTATTCATTTACACTGAAGAGCTATTTTTGTGTCATTTTTTTTAGTTAACAATCAAAGGGAAAATAAGACAGTGCCCATGACTAGTCAGGTATTTCATGTTTTAAAAATTATTGCAGCACACCGGTTGAAAATTGCTGTCCTATGTGGTAAGCTTCTCCCTTTCTATCTTATTTTTTAAAAACAAAGTTAAAATTCAAAAAAAAAAAAAAAAAAAGCAACAGCTTTAAGCATGCTCAAGGTTTGTTCATCTTTAATAAGTCCTGCTAATCCTGCCTGAATAATTCACCTAGCTGTTACCCTATCTTTTATCTGTTTCTGTGCAGGTGAGTTATTCAGGCCCAAAGAAAAGAGAGAAACTCCTAATGGCAGCTTCCTTGCCAGCTAATATTGTTTCAATGCCTTGTTTATATTTTCACTACTTTTCAGAAAAATATCATTTTAAAAATAAAAATGACCATTATATTTTCTTAGCAATCATTCCTTCCACCAATATTAAATCTGGTCAAACAGTATTAGACGCCTATTTTCTGATAGTATTGACTTTAAGCTATTTGAGGAATGAATCTTAATCATTCTACTGTTCCCACTACTAAACCTATAATATTTATATCGTGGGAGGTCCACAGGTATCTGTTGGATGATAGATGGCCTGAACAAATAAAAAAATGCAAATTGAGTTTATATTAGTTTTACAATCTAATCACTATTTAATTCAATCCAACCATTGAAATCCTACTATCTCCATGAGGCACTATGTGAGGCACTATGATATGACCTGGTAGTCTGAAGACAAACTAATCAAAAGTTATATCATTAATCTTAATGATCACTAAGTGTAAATAATTTTATCATAAAATGATTAAAACAAATCATTAAATTAGCAAAAGGAATAAAAATGTCAGTATAAATCAGAAGCAATGTAAGTTTCTATAAAGAAGTATATGAAGAATTACTCAACACCACAGAAGGAAGAGTAATATATTTAACAGAAATGGGCACATTAAGGGCATACTGAGAAAGTGACTTGAAAAAAAAATCTTAGAAAAGTCAATGTTCTTTAGGTATACTAAGATAAAAACCATTTGGACAGGGAGAGGGACATGTAAAAAGAATACAAAACTCTTATATAATGAATAAAGACAAGTGAAGTGTGGGGGTGCTATCAAAAGTGAGGAGGCATTAGAGTGAGATGATTCCAGAAATAAATTCTTTGTAAATACAGTTTATTTATTATCTTGGAGGTAATGGGGCTTTATTGAGGGATGACTTGGTCATATATGTAATTGTGAAAGCAAATTGAGAGAAGGATTGGAAAACAGAGAAAGTGAAGAAACAATAAAATGTACTTTTGGCAGGGATTCTGCTATTTTTTTCAATTTATTATTCTACTTTTAATCCTAATACTTATAAATATAATTAACAGAATCTTAGAGAAGAATAGTCTAGGGGATAAAGAAAAGAAGTGCCATTAACACATAAGAGCTTGGATATGAGCATCGTTAGTGCTGAATCTAAAGTATGTATCTTAAATAATCATTATACTGCTTCTCACAAGAATAATCATAACCATTTTAAGAATATCTGTCATTAAATTGATCCAATGCTAAATTTTTAAATATATTCTCACATTTAGTGTTCAGGATATGCTCAGATGAAAAAATGGCTATTATTCCCATTTTGTGGATGAGCAAACTAGGGTTGGATAATATATCCAGGTTTCTACAAATAATTAGTTACAGGATCAAAAGTGGTCTGGCTCCTAATCATATGTTTATCCTACTCCAAGACATCATAGTAAATAACAATAATTCTCATAACTAAAGTGGAAATCGGGCTCTAGAAAAAAGGTATGAATTATAAAGTATGCATTTATACATTAAAATCAGACTGTTACTTGAGTGAATATTAGGGAACAGATGGGAAATAAGAACAAGAGTGGAGTCAATGATGTCAGGGGTATCTATAAAAAACAAACTCAAATCAAAACTACTACATTTCATCATATTAGATTTGTTGAAGTTGTTGATTTAAAAATACCACTGTAAAACCTTAAGCAGGTTTGATACAATTTTATTTTCAAAAATAAAAAACAAAACAAAATGTTCTGGGAGTGGTAGATCATTTCTCACTGATTTACTATTTTGCAGCAAGATAGCTACAACTACACATTTGTAATCAATCAGTTTGTCTATTGAAACATTAATCAGTCTGCATAACTGATTACATTTTCTGACAAAGACATATAAAATGGATGAAGAAGAGATTTCAACTTCTGGTTGAGTGACAATTTCTATAAAATCAGTCTAAATTCCAATGTTTATATCACTGTTAGCAAGAATAGGAACTCAGTATAATATTGATGTATTTCTTATTTCCAGTATTACTGAATTGATATCTAAAATGATCCCATATGGATTTTAACAGGGATAACATTATTGTTTAAATGTATTACTTGTATTTACCATTTTACATATTGGAAAGCCTGATTAATCATAATTAGTTTAGTTTCATAATTATAGTTTATTATTTATAAATATCAAATTCCAAATACGAAAGTAATAAACGATTATATATATATATGTATATATACATACATATATATATATATATATATATATATATATATATATATATATCCTCAGGAACAAAATACACCTGTGCATGGGATCACAGAGTGGCAATTATTTCAGATTAATTTGAATTTTAAGGACTACAGTATATTCCACTGTGTTCTCTTATGAATGTCGATGCAAAATTTTTCAACAAAAAACTAATAAACTGAATCCCGAAAGCTCTATAATAATAAAATCATGATATTCAAATCAACTGAATGACGGAACAGCAGAACAACCGTTCGGATGACCTTCCATACGACCACGCTATGACATGCACTGGCGCCAGGCCAGCCAGGTGGGTGCAGTGCGATTGGTTGAGGGGGCCCCGTCATTGCCCCATGATTGCTCTGCAGAGGAAGGCCAAGGTCACTGGCTGATAGGGTGATCAGGGGGCTGGGGGTGTGGGCTCTGCGATTGCCCCAAAGAGGGAGGACCAGGCCACCCTCTGCACAGAGCCCCAGCCAGGTGGGCGGGGACTCCCTCCGCTGGCCAATCAATCACGGAGCCCCTCGATCCATCGGCCAGCAGAGGGAGGCCCAGGCCACTGGCTTGCAACACTGTGGTGGGTGTGCAGGGCCCGCCAGCAATAGCCCAGCAGAAGGAGGCCCAGGTCAGCCAAGTGATTGCACCCTACACCTGTAGCCTGAGAAGGAGGTGACTGGTGGTGGGGGAGTTGGGGGCAGTGCTGCACAGATGGAAAGCAGTGGCAGCAGCAGGGGCGGGGCCAGTTGCCAGCAGCCAGGGAAAGGAAAACCCCAATAAGCCCTGATCGCCCGCCAGGCCTAGGGACCCTACCCAAGGGGTTCCGGATTGCAAGAAGGCGCAGGCTGGGCTGAGGAACACCCTCCTCCCTGTGCACTAATTTTGTGCAGCAGGCCTCTAGTTTAAAAATAATTATACACCATGCCTAATTGGAACTTATCCCAAGAATGCATACAACCTGGATTAATATCTAAAAAATAATAAATGTAAAACACCATAATAATAGATTGAAGGACAAAATACACATGACCATCTAATTTGAATCATTACTCAACACAATTCAACTTCTTGCATGATATAAACACATTAGGAAGAGATTGAAACTTCCTCAATCTGATAGACTACAGGTAGCATAAACCTGAATGCTTCCAAACTAAAAACATGATAAAGACAAAGATGTCCTGTACCGTAATCTCTTCAAATTTGTATTAGACATAATAACCTGGGGAATTAGGCAAGAAATAGTAAGAAAGCATTTATCAGGTTTATGGAAATCCTATCTAATAAAAGAGTAATATGCAAATTAACCATCACTCCGCTACACCCACAAGCCACACACACAAGCCACGCCCACCAGCCAATCAGGAGCGAATATGCAAATAAACCCAACCAAGATGGCTATGGCCACAGAGAGCAGGAGGGAGGCTTGGGTTTCCCCGACGATGGAGGAAGCCAAGCTTTCCGCCTGCCCTTGCCGGCCTAGGCCTCCACTCAAGGCTACAAAGTTTCAATGATAGAAGATACATAAATCCCAACAGAAATGGCGGCAGCCACGGAGCTGGAAAGAGCAGGAGGCTAGGGTTGCCCCCGGTGATGGAGGAAGCCAAGCTTTCCACACACCCTGGCCTGCACAGGCCTCCGCTTAAGGCTACGAAGTTTCAATTATAGAAGATACATAAATCCCCCCAAAAATGGCTGCTGCCACGGAGCAAGCAGAAGACTTGGCTCCACTCCAAGCCTCAAAGTTTCAATTATAAAGGATAAACAAACCCCAGATACCAGGGCCTCTGCTTGGGTCACCAGGGGCGTGGCCAGCCTGCAAACCATCACAGGACCCTCGCCCAGGCCGCCCCACACCCCAAGGGAACCCCCGCACTGAACCGGGACACCCTTCAGGGCAAACCAGCTGGCCCCTACCCGTGCACCAGGCCTCTATCCTATCTAATAAAAGAGTAATATGCAGATTGACCATCACTCCAACACACAAGATGGCTGCCCCCATGTGGTCAAAGATCCTGCCCCCATGTGGACACAAGATGGCCACCACAAGATGGCCATCAGAGGAGGGCAGTTGGGAGGGACCAGGCCTGCAAGGGAGGGCAGTTGGGGGTGATCAAGCCTGCAGGGGAGGGCAGTTAGGGGTGACCAGGCCTGCAGGGGAGGGCTGTTAGGGGCAAACAGGCTGGCAGGGGAGCAGTTAGGCATCAACCAGGCTGGCAAGGGAGTGGTTAGGGGGTGATCAGGCTGGCAGGCAGAAGCAGTTAGTGGCAATCAGGAAGGCAGGCAGGCGAGCAGTTGGGAGCCAGCAGTCCTGAATTGTGATAGGGATGTCTGACTGCCCGTTTATGGAAATCCAGGCAGTCGGACATCCCTCGAGGGGTCCCAGATTGGAGAGGGTGCAGGCTGGGCTGAGGGACACCCCCCCCTCCTCGTGCACGAATTTTGTGCACCAGGCCTCTAGTATTCTAATAATTAGAGGTGCCTCATCATGGAACCATTTACCTTGACATTAGAATCTCCACACTGCTTTTTACATTTACACAATGTGATGCGATGATACTCTGTAGTAAAAAGGAAAAAAAAATTATCCTTTGTGATACTCTGTATGGACATGGAGAGCATTATCCTAAGGGAAATAAGCCAGAGAAAGGCAAGTCCCACATGATTTCACTCATATGTGGAATTTAATGAACACATTGAACTACCAAGAAAAAGAGAAACAGACTCATAGATAGAGAGCAGGCAGGGTGTGGGTGTTGGGGGTGACAGTGAATGGATTAAGCAAAAAAGAAAAAAAAGAGTACTCACCGACATGGACAACAGTGTGGTGATCTATTGTGGAGGTGGGTGAGGGAGGTTGGTGGGTGGAAGTGGAAGAGGGCATAGAGGTATAAATGGCGATGAAAAAAAAAATAAAAATTTAAAATAAAAATTTTTAAAAATCTCCGCACTGGATTTAAGGCATTTTTTTGGTCTTATATTACATTATTCTCCCAAATAAAATACATCTCAGCAGCAACAATTAATTTTCTAGTGACTCCATTCCTTTTTTTAGGAAATTCCTCACTGTCTTTTTTTTGACTCGGTGTTTTCAACATTATACGTTTTGAATGTCACCATTCAGATATCCTTTCAATTGCCCTATATTCCAAACCTCACCATGATTACTCAGCTCTATCTTCTGTGATCTATATGTATTGAAGTGCTTTATTTACATTATTGATAAAATAAGGTTATTACAAATGTATTCTGTTTTTATCCCACATGTAGTAGGAACTGGCAATCATCACATCTGTAGTCTTGGTAAGTAGCATAAAAGAGTGGCCAGAGGAACAGGGTGATGATATACCTATGAATGAAAACATCCAAACTCAGGTGAAATAACCACCCATCAAAAATTATAGAAAAAGCACAGTTAACTATGGATCAGATTGTGGTTTAATATATTCTAAGGAATTTTCTAAATCTAAGAATTAGAGGTATAATTTTGAGTTTAGCATCCATTAGTTTCATATATATATATATATATATATATATATATATATATTATTAATTTCAGGTAGAAAGAGAAAGGGAGAGAGAAATAGAAACATCAATGATGAGAGAGAATCATTGCTCAGCTGCCTTTCATATGCCCCCTGCTGGGGATTAAGCCCACAACCTGGGCTTGTGCCCTGACCAGGAATCAAACTGTGACCCCATTTCATAGATGGAAACTCAACTACTGAGCCTCACCAGCTGGGCACACATTATTTTCTAAATGCTTGCATTTTAATTTTATTCATGTGGATTGCAGAGTTATAATAATGTTAAAAACACAAATAGTACACCTAGAATTTATTTTAATAAAATTTCATTAAAGGATAAAAGAATAACATGTATACAGAAAAATGTGCAGATTGATGAGTTTAAAGAGTGAACGTTAAAAGGTAACCATTACCCAAGCCACAGAAGATAATACTGGTAGAACTGTAGCTATTTTTCCTCTGGTTTCTCTCATGGTTTTCTCTTTGCCTCGGTTTTCTGCAGTTTAAATAATTCCCTGCCTGGTAATTTCAATATCACTGTCATATCTGAGTCTGGTTTGGATGCACACTTTGTTTCTTTAGGCTATGTTTTTTGCCTTTTAGCTTCATTGTAATTTTTTTTGTAGAAAGCAGAACGTGATGTACTGGGTAAAAGCAATTGAGGTAAATAAGCCTTTAAAAATGTGAGGTTTTATGTTTATTTGGCTAGGAGTTAGACTGCTTACTATTGCTGTTGCTGTAGGTGTCAGAGGCTAAAATTCCCTCTGGCCTTTGTTTTTTTGTTTCCCCAGTTGTCTCTTGAGTTTCCCTAGAGTCTTCTTAAAAAAGAGTCTGAGCCTTGTATGTGGTTCCTTCAATTCTAATCTGCTGTTCTACAGGAGCAGCCTGATGTAGCTTTGAGGCCCGGAGTTTCTAGTGCTGCAGAGAGAAACCATTTGTTCAATTGCCAGCACTGAATGTGAGAGGTTGTTTTAACTTTCTGCAGCAAAGAAGCTCCACGTGCAGTTGCACTTACCCTTGTGGTTAACTATTCATTCAAGTTACTGTGAACTAGAATCTTACTTTAAGAACCATCTCTCTTCTTCTTCTTTTTAAATATATTTTTATTTATTTAAAAAAAAAGGAGGGAGAGGGAGAGGGAGATAGAAACAACAATGACGAGAGAGAACCATTGATCGGCTGCCTACTGCATGTCCCCTACGCCGGATTGAGCTCGCAACCGCGGCATGTGCCCTGACCGGGAATTGAACCATGACCTCCTGGTTCATAGGTCCACGCTAACTACTGAGCCTCACTAGCTGGGCACATCTCTCTTCTGAAGTGGCACAACTGTGAGGGAGTAGAGGGGGCACTAAGACTAGAAGGAGCAGGAACTTTTTTGGCTGTGCATCCCATTGGTCAGAATGCACTGCCCCTCCCACCCAGCACTGGAGGCAGGGCCAGGAACTGAGGCAGAAAGACTTAATTTTCACTCTATGCTATACCTAAAATTTGTCCTTTCCTCTGAGTAAATGCATTTGAATGTTCAGCAACCGTACAGTTTACTTTCTTTTTAAATTTATTTTTCAATTATAATTTACATACAATCATATTTTGTATTAGTTTCAGGTGTACAGAATAGTGATTAGACAACCTGTACAGCTTACATTCTATTGTTTCTTTTTTTTTCTATTCCTAAGTCTACTGGGTTTATAATATATTTGCTATTTACCCATCCCTCTACTCAGATGTCAGATGTCAGCTTCCCTGAAACTATAATTCAGGGTTTGAGAAATTAAGGCATGCTATGCAATGTGACACCTGAAGTCAGTGATAGATGTACAAGTCAGTCTTTAAAGGAGTTAGAAATGAGTATTTCTTCCACTGAGCAATATGTTTAAAAAATTGGGTTTTACTTGTTACAATTTACTTGCATCACCTGAACATATATCCTTACTTCTATATTTTCTATTTCCCTAGATTAGCAATTTTCTATTTTCCTAGATTGAGTATAAAGATCTTTAAGACTATACTCACATTGCTGTCAATATCACTCATGATTTTTTTTTCTTGCAGCTCTTTTCACTCCCATCTGCTGTCACCAACCTTAGTCTCTCAAGCAGCTTTTTCCCCATTTCACTATCAGGAATGATTGTCATGCCAGTGTTTACATTTATTCTAGAGTTCTGTGTGTTCTTCATTGCACAATCATTCCTTTGTGCAATCTCCATTTCTACTTCAACCTCTGCTGTCCTTGGATGATCGAGGTTGATGTCCAGCTAATATGCACCAGTGGACACCAGTTTGCTGCACTGTGGTAACAGTACATTTTTCTCACTGGGGTCAATGTTATAGAAATTCAGTCGCCCTAGATTCACGTAATTAAAAGACAACAATATTTATAATGTGGTGGTGGTTTTTCCAGATTATGTTGTTCAGCAACTTTATTTCAGTTTGCCTTTTCTGAAATAGTTCTGTTTTACTTTGAGTCTGGCTAGCATTCACAAGCAAAAGCATCCCCCTCCCTTTATAGCTAACTCCTAGTTAGCTTGACTTAAAAACTAATATTTGCCTGGAAACTCCAAAAAAGACTGTCAACTATAATGTAGTGTCTACTTAGTAAAACCTCAAGGCTATTTCTTAACTCAGCACTTTAAACTTCACTTGAGCAATTTCCCTCAGTTCCATAAAATGAAAAAGTGAAGTATCCAAGATTTTGTCCATAGTAGAAAATCCTTGAGTTGTGAACAGACAATTTCCTTACAGCTCCAGAAGTTTAATGGCACTTTGAATCAATAAAGATACATGAGAAGGGAAGTTCCAAAAATAGCAAGCCAATAACTCTAAACCAAGATTCTTAAATCACTCCTCAAGGATAAGATTGCCTCAAAATGTGGCACCTTTTGTCAAGGATATTTTAATAACAGTGTGAGAGCTGGAATCAACTTAAAGGTTTATCAATTTGTTAAAAATAGAAATATAATATTTTGATCTTTAATTAAATTAGCTTTTTTTAAAAAATAGAGGATTTGAATTACTAGTCATAGAAATAGGCTTTGGAATATCTAGAAGAAAACATGGACAATGATATTTGAGTGAACTGATTATGTTCACTCCCTTCACATTTGCACAGTAAGGAGGTTTAGTTCTTATTCACTATTTTTACCCAAAAGACTACGTCTCTTACTTTCTCTGCACTAATATTTAAAAGTGTATTAATGTAAAGAAGACAGCAACACTCCATATGTTTTCCTTTCCTTTGTTGCTATGTTACACTCTTAGCAGAATAAAACTAGACTGTTCAGGAGCACACGAGACTTGGTTGGAAAGTTTGTAAGGAGGACATTCTGATAAAAGGGAAGTGTGTGGAAGGCTGCCTGCCCTGTTTGTCAGAATTGTGACTTAGGAGAGACTTAGAGGAATGTCAAAGGTGGCACTCCTAATTATTCCTTGACCTTTCCAAAGGAGTCTGTGCATATGCAGACCCCTGTCTGTTTACTGGAATCCTTAATGTAAATCCCTAGATGCCCTTGCATAGAGGACAATGAAAACACGTGTCCTCCCAAGATTACTCACCCAACAGATTGTATCTAAAGATAAAAATTCCCAAAAAAGCCTAATGAGGCAGGCAATCTAGGCTGTCTAGCTCCTCCAGCCAGGCCGTCCCTTAGCTTTCTCTTTCACAGTGAAACTGGGTCAGAGTAATCTGTTCATCCATCACTCAGAGACTGCTGGTCAGCTCTGGCACTAGACACAGACCTTTGAGTTCAAACAAAAAAGCAGTAGCAATAGTTCCCTAATTATAACAAGGCATGAGATGTCTAAATTTCAAACTTGATCATTTCTAGTGTCTTTTTCATTACACGTGCCATATTTTGCATACTGGATAGTTTAGTCCTTTCAGATGGAAACCCCATTAATTAATCTCTGAATGAATTTGCTAAGGGTTTGAGTAATACCTTCCCATCCTTAAGTATAGTAAAACAGTACAATTTGGGAATTGGATTTCAGTCTTTATCATTAGTTGGCTATGTGATCTGTGGTGTACCTCTTAAACTATCTGTGCCTCTGTTTACTGACCTTTAAAGCAGAGACAGAATGCCAATCTCACAGGTTACCAGGAGAATCTTAGACAGAATAACATATGTTAAATTCTGCTGCAGAACTTGATCAAAAATACTAATCCTTCTCCAACTCAATGAGACAGACAAACATACACAAGCAAGCAAGCATACATACACACACACACACAAACACACACACACAAATTCAGAACTTGTCTTCAACTATTTTATGCAATTTTGACTAGTATGTTTAAGAAATGCAATAATACTCCGTAAAAAAAATACTAACTAGTTAAAATGCTCTTTGTTAAGTGAGGGGATGTTGGAACACCATGAAAGTGTCTTACTGATTACTAAATAATTATTTCCTGTAGAAACATAATATTGTAGCAGAAAATTTTAGAGTAGCTCCTGAGCTTATATGTTTCCTTCTTCTGTGAATAGCTAACCTGACCTGATGTGGGTTTACAAAGTCATAATTATAATATCTGACTTTGAGCCAAATTATATTTTCTCACATATAAATTGAAATTTGGAACTAAATTCAAGATTAGAAGTACTTTATATTTATTTTATATTTATACATATTTATTTATATTTACGTTATTCTTCTAATGCAGATTTTTTAACTACAGGTGAAGATCAATTAATATATGATTAAAGTAACTTACTGGGTTACAACCAGAATTATAAAAATGAAGAATAGAATAAAATAAACATCATACATGTAAATAACTATTTTTCATGAGAATTTGATTTGTTATACATATTTACAATGATGGATACATAAACATAGATCCACAGATATATATTCATGGGGCTATGATGTAAAATATATTCCTTATTATGTTTCTTATTCTAGAAATTTAAAAAGCATTTCTCTTTAATTAAAGAGTCAAATGAAACATCTTTTGAGGCCCCTGGAAAAATTTTCCTTATCAACATATTCTAAGGCTTAGTTGTTAAACTTCCTGGTTAAGTGGAATTGTAGTTGCCTTCCCTCTGTCTTGATAATGATCATTTGGTCTACAAATCTTTCCCTTCATGAATCCCTTGTGCTTTGCAAAAAGCTAACCCAAATCTGTGCAATCTCATTCCACAGTCACAGTAATTGCTCCCAGAGTGGAGAAGTGACCCAGATCAGGGTCTACAATCGGGAGAAGAGTTTTTTTTTTAAACTTTTCTAGGAGAGCTTAAATATATAACCTTTTCTTTCTCCCTTGGGGTGAATAAAGAAATATATAGCCCCTGGATTTTGTCAGTCATGTCCTGAGACTATAAAAAGAAGCCAGCCTTCTTTTTATTAAGCTTATGTTAATACAGAGGACAATAGTTTTAACGTCTGGCAAATGATGCTTTTTCTACTCATAGATGGAACATACTTCAATCCGTCTTTTCACTACTCCAGAGAACTGTCATCAGTTCTGTTAGCTCTAATTTCCTCGAAGAGCCAATGCTTCATGATTGCAGGTATTCTGAAATACTTCAGGCCTTGAGCTTGTCAGCTAAAAGGCAGCGATTTCTTAGACTCATGTTCTCATATGAGAAGTATTCAGATTCCTCACCATAGACCTTTAAATCCTATAACCAATTTCTATGATCATAGAGAAATGTTAGCTTCTGCTTCTCTTATGACTTGGATTCCATTTTTATTTATTGCTCCTAAAATTTATCTGCCTTGATTTTTGCATCATGGTATGCATTATTTACTCCATAGTGACTCCTTGTACTCAATTATTCCCTTGTACTCAATGTATTCTGTGTTCATATCCATGGAATATCTTTACTATCCAGGCAAATTATTCCAGACACCAGCAACAGGAGAAGCACTGACCCTGAAAGCTGTCCTGAGATACAGGTTTATTCATCTTCACACTGTTGGGTCACAAGGGTCTTTAAGTCTTGAATCTCTATTAGCACCTGCAGGTGCCCTTTAATATCAGGAAGTCCAAGGTCTGCATATGGTGGAATCTCTTACGTGAGCTGGTTATATAAGCACTTTCCAGCTATTAACCAGCCTAATCTGTCAAAATCCTTCAGTTTATTAAGACCAGCCTCAAATGAAATTACAGTTACTGTTACTAAATAATGCTGACAGAGTGGTATGGTCTGCTCAAAAACAACTCACAGACCCTTGGTTACAGAACATTACTTTTTGTTTAATATATTCCATAGCATTGGTCTGATAGTCTTGTCATACTACAAGAAACCTTGGAGATAAACATGTGGGTAATCCATGAAAGTGGCTCATGCTAGATAGTCTTTGATGTAAATGTGTGTCTAAACTTATTTTTTAAATTAATTTTTTCTGCACTTTAATCTGAAATTAGAGAAATGAGTGGGGGAAAACAACCCTTTAATGTCACTTGTCTATTCTATTACCTGGCTGTCCCTTACTTTCTCTTTCTTTATATGTGAAGAAATAAAAATTGAAAGGAGTTTACTTATTCAAGATCACAAGGTAGTAATGACACCTGAGTATTCAATTATTTAAAGTTGTTGTTGAACACTACTGTGTCAGAAAGCATGGCCTAGTCTGTACAGTGAGGTGAGGATTTCTTACATAAAATACTGTACTCATTCACTCTGTGGGATCGTCATGTGGATAGTTTGAAAGAGAATACTATTTCTCCATTTCTTGGATCTAAGAGATAGATGGTATCATAATCATCTCACCTGTGTTAGTCATACTGAAAGGAATTTTAGAGACGGGACTGGAAGTCTTAGGGAATAAAGAGGGTCCATGGGAGAGGAATGCATATGTGAAGGGCAGAAATAGCTCCAAGATGCCAAAATGCTTATCTTACTTGTACAGAGGATAGAGAAATGCCACAAGATAAGGGGGGAGGAAGACATATATTCACAAAGGATAAAGAAAAGTCACAGGATAATGGGAAGAATGAAACATATTTTCACAGAGGATAGAGGAATGATGCAAGATAAGAGGGAGAGGAAGTGGGGACACCACTGTGAGCTTTGGAACTTTGAAACTGATACTATGTAGCAGTGACCAACGAGGAAAGCATGGGAGTCCTAAAATTAATGAAGGGTCCAATTAGAGAAGGTCAGGTTCAGACAAAGAGCTACAGCCTTTATAAACCCAGAGACAAAGAGACTCAGAAGATTTTTTTGGTTTAGACTTTTTTTTCCCATTAGAGAGAAAGAGAGAGCAAGCTTTTCCCATTTGGGGGCTCCTCCACAGAGGGTCCCCTTTGGGGACACCCCTGTCCAGACAGAGTTTGTATATGCTTCCAATAAACTTCCACATTTTTATTAAAGAAGCCTTTTTGTCTGCGAGTTTATTCTTCAAACTTCATTGGGCAAGGACCCACAGAAGAAAAGTCTATACCCCAAACCCCATGTCTCAAAACCATGGATATCTTTGACTAGACATATCCTACAAAAATATAATAAACTTCTAGAGAGTCGTGATAAATCTTGTGTGCAGAGAAGAATAATGCAAATGTGATGGCAGTTATATTTTGTTTAGAAGAATACGGATTTTTAAAGGCTAATCAGCCTACTACAAATAAGTATATAAACATTGAATGTATGACTCACTTTACCACTAAGTATTGTTAAAGTACAATATTGTATGTTTTCTACTTTATCACATGGAGTTATTGAACCAAATCACCTTAGGTGTTTAGAATCCTACTAGTATATAATAAAACCCTAATATGCAAATCGACCAAACAGCAGAACAACTGGTGGAACGACCGGTTGCTATGATGCACACTGACCACCAGAGGGCAGACACTCAACACAGGAGCTGCCCCCTGGTGGTCAGTGCACTCCCACAGGGGGAGAGTGATGCTCAGCCGGAAGCCAGGCTCACAGTTGGCAAGCGGAGCGGCAGTGGCGGGAAACTCTCCTGCCTCCGCTGAAGACAGGTGGTAAGGAGCAAGGGGTCCTGGACTGCGAGAGCCCCAGACTGCGAGAGGAATGTGGACACCTGCTGGGTTAGACCTGATTGGGCCTAAGCTAGCAGGCGGACATCCCCTGAGGGGTCCTGGACTGTGAGAGGGTGCAGGCCGGGCTAAGAGGACGAATTTCATGCACCAGGCCTCTGGTTCTTATAATAACAGGATAAGCTTTTAAATCTGATATGTCTATCTATAATACAACCTTTCACTCTAGTCTATGCTACTTAAATGTTTAACAGTGTCCTATAAAACAATAATTTTGTATGAAATGTAGAGAATCCACTTTGATAATGAAGTATAATATGCTTCAATTTTGTTGGTTATTTTACTTTCAGTCTTTAATTAACAAAGAATGAGACTATGTTAGTTAAGGCAAATTATATAAGTAGGTTAAGTATATTTTATATAGTTCATCCACTATTCCAATGGCCTTCAATACCCTCATCCTAACCTCTAGATTTACTATCTTTTAGTACCTCGTAAAGCTTTCCTAATACCAATTCCATACCCTTTATTGTAGCGTCTCCTTTGTGATTTTTTTCTATAGTTTCAATCCTCAGACTCTGGATCAATAATAGCTCACTGATTTGACAAATTATTACCTAGTAATTTGTTAAAAGGGTGCTGTTTTTCTCTTATCCCATCAATCCCTGACACAAGAAATATTTATATTTTAAAACAAGACTTGAAGAAAATGCCATGCTCCTGAAGTGTAGCTAAAATTTCAGAGACTTCTGCATGCTCGTGAAAGGAAACAATGTTGAGCACCTGTTTTCTTGGTGTCATTTTCATCACCACAGACAAGGTATTTTAATAACAACCCAACAATGTCTCTATAAATGAAAATTCCTTGTTCCAATATGTCAGATCCCAATCCCTGGAATGCTTTATTGTTCTGTGTCTGTTTATTGAATGTTTTCCCGCATTAGATTGGTTACCAAATCTAGTCATAGCGAATGCCAAACTATAACAACATTCGTAATACCTCAACTGCTACTCTACTTTGGCCTAAGTGACCAATGTCTTTTGCCTGAGCTACTGTGATTGCCTCCTAAGCTGTCTGCCTGCTTTTTCACCATCACGTCCCTTCAGTCTGTTTTCAGCAGAACTGTCAGACTGATCTTACTCAAAAGTATGTGTGATCATGTTCCTCCTCAGTTAACATATATTTTTCACAGTAAAAGCCAAAGTCCTTGCAAGAACCTAGAGAATCAAGGCTTTTGTTTCCTCCCTTTTGCAACTTGTCCTGCTCTTTCACTTGCTCACTCAGCTCTGTAACATTAGCCTTCAGGTGTCTCTAACATGTCAAGCACTCTCTTACTTAAAGCCTGTAGAATTTGTTCTTCTCTTTATTTTAATAGCCTCCAGACAAACTCATAGTTGACTATTTCATCCCTCTCAGGTACTTATTCATATGTCATTTCTCCATAAGGCCCACTCTGGGCACACTGTGCACTTCCATCATCTTTTCCTGTCCTATTTTTGTCCTTCGCTACTTTGCAGTGAAAATATGACAATAATTTACAGAGACATTTCTTTATTTGTAAAATGAATGAAATTGATTGTAGGAGTTGAAATTATGATGCTTCATGGTTTCATCAGAAAAGAATTTTAGTTGTATATGTTGCATAAAAGTATATTTTTTGCTTTATAGCTGATATGAAATTTTAAAAAATATCAGATAAGAACTTTTTGTGAAATGCCTAATAAAAGCCAAGGCACCCTAAATATACTTAATAAAACTATTTAAGCCAGAAATAACAATTATTTTATTAAGAATAATAACAGAAAAGTGAAGTCTCCATTTAAGTTTTTTTTTTTTTCCTGTGATTATATCACTTTGACTGGAACTATTATTCAGTAGAGAAGTCCTTCAAATGTAATTGCAAAGTCAGGGACCTACAGGGAAATGGGGATCAAAAGCTCTCATCGCTCCAGATGCTACAAAGCCTTCTCTTCCAGATGCTACCGATTTTACTCCCCAGGTATTTTTAAATTAGGAATCTGTCTTAGCTGGTACAGGAAGACAAGAGGTCAAGCTCAATCAGATGATTCACCTAAACCTATTGAAAAGGGAAAGTGTCTGAGGAGTCCTGTTGCTATTGTAAAGGATTATTTAGTGAATCCGATTGCTGAGTTTCTAAATATCTCAGCAGTTTGACAAAACCTGATATCTTGACTTGATTAGGCCAGAGTCTGAAAATAGTGAAACCTTTATCAGAGAGTCTGAAATCACAGCAGCTGCTCAGAAATACTGATTACTGCTTACTGTGGCAAAAGCAGAAGTATAGCTGCCCTGACTAGAATGCCACCATTACATTTTAAGGACTGACTTTTCAGCAGAAACCAAGGTGACATACTTAGATTCCTGTTCCTAAACTATACTGAAAATTACTTATGATGGCAACGTTAGAGCATATATATATATACGTATATATTTCTGTCTGAATAGAATAAAAAGAATGAAAATCAAGATATCTATGTCTTTCCTTGGTTTGTTGTTGGTATTGAGTTTATCAAACAAAGCCAATACATACAAAATTTCATTGGCCTTCATTGTTTCTTTCTAACTAAGAAGGGGCTAATTACTGACAAACATCAAAGGTTGCTCTTAGACATCTGTATCCAACGAATGTGAGCAGAAACCAGGGGATATGTGTTTACTGACCCTTTATTCTGAAACATTCTGAAGTATTCCATGTCATTATTAGGGCAACTCAGTAATGCTAAAATTAAACTTAGACCTAGTCATATGAGAAATAATTTCTCACAGAATGAAAGGAAGGAGTGGAGGAGAGGTGATACAACAGAGGAATAAATTGAAATAAATGTTTGTTAAAATTGCTGTGGCTATTTACGGATCCAAGTGAGTTATACTTTTCACAAATGAATAACATTATCTCTAGCAGAGCCTCAGTAATGTATGGCCACAAACAAGCTGTCTGACCTCAGGCAAGTTACATAACCTCTTTGTTTCTTCATGCTTTCATCTTTGATATGATGAGAACTGGTGAATCAATCAAACAATAGGGAAAAGGATATCAATCCTCAGAGCTAGATGTTGTGAAAACTGCATGAAATAATAATATTAAATAATAAGAATAATATGAAATATGACTTTTATAGTTGTTGATATATGGGAATAAAAATAAAATATTGAAAGGTCTAAATAAGAGAATACCCTTAAGATATTGAAGAGGCTCAAGACAGTTTAAAAAAATCTCTAAATTTCCATATTTTATTGCTCTGAAATTTAAATTGTTATGAGTGAGTTATAGGAACTCCCAAATTTTACTGAAAAGTTGATAATAGCATTGTGGATATGAAACAAAGGATATTTCACTGTATTAAATGCTATTTAGAACTTAAAATTTTTCTACAAATATCTCAACTACTTATGATTATCATAATGAAGGAAGTCACTCTAGGACTGTAAAAGTACAGATTCAACAATTCTAGGGAAATGTGTTTTTTAAATGACTTTTTAAAAGCTGAAAACATAAAATGCTTTAAAATAGAAATAAAAGCTTTATGCATATTTTCTAGTGTATTTTAAAGTGGAGAAAAATATAAAACAAAATACAAACATGTAAATTAAAAAGTACAAACAATAATATATGAAAATAAAAATTGTGTTATCTATGCTTTACTCCTTTAACATAAAAATATACTCTAGAAACTTTATGTGAACAAAGTAATTTTTTTCTAATAAATATTTTCCTAGTATGAACAAGATTTTGACATCTGAATGATGTCTATACATTTGAGAAGACAGAGAAAAGCAAGGTAGACAGGGACAGGACCACAGGGGCTGGAAGTGGAGTGTTTGCAGACAGGGGCAGAATACAACTTGCTGACTGAGCCTTATTCAGAGAAAAACCACAGAGACAGACAAAATGACCTAGAATAGGGGTGGGCAAACTTTTTGACTCGAGGGCCACAATGGGTTCTTAAACTGGACCGGAGGGCCGGAACAAAAGCATGGATGGAGTGTTTGTGTGAACTAATATAAATTCAAAGTAAAGGAGAGGAGGGGAGAGCAAGAGAACCCTCCGCTCTTTCCGCTCCATGGGCCGGATAGAGCAGCCGAACGGGCCGGATCCGGCCCGCGGGCCGTAGTTTGCCCACGGCTGACCTAGAACTAGATCTTGCTGGGAGGGTAAGATTAGACCCAGCTAGGCAAAACTGCTAAAGCAACCCAGCTGGGCAGGAAAAGGGGACACCATGAGAGCCCCAGCTTTATAATGTATGGATGTTGCTAAAACAGGCAGCTTGCAGATAACCAATCACAAGGCAGTGAGGTGTATAAACCAATCCTTAGGATATTTCTAAGTCAGAATTATTTGAAAGGACCAATCAGGAGCTAACAAGGCATGTATATACCCCTAGATAAAAAAGCACAGCTTCCTCTCTCATCCTCTCTGCCTCCCCTCTCCCTCCCCCCCTCTCTCTCCCTTCCTCTCCTCTTCTCTCTGTCTCCCTCACCCTCTCCCCTTCTCTCTCCATCTCTCCCTTTCCCTCTTCACCTCCCTCTCTCTCTCCCTGGCTAGTACTGGGTTCCAGAAAGGATGTGCTTCCCTGTGCCCACATGGCTTATGGCCATCTGGGATTCCACACATGGACTAATAGAGTTTAATTTGCTTGGATGCTGAACTACACCAGCTGCAACATGGAACAGAAGCTCTGGACGCTAGCCTGCTCCTGGAACCCCAGCTGCACCTTTTCCAGGACTAGCTTCTCTCAATAAACTTTGCTTCTGCTGTTTTTGTCTGGAAATCCATTCTTTGGTTTTGTGAGCCAAGGAACTCAAACCACCACATTTTGGTTTCACACTGATCTTTATAAACCTTAGGGTCCTTAATGCTTTTCAAAAATTCTGATAATGTTAATAATGCATTCCTTGTGTTGGTTCTCCATTTTTTCTAACATCTAAAAATTTCATTAAATTTCATTGAGTGGTTTATGAGTTGATTCTCTAATCAAAAGATCACAAATTAGTTGGATTAGGAGAATAGGTAAAAGGTAAAAATAGGAAAGGTAAAAATGTGTTATGTGATCTACAGTAAAGATTTAGTGATATTTCATAATAAGACATGATAGGCAAAATTTTAATCCTACATTCATGTTTTAAAATGCTTAGGTAATGGTGAAGTTCATATTAAGATTTAAATTTTGCCTGGCCAGTTTGGCTCAGTGGTTGAGCATTGGCCTATGAACCAAGAGGTCATGGTTCGATTCCTGGTCAGGGCATATGCCCAGGTTGCAGGTTCAATCCCCAGTGTGGGGTGTGCAGGCAGCAGCCAAGCAATGATTCTCTCTCATCATTGATGTTTCTACCTCTCTCTCCCTCTCCCTTCCTCTCTGAAATCAATAAAAATATATCTTAAAAAATAAAATAAATTTTAATAGACTTTGGAATTGATATAGTGGATAATATATTTAATTTATAAAGGCTACCTAAAATTTGAAAAGATCATTTTATTGGCCCGTAGAGCACAGAAAAGAAGTTCATATTGCTAACTGGTAAGTACAATTTCTATTGTAACTTTTTTTTTTTTCATCTTGTGCACCAGTTTTTCATTTTTCATTTTCCTCTCTTTTTATTAAGATATTTAAAATTTTTTCATCATTTGGTTTCAGCAATGAAAGGCATGAAGAATACAATTTTGTTAATTTGTCTTGAAACATTTCAGTAATTCAGAGTTTATAAAATTGTGGATTTATATTTATTAGAAATCAGCTCTGAACAGCTAAATGGCCTCTATTTTTTCTTAAGTAGAGTCCTTGAAGTCCACAGTAAAATAGAAAATATTTTATAGATAAAGCTCAAAAATGTAATAGAAAAAAAGATGATACTTGCCAATTTTAATAAGATAGCATTCAGGAATCTTAGAATATATAGAGGCAGGCTCCCTGCCCCACCACACCTTCACCAAAATAGTAATGTTTTGCTCTATTCCAAAGAAGCAAAAGTTAATTTGACAACTGGCTTTGCTATATCCCTCATGCATATTAGATAGCTATTATACTCTAGACAGCTTTCTGCAATATGTATATGAAGCCATTATGCCTTATATTGCAAAAATTAGTTCCACCTGATTATATTTAAAAAATTTAACTTAAGTGCATAATTTTATAATGTCACAAGTCAATAATTTATCACTACTATATATCACTAATATGAAGTAGTGATAAATTATTTATTTCAGAATTGTAGATTTTTCAGGATCATTTTTAAATTATTCCATTATCAATTAATTAAATCAGGAAATTGTCAATAGGTTTCTGGTTGTAATAATATTAAGTCATTTGGATTAAACTTTTGATTGACTATTTCTAAAAAGGAAATATCCTTAAAGTACTGTCTTAACTTTATTGCAATTACATTTTCCTAAAAAAATTGTGTGAAATGCTTTTCCTGTCATAACTATAACATATATCTGATTTTTGAAAATGTCATAGATTTATTTTAATTGTAAGAAAGAAAAAATTATCTTTTAAATGTCAAGAATTATTAATAGCCCATTTTAACAGCTAAATGGCAAATTATTACCTTCATAAATCAATATGAAATCTACAGAAAAACAATTTTCTTATGAATTTTTCTTACTCAGCTTTAGGTTCTATGTTTTGAAGTTGTGGAGTTTTCAAGAGATTTTCACTTTGAATAAATTATGGCATATTGTGTATGATTTTAGTTACCATTGGGACCAAATTTTTAACTTAAAAAATCAGATTCTTCAAATAAGAATAATATTCCCAACAGAGTTAAGTGTTTACTGTAACATGGTACTGCAGTTAATCCAAACATCAGTTTCTCTTCCCCTTTCTGGCACAGAGAAGAACTTAAATTGTCTGCTCTATTTAAATTAGGCCACAGCTAAATGGCTTGTTTTTGACAATGAGTATGAGCAAAAGTAATAGCTCTGTCTTCTGGGTAGGAGCATTTAATTTTTCATTCTTGATTCTCTAGATCTAGCCCATGTAAGCATGTAAGGAAATGCTTATAAGGAAGTGTCCCTGAGACCAAAGGAATATAAAATGGGAAGATAACCCTTGGAAGATCGAGAATGCTTGGGACTGAGAAACATCCTTTATCCATTTATTGTGATTTGTTACCACAATGTAGCCAGACTATCCTAAATGATATACATGACATCAGAATAATTTAATGATTAATATAATTACCTCAGTTAGTATATTGCAATTATATCAAGAATCAAAGTCAAATTCCCCTTAATTCATCACAGAATTTGAAAATAGCCTTGTCTCCATTTTTTCTTGTATAAAATGTGGGATAAATTTTATTGTTTATAATTATTATGTAGAAATTCAATGAGATTTTCTTTTTAGAGCTTTTTAGATTATACTAAATGTGATAAAACCCTAATAACTTTTACTTAGTGAAATGACTCCATGGCTATGTCCTTCTCACCTTAGTTAAATGTAAAAGAACATTTAAAATGTAGGCAATATTAAGAATTTTTAAATAACTTTAAAATAAAGGTAAAGTAGAAATGTAGTGGTTCCATTTGCTCAGAAGTATTGTTTAATTTTCTGTTGCTGTGAAACAAACCACACTATGACTCAGTGGCATACAACATTTTCTCATTATTATCAATGGAATCTGGGTTCAGCTGAGCAGCTGTTGTCCCAGTCTTGTGATGTTTACTTGTGTGGCTGCATTCAGCTGGTGCGTGGGCTGTGCTCACCTGAGACTTGGGGATGGATGAGCTTTTCTCCCGCTCTATTAATTTTCTCTACATTGTCTCTCCACAAACCCTCACCACAGGGTAGCCAGAATAATTGCTCTGTGGCTCAGTTTCTCAAAACTCTATTTTACTCATGCATTTCAAGTGCACAAAAGCAGAAGCTGCCATGGCTTCTTAAGACCTGGGTCTGATACTTGAACAGTATCACTTTTGGAATATTCTATTGGTTAAAGTAAATCACAAGCCACAACCAGAACTCATATAAGAATCTACAATAGCACATGAGTATCAAGATGTGTAGTTCACTGGAGCTAAACTAAAAATTTGTCACAGACAAATTAATTAATTGAATATTTATCAATCATCTATCTATCATTTTCCTATTTCAGATAGGAGAACATATTAATGGGGGAAAAGACAAAGATTCCTGCTTTTATATATTTTACATCTTAGTGAGGACAAACAATCATTAAATACATAAATAGGTGAAAAATGTAAGTTGTCAGCAGAGGTTCATCTTTACTGAGGCATCACTGCAGCATCTACAATGTTCACATACAAATGCAAGTCTTGTTAGCCTGACTTTTTGAATGCCAGAGAATACACATTATACCTATGTCACCAAATGCCAGGACAATATCTAAAAATATTGACGGGGGGGGGGGGAGTTCATGTTTTTCTATTCTTATTTATCACAGTACACAAAATTACTTTAGATCCATAATAAAAGCAAACGATATCTAAAAATAACATACACAGGATGTGAGACATAACCCTGCAACATGGCATCTATTGTTATTCAAAATATATTACATTTATAAATAAGCATTTATTTCCATTTTTCAAATGATGATTGTGCAGAAAAGAATTAACATAGCAGGTCTGAGGCTGATGTACTTGGGAAGGACTATGCATAAAGTTGTTTGTTAGCTGGCACCTGATGACTTGGAGTTGGGGAAGGGCTCCTGAGTGGCTCATGGTACTTAGACTGTGCAAACAGTATGGTTTATACTGAACGCGTATACCTTTTGAAAGTCTGCAGTTTTGGTATGTACAAAGTAGAGAGTGACTACATGACCAGCCCCAATAAAAACCCTGGGCACTGGGTCTCCAGTGAGCTTCCTTGTGTTAGAAATAAGGCGAGCGCCCCCTCCCCCCGACCCCCACCCAAATCAGGGGTCCTGGTAGAACACAAAACATACTCGGGAGCCAGGCAGCAAGGCAAACATCTTTACTTCCACGTAGAAGGGTGCGCACACATGGTCTGGAAACACGCGCACACCGAGCAGGCGGTCTGCTCGGGATTTATAATCCCTGACGTACGTGACCTGTCCCTTGCTCTTGATTGGAGCTCAGGCGCACAGTCTTTTGCGATTGGCTATTTCAAAGGGAGGGGCTGGCCTTTGCTGTTTCAAGATGGCAGCCCCCAGGGGCGCTACAAGCCATGCAGCCAACATGGCGGCTGCCAAGTCACGCAGTCCAAAATGGCGGCTGTCTAAATTGTTCTTTGACAGAAAAGATGATTTGTTTTTTTTAATATATTTTAATGATTTTTTACAGAGAGGAAGGGAGAGGGATAGAGAGTTAGAAACATCGATGAGAGAGAAACATCGATCAGCTGCCTCCTGCACACCTCCCACTGGAGATGTGCCCGCAACCAAGGTACGTGCCCTTGACCGGAATCGAACCCAGGACCCTTCAGTCCGCAGGCTGACGCTCTATCCACTGAGCCAAACCGGTTTCGGCTGATTTGTTTATTCTCACACTCGGTAGACAGTATTTCACATGTGTTGTCACGCCTTCATTGTTAAAACAAATAAGCACGTCCAATGTGACTACTACTAGGATAGAACTCTTGGAAGCTTGTGACTGGTTTCCTCTGAAGTTTGCCCCATGTACCTTTTCCCTTTGCTACTTTGTTTGGTACTGTGTTGCTGCAATTAATTGTAGCCATAAATATGAATGACAACATGCTGTGTCCTGTGTGTTCTTCTAGAAAATGTTCAAACCTGAGGTGGGACCACTGACACAAAGACACTGAGACTCTGAGAAAGTAACTTATTTTTCGTCCCCGTTGTGTGTAATCCCAGAGATTTTAATGATAAGAAAACATACAGTCAATTCGAAAATAGAGTAGTGTTAACATTACTTTGAAGGGGGATAACAAATACTTAAAGCAGGGTCATGGCTGTCATAAGCCTCAGTTAATCATGAACAAACTTTTATTAATTGAGTTGTACCAATAAAATGGGTAACCCATATCAATATCTTATCATTTAAAAATCATAAACCACATTTCTTCCTTTTTCACTTTTCCCAGAGCATTTAAAGAATATTAAATAAACAAAATAAACTGATGAACAAAATGGATCTAGAGACATAGAAGATGGAACGGACTGGAATCTCAGAGGAGAGGTGGGGGTGGGTGGGGGGGAAGAGATCAACCAAAGAACTTGTATGCATATATGCATAAGCCATGGACGTAGACCATAGGGAGGCGAGGGCCTGGGGTGAGGGGCGAGATGCAGGCTAGCAGGGGTCAATGGGGGAGCAAAGGGGACATGTGTGATATGCTCAACAACAAGGATCTTTTGTTAAATGACCTAAAAAAAAAACTATTTAGGAGGAATTTAAAGGGTCCTATTACTGATTTACATAAACTTTAATGTCAAAGAATGCAGAGACATTCCTTTTCTTAGTGTTCTTTTTGTTTTTTTAATACACATTTAATTGTTTATTTTTTAATTTTTTTCTCAATCCCTCCACACCGCTTCCAGCACTGCCCCTTCCACTGCAGCTGTCTGCCTGGTCTCTGTCTGTCTGTCTCTATTTTGTTTGCTGGTTCATTAAATTCCCACAGAGTGAAACCATATGGTACCTGTCTTTCTCTTATTGGCTTATTTCACTTTTTAAAATTTTCTAACGGAATTCTCCCTGAACAGGAATAGAGAAGAGTACATGATGTAATCTTGGTCTTTCAGTTAATGAAGTTCTTTCACTCTATTTAAGCTCAGTTTTGTTTAAACTCTCTTTTACTCTTTTTTATCTGAAGTCATTCATCTTTCCAGGTATGGTAAGCCTGGGTAACACCTATTCTGTGACCTATAGATATCAGCTAATCTTTATACTCACAGAGATCAGAGGACACATGATTGCATCAACAAGACCTAATGTCAGCAGACAACCCCGGGCACATAGAGTATCAGGTCTCAGTCAAGTTACTGATTACATTGTCCCTGTGCTGGCTGGTGGGAAAGGACAGGAAGAAACAATCTGTGGAACAGGAAGACAGGAAGGTCTGTGGGAGTCCGGAGAGACCAAACTAAAAGAAAAACGAGCATCTGCTTTAGAAAGTGTCCTTGGACTAATTTTATACCCCGTGTGCTCATTCTGTCAATAATTAAAGAAGGCCTTTGATAATTAACTATGGCCTAACAATTTAAATTAAAAATCGTTGACAGTTTAATATTTACTTTCAATTATGATTTATGCAATTCTTGTTAAACAAATATTTGTAAAGTAACTACATTTTGCCAGGTATTAAGAAGACTCTATTAAGCAGACAGTATAATTCTCTTAACCATGTATTAACTGTAAGGGATTAAAATATATTCTTTGGACATAAATTATTTGACTGTTATTAAAATAGTAAAACAAAAGTGTTTTGCTTTTTTCTGGTGGATGGTAGTGAGAAAAGGATTATGCTTTTCTTCATAAAAAATTAAAAATACTTTTTAGTCTGTTTTTGATATGCTACAAGTGCATTTTTTAAGAAGAACAGAAATTCCTTTTTATGATACACAGAAATAAAGATGAACAATGCGACAGTTTATAATAAATACCTTGATTTAGAGTTATTAACTGAGTATTAGATTTTGTTCAGAAATTAAGACATAATACCAGGCTCTTGGATTATGAGTATTTGCCATCATGCATTATTCCATAATTGAGGTCACTGAGTATATAAAATTTACTATATCAAAATTAATTCACTAATGCTATATCTAAAATCTTTTTTGCTCTTGGAAGTTGTAATTAAAATCTGTGAATTAACAACAACAAAAAACTTTGTTTACTTTCTTCTTTCTTCCCATACCACTAATGTCCCCCTAAATCTATATTTTTTTCAACATATATGCTTATTTCTTGAAATTCTTTTTTTTTTTTTTTAAATATATTTTATTGATTTTTTTACAGAGAGGAAGGGAGAGAGATAGAGAGTCAGAAACATCAATGAGAGAGAAACATCGATCAGCTGCCTCCTGCACACCTCCTACTGGGGATGTGCCCACAACCAAGGTACATGCCCTTGACCGGAATCGAACCTGGGACCTTTCAGTCCACAGGCTGACGCTCTATCCACTGAGCCAAACCGGTTTCGGCTATTTCTTGAAATTCTTGAATTGAGTATTATATTTGTATGTGTAAATGCAAACTATGTAAGTCATAGGTTTAATATTACAATTGGTTACTACATTTGAAGGGAAAATTACAAGATTAAACTCTTCTGATAATTATTTATATGTTTAACTGTTTGACTATTGTAATTATAGAGAGCATTTTAGTTTACTACAATGTCATCATTTAATTTAGAAATTTTTTTTCATTTCTAGAGAAAGTATGAAGAATTTTATGTCTTTCACTTTGCACTTAATTCTAATTATTCATATTGTTTTTGAAAATTGTATACTAGTGTTAAACTAATGTTCTAATAAACCATTTGATAAAACCTTTATTATTGTTATCATTTTAATAGTTTATTAATTAGACTATTCTTGCTCAATCTTTTTTGATTAATATAGTCATTCAGACATAATTACAATTTTTCAATTCACCATGCTATTTAAACTTTAGTAAAATAAAAAATGTCAATTACAAACTAACATATTGGAATATTTGGGAAAATGATAACTCTCTATTCTTTGCTATGCATGCCATTTGAAATGTGACTGCAAAATCTACCATTAAGAGAAAAGTCTATTTCCTCACCCTTTGATTCTAGACTGGTGGTGGACTTTTCTTTGCCAAAGGAAATCTGAGAAGTGATTTATGTTCCAAGTTTAGGCCTCAAGAGTCTTCACACACTTTCATTCCTTATTGAAACTACCAGGAGAGCAAGTCTGAGCTAGCCTGTTAGAAGATGAGAGTACAGGTGGATCAGAAATTATGTAACTGAGAGCATCCCAGAGCAGTCAGCCCACAACCAAAATATTAGCTCACAACGGCCACCAGAGTGAGATCAGATGAGATCCACAGAATCTGCCCTTGGAATGTTCACATGCCTAGCTGATCTGCAGAGTAGTGAAAATAATAAATGTTTTTGTTTAAGTAACTAAGATTTGTAGTAATTTATTGTAGAATAATAGTTAACTGATATGGCTAGGACATAATTTTGCATAAATAATAAAATAAGAACAAGTTTAGAAAATTGTTTTAGAAATAGGTTTTTTAAGTACTAGTGTGAGACCTTACTAACACATTTGTTATAGTACTAATGAAGTACAAGTATTAATAAATTGAATTGGAATAGATTTTAGAGAAGGGAAATTCTGGCAGAGACGTAGAATACATTAAAAAATGAAATGTTTACAATTAAAAAAAACAATAAATAAAATTAAAAAGTAAATAAGTATGTTTAAAATAAACACATTTGACAAAATTGGGGAGATAATTCATGAAATGGAGAACTGAAAGAAAGAAATGTTCAGAATAAAGAAAAGACTTAGGAGTCATTAAAGATAGAATCAAAGGAGAAACACACTTATTGGAGAACCAGAAAGGGAGGAGGAAGATAATAAGTACAGAACCAATATTTGAAAAGGTGTTGCTTGGTGGTTTAACTAAAGTCCATAAAAATCATTAAGCATCAAGTTATTAATTTAAAGATCACTGTAAGTCATATCAGGATAAATAATAATATTAAAAAATGAAGGCATACTATTATAAAACTGTTAAAAATAAAGACTGTTTTTAACAATAATTAGTTTTCAAATAAATAAACTGCTTTTTATTATATAACTTATTAAAGAAAATATTATAAACAGAAGGACATGAATTGAAACACATTTGTACATGACTCCAAAGTTATGTTTTCCACTGTACTCTATTTCCCTACTTCATGTATTTAGAATTCTCCCAGATGAATTGCCCCTAAACAATTTATTTAATTTTACCTAAGCTAAATAAATCACAAATTTACCTTTAGTGTTTTCATATTTTTTGTTGTTGCAGTTAGTTTGAAATTTTATCTTCTAATTGTAGGATTACCACTTAACATAAAATTGTATTCAGAGAGTTATCTAATAAGTGCTGTGGGTAACTTTTATGTCATTTATATAAGGGAATCCTATATAATAAAGAGATAATATGCTAATTAGACTGAAGAGCAGAACGACCGTCCAGAGGACCTTCCAGATGACCGTCCAAATCACCTTCCGCATGATGCCAGGGCTGCAAGGGCCAGCTGAGGCAGCCGGGTCTGTGAGGGCTGACTAAGGCTGCAAGGGGCTGTGGGGGCCGGCCAGAGCTGTGAGGGCCAAGCCCCTTGCATGAATTTCATGCATCAGGCCTCTAGTTTTATATAATTTGCAGTAAAGGAGTCACAAAATGCTGAGAGTAGTTACATAGGGTGAGAAGGTGAGGTAAGGATGAATCCATGGTCTTCATATTTGGTAAAGCAGAACTGAAGGATAAGCTTGCATCAGACCCAAATAAGTTTCCCTATAATCTTCCCTTTGGGATTTGTAAATGGGGTAAATCATGTCTGCCAATCAGATGTCTAAAATTAAAATGGTTTATATAACATAAAATTATTATCATATTCATGATTATCATCATCTTCCTGTACAAAAAAAAAAAGACATGTAATGCCTGTATCAACATGATGTGTTTTGTTAGAATTATAAGACTAAATATATTATTAGACTTATATTCTAATTCTCCTCTTTGTGGGTATACAACTTTGAGCAAGTTACATTATCCCTCTCACTTTTCTCTTCCATGAAATGGGAATAATAAGAATGGCTTTTTCATTTTACAATTTTGTTGAATGGACAAATATTTTATAAGGACCAATGATCCCAGTGTCTAGCAAGGAAAGCCACTCAATAACTGTTAATGAAATTCTTATTATCTACTAAAAATTCTCAGATTTCAGCATAATTTCTCACCACTTGATATAAATAAAGCACAGCAGAGGAGTCCCTTTTTATCACCTCAGGAAACAGAGAAGCCACACTCAGAAGAACTGTTCTTTTGGGACTGCATCCAAGAGAGGCAGACAAATCTACACTATTAGCCATGAGCCCAGGTCCCTCGGCCTGGCCTGTAGAATCAGGACAAAACCAGCTCTCTGACACCCCCCCAGGGATCCCAGATTGTGAGAGGGCACAGGCAAAGCCAAGGGACCCCACCAGTGCACAATTGGGGCTGAAGACGGATGCAGGAGGTTGGCCAGTGGGATGGCTCCAGGGTGTGTCTAGTCTGTCTTGCTCAGTCTCAATGGTCTGGACACCAGCGGTAAGCTAACCTACCAGTCAGAGCATCTGCCCCCTAGTGGTCAGTGCACGTCATAGTGAGCAGTTGAGTGGCCTTAGCATATCATTAGCATATTATGCTTTGATTGGTTGAACAGACTACTGGATCACTGGACACTTAGCACATTAGGCTTGTATGTATATAGGATAAATATATACAAGCCTACGCGAGCATTACTACCGGTTTACTGGACGATGGGTTGACTGGTCGCTATGATGACACACTGACCACCAGGGGCAGATGCTCAACAAAGGATCTGCCCCCTGGTGGTCAGCACACTCCCATAGCCAACCTCCTACAGTTGAACAACCTTCCCCTGTCCCTCTCCTTGGCTGGCCGGCCCTGATAGGCCCCAATCGCCAGCCAGGCCGAGCAGCCTCACCCGTGTATAAATTTGTGCACCGGGCCTCTAGTCCTATCTAATAAAAGAGTAATATGCAAATTAACCATCACTCCAATACACCCACAAGCCACGCCCACAGGCCACGCCCACCAGCCAATCAGGAGCGAATATGCAAATAAACCCAACCAAGATGGCTACAGCCACAGAGAGCAGGAGGGAGGCTTGGGTTTCCCCGGCAATGGAGGAAGCCAAGCTTTCCGCCTGCCCTTGCCGGCCTAGGCCTCCACTCAAGGCTACAAAGTTTCAATGATAGAAGATACATAAATCCAAACAGAAATGGTGGCAGCCACGGAGCTGGAAAGAGCAGGAGGCTAGGGTTGCCCCCGGTGATGGAGGAAGCCAAGCTTTCCACACACCCTGGCTGGCCCAGGCCTCACCTTAAGGCTACAAAGTTTCAATTATAGAAGATAAATAAACCCCCCCAAAAAATGGCTGCTGCCACGGAGCAAGCAGAAGGCTTGGCTCCGCTCCAGGCTACAAAGTTTCAATTGTAGAACATAAATAAACCCCAGATACCAGGGCCTCCAGGGGGCATGGCTAGCCTGCAAACCATCACAGGCCCCTTGCCCAGGCCCCCCCACAACCCAAGGGAACCCCCACCCTGATCTGGGACACCCTTCAGGGCAAACCAGCTGGCCCCCACCCGTGCACCAGGCCTCTATCCTATCTAATAAAAGAGTAATATGCAGATTGACCATCACTCCAACACACAAAATGGCTGCCCTCATGTGGTCAAAGATCCTGCCCCCATGTGGACACAAGATGGCCACCACAAGATGGCTAGCAGGGGAGGGCAGTTGTGGGCAATCAGGCCAGCAGGGGAAGGCAGTTGGGAGGTATCAGGCCTGCAGGGGAGGGCAGTTAGGGGTGACCAAGCCGGCAGAGGAGGGAAGTTGGAGGCGACCAGGCCTGCAGGGGAGGGCATTAGGGGAAAACAGGCTGGCAGGGGAGCAGTTAGGCATCAATCAGGCTGGCAGGGGAATGGTTAGGGGTGATCAGGCAGGCAGGCAGAAGTGGTTAGGGGCAATCAGGAAGGCAGGCAGGCAAGCAGTTGGGAGCCAGCAGTCCTGGATTGTGAGAGGGATGTCCCATATTGGAGAGGGTGCAGGCTAGGCTGAGGGTCACCCCCCCCCCAACCCGGTGCACAAATTTCATGCACTGGGCCTCTAGTTTGAATATAAACCTCTACTCTTAAATGTGTGAATACATAAAATCCTGATAACATAAAGCCTTTTCAAAAGTGAAAGAAGTTTGAGTAAATATAAAAATCTGACAATTGCATTTGTACAGGCAAATACCTTTTGGAAAATATATCCATACTAAGACAATTTGGAAAAAAAAATCTTTCAAAGGTATTTTTATCTTTGTAAGACTTCAGTAATAGTTTTGTAAAAGTAGCTTACCAATTTCTGGTTTAATTAGAGAATATTCACCATAAACAGTCTATTGAAAAACAGGATGGGTGATATTAATTTAATTATTTTCACACACTTCTTTATATATATTAATATAGTAAGTGCTTTAGAATGTTTATGTTTATATCATACTAGAGGCCTGGTGCATGACATTCGTGCACTGGAGGGGGAGGCATCTCAGCCCAGTCTGCACCCTCTTGCAGTCCAGGACCCCTCAGGGGATGTCCACCTGCCGGTTTAGGGGAGTGGGCCTAAGCTGGCAGGTGGACATCCCTTGAGTGGTCCTTAGCGCTGCTGTGGAGGCGAGAGAATCTCCTGCCACTGCCACTGTGCTCCTCAGCCATGACCCCGGCTCTGGCTGAGCAGCGGTCCCCCTGTGGGAGCATACTGACCACCAGGGGGCAGCTCCTCGTTGAGTGTCTGCCCCCTGGTGGTCAGTGCACATCATAGAGACCAGTCACTCTGCCATTCAGTCCATTTGCTTATTAGCCTGTTGTTATATAGGATAGCAAAAAGTATGTATCAAATCCATCCATTCATAACTAATAAACAATCATAAGACATTAACATATTTTTAAAATGTTTAAAAATATAATCATTAAAGATAAATACATTAGATATACTCTAAGTAAATATAAATAACATAGATGAAAGACATGTTTATTTGACATCACTTTACTATGGCATAAATGTAATATTTAATAAAAAGCAATGCTTCTTTTAGATGGCAATGACTCATCTTCTCAAAGCTTTATTACTTAATTGAAAGGAAAGATTTTATTTCACTCAATTTTGTCTGTTGGACAAAGCAACTCCACAGGTCATTAGTTTAGTAGTCACTATTTCAAATTCTAAAAAATCACAATAGCTTTTGTACATCTGTCTTGACAAGTGTTTAAAGTCAGAGGGAATTAGTAAAGATTGTATTATAGAAAGTGGAAGTCCAAAAAAATTCTCAGATTTCTGCATAATTTCTCACCACTTGATATAAATAAAGCACAGCAGAGGCATCCCTTTTTATCACCTCAGGGAACAGAGAAGCCACACTCAGAAGAACTGTTCTTTTGGGACTGCATCCAAGAGAGGCAGACAAATCTACACTATTAACAAAAAAAGAAGTTCAGAGAGCTCCTGCTCATACATTCACACTTAATGAATCCAATTTTAGCAACATCCCTATTAAAATGAGAACAAACCACCTGAATCTTTTACTTCTCACCCTCTTCATTCTTCTGTGTCTTTATTTGAGACTTCCATTTAGATTTTTGGATAAAGTTCAGCTTCAGCTAATTTAGTGTTTGGTACATTATCGCAAAGTATATTTGCAAACATTCACTGTAACCCACTTGTTCTCTAACCCCTGGGAATAGGTACTACTTGCAAATTTGCTTTCCCAAGAGATACTCCTGGATAAATTTTCTCATCATTATAATGGACACTTATATTCTTCCTTATCTATAGTCAACAACTATCTTTTACTTTAAATAAAACTTTTGCAGTTTAAATTAACAAGAAGAATACATGAAGACAATTACATTAAGGACAAAAAACAGCAAACTTTTATTGATTTGCTAGAGAAATACATCGTGGGTACTTACTATGTGTTGGGTTGTTTTTACATTCTTGAAATACAATAAAACAATCATAACTCTTGCTCACCTAGAGACATAGCAGACATCACAAGGATAAAGAAATCTCTCAATAGGAACATGTAGAATATTGTCAGGCATTTCTGATTTAAATTGTTTTGGAAAGCTCTAAATGTGTTTTAAGCTGAAGCGCAACATGAAATGCTTTATGTTCATAAAGCATCGTTCTCTCTCCTCCATGGTTAGGGTGAAAGCAGAGAGAGCAGCATGGAGACTATTAGGAAGGTCCAGGTAACAGAATGTAGTCGTCTTCAGAGAGTGGATTACTAGGTTAGTAGGGTAAAATTATAAAGTGGTCAGACTCAATATAATCATCTACAGAGCAATCTCTTAAAATGTTAAAATGAGACTTTAAAATATATTTATCTCTCTAATAGGTGTGTGAGAATTTGAGCAGTACACAGATTATCAAATAAAGTAACATTTTAAGCTAGAGATGTTTATAAATTATTGCTTAACTTAAATCTTTAAAATTATGACTTTAAGCTACATGAAAGAGCATTGTTATAATTGCCATTACGTGATTCTTTTTTTCATACAAGTATCATTAGTGTAAGACAAAAAGGATAAGTAATAATCAGTTATTTTTGAAACCATACTACCTTTGAAGTATGACTGTAATCATATTTTAAAAGCCCCCAATATGAAAGAATATGAATTAATACTTTTATAGTCTTGTGTTTATAAAATATATCTGTGTGTATAGTTAAGTAATATTCAAAGGGTGAACTCCTTAGACTTGCATAACTATTTTCAAAATACATAATTTTAGCACATAAAAAGTTCTATGTATCACATGGTTTAGAGTAATAAAGAAATAGTTGGAAATATCTATTCAATTACATAAGTACAGGAGTCTTAGATACTTTTTACCTTATAATTTAGGAAACTGGAAACTAGAACTCTTTAATAAACAAATGAATACAACATTTTAATATTCTATTTGTAAAAGACTATAGAGATTGTGAGCAATTATTTGGCTTGTACTTAATAAACTGGGACAAATGTCCATTCATTAAAAATGACAGTTTATTAAAATGGTAAGAAGTTTGGACTACTATCTTTTATAATATAGCCTTTACTAATTCTTCCTGACTTAAGATTTTATAAATTCTAATCATACCATTCCTTGATATTTATGTTCACATAAAAAATTATGCATACATTTTCATAGATTTGTTTGCAATAGCCTCAAAGTGGAAACAACCCAATTATCAATCAAGTAATAAATACATAAACAAATTGAGGTATATCCATAAAATGAGATACTACTCAGGAATAAAAAGGAATACATGGTTAATCTACAAAAAAAAAAAAAAAAAAAACCACAGGCAAAATGAGTATATAATGTAAGAGTCTTCTTATATACAATTCTGTAAAATGCAAACTAATATATAATGACAGAAAGAAACTCAATGGTTGTGGGGATCAGAGGTTGGAGTGGTCTGTATGGATTATGTTGGTGGACATATTCATTAATTTGATTGCAATGTTCATATCAAGCATTGATGAATATATCAACATTCATCAAATTGTACAGTTTAAATGTGTACAGATAATTGTCCATCAATTAAACATCAATAAAATATTAAAATGAGTCATTAATCAATGTGTCAAATAGTACTGAATGGAAGTAATTATAAATGAGGTAATAAGAGGAATTATGAAGAATGATCATATTAATTAAAAATGACCATATAAATGGCAGCTATAGTAAATGATAATACAAAATATCAATTATCATCATGCTATATATGCTTACTTTGCTACAAATTATACTTTTCTTGTTTTTTCTTGCTTAATATCCAGCTAAGGGGGAATTGTTAAACTTTTTATTGCAGAATCATAATTCTGTCAACAGTAACAAATGGGGTATGGATAAAAGCTGTTTGGGATTTTTAAACCACGTTACCTACTCATCTGTCCTTCATTACTTAAATAAAGAAAACAATATAAATACACTACATGAGCACTCATACCTTAGCTTTATTATTAGTAAAACATATAAATCAACTTAACTTTCATTGATATGGCCCCAAAAGCTGCTCATAAGATATTTAAGGAATTGTTCTAAATATAAAAACTTAAGTTCACTTGCAGTCAATAGGCAGTCTACACTAAAAAGTTTCAAATGGCATCAGGAAAGACATATTGAAAGAATAGTGAAATATGGTTATAGGTAAATAGAGTAAATTTTGCCTTTTCCTATATGTATTATTCATTAAAGACTTCCATTTCAATTCATAGCTATATATTCTTGGATATTTTGACTGTACTTGCTTGATTAAAAACACACACACACAAAAATTAATAAAACATTGTAAAAGGAGTCAAAAGACAGCATGTAATGAGAATTTAATTATTATCGGATGCAATTTATTCCATGGATCCTTAGAATAGTGTTTTTCTTAATGTCTTTTTTCTGATGTATTGTCGATTTAAAAATACACTTTCTTGAATAGCAGATTGGTTTTATATAACTACAGATATAAAAAGGAAAGCTTTTTGCTGGCTCTAACTATACAATTCTAACCACTGTCTGACAAGGGGGAAAATAGTGGAAATGTTCAATGGGAGATGAGATGTGAGGATGTGGATAAAGTATTTCAAAAACAAAAGAGTACTATAAAACTGTAACAGAAATATAGATTGTTAATCACTGTTTATTCCACCAGGAGAAATATACTTAAAATAATGTAATAGTAACCACAACTTACTTTAAAGAACAGTAAAAAACTAAAGAGACCAAGGATAAATTATGTTAAATTCCAAAAAGTAAATTCTAGGTTGGATAGAAAACAATTCTCTTATTGTGAGTTGCAGAAATAATAGAATATTTACACTCTTTTTTCTTCTCATGATTGAATAATCAATAGAATGAAATGAGAGCATTTTCTCCTGTCTCCATCTTAGATGTAGCTCCTTTTCTCATGCCAGTTTTTGTTCATGAAGTAGTCTGTTGTAGCCAGCAATCATTTTGCCCAAAAATAAGTTCATCAGAAGCAATTCTATTTAGTTTAACTCAACACACATACACATGAGTTTTTATTTTGTGTATTGTACTACAAAGTTAATTGTTGAGGTACTATTTGAAAAATTAGAAATTAGAAACTCATTTGTTGTAATGATATTTTTGAATTTTTAAAATTTTTTGTTTTATATTTATTATTATGAATTAGAGGAATAGAGTATTTTCCTAAGACAAACATATAAATATTTGTAGATGACTTTTGCCCTTTCCATTTTTCTTCCTTTGTAGTTTTAAGTTGGTTTTCCAAAGATTTTATCTGCAGTAAAGTATTATTCATTACTTGTGAATACTTTGTTAAAATGAATATCTGTCTACTATTATTACTGTAATGCCAAAACTTTGTGAGGCAAAATGCCTCCTACATACTTGATAATATCTTAGTGATGTCAACTATAAAATAATAATTGTGTAAAAATAAATTGTAATAAACTACTCATAAAATTTCCAAGAAAAATCATTTTAGAGGAAGCAAAAGTTATAAGCACTTAACCCCTATATGCTATTTAACATTTGTTCAAGCAGCATTCAAATATCTAGATTACTTAGGGGAAATGATTCACATCACTTTTTACATCTATTTACTATATATAGAAAAACAAATCTTGCACACTAATATTGACTGTGATGATAGACAATGTTTGTGTCGTATTGAGAACGACAGCTGTGATGAATCAAGGACATCTGTGTAAGCCAAGTTCAAAAGGAATTGACTTGATAAAGAGCAATTTTACCACAGGCCACAATGTGTACCAGTTCATTGGCTGCAAGCTCTTTAGAACTGCCTGTGTTCATCTAGAATTAGACAGGAGGGACAGTTGTGGGTGGTAGGAGGGAAGTCATCACACTTAGGGCTCCAAAGGATATTAACACTCTTTCTGCAGAGCTCACTGTCTTTCAGACATGCTTACCACAATGTTTTTCCATAAATTGCTTAGTCAGAAAATACCTGGAATGTGCTAAACAACTACAGTTGGACTTTAGTTGTCAGTGAATATAAAAGTTTGATCATTTCGCCGAAACCGGTTTGGCTCAGTGGATAGAGCGTCGGCCTGCGGACTGAGGTGTCCCGGGTTCGATTCCGGTCAAGGGCATGTACCTTGGTTGCGGGCACATCCCCAGTGGGAGGTGTGCAGGAGGCAGCTGATCGATGTCTCTCTCTCATTGATGTTTCTAGTTCTCTATCCCTCTCCCTTCCTCTCTGTAAAATATCAATAAAATATATTAAAAAAAAGTTTGATCATTTCTTAGTGCACAGTAGTGCATTGGGTGATGGAGTTAAAGATGAAACAAATGCCTGATTACATGGTAATGGTGAAGAATATGATGCATTTCCGCTGTGAGGTGCTTCTGGGGAACAATTTGCCCACTCAGCCGTCAGATCTCTTTCTGAATGGGTTCTCTGTGTGGCCTTCCCCAAATTCACAAATTAAAATATAACTTGCTATTGTACACATCTGCAACTCTTCATACTCTATTTAGAATTTCCTTATCACCTTAGTGATCTGTCTGCATTTTCTACTAGGGAGTATGCCTCATGAAGGCAGGTCATATGTTTATTTTGTTCAATAGTGTGACCCAGAGGAATTTTTTAGATATATATTAGATGCTCAGTACATGTTTGCTAAATGGATGTATGAATAAATTTATTTCATGAGTTAAAAACTAGAAGGATCAGTATTATACATACTATACAAATATACCTATGAGATAATCTATAGATAGTCATATGCCATAAATATGAGTGGTAGAGTAATTTGTCAAAAAGCACACAATCAGGAATCCCAATTTTACATTCATACAAGAACAGTGAATAAAAGTTGTGCAGTCTAGGAAATTTTACTCATGAAATTATGGTGAGAATTTATTGAGATAATAGATGTAAAAACGTGTTGTGAGATTTTTGGCAGATATTTCATATACTTAGTAATAGGTATTAGTAATACCAAATGTGGCAGCATAAGTTTAACTTGCCCTTCCATATATGTGAACATGCTAGGTTCCCATCACACTTATATATGGGAAGACTTTGCAATTTCTCCCTGTGCATCTCAGGATGACCATTGTTGGCAATGAAATGTAGAAAGACTATATGAGTTATTTTGTGATAGAAGCTTTAAGTGCAGATGTCCCTATTCTTCTGCTCTAATGTATAGAAATGTTCAATATAGAAATTTCTGTCATTTATCTAGTGAATTAAATGACATTGAGCAGAGCAACTATGAAAATGAAGTAGGAAAAGGAAATAAACTTCTGTCCTTATAAGCTTCTATGGTTTCTAGAGCAACATAATGTAACCCAATCTGACAGATTTAGTAACCCTCTTATTGAATTAGTGGCATTCAAATTTTGGTGGCTAGATTACATAATGAAAATAATAATTACTACTATTGAGTCTCAAAATATGGTCCAGAAACTTACAGCAGAGAAATAATCTTGAAAGTCAAGAAATTAATTTATCAAAGCAGGCATTTTTTTTGAACAATGAAAAGGCCATTAATGTTTAAAAAAAAATGAAGCCTTAATCATGGGATACAGTTTCTACGACAAACAGTGACTGAGAAAGAAACTAGATAAAGAGCAGGGTTAGCATAGGAAGGGAGAAGCCTAGAAGTGAAGAGAAGGTTCAGATGCTAGCAAGTGCCTGACCAGATCATAGAAACACCCCTCTACCCCAAATAAATGCAGAGATCTGAGATTATAGATGCGCTCTGGGCATTGGATATGAAGTTGGAATTCATCTCACAGACTTCAAAGACAAATATCTAGTACTAGTGTGTCCTGGGTCCTGGCAGGCTGGTGTATGGTGAACTATGACTGCAGGCTGAGACAAATTCTGCCTCTAGTCTAGATGGCAGGTGACAGCAGCAGATGTCTCCAGGTAAGAAAAATAGAATAACCATCAGGTTCCCAACCTACCGAATCCCGAGAAATAACAAATTATTATTTTTAAGACACTGTTTTATGCTATTTTTTGTCATTCAATTTATTGGTCTCCAGTTGTTGAAAATAGGAAATCTTAGCTCAAATACTACTCAGAATTAAATAAGTATGAAATATTAGACAAGATAATTAACCGCCTCAATTACCTAATGAAAATAAGAGTAATAATGCTTGTCTTCATACATATTAAATAAAATTATGTAATAGTACAATATACAAATGGATCAAATATTATCTTCTTTTAATATATATGTAAATGTCTTCAAAATATTAGTTTACCACCATAAATACCTATATGATCAAAGCTCTAAACTGATACTTATTATGATAAAATAAAACTGTAGTTTTCCCCCTATTTGAAAAGTAATATAAAATTTCCACTATACCCTATGTGTTGAGGAAAAAAAATATCAAATGTAATTTTATTCTAATAAACTGGCTATTTATTTGAATTGGGGGATAAATGAAATAACCTTAGAAGGTATTAATCTTTATTGCAAATGCACAAAGGAAAGTGTTAAACTATTGGTTAAATTTCTTCAAAACGGGTCACTACTTGGGAAAATAATTCAAATCATATATATTCTCTTAAAAATATTTTATTAATACCTCAGTTAAAAAATCATGTTTTGTTTGAACTCACATATTCATCTTTTTTTGCTGAGATGTCTTCCAAGTTAGCTTGAAGCCTTGTCATATATTCAGATCATACTAAGTGGTTGTCATCCTTGTCTGTATAGTAAAATCACCTGGGAAGCTTTAAAAATTACAGATGCCCGGATCTCACCCCTAGAGATGCTGAGTTAATTGAACTGGGTTGTTTCTAGTACACCAGGGTTTTTAGAGCTCTGAAGTGATGCCAAAGGACAGCCAAGAAAGAGAACTACTGGTCTAAATTATTATTTTGTGAAAATACTAGGCATATTCAAGATATTTAAAAGCTTAAAAATACTATATTTTATCACCATAATTTCCACATAGATGCATCAATATTTTAAAACAATTATCCAACAGCCTTTAAGTCTTTACGTTTTGCAGTGAGATAGATATATTTAACCTACCTTCTCTCTGATCAAAGAGTATAACTATCATTTAAAACAAAACAGTTGATAATATCCCTTTGCTCAACTCAAAATGTAATTTATGTTGTGCTTGTTTGCTCTTGACTAAAACGCAAATAACTAACCAAGTTGAAATTGTTATGACTATACTTATATGTGCATTAAAACCACTTCTTGTGGAATGTAGAATTCTATAGTGTTTGGTGAGGCATTTCCCAATGGGAGGCTATCCAGTAGTTCACCACTATTAGGTACTTCTGTTAAAGTAAGTGTAACATCCACTCATTAAGTAACGCTTCCTATGAATGAACTACAAGAGCACCCAAATTGGCGTTCTTCTAAGGTTTTGTTTTAATGATGGCAATTATCACTGGTGGTCATGTGACTGCTTCCTGGGAGCTAAAGTAAACATTCTTACTTTGAAGAACGTTAAGAGGGAGCATAATGATTCATATTAATGAAACAGCCTTATAATCTTGTCAGATGAACTGTAACACCTTGTGGGACTATTAGAAGCTGTGTTAACTTGGTTCTCTTCCGATTTACTTAATGAGTTTTAATTTATGTCATGCAAATTTCTCACACCGAGCTAGACTGAGGTCAACTCTGGATATTCTCTGATCCAAGATAAGCCTCATGAGAATCAGACCTCTAAAGCTGCTCTGTGGAATACTCCCTAGATTCTTATACACAGATACACACACGCACTCAAAAGCACACACACTGCAGAGAAAGAGAAGCAACTGTAGCAGGGAAAGAACAATAAAATAAAATAAAATAAAATAAAATAAAATAAAATAAAATAAAATAAAATAAAATAAAATAAAATAAAATGAAATGAAATGAAATGAAATGAAATGAAATGAAATGAAATGAAATGAAATAAAATATCCCACAAAACAAACCTCATTATAAACAATAAAATCAGACAAAAATAGAAAAATCCCATACAAAAAAAGGTTAACAAAGAATTATTCTTTATAAGACATAACTAAAAATAAACTCAGGCACGCATCCAAATGGTTGCTAAGGATAATGCTTCTCATCTCTTTTAACCAGAGTGGTTGGGACAGAAATGAGAAGGAGGAGAATTTCTTGCTAATAGTCAAACCTTTTCATGGGTTTTTGATTAAGGTCTGGGTGACAAGGTTGTGTTCCTCTAGGAGAGTTTGAAGATAGATTGTCATCTGCTTGGTCTGGTATGTTTTGATTTAATCTTTTAAAACATATCTTTCTTTCAAGGGTCAATGAAAAGCATTTTACATTTCTAGAAACAAACAAACGAGAAAACACAGACCAAATGAAACTGGATTTCATAGAACTTTACTCAATCAAATCAATTTCAAATATCAAAATTGTAACTACTGTTTATTATTTCTGTAACATTACTTGTTCATTCGACCAGTTGTAAAATGTGTTCTCAAAATTTTCAAGCAAGGTCATTTTTGGTAGTATTAATAAAAATGAATCTCCTTTCATAGATATAAGATATATTTATTAATATACTCAAAATATGTATTGAATGACTATTCTATTACAGGTACTTTAGTAAATTCTATGAAAACAATAATGAACAATACAGATGAATGTCCTCATGAATCTTGTAGTCTTCTGATCTCTGAGTAGATTTATTTTCCAAAATTTCTGAGGATTGAATTATTTTTAACTCCTGAAAAATTTCACACAATTAATATAACTAACAGCTATAGATACTACAACTTAAAATAAAAACTTTATCACATTTTGTTTAAATTCACAAATAAAATGGAATTACTAGTAAAATAAATTATAATATAATAATTACATTTTACCATTTACAACCGTAAGAGCTCATTCAAAAATAATGAGGATATGGTTCACTATTTATAATAAACTTAGTAAATTTAATATACTTCCCCATATACTATGCTACATATCATAACTGCCAAAAAATCAGGATTCAACACTGCCATTTTGAAGTTAAAATAATAAGTGTCAGTCTTCTGCTGTTAAATAAGTTGAAACTGAAGAAAATAAGATCATTACATAGTTATGCTAATTTTTTGATTTGCCTGCTTTTCCTTAGTTTAAAATATAATCTTAAGAACTAATCATGCTTATATTATTACTAGTGGCCTGGTGCATGAAATTTGTGCACGGGGCGGGTGTGTTTTTCAGCCTGGCCTGCACCCTCTCCAATCTGGGACCCCTCGAAGGATGTCCTACTGCCAGTTTACAGGGATCGGGCCTAAACTGGCAGTCAGACATCCCTCTCACAATCCGGGACTGCTAGCTCCAGCCGCTCACCTGCCTACCTGCCTGCCTGATTGCCCCTAACCACTCTTCTTGCCGGCCTGCTCGCCCCCAAATGCCCCCCCGCCAGCCTGATCAACCCCCAACCTCCCCCCTGCTGGCCTGCTCACTCTAAACTGCCCCCCCCCGCTGTCCTGATCACCTCCAACTGACCCCCACTGATGGCCTGCTCACACCCAACTGGCCCCCATGCTGGTCTGCTCACCCCCAATGGCCCCTGCCATCCCATCCTGGCCTAATAATCCCCCAGCAACCCAAGGTCCCAGCCCCTCCTTTTTTTATTTTTTATTTTTTTCAGCGCCTCCTTGAGTGGAGGGCAGGGCCAGCTGGAAGCAAGTATCTAGGATTTATTTATCTTCTATAATTGAAACTTTGTAGCCTTCAGCGGAGGCCAGGGCCAGCCAGGGTGGGCAGGAAGCTTGGCTTCCTCCATCACCGGGGCAACCCAAGCCTCCTGCTTGCTCCAGCTCCGTGGTTGTCTGCCATCTTTGCTGGGTTAATTTGCATACTGGCTCCTGATTGGCTGGTTGGTGTGGCTTGTGGGTGTAGTGGAGTGATGGTTAATTTGCATGTTTCTCTTTTATTAGTGTAGATGTGCCTACCACATAGCTTTATTATATTTTTGGTAGTTATTTTTTCTTCCCCTCTAAGTAATTATTAGAATTAAATGTAGATATTTGTTGGTGCCCCTGTTTTGTAGCATCAAACTGGAAGTGAGTGAGGAAACCCTATTGAGAGCATGGGCAAGGTACCTGTCTCCCACTGCAGGAGCACAGGTGTCAATTCTCAGTTCATATCTAAGTGGACTTAGCACAGTGGTCAGCAAACTCATTAGTCAACAGAGCGGCAAACCGCAGCTCGCGAGCCGCATGTGGCTTGCGAGCCTCAGTGTGCCGACCACTGACTTAGCATACTCCTTTCACACACTGTATCTGTCCATTCCTTCTACAACCATTTCATTCCCCACACTGGGGTAACATTCTTCTTCGGCTTTGCTGCTGTGACACTGACAGCTGCTTCTCACTCTCCTTTGCTTATGTCTCCTTATTCTATGGGCTCAAATCTCTCATGTGTCTCAGGACTCAGACTTCAAACATTTTCTCTGCTCTTTCTGCACTCACTTCCCAAGTTATCTCATGCTGCCCAATGCCTATAAATGTCACTGGAACTTTTGATGGCTCTGTTATAGTCACTTTATTCCCAGTTCTGCTTCAGTGTCTGGCACATCATAAGTCTTTATTAAATACTTATAGAGTGAAAGTATAGATGAATGAGACTGAAAATACTGGATACTTTTATTCAAGAAGCTGTTGAGACTGTTAGTGGCAGAGCCAGTGCCAGTCATTTGCCCTCTAATCTTGTCATGAGTGCACATTAGAAAGTCATTCTTTTCATTCCAAATTTATTTTTAAAATACATTCTTTTTCTCTTCAGTATGGCACTTGTCAAGTGATTGATGCCCTTAAGCCTGAATATCAGTCATGAAACATTCCATTTGTAGTCCATATAGCATTCGGAAGTATTAAATCTCTTTTTAATTTGGGAAAGGACTGAATGACTTGCAATGTCATTTGATATTTGGCAATTTTGAGTTTGTATGAAATGAAGTAAATAGACAAATAGGTGACAAACAATATAATATTCCTTGTATACATCTGTAAACACAAAGTAAAGCTTTAATCTTTATTTTAGGCTAAGACATAACTAGTATCAAGTTAGTAACTGACATAGAGTTGAGACACATATTAAAATCTCTCTAAGGCTCAATTTCCTCACTGACAAGACAGGGAGGAAAAAGCAATAGTAGCTTTCACAATGAGTTGTGATAATTAAATATACTGTTGCAAAATAGTATAGAATGATATCTGATATGTTAAAGCTCTTAAAATATATACCATTATCACTTTTTTATAACACCATCAGTTAATTCAAGTTGCCATTAAGTTAAAATAAATCTATCAAGTACATTTATGACATCAAAATACATTAATGCTGAAATATATCCAGACTTATAACTAAATCACAGAGTAGCTAGACCAGTTCTAAGGTATATGTTTCCTGATGCTGTTTCAGTTTTCATTCCTTTATTAGCAAGTATGTAGTTTTTATTTATTTTACTTTTTTTTCTTGAATCATAAAATCACTATTTGCCTTCAGAATACAGTGTTTCTGGATTGATTCCTATTTCATAGAACTGTCTGTGTAAGGAAAGAATAATAAGATACATTAAGTATAATTATTTCATCTTCTATCCAAATCGGTCAGATTTTAGACTGCCTCCTGTGGCTATTACTACAACATGTTCCTGCAAATGTCAAAATATACAGTTTCTTTATTCATAAATCCATTTTCAGTTTTAACACTAAAAATGTTTGTGTATATTCAGAAGAATATTTGTCTTTGACCTTCTATTCACTTCCCTGCCATTTTTCAAGTTTATCCTGATTGATCTAATTAATTCTCTGAACTTTTTTTTATGCCTGTAGCATTTTCTGTGTTTGTCATAACTGTTTTAAGTTAAATTAAAATGGAGGCTAAGTACATCAAATACCAAAAATCCTGAGACAATATAGGATGACCTTTAGAGAATTACTTGTGTTAGAAAATATACTTTGTGTGTTAATGCATATTTACTTAGAAAAGCTTTTGTTCATGCTCAAGAGTTACTTGAATAGAATTTATACAGTAACAAGTCACCTTCAAAAAAATATGCCAGATGGTGAAGGAACTGAGAGATAGGAGCACCAGTTAGGTTAATGAAAAATGCATTAATGATGCTAATACATTTGTCCAAATTCTTAGGGTAGGTAAGAAGAAAACTTAACATTGAAAGCGTATTTTTTCTTTAGTATCCACTGAGCCAAGTATTGTATCTCCTCCAATGTCAAGAAAGAAAGTAGACTAGTGTTTCTTATAAATGTAATTTCATAAATTCCATCTTAGATTGTAAACCATTTATTGTTTGCATTGAAAAATTATATATCATAAGACAAAATATATAAAGAGACAGAACTAGTGAACATAGCTATAAAGTAACCAGAGGCCCAGGCATGAATTTGTGCACGAGAGGAGTCCTGAGAGGGGCAGGGCCTGGATGCGACCAGCCTTCAGGGCGGGCGGTGGGGTGCCCTTGCCAGCCGGGGATCCAGATCCGTCCCACTGACATTTGTGCCAGTTGTCTGGAGCCACCTGGCAGCTGCTTTTATATTGTTTCTTCCTTGTGGTGCATCTAGGGAGGGGAAGCGGCTGCTGTGCCTGAGGCTGACTTCCAGGAGGCCAGCAGCGCTGTTGGGATTGTGCCGGCGGTGCTGGTCTGTCAGTGCCTGGCCTGTTCTCTGGAGATTGGATTTGCAGGCCTACTGAGGGAGTGCGTAGCTGCCAGCTGGCCAGCAGGCCAGCGGGCTGGTGAGCTTCCAGGATGGTCTCAGCTGAGCAGTGCTCCCGCTGTGGGAGTGCACTGACCACCAGGGGGCAGATCCTGCATTGAGCGTCTGCGTCCTGGTGGTCAGTGCACGTCATAGCAACCGGTCATTCTGGTCTTTCTGGTCATTCTGGTAGTGAGATTGCTTAGGCTTACAAATATAGATGTGTTTAGTTATTATCTATTTTTTAATATCAGGATTTTACTCTAGTTGCTGGAAATTTTACTTGGTCTGTACTACAGGAAACATAATAACTTGTTTAGTTAAAATATGTTTTCTATCTACTTAATTCAGTTGCTATGATACATCTCCACAAGTAAGGAGCCATATATTAGTAGACATTTTAATTAAAATGAGAGTGGAAATTAGAAACTTAGCAAAATTGCAAACAGCTTGCATCAACTACTCTTTTCAAAGCAAGAATAATTTAAAAATCTCTGAGATTTCTAAGGTATTGACCATAATGTTTGCAATGCCTACATTTTAATGAAATATTTTTCCCTTTCACCCAAGTGCTCCCAAAACAAACTTATCATATTTTAAGTCCAAAATACATCTTATTTTAATGACTGAAAATTCTTTTGACTTTTTAAAATATTTAGTCAATAACTCCAAGCACAATGACATATGCAAACACATTTATATATTCAAAGCTCTCAATAATTTTCCCACCTAATTTGTGTGAAAATTCAGTTTTGAATTTTTTTATATTAAAAATAGGTTTAATCCTACCTGGTTTGGCTCAGTGGAAAGGGCATTGGCCTTCAAGCTGAAGGGTCACTGGTTCAACTCTGGACAAAACCATGTACCTCAGCTGTAGGCTTGATCCCAGGTCCTGGTCCAGGAGCATGTGGTAGGCAACCAATTGATGTGCCTCTCTCACATTGATGTTTCTCTCTGTGTATCTCTGCCCCTCCCTTCCAGCCTCTCTAAAACTCAATGGGAAAATATACTTGGGTGAAGATTAACAAAAACAAAAAAATAGTTTTAGTGTGTTATGTCATGAAATTCATTTTCATGTCACCAATATATAACTAGAATTGAATGATTAAAGTAGTATTTCCTAGGCATTAAACAACTCTGTTATAACCTTCCTCACTAGTATTGATACATTCACTGAATCAAAGTATTCAATTTACTAACTTCCCATGCAGAGTGATAGTTCCAACTTCTAGAAACCAGTCTTCTACCAAATGGGGAAATTTAGCCAGCCTGCTAAAATAAGCAATTCCTATTATATCATAAGTATCAACAGGAAATAAAAATGACATGTCCTAACTCAAGATTTTTAATTTAATAAAAATCTGTTGAATTGGAGTAGCATGGGAGAGAGGGAGAAAGAGAGAATTAGAAAATTTAAGGAAAAACCTTGAAGAAGTGAAAAGCAGAACAGAGATGCCTCAAGGTAGGTTTATTTTTCTCTCTGTTTTCACTTATAAATTGTTAAGATCTCTAAGTTATGTAATTAATATATCCCTCTTTTTCTTACAAAGTGAAGAAGCATGATTTTATTTAATCATAATTAGTTTTAAGAAGAATTGCAAAATGAGCTTTTCTATATGAGACAATGTTATCTGGATAATTAAAGCTTGTATTATTAATTTTTAAATAAGCAAAGAAAGCAATGACATGAGCTATTGGGACCTATATTTTAATATAGGTGCTTTCACAGATAAAGTTTGTACTTCTACTTCTCAAATACCCAAGGAGGTGGAAATGTCATGTTTATATGGGAAATGGCAGACAATTACTTTAAGAAATTGACAAATATGATAAATGAAGAATTAGAGCATCTCATTTTCAAGCTCCTAATGTTTTCTGGAAGAGAGAAGCCTAAGGCAAAATGCAATGTTAGTTTTTCACCTCATTTCACTGATACAGTGGTAATTCACAAAATTGCTTCTATGAACTGTGAAAGCACAACCAGGTGTATGAATTGAGGGCATTCAAGCATTCAGATTTTGCTTCAAGCTGCATTTTTTTCTTCATGTCAGAAAACCTTTGAGACATAAGTGGTTAAATGAAGAATAATCAGAAGGAAGATAAGATTGAATAAGCATAATTGAAGTACAGAGTGATGCCTCAACACTTTCTGTTAATGAATATTTATATTCTTTACTGCTTGTGCAAACATATTTTTGTGTATATTTGGTTAGCTCTAGTACATCAAATAAATTTTAAAAGCTTTAGTACATCAAATAAATTATAAGAGATTTAATTTCAATACCTAACTTCCATTCTAAATATATCTTTGTTTAAATTATTTTTTAAATTTTACATATTATAACATTTTACTTTAGACTCAGACAGTTCTATAATGTTAGTTAAATTTTTTATTTCTCTATAATGTTGAGTAACTCATCAATTTAATGAGAAATATTAAATATTAATATATTGTTTTTCTAAAGTTACAAGTTTACAGTTATTTCTCAGATAGGCATGAAATATTAATTAATTTATTTTTAAAAGAAAGGAAAAAAGAAAACAAAAAAATTAAGACAGCATCATTTGAATTTAAATTCCATTTTGAGAGTATGAAGTGAAGTAATGGTTTTCATATTGTGTTAATGTATATAATAATCCTCAAAATTTCCTAAAAAAAAAAAAACCCACACATTTTCTACCTTCCTTCTCTGTTCTCTTTTTGCACTATTACTAATATTCTTACTTTATAATTTTTTATTCCTGCAAACTTAGTCATGCAAATATAATTATTTACAAATATATGTAACATTAACATACTTTGAATTTCATTGAATATTGAAAGCATTCTCTGTGTGTTTTAGTATACTTATTAGACATTTATTTTTAACTAGTGTCCTGGTACACAAAATTCGCGCACAATAAAGGGGAATTAATTAGAAGAAATATTTTAATATTGCTATTTCCCCTTTCTCTGTAATAGAAGTGTCAGAGATGAAAGAAAATTAGTAAAATGTATATAAAATCTCCCTCCTGTCAGAGTCTGGGGTGCGCTGCAGGACCTAGAGTCAAGTCCCAGGCCACCACCTGCATGCACTTTGAAAGCGCAGGAGACCCAGACCCAGCCGGCCCCACCCCTGTCAAGCCCCTCGGGACAGGGGGCGCAGCCTCAGGTCCTCTGGCCTGGAGGCGCTGGGGAGGGGGGTGCGGCCTGAGGTCCCCTGTCAAGCCCTGCTGGGCCGGGATGTGGCCTGAGGACCCCATCAAGCCCAGTGCCCTCCCCCACAGCGTCATGTCAGTGCTGAACGGGAACACACACAGACAGTGTCACATCCCTAGCCGGGGGTGCAGGCAGGCAGCTTCACCTCAGCGCTGGCGGGACACACGCAGGCAGCATGACGTTAGCGCTGGGGGCGGCAGTTCCTGTCCCCATCCCTGCCCACAGTCTGGTCATGACTGGGACACCGTAAGGGACAAATTAGCATATTACCTCTTTATATGTATAGACGTTTTATGATTAGATTTTCTAGATATTTACCTGTTTACTTTTTTTTCTTAAAGTTCTTGATTAATCTCTGTGGGTTACTTTTTCTAATTCATTTTGTGAGTTTTTAATTTTGTTCCTGCTATAATACAGTCATACCCCTTTCCCTAAGTAAATTTGAATGCTTATTTATTTTCTTTATAAATGAAATGATTCATTTTTATTTTTTAGGAAATAATTTTAATATTGACTCTATAAATGTGAACATATTTGTGCCCATTTTCTCATATTTCATATGCCACAGGAAAAAAATTAACTTGCCTGTTTGGTTGTATTTTAACTTTTTCTTGGAAATTTCAAGCAGATTCTAAGGAACTGGAACAGCCAAGTAAGTTTCTAAGAACAAAGTTTGAGATCATATTCTACTATATATTAAGACTTCCTATAAAGATGAAGTGTTTTTATACAAAGGACAAAACATATAACCAAAAAGTCAACATATAAAAACAAAACAAAATTTTAAAAATGATGAATAGTTTTAGAAGGCCCCAACATATATGATTAATTTTTATAGACCCCAACATATATGATTAATAAAATTCAAAGCAATACAAGATAAGCTTAAAATATAATAATCAGCCCTAGCTGGTTTGGCTCGGTGGATAGAGCATTGGCCTATGGACTGAAAGGTTCCCCTGTTCGATTCCAGTCAGGGGCACATCCCTGGGTTGCGGGCTCAATCCCCAGTATGGGGAGTGCAGGAGGCAGCCAATCAATGATTCTCTCTCATCACTGATCCTTCTATCTCTCTTTCCCTTTCCCTTTGTCTCTGAAAGCAATAAAAATATATCTAAAAAATAAATAATAATAAGCTAAATAAAAATATATAGTAAATGAAATAAAAGTAAGCAAGTGATATTCTAGAACTGAAAAATAAATTAGCACCATTTAAAAGTTAATGGATAGGTTTAATAGAAAATTAGACAGTTGATATAAATATTAGTAAGATGAATCAAAAGAAAATACTTATCAAGAACTTTATAGAGATAAAAGAAAGGACATATAATTGTTGCAGTGAAAAGTTCTAAAATAATGTCTCACCAGAGCCCTAGAATATAAGGTCCGATTGAATCAATAGCATTAACCTGAAAAATTATGACTGAGAATGTACCAAAATTGTTAAAAGACATAAATCTCATAATTAATATTCAACTATATATGAAAAACAAATTCAGCAATAAATTAGCAAATAGTGTAATATATCACAACCAATTTTGAGCATATGTTTATTGAATATCCTATATAATAAAGAGCTAATATGTTAATTAGACTGAACAGCAGAATGACCTTCCGGATGAACATCTGGATGACTTTCTGGATGAAGCCGGGGCTGCGAGGTCCGAGGCAGCCTGGGCTGCGAGAGCTGAGCTTCTTGCACGAATTTTGTGCATTGGGCCTCTAGTTCACAAATCCATATAATAACATCAATAAATAATATATTAAATTAAATTATCTTGATGCAGAAAATAGTGTGTAATTCAACATCTATTCATTGCAAAAAATATAATTAAAATCAGGGAATGGTGATTAAGTGTATCCAAAGCAAAACAAAACAAAATGCAACACTGTACAGCAAACAAACTAAATAGGAATATTTTCAAAACTTCCACCTGAAGATAGGGTAGAAGACAGGAAGTTAATCAACATTTTCTTCTGTTTTATCCTGGTGATTCTATCCAGTACAATAAAATAAGCAAAATGAATATATTTATTTCTCTATCTGCCTATCTATCAATATATAAACATTTTCTTCTATGTAATCATGGAGATACTATCTAGCTAATAAAATAAATCTAACAAGCAAATATATCTCTATCTATCTATTGATATATATATATATCTATATATATGTATATATATATATAGATATATATATATATATATATATATATCTACCTTATAAAGTTTTAATAAGTAGAAATAAAATCACTATTAATTGCAGGACACATAACTTAGACACATAAAAAAATCCAAAAGTATCTATCGATAAATGATTAAAAAAAACACAAGTGAAGCTAGCAAGGCAGTTGGATACAAAGTCAGTACATATAAATATACATATAAATGTATAAAAAGACAAAATGAAATTTAAACAAAATGTACAAAATTAAACGTATAAAAATTAAATCTGAGGTTTTAAAAATATATGCAGCATTACACACATAATTATTGAGCATAAATTAAGGAAGTTTCTTTAAACAAATGAATTTGCCATGTACACTGATTGGAGAAGTTTGCTTGTTAACTTCTCCCCAAGTTAACCTCATAGTTTATACAAATCACAAATGTAATTTTTTGATGGAAATTGATTTGGTAATTTAAAAAGCTATGTAGCCAGGCCAGTGTAGCTCAGTGGTTGAGCACTGACCCATGAACCAGGAGGTCAGGGCACATGCCCAGATTGTGGGCTCCATTCCAGGTCAGGGGCATGCAGGAGGCTGCCAACTGACACTTCTCTCTCATCATTAATATTTCTATCTCTCCCTCTCCCTTCCTCTCTGAAATCAATAAAACATAATAAATAAATAAACAAATACATAAGTAATAAATAAATAAATATCTAAAAATTCAAAGCACCAAGAATAGCTACTAGAATTTTGAAGAAAAGCAAGTTGAGAGAAAAATACCCAACCAGCTATCCTATATAATAAAAGTGTAATATGTAAATCGACTGAACAGAGGAATGACTGGTAGCTATGATGTGCACTGACCACCAGGGGGAAGACACTCGATGCAGGAGTGAGGGGTCCCAGATTGCAAGAGGGCTTAGGCCAGGCTGAGGGACCCCCACAAAGTTCACGAATCTCATGCACTGGGCCTCTAGTCTAGAATAATTAGGTATTATGACATACACAAAGGGTAGACAAACAGGCTGAGGAATACAAGCTGCCAAGGTCTATATAAACACTTTATTTGATAAAGTGGGCAATTTAGTGAGAAAGGAAAGACTTCCAAGCATATGGTACAGTGTCTATACTTTAAAAAAAATAAAAATGGAGAAGAAATATAAAATAAACAAATCCATCTCATACTGAACAAATAAACAAAAAACAAAACATCAATGCTAGGCAGATAGTAAAATAAAACATAAAAAGTAAAATAGTAAGGTTTTGAGAAAACAATAAGAAAATGTGTTTATGGTGTTAGGGTAGTAAAAGTTACTTTAACCTAAATAAATAAAAACTACTAAAAATTAATTAATTGGATTGCACTCAATGTAAGAATCTCTATTAATAAAAAGATCTCATTAGGAGAGTAAAAGGCAAAACATATTGAAGAAACTGTTTTCAATATTTAATTCTAACAAATTAACTCCTAAATATTGAAAATAAGAGACAACCCAATGGTAAAATATGCATGAATTAAAATTCATGTAGAAAATGTAAAAATTGTCAGCATTAAAAAAGACCTCATTAGATCTCAAGTAAATGCAAATTAAAACAGTGAGATACCAACTGTGGCTTCAGTGGTTCCACAGATGGATACTTATTTCATGAACTAATCAAGTCATATATATTAAATAGGTACACCCTTTTATATGTATATTAAACATTTTTTAAAATTCCCATGCTCCAAGGGAAGACATTGATATGGGAATTTTGGACTGGAAACTCACAGTGTTTCCCTGGGCAGGATAGTCTCCTGGGCTCTTCACCCGAAGAATGAAACCACGGACGAAAGGTGGTATAGCAAATGTGGAAATTTATTGAGAAACAAGCACAGACTCCCCCATGGGGAAGGGGAAAGAGTCCCAGTGAGCCTCTTTTCCCTGTAGTTTATAAAGGCTGCAGATCTTTGTGCCTTGATATCCCCTTTGATTGGTCACTATTCCCCTTTGATTTGGTCACTATAGCAACTTCTGAGCTCAAAGATAGAACCTCACAGGGGACACCTAGGCTCTCCTCCCTCATTGTTCTCTTATTCCCTCTGGGCTTTCTTCCTCCTTCCTTTTATTCTGTAAATGTTACCTTTTGCTACTCCAAGCTCCTTTGTCTTATAGAAATGTAGCATTTCGCAACTCTGTAGCCCTGTGTTTTTGCCATGGACCCCTTAATTTTTAAAATTTCCTAAACCTGCCTATTTCAACCCCTCAAATTCCTATTTTACCCAAAAACTCCTTTCAACATTATTTTGTAGTTATGATAACAAATAATCACCAGATTTTGATTTAGTTTTTTAATTGATTGGTGACTAGCCTCAGTTTGATCAATGGGTGCTTTAAACCAATACCATATCTAAAAGTCAACTTCTCAGTGATAGCTCCATACTTTTGAAAGTGAACCAATCAGTTAAAGCCTCACTACAGGAAATACACTGCGAACCAATTAAAAGTCTCATTTGAAAAACCACATCTCCACAACTGGCACTAACCAATACTCTCATCTGAAAGAACACCAATCCTGAAATTTCTTGCTTCTCTAAAGCCTATATTGTTTTAGGTTCCTGATTCGCACAGAGAGACAGTTGTCTGCAAACAAATATAACTCTTTCCTCTTTAAGTACTATGACATTCAGTCTTCCTTTCCTATAGTGCCCCATTCTCTTATACTTTTCCATGACACAATTGATAATTTATGAAGTATACTTTAGATTTCTGTACTTTTTGGTATGTATATTTTTATAAAAGTTTGTAAGACAAAGACTAGCCCCTTAAACTTCTGGGAACTTGCCAGGAATACTTGAAAAACTCACTGTAGGGAACACTTAGCTCAGTTCAAAAATACCAGAATCAGTTTCATTGAACTCCTAATTTGGGTGGCTGTACCTAACATCATATGTAGACATTGACTATCCTAAATAAATCCTTGAAGAATTATTTATTATTACTTTGTATTGGTATTCTATTTTTTATTATGTTGATATAAATTAAAAATACATAAAAATGGTTGGAAAATTCAAATTCTAGGCTTGCAAATACAAATTTCAGAAAGTATCTTCTTATATCAGGGTCACTCTCCAAGGCAGAGACTGTTTAGGCAGTGTTTACAACCCTAAAAAGAATTCCACTCAAATTCCATTTTGTTGCTTTGATTTAGCCCATAGACCTAAATGCCTTGGAAAGTCATGACAGATAGTGTATCACATTCTGAATACACTAGGTTCTAGTTACCTGAAGGACTTCTGGCAGAAATAGCACTAAGAATTTGGATACATCTCTTCTAATTTGGAAAAGATTTAACAGCTGAAAATAGGGATGTGAGGGTTTATTTATCAGCATTTAGATAATAGCTTAGTCCAGTGTGTTGGTTCGGAACTCCCAGAAGAGAATTTAAAAAAATAGGTTCAGAAAGAATAAAATCTATTGGAATACCTACATAAATAATGTAAATTAAATAAAATATTTTCTTAGTTTAAGAAATAAGATGCAATTCATAAGAAAGATGTGTAAATATGCTGTTGTTGAAATTTTACCTCATTCAGTAGGACTTTTCTAGTTAAACCCATAATATAAAGAATAACAGAAAAAAAATGCAATTCTACATAAACCAGGCTAACTTTATCTGGAAAAGCTAATGAACTGAATAATGGGGTTGAATGATCTCACCTGAATACAAACAAATGAAAACATAAAATAAATAATGTTAAATAATTCTAACTTGAATTTCAGTTCCACCACTTATTAATTGTGCATATATTAGTTAACAAGATTTATTTGTTTGTTTTACAAATTCTGACACTCTTCTTTTAACTGCAAAATGAGGTAGTAAGGTCTGCCTACCTTATATATTACTAGAGGCCCAATGCACAAAATTCGTGCAAGGGCCTTGGCCCCAGCCCCCACCCGCCGCTGCCACAGCCAGGGACCTCTGCTGCCTCTGCCACAGCCCTTGGCCACTGCAGCTTTGTTCAGAAGGAAGGACATCTGGTCTAATTAGCATATTACGCTTTTACTATTATAGATTCTCAAGACTAAATGAAATACTCAACAAATTTTAGTTCCATTTGCTTCAAACTTACTACAAGATAAATTTATTTATTTATCAATGAGAGAATACACACTTGAAAATAGATGGGCATTTATATTCTACCCCAATTCCTTCATATTGAGGTTGACAGACTGTTTCTGTATAAGGCCAGATAATATTTTTGGCCTTGTGTACCATATAAGAGAGTCACAAATAATTTCCGCCATGTTACACAATAGTAGTCATAGGAAATACATAAAAGATTATGTAAGACTGTGTTGCAATAAACCTTAAAAAAATAAAGGCTGAAAGCAATATTTAGTTCCTAATGATGGTGTGATTATCCTTAGTGCAGGCGATAATATTTAATACTAGAGGCCCGGTGCATGAAAATTCATGCACTGGAGGGGGGATCCCTCAGCCCGGCCTGCCCACTGTCACAGTCTGGGAGCCCTCAAGGGCGGGGGGTGACCTGGCGATCAGGGGAAGGCCATGCCCCCGTCACACCTCTGCTGCTGCCACTGCCGGCAGCGCAAGCCTCGGCCGGCCCTGGTTACCTGAGCCTCAGGCTGCCCTAGGAGGCTGGGGGGCTGAAGGGACTGGAGGACTCCTGAGACAGGCATGGGGAGCGGCCGGGCCCGCCTGGGGGTGGCCCCACCTTGCTGCATGGCTGCCACCCCAGCAGGGCTGAGGGGACTGGGTGCTGCCATCTTGTGGCTGTGGGTGCCACCATCTTTGAGGGCATGGCAATCAATTAGCATATTCCCTCCTTATTAGCTGTGGGCGCCACCATCTTTGCAATGGCGTGAGGGTCAATTAGCATATTTCCTCTTTATTAGATAGGATTAGACACAACCTACATGAACAATCAATATCACATGCACATCATTTAAAGAAATATTGAGCCCTGGCTGGTTTGGCTCAGTGGATAGAGCATCGGCCTTCGGACTCAAGGGCCCCAGGTTCGATTCTGGTCAAGGTAATGTACCTTGGTTGCGGGCACATCCCCAGTAGGGAGTGTGCAGGAGGCAGCTGATTGATGTTTCTCTCTCATCGATGTTTCTTACTCTCTCCCTCTGCCTTCCTCTCGGTAAAAAATCAATAAAAATATTAAAAAAAAGAAATATTGAAAGTTTAACAGTAAAAACTAATAAGGGAAAAATTACCCAATATTTTAATTGGCAAGGTAAGTGTGAATCAATATGTATATACATAGCCTTAATATTAATTTATTAGAAAAATGTGTGGATAGAAAAGCCTTCTCTATTTTCCTATTTCTTTTTTATATGTGACAATGAGTTCTTTATTTCTTATGAACACATGGATCCAAACCTATCTCCTGTCCCTTTAAATTTTTTATTTTATTTTTTATTACAGTTGGAAGGGTGAATAAAATTGTTTTTCTAATATCTTCCTCCACTTAATTATGATGCTTGTTACTGTGTCTGTACTTGTTGTGGTAATGGTTTTTTATTTGTGGTTGAACAATAATATTCAAAATTTATTTCGTAAATTGGAATCTTTGAATTTACCATGGTAGCTGCATAGTTTTGGAATTTTACTATACATTCTTATGTAATATCTTAAGAAAAGTTCAATCAAATTTGATAAATGAAGACTTATTGAATTATAAATTAAACCAAACAAAAATGTACTTTTGCAAGGTAAACATTTTTTGTTTGTCTAAAGCCCTTTGTGTAAAAATTTCCTAATAGAGACAATCTTTTCTCTCCTCTTTTCACAGTGTATTTTTTGTCTTCTGTGACATTTTTACCATGGCTTAATTCTTATGAGTCCCAACTTTGAAATTTAAGTTTAACATTCTCTCATAGCTGTCCAGTTACATATATTCAGCTTTCCATGGGTAATTTTATGTCTCTTCTTTATATCAAACTGATTGTATGAAATATTAAAAAATCCAAACTAAAAAATAAATTCTTGTCATTTTTTTTACAGCAAATAAAATTCCTTTTCCCTATTCCTACTCATTGCATTGCCACTCCAGAAGTTGTATTGACGTTAAACCATCACATCATTGTGGTATATACAGTATTGCTTGACTAATAGAACCCCAAGTTTTTGCAGGCATTTTCAATCAACTATAGCTGTGTAACAGAGATCTATTCATAAGGCATATACGTAGTGAGCATTTTCAAAAAGGGAATTCTATTTTGCTTTCTTCTTTCTTCCTGTAAGATAGATATGATAACTTGAGGGCAGAAAATATTCACTGACCATGAAGTAAAAGGCCATATGAATAGCAAAAACATCAGCTCTAACATAATTAAATCTCTAAAGACTAGGCCAATGCTGGCAGCCATCTATCTCCAGACTTAAGTGAAAAATTTAAAAAAAGAAAAAAATCCCATATCTCTTTAAGTCACTGTATGCAGGTTTTCCATTATGTACAGTGACAGTATTGTAACTGATTTAATCTTTGATTTTTCACGTCTTAAATTTGTGTCCCTGTTATATTGTTGGTTTCCAAATTCTGTTTATTCATTTCCCAGAAAAATTTGTCTATTACTACTCCCAAACACTGAACTTTGATTCACTTATTTAAATGAACCTTTAAATTATCCTGAGCAAATACATATAGAAGAAAAAACATTCCAAACTTCTATTATTAGAGTGACCATATGTCAGTTTACACCTGGTGTACTAGTGTAATTATTAATAGCACACCTTTTCAACAGTGTTCAGATTTAACAGTACATTATATGTTACCTTATTAATTGTCCATGTAAATCAGTTTAATTACTATTCTAAGTACCAGAATATGAAAAACCAGGCAAACTGTCATTTAGTGGGTTTGAAAGAACATAATGACATTGATTGTTCGTTTCTCTCAAAGTTAAGCTTTTAATCTCTAGACTGGATATTTCAGCATTCTGTGTTATGCATATTAAGCTCTATTTAAATAATTTGGATACTATTTATTGAAAATAAAAGAAAAAGAGAGAGAAATAACTCGTGGATATAGCCAACAGTGTTGGGGATTGCCTGGGGAAGGTGTGGTGGAGGGGGGCTTAGGAAGTTATAGGCATAAAATGGTGATGAAAAAAGACTTAACTTGTGGTGGTGAACACACAGTAGAGTGTACAGATGATTTGTTGTAGAATTATGCACCTGAAACATCTATAACTTTGTTAACCAGTATTACCCTTATACATTCAATAAAAAGGAAAAAAAATAAGATGTGAATAAATGCGGTAACATTCCATATTCTTAGTTGCCCAACCCACACCTTTGAATTAGCCAATAGAAATGCAAGGGAAAGTAAGCCGTGCCCTGCCCCCATGTACAACCTGACCCCGACCAATCAGCGGAGGCCACACTATCTCACCCCTCCTACCTCTCCCAGGCCCCCTATAAATCAGCGCGTTTGGGGTCTGGGGCTCTCTCTCTCCACCTCACCGCTGCGCCAGTGTGTGGGGGGGACTGGGCTCGAGCTAGCTCTTTGCTTTTGCATCGGACTCGGCTCCCTGGTGGTCTTTGGGGATCACGAAATCTGGGCATAACATTTGGGGGCTCGTCTGGGATCCCCAAGAACCTCAAGAGACCCCCGATCCGTAGAGTCAGACTGGCCACGGTAGGGGTCTGTCTGTTCCTTGTCTCTTTTGTGTGAGCTCATTTCTGGATCTCTGGCAGTGCCCGAAGCGGTCTAGGTGGACGCACCGGAGGACCAAGAGCGGGAGGAATCGGGAGACATCCCGATCCTCCTTCAGGAGGGACGTGTATTCCCCTCAAACCTCTGGGACGAGGTGGGTCACTCCCACCGATCGGCGTGAGGCCGTCGTCCACACTTTCGGTTTTGTCAGTTTTGTTCCAACGGACTCACGTTGGAAAGCTTGTCTCAAGGGCTCTTTGTTTGTCTGTGTCTGTGTTTTTCGGTTTTGTTTTGTGAACTCTGTTGACGGACATCATGGGACAGACTCAAACCACTCCTTTAAGCATTATGGTTGATCATTTCAAAGAGGTTAAGGGAAGAACTAGCAACCTCAGTGTAGAGGTCCGGAAGGGCCGGTGGTAAACTTTATGTTCTAGGGAGTGGCCGACTTTTAGTGGTGGCCGCCGGAGGGGATCTTCGACCTCCCCACCATCCACCGGGTGAGGGACATTGTCTCTCAGGCCAAGAAGAGACATCCTGATCAACTCCCTTACATTATTACTTGGCAGGACCTCGTGGAAGAGCCACCCTCCTAGCTTAAGCCCTTTCTGTCCCAGCGCCCCCCCGGAGCCGAAACCCATACTTGCTTTGCAGGAAACGGAGAAGGTGAAGAAGAAGAAGGCCCTCACCCCGCCATCAGCTCCCCTCTTCCCTGTCTTTCAGGGGGGAACTGAAGAGGAACTAATCTTTCCTCCCTCATATCAGCCCCCTAGGAGTCCACAGGGGGGCGATCCTCCCACGCGAGGGGAAGCGGACGCCACGGGGAGCAGAGTTCCGGGAGCTGCTGGGGGCGGAGTTCCGGGAGCAGCTACGGTTCCGGTGGGCTCCCAGATGCAGATGGCAATCAACCCCATCACTATTGGCCTTTTGCCACTAGTGACCTTTACAACTGGAAGGCTCAGAATCCTAAGTTCTCTGAGAAGCCAGCAGGGCTTATTGATCTATTAGATTCTGTCCTTTTCACCCACCAGCCCACATGGGACGACTGCCAACAGCTTTTACAGGTCCTGTTCACAACTGAGGAGAGGGAAAGAATCCTCAATGAGGCCCGGAAAGTGGTTCCAGGCGTGGACAGGAACCCAACCACCAACCCGGTCCAGATAGATGTCTCTTTTCCCTTAACTAGGCCTGAATGGGATTTCAACACAGCAGAAGGTAAGGAGAGGCTCCGGGTCTACCGCCAGACTCTAATGGGGGGTCTCCGAATGGCTGCTAGGAAACCAACTAATTTGGCCAAGGTAGGGAATGTTCAGCAGGAAAGGGATGAGTCTCCAGCTCTCTTTTTAGAACGGATCATGGAGGCATACCGCACCTACACCCCCATGAATCCAGAAGCTCCTGAAAACAAGGCAGCTGTGATAATAAGCTTTGTAAACCAATTGGCTGGGGATATTAAAAAGAAACTGCAAAAAGTAGATAGGCTGGGGGAGAAGAGTTTAAAGGACCTACTGGAGGTAGCCGAGAAGGTGTATAATAACAGGGAGCCCCCAGAAGAAAGGCAGGCTCACGCTGCGGCGGCTGCGAGCAGCAAACAAACCCGAGACCTAGCTAAGATCCTGCTCGCCACCACTGCGGACTCTTCCGACGACTCGCAGGCAACCTGGAGGACTGTAAGGGGACCGCCCGGGGCGGGAGGCGGAAGCTGCAGAAAGATCAGTGTGCTTACTGTAGGGAGATAGGACACTGGAAACAAAAGTGTCCGAAAAGGGCCAGCAAAAAGGGAGGCGAAGCGGATCGAGTGAAGGTCCTGGAGCTAGAAGAACTGAGTGATTAGGGGAGTTGGGGTTTGGACCCCCTCCCTGAGCCCAGGGTAACTCTTAGAGTGGAGGGGACCTCCATTGACTTCCTTGTCAACACCGGAGCGCAACACTCGGTCCTCTGTACACCTCAAGGAAAATTAACAAATAAGTCTTAGGTACAAGGAGCAACTGGTATGAGCCAGTATTCATGGACTACCCGAAGAACGGTGGATTTAGGAACGGGCCGGGTGTCCCACTCTTTTATGGTAATTCCGGAATGCCCCTACCCACTGTTAGGACGAGACTTGCTCACTAAGATCGGAGCTCAGATAACTTTCAGACAAGGGGGGGCCTCAGGTTACTGAAGGCAAGGGCCACCCCATTCAGGTCCTGACCATAAGGTTGGAGGATGAGTACCAGCTTCACCAAAAAGCCTCTCCAATAGAGGGCTACAGCGGACAACTGACGTGGACTCAGTTGCCTCGGGATCAAGAACTCGCCCACCATCTTCAACGAGGCCCTGTACGAGGACCTGGGAATCCTAGAGCAAGTGAATGGGCTCCGGAAGGACCTGACCGACCAGCCCCTTCCAGATGCAGACATCACCTGGTTCACGGATGGAAGCAGCTTCGTACGGGACGGGAGCAGGTATGCGGGTGCAGCTGTAGTCACTGAAACGGACACTGTATGGGCAGAGGCTCTGCCCTCCGGGACGTCAGCCCAGAGAGCAGAGCTTGTGGCCCTCACCAAGGCCCTGACACTGGGAGCTGGAAAGCGGCTCAACATCTACACAGACAGCCGGTATGCATTCGCCACCGCTCATGTTCATGGGGCAATCTACCAAGAGAGGGTTACTAACAGCAGAGGGGAGGACTATAAAGAATAAACAGGAGATACTCAACTTACTCTTAGCCTTATGGCTCCCTGCCAAATTGGCCATCATACACTGCCAAGGACACCAGAAGGCTGACGACCCAGTGGCAAGAGGAAACCGCAGGGCTGACCAGGCGGCCAAGGCAGTAGCCCTTTCTCCGATCCCCACCATGGCCTTACAGCTCCCAGACCCAGGAGACCCAGTTCAGCCAGGATATTCCCTGGAGGAGTTACAGCACATTAGGAAGCTTCCCCAAGCAAAGGAGGAGAAAGGGTGATGGTATATGCTGGAAGACATCTTGCTCAGGTACGGTTTTCCCGCTGCGATAGGGTCAGGCAATGGACCAGCTTTTGTCTCGCAGGTAACGCAGGCAGTGGCCAAGGCCATTGGGGCAAATTGGAAATTGCATTGCGCTTATAGGCCCCAAAGCTCAGGGCAAGTAGAGAGGATGAATAGAACTCTAAAAGAGACCCTTACCAAATTGACCATGGAGACTGGCGGGGACTGGGTGGCTCTCCTTCCATATGCCCTTTACCGGGTTAGGAACTCCTCCTACACCCTGGGTTTTACTCCTTATGAGATCATGTTTGGCCAGCCACCCCCTATTATCCCTAACCTTAAAGCTGAATTTCTTACAGAATTTGAAAGTCAAGAACTGTTTCTTTCCTTGAGAGGGCTCCAGAGGGCGCACGAGGACATTTGGCCGCACGAGGACATTTGGCAGCACCTCCGCGCTATCTACGAGACTGGCCCAGCCCCGACTCCTCATCAGCATAAGCCCGGGGACTGGGTCTACATCAAGAGACACCGCTGGGAGACCCTTCAGCCACGTTGGAAGGGTCCCTACATTGTGGTGCTGACGACCCCCACCGCTCTCAAGGTAGATGGCGTCGCGACCTGGGTCCATCACACTCACGACCGGTCAGCGGACCCATCTGTGATCCGGGAAGACTTTGTCACCAAATGGAACATTGATCGAGATCAATGCAACCCATTCAAGCTCAAGCTACGGCGTGCTCGACCTGCCTGATGCTGGAGGGGGAAGGAAGGCTACCGGATGGGACACCGGGAAGACTTGGGGACTCTGATTTTATCAGTGCAGGGAATTTGGGATGGTGTACCCTCGTGACCCAGGAATGTTGTTCAGTAGAAATACAAACCGACCCATGATTGGGCCTGTAAGTTTCAAGACAAGGGGGGAATGAAAGGGCGGGGAGACTCCATGTTCCTTTTGTTCCATGTCTTCCACCTCGTGGAGTCAGGTTCCCACCCTAGAACCTCTCCAAGAGCCCAACCCACACCTTTGAATTAGCCAATAGAAATGCAAGGGAAAGTAAGCCACGCCCTGCCCCCATGTGCAAACTGACCCCGACCAATCAGCAGAGGCCACACTACCTCACCCCTCCTACCTCTCCCAGGCCCCCTATAAATCAGCGCGTTTGGAGTCTGGGGCTCTCTCTCCACCTCACCGCTGCACCGGTGTGTGTGTGTGGGGGGGGAACTGGGCTTGAGCCAGCTCGATTAAAGGCTCTTTGCTTTTGCATCGGACTCGGCTCCCTGGTGGTCTTTGGGGATCATGAAATCTGGGCATAACACCAGCAGTCACCTCCATATACTGGTATTTGCTATCGTACAAATCATTGTATTGAATTTCTCTTCACATTTTGTTGCATGAACATTGCATTACATTTTTTACTTAATATCTATAAATATCAGATTACTTAAAATAGAATTAATTTACATTTTATGTTTCACTTCCAAAACCTTCATAATTCTCTGCAACAAGCTCAAACACCTCAACTGGATGTTTGTGGTCATACACAATAAATCACAGCTGTTGTACCCACTTTGTCTCTCCAAGTCCTAACACAAATCCTCCTTCAGGACAGGTCTCATAGTCCATTTTTATTTCTCATTATCGACCTTTACTCAGATGTTTTCCTCAACCATAATATTTTCCTCTCTCTTTTTATTTTTATTTTTTTGTTAATCCCCACCTGAGAATATTTTTCCATTGATATTTTAGAGGGAGTGGAAGGGAGGGAGAAAGACAGAAAGAGGAACATCGCTGTGAGAGAGACACAATGATTGGTTGCCTCCTGCACATACCCTGACCAGGGCCAGGGATGGAGCCGGCAACCAAGGTACATGCCCTTTACTGGAATTGAACCCAGGACCCTCCAGTCTATGGGCTCAATGATGCTCTATCCACTGAGCCAAGCTGGCTAGGGCTTCCTCTCTCTTTAAAAAAACAAATCTACATTTATTTATCTCATAATGGAAAAACTTCTTGTCCAAATATGATTATCTTGATTTTTATTCTTTATCTTGAAATAGTACTGATCATCCATGAAATATGTCTTGGCATGTCAGTATGTCCTACTTGAGTTAGTAAATATCTTTTTGACACTTCCTATATATTTTTTCCTAAATAGTTCCTGAAGACAAATCATGTATTTGCTTTTTATAGCATTTTTGCCAATTATCGCAGAACAATGCATATGTGTAAAATGTTAAATGAGTACTTTCTGTAAACATTTATGAACAGGTATACTTTTGGCCAAATTTAATATGTGGGCTTACGGTGACTATCTTACTCTGTGTGCTAGCTTATATTTAAATACCATTGAGGAAAAAAAAAGTTTTTTTATTCCCTCCCCCTCCACCCCCCAGTTTTTGTTTATCTCTTCCTTCAGATTATAAACCGTTTAAAATGGAGGACCCATGTTTTCTATTTGTATCACAGGCACTAGCAAACCAACATATAGACATGAATTCCTCATAAATATTTTATGATCTGTCTTTGATAACTTTCTTCCATATTATGTTCCCTGAGGAGTGAGAATCAGCTTCCTAATCCCACAGTTCCTACCTGAGAGAAAGGAGAGCTCATGCTGATTTTGATAACTGCCAGATCAAAAAGTTAATATGCCTTTCTCACTGCTGGAGACATTGTCTGTGACCAAAGGTGTCCCCATTTCCTATTGGTGTGCACACAGAATTCTCATTAAAACTGTGGAGGCTTTGCATGCACTTCAACAAAGATATACCCCTTTGTGAAGAAAGATGAACATTCCTAAAATAAACTCCTTTTACATCTAAATTGCAACTTGCAGGAGGTCTAACTCCTGAGCTGTGCACAAATAAAGACAAGGAAGACTGTCCTGTGGATAATGAGTATATGCAGAATTCTTTAGTGAAAAATCACCGACACTGGTTAGGCAAGATGCAGCTGTGCATGCATAATGATAGTCTCAAAGGCTGTGCTGTTTGGAGCATGGTTTTTTGCTGAGCATAAAAGAAATTAACGTAGAGATGAAAAGTTACTATGGCACTGGCTTAACAAACAATAAAATAAACTTAATGTAATTACACTGTGAATTCAACAATGCAGCATAGTCACTGGATTTGGGGAAAATGATTCTTAGAAGATATAAAATACTTTAGTGATAATTTAAGAACACCTCAGGAAATACCTTTTTAGAAATTTGATTATGCTTAAAAAGTGATGATACCAAATTTTTGGACTAGAACCCGGATTCTTTGTCCGCTGGAATCAAAGAATGAATTCACGGACCACGGACAGAAAGTGGTATAGCAAAGGTGGAGATTTATTGAAGACAAGTACAGACTCCCACATAGGGAGAGGGAAAGAGTCCCACAGATGGACTCCCACTTCGGGAGGGGGAAGAGTCCCTGAACGGACTCCCACGTGGGGAGGGGGGAAGAGTCCCTGAACTGACTCCCATGTAGGGAGGGGGAAGAGTCCCACAGAATGAACTTCCACATGAATTGGGGGAGAAGGGTCCCCTGGGCTCCTCTTCCCAATGGCTTATATAGGCTGCAGAACTTGGTGCCTTGATAGCCCCTCTGATTGGTCACTATTCCCTTAGACTGGTTACTATAGTAACTCCTGGGCTCAAAGGTCGAACCTCACATGGGACTTGTGAGGTTCCCCCCCCACCCCCACCTTCCTTCCTTCTGAATGAAGGGTTTCCTTCTCTTTATTTTGTAAATGTGACCTTTCTTGGCTACTTCCAGTTCCATTGTCTAATGTAAATGTACCTGTTGCTGCCTCCTTGTGTTATGGAAATGTAACTGCACCTGGGTTCCTTGTGTTAATGGAAATGTACCTTCTCTCAGTCTGTAGCCCCATACTTTTCCTGGACCCCAATTCTAAAAAAAATCCCTAAGCCTGCCTATGTCCCCCTAAAATTCCTGCTTCTGTGATATACAAACAATTAATCACATCTAAAATGAGAAGGATCTGAAAATCACCACTTTGCTCAGTAAGATCACACTCCAGTGTGGACTTGCCAAATTGGGGGACCAAAATCTGACTTGCATGAAAGAAGAGGAGAAGAGAAGTTGACTCCTTGCCTTGCATCCTGCTCTTACTCTCCTCCTTATTATCTTTTCCAACTTGTTCTCTCCTTTTTTTTCTCTACACTTGGCTTTCTACATTCTGATCTCCCTTTATATTTGATTTCCTCCATTCCCTCTCATCCTTTTTTCACACCAATAATAACTCCTCTTTTTCTACATCCTTACTTGTGATATTTCAAGATTTAACATTTTTACATATAGATAAAAATAATATAAAAGATGAATGCCAACTCCCTTGACCTCACCGCGCTATCTTTCACCATCTTCAAGGGTTATTGGTATTTAAACAAGAAATAGGTAAGTAAGCACCAGAATTTTGCATAATTGACCATTGTGTGTTATATAATCAAATGAGAAGGCTAAAAGGCTAATTCCAATGTAACCCTGATGTTTGTGGGGGAGGGGGCTAGCAATCTGAATTTGTGTCGGTAAACTAAAGGACATTCTTGATAACCTATAATGAAGTCACTGCCCCTTTCTTCACAATCTGGTCTTGCAAGACCTGTTACCTAAATGCTGACATTTTACAGAGGCCATAAACCATGAACAACACACAACCCCCAGAGGGGGTTATCAGCACTGGCACCAGGCCAGGCCCTTACATATGGTCTCAAGGTCTCCATCCCAACACATGGGGCTTTTTGCAAAGCCCACGAAAGGTCCAGAAGTCCTATCCATATTTGGGGGGAAAAGAAACCAAAGAGCATAAAAGAAGATCTTTCACCATGTTGGTTTGCTCAGACTTTGGAGGCAACTCCTCTGAGACCACCAGCGTAATAAAACTGTGTAACTCCATTTTTCTAAGCCTCACTTGGGTTTCTGTGGAGAGAAACTTGAAAAAACAACACAGTTAGGGCTGGGAGAGAAACTTGAAAAAACAACAACAACAACATCCTGATGTTAAACAGCAGGGACTCAAACAAGTCTGAGTTCAAACCTTAACTCTGAGATTTTCAGTACTAATTTATAATTTATATTATAAACTAGAGGCCTGGTGCACTAAATTTGTGCACGGGGGAGGGGGGTGTCCCTCAGCCCAGCCTGCACCCTCTCCAATCTGGGACCCCTCGAGGGATGTCTGACTGCCCGTTTAGGCCCACCGGGATCGGCCTAAACGGGCAGACGGACATCCCTCTCGCAATCCAGGACTGCTGGCTCCCAACTGCTCGCCTGCCTGCCTTCCTGATTACCCCTAACCGCTTCTGCCTGTCAGCCTGATCACCCCCTAACCACGCCCCTGCCAGCCTGATTCATGTCTAACTGCTCCCCTGCCAGCCTGATTGCCACTAACTGCCCTCCCCTGTAGGCCTGGTCACTCACAATTGCCCTCCCCTGCTGGCCATCTTGTGGTGGCCATCTTGTGTCCACATGGGGGCAGGATCTTTGACCACATGGGGGCAGCCATCTTGTGTGTTGGAGTGATGGTCAATCTGCATATTACTCTTTTATTAGATAGGATAGAGGCCTGGTGCACGGGTGGGGGCCAGCTGGTTTGCCCTGAAGGGTGTCCCGGATCAGGGTGGGGGTTCCCTTGGGGCATGGGGCAGCCTGGGTGAGGGGCCTGTGGTGGTTTGCAGGCTGGCCACGCCCCCTGGCGACCCAAGCAGAGGCCCTGGTATCTGGGGTTTATTTATCTTCTACAATTGAAACTTTGTAGCCTGGAGCGGAGCCAAGCCTTCTGCTTGCTCTGTGGCATCAGCCATTTTTTTGGGGGATTTATGTATCTTCTATAATTGAAACTTTGTAGCCTTAAGCGGAGGCCTGGGCTGGCCAGGGTGTGTGGAAAGCTTGGCTTCCTCCATTGCCGGGGGCAACCCTAGCCTCCTGCTCTTTCCAGCTCTGTGGCTGCCACCATTTCTGTTTGGATTTATGTATCTTCTATCATTGAAACTTTGTAGCCTTGAGTGGAGGCCTAGGCCGGCAAGGGCAGGCGGAAAGCTTGGCTTCCTCCATTGCCGGGGAAACCCAAGCCTCCCTCCTGCTCTCTGTGGCCGAAGCCATCTTGGTTGGGTTTATTTGCATATTCGCTCCTGATTGGTTGGTGGGCGTGGCTTGTGTGTGTAGCGGAGTGATGGTTAATTTGCATATTACTCTTTTATTAGATAGGATATCTGTTCAACTTAGACCTTAACACAGTCTGTGGTCTATTTCTTTCCTACTCTGGTATCCTTCATTAGTAATATGTTTTTTTTAAAAGTTTAGTTCTGTAAATAAAAACTATAATTATTTAAATAATAATTTTTAGGGGTGAAATACGCAGGTTTAGGGAATTTTTTAAATTAAGGGAGTCCATGGAAAAAACACAGGGCTACAGAGTTGCAAAAGGTTATATTTCCATAAGACAGGGAAGTTGGAAGAAGCAGTAGTTACATTTCCATAAGACAAGGGAATTGGGAGAGGCAGCAGTTACATTTCCATAAGGGGACTAGGATTAACAAAAGGTCTATATTTACAAAATAAAGAAGGAGAAAGAAAGTCCAGAGGGAATGGGAGGACAATGAAGAAGGAAGGCCTTACAGATCCCAAGTGAGCTTTGATCTTTGAACCCAGGATTGGCTATAGTAACCAAATCAGAAGGGGATAGTGACCAATCAGAGGGAATATCAAGGCACAAAAACTGCAGCCTTTATAAACCAAGGAAAAGGAACTTGGTGGGACTCTTTTCCCCACCCCACGTGGAAGTCTGTGTTGTGGGACCCTTTCTCCCTCCTCATGTGGGAGTCTGTGCTTGTTCTTCAATGATTTTCCACCTTTTCTGTACCATCTTCCTTCCGTAGTTTCATTCTTTGACTCCGACTGACAAAGAGCCTGGGGAAGCCATCCTGCCCCTGGGAACACCGCATGTTCCAGCCCCCAAATCCCGTATCACTATGAGCCATGGAATGTCTATAAGAAATAGTTTGCCCATGGACTATTGTAACTCTGAGAGTAGGTAATTCCAGTATGTAACATTATTCGATTAATTTGTGCCAAAAATTAAAATTCTATTATAGTTATTTGAGTACTTATGACTCATTACCATGAGCCAGGGAGGTTGATTTCAGGAGACTGGGGTGTCTTAATCTTGTCCATAGAACAGAGAAAGCTTCCAGAACTTTCTATGTTCTCAAACTGAGCTGCATATTTGAATCACTTGAAGAGCTTTTAAAAAATACATGTTTTGGCCCCACTTCAAAAATATAGAGGATAGGATTTTAAAAGCTTCCTACATAATTCTGAAAAACAAACAAACAAAAAACATCCTTTTAAATATATGAGCTATGATACAAACAATTAGGTTTAAATTATGGTTATAAGCTCCATAGTGGTCAGAGCCACACATCATCTTTCAATAAGCAGGCTGAGAGTCATAATCATTCAATTTCCAAATGAAAAACATTTGAACTCTAAATTGATATGAAATGTCAACTACAAAAGCAACATATTGTTAATCCCAGCCCCTATCACCATTATTTGAATATCAACAAATGTCCTCAGATTCCTCCCTGTAAGTTTTTAAGCCCATATAATGTAACAGCTTTATTGTGTGTGTGTGTGTGTGTGTGTGTAAGAAAGCTTCTCTCCACCACCACTTTAGATTTAATGATTCTATCTTCTGTCAGTCAATTATGTCTGTTGACAAGGCCCCTGCTGGTGGTGAATCATCATCCTTGCTACATGAAAAAGATGGGCATCAAGGAAAGTGAATTTTATAATAATGTTTTTGGTCTGTTCCCTCCAAGGTTATCAGCATTGCCTTCTGGAGCTGGTACATTTATCATTAATTACTAAACAAGAATGTTACCATTCCCACCACCTGCATGCTACCACCACTCAAAGGCATTATTAGTGCAATTGAATAAACAACTACTTTTTTCCTTAATTAAAAAAATTCAATTACAGTGTACATTCAGTATTATTTTGTATTAGTTTCAGGTACAGCATAGTAGTTAAATAATCATATACTTTGTAAAGTGTTTCCCTGAAATTTTCAGTACCCACCTGCCACCATACATAGTTATTACAATATTATTTACTATATTTCCTATGCTATACTTTACATACCTCTGACTTTTTGGTAACTATCAATCTGAACTTCAAAATCCCTTTACCTTTTCAACCTTGTTCCCAACCTCCTCCCCTCTGGCAACCATCAATCTGTTCTCTGCATCTATGAGTCTGTTTCTGTTTTTTGTTGTTGTTGTTGTTGTTGTTGTTGAATATTTGTTTATTGTTCTTTAGAGTCCACATATAAGTGAAGTCATATGCTATTTGACTTTCTCTGACTGACGTATTTCATTTAGCATAATACTCTTTAGGTATAGCCATGCTATCACAAATGATAAGATTTCACTATTTTTTATAGCCAAGTATTAATCCATTGTATATATGTACCACCATTTTTTTTTAATCTACTCCTCTATTCATGGACGCTTGAGTTGCTTCCATATCTTGGCTATTACAAATACTCCTGCAATAGATATAGGGGTGCATATATTCTTTCAAATAAGTGTTTTTGGTTTCTTCAGATATATACCCAAAAGTGTAATTGCTGGGTCATAAGGAAGTTCCATATTTTACTTTTTGAGGTAACTCCATGCTGTTTTTCATAGAGGTTGCACCAATCTGCATTCCCACCAACAGTGTACAAGTGTTCCCTTTTCTCCACATTTTTGCCAAGTCTTGTTGTTTGTTGATTTATTGGTGAGAGCCGTACTTAAAAGTATGAGGTGATATCTCATTGGGATTTTAATTTACATTTCTCTGATGATCAGTAACTTTGAGCATCTTATATATCTACTAGAGGCCTAGTGCATGAATTCGTGCATGGTGGGGGTGCAGGGTCAATTGGGCTGGGCCAGCCAGGGGGAGGGGCCACGGGCAGTTGGCCAACCGACCCTGCCTCCGATAGGGGTGAGGGGGCTGATCATGGCTGGGGACGGCCAGGGGGAGGGTCAGTGGCGATTGGCCTGCCGGCCTCGCCCCCTGGTTGAACTCCTGGTTGAGGGGACAATTTGCATATTATCCTTTTATTATATAGGATTGGGCATTTGTATGTCCTCTTTGGAGAAGTGTCTATTCAGGTCTTCTGCCCATTTTTTTTCCAATTGGATTGTTTGGTATTTTTTAGTGTTGAGTTATAATGAGTTCTTTTTTTTTTAAAATATATTTTATTGATTTTTTACAGAGAGGAATGGAGAGGGATAGAAAGCTAGAAACATCGATGAGAGAGAAACATCGATCAGCTGCCTCCTGCACACATCCTACTGGGGATGTGCCTGCAACCAAGGTACATGCCCTTGACCGGAATCAAACCCGGGACCCCTCAGTCCGCAGGCTGATGCTCTATCCACTGAGCCAAACCGGTTTCGGCTATAATGAGTTCTTTCAAATCTTAGATATTAACCATTCATTGGAAGTATCATTTGCAAATATCTTCTCCCATTCAGTAGGCTGTCTTTTTGTTTTGTTGATGGTTATCTTTGCTGTACAAAAACTTTCTAGTTTGATGTAGTCCCATTTGTTTATATTTTCTTTTGTTTTCTATGCCTGAGGAGATAAATCAGATAGAAAAATATTGCTAAAAGAAATGTCTGAGATTTTACTGCCTATATTTTCTTCTTGAGTTTTATATTTAAGTCTTTAATTAATTTTTGTTTATTTTTTGTATATGGTGTAAAAAGGTGGTCTAGTTTCATTATTTTGCATGTATTTGTCCAGTTTTACTAACACCATTTATTGAGTAGACTGACTTTACTCCACTGCATCTTCTTGCCTCCTTTGTCAAATATTAGTTTACCATATAGAGGTATGGACTTATTTTAGGGTTCTCTACTTTGTTTCATTGATCTTTAAGTCTTTACATCTGTTTTTATGCCAGTACTGCACTGTTTTCATTACTATGGCCTTGTAGTATAGTTTGACATCAAGTGGTGTGACTCTCCAACTTTGTTCTTCTTTCTCAAGATTGCTGCAGCTATCCAGGGTCTTTTTTTGTTCCATATAAAATTTTGTAATGTTTGTTAATAGATATGTAAAATATGCCATTGATATTTTGATAGGAATTTCATTGAATCTTTAGATTGCTTTAGTTAGTATGGACATTTTAATGATGCTAATTATTTTTATCCATAAACACAGTACTTTCTTTCATTTATTTGTATCTTCTTCAATTTTTTTATTCCATGTCTTGTAATTTTCTGAGTACAGGTCTTTTACCTCCTTGGTTAAATTTATTTCTAGGTGGTTTTTTTTAATGCAATTGTAAGTAGGATTTTTTTCCCCTTAGTTTTACTTTCTGATAGTGCATTATTGGTGTACAACAATGAAACCAATTTCTGAATATTCATTTGTATCCTGCTACTTTAATGAATTCATTTATCAGTTCTAATCAGCTGTCTCTTTCATAAGCTTTGCTTATGTGTTTCAATCACCACATACATATTTAATTAAACTTTAACAGGTGTCAGGTTCTTGACTAGATATTTTCCAGTAACTGTTTCTGTAGTTGATAGTATTCATAGTGCAGTTCCTGTCAACTGTTAATATAAAAAAAAAATAACATGACAACATCACTGCCCTTCCCTGTCTTCATTCCACCCAAAGGGAGAGAATTCCTTATTTCACTATTGTGACACATTCTATTATTTTGCTATAAAAGAGATACTGCCTTGTTTTTGGAATCTTCTCACAGCTTTTTGATTTGAAAATATTTTTGACTGTTCTTTTTAATAGTATACTTTACCTATACTCTAGGGAGTTTAAGGAGAGGAATGTGTGCTTGAGTGTGAAATGGGAACGGGAGTTTTATTTTGAGTGGCATTCACCATGCTCTGTTAAATAACTTTTTTTCTTAAGATGAAGACACTGCACATACAAAAAATTCCTCACCATCTCTTCCCCGTTATCAGCTACTCTTTTCCAGAAAATTCCTCACTCTCTCATGCAAACATACTCCTAGAGACCTTTTGTGGACAAAGGAGAATTATATATGGGATCATGATATCACACTTTATAATTTATATAATTTTCATTTGCAATTTATTATTCTGTGTATACTGTGTATAATTTAAAATTTTACTACTGTTTATTAGTTTCTAATTTTATAGATTTATTTTTAAATAAAACTATTAAAATTATTATATAGCACATTCCATATCACATATATCTTAGTAAATATGGATTCGTTTTTAGGGAATGGACCTTGATTTTTTTTTTTTTTTTTGTATAGAATATGTTTTGGTGTTTTGTTTTTTACTGATTTTAGAAAAAGAGGAAGGGAGAGGGAAAGAGAGATAAACATAAATGAGAGAGAAACATGATTGATCAGCTGCCTCCTGCATGCCCCCCACTAGGGATCAAGCCCATAACCTGTGCATATTCCCTGACTGGGAATATGCTTGGGGACCTCTTGGTGCAAGGATGATGCTCAACCAGCTAAGTCACACAGGTCAGTACTGGAGCTTGATTTTTTTACTGAAGTATATGCTGTTTGCAAATCCATTGCAGAAATTACTCAGAAAGTGCTCTTGTTTCTCGGTTTAGAAATGTAACAAATATGAATCTATAAAATAAACAAATTTTATCAGTACATTTTATTCACTACACTAGAATGGAAATTTGCAGTCTTTATATAGTCTATGTCAGTGTTATCAAACTTGGTGATACCCTATATATACAATCTCTACATTTCTACTATTAGGACCTATACAAACAGAAAACATTACAAAGAAAGTAAAGTGTTTTATTTTGAAATTCAATAAATACAATGTATGTACAGCAAATGGCAGTGGGAGATCACCGCCCTCTCCGTTGATATAGCCCTTTTCATTTTCTCCTGGGGTCCTGCTGATCATGGAATTGTATCAGATATTTTTAACAGCATGAAATAATCAACAAACCTGAACTAGAGAAATAACTAGATCAGTAGACAGTAAAATGTTCCGATGGATTAAAAAATCTGTTATGAAATTTAGGACTATAAAAGCCTCTCTTTTCTTATGGTACTATTAAAATATACATATTTATAAAAATTATGTTTTAAAAGTATAATGTGGGTACCACTCAAAAAAAAAATCTTACCCTGCACAAACTTTCCTTGATGTGATTTATGACATATAAGTTTCTTAAATTTAAAACTAAATAAAAATATATTTTTGGGAAGAGCATAGATTTATAGTAAGACTTTTATTTTCCCTTAGATTCAAGTATCTCAAAAATATGATTGATGAATAATACAAAATATAATAAACCATATACTTTCTTCAATTCACTTTGAATTTTCTTTCTTGAAAACACTTTGTTCTCATTCACATATCTCATATTATGTCTCAGCACTTGGTCATATAGGCAATTTCTAAGGGAATGTTCTTTGTGGTGATAAATAAAGACCTGTTTTACTTCCTGGGGGTCTACGGACTTATTCTTGTGAATTTTTGATGATAAATTTTTCAATGAGAAATTTTTTAATTTTATATTTTCATTATAATAATAGCATATTATTAAAGCTGTGAATAAACTAAATAGACAATTTTAAAACTATTACTTGATTTTAGTGATGGTTAATACCAAATGATGCTTTTCACCATTAAGAAGTAATAACAAGAAGTATCACTGCCCTGGAGTACATGTAAAAATGTACATGAATCAAATATTATCATTGATTAGGTGAGATTAAATAATATTCTTGGCAGGTAAAATAGACATTCATAACAATGGTTCTGAATGTAAATGAATCACTTCTTTCTGTGTCTACAATCTTTTTCAGGATGACTGAGCTGCTTACCCACTGCTAAAAACTGAACTGGCCTGTGGGTCACACAGATTAATAGAATGTGGCAAAAATGATATTGTGTGTGTTTGAAAACCTATGTGGATAGAAACTAAGACATCACAGGTGAAGACAGCACCAGTCATCCAAGTTGTAGATGAGGCTACATTGAACAATCCTACCTGATTGTACAGCTGATATACACAATTTTGAGGAAATGGTGATTCTACGTCACTGAGGTGGTTTGGTATAAAAGATAACTCATGTAGTAGAGTTCTATTTTAAATATTAATGTATTTCCCATATTACATGAAAATTCTATACATATTTTTTAGAATTCACTAATCCAACATTTCCTGAAAATGTCTACAAAGCAACCATAACAGAAAAATAGTTTTTTCTATGATAAAGAATAATAGATCTTTTAGTATCTCAATATGACTGGTCACCCACCAATATTTTACTCTCACATATTTCTTTGGAGCCAGGGGTTAAGAGAACACTTCAACCTTGAGCTCTGCATACTAAACTAATATTAGTTATTTCATGACTTAGGGAGGAAAACAAAATTTTCTATGGTTCTTTGCATTTCTAGAGATAGATATTTGAAGAGGTTTTTTTGTTCATCCTGAGAATGCTTTTTAGAAGTAAACATTCTTCTCCCACTTTTTTTTTTTAATTTCTTTAATGATTAAGGTATTACATATGTGTCCTTATTCCCCCATTACCCCCCAACTCCCATTCATGCCCCCACCCCCTGTTGTCTGTGTCCATTGATTAGGCTTATATGCATGCATATAAGTCCTTTGGTTGATCTCTCCCCCTTACCCTCACTGTCCCCTACCTTCCCTAGGTTTGTTGTTCTGATTGATGTTTCTCTTTCTCTGGATCTATTTTTGTTAATCAGTTTATGTTGTTCATTATTTCCACAAATGAGTGAGATCATGTGATATTTATCTTCTTCTGCCTGGCTTATTTCACTTAGCATAATGCTCTCCATCTCCATCCATGTTGTTGCAAATGGTAAGAACTCCTTTTTTTACCACAGCGTAGTATTCCATTGTGTAGATGTAACACAGTTTTTTAATCCACTCATCCGCTGATGGGCACTTAGACTGTTTCCAAATCTTAGCTATGGTGAATTGTGCTGCTATGAACATAGGGGTGCATATATCCTTTCTGATTGGTGTTTCTAGTTTCTTGGGATATAGTCCTAGAAGTGGAATCACTTGGTCAAATGGGAGTTCCATTTTTAGTTTTATGAGGAAACTCCATACTGTTCTCCACAGTGGCTACACCAGTCTGCATTCCCACCAGCAGTGCACAGGGTTCCTTTTTCTCTGCATCCTTGCCAGCACTTGTCAATTGTTGATTTGTTGATAATAGCCATTCTGACAGGTGTGAGATGGTACCGCATTGTTGTTTAGATTTGCATCTCTCTGATGATTAGTGACTTTGAGCAGGTTTTCATATGTCTCTTGGCCTTCCTTCTGTCTTCTTTCGAAAAGTGTCTATTTAGATCAGTTGCCCATTTTTTGATTGGGTTGTTTATCTTCTTTTTGTTAAGCTGCATGAGTTCCCTGTAAATGTTGGAGATTAAATCCTTATTGTTGATATCATTGGCAAATATGTTCTCCCATGCAGTGGGCTTTCTTGTTGTTTTATTGATGGTTTCCTTTGCTGTGCAAAAGCTTTTTATTTTGATGTAGTCCCATTTTTTTTATTTTCTCTTTGGCTTCCATTGCCCTAGGGGCAGTATCAGTGAAGAAATTGCTTCGGCATATGTCTGAGATTTTTCTGCCAATGGATTCCTCTAGTATTTTTATGGTTTCCCATCATATGTTTAAGTCCTTGATCCATGTTGAGTTTATTTTTGTGTATGGTGTAGGGTGGTGGTCTGGTTTCATTTTTTTTTTGCATGTATCTGTCCAATTTTCCCAACACCATTTATTGAAGAGACTGTCTTGACTCCATTGTATGTTCATGCCTCCTTTGTCAAATATCAATTGTGCATAGTGGTTTGGGTCGATATCTGGATTCTCTATTCTATTCCATTGATCTATATGTCTGTTCTTGTGCCAGTACCAGGCAGTTTTGAGAACTGACTTTGTAATACAGCTTGATATCTGGTATTGAGATCCCACCTACTTTGTTCTTCTTTCTCAGGATTGCTGTAGCTATTCGGGGTCTTTTTTTATTCCAGATGAATTTTTGGAAAGTTTGTTCTAGGTCTGTGAAATATGCCATTGGTATTTTAATGGGAAGTGCATCGAATTTATAGATTGCTTTGGGTAGTATGGACATTTTGATGATGTTGATTCTACCAATCCATGAACATGGTATGTTCTTCCATCTGTTCATGTCTTCCTCTATCTTTTTTTTCAGTGTCTTGTAGTTTTCTGTGTATAGGTCTTTTAGCTCCTTAGTTAAGTTTATTCCTAGGTATCTAATTTTTTTTGGTGTGATGGTAAATGGAATTGCTTTTTTAGTCTCTCTTTCTGTAAGTTCATTATTGGTGTATAGAAATTCCATAGATTTCTTGGCAATAATTTTGTATCCTGCTACATTGCTGAATTCATTTATTAAGTCTAATAATTTTTTTTAAATATATTTTATTGATTTTTTACAGAGAGGAAGGGAGAGGGATAGAGAGCTAGAAACATCGATGAGAGAGAAACATCGATCAGCTGCCTCCTGCACACCTCCCAATGGGGATGTGCCCGCAACCAAGGTACATGCCCTTGACCGGAATCAAACCCAGGACTCCTCAGTTCGCAAGCCGACGCTCTATCCACTGAGACAAACCGGTTTCGGCAAGTCTAATAATTTTTTGATGGAGTCTTTAGAGTTTTCTATGTACAGTATCATGTTATCTGAAAATAAGGACAGTTTTACTTCTTCTTTTCTAATTTGGATGCCTTTTATTTCTTCTTCTTGTCTGATTGCAATGGCTAGTACTTTCAGCACTATGTTAAGCAGGAGTGGTGAGAGTGGGCATCCCTGTCTTGTTCCTGTTCTTAGGGGAAATGGTTTTAGTTCTTGCCCATTGAGTATGATGTTGGCTGTGGGTTTGTCATATGTGGCTTTTATTATGTTGAGGTATGATCCTTCTATTCCCACCTTGCTGAGAGTTTTTATCAAGAAAGGGTGTTGGATTTTGTCAAATGTTTTTTTCAGCATCAATTGATATGACTATGTAATTTTTATCTCTCAATTTGTTTATGTGATGTATCACATTTATTGATTTGTGAATATTGCACCATCCTTGCATCCCCGGGATAAATCCTACTTGGTCATGGTGTATGATTTTTCTGATATACTGCTGGATCCAGTTTGCTAGAATTTTGTTGAGGATTTTGGCATCTATGTTCATGAGGGATATTGGTTTGTAATTCTCCTTCATTGTGTTATCTTTATCTGGTTTTGATATTAGGGTGTTACTGGCTTCATAGAAGGAGCTTGGAAGTGTTCCTTCCTCTTGAATTTTCTGGAATATTCTGAGGAGGATAGGTTTTAGTTTTTCCTTGAATGTTTGGTAAAACTTTTCTGTGAAGCCATCTGGCCCCGGGCTTTTGTTAGATGGAAGCATTTTGATGACTGCTTCAATTTCTTCCATAGTTATCAGACTATTGAGATTTTTAGTATCTTCCTGAGTAAGTTTTGGAAGGTTTTATTTTTCTAGGAATGTGTCCATTTCTTCCAGGTTGTCTAGTTTGTTAGAATAGAGTTGTTCATAGTATTTTTTAATAATCTTTGTATTTCTGTGTGGTCTGTTGTTATTTCTCCTCTTTCATTTCTGATTTTGTTTATTTGGGTTCTCTCTCTTTGCTTCTTGGTGAGCCTGGCTAGAGGTTCATCAATCTTGTTTATCCTTTCAAAGAACCAGCTCTTGGTTTCATTGATCTTTTGTATTGTGTTTTTTGGTCTCTGTGTCATTCATTTCTGCCCTGATCTTTATTATTTCCTTCCTTCTGCTCACTGTGGGCTTTTCTTGTTGCTCTCTTTCTAATTCTTTGAGTTGTTGAGTTAGATCATTTATTAGCATTTTTTCTTGTTTTTTGAGATAGGCCTGTAGAGCTATAAACTTCCCTCTCAGGACTGCTTTCATTGTGTCCCATAGTATTTGCATTGTTGTGTTTTTATTGTCATTAGTCTCCAGGATGTTTTTAATTTCTTCTTTGATCTCATTGATAACCCAATCATTGTTTAATAGCATGCTATTCAGCTTCCAAGTGTTTGAATTTTTTGGAATGTTTTTATTATAGTTTATTTCTAATATTATGCCATTGTGGTCTGAGAAAATGCTTGATATGATTTCAATCTTTTTGAATTTGGGGAGACTTTCTTTGTGACCCTGTATGTGGTCTATTTTTGAAAATGTCTCATGTGCACTTGAGAAGAATGTATATTCCGTTGCTTTGGGTTGAAATGCTCTGAAGATGTCAATTAGGTCCATCTGATCTAGTGAGTCATTTAGAATTGCTGTTTCTTTGCTGATTTTTTGTCTAGAGGATTTATCCAGTGATGTCAGTGGTGTATTAAAGTCCCCTATTATGATTGTATTGTTGTCAATCTCTCCCTTGATATCTTAAAGGAATTTTTTTTATGTATTTGGGTTCTCCAGCATTGGGTGCATATTCTTCTCCCACTTTTATATTGGCTTTTCACTGTATAGAGCTTCTTGCTTATCTATACTAATAATAGAGGAATATGCAAATTGTCTGGGACTCCGTCACAGTAATGACTGAACAGCAGGCTGCATGGGGCAACAAGGTCGGGAGAGGGGTTAGTAAGGGACAACCAAATGATTGAACAAGCAGGCTGCGTGGGGTGACCAGGCAGGCCGGGGGGTTAGTGAACGACGACCAAATAACTGAACAGCAGGCTGCATGGGGTGACCAAGCCAGCAGGAGTGTTAGTGAGGGACAACCACAGGACTGAGCAGCAGGCTGCATGGGGCAACCAGGCTGGCAGGGGGTTGAGACAGGTATGACCAAACTACTGAACAAGCAGTTTGCATGGGGTGACCAGGCCAGCAAGGGGGTTAGTGAGGGACGACCAAATGACTGAACAGCAGGCTGCGTTGGGTGACCAGGCCGGCAGTGGGGGCAGTGAGTGTCAAGCCAGCCAGCAATGGGGCAGTTGGGGGAGACTAGTCAAGCGGGGGGGGGGCAGTTAGGGGTGACCAGGCTAACAGAAGGGGGCAGTGAGGGTGACCAGGACAGCAGGGGGGGGGCAGTTAGGGACAATCAGGCCAGCAGACAGAGGCGGTTAGGGGTGATTAGGCTGGCAACGGGGAAAGTTAGGGGCAACCAGGCAGGCAGACAGGTGAGCAGTTAGGAGCCAGTGGTCCCAGACTGTGAGAGGGCCACAACCAGGGTCCACCAGGGGAGGCGTGCGCAGGCCTGTGATGCTGCCCAGCCCGGAGGCTGCCAGGTCGGGGGGTGCAAGCAGGCATGCCGCACCTGGGAATGGCCCCTGGCAGAAGTCGACACCAGCGAAGGCACGAGCAGGCATGCCGCACCACCTGGCCCAGAGACTGTCTGGCCTGGAAGTGGCCCCTGGCTGAAGTGGCCACTGGTGGAGGCCCGCCGCACTGGAGACGTTGGTTAAATTCAATAGTTAAAATCACTATGCTCTGTGAGAGCTGACATCCTCAGGAACCTCAATCATACAAATTAATAGGAAACAATTGCATAATGCTTTGACCTAATTGTACACACTATAGTATCATTTAAAAATTATTCCTCATCTTTCAAGTAAATTCAGCAGCTGACTGAGGAGAGCCGCACTGAGAAGCACATGGCCCCGGTTCTGCTATCTTGAGTTTGTGGTTTCCAAGGAAACAGCCAGAAGGGATGATAAACTCTCTGCAACTGACTCACCTGATGCCTATCTAAGTGGCGGCAAGCGGTGGCTTGGTTTAAATCGAGCCTTTCTGGCAGCGAATGACCCCAAACCTCCCTGGATTAGGCAGGTTGCTGTGGAGTGCAATCTCCACGCAATACAACTGGGGTCCCAGTTTTGTCCCTGACTATCTCATGTGTGTTAGTTTGGGGCAGTAGGGAAGGAAGGGAAAAGGCATCATATGGGGAAGCTCTGGTGAGCAAGCAGAAGGAAACCATGTCTGGCAGACACTCCCGCTTTAACATGTAAGAAGAATCAAATAAACCAATAAAAACACCCCTCCCCCGCCCCAGAAAGATCTGGGACTGAGGGGCGTCCTGTCCCGCCCAGGCATTGAGTACCTGCTTCCCACCCCCTTCATCCAAATGGACAGGTTAGGGGGTTAAGGGGAGGAGGAGGAGCCTCACAGGAAGGGGACCCTGGAACGGCACCCCTGCTCTCCCTCCAGACCTGACCTCTTGGAGCACAGGGCCTGACTCCGCCCCCAGCAGAATGCATATCCCAGACCCTCGGGTACTTCCAGGCACTGGGCATTCCTGCGTCTCCCCTGCTTCCCAGCCACTGACCCTCAATGTCTCCTACCACAGAGAACTCTGTCCTCCCCAACTTTTGTTCTTTATAGCCTCAATGTATGGTGGGCGTAGTTGCTTCTCCAGGGATTTTATTTGATAAGAACCCAGTGAAGTCACTTAACAACTGAGCTGCTCAGACTTCATCAGGGACAATGAATGACACACTTTACTTGGTTTTGATAGCAAAGCAATCTTATTCTTTTATTTTTTAAAATAGATTTTTATTGATTTCAGAGAGGAAGGGAGAGGGAGAGAGATAGAAACATCAATGATGAGAGAGAATCATTGATCTGCTGCCTCCTGCAAGCGCCCTACTGTGAATCGAGCCCACAACCCAGGCATGTGTCCTTGACCAGAATCAAACCTGGGACCCTTCAGTCCTCAGGCTGAAGCTCTAGCCACTGAGCCAAACCAGCTAGTGCAAGCAACCCTATTCTTAAAGACTTGATTTTTTAAAAATAAATCTTTATTCAGATTATTACAATTGTTTCTCCTTTTTCCCCCCATAGCTCCCCTCCACCCGGTTCCCACCCCACCTTCTGCCCTTACCTCCCCGTCACTGTCCTCATGCATAGGTGTATGATTTTTGTCCAGTCTCTTCCTGAACACCCCCATATCCCTTTCCCCCTGAGAATTATCAGTCCACTCCCTTTCTATGCCCCTGATTCTATTATATTCACCAGATTATTCTGTTCCTCAGGTTTTTAATTCACTTGATTTTTAGGTTCACTTGTTGATAGATATGTATTTGTTGTTCATATTTTTTCTTTACTTTTTTCATCTTCCTCTTCTTTAAGAATACCTTTCAGCATTTCATATAATACTGGTTTGGTGGTGATGAACTCCTTTAGCTTTTTCTTATCTGTGAAGCTCTTTATCTGCCCTTCAATTCTGAATGATAGCTTTGCTGGGTAGAGTAATCTTGGTTGTAGGTTCTTGCTATTCATCACTTTGAAAATTTCTTGCCACTCCCATCTGGCCTGAATAGTTTCTGTTGAGAAATCAGCTGACAATCGTATGGGTGCTCCCTTGTAGGTAATTAACTGTTTCTCTCTTGCTGCTTTTAAGATTCTCTCTTTGTCTTTTGCTCTTGGCATTTTAATTATGATGTGTCTTGGTGTGGTCCTCTTTGGATTCCTTTTGTTTGGGGTTCTGTGCACTTGTAAGTCTATTTCTTTCACCAGGTGGGGGAAGTTTTCAGTCATTATTTCTTCCAATAGGTTTTCAGTATCTTGCTCTCTCTCTTCTTCTGGCACCCCCATAATTCTGATGATGGTACGCTTGAAGTTGTCTCAGAGTCTTCTTACACTATCTCCAACTTTTTGGATTTTTTTTTCTCTTTGCTTTTTCGGTTGAGTGTTTTTTCCTTCTTTGTATTTCAATTCTTTGACTTGATTCTTGTGTTCCTCTAGTCTGTTGTTGGGTCTCTGTATAATATTTTTTATTTCAGTCAGTGTATGTTTAATTTCTAGTTGGTCCTTTTTCATATCTTCGAGGGTCTCGTTATATTTATCGGCCTTTTCTAGGATGTTCTTGAAAAGCCTTATAACAGTGGTTTTGAATTCTATATCCAGTCGTTTGTTTTCCTCCATTTCTTTTGTTTGTGATCTGTTTCTTTGACGCCGCATTTTCACTGCTTCCCTGAGTTGGTAGGGTAGATTTGTGTGCTAGTTTTCCAATATGGCCCAGTGGGTCAGCCTCCCCAGTTAACCTGAGGTGGACACTCTTGGTGCACCCCTTTGTGGACTGTGTGTACAGCCTTGTTGTAGTTAAGTCTTGATTGTTGTTGGTATCACTGGGAGGAATTGAGCTCCAGGCCAGTTGGCTGTAGGGATCAGCTGTGTCTACCTGGGAGAAGTCTGGTGCTGGAGACAGCCTTATAGGATTAGACTTGCCAAATTGCAATAGCCTCTGTGCTCAGCTTGGATGGGTTAGAGTCTCAGGGCAGAGCAGACAGTCTTGGCTTACAGTCAGCCTTGCCCTTGAGCGTGCACCTCCAGACCTCTGCCTTCTCCAGCTCTCGAGTCTCTGCCCCAGAGTCCAGATTCCCCCCACAAGAGCGTGGGTCCCCAGGGGCTCGCCTGGAACTGGGGTTCAGTGCAGTCAGAACTGGGGCTCAGTGCAGTCAGGAGCTTCTGACTCCCTTCCACTAGGGAAAGCCTGTGGCAACCACTGCAGCCTTTGTGCGTACTGGCACGCTCCTCCAGACTTCTTCCTTCTCCAGTTCCCGAGTCTCCGCCCGAGAGTCCAGACTCCCCTCGTAAGAGCGTGGGTCCCCAGGGGCTCACCTGGAACTGGGGTTCAGTGCAGTGAGAACTGGGGTTCAGTGCAGTCGGGGGCTTCCTTCCCCCTCCTGCCAGAGAAAGTCAGCCAGGCTCCCAGCCGCCCTTCCTCTCTGTGTGCACAAAGACCCTTTGCTGTACCTCCAATTCTCTGCGAGCCCCTCTCTTTCCTTCTAGTTGTAGAATTTCCACTCAGCTAGCTCTCCCGTGGTTCTGGACAGTGTCCGTTCTGTCCCTTAGTTGTAGCTTTGAAATTGTTGTGCGAGGCAGCAGTTTAGGTGCTTCCCTATGCCGCCATCTTGGTTTCTCAAGACTTGATTTTTGTCATAAACAAGTGGATTGGAATCATATCAAACCAATATACATTTTTTAATGAAATGTCTCCTCATTTCTACTAATGCAATTTTACCTCAAAGCTTATGTTGTATAATCTATACTAATAAAAGGGTAATATGCTAATTAGACCAGACATCCATCTGGATGTCCTTCCACACAAAGCCGCAGTGGCGGGGGCCGAGGTAACGGTGGTTAGGGGTGACCAGGCTGGCAGGAGAGGGCAGTTAGGGACAATCAGGCCGGCAGGCAGGTAAGCAGTTAGAAGCCAGCAGTGCCAGATTGCGAGAGGGATGTCTGACTGCCGGTTTAGGTCTGATCCCACTAGCAGTCAAACATCCCCTGAGGGGTCCTGGATTGGAGAGGGTGCAGGCCGGGCTGAGGGACCCCCCCTCCCTGCCTGGCCCATGCATGAATTTCATGTACTGGGCCTCTAGTTTATTTATAACTACCTTAAAAAATGCCATCTTTTTGACTTATCTTTTTAATGTAACGTACTGTCATTGGACAATAGAATTGACTATCGCTTTCCTGAATTTCCAAGGTACATAAATGTTGAAATTATTATCTTACCCAGAAACCTTTATTCTTCTTTAGGTCAATGATAAAGGCAAAATAAAGCCAAAGCTTCAAAAACTTTAATAGTTAACCATTTATAAGAAATGGCACTTTTTAAATTAGTAAGACACCAAAAAATGTGAGTGTAAGAAATGTCAGAATGAAATATAGCAAAGGCAACTTCATACTGAGAATCTTTATCAGAGTGCATAAGTCTTTTCACATGTCGCCCTTATCCTGGTGTGAGGATCATAGGGGAAATAATTGCTAAAGGGTGCATCCAGCTGAGTTTCTATTTTATCTTTATATTTATAAAAAAGAAGATAAAGGGCAGTACTCAATCTCACAAGATCAGAGTTAAGGTTACAGTTGTATGCTAGATTTGTACTCTGGTAACACAGGTTGCATTTCCTAAAGAACTAATGAAATGTGAAGATGAACACCTTAAACCTTCTCTAATCAAAAATTATTTCCAACAGAATATGAAGGCATCACAATGAATTAATCATTTACATTTTTCTCTTCTGATTTACTTTCAAGTTATTAGAATATAAATGTTTAGCAAATGGAAAAAAATAAGGAAATATTTCAATGCAATAGAAAATAAAAATTAATGTAATTAAAACATAATTGAATAAGAAAAGCAGAGACACAGGTTTTGCAAACACCTTTAGTAGAGTCATTGGATTCACTGGATTCAGTAACAATATCACAAGCGTCCACTCAGAAAACTTTAGGTGGTTGACAGAATCTGTCTTTTTTTTTTTTTAAATAGGTAATGCTGAGCCAAGATGATAGCATAGGTAAACACAATACAGGTGGTACAGTCACATCAAAATTATAACTGAAACACAGAACAACCATCATTCAGAACCACCTGATATCTGCCTGAATAGAGGTTCTACAACTAGAGAAGTAAAGAAGAAAGCACATTGAGACTTGTAGGAGGGGAAGAGGCCATGAAAAAGGCTGGTCCTATGCCCAAGTATGCTCTGCTTTTAATTGGGAGGGATAGCTTGGCTGAGGAGGCTTCATTTGAAAAACAAGGGATCCCTGCCACACACTAGGCCCCCAGCCCAGAATTCCAGTACTGGGAAGAGAACTCCCCATAACTTTGGGCTATGAAAACCAGTGGGGATTCTGGCTGAGTGACACAGAGGCTGCTGGTTTCCCAGGCAGTTCTTCTTAAAGGGCCTGGGCACAGACTTACTCAGACTCACTCACTCTGAACATCAGAACTGAGGCAGCAGCTTGAAAGGAACTAGGGTCATCCAGGGAGGAACTAAATTATCTGGCATCAGGACAAGAACTCTGGGGCAGCTTTCTCCCAGACAAAAATTCTGGGACCTCCCCCTCACAGAGCTGACTGGCAGGCACCATATGTGAGCCTCCATCAACACGGCCCACACTGTTTGCCTGGCCCTGGTGATTGCTTGAGATCTCACCCTTTTCAATTTTCAACCCCAACCAAGCTGTTTGCAGCTGTTTTTACATATGAATGGCCTATCCCAGCTCATGTTTTAGACTTTCCTAAAATCTCTCAAACAAGCAGCAGGTGGACTCAGTGTGCCCCACACCTCTCATTAAGTGGCCCCAGGCCTGGCATTAGGAGCAGCTTGCCAAGGTTCACAGTTTGGCCTCTCCTGGGCAGCTCTAAGGTTAACACAAGTAGTAGCCATCTGTAGATCTCTCTACAGCTTATGCCAGGTGACACTAGACAGGGTACCCAATGGATAGCTGAAGATCACACCAGATTACAACTATACCACATTCATGAGGGACATACTCAAGGGGCGGACTCGGTAAGTACCAAAGCCCCACGGGAGTACATCCTGCTACATAGGAGTGTCTCTTGTACAGCAGCTCTTCCACTATACTTGCAGCTGGTCCTAACAGCCCATTGGCCTGGGGGTCAATTCCTCCATTATGCCAACAGCAATCAAGTCTCAACTACAACAAGAGAGTGAACACAGCCCACATCAAGTTCCCAGCTCAGGTGACTGGGGAGTCTGAGTCACTGGGCCCTACAGGACACCTACTACACAAGGCCATTCTACCAATTCCAGGAGACATAGTAGCTCTACCTAACACTTAGAAACAAACACAAGGAAGCAGCCAAAATGCGGAGACAAATAAACATGTCACAAATGAAAGAACATTAGAAATCTCTAGAAAAATAACTCGATGAAATGGAAACAAACAAACTACTAGATACAGAGTTCAAAACAATGGTTATAAGGATGTTCAAGGAACTTAATGAGAGCTTCAGAAAACTTAGTGAGGATCTCAAGAAACTTAGTGAGAATTTTAAAGAAATTAATGAGAACATCAAAGACATGAAAAAGAAGTTAAGCATATACTAATTGAAATGAAGAATAATATACAGGGATTCAACAGTAGAGTAGAGTGTGCCAAGAATCAAATCAGTGATTTGTAATATGAGGAAGCAAAAAACACCCAAGCAGAAGAGCAAAAAGAAAATAGAATCCAAAAATATTAAGATAGTATAAGAAGCCTCTGGAACAACTTCATCCATACCAACATTCACATCATGGGGGTGCTGGAAGGAGAAGAGAGGAAGCAAGAAATTGAAAACCTATTTGAAGAAATAATGAAATAAACTTCCCCTACCTGGTGAAAGAAATAGACATACAAATGCAGGAAGCACAGAGAGTCCCAAACAAGAGGAGCTCAAAGAGGATCACACCAAAATAAATCATAATAAAAATGACAAAGGTTAAAGACAAAGATAGACTCTTAAAAGCAGCACGAGGAAAACAGTTAGCTACCTACAAGGGAGTGCCCATGCAACTGTCAGCTGATTTCTCAACAGAAACTATGCAGGCCAGAAATATTCAAAGTGATGAATAGCAAGAACCTACAACCAAGAATACTCTACCCATCAAAGCTATCATTTAGAATTAAAGGCCAGATAAAGAGCTTTAAAGACCAGAAAAACTAAAGGAGTTCATCACCACCAAACCAGTATTATATATATGAAATGCTGAAGGGTATTCTTTAAGAAGAGGAAGAAGAAGAAAATGGTAAAGATAAAAAATATGAACAACAAAGTGACAACAAATACATATCAATCAACAAGTGAATCTAAAAATCAAATGAATAAAAAATTTGTTGAACAGAATAAACTGGTGAATGAAATAGAATCAGGGGCATGGAAATGGAACAGACTGAGGATTCTCAGAGGGAACGGTGTGTGGGGAGTGTGGGAAGAAATTAGACAAAGAATTATATGCATGTATGTATTGCCTAGGACACAGACAATAGAGTGGCGAGGGCCTGGGGTGGGGTGGGGTGGGTTGGGAACTGGGTCGAGGGGAGCTATGGGGGATGGAGAATAAGGACATCTGTAATAATCTCAACAGTAAAGATTGAATAAATAAATTAATTAATAAATGGATTAATTAATTAAAAAACAGACAAAATAGCCAACCACTTCCCCCACAAAAAAAGTGGCAAACAATATTTTGCTAGGCAACTCAGAAACAATGGGACAGAGAGAATTCTAGTGAACAGATTTTTGCATGGATCTTTCCTGTCTGTCATTCATATGTATTAGCTAAAATGAATGTGCAAGAGTGATTTTGCTAGCATTCCCTTGCTAAAGCAGGTTGTTTTTTTTTTTTTTTTATCTAAATCTATTTAAGAAGAAAAGAGGAAAGAAAAAAATAACAGAAAAGAAAAAAAAAATTTCTGAGTTTGTGGAGCTTTAATTATTTTCAGCTCAAAATAATTTGGAAGCCAGGATGGCACTTCCCAGGGAGACTGGCTCCCAAACCCCACAACTCCAAATACACTTGAGCACATATACCAGCCATCATTGATGGTCTCCTGCATAGAAAAAAATAAGAAAATGCATTTTTATACTTATGTATATACTTACTTCTAGGTTGCTCTAGTATGGCGATGTTATAAGGTAGCTAAATATTACTATGTTAATGTGCATACCTTCCATATTTTTGACTAAAAGATGATATTCTATATTATCTAAGATTTGTCAAAAACAAGGAGTATGGTAGTGGTTATTTTGATAATGATTATTCATTATAAATAACTAGTAGCCCTGAGCACGAATCCCTGTGCCAGTAGCTCTCCAGTAGCTCTCTGCCGCTGCCCTGCCCTCCTTTGGTTCCCCCCCTTCTCCCCCTCTCATAGCTTGATGCCCTGCCCCCTCCTGTAGCTCTCCTCCACCCGCTTGTAGCTTGCTGCCCCACCTTCTTGCTGCTCTGTGATCCAATCATATGCAGTCAGTCGTTATGCTTCATGGCATAACAACCACTTGCATATTATATCTTTATTATATAGGATTATTAATGATTATATTATGTGGAGAGAGGTCCATGTCTCTATCTGTTGCTAGTGGGAATAGGCTTCTTGTGATAACCCAAGAAAAGGAATTTTCTGAGACTTACATGGGAGGATGCAATATTATAGAAAGCTTTATTTCTGTGGAATGAAACCCCTGAGTTTCCAAGATTAATTTTTCTCAGTCCCACCAAGGAAGAAGTCTCATTTTGCCTTTAGGAGAGCTACAATGAGAGCCAGTGTCCAGCATTTCCATTCTATATCTGCACACCCCACTTGAGCATCAGGCAGCTTAGCTTGTGTTCTCAGCTGCAGTCCATTAGTCCACTGCATGTGGGGTCTGCATGGCTGGGTCACAGAGGTGAATGCAGGAAAACAGGTACAGGAGAGCCCCGTGAGCCAAGAGCCAAGAGAGCAACAAGAGCTACAAAAGAGAGGGTTCCTTTGTTTAGGGGAGTATATATTTCAAATTTTCACAGGTTTGCAGTGGCCACATCCATTCTGAACAATGATCTGTGTTCCCAGGTAGGACTGATAGGCATCTGCCCTAGTCACACCATCTTCACTGTACTGTGCCTGTCTCCCTTTTGTTAGACCCCTTCCCCCAGTGAGCTGCAGGTGACTGCCTGGTGGTTCCCTGAGGAATGAAAAGTTTCAATTTCCTGGTGATGATCCCCAAATGAGATGCGTATAATATTTGGCCTTCCCTTTGCCTCCTTTCCTATTATTACTAATTAGCTAATTACAATGGCATCAATTATTCAGCATTACAATACAGATCAATATTTTAAATTTCATATGCATTTTTATGCAATATTATAATACAATTTGGATAATATTACTTTTGAAAAAATGGAGTTTATACTACCCCACTGTGTTAAAATATAAATATACTTCATTTAAGATGCAATGATTTGAAAGTGTTACACAAACAGATTTTCATGTGACTTTCCAAAGTTAGCAGTTAATTACTATGGTGAGCTGTGATTTACATAGATATAAATTCAATATATTATTTATATAAACTGATTGATATCTATAAATTTTCTATAATCTGTCACTAATTTTTTCTTTAGGATAAGTAATATCAATAAAAGAATGTCCAGCCTATGGAAAAATTTCATAAGAGTTTATTTAAGGCAAAATTTTGAGGACAAGCCCAGAAGCAAAATTTCAACAGATTAAGAAAATACTCTGGAGAACAACAGTTTTACAATTCCTTTTATACATTTAGAATCAAAGGAGAAAATGTAAGGAAGGTACATAAAATCTATTGGTGATAGATTGAAGAGTAGAAGAAAGCAAAGTGGGAAAATCTCTAGGACTGGATAAACAGCAAAATGGAGAAACAAATACTTATGTAACATTGGTGGGTACAGGGTAGTTAATAATGAACATTTATAGCACATAGAGATGGCATTTGGACAACAAATTAACAATGAGAAATTCTGTGCTCTGGTGCTTGCAATTGTGCCTTCAATGTGTTATAGACAGACAGACATGAGCAGAGCAAGGACAATGGGTCAGGTACAGAAACTCACCATTGCAAAAAGCCCCAGATGCCTACGAAGGGGCAAAACTGGGAAAATAAGAACCTTGCCCCCAGGGTAACCTTTCCTCCCTTAGCATATCACTAGTCATGCAGATTAGAACCCCTGACCTTTTCCTTTCTAAAGATAAAATCTAGGCCTCAATTGTATTTCAGCTCCAGGCCCAGAAAAGCAGCAAAACTAAACAAGTGATGTTTTGGCTGCCTCAAGACCACCTGCATTGACTAATGGCTCCCTGCTCTGGTACTGACCAATCAGTGGAGACCATGACCTAGAAAGGGGACATCTAGAAAACATGAATATTCTATTGAGACCCTCCCCTGATATCTTCCTTGAGATTTCTACGTGCAAGAGAGAGAGAAATACTCTCAGATGAAGGACTCAGTGTGGGGTCTCCCCTGCGGCAGCACACCTACACCATTCCCTTCCCCCTTCTTTCCTCTAAGGGACCCATGAGACTTGCAACGAGGGGAGCAATGGGTAGCAGCAACTCGTCCCAGGCTAATCCCCAGAACCTGTCTCCAAGGCCCCCTTTTCTCTGATTCTCAGTGAGCCAAAGCCGCCCAGCCTAGATTCTCCTGTTACTTCTATGTCCTTCCTTGTTTCACTGTCCTAAGCATATTTTTGCTGAAGCCAATAAATTCTTACTTACTTTGCTGCACTTTGTCTCTTGATTGAAATCTTTCCTTCATGAAGTTAAGAACTGAGGTCTTGTCATCTCACTGGTAACAAAGGGGTCTAGAAAAGAAAATTACTCTGGCATTTTGTTCCTGGAAGAAAGAAATCTTCCACAGAGTTGTAAGAAAAGCATTTTTATGACCTACATAGGAGGGTGTGGGTAATTGTGGCAAGGTTTATTGGAGCTACAACAAAGGACTGTCCCCATGTCTCATCCATGAACAGGTGGCTCAGTTCTATACTGCTGTGGAAGGAGTTCAGTCTCTGCCATTGCAAGCCTAGACCTGTGTCTGTGAGGCCTAGGAGGGCCAGGACCTGGAGATAGAGAACTTCTCTGTGTCTCATTTCCACTTCTGCATGTCCACCATCAAGGATGTGCTTAGGCCATGTCTGGCATTGCACTTGGGCTTGTATGGCTGCCAGGTCCGTACAGCCACTAAGGAGAAAGAGATCATGAACTAAATAAACCCAGGCCTTTGTTAAGCTTTGATTGTATTATTTCAAGATTGGAAAAGAGCAAGCTTTCTTTCAAACTGACCAATCTCTTTCCCAGCTCTTCTTGGGCTTGAGCTGAGTCATGTGCATCATCTTGGCTTCTACTACACATGAAGCCAAGGGTAATTTACTCAGCAGAGTAATTTCCCTTTATTTCTCCCTCCCCCATCCCCATCTCCTCTTCCAATCTGGGGGAACAGGCTGGATGTACCCTGGGGAGATTGGAAAGCCAGTTCTGTTTGCCTGTGGGAGAATGGAGGGCTATTAATCCCTTTGGGGGTGAAACAGGAATTTTGGGGGTGAAATAGGATAGGTTTAGAAATTTTAGAAATTAAAGGGACCATGGAGGAAGCACATGGCTGCAAAGCAGCAGAGGGCATATTTCCATAGAATGGGGGAGCTGGAAAGCTGCAACAGGTAGGTACATTTCCATAGAATGAGGGAGTTGGGAACAGCAAAAGGTCTATATTTACAAATAAAGAGAAGGAAGCCTTCATCCAGAAGAAGAAGAAAGCCCAAAGGGAATAGAAAAAAAATAAGGAAGGAGGCGGGGAGAACCTCACGTCTCATGTGAGGTTCAACCTTTGAGCCAAGGAGTTACTATAGTGACCACTCCAAGGGAATAGTGACCAATCATAGGGGATATCAAGGCACCAGGATCTGCAGCCTTTATAAGCCATAGGGAAAAAGAACTCAGTGGGACCTTTTCCCCCTCCCTACTTGGGAGTCCATCTGTGGGACTCTTTTCCTCTCCCCACGTGGGAGTCTGTACTTGTTCTTCAATAAATCTCCACCTTTGCTATACCACCTTCTGTCTGTGGATTCATTCTTCGATTCCGGTGGACAAAGTATCTGGGTTCCAGTCCAAAAATTTCATATCAGTGGAACCATAAGGCTATCTATCCCCTGGAGTACCTGGAATCTATAGCTTCCTAGTTAATCTGGCTTAATTAGGTTTCTGGCTCCATTTGCTCCATTTCACTAATATCTAATTAGCTGCCTACCTAACAATTTGAAAAGTATGTTATACTAGATGCATAAGAAAATTGACAGGGATCACTCAAGGTAAAGTTTGACCTTTGTTAAGAAAGCTATAGACCTAGGACATGATTATCTTCCATGAATAGGCAGTTGGGAATTTATGATCTGACTATAGTTGTGCTTACTTTTGGTCACTGACTTGTCAGTCCTACCATGTTCCCACCCTGAGCTTATCAAGTTATTACATAGCCCCCTTTTCATTCACAATAATCTAAATTGTACTTAAGTTTTATTGAGAAACAGAATTTATAGCAGTATATGAACACATCAATGACTGCAATATTCAAAGGGAATCTTTGTAGAGTATTAATTGCCAACTGTTTTAATTGGTGCAGCATAAAATCTTGACTAAGTTAGAGAACATGACACTATGATTATTTAGTATTGATGTCATTCATCAATAATGAATTCTGAGAAATTTTATGTTTTAGGAGACAGGCTTAGAACAGCAGAGACTTTAGAAAAAAAGGGTTACAGAGAACCGGAATAAATCAAGCAATGCTCGGAGAGTTTGGAGTCACACTTTATTCACTGGTGGGCTTAGAGAAAATGAATTCAAATTCTAAGCAAGGCTACAAGCAGAACTTCCCCTTTTATTAAAGAGCCATCCCTCTGTGCACTTAATGGTTATCTTGCTGCTGGCCTTGAAAACAACACAGTTCTATCCAATTAAAAAATGCACCTGGCATAGCATTGAAATTATGGGCATATCTAATCTCTGGCCTACAAGGACAGACAGCTAAGTTTATTTTCCTCATTATTCAAGCAGGCTAAAGCAGACTAGAAAGCAAAGTTATTTTTTTTAGAATAAGAGTCCGTCTAAAAAAACAGCGGAGAATTCCAAACAGTAGTTTTACAAAATAGGGGTTAACCTTCCCAAAAGGAGACAAAACATTTCTCATCTGAGCTGAACCGTTGGCCAGGTCTGAAATCGGACTAATGACCTAACCCCATGGTCAACAAACTGTGGCCCGCGAGCCACATGCGGCTCTTTGGCCCCTTGAGTGTGGCTCTTCCACAAAATACCATGGCCTGGGTGAGTCTATTTTGAAAAAGTGGTGTTAGAAGAAGTTTAAGTTTAAAAAATTTGGCTATCAAAAGAAATTTCAATCATTGTACTGTTGATATTTGGCTCTGTTGACTAATGAGTTTGCTGATCACTGACCTAACTTCATTAAAGCTTAGTTTTTTATTTATAAAATAGGGACCAATGACATTTTATCTATCACTGTTAAGGAACATTTAGCACATTGATTCTTATATAGAATATGCTAAATAGCAAATCAAATAATAATTTACCTATTTTCTTTTTTATTTCTTTATAAGAAAGTGGCCTTAAGTTTCTTTTGCAATTCCAATGTAAGGTATAAATTAGTCAAGCATAAACATATTTTAAGTGTACTGGTATAGTATTACATTTGTGAAGTTGGTTATAACAGAGCAGAGCTTTAAGTCAGTGTAGAGCAGCCGTGGGCAAACTACAGCCCACGGGCCGGATCCAGCCCGTTCAGCTGTTGTATCCGGCCCTCGGAGCCGAAAGAGTGGAGGGTTCTCTTGCTCTCCCCTCCGCTCCTTCACCAGCAGCAGTGTTAACATGGCAACGTCGGGAAACACGGCCGCAGCTCCTTCTTCTGAGTGGGCGGATTTATATCCGCCCATTCAGTAGAAGGAACAACCTCTCAATCTTCCAGAGGCTCCTTGTAATGCCCGCGGACGTGTCTCCCGACATCACCCTGGGAATGCGTAGACACGTTATCCTGGTGATGTAGGGAGACACGCCCCTGGAGAGCACAGTATCAGAGCCTTTCTGAGGTAAGATTAAGAGCTCTACTCAAACACAATTTTTTCCTGTTCCCACATTCTGTACATCACAATGACTTGTTAATAAAACAACAAAGACTTTCAGCTTTTAGGGCTTGTATCCACTCCAGTTTTTTTTCCCACTGCGGACGCGCGCAGCAGGGAAAAAGACACACAGAGGACATGTCACACTAGCCATGCTGTGGCTGCATTTTTTTGCTGATACAGATGCGGTATCAGTAATGCTACCATGGCCACTAACCGCATGTGTTAGCAGCAAAACAAATGCATTTTGGGCTGCGTTTGCTTCTCCCCCTTGCGCCTGTAAAAATGCGTGCTACAGGGCATTTGTGTTAACATGCACCACTGCACATTAGCATCAACGCTGGTGTTAAAATGTTTGAAATGAATAAAACTATTGAAATAAAAAAAAAAAGACCGTACCCTTTTATGTAATGATGTTTACTTTGAATTTATATTAGTTCACACAAACACTCATCCATGCTTTTGTTCCGGCCCTCCGGTCCAGTTTAAGAACCCATTGTGGCCCTCGAGTCAAAAAGTTTGCCCACCCCTGGTGTAGAGTGTGTAATAGTCATTGGGAATGCAAAGCAACTAAAATTTAGAGGCCTAAAAAAGAGAACTAAATAGGACTGTTAATATGCCATCAGGTTTAGGTTCATAATGTTTTAAGTATTAGGTGCTAAGGACCTGAGGGATGAGAAATTAGTTTACACACACACACACACACACACACACACACACACACACACACACATCTGTCCTCTGTCTAGTCTTTTTATGATTGTCTGTTCCCTCAATTTTAAGTTTTAAATGATACAATATATATTTCTGACCAAAAAGTGTCCAGATGTACTAGACTTAAATGTATAGAAGCAGGTATCGAGGGCTATGAACAGCTGAAAAATGCTAAAATCACAAATACTGTTTTGTCTTTGAATCCTGTTTAATCACTTAATTCTTCTGCAACCAAATGAAACTTATCCCCTTTGTTCTTTTTCTTTCACTCATCTACAATGATTCTCCCATGAATTATTTAATTGTGAAAGTATAACTTTGATTCTTTATTCTTAAGTATCGAGTCTACAACTCCAACTTACATTTCAAATTAGAAAAACAAAGCTGTTTATGTTACTCTATTTACACATTAATGGCAAAAAATTTGATATGAAGAGCATTTCTGTGTTGTATTTGAATGGTTTATTTTATATAAATGTATTCTTAAGAATATATCTTTAAAAATAAATTCAAAGGTTCACATTCATTCTCAAATCATAAACTTAAGTCTTGCTAATTTACATTATAATTATGATAGGAAAATAAAAAGAAACCCTATGTAATATTTCATTATTGACATTTTCAGCATGTTTGTGCTTACTTTTTTTACTGGTAATTATATTATTAGATAGTTACTAACAAAATATTTGGTTTATTTTGATAATGCATTTGCGTTAACTAACAAAATGTGTAAAAATGAAATGGATTACATAAAATCTAGTTAAATACTTTACTATTTAGTAAATATTCAATGCAAGAACTTATTGGTCCATTATTTGACATTAAAATAATAATTCTGAACATAATGTTTCAGGCATATGATATCAATTTATAAATAAAATAAAATAGTAAATTATTACAATCCTAAATAATAAAAGGCTAATATGCAAATTGACTGAACAGTGGAACGACCAGTCGCTATGATGTGCACTGACCACCAGGGTGCAGATGCTCAATGTAGGAGCTGCCCCTGGTGGTCAGTGCACTCCCACAAAGGGAGCGTTGCTCAGCCAGAAGCCGGGGTCACGGAGGGTGTGGCAGCAGCAGTGGCAGGAGCCTCTCTCACTTCCGCGGCAGCGCTAAGGATGTCTGACATCCTTTGAGAGCTCCCAGATTGTGAGAGGGCACAGGCCGGGCTGAGGGACCCCCCACTGAGTGCACCAATTTTATGCACCAGGCCTCTAGTAAATTTATAACTTCACGTCTATGGTCTCTACCTTCACTTTTCCAAGATTATTCACTGTTTAACACTGACATCTGGAGTTTGCTGCCAATACTCCACAATATTGTTGGCAATGAGAAACACGTTGTCTTTTTTAATAAATTTTGATTCACATCTTAATTGATCTGTCAGATGTTTATTTATTGAAAGTTTCCTTAATCATTCCAAAAACTAAAAACCTGATACACATGACATGACAAAGGTGCTAATTATCACTACAGTGCCAATCATAACACACTAGAGGCCTGGTGCATGGGTTTGTGTGCCAATGGGGTCCCTTGGCCTGGCCTGTGGGGATCAGTGGACCTCTGTGCCACTGCAGCCTGGCCTTACACGCCAGCTCGTTGGACTCCAGGCCACTGTCCGCATCGATCCTGCATAGCACAAAGTAGTGTGCGAAGTGGCAGGCGGCTGGGGAGGAGCCCAAGCCCAGGTTGGGTGCCACACCACTCTTGCTCATCCTGGCCCAACTGTGTCTACCACCCCTGCTCAGGCGCGTAGGGGGAGTGTTCGCGGGAGAGGCTCATGCCGCCAGAATGGCGCTTGCCAGCAGTGTGCCCAGCGTCTGGTGCCGGTCTGTCAGCTGAGCAGCGCTCCCACTCTGGGAGTGCACTGACCACCAGGGGGCAGCTCCTGCATTGAGCATCTGTCCACTGGTGGTCAGTGCGCATCATAGCTACTGGCCCGTTGTCCAGTCATCCAGTTGCTTAGGCTTTTATATATATAGATAAATTATCAAAAATTTTAACATGTACTGTGAAATGAACACAATGTTATTTATTTTTATTGTTCACACTATTACAGATGTCCCCATTCTATACACCCTTCACTTCTGTCTACCCAGCCTCCACCCCGCCTTCCCTCTGGCCATCACCACACCGCTGCCTATGTCCATATGTTATGCATATATATTATTTGGCTCATTCTTTCACCTTCTTTCACCCTGTCCACCCTACTGCATGACAGCTGCCAAACTTTTTATTCCTTCCAGTGTCTGTTCCATGCTTCTATGTCATATATGGTATTCTTCATTTCTGACTGGTTCTTTTTCATAGCTTCTTTGTCCTTTTTTATTCTGTTGTAGTTCAAAGTAAGTTCCTTGAGCATTCTTATAACCATTACTTTGAACTCTATATCTGATAAATTGTTTGCCTCCATTTCATTTAACTCTTTTTCTGGAGATTCCTCCTGTTCTTTCATTTGTGGCCTGCTTTTTGTCTCTCTATATTGGCTGTCTCTTTGTGTTTGTTCCAATATTTTAAATAGAAGAACTATGACTCCCAGATTTTGTGATGTGATCTTATGTATGAGGTATCCTATGGGACCCAGTGGTGCAGTCTCGCAGTGTCCTTGATTTCCTGAGCTGCTCTAGGAATGTCCCTTGTGTGGATTATGTAGGCTGCTCTGTTGTGATTGGGTCTTGATAGCTGTTGGCCCATTTGTGGGTGGAATCAACCCTCAGGCTGAATGACTATGAGGCTGAACCCCAACCACGATGTGCAAGCTATTGTAAGATGCTGACAAAACAAAACAAACAAAAAATAAAAAAGAAATAATAAAAGGAAAAAAAGGTAAAATAAAAAAATAAGAAATAATTAAGAAAAAAGAGTAAGAAAAGAAAAAAGTAAAAACTATTTCTATACAGTATATATAAAAGGTTAAGTGACTGACCATCTATCCGTCCAACCGTCCAACCATCCGACCAACCAACTGACCAGTACATATGACACGCACTGGCAATTTAAAAATAAATGTTGACTCACACATGTGCGATACACATAAAGCTCACGCTGGCGACAATCACACACATGTGTTTAGATCTGTCATTGTCTATTGTGAATTTGTGTGTTTTTTTGTTGACATTTCTATTGTAGAGAAAGGGTGAATAGTGATATTAAAATATTTCTTCTAATTAATTTCCTTTCAATGTACATGAATCCATGCACTGGCCACTATTAGATAAGAAGAAACCCTTATAAATACACTATTTGTGAAGTTGTTAGGTCCTGCTCCAATGTTGTCTGAAGCTGGCCACTTGGTATGTTGGTTCTGGGCCTCTTCAGAGGGTCTCTAGTGTAATCATGTCAGATGCTGTCTATGCCTGGCCCTCAGCAACCTGTTTGAAGCTACAAGTGATCTAAGCTTTTGGCTGCCTCTGCTCATAGATACAGAGAACAGTTCGGTGGTTGGCAGAGTTGGAGGTGTGTTGGGGAAAATGGGTGAACTATGTTTTTTTGTTAGTTTGTTTTTAATCTAATTTATTAATGTATTTATATAATGTAGTATATATTATTTTATTTTTTATATTCCACATATATAGTCTGCCAGCTCATAGAAAGTACCAAGAAGAAATGCAAAGAAAAGGAAAGAAATTGAGTAAACATTTTGGTCAGAGACGATCTAAGAAGATGGCATTTAAGCATGAGCTGAGTCTTGGGAGTACCTATGGGGGAAACTTTTGGAGGAAAAATGTGAAAAAAGAGAAAATAAAATATAAATAAAATCTGGGGGAAAATAAAAAGAAGAAATTTTGCTTCACTAAAGAAAATGAAAGTAGCAAAAGAAGAAAAGTAATGTATTGCTGTGCTAACCCAGAGTATACCTCTGTTGGACACTCAAGAATATTTCATGATATTGCCAAACAATTGCTTCTGCAAAATTTGGAATAGGCTGTGGTGATACTTTCAGCTTAATTTTGATGAAGATAATATAGATAAAATGTAAGACAAAGTGTACAAATTTCCAGAATATTCTATTGCATGTTCTGTGTTCTATGTCAGACTTTAATCCTTAGAATTACAGAAGTTAAAAAGTAGAAAAATTGAAATATCTTTTGTACTTCATGCCTTGCCATAAGGTGAGGGTTCGTTAATTCTTTCAAAAGAGAGGAATGTCTTACTGCATTACATATATTTTCTATGTATTTACATACTAATATCTATCTTAAATTCCAGTTATTTGTAGTAAGTTAATTGTGTCGGTGTAGGCATATAAGCTTATATGCATATACATACATACATTTATAGATATAACCAGGCATATAATAGTACATATTTAAGTATATGCAATATGCACATGCACACACTCACATTCTATATAGATACACCCTAGAAAAAGAAGAATTGAAAAAAAGTTAAATTAAGACTTAATGAGTCTCTACTAAAGCCAAGTGACATAGTAGGTATTATGTACTCTTTCAAATATTTTTCATAATATCTATAAGATAGATTACCAATTGTACAATAAGAAAACTGAGTCATAGTCTTTTTAAGCACTACTGGAAGTACAGGCAATCATGATATATCAGGTTGGCAAAAACCAGAAGTTTTAGGTTGTGATGACAACCTAGGTTCAAAACATCTACACTAATAAAAGAAAAAGATGCAAATTGACCATACCTTCATGATGCCCACTAGCCAATCAGGAGTGAGTATGAAAATTAACTCAACAAAGATGGCGGGTTAATTTGCATACTCAGGCGCTGAGCGGCCGGGGGCGAGGGCGGGATGCTTGTGTCGTTGCCATGGCGATGACGCAGGTGTTCTGCATCACCCCAGCAGCTCTGGGTCTCTGGACAGCATGGGAAAGCAGAAAGGCGGCTCCGGCCAGAGCGAAGGTGGTGCCGGCAGCCAGGGGAAGGAATGCCCATTCTTGCATGAATCTTTGTGCATCGGGCCTGAATTATCCTTATAACTTATTAATTACTTTTTTATATGTGCTTATATTTCTGAGTTGGTTTCTTCAATTGAAAAATAACAGTTTTTTCTAAGTGTTGTACTACCTTTCTCAAAATATTATCATTGGAGGGACAAAAATAAAACTAACAACTAGTTTTATTAAAAACTAATTTCAATAAATGTTAAAAGTTAAATGATACCAATTTTGATGTTTCTATATTATTTATGTAGATCTTCTGTTTGAAACTTATTTTGTCTATAGAAAAAAATGAAAGTTAATTTGAAGATATCCTATTATACATATTTTATGAATATATGTACAGTTGGTCATTCCATTTTGTTTTATTCCAGATTAATTTGTAACAATGCAATATGTATGTAGTGAAGATGTTTCTTTTTTATCACAGGAATGATACAAAAAGTAAAGAATAGAGTTTTGTGGATTAAACCTAATGTGAGTTGTTAATTTAAAAAAAACCCTTTACATCAAATAAGATATCTGATGATTTAAAACTACATGAAGACTCTTCCTTTTTTTATGTTTTCAACTAAATGTAACCTTCACTTTAATTATGAAAACTTTAATTTTCAAATAATTCAATGTATCGCTCACAATCTTTGTATGAGCACACTTAACATGATGTTCAGGAAAACAATTTTTTTCAACTGGATACAGATGCCAGCTGAGCCATCCACAATTTTAGCTATGATAATAAATTTACTTCCTATTGAGTCAAAGGATCAGAAAACTAAATGGCATAAAGATTGTCTATGGAAGACTTCATTCAATTAAGGTAATTATAGCCTATTCCTGACAGCAGGTCAAAATAAAGCAATCTGGAATATTAAAAAGTTTTGTGTAATCTTTTATCATTTGTTGTATGGGCTTATGAGAGGTATGATGGGTGAAAACTAGTTGTATTCTGTCTCTATATAAGTAATGACTAAATCAAAGAACCAACTAAAATGTTCTTATTTTCTGATAACCAATTATAAATCATCTTATATTCAATATCTTTGATTATTTTTCTTCAATTTGAAATAAAAGTATATTTGATCAGCCCTTGCTGATTTGGTTCAGTGGATAGAGCGTCAGCCTGTGGAAAGAAAGGTCCTGGGTTAGATTTCGGTCAAGGGCATATACTTCAATTATAGGCTCCTCCCCAGCCTGGGCCCTGGTTGGGGCTCATGCAGGAGGCAACCCATCTGTGTTTCTCTCACATCAATATTTCTCTCTGTCTATCCCTGTCCCTAAAAATTAAAGAAAAATATCCTTAGGTGAAGATTAGAAAAATTGTATTTGACCAAATTGTCATACATTTAGTCATGTAAAAAAAACATTTTAATCAATCTTGGGTCCAAAGCCCAAAAAGCAGTTGATAAATAATTTAAATAATCTATTCTTTTACAGAGCCAATAAAATTCTCATTTTATATAAAAGAAAAAAGCAAAATGTATCTATTACTGTAATATTAATTTATACAATTAATTTAGTTCTAAATTATCTAGAAGCAGCTTAAGTACTCAATTAGTGAGGAAATACATGACTAAAGGAAACAAAAAAGTGCTAGACTAGAATATATTTGAAGAGTTGTTTTGTAGATTCAATAAGATTTGAAAAATAACTTCATATGAGCATTTGCTTGAGGTGGATTGTAGAATTGAGCACAATTTGGAGATTTCTAAGACCCATTCTAGGATGGTGATACAAATAAATCCCAATGGATATCAACTTTTAAATTTTGCTCATTATTCATTCTCATGAATTCATAATTTTCTCATGTCTCATTTGGCAATATTGACCCAGTCATTTTGTATTTTACTTTTCCTTCACTGTCATGCTTTGGTTCATCAAAATAGTAAATTTCAGCAATTTTTCAAACATTCTGATTCATACATGTCATAAATATTTAGCATTAATATAGTTATTGATGTGGAATTTCTAGAAAATTCTCAAATGTTCACTTATTCAAAATTTGTAGCAATCACTTTTTTCCTCTTTTTAAACAATGGATTGAAACATTTCATTATTAGAATAATTTAGAACACAGCTGAGAAATGAGAGAAAACAATGTCAACATGACTATACCAAAAAAACTAAGAATGACATTGTTTTTTCCCTTAATTTATCTTCAATGAGAATAAACAATCACATGCAGATTTCAATGCTAAAACCAATGTGGCTGGAAAATACATGGAGAAACAAATGACTAGAAATACATGTTTAGATTAGAAAAATATTATATCAGGTAAGGAACACTGTATTATTTTGGTAAAATTACTTCCTTCTAGTTTGTAGAATGGGTGAATTATTAAGATAACGAGTGCTGCCAAAACCGGTTTGGCTCAGTGGATAGAGCGTTGGCCTGCGGACTAAAGGGTCCTGGGTTCGATTACCGTCAAGGGCATGTACCTTGGTTGCAGGCACATCCCCAGTGGGAGGTGTGCAGGAGGCAGCTGATCGATGTTTCTAGCTCTCTATCCCTCTCCCTTCCTCTCTGTAAAATATCAATAAAATATATTTAAAAAAAAAAAGATAATGAGTGCTATTTCTTCCCCCAGTTAATCAATTACTAAAGAAAGAAAGAGTAATTCTCCCCCTCCCTTCATAGGTATTGTATGCATGTAGGTAGTCATGTTCTGACATTATGCGATCTTTGTCCCAGAATGGAATGTTAACTTTTGTGTTCTATGAATGTGGTGGAAACAGAAAGTGAGATAAATTAAAGTGTGTTATCTCACAGACTAGACAAATTGAAGTGAAAGTAGAATAGAGGTTGCTTAGGGCCAGGAGTGGTTGTAGGGAAGAAATAGCTAAAGTATGTGTTGTAACTTTAGGAGGATGATCATAAAGTTCTGAAATTGTGGTGATGGTTGTACATGACCATCCTATCTAATAGAAGAGTAATATGCAAATTAACCATCACTCTGCCACACCAACAAGCCACACCCACCAGCCAATCAGGAGTATGCAAATTAACCCAACCAAGATGGCTGTGGCGACAAAGCGAGCAGAAGGCTTGGGTGACCCCGGTAATGGAGGAAGCCAAGCTTTCTGCACACCCTGGCGGGCCCAGGCCTCCACTTAAGGCTACAAAGTTTCAATTATAGAAGATAAGAAATCCCAACAAAAATGGCGGCAGCCATGGAGCTGGAGAGAGCAGGAGGATTGGGTTGCCCCTGGTGATGAAGGAAGCCAAGCTCCTCCAGCCTTGGCCTGTCTTGGACTCTGCTACAAAGTTTCAATTATAGAAGATAAATAAATCCCAACAAAAATGGCTGTGGCCACGGAGCAAGCAGGAGGCTTGGCTCCGCACAAGGTTACAAAGTTTCAATTATAGAAGATAAATAAATCCCAGATACCAGGGCCTCCGCTTGGGTCGCCAGGGAGCATGGCCGGCCTGCAAACCACCACAGGCCACTCACCCAGGCCGCCCCACTCCACAAGGTAATCCCCACCCTGATCCAGGACACCCTTCAGGGCAAACCTGCCAGCCCCCACCCATGCACCAGGCCTCTATCCTATCTAATAAAAGAGTAATATGCAAACTGACCATCATTCCAACACCCAAGATGGCTGTCCCCATGTGGTCAAAGATCCTGCCCCCATGTGGACACAAGATGGCCTTCACACGATGGCCAGCAGGGGAGGGCAGTTGGGAGGGACCAGGCCTGCAAGGGAGGGCAGTTGGGGGTGATCAAGCCTGCTGGGGAGGGCAATTAGGGGTGACCAGGCCTGCAGGGGAGGGCAGTTAGGGTTGACCAGGACTGCAGGGGAGCAGTTAGGCATCAATCAGGCTGGCAGGGGAGTGGTTAGGGGGTGATCAGGCTGGCAGGCAGAGGCAGTTAGGGGCAATCAGGAAGGCAGGCAGGTGAGCAGTTGGGAGCCAGCAGTCCTGGATTGTGAGAGGGATGTCCGACTGACTGTTTAGGCCCTATCTCACCAGGATCGGGCCTAAACGGGCAGTCGGACATCCCTCAAGAGGTACCAGATTGGAGTGGGTGCAGGCTGGGCTGAGGGACAACCCCTGCCCCCATGCACGAATTTCGTGCACCCGGCCTCTAGTGGTTATAATAAAAGCCATTGAGTTGTACACTCCAAATGAGTTGTATGCCATGTAATTGTTGTTATAATGAAGTTATTTAAATAAAAGGAATTGGAAGAAAAAATATAAAAGGAGATTTGTGATAATCTGACCTATCCAGAAGTAAATGAATTAGTATATTTCATTGTGTAGACACAGATCATATATATTTTGCTTCTGATGGAATTTTCTATTAAGATAATTTCATAAAAACAAAGCACAATTTTAGTAACTAATGCTTATATAAATGTTATTAACATAATTATCAAATATACTTACTTTCATTTGTGTATGCTGGAGGATTAATATAATACTAGATAATTGGTATCCAAATCTAGTTGTACATGAGAATAACTTATAAAACTCAGATTTCTGGCCCTATATGAAATGCTTGAGTAAGGATATCTAGGGTATTATCAGGAAGATAGCTATATTTTTATTAATATTCTATGTGATTCTCATTCTACAGTCATGGCTAGTCAGTCCACAATCTACAGAGTTGAATTTGATAATCACTAGGATAAATTTTTACCATGATTTACTTTAGGTTAACTTAAATTTTCAGACAACATAGTTAGAAGAAAAAAATAATTTTAAGTCATGTTTTAAGAAAATGTCACAGCATTAAAGAATATAGCATGTCTTAGGAAGTATGACGCAAACTCAAAGGACTTATACCAGATGTATTTTGACAAAGAAATAAGTGTTAGATGGCCAAGCCAATATTAAGCATATGTTTTCTCTGGACTTCTGGTAACCTCACTGCATACCTGAGAGAATATTACAAAATTGGTGGAGGATCAAAATCAATTTGATAGGGACTTTTTATGGATTTTAATAAACTTATTTATCAATCTTTGGAACTCTCACAATTTATAGTTGGACAACTCCCAATAAATTTCCTACAAGAATGCAAACTTGTGTTTTAGTTCTTCTTTCCCACACACTAATTTTTCTATGTTCAACAGAAAAAAGAAAAAGTAAAATATAAGATTCTCAATAGCATATGAAGAGGGAAAGTTCACATTTCATATTCCTCACCATAGTGGATATATGAATTTAATGTTTTAGGAAATTGAAGGATGTAACAAATTATAACCTTGAAGAGTCAAGGGAACTATCCCAAGAACACCTGAGGCATGGTGTGTGTGTGCGTGCGTGTATGTGTGTGTGTGTGTGTGTGTGTGTGTGTGTGTGTGTGTGTCCAAAAGAAATGTAATGGATTTCAGTTCGCTTTTGCTAAACAGGGCAGTGTTGTGGGTATGTATCATGAAGATATTAATCATTGATGCTACCAAGCACATGTACGCTGACTAAGTCATAAAGATTCACTTTGGCTTGCATGTCTTTCCATACTCTGTTAGAGAATCTCCTGTAGATGAATGGTGACAGAGCGGTGATAAATCATTTAGCTACATTGCTGAGAGGAACAGTGATATGAATAGTCTTTACAAATACAGCAGAACATCAGGGTTTTCCTGCAATAAATAAGATTTAAGTAGTTTTATTATCACATAAAATTTTGATTTTTCACTCAAAATCATATTTTCAGGTTTTTTCCATTAAGAGACTTCTATGCAAACAAAATAAATTAGTCTTTCACATTACTTGGAACATTTTGCCTAAGATGTTGCTCTAAGCTGGTGACTAGTTATTACAGCAGCTACATGTCAATGTTGTAACAATTTATAACAAGGGGAAAATTAGTGCAGACACTGCAGACTTTATTAATAACTTCTTACAGCCTAAAAGTGAGAACTTGAACCATTTATTGTAACACAATATGAAAGTAAAATATACTCGGTGCAGAAAATTTCAGTGTTTTATTTATACCTTCATATTACATATCATAACTCTTGCTGGTAAATAATTACACTGTAGCCAGGAGCAATACACACTGTATTCAATTATTGGGACAGAGGAAGGGGTCTGCAATTGTAGCAAAAAGAAAAAATGGTATTATTTTTCTAAACATATGAGTTATATTAATAATATTCCCCTTTGGAACACTGAAAATTGTTACATATTGAAAATAAAACCTGAGGTTATAGTTGAGAAACACTAGATTCCCATTGGTAAAAATTCAAGTCCTCAATAACTAAAGTTCCCACAGGAGTTTAGAAAATATATTTTTGATTGTTCTCAAGAAGAATAAAAGTGTTTACATGACAAAAATACATGGAATTGTTGTATTGAACAAGACAGAATATTGTTAACATGTTGAAAATCCCTCTTTGTATTGCAAACCATAGAAAAGCCATATACAAATACACATACATATGTGAACACTTGAGCATGGAGAATAGCCAAAGATAAAAACATTAAAAATAAAAATATTACTTGAAAATGTTACTTGAAAATGAATTACTTTAAAAAGCTTCCACAGAGACTGCAGATAGGAAAGTCAAAGTACAGAGCTGGCTGTAAGGCGCAGACCAGAAGTCTGGGGCCTTGCTGCCTAAGTCCGTGGCTAAGAGGACATCCAGAACAGCTCTGCCCAGCCACCAGGACCTCGGTCTGGAGAGAGCTGCTTGTTCACAGTGTGGAAGGGCGGCTCAATACCATTTCACATACACAGAATAGGGAGCCTACTCCGTAAAACAATAAAGTGAGCTTAGTAAGGAAAATCAACCCAAGGTGAGACTTGTGGAAACTTGAAAAATCAAGCATAAAGAGATACCTTCTATATAAGATAACTATACAATTTAGTAGTACAAAACATTCGAAGAAAGTCAACATAATGGGAGGAAAATAAAACACTCAGCAAAAAAAAAATTGCGTGGGATTAACTAGAGGTAATAGGGCAGTATGAAAAGACTATAACATAGATAATTTTGTTATCTACAAATCAATAAGAGTGTGGATTAAAACCATGAAACAAGTGTTTAAAAAATAAAACTAGAAGTACAAGCCAATAACTAAATTAAAATAATGACAGACTATACCTGGTGAAAAATGAATTAAGTGAATTAAGAAAAAGACTATCACAAAACAATGTTAACTTACGAGGAATGAGAAATAAGAGAACTAAACTTTAGATATGTAAAATTTAGCAGAAGATACCAGAAAAAAGAAAAGAAAGGAAATAATTTGGAGGCACTACATGAAAAACTGATTTATGAAGTACATGAGTTCCCAAATTAAAAATAAAAATTGACAAATTAAAAGTATTTATATATAACATAATAAAACTTCTAAGCATCACAAATAAAAGCAATGAAAAGGAAGGAATCAAACCTAATAGAACAAAATCCATGTGTGTGTTTTTATTTCTTAGGAGAAAATTTCCATAATTATATGTTTATCTATGTGAACAGATCAATAAAGATAGAGACATACTGTATATCTCTGTATTACTATTTTATAATGCACATTTATAGTAGATAGGAAAAGTTAAATGAAGGCGAATACTTTTCTGAAAGAAAAACTCATATAAAATTATTATATGACTTTTGCCTTTTAGAGTAATGATGGGGATCTTTTGGGATATTGGTTATAAATTGTTCATAAAGAAATGGGAGACTAAGAGAAAACCGTAGAAGCCTGCTTCAGGAAGGCTGTTCACCCTAGCCTAGCTTGGGTTAAGTATGGTAAACAGGAGGTCTTCAGGCAGGAGCCTGTGAGCCTAGGACCCTGTGTGCCATTGTTTCTGAGTAGCCTGGCAAGAATTTGACTGCCATGTGTGTTCTGCTCTTCCTCAGCTACCTGTAAGTCACCTATTCTCACCTTGGAAATCTAAGATATCTTCCCACACCTTTTCTCCATTGTCCAAAATGTCATATGTACCCAATGCTGACTCACTCTTTTTGGAATTTTCCTGCATATGTGAATTCCCCATGAGCATGAATTAAATTTTTATTTTCAAATTTTTATCTGTCTCTGTTAACTTGATTATTAGACCAACTAGAAGAACTTAGAAGATGGGAGGAAAAGCATTATTTTTCTTTAGTCCATACAGTAATATATTTGTCTGATAGTGATTACCATATGACAGCCAGATTCATTACTCATTATTTAACAACTAGAGGCACGATGCATGAAAACTCATGACTGGAGGGGGGTCCCTCAGCCCGGCCTGCCCCTTCTCAGAGTCTGGGAGCCCTCAGGGATGGGAAGTGACCCGGTGATCAGGGGAAGGCAACACCCCCATCACACCTCTGCTGCTGCCACTGCCAGCAGCGCAAGCCTTGGCCGGCCCTGGTTACCTGAGACTCGAGCAGCCCTGGGAAGCTAGGCAGCCACCATATGAGGCTTGCCTGAACCGTGGGCATCAGCTGGGCAGCTGCCATCTGAGGCTTGCCTGTGCCTCAGGCATTGACTGGGCAGCCACCATCCAAGGCTTATCTGAAAGGACAGTAGGACTCTGACGGCGGGCACGAGGAGCAGCTGGACCTGCCTAAGGGTGGGTCCGGCTCCACCGCGTGCCTGCCACCTCCCTGCCCTGCCCGGTGGGGCTGAAAGACTGGGGGTCTCTGGTGGGGCTGGGGGGACTGGGCACCGTCATCTTTGGCTATGGGAGCAGCCATCTTTGTGATGGCATGATGGTCAATTTTCATATTCCCTCTTTATTAGATAGGACTAGAGGCCCTGGTCCATGAAATTTGTGTACTCAAGGGGGTCCCTCAGCCTGGCATGCACCCTCTTGCAGTCCAGGAGCCCTTGGGGGATGTTTGACTGCCACAGTGGCAGGAGAAGCTCCCACGACCACCGCTGCACACATGAGCCCAGCTTCTGGTTGAGCGGCACTCCCCCGTGGTAGTGCACTGACCACCAGGGGGAAGCTTCTGCATTGAGTGTCTGCCCCCTGGTGGTCAATGTGCATCAAAGCAACCGGTTGTTCAGCCATTGGGCCAAAACTGGCTCTCGGACATCCCCCGAGGGGTCCTGGATTGCGAGAGGGTGCAGGCCAGGCCAAGGCACCCCACCAGTGCACAATAGGGGCCGGGGAGGGACACACAAGATTGGCCAGACAGTAAGGGAATGCAGAAAGGCTCCAGGTGTGTTCGGCCCATCTCACTCAATCCCAATCTGGTGGACCCCAGCAGCAAGCTAACTTACCCATTGGAGCATCTTCTCCCTGGTGGTCAGTGCAAGTCATAGGGAGTGGTTGAGGGGCTTTAGCATATCATTAGCATATTACACTTTGATTGGTTGAATGGCCGACTGGATGACCGGATACTTAGCATATTAGGCTTTTATTATATAGGACAGGGGTGGGCAAACTTTTTGACTCAAGGGCCACAATGGGTTCTTAAACTGGACCTGAGGGCCGGAACAAAAGCATGGAGGGAGTGTTTGTGTGAACTAATATAAATTCAAAGTAAAGGAGCGGAGGGGAGAGCAAGAGAACCCTCCGCTCTTTCAGCTCCGTGGGCCAGATAGAACAGCCGAACAGGCCGGATCCGGTCCTCGGGCCGTAGTTTGCCCATGGCTGATATAGGAGGATAGAGAAGACAACTCCCTGAAAAACTCTCTGCTGAATGACTTCTGGTGTATTCTCTTTTCATTGTAAATTATTTGTCTGTAAATAATTATTATTAATTATCTGTATTTAATAATCATTTTAGAGCAACTGAGACTCTGCTGCACACAAATATCTGTATGCTTGTATATTCTATCTTTTTGCTATTATTTGCTTACTTCTAATTAAAATTCATCAAATGCTTGAATTTTTCTTAATGATGATTTGGGTTAACTTATTGAGCAAGGTGATATTTTCCCCCAGGTTCTTGTCCTCATGGATTTGAAGAATGAAGCCACGGACAAAAAGGTGATAGGTGAAAAGTACAGAAACTTTATTGCAAGCAGACGCTACCTCTAAAACCTAATTGTAAATTCTAAGCCTCAGACTCTGTCCCTCCTGGATGGACATACGGGCCCTGAGAAGGGTGGCCGCTGCTTTCTTTGTCTTGAGGCATTAAATAGGCTGCAGTTCTTCGTCTGAACCTGACCCCTTCTTATTGGTCATTCTGCTACATAGAGTTAGTTTTCAAAGCTCAAAGCCCACGTGGTGTCCCCACCTTCTCTCTCCCTTAGCTTGTTGGGTGGAGTCACTGTTGATTTATCTTATATCTCTCCCAGGGGTGCTTAGAGAAGGCCTTATCTTACAGCTCTCCCAGCTACTCAGGTCAGGACCACTTTTGGCCTAACTTATGGTCACTTTAATTGCTCAGCCTAGAGATACCCCTGTCTGTCCTTGGTTTATGGCTGTCTTAATTGCACAGGCCTGTGGCATTTCCTTATTCTCTCTACAAGTAAGATAAACACCTGGAGTCTTTAAGTCTCCATTATGTATTCCTTCCCAGGACCATTTTCATTCCTAAAATTTCCTAAACCTGACTAATTAAGCTAGCTGACCATTTCAATGAGACTAAAAGATATATAATCATTCCTAATATAAAATACAATTTAAGAAGTTAAAAATAGCATCCTTATTTACTCCATTATTTTACTCATACATGTCTTTCAATGTTTCAATTTCCATTTTGATCATTTCCAAGGCAAAAGATGTACATTTAAAAGTTCTGCTGGAAAGCCTCTGTCACTCAAAAGATGAAGGATCCTGGTTTCTTCCTTGTTCCACCTGCCATCTGGTATTATATTTTCAAACAAAACAAAACTAACGAAGATTGCAGGCAAATCAGCATTCCACATAACACAAAGGAAGAAGAGGGCATAAAAGTTAATTGACTTTTAAGCAAGTTAGGTGGGTATGAAACCCACCACTACTGCTCCGACCGCAGATTGAGACACACATAACTAGTGATTGCAAAGACTCATGAAAAATGTATTGCCTATCCACGTGGTCCATGAGCATCTGAGTCCATGGAATAATTATCAATCTTGCCACAGATCTCTATGAGATTATAAAATTAATGTTAATCTTCCCAAAGTTCGGCCACTGCAGTGACAAAGGTATTCCTTCCTCATAATGTAAACATTTAGAGATTTACATGATCACATTTCCAAAGATCTATTCCTCCTTGTAACGAAGATCAACTCCAGACGAACCTTATCATTTAATTAATATAAGGACTAACTAACTACAAAGCCTCTAAATCTATACTTGTTTGGATTTTTTTCCTATGCTGTTTGAATGTAAAACAAACAAGACACCTACAGCAGATAGTCTCCAAAATTCCAACTTCAACAGAAAAGAAAAGAAAAAAAAACAAAACAAAACCCGAAACCTCTTTCTTATGTAAGCTGCATCTCATTCTTTCTTTTCCTGGCTTTAACCATAGAAGGCTGTTGAAAGATGTTCTAGGATTTCTGAGTTCACAATGAGGAGTAGCAGCGTCCCCTTCCTGCCTCTGAGCTACCCCTTTAAGAATCCCAAGTCCTGCTAGAAAGAGAGAGGCCACAGTGAAGAGCAGTAAGGCTGCAGACTTGGGAAGGGAGAAGCAATTTCAGTTTCAGTCCCAACCACAAAGCGACTGAATGTTGAATAACGATCCAGGTATGGCCCAGCCAACCTAGAGAATCAAGAAAAATAATACATTGATCTTGTTCTAAGCAACTCAGGTTTGCTTTGTTATGTAGCAATGTGCAGCAATAGATAACCTAAAGATAAATTGGCACATTGGCATAAAAGAAAAATTAGAAACAACTCAGTGGCTTTCAAATTCAGCTTATATCCTAAAGATATTGGATTGCTGAAATCATGAGGACAGCACATTAGCACAGAGTTTGCGGTGTCTTCCTGCAGCAAACAAACCTGCTGTAATTTGCCATTTCCCTGACACAGGTGTCTCATCACCGATAAAGGAAGTAATAGTCTTTCTCCACAATTCAGTTAAGATAATTGGTATATTCTTGTCAGGGTCAGCTCATTACTGGAAAGAAAAAGATTAAATAGAAGAACTCAGAAAACCAACTTGGAGACAAGAATCACTGGCTTATAAAGTCAGAGTAGAAGAGCAAATTTCTTAAGTTGTTTTACAAAACTCTACGTACCTGAGGTGTAAGCTGAGCTTTTTAATAGGTTGGGTATAGAAAAAAAAAGATAATGAATTAAAGACAACTTAGAAATGTTGCTACCCACCCCCAAAACAGTGAGAATTACAATGCTTCTCCCTCATTGTCATTGCAAAAGAACAGCAAACAGGAAAATAAATCTGTATCCAAAAATAAATGACTATTCAATAATGACAAATTGTTATCTACCCATGCAGGAAGGTATCCAATGTAATCAATGATTATACAGGTGACTTGGTGCATTCCCCTTAGGAAAGTTGTATCGGAGAGTAAATGTAAGTCTCTCTGTTTTAGATAAAATAGACACTCATAACATTTTATTTTTAAATTTAGACCCTTGTTGCTTCTTCCAATTGATTAACAAATCCTCTTTACAGAATGTATACTTTGTTCCACAATCAATTCAATAATTTCTACTCTGGGAGTGCTCTCATCCCATAGAAAAACTTCAGTTTTTATTCTAAGTGTTATTTAGCATTTATTTGATATTTCTATTTATTACAAGGATTTTGAACAGTGTTTATATTGGTAGCATGTTATTTAACTTTAAAACAAAACTATTCTGCTATTTGTCATGATTCTCAAGAACAGTTTGAGATTGCAAGTAAGTTCTAAAACCTGTTGTCATTAGCATTTAGCTCTATATGTGAAGATTTTTGCCTTAAGTAATAATTACAATAAAATATGAAAATACATTTGAAACTGAGGTTTGCTAAAAATGCAAGTTTCATCTCTGATTTACAATCTCATGCTTATTATAGATTATTTTACTACAATACAAATATGACAATTTTGAATTTATAAAATCCTATCTAATAAAAGAGTAATATGCAAATTGACTATCACTCCAACACACAAGATGGCTGCCCCTATGTGGTCAAAGATCCTGCCCCCATGTGGACACAAGATGGCCACCACAAGATGGCCAGCAGGGGAGGGCCATTGGGAGGGACCAGGCCTGCAAGGGAGGGCAGTTGTGGGGGATCAGGCCAGCAGGGGAGGGCAGTTGGGAGGGACCAGGCCTGCAAGGGAGGGCAGTTGGGGGCGATCAAGCCTTTAGGGGAGGGCAGTTAGGGGTGACCAGGCCGGCAGAGGAGGGAAGTTGGGGGCAACCAGGCCTGCAGGGAAGGGCAGTTGGGGGGGACCCAGGCCTGCAGGGGAGAGCAGTTAGGGGTGACCATGCCTACAGGGGAGGGCAGTTAGGGGCAATCAGGCTGGCAGGGGAGTGGTTAGGGGGTGATCAGGCTGGCAGGCAGAAAGCGGTTAGGGGCAATCAGGAAGGCAGGCAGGCAAGCAGTTGGAAGCCAGCAGTTCTGGATTGTGAGAGGGATGTCCAACTGCCCGTTTAGGCCTGATCATACTGGGATCAAGCCTAAACGGTCAGTCGGACATCCCTTGAGGGGTCCCAGATCAGAGAGGGTGCAGGCTGGGCTGAGGGACACCCCCCCTCCCCCGTGCATGAATTTCGTGCACCGGGCATCTAGTAGGTATATAAAATAACATACATGTTGGGAGATAATTTCCTAGGAATATCATATATATATATTTCAGATCCTCTGAGCAATGACACTTATGGCCACGTTAAGATTGTTGTGTAAGCAGACACTCCGGTGTGCAGACATCACCCTCCTCAAAGACATTATTGGAAGAAAGATGAAGAACTTGCTTTTTCTTTAAGAAAGATGTGCTTACATTGATAAGCACCATAAAGATATGGAAATAAAGATGAAAAAAAAAAAAAAAAGGAAAGAAAGAAGAAATGTCTTCCTCTTTCTCTCTTTCCAGAGTAGGCATGACAGGTCATCACCAGCCCTAAATAAGATCTGATTTGTATTATTTGGGGGTTCCTCACCTATGATGCACCCACTGCATGCACAGATTTCATCTGGCCCTCAAGAAATTCTCTGGGGATATTGGTGTTCAGGAAACACAAAGTCGTTCTGACACAGCAATACTCTTATTATATAAGTTGTGAGGGATTCCATGTTAAGTATTATTTTAAATATATATATTCCTCTAAGGAATACTTTAAAAACCATAGTACAATAGTATCTTCATCTCATCTTTCACATAATCCTCTATTCTTCAAGCAAATGAGTATAGTCAAATGATAGAGATGCTCTAAAACATCTCCAGTGAAACAAATGCTTAGACTTTTTCACATATGCCTTGGTGAGTTTTGTTTTAAATATTAAGTATTTCCTTTATAAGCATGTAAAATAATTCATTATTAAATTTAAGAGCACTCCCTTGCAACCTTTTTAGATATATACAGGCTATAATCCTGCAGAGCCTGCAATCTTCCTTCAGTCTTTTTCTTTAGTCAAAGAGCATGTATTTCTCTCATGTTTTCCCTTGTTGTCTATTTAGTTCAGCTTTTTAAAAAAATACATTTCATTGATTTTTTTTAAAGAGAGGAAGGGAGAGGGAGAGAGAGTTAGAAACATCGGATGAGAGAGGAAAATCGATCAGCTGCCTTCTGCACACCCCCTACTGGGGATGTGCCCTCAACCAAGGTACATGCCCTTGACCGGAATCGAACCTGGGACCCTTGAGTCTGCAGGCTGATGCTCTAGCCACTGAGTCAAACCAGTCAGGGCTAGTTCAGCTTTTAAACATGTGTTAAACATATGATAAAATCCTCACATTTAAAAAATATATTTTTATGTCTCTGGTAATTTTACGCAGCTGTAAAACGACAACCAAAATCAAGTTAGAAAACATTTTCATCTCCCTACAATGTACTTCAAAGGTCCTGTATAGTCAATCTATTTTATTGTCTCTTGGCCCACAAAAATCAAAGATCTGCTTCCTATCACTATCATTTTGACTTTTCTAGTTATACTTTGTTTTGACATTTTTCACTTAGCATAGTGATTTGAAATTCACCCATAATATTTTTGTGTTAATATTTTATTTATTTGTTTATTTTGTTGTATTTTATGATATGTACATATCAAAATATGCTTACTCATCTATCAGCTGGTGAACATTTAGGTTGCTCCCTAATTTTAATTGTGGTGAACAATATTTCTAAGGTGGTATTCTTTGTCTTAACATATGCTTGCTCTTTTTATGATACAATATCTAGGAGTGAAATTGCTGAGTTATATGGTAACTTTAAAAAATATTGTCGTATGGTTTTCTGAAATAGCTGTTTCTAATTTTCTGTATATTAACATTTATTTAAACATTTTTTAAAAGCTTTATGTTTAGATCAGTTTACATTTATAGAAAAATTGGAAATAAAATAAATATTAAATACTTCTATTAGAACTTTTTTTACTTTCTCTTTGGCATTTAGCTATATACTTTTTTGTATTTGGAATGTATGTATTTTTTTCTGGGGTTATAATTTAGACACTTTAATTTACAACCTATTTACTGCTCCTGTTGTACCACTTAATTTAAATGTGAAAATTAATTTTGCAATTAGGTCATTATCACCCTCATGCTTTATGCTATAATTGCAAACTAGTTTTATTTGTGTATTTGTATACATATTTCCATATATTTGTGTGTAATAATATTTACAATACAATATTACAAATTATACATTTAATAGTTAATGCAGTGTAGAGAACACAGACAATTTTTTAAATATAGTGTTTTTTTGGGGGGGCACAGATTCAGAGAGTAACCATTTTTCATGCAAAAGATATCTTTCTTTAGTTGCTAAGTTCTATAGAATCACTTCCATTGAGGTTACAGGACATTTTTAAAAAAAATATTTCTTATGGTGGAAGTTTTAAAGTGAAAATATTCTCTTAATTATTTTTTAATCTTAAAATATCTTAATTTTTGAAAGATATTTTTACCTGGTATTGAATTCTGGACTGATTCTCTTTCAAAATGTTATTTCATTATATTCTGGCCTGTTTAGTTACCGATACTTTAGTCGGTAAAATTTTTTGATACAATTTTTGCTCCACTCTATGTAATGTCTCATTTTTGTCTTTTAAGATTTGTTCTTTGGATTTCAGTGCTGGTATGAGTGTTGCTTCTCTGTGTTTTTCAAATATTTTTTTTTCTTTGAATATGTCTTTGCTGTCATATTTTGTTTTTCATCAAATTTGGAAAACTATTTGAATATTATTTATTCAAATAGTTTTTCTTTCTCATTCTCTTTCTTCTTTTACTCTAAATGTATAGCTGCTGTACTACTAGATATCATTTAACAGTTTCTGACTTCATGTTCAGTTTCATTTCATTTTTTTCTGTTTATTACTCTGTATAATTTCTATTGACCCACCCAGTTATTATTTTTCTTGCATACAGTATTATACATTTTAGCTTTAAAATAATTCATTTGATTCTTTCAAAAAATAATTTCTATTTTTCTACTGAAATTTTATTTTTTCCATTGAGACTATATTTTATTTTACTTGTTTTTAGGTAGTTTTAGTAGCTGCTTTAAAATCCTTGTTTAATAATTCTGACCTCTGGATTACCTTAGGGTCAGTCTTAGTTGATACAGTCATCTCCCCCTTATCTGTGGTTTCCATAGTTTCAGTTACACACTGTCAACCACAGTGCAGGAAATATTTAATAGAAAATTATAGAAATAAACAATTTCTAAATTTCAGATTGTGTGCATTCTGAATAGCATGGTGAAACCTTACATGATTGCCCTGCTTCAATGCCCAGGACATGAATCATCTCTTTGTCAAGTGTTGCCATGTTGTATATGCTACTTAGTAGCCGTCTTGTGGTATCACAGTGTTTCTGTTCAAGTAACCCATATTTTAATTAATAATGTCTCCAAACCACATGAGTGATGATGCTGGAAATTCAGATATACCAAAGAGAAGACATAAAGTACCTAATTTTAATGAAAAGGTGAGTATAATACAATAAGATATTTTGAGAGAGATAGACTGTATTCACATAATTTTTATTACCATATATTGTTATAATTTTCCTATTTTTATTAGTTATTGTCATTACTTTCTTATGTACATAATTTATAAATCAAATTTTATTATCTGTGTAAGTGTATAGGGAAAAATATTGCATATACAGAATTCAGTAATATCCTCGGTTTCAGGCATCCGCTGGGGGTTTTGGGATGTATTCCTGTGAATAAGGGAGTTCTGCTGAATTCTTTTTACTCAAGAATGTATTAAGTTTTCTTCATGGTTTGTATTAGGGCAATTTTGGGTTGTATTCTAGACATAAATTATAAGTTGTGAAGATTCTGGATTCTGTTATTTTTGTCAAATATTGTTTGTTTTAGTAAGCAACAATCTTGGTTGGAGTTCAACTGCAAACACTATGTCTTGGCTAACATTTTTGGTCTCTGTTCAGGTCTGCTTTTCTTTGAGCTGCTCTGGGTCTTTCCTATACATGAATATTTCAGGGATTAATCAGGGCTGTGCATAGTTAGAATTATATCTCCTTTCTGTCTTCTTCCCTTCTAGGATTTCACCAGTCTCTTTTCTAGCCAGTTTCCCTGGCTTCAATATTCTGGGTCTCCTGGCTAGAAAGTCTATGTGACTTTTCACCATGCACCCTGTGACTCAATATACTGGGGCACAAGAATAGAAACTCAGTTCATACAATTCTCCTGCCATATGTCCAAATTCCCCATGAGAATCTATCTGCTTCTTTCATGCTAGTGCTTTCCAGACACTGCTTCTTGTTATATATGCATTTATTATATAGTATTTCTTTTTCTTTTATAGGAAAGTCAGTCAGGTAGGAATTGATTTAATTATTACAAAAGCAGAGGTCCCTACTTCATCATATCTGTATCCCAACTGTTTCTTTTCTAGTTTATTCAAATCCACTTTAAATATGGTCACCAAAATTAGATATGGCAGCCTTTTAAAATGTTCACCCAAGGACATACTTACTGATTTTAGAAAGAGGGGATGAGAGACAGAAGCATCGATGTGAGAGAGAAGCATCAATCAGTTACCTTTTGTACTAGTCTGAACCGGGGATCGAACCCACATCCTAGGTATGTGAACTGACCAGAAATGGAGCCCTCAACCTTTCAGTGTACAGGAGGAAGCCCTTACAAACTGAGCCACACTGGCCAAGGCCATGACAGCCTCTGAAGGATCCAATTATTTCCTAACTAGGGGCCCAGTGCATGAATTTGTGCACTTTGAAAGGAACTGTGGGTCACAAGGCTGCGGTGGGCACAGGTGCAGGTCTCAGCCCATCCTCTGTGCCCCCACCGGGTCCCTTCTGCCAGCAACCCCGCTTCTGCCACCACCACTTCCATGCGCTGACAGTGCCGGCCCCGCTCACACCCACTAACGGTGCAGAGCGATTGGGGCCAGTGCCAGCAGCGGGTGCGAGCCGCGGCTGCTGCCCCAATTGCCCCTCAGGAGCAAAGGAATGTGGAGAAGCCCTGAGGGGAAATCGGGGCCAGCAGCCTCCGCTTGCACACACTGAAGGCGCCAAGTGATCAGGGCTGGTGCTGGGCGCCGGCAGCAGGTGTGAGCCCCAGTTGGGGCCTCGGTGTGTGGGAACAAAGAATTTTCAGTAACCACCAGAGGCTTGCCCTGATGACAGTGACCGGTGCCCCACCTTGGTCTGGCACCCCTGCTCACATGCTTCACCATCTCGCCACAGCCTACGCCCACCATGTCCCTCGCTCTGCTGCCTGCTGCCGACACCTGCCATGTTCTGTGCATGCCCCTGGTGGTCAGTGCACGTCATAGCGGCTGGTTGTTTGGTTGTTCGGTTGTTCCACCATTCGGTCTATTTGCATATTAGGGTTTTATATATACAGATTAGAGCAAACTTTTAGATATTTATTGATAAAGTAACTTTTCATGTGTTTATTAGTGGCTCCCATAGCTCATGTATAAAACTAAAGAAACTGACTAGTACATAATGATCATTTAAAGTATAGTTTTCCTATGTTTAACTCTCTCATTGAGATTAGTTAAACTAAGAATTAAGTTTACATTCTCTAATACATATTCTCTTCAAATTATTACTTCATTTATAAGAATTATCTAAAATGATATCTTCTTAGTGCTAATTTTCCAGAATACAAATGAAGACAGCTCTTGATAAATTACATGTGCTTTATATTAGTTCGGATCAGACAAACAATATGGGTTTCTTATAAAAATGAAAGTAACATTTCACTTTCAATTGATTGTTCCAAATTGTTCTATTTCACTGTCTCAGAAAAATCCAATATTTGTGACTAGGATGGTACAAAGTTACTTTCTATCTGCAGAAATTATAGCATATCCAAATTAATTCTTCTGGTGCTATTTAAATCTCCTTAATCATCTTCATAGCTGGGATATTTTACACTGACAAGAATTACAGTGGTAATCTAAACTATGATGAAAACAAATATTAGTAAAGGAATTAATAAAAATAAGACATACAATTTTCAAACTCACCAATGTTTATCCTTTCTATAGTTATTATAACAGATTGCAAAAGATTTGAAGAGTATACATAACTTTATAATTAACATTTCCTTTAAGGTGCTATTGATTTATTCCAACTACCAGAATTACATTATGAATAACATGTAACTTTTTAATGGTATTTACTTAATGATCAGATGTAAATGAAAAGTAAATAAATATTTTGTCATTTAGTATACATTACTAGTAACTTTAACCTATATTATTATTTTTTAGCTATGAACTATTTGAGGGCATATTTAAGCAGTAGGGTACACTAATAAGGTCCAAGTTACTGCTATATCAACATTTTCTGGTGTCAGTAAAACTATTAAAATGGTGCATTCTAAGCTGAGGATAGGTCTTTCTAATTTTGTTTTTATTTTGTTTTTTTGACAAGGTGATGCATACAAAAATACCTTCCTACTCCAATCATAATAGGATCAATAAGCATGCTTTGATCCTTCATGGCCTTGTCTGTGAACCACAATGTACTGCCAAACATCAAGTCTCCTTAGTGAACAAAAGTCGCTCAATAATGTCTCTTGTGGCTTTGATGATAACTCTAAAAGCCCAACCTCATCTATTTCTGTGGCAGGAATTACCAGATGCATAAGCCAAATTGATTGTCCTTCTTTTTAATTTTATTTTAAATTTTATTGGGGTGACATTAGTCTACATGAACATAGAGGTTACATGTGTGGATTCCTAATTTACAAAATCTGTATATAGGACCATGTGCCCACCACCCAAAGTCAAATCTTCTCCTGTCACCTCATGTTAGGACCTCTTTCTCCCCATAACCCCCTCCCTCTGGCAACCACCACACTGCTGTTTGTGTACATAACTTTCTGTTTTCTATTCCATATATGAGTTAAATCATAGAGTTCTTAGTTTTTTCTGTCTTACTTATTTCATTTCGTATAATGTTCTCAAGGTCCATCATGTTGTTGTAAATGACACTATTCTATCTTTCAAATTTAAAGGCAAATAATGATGTAATTATCAGTTCACTGGAAAAGAAACTACAATTTGACATTGATGACGAGAAATACGTCCATTATTCAAACAGGACTGATCTCTTTCTTTTTCTTTCTTTTTTTTCTCCCTGCATCATCTGGCTCTATATGCATCATCAGTGCTTTGTCAAATGATCAGATTGCAAGAATCACAAAAGGGTGGATAATTATAAATTTTAATTTCTTAAAAGATTACATTACTAATTTAGCTGTGCAAAAACAAATACTATATTCTCAATTCAATTTCAGTTTATAACTAATTTGTTATTTTTTTATGAAATAATATTTAAGTAATTTAAAGTGTATTCAATGTTGATGTTATTTATAAGAATTGACACTATAAATAAAAATATAAATTTTTATAGAAAGTTGCCACTGAATGCTGATTTTATATATATATAAAATCTGTGAAATATCACTTGGAAATCTCTATGTGTTGAACATAAAGTAAAAGATTCAGTCTCACTAAATCTGTTGAAGTCCTAAAAATGAAAGATAATTTAAGAAAAATAAAATGTTTAAAATTATAACATATGCACTAAACATTCTCTTTTCATCTTCAACACAACTCTGTGACATGCATAGTATCATCTTTATGTTTATTCTTGATCTCTTTTATTGAGTTCACCTCCAGAATTTTTGTTTGGTTATTTTTGAAAGTTTCTATCTCTTTGGTAAAGTTCTATTTTTGTTTGTTGATTTTTTTTTTCTGAGCTCTTAAACTGCCTGACTGCATTTTCTTGCATAATGCTGAGTTTTTTTTCAGAACTGCAATCTTAAATTTTATGTCACTTATATCACATATTTTCTTTAAGTTTGTTTTCTGGATATTTTCCATTTGTTTCTGAGCTGCCTCATTACCTTGGTCATTCATGTTATTTGATGGGTTCCTTTTCTGTCTAGGCATCTATATATGTGTGGCATCTCTTTAGCAGACTAGTATGAAGATAAAAGACATCTTCATCTTTAGTGGTGATGTCTTAATTTTCATATTAGGTGATGATGAATCTCAAGTTTATAGCTCTCTTGCCCTTTTCTCGCTTTTCAGATCTCTGCAGGATGCTGTCTTCTGGTATGTCAGTGCCTCCTCTGTGACCCAGTTGCTACAGTACTCTGGGACCCACCCAGCAGGGGAATGCGATTGGCAATGGGGCTCAAAATCCCAGTGCTGTTTTCAGCAGCCAGACACTGCCATCAGTGTAGCCTCAATGGTTGAGGGTGGGGTGGGGTGGGCTGGGGTACCAGCAGCCTTCTGTGCATTTTGCCGTCCCTGTAATGTTAACCTTGAATCTCCATGGGGTCTCCTCTATACCCTAATCCTAGGACCGGTCACAGGGTACACCTTTTGCTCAGGAAGAAAAGTGATTATGTAGTACAAGTTCTCAAGTTTGCAAATAATGTGCTCAGCAACCAGACACTGAGGGCAAGGGGAGGTGAGCTCTGGGAGGTTCAGGGGAGGTCAGGATCCATGGCTTTGTTTCTCTGTCTGGAATGCTGACCATTGGGCAACCGCACCTGCACCTCCATTCTGTGTCTCTGACCAGGTCTCTAGGCTGAGCTGCAGCTCATAAATGCCTACTCCTATAGAAATACCCACCAAGTCTCTTTGTCCTCCCAGTTGAAGAAAGTGACAGCCAAGCCCTAGCCAGTTTAGTTCGGTGGATAGAGCATTGGCCCATGGACTGAAGCGTCCTGGGTTTGATTCTGGTCAAGGGTACCCAGCTCAGTTGTAGGCTCAATCCCCAGGCCCTGGTTGGGCACATGCAGGAGGCAACCAATCAATGTATCAATGTGTCTCTCACATAGATGTTTCTCTTCCTCTGTCTTCCCCCTCCCTTCTATTCTCTAAAAATCAATGGAAAAATATCTTTGGGTAAGGATTAACAAAAAGAAAAAAGAAAGTGACAGCCACAACTTGATTCCTCCCTTCTCCAGACTGAGCTCTACCACGAGCTCCTGGTTGCAGAGCCGTGTTGTGGATTGTCTCACCTCTTCTCACTTCTCACCTCTCCGGTTATCTCCCCCTTGCCCGCCTTCAGATGTTTCAATGTGCAGATCTCTCAGGAGTGTTTGTATGTTGAGCAGGGAATCCTTTGTTCAGTTATAGCTATTTAAATTATTGAAACTTCAAGGGACAAGACCAAGGGGATCTCTCATGCTGCCATTCCTCTGATGTCTCTCCTACATTTTCTTTCCATACAGTAAGCATCATCATACAACTATATTTGCTAATATTCTCTGTACTCTTCCAAAAATAATCTTTTTTGTCAAATTAATATGCTTTTACCTCTCCCATGTACGTTCATATAGCATATTGTTACTTTTAATTTACTCCTTTCCTTAAGGTGAATTTAATATATGCATAAAATACTTTGTAGATAAAGTCTAATATTGTATTTCCTAGTTATATGTTTTATATTTAGGAATATTCTTTATAATTGAAGGCTTTTCCCTGAGGGTTAGAATATATTTCACTGGCTAACATTTTTGTTCGTGTTTATAGTTTTTATTAATCTAAAACTACTAGACCACAAAAAGATATCAGAAAAAACAAGGTATATATGAAAATAATTCTTCTGTCAGCAGATGAATATCTATCTATCTATCTATCTATATATATATATAAAAGCCTAACAGACTGGATCACTGGACAGCCAGATGACCAGACAACTGGCTGGTAGCTATGACCTGCACTGACCACCAGGGGGCAGATGCTCAACACAGGAGCTGCCCCCTGGTGGTCAGTGCGCTCCCACAGAGGGAGCACTGCTCAGCTGACAGATGGGTGCTAGATGCTGGGCTGATGGTTAGCGAGGTGTGAGCCTCTCCCTCGGACACTCCCCCTGCATGCCCGAGTGTTGGTGGCAGGCACAGGGGGGCCCGGATGAGCAGGAGCGGCGAGGCACCCATCCTGGGCTTGGGCTCCTCCCCAGCTGCCTGCCATTTTGCGTACTACTTTGTGCTGTGCGGGATTGATGCAGACAGCGGGCTGGAAGCTGACAAGCTGGTGGGTAAGGCCTGCTGAAGCAGTGGCGAAGGTACACTGATCTCCACAGGCCAGGCCAAGGGACCCCACCCATGCATGAATCCCTGCACTGGGCCTCTAGTATTATATAACTAGAGGCCTGGTGCACAAAATTCTTGCATGGGTAGGGTCCCTAGGCCTGGCCAGTGATTAGGGCCAATCTGCGGGGTGACCAGCGGGGCGATCAGGGGGCCCCCGCTGGCACCCGCCTTTGTCTGGCTGGTGCTGCCTGCTCACCGGCCCCCTCCCTTTGCAGGGTAACCAGCAGGGCAATCGGGGGGGCCCCCACTGGCATCCACCTTGGCCGGCCTGTGGGCTGGGGGCAGCTCCTGCATTGAGCATCTGCCCCCTGGTGGTCAGTGCGCATCATAGCAACCAGTCATTCTGATCATTCTGCTGATCGGTTGATTTGCATATTTGGCTTTTATTGTATAGGATTTTATATCTTTAGATAAATAAAAAATGATATATGGTTTGGGAACATTGGTTTCTAAGTTCCTTGCATTGTATGTAGCAGTAATACTTTTCCCTCTCTAATATCACTAGTGTATCGCTTTTTGCTATCTTTTTTTATAACAGGAAATTCATTTTTAGAAAAAAAAAATATAAGGTCTTTCCTTTTGAACAATTTCTCCTTCTGAGAATTGGCTTCTGATTTTAACTTATTTTCCTTTTATAGCAATATATTTTTGGCATAAATGAATAATTTTTCAACAAGTAATAGATTTAAAAGATAAATGTTACTCTGCTTGTGAAATTTGTCTACATACTTCAAGTGGTTAACAGAATGTGTGATAAAACTGAATGTAACAGAAGTTGATCAGACTGTCAGAAAGCTGAAGGTTATGATGGAAGATCCATCTATTCTTAGCAGAAAGCAGAGAGCGAGGGAAAATGAGAGAGTGAATGAGAGAAGATGTTACTTTTCAGTGAGAAAAAGAACAAAAACCAAAGAACACAAGAAATAGTACCATGAAAAGGAATATGTCTATCTTTATATATCAGATGATTTTTCATAAAAAATCAATAGATTGCTTTTATTACTTTAGCAACACGTTGACTGTGGAGAAACTTTCTGCACTCTCACAAAAGTACTAATTCTAATATTCTGGAAACTCTCATCTTACATAAATTTAATGGGAAGAGTGACTTCTTAAAACAATTTTCTGTGATTATTCATTTTAAGATATGTCTTTTTATTTTCCAGGAATATGAAACAATGATGTTTGAATAAAAACTAAAATACTTTTTGTTTAGAGGTTTGCCAACTTGAAAATACATTTCTAGAGAAAAAAAAATTATTCCTTTCTAGTGATTTAAATGACTAGATTGTTTTATAGTTTTTTTAATTTTATCTTTGTTTGTTTGTTTTTTAACTCCGGAGCAGTCTTAAATGGATTCAGTAATTTATAGACCTTTGGCACTTATAGTTTTACGTTACCTATATTGCATAATGGGGTAAGAATTATGTTATTGATAACTGGTTCCGGAACTTCCCTTATGAAAGAAAGTACTTTTCTTTAGGAAAGTGCCTTGATGAGTACTGTAGAAGTGGGTAAGATCCTTTATGATAATATCAGCAATAAAAAGCACATGTTAAGAAAAGCAAGGTACGGAGGTACAGATAAGAACCCACTAAGTGAAATAAGACTAGCGTATAGTGTAAATAGCTAGTCAATCTCTTTACTAGGGTGAGCAAAGGATACTCTAAGGGTGATGAGCCCTGCAATTTCACTTAAAAGAGATTACTTCAACTTAAAACATTTCTCAGTCTTTCCTAAAATGTCTACCACATTCATAGATTATGCACATATTATATATTAACATATTTTTAGAACTAAAGAATTGCATTTACTATATCGGCTGCTGCAGTATTCAACAATATTTGCTGTTTAAAGTGTAGCCCACAGACCAGCAGCATCATGAAAGCTTGGCAGATGTGCCTATTGTGAAGTGCCACTCCAATTGCTGAATCAGGATTTACCATCTAAGATTTCCAGGTGACCTTTATGCATATTTAATTTTGAGAAGCCCTGCACAGAAATTTACAACTTCACACATCCAAGCAGAAGCCCAGGAGCTTCTGTGGACATGAAGTGGTAAGCCTCCTTGGCATTCAGGCACATCTTTGAAATTTTATGGCTCACAAATGGTTGTAGCAGAATTGCAAACCATCCAGTTTTCTGAAAACTCAAAAAACAGGTGGTACAATGTTGTCATTAATGACAGAGCTACAGTAATAATCATTGAAAACTGAAGATTTAATAAATATAACTGTTTTTGTAATGTTTCTGTGTACCCGGCACTTTGTTATGGCTAAAGGAATAAAAATCACTATAACCTGGTTCAGATAGCAAGGATAGAGAGGGAAAGTAGTTCTGGAAAGCAAAGCTTCATGGGAAAATCCACAGATACATACTAGGTTGCCTACACCAGTAAGTGGAAAGAATGGCACACAGTGAGCTTAGGAAGGAAGATTGAGGACAGCAGAAAAAAAAAAAAAAAAAAATATATATATATATATATATATATATATATTCAAAACTATTCTGTAGAAAAAAAATAGGCAAGTTTTAAAAATTTTGGACAACGATGTTGTCATTTGAAAGAATATTTCCCATAAACTGTGTAGCAAATTTGCTTTCACATTTACAGAATTTATCTTCTTCCTAACTATTAAGTCAATGAAAATTGAGAATGTGGTGAATGAATGGAGACAACTATCATCCTAATATTGGGTCAGAATATTGAATATAGAAGGAAAAATATTTTTTGTGCTTTAACTCTCCTATTTCATCATTAAAACCAGTGTTAAGAGGAGTAAAATAGAAAAATCACCCAATATAATGCAGGATATTTGAAGATATTTGGCCTATTGTGCTATGACTTGAAGGTTACTGAATCAGTATTAGATGAAATGATAATGATGCTATAAAAAAGCTAAGAAGAATTTGCATTTAAGAAATTTGTGAACTTTTTTGTTTCTAAACAATTATATAAATAGCATTCCAATATGAGGTACAATTAATATTATTAAGCTTGATATTTGATTCATTAAACCCTTAAATGACAATGGTAAAGAACTGTAGAATTTTCAGTGAAGTCTCAGAGTGTTTGAGGAAATTTTCCAGTTCACATTAGATGATTGGATGTGAACCTAATATTAGCTAAAGGAGTCCACTGATAAATAAAAATATATATCAAACAACATACACAAGAATAGTGAGATTTTTACATACTAAAAATAATTTGAAACAACCAAAATATCAAGCAGTAGAAGTAAAAATATGTGTTGGCCAATTAATACTGTTTAATTTATACAAAAATAATTATTGATTAATAAAAATATTTAAAAACATTTAAATTATTCTACGGTAACAGAAATATTAATATTATTTAGCTTTGGTATATCATGTCTGGAAAAGTACACAGTGCAGTTCTTGAGGTTCCAAATCAGGGTAATGTTGATTTCTTTTTATAAAATTAATCAATATGTAGACTTATGGTTTGAATACATTTCCATGTCTTTAGTATACTTCAATAAATATATAGCTTAAATTTTTTGCAAGAATGAGATATGAAGTGGTAAGAATGAGAACTGAAATTGTTCACCTAAAATTAAAGGCCAGGTCCTGACCTGGCAGCTCAGTTGGTTAGAACATCGTCCTGATACTCCAAGGTTGCAGGTTGGATCCCAGGTCAAAGCACATACAAGAATCAAACAATGAATGCATAAGTAAGTGGAAAAACAAATTGATGTTTCTCTCTCTCTCGGCCTCCCTCCCTCTTTCTCTCTCAAATCAATCAATTGAAATTAAATTCTATATAATAAAAGCCTAGGCGGCATCATGCCCTAGTGCGGTGCCCTCATGTCATCACAAGATGGCCGCCACAAGATGGCCACCACAAGATGGTCAGCAGGGGAGGGCATTTGTGGGCAATCAGGCCGGCAGAGGAGGGCAGTTGGGGGAGACTGGGCCAGCAGGGGAGCAGTTAGGCATCAATCAGGCTGGCAGGGGAGTGGTTAGGGGGTGATCAGGCTGGCAGGTAGAAGTGGTTAGGGGCAATCAGGCAGGCAGGCGAGGGGTTAGGAGCCAGCAGTCCCGGATTGCGAAAGGGATGTCTGACTGCCAGTTTATGCCCAATCTCACAGGTATCGGTCCTAAACTGGCAGTCATACATCCCCCGAGGGGTCCCAGATTGGAGAGGGTGCAGGTTGGGCTGAGGGACACCCTTCCAGTGTACGAATTTCATGCACCGGGCCTTTAGTAATAAAATAAAATAAAATAAAATAAAATAAAATAAAATAAAATAAAATAAAATAAAATAAAATAAAATAAAATAAAATAAAATAAAATAAAATAAAATAAAATAAAATAAAAAAATAAAATGACAAAAGTGAGAAGCAACAAGTGTTTGACATTAAAAGAATAACTATTCAGGAAGCACTGAATCACCCAGAAACCCAAATAGTGTTCTGCTTAGAAAGTGAAGGCAAGGAGTATTTATGAGAAAGGTAAGGGGGAAGATTACATGATAGAAGAAGAGAATCTCTGTGTTAATATACCAAGGAAGGAAGTTCTACACATGCAGATAAGCTAACATTGTGATGTTTATTCTATAGAAGGTCTTTAATTGTCAGTCCAAGAGTCATAACAAATAGTCTTTGGGAATACAGTGCTGCTTTAGGCACACAGTCCAAAGGTTATTTTACTCAGTTTTAGGATTCCAAGGATTTGAGGAGTAAGTCCTGCAAGGTAGTTCCTCTGGGGTGGCCCCTGTAAGTCCATTGTAAAGTGGTTCCATTTATATTATTTTTTTACAAAATACAAAAATTAATACATTTAATGTTTGAAGAATTTTTGATGTTCTAGAGGGAAGTGTGAAAACTAAAATGCTGCTGGAAGGAATATTGATCATTAAATTTTTTTGTGGGTTTGATAGCACGTTTTAATGCGGATGGGCATGATCTAGTGTAGAGGAGGAAATTAATGATGCAGCAGATTGAGCAGCCAAGTAATAGATCAGTTATATTCTGTTCCATCATTCGTTACAACAGGCCCATGAACAATACATAATGCAAATTTGATCATGTCATTTCTGGTGCTTAAATCTACTTTAATAACTCCCCACTAATTTCAGGTTGCATTTTAGATTTCTTGCAATGATCTATGTGCTACATATACATAGTTAAACAAATAGTGATAGCCCTTGCTCTAGTGGAATTTATAATCTCATTTGAAGAAAAAGAAAAGAAAAAACAAGTAAGCAAACTGGCATACTTTCAAACAGAAAATACCAAGTAATATTTGTATGCTATTGGGAACAATTTAGAAGAAAGGGTGTATAGATTTTACTATGCAATTAAGACCTGTAGTGGTTTACCAAAAAAAGTCCAAGCAATTGTCCAACATCCTCTGGATGTCCTGCAATTAAACTATATTCTGATACCATCCACCTGAGATAATATCAGACCCCACAGGCTAAGGGTTCAGTCTCACAACAATTCCCACTCAGCCTACCACCACCACTTCAGACACTAATTGGAGAGAGGGGATATGTTCACATCATGTGTGAATGATGATTTTTGGTGACAGGAGCAAAATTCTGTTATGACAGGAGGAAACTAATTTTCTAGTACTAACCCCATTGTTCATGATTTGTATGAATTAAGCCTTGTATCTCTATTTCACTTTTACATGTGGCACTCTCAATCCTAATGTGTTTTCTCTGCTCTCAAAGTCCCCCTATGTAGGGGAGGGACAGAAATGACTTGTAGTTTGAGGACCCTCAGAAGTCTTTTATGATCCAACAAATCTCTTCCTTGTGTATTACAGCCAGCAATACCAACTGTCATATTTCACCCTGTAATACTTGTCACATTTTTTTCAATATATATGACTTAAAAACCTAATATTCAAAACTCACAAAGGAGATTTTCCCATAAGGTTCTTTTGTTTCATTTTGTTGTTTCCTCCTATGTAAATTACTGTAAATTCTAAATTTCCTTGGGCTTTAAATTTATTTCTGTACTCTTCATAATCAGCCAAAAGAATGAGCCTTAAGTTGGAACAATTAGATCAGCATATTATCCTCTCTTTGTAGTGCATTGGGTGGCAAAGTCAAGAAGACCAAATCGCACAGAGAAAACATTTTTTTTTTTAAGGGATAGAAGTTTGTTTCACGTACCAATCCTTTTTTTATCAAAATGATAATTTTTTACACAACTGTGCACTTTGTTTCTAAAACACATTTTGTTTCTTAAAGATCATGAAATGAATTTTTTATCTCTCTCTCCCCATATGTATAAGGAAATTCAAGTTAATAATTCCCTTTTAAAATGCATAAGATGCTTCAAGATCTGCCAAAGATTCAACATCAATTCCTCTAACTTACTCATAGTCATATAATTATTTTGTCTATTTCCAGCCCATGGGCTTCACATATCCTGTTTCTTCTCCTGAAATGACCTTGTTTTGCATCTTCCCAAACAATATTCAACTTTCAATAATAGGTAAATCAACCCTAACAACATTTTTGAATTTAGCTATTAGGAGGAGTAATCAGAAATATGGAGATATAAAGATGGGTACCAGATTACTGCATATTGAAAAGTGAATGGAACATTTTACCACCTTTGAGCCTTTGAATATACTCATACATGTAGCATATTTAGGCTCTCTTGAGTCTTTCTGTAGATCCAGTTTTCTATCTAGTGTCATTTTCCTTCTGCCTGAAGAACTTGTTATAATATTTCTTATAGTGGAGATCATCTGCTAACAATGTTTGCCTGAAATAGTCATTATTATACATGTATTATGGATATATATATATATATATATGCACATATAATATACAGTATATATATACATATATATATACACATATATATGTGTGTATATATATGTATATATATGTGTGTATATATATATATACACACACACACATACACATCCAATATAATAAAATCCTAAAATGCAAATCGACCAAATGGCAGAATGACTGGTGGAATGACTGGCCGCTATGACATGCACTGACCACCAGGGAGCATCTGCCCTCCAAGAGGGAGGCGACCGATGGCAGTGGTGGGGGGGCAGGGCCAACCAGTGGGTGACACCAGGCCGCCAGCCAAGGTGGGTGCCAGAGAGGCCCCCCCAGCCCCATTGCCCCTCCAGTCACTCCACAGATCGGCCCTGATCGCTGGCCAGGCCTAGGGACCCTACCTTATATATTGGGAACGATCTCTTAGATTTAAAAATTAAAACCGGGCAAGGCTTCCCTAACTCTGAAAAAACAGGATGATACAGCAATGACATGCATGGACTCTGGCTTGCACATTTTGTGGCCAGTCCTGATTCTGACATTTATAACTGTGTGACAAGGCCAATTACTTAACTTCTCTCTGCTTCAGTTTTTCCACCCATGAGAGGGAGAAAATGGTACCACTGCCTCAAAAGGATCATGTTATGTTCTAATTTTTATAATCAGGGCAAAATATGAAGCTGCCCATACAACAGCAAGATGCCTTTCACCTGTATGAAAAGTATGATCACTGGTGCATGCGGTGTCCCAGATTGCAAGAGAGATGTCCAACTGCCGGTTTAGGCCCAATCCCCATGGATCAGGCTAAACTGGCAGTCAGACAAGGCACAGGCTGGGCTGAGGGACAACCCTCCCCCCCCCCCCCAATGCACGAATTTCATACACCAGGCCTCTAGTATAGATATAATAGGTATAGTATCTAATTAAGCAGTTTTTTCCTACTTTACTCTTTATAGGTATCGATACATTATCTTCTACTTTACCTATGTCTGACCAGAAGTCTGTTGTCAGTCTTACCTTTTTTCTACTTTATGTAATTTGTCTTTTATCATTTATTGTTTTCAAGATTTTTTCCTAAACTCTGTCCTCCACCAATTTGATTGTGATGTACCTTGATGTGGTTTTCTTTGTATTTATGATGTTTGAAATGTTTTAGTTTCTGAAATCTCTAAGTTTATAGTTTTTACAAATTTGGAAAATGTTCAGAAGTTATTTATTTAAATACTTGTTCTGTTGCCCCACTTCTCCTTTCGGAATATATGTGAGTGTGTGTGTGTGTGTTGTGTGTCTAAATGTTAGATCATGTGATATGGCATCATGTGTTACACCTTATTTTTGTTTCTAATATATTCTTTTGAAAATGTCTTTTGCTACACTTTTAAATTCACTGATTTTCTTTCTCCTGTGGTTTTTATCTTGTTTTATAGCCCTTCAATGTAAACTTTTTCAGATATTGTATTTTACATCTGTATTAGTTCCATTTTGGATCTTTTTTAATATTATTCCTTTCTTGCCACTTATATTCAACCCTCAGTATATGATACATTCTTAGACTGCTCTTTTAATGTCATTTTCTGTGAATCCCATCTTCTTTGCCATTTTTAGGTCACTTTCAAATGAGTGATATATCTTCTAATTCTGGGTCCCATTTGTCTGTTTAATATGTCTAGTAATATTTCATTAGCTTCTGAGTGCTGTGATTTGCATATAGAAGAGCTGAATTTTGTGTTATTCATTTAAAAAAGTGGTTGATATTTTCGGGAAAGCAGTTATATTCCTGTGCATTAGTTTGCTCCTTTGGTGGTAGCCTTTACTCTAGGACTAATTTAGCATCATTAGTAATGCAATTCCTTCTGAAGTGTACACCGCATGCTGCATGTATTCAGTGAGAATTCTCCACTTTAGACAGAGGAAACTCCATTAAACTCTTGTACTGTGTGAGTTATTGGAATTGCTCATACCTAGAAACCTTCTGGTGATTGTTCCTTATTTGAATGTTGTTCTTTCCCATTGCATCTGTTTTCATCCTACAAGTATGTAGAATGTTGTCTAGTCAAAGACTCAATTAGAACCCTATTGCAGTGTCGTGAGTTATTCTTTTGTGTAAGTTTCTACCATTATATTATCTACTTTGATATTTTCTAGCCATTTTGCCTTTCCAAACTTCAATATCTGTCTGCTCAACTGAGCAATATTCCTGGACTCTGAGAGCAAGAATCTTGAAATTTAGTCTAGCCAAAACCCTAGGGAATACTAAATAGTATCTCTCACCTCATATTTTTTCTTTTTCTCAGAAGCCATAGTTATTTTTTAAAAATATATTTTGTCATTTTTGTTGTTGTTTAGCACGTAAGGGTAAAGGTAGAATATTTTATTCACTCCTAAACAGAAGAGGAAGCACCTTCAAAAATGATTGGTAAATGAATTGAAAGACAGTAAAAATTTTCAAGGGATTTGGTATTTAGAATGGATTCTCCCCCCCCCCCCAAAAAAAAAAATGGGAGGAATAAATTAGAGAATTTTTTCCTTCTATTAAACAGCTGTTGGTAATACATTAATAAAAAGTAGTATTATAAGAGAAGTGTTACCTAGTACCCCCATGTGTAGCTTCTGTGTTGAATTTACACATGCATTTCTTAACTTATTCTTAGCCCAAAATACCACAGAAAATAGAGTATATTTAATTTAGCACAATACATGTTATATTCTAAGGAATTGCTCTAGTGTAAAAGTGTACCTTGTATTTAATTTTTAAATTGCCTATAGAAATATTTTAATATTAATAAAGCTTTATTCAATGATTTTCTTAAAATTTATAATTTTTGAAAATTATATTAATCTAAACTAACACTACATTTAAATTTTATATGATAAGCCTTTGTATCTATATTATTTTAAAAATTATATAACAAAGTATTTTTTCTCAGATAGTCCTTATAAAAAGGTAGTTCATGAAATTTCATAAAGAGTTATTAATCGTATCTTTAATTTGATTAATGACCATTATGGTTAATAAAATTTTTTCAATTAAATATAAATTATGTCCTAATATTAGGTATTTGGAGAACATAGTGCAATAAAATTATAATAGCATGATGTATTTTTTAAATTACCTAAATTATTATTTTTCTTTTTCTTTAGCTATGTGGACCTGATTCTCAATACAATCCCAGTGATTAAAAACTACATGGTTATTTTATTCTTTTATGTGATATTATTGACTGAAATGCACGGAATTTTTAGATGAAAACCTATTTTAAAAAGTCTAAAGAGAAATTATTATGATAATACAATACAAAATCCTTTGTGCAAAACATAACAATAGCTGTGATGATTTAAGAAGTCATTAAAGTCTATTTCTTCCAAAATTATTTTATTCAACTTTAATTTGTACTTCCTTTTACTGTAAGAGAAATTAACTTTCTCTATCATTACTTATAAACAATATGCTAAGAAATTAATGTACTCTAATAACCATGTTGTAGAATCTATATATTTCAAATAACTGCATTTAAAAATTGTCCTGCAATTCTATTTTCACATGAAGAGACATTTTTCAATTAAATCTCTCTATATAAAAGCCCAGTGACCGTTATGGCAGAATGATCGGAATGACCAGAATGACAGGTTGACCAGTTGCTATGATGAGCACTGACCACCAGGGAGCAGACGCTCAACACAGAAGTTACCCCCTGGTGGTCAGTACGCTCCCACAGGGGGAGTGCCACTCAGCCAGAAGCCAGGCTTATGGCTGGCATGACAGAGCTGCGGCAGCAGGAGCCTCTCCAGACTCTGCAGCAGCACTACCAAGTGGCAGCAGCAGGCCAGCAGCCAGGATGAGCATGAGCTGCGCAGCACCTGTCCCCGGTTTGGGCTCCTCCCTGGCTGCCTGCCACTTGGCGCACCGCTAAGTCCCTCCGTGGATGTCGACTGCCAGTTTAGGTCTAAACTGGCAGTCGGACATCCCATGAGTGGTCCTAGATTGCTGTTTAATAGTCCTGGTTTCCTGAAGGCCTTTGAAAAAACTCTCTGGGGAGGCTTTTTCTTTTCCCTCCAGTGGCGTGCAATTCAAAGGTGCTAACTTGGGAGCTGCCTGCCACAGAGCCGCCCAAATCTCTCCCTGCACCCAGCTGGATTGAGTCTGGCGCACAGCAAGGCAGGAGGCTGGCTGGGGTGGGGCATGGATGCAGGGGCCTCGGAGCTGGACCACCAGCCCCCAGTGCGCTCTCTGCCTGGAGGCATCCAGCTGCAGACCTCTGACCCCATTAACTGGATCAGTGGTGGGGTGGAAAGCAACCTGGGAGGGTGAGGAAATGAAACTTGGGGCGAGTACCACGGGTGCAGTCCCCGTGACCTTCCCCTCCCAGGATAACGCTGCGCTCCCTAACCTCCCATGCGCCAAGAGATAAACGTGGATTCACAAAGAGACAGGACTCCGAGGATCTTCAGCTGGGGGGATGAGAGGCTTTACTCACTTCTGACACCCCCACCCTTTGCTTTAAGCTGCATTCTCCTTCCCTAATACATGTTGCTTGAAGTACACGATGGTTTATGTTTAGACATGCGATAAACGTGGGGAAAGCAAAGTTTTGTGCTTTAGAATAAAAGAATCTGGAGTCTTTGAGGTGGTCTCTCTCTCTCTCTCTCTCTCTCTCTCTCTCTCTCTCTCTCACACACACACACACACACACACACACACACACACCCTCTCACTCCTTCCTCCCCTTTTCCCTGGCCTGGCGAATCTTCATGCAGAAAGTTAACCCTAGTTCCTCAGAACCCAACCTCGCTGGAGTGGCCTCTGTTTTGTTTTGTTTTCTCTCACAAGGTTTTTCCTTAACCTCTAAACAGGCAGTTGGACATCCCTGAGGGGTCCCAGATTGCAAATGACTATGTCATAGCTTATAAACTGCTACATCCCACACACAGTGAAACAAGGACGGTGGCTTCTGCAGTATTTGAAAAAGAGAGCTATGGCTGCTTAATCCTAATTCATCGGAAGAATCTCCAAACTGTCCACATCCTGTTTACTCTACATGGGGGTGAACATGCATTCCTATATATTGGGAGCCGTCTCTTAGATTTAAAAATTAAAACCTGGCAAGGCTACTCTGACACTGAAAAAACAGGATGATGCAGCGATGACATGCATGGACTCTGGCTTGCACATTTTGTGGTCAGCCCTGATTCTGATACTTATAACTGTGTGACAAAGCCAATTACTTAACTTCTCTCTGCTTCAGTTTTTCCACCCATAAGACGGAGAAAATGGTACTACTGCCTCAGAAGGATCATGTTATGTACTACTTTTTATAATCAGGGCAAAAAAATGTAGCTGCCCATACAACAGCAAGATGCTTTTCACCTGTATGAAAAGTATGGTCTCTGGTGCATGCAGCATTAATGTGAGAGAGATGCATCCATTGGTTATCTCCCACACAAGGCCCAATCTGGGGATTGGGGATCAGCCTGCAACCAAGCTATGTGCCCTTGATCAGGAATGGAACTGAAGATGTTTCTGTCCACAGGCCAATGCTCTAACCACTGATGAAAACCAGCCAGGAATTTTTTTTTTTTAATGATAGAATATTGTTACTTAGAGAAGTATAGAAAACTGGGTCATAACTTTTTTTTTTCCAGAGCCTTTCAATAGAAACTCTTTGTCTATTTCTCATTTTTGCTTTATTTTTGAAAATAGTCCCAAGGTTGCCCTGGCTGCTGTGGCTCAGATAGTTGGACTGTCATCCTGTGCACTGAAGGGTTGCAGGTTTAATTCCTGGTCAAGGCACATACCCAGGTTGCTCTTTCCATCCCAGGTTGGGCTGTGTGTGGTAGATAACCTGTTGATGTTTCTCTCTCTCTCTTTCTTCCTTTCCCTTCCTCTCTCTCTCTCTCAAAAAAAAAAAAAAAATAAAGAACATATCCTCAGGTGAGGATTAAAGAATGTTCCAAGGTTTATGTAACCACAAATATGTTTAGTTTGACTTACCTGATTCTTATTCATGAATGCTTCCAGAATAATGTATTAGAATTAAGAAAATAAAGGAATCTAAATATAATTTGAAAACGAAACAGTTAAGAAAGAATTAAATTTGAACTCCTTAAACAAAATATTTAGGAATCTGAAGAATTAGATATTCTTCAAGTCCAATAATTCTTTAATCCAAAAGAGATGTAAGAGAAATTAAAGGCATGCAAAATGTTATGAACATATATTCATTTAAGTAATTATTATGTTGTATTAAACATTTACACACTTAAGAGAAATAAAATAATGTAAATAATTTATATATTTGAGTTATGGGAAAGCATAATGCTAACATTTTTCTAAAATGACAAAAGAAGTTTTGACTATTTCTACTATATGTTTTTATTTTAAAAAGTCTCCATATCTTTACTAGTATCAAAAAGGGATAATTAAACACAACTCATAAAGACGCAAGGTAAATCTGTTAGCAGCAAAATGGCACCAGAATATTACCAGTATTTAGACCTTGGTTTAGCAACCGTAGTACTTGAGTTCTGGCTAAAACACAATTCAGAGTCAAGACTCAAATATAAGCACAGTTTACTTATAAAGTGACAGAGGTAGAACAAGTGAACTGGGCTGTGTGGGCTCAGGAACAGGCTATGGAGGCAAAAGAAGGGTCTTTGGAGCTTAGGAGAAAGAAAGGCAAAGACTCTGTGCCTGGGGAAAGGAAGGGGTGAGGAAAGGCTGGGGTATGCTCAGGAGAGAGAAAGAGTGCCTACTGATGAATCTTTCATCTATAGGGGTTTATCTGGAGGTCTCGGGGCAGATCAGAATAGAACATTCATCAGTTTTCTAAGTGTGTCTCCTCAGGGTCCCAGTCTCCACTGATTGGTTGGTTCCAGGGAGGGGTCCTTCGTCATCACAGCTATTGACCTGCTGGCCTTGCTGCTTTGTCTCTACACAACTGATGTCTTGGTGTTATCTCTGGTTTGGCCAGAACTCTGCCTCGGTCATCAATAGACCTGAGGCTTTATTCCTAAGATGATTTCATGCAGGTCAGAAGCTCATTGCCTTGAAGGCTTAATGCTTAAGGGAGTGGTCATGCAAAGGCTTGTATGGGGAATGTAGGAAGCTATTCTCTGGCTCCCTTGGTCCTCCTCCAAGGGGCAGGCTATCACATGACTAGCAATACACCAGGGGGTGAAAGATGAGGGAAGGTCCCAACAGCATGACTAGCAATATGCTAGGAGAGGAAAGGTCACCCTGGGAGAAAGACCTTCTTTTCCCACTTTTGTCCATTGGTAGGTACCTGAGGCTTTTTGTCCCAATGACATCCCATACCTGGCCAATCGTTTCTACTCTGCTCATGCTGGTCTAACTGATTACTACAAATTCCTTGCTCAAAAAAAAATCTAGTATCACAATGCTGGGCTATGTTTAATCAGGGGATGGAGTATCGTTTTCTTTGCTCAAAGAATTTACCAGATCACCAAAAGAAGCATGTGTGAGTCTAAAAAGGTAGGAAACATTTTAATTGTACCTCTACCCCTGCTCTATAAGACAGTAAAACAGAAATATTGATTTAAGGTAGCCAAGTCTGAGGAAAATTTAGATAAATGCTTGTTTAAGTCAGTTTTCTTTCCTTTTACTAGTATTATTTAACTCTTCCAAAGACTGTGTAGGATTGCTAGCAAGGTATCAGGAAGCAAAAGTCAAAGGGGCAACATTGACTGAGGTGAAAGAAATAGAGGTATTAATGACTTTGAAGAGGGGAGAGAAAGTAGATATTTAATATGGAAGGCAAATAAATGGCTGAGAACAAGGAGCAAATTGTCCTTGCCCTTCAATAAGAACCCTACTTCCCATAGAAATCTTGAGATCCTTGTCAATATTCCCTAAAGAAAAGGTGGTAAATAGGCAAAAAGAAAAATAAAGACTCTTGACCAAGGAAGAACTGATTCCAGTGTTAGACATGGGCAGAGCAAGGATCATGGGCCATGTACAGAAACTCACCAGGGTGGAAAGCCGCGGATGCCTAGTAGCAAGGGGCAAAACTGGGAAAACAAGAACCTCACCCTCAGGGTAACCTCTCCTCCCCTAGCATATCACTGGTCATTAATATCTTCCATATCACTGGTCAGGAGGTTTAGACTCCCTGACCCTTTTCTTTCCTAAAAATAACATCTAGGTCTCAGATGTATTTCAGCTCCAGGCCCCAAAAAGCAGCAAAATTAGACAAGTGATGCTATGGCTGCCTCAGAACCAGCTGTATTGACTAATGACCCCCGGCCCTGGCACTAACTAATGAGTGGAGACCATGACCCTTTCCTGAAAAAGCACCCTGGAAAGCTGATGAATATTCTATTAAGATTTTCCCCTGAGACAACCCCTAAGATTTCTACCTATAAGAAAAAGATAAAGACACTCAGGACAAAGGACTGAGTGTGCACTCTCCCTCCAGGGAACATGTCTGTGCCATTGCCTTCCCTCTCCCCTTCCCCCACAGCATGCACCCCTTAATCTCTAAGGGACTCCCTGAGACTTGAAACCAGAGGAGCAATGGGCAGTGGCAGATCATCCAGGATAACCCCCTGAACCTGTCTCCAAGGTCCCTCTTCTCTGACTTCCCAGTGAGCCAAAGCAGCCAGGCCATTGTGTCTCTGCACCGGCCTGCTCCTCGTTTGGAGTGTACCTTCAGTAAACCCAACTTCGCTTTACTTCCATTTTTGTTGGCCTTAAAATCTGTTCTGCAGTGACGAGCAGAAATGAGGTCCCAGCTGGTAACCCCAGTCTGTAACACGAGTGATTCAGTGTGTATGTGCATGTGTGTGTGTGTGTTTCCTGTAACAGAAAAATGACAAACTCAACAGTGTTTCAGTAACATGGTAAAACAATTTCTCTTAACTATTCTCTAAGAAATAAAATAGTGTCTCCCTTCTTCATGTTTTGAATAACTGTGACGCAGTTTTAGAGGTGGTTAATATAGTTTTAAAATAGTAAAATTAAAGGGACAGGAAAAATGTCCCTTCATTTCTTTTAGACTCTTTGCTTTAATAATTAAATTGATACATAACAGAGTAACAGTAGAAAAACAAATTTTGTACATATGGGGACATACAGGAACCCATGAAGATATGGAGACTCAAAAACCAGCTTAAGCTAAGAATATGGGTAGGAGTCTACAGATACAAAAGGGAGATATGTCACTCACAGGAAGGAAGACAGGATATTTGGAAAAGGAAGGTTACTGTTGTGTAGCTAAATCTTTGAGGTAAAACCGTACCTCTGCTAATAGCTCTTTTCCTTGTCAATTTAGGTGGTTGAGGGGAAAGAAAAAGCTTTCACTGAGTCTTCTGGGTTTTGATTTTTTTGAGTTCAAACTAAATCTCATGCCAAAGTGGCATATTTTGGGGTGACAACATTTTGTTTTCTTCCTTTTGCATTCATGACACAAAAGTAATAAAGTTAAAACCCAAGCATTTTGATTAAAGGCATATTGCTTCATGTTAAAAAGTTTAATGGAGAGAGTTGACTTTTAAATTATAAAACACATCCATGAATCAGCTAAATAATAGGTCATCTGGCATAGAAGTTCCCTTTCAGTTTATAAAGCAGAAACAGCTAGCAAACATGCTTTTGATGGCTAGTGAAATACTTCACAGTATAGAAATAAAACATTTTGCTCATTCTAAAATGTCAAACTTTATTTACTTGAGGTCATAAGAGCCAATGTCTTATTTATGCATATTAATTGTAAAGTATAACAATAAATTTAATATATTTTTCCATCAGCTCAGTATAAGTTCTTGCTCCCCTGGATATATTTGTATTTTAAGGGATGGTTGGAAATAATGCCACTTTTGTTAAAATAACAGTTCATATCTTGGTCTGAAATTTAAATTGCTGAAAAATCTTTATAAATGAGCTATATTTTGACCTTTCAATGGAATAGTAATAGAAGATGTTATTATTGAGACCTATCTAGAAAGCATACCTTTTATGTAAAATTTAGCTTTTGATTTGCTAAAAACCTTCATGTGCACTGATTAAATGCAAGTCATCAAATAAAAATGATGGCTTTTCATATGTGTGTGTGTGTGTGTGTGTGTGTGTATATATATATATATATATATATATATATATATATATATAATATATAATTATTTTATGTGCCAATTTTACAGATAGAGATTTTCACAAAAACACAAAATCTCCTGTATACACAAAAGTTTCTGCGATTTCTTCCCAGAAGTATGAAATTATTATATACTTTCATTTCCATTCCACTCCATTAATTATGAATCTTTTAAAAGTGCAAAATATGCCCGGCCAGTGTAGCTGCATAATTTAGTGACTATGCTTCAAAAATTAGGCCTGGTTTAATAACATAAAGAATAGACAATGATCTTACTCATCTAGTTTTACACTCTTCAAAACAGGAATTTGTTATTAGTACCTAGCCTGCAGGCTTGCTGTTCCACTTTGCTGTGAAACCAGATGGTTAAAAATCTAACCACCCTAGCCTAATCAGTTATCTCTATCAATGTTGCCAGACTCCATTTAAAGAAAAGGAGTTCACTGAAGGGAGTATTAATGAGACTAACAGAAAGTAGGCAGTTATTTCTCCAGAGGGTGAAATGTTACAAAATAGTGACCATGAAAAAGTTAAAGGAAAAGACAAATGGGACTGTTCCTTTTCTGGCTGAATGCATATCTTACTGAGAACAATTGCTTAGGAGAAGTCAGAGTTCTACTTTGATAAATACTAGCTAAGAAGACCTCACTTTGATCTCTGCCTTATATCAAGGGTAGACTTCAAAATATACTTAATGAGCTTTTGTCTCCCCTTCAGGTAAAAAGTGGATTTTGGGAATTAACAATTTCAAAGCTATATATTTCAATATCATTATTCTAACTTACATTGCTATATAATATTTTACAGATGGAGCATTAGAGGCAAAAGTTACATAACTTGCTCAAATGACAACTAAATTTAGAATCAGAGAAAGCCTGAAATTTATTCCAAGTTGCAATCCATAGCTCTCTCTATTCTACTTTCTTTCAGTGTGGCTCTCATATTATCTGTATCAAATATTATGTTATATTGACAGAGATACAGACTTTTGCAAGACTGATTCAATGTGGAGGGTTTCAAGTATTATCATAATACTGAGAATAAATTTAATAGATTTTATGAAACACAGAATGAGGCAAAATAGTTGTTCATTTGGAAAATAATACAATAATTAGTAAACAGCAATACAAGAATAAACACTCTGTTCTGCACACTGACTACAATAAACCTACTTTTGCTGCACCCTGTGTATGCTGGAGACACTAAATACCTTTAAAATTATTCTCATTTTCCCATTCTATAGGTGAGTAAATTGGGAGGTAGAAATCATATCATTCTTCCTCAGTCTAGAGTCTATGATGTTAATTGTCCACGTTCAATTTGGCAAGTAAAAATAAATGCAAATATTCATCCGGGTTATATTATTAATTCTATTAACTTATTATAGTAATTTTTCTTTTCATAGTAAGTACATTGACTGACATTAAATCATATTGTCTTTTTTATATCTGAAAGTATAAATAACACTCAGAGAACTATGTTTTATGTGTATTCGCATATAAACTAAATTAAAAATCTTATAGAATATAATACTATTATCGATCTAAATTGAGTGAAAGAGCACATTAATTAAAAATATATTGTTGGTTTATTTTTGTTAATCCTCACCCAAGGATATTTTTCCATTCATTTTTAGAGAGCGTGGGAGGGAAGGCGAGAGACAGAGAGAAAGAAACATCAATGTGAGAGAGACACATCGATTGGTTGCCTCCTGCACCCAATCAGGGTCCGAATGGAATCTGCAACAGAGGTAAATGCTGTTGCCTGGAATTGAAGCTGGGACCCTTCAGATTGAGGGCCGATCCTCTATTCACTAAGCCAAACCAGCTAGCATTATGTTGTTGGTTTTAGCTGCTACATATACATGGGACTTATTTTTTATTTGTTGTGATATATATTTACATAATAAAAAACCCACAGAGAAATAAATTATACTATAAATCTTGAAGTGTGTTTACTTTTTATATTTAAAGTAGATCATATATTAAATAACTAATTAAATTAAATATTGTTATCTTTGCTAGACTTTTTTAAAAAATGAAAACAAGTATACTGCAACATATTACATCAGAATATATTAAATGTTTAAGGTAATTTTATCAATATTAATACTTAAACTTTGTTATATTTAATTTAGAGAGATCATCTTATATTTTAAGAATAAATATTTTCTTAAGAAATATAACAAAGGGAAGGGGGCTGGGTAACAAAGGTGAAGGGATTAAATAATGACAACATGGTCATTACCAGAGGGAAATGGGGGTGGAGATAGGCAAGAGACTATAAAGAGGATTAAATGGTGATGGAAAGAGACATAACTTCTCTTTGAGAGGGAAGGAGGGGCTGGGTGGGTGGGTTGGAAGAGATCAACCAAAGAACTTGTATGCGTATATGTATAACCCATGGGCCCAGATAATAGTGTGGCAAAGGCCTGGGGTGGGATGGGGGCTGAGAGTGGGCTAGAAGGGATCAATGGGGGGAAGAAAGGCACATATAATACTTTCAACAATAAAGATTTTTTTTAAAAGAACCCTTATCTTTTAGAGATTTATATTGAGAAGTTGATAGATAAAATTAAATAATGTCTGGGGTTTGCTTCAAAATAACCCAGAGGAAGTAGGTAAAGGTAGAGATGAAATAAGATTGGCATGAGTTGATAGTTAGGTAACTAGATAACAGAGACATGTGGCTTCACCACTGCAACATCTCTACATCTGTATTTATCTGAAATTTTCTTTAGTCAAAAATTTTTTGAAAGTAACAAAAAATAAATAAAAAAAGAAAGAAAGAGACATAACTTGAGGTGGTAAACACACAATATGCCGTATAGATGATGAATTATAAAATTGTACACCTTAAACTTATATGATTTTATTAACCAATGTAAACAAATAAATTCAATTAAAAAATAAATATGTGCCCAGCTGGTGTTGCTCAGTGGTTGAGAGTCGACCCATGAACTAGGAGGTCACTGTCTGATTCCTGATCAGGGTACATGCCCCATGTTTCGGGCTCCATTCCCAGTGGGTGGCATGCAGGAGGCAGCCAATCAATAATTCTCTCTCATCATTGATGTTTCTCTCTCTCCCTCTCCCTTCCTCTTTCTGAAATCAATAAAAACATATTAAAGAAAAAAAAATATAATAACTCTACATAAGCGTGCAAGGCATTAATAAAATAGAGATTGATAATAAAAGAAAATAAAACATAGTGTTCTCAGAATGAAAAGAAAGGGACATTTTTTTTGAGAAGTATTAAATTGATTAATATAGCTTTGAAAGAAAACTAGAGAGATATTTCATAACACTCTAAAACTGATTTTTTTCCAGAATGGACTATTTAGATCACGGTTCAAAAAGTTTATTTTTTTTCTTTTATTAGGAAAAATAAATACAAATGTACATTAAAATTGTAAAAGAACATAGTTTTTAGGATCTTGTTAAATAAGAAACATTCAAACCTGTGAAGAATTTTCATGAGTTCATTTGAGCCAAAACTGTCGACAATTGCTGGCAAGCAAAATCTCAACAGATTGAGCCGAAACCGGTTTGGCTCAGTGGATAGAGCGTCGGCCTGAGGACTGAAGGGTCCCAGGTTCGATTCCGGTCAAGGGCACGTACCTTGGTTGCGGGCACATCCCCAGTGGGAGGTGTGCAGGAGGCAGCTGATCGATGTTTCTCTCTCATCAATGTTTCTAGCTCTCTATCCCTCTCCCTTCCTCTCTGTAAAATATCAATAAAATATATTTAAAAAAAAAATCTCAACAGATTGAGATATTGCTCTGGACAGTGGCAATTTTGCATCTTATTTTACACATTACGACTAAAAGAGGAGACATAAGTGGTTACATGAAATCCATTGGTGATATATTAGGGAGGCAGGAGAAAGAAAAGTAGGGAAGCCTCTAGAATTGGATAAAAAGAAAATGATAGACACATCCTTCTTTTACTTAGGTGGGTACAAGATAGTTAACAGTCAACAATTAGCCCAATAACATTGGGGATTTGTGGTCTCTGCAGAGCAGTGCCTGTGCTTTGAGGGTCTGGGAAAGGGAAAATTACTTTGACATTCCAAAGATATCTTATTATTGATGCAAAAAGACAGACAGAGTCAGTTAAGGTAAAGATTGACCTTTGTCAGGGAATATACTGGTCTAGGACATAACAAACCGCCATAAACTGCTTTTAATTAAAAAAGTTTTAATTTCAGACCATCCTTTGTGGTTACTTTAGGTCTCTGAGTTTGCAAGGCAGCCATGCAGGCCTTCCCTGAGTTAGTCAGGTTAACATGTGGCCCCTTTTCATCCACAATCTTAGTACACCAGCATAATATGAAAGGTGTCAAAGATAATGTGAAGCCACAATATTGATATTTCAAAATATCAGTTAGCTTGTATATTTGAAGAAAAAACTTTTTATAATTAATGTCAATTTATAAATGTAGAAGAAATGTTTGAGTTGAAAGATGACTATTTAGAAAAATTACATAAGAATCATCAGTGGATATATAAAGTGAAGTGAGCAAAAGTTTGATGAGTAGTCACATATACATGTTCACCAAGGATCACTCCAAAGTAGAGACATAGAGGAAAAAATTAATCTAAGAAAACTGGCATAAACTACATTAATCACATAATCAAAGTTAACATCCAATATTGAGACAAACCATTATCAAGGGACTTTTAATATAATACACTAGAAAGAACACAACATCACTTCTGTCATGTGTTGCCAAAAATGCATCACTTTAATATAATCAGGAAGAAATGGCAGATACCTTATAAAATAATGGACAGAATTATTTTAAAAAAGCATGGTCAATACAGACGATGAAAGACTGTAGTTGCCCTGGGGTCAGCCAATCAATGGAGACCAGGACCCTGAAAGAGAACACAGGGAAAGCTGATGAATATTCTATTGAGACCCTCCCCTAATACTTCCCCTACAAATTTCCACCTGCAAGAGAGAAATACATACACTCAGGATGAAGGACTCAGTGTGTGCTCTCCCTCAGGGGAGCACGCCCATGCCATTCTTTCACCTTCTTCTGTCTAAGGGACCCCATGAGACTTACAAACAGGGAAGCAATAGGCAATGGCAGCTGGTCCCAAACTAACCCACTGAACCTGTCTCCAAGGACCCCTTTTCTCTGACTTCCCAGTGAGCCAAATATTTAGAGGGATAAGGACCAGATGACTTCAAGTTACACTAAAGTAATGCAAAAATAATGTAATTTTGGTCCCATAATTATTGAGATTAATTTGTAGAAAATTTAGTATCTAATTTGGTGTTGGTTACCCCTAAGAAATATTGTATTTGCTTCTCCTGAAGATAATATCACTTCTGTTCTGTTCTCTTTCAATTTCTATGACATAATCTGAAATAATTATTTTGAGTTTCTTTCATCTACCTCTGGCAATACTAATTATGAAATTTCCATTAGGCCTATCCTGCATTTTCCTAATGAAATTAAGCCCTTAGCATTAATTGAATTGCAGTTATCAATTTTGTTATTTTAATAGTCAATTTTGTATGTCCTGTTTAGGAACTTGTTTAAGGACATGAAGATACACTATGGTATTTCCTTATAGAATATGTTCAATATTTTATATTTAGTTATATTATACAAGAGGCCTGGTGCGTGAAATTTGTGCACTCGGGGGTTCCCTTAGCCCAGCCTGTGCCCTCTCACAGTCTGGGAGCCCTCAGGGAGATGTCCGACTGCAGTTGGAGGTCATTAGAGCTGCTATAGAGGCAGGAGAGGCTCCCACCACCACCACCAGCCGTGAGCCTGGCTTCTGGCTAAGCCGCACTACCCCTGTGGGAGCACACTGACCACTAGAGGGCAGCTCCTGCATTAAGCATCTGACCCCTGGTGGTCAGTGCGTGTCATAGTGACTGGTCAACCGGTCGACTGTCTGCCCCCTGGTGGTCAGTGCACATCATAGCGAGCAGTTGAGTGGCCTTAGCATATAATTAGCATATTATGCTTTTATTGGTTGAATGGATGACCGGATGACTGGACACTTAGCATATTAGACTTTTATGATATAGGATATTTCAATTTAATATATTGTACATGTTCGTCAAGAATGAGAGAGGTCTAAGTTTTTATAATACTTTCTAGTTTACAAATTATCCTGCCACCAATTCATTGATCCTGTAGAAAACTTAAGATTTCTGGCTCAAGGACAAAGCAAGTCTGTTATTCACAGCAAAAGCAGTATCCATAGTACCAGAATTGTGTAAATTCCACAAGTAACAATTTCTACAATGTTACAAGGAAAGGGACAGATGAAACCTGAACAAAGAGATGGTTTTATTACAGAAGAGAAACTTTGAACTTAGTGTTCCTAACTTTTTAATAATGTTCAGTGAACATGCATGCCATTTCCTGCAGAAAGAAGACACTATCTCTCTTTTCCAAGGCTGTAATCAAAACTATTCTGTGTTCTGGAAAGAGTTGCTCATGATCTCTATCTTCCAAAGTTGTTTGTGATACAAACATATTTGAGAAGATAACCTGGAGCAAAGACAATCAGTTACTCTTCTCATAAGTCAGGCAGAAACATGAAAGACTTTTAACAAATTTTATCCTATCAATATCCACCTCAAATTTTTTTCCTGGATTCTGGTGAATTTTTCTGAGTGTGCCATTTTGTTGGTGCCTCTGATTAATCTGATGAACATTGACTGTCACAAAAAATTCATTCAACTTGTCTCATTCAGAATTAATTTAAGTCTCTATCACTGGAATCAACAATGTCCACTAAAACACCATACCAAACCAGTGCCACAAATCCCATAAATCTTCAGGGTCTACAACAGAAATCCAAGTGGATTTCTCTATCAGTGTCTAATTTGAGGCGTTAATGTAAATATAGATGGTACCTGACCTATAATTTTTTGAATTTACAATTGTGCAAAAGCAATATGCATTTAGTAGAAACCATACTTTGAATGTTGAAATGTGTCCTTTTCCTATGCTAACACTATGCTCTAAGACACTATCTCATGATGCTAGGCAGTAGCAGCAAGCCATAGCTCTCAGTCAGTCACATAATCGTGAGAGTAAATAACTGATAATACACAGTATACTCATTGTGTCAGGTGATTTTGTCCAGCTTTAGGCTAATGTAAGTGTTCTAGGACACTTAAGGTAGAATAGGGTAGTCTTTATAAATGAATCTAGTGCCTGTGTTTTGTCTGTGTGTGTGTGTGTGTGTGTGTGTGTTTTGGAGCAATTACCTGAGAACATTTAATCCAACCTCAGTTTTTTGTCCACACTATCAACAGAGTAGCAATAATCTGTTCAATTGAATGATAGAACAATTTTTATGAAAATAGGAGTTGGGAAGACATCCTAAGATTTTTCACAGATGATTTCTAAGGGAAGTTAAAGAGCTCAGGGTATACTCTGCTGTTTCTGATAGACTCTCTGGTGAAGTTAAAATTTAAGACAAATAGAACAGGTCAAGATGTCTGGCAGTGAATCACAGAGTCAGCAAAAAGTTAAAAAAGTGAAGTTTGAATAATGTGTACTGACAGATGCTCTCTCTCTCCTAACACAAATAAGGTTATACTACTCCAATAGTTACAATTTCACTTTTGTTCCAACCACACCATACTTGTGTCCTGAAAAATAAGATGCAAGGAGAACAAAGGTAATTTTATAAAATTTAAAAATACAGCACTACCCGGTGTGATTCAGTTGGTTGAGCATCGACCTATGAACTAGGAGGTCATAGTTCAATTCCCGGTCAGGGTACATGTTGGGTTGTAGGCTTGATCTCCAGTGTAGGGTTTGCAGGAGGCAGCCAATCAATGATTCTTTCTCATCATTGATGTTTTTATCTCTCTCTCCCTTTTCCTTCCTCACTGAAATAAGTAAAAAAAATATTTTTAAAGAAGAAAAGTGCTTTTTCAAGATGCTATGCAAAGTAGCATCTCAAATGAGTTTATAAATCACTGTATATAACTAGTTTCCAAATGCAAAACAGTAATATTTTCTTATGTGTGAAAAAAATTTGTAAAAGAGCAATAAGTGCTAAATTTTCATCAATATAAATATACTTATTTTAAGACATAATGAAGTTATGCCTTTTATAGCTTTCAAAAAATAAAAGCACTCCTTTAAGGAAATAACGGTAATGATAGGTCATTTCATTAAATTTTCTAATGAGTATTTCTATAACTCACAAATAAACTATTTCTCTTTAATGTACACATCCTGGCTCATCCCACTAAAGAATATGAATAGAAGCTTGAGGATTGCAATTGCATTTGCCAATGCTTTTAACACACGGACACTTAACAAATCTAGGCATAACATTTGAAATATTTTAGCTCAGATAGCTATTCTTTCATTAACTACTCTCTTTCTGCCTTAATTCCTCTTTAACTATATTTGTTCTACTGTCCCAGTTTGAAGATGATTCTCATTGTGTCACTGGTTTTAGCTCTTCCTTAGGACAGTTCTTAAAATGTGGAACATATAGGAATCTTGTACGTACTTGTTTGATAAGAAAAAAAAAAAGACTAAAGCAGCCGATTTTCTTTGTCATTTACAAAAGGCAAAAGTATGCTGACATATTTTCTTTGAGTGTTTCCTGACATGCTGTGCTGTCATGCTAATGTGTTTGTTCTAAGAGTCTCTTATACTTCATTAGTTAAATGATCATCCGATTGTTCTGTGTGACATATTAATGAAATCAGTTGAATCCAGGACAAAAACAATACTGATTCAAATGCATTGCTCTGTTATCTTTAATGAGATTGGCACACTGGCCTCTTGTAATCAAACAATAATTGAATAATAATCCAAATGTTGTCCAAACTGCCATTTGACCTATTTGTATTTTCTGGTTACTTATTCTTCCTTTCCCCTTGGCCATTGTTTATAAAGATTTCATTTTGGTAGAGCCTCTTCAACCCCAGGAGTTTTAGTAATTTTCATTTTCAAAGTGGGAGGCATAATTAATTAAAGAAAATTTTCCGGATACCTATGAACATTTTTCCCTGGTTAAATCAATTGTTCTGACTCTCACATTGATGAAGTGTGAAGAATGAATACATTTATTACTTAATGGGCTCTCAAGTTTCAAATATTTTATTCAGGCCAGCAGTTTCAGACTTTTAATTTTTCTTATGTAGGTCAATCTCTTAATATTCATAATTCATTTATTTACAAATGGACTCTAATCCTTCCTCAAAGCATATATATTTGGGCCCCAGTTATAAAATTTTCCTTGCAAAATTTTGCTAGCAAAATTAAGCCAAGCTGAATCATGGATAACATAAATGAGTATAAGATCAGCAAGGGCAGAAGCAATCTTCATAATGGACTAGAAGTTATAGCCCATGGGAGATGAGATGGCCAGAAAATGAACTAAAAGTTGAAAGCTGATACAAAGGTACCCCATGTGAGTCCAAATGGCTTAGTGGATAATGTTCTCATTAAATATTGCTTCCAACTTTATGGTTGACTGGAAGTATAAGGAAAAGAAAAGAACATGCATTTCAATGTTTATCAAGTAGTTTCAACAGAAATTTTCACTTGATAGCAAAGTGAAATAAAATAAATTTGAATTTATTTTATCTAATGTAAAACAACATATTGTTTGAGAAAAACTTTCTTCTATTGAAATGGTAGCATGATTTAGAAAAAATTGATTTTATAATTTTTTTAGAAAAGTAAATAGTAGAAAAAGATTTCTGTGACACTTTAAATGAATGTTTATAGTAATGGGCAATGATATATTTTCTTTTTTAATTACATAGTAGTGATTTAATCAATTTATTGATAGACATCTGTGATTTTGATATCAGACTTTTTTATTCAGTAAATGGTGATTCTTAAGCCCTTAAAATATTCAGTATTATGGAGGCACTAGAAGTTTATTTCAATAATTACAACCTATTTTTAAATATAAAAAATTTTGAGAAGTAGTTTCAAACTTTGATTCACACTTAATTCAAGTAAATGACCCATGATATCCTTTCTGATGGCCATGATAAATTACAGCCTGAGGGACAGACTCCTCCGTCAGCCTGCCAAATTCAACAATTTCTATAATAATGAGAAATAGGCTTTCATATTGTTTGGCCACTAATATTTTGGGATTGTTATTACTACAGCTAAGATTAACTTTATCTTAATATTACAGTGCCATATTATATTGTGTCTCACTCATTGGAAATGGTGAAGCTCATATACTTACCAAATTTCCAATTTGATAAGCCTCCTGTCTCCAGTTTAGGCTTATCAAATCAATGGTTAACTACTCAAGGTAGTTAAAAAACTTCCCCTTAACAACAACAAAAAACAAAACAAAACAAAACACAAAAACAACAACAACAACAACAAAAAACTGAAAGAAAAGGTGGGGAGAAACTTCAGGTTTGATACAAATCTACCACAAGTGAAAGGGGAGGGGTAAGGGAGGAGCATTGGGTGGAGTCTACAGAGAAGTTCTAAGAAAATGTTTGGCCTTTCTGATGGGTGTCCTGAAGTCCAAGTTGCCCATTGGAGAAGTCTCGACTCCTACAGGAATGGGCCTGAATTAATACCTCACTCTGCCCATGGGATCAGCTGTGGAAAACATGGCCTCTCACAAACACTGTGGTGGATCCAGAAGGGAAACAGCCAGAGTCATCAGTCCACTACATCCCCTCAGCAGGAAATCTGAGTTTTCATCCTGCCACAGAATGTCAGGAAGACAAACATCTTATTCCCTCTGTTTCCATGGAGGAGAGAGAAGTTGAACACCACTTCCGGCTTCACACTGCCATCTCCACTCCCTCTTCCCCAGGAGAGGAGGAATGAGTTAGCTGGCTGTTGAATTTGGAAGAAGGAGCTCAGTGTGCCAAACTCAATGCCATCAGGCTTCTGTCTACTTGTTGAAATAGCCAGCTGTCTCTCTAAGGAAGGCTGTGGTTGTCCACATGTGCCATTGACTAGTTAAGGATTTCTTATTTAGGAAAGAAGTACTAGTCCATTTTATTAGTAATAAAGATGATTTTTAAAATAAAATAAAAATCTGCCCCACAAACTTTTCCTTTTGTAAGCTTAACTTTATTGAAGTGACATTGGTTAAAAAATTTATGTAGTGTACAACTTTATGATTCATCATTTACATTTTGTATTGTGTGTTTACCAATCAAAGTCAAATGTTCTTTTGTCTCCATATATTTGACCACCTTTACACTTTGTTACTATACCCAACCCCCCTTCTCTCTGATAACTACCATACTGTTTTCTGTGTCTATTAGATTTTGTTTGTTTTATTTGTCTTGTTTGTTCAATTGTTGCTTTCAGCTTTGAATCCCACATATGAGTGAAATCATATGGTTCTTGACTTTTTGTGTCTAACTTATTTCACTTAACATGTTATTCTCAAATCCATCCATGTTGTTGCAAATGGCAGCATTTTATTTTGTTTTATTTTATTTCATTTTATTTTATTTTCTTTTGTGTGTGTGCCTGAGCAGTATTCCATTGTGTATATGCACAATATCTTTATCCAGTCATCTATCAAAGGACACTGATTGTTTCCATATTTTGGCCATTGTGAATAATGCTGTAATGAACATAAGGGTGCATATATCTTTGTGAATAAATGTTTTCAAATTTTGGGGTGCCCAGAAGAGAGGTTGCTGGGTCCTATGAGAACTCTTAGTTTTTTGAGGAACCTCCATACTGCTTTCCATATTGGCTATACTAGTTTACATTCTCACCAGCAGTAAATGAGCGTCCCTTTTTCTCCACAGCCTCTCCAACACTTATTATTAATTGTCTTATTGATAACATCCATTCTAACATGTGTGAGGTGGTATCTCATTGTAGTTTTGCTTTGCATTTTCCTAATAGCTAGTGAAGTTGGGCATCTTTTCATATATCTGTTGGCCATTTTTATGCCTATTTGGGAGAAGTGGATGGTTTGTTTGCCTTTTTATTGTTGACTAGAGGCCCTATGCACAAAATTTGTGCAAGGGGCTTGGCCCTCGCAGCCCCGGCTTCATCCACATGGTTGTTCTGCTGTTTGGTATAATTAGCATATTAGCTCTTTATTATATAGGATTTGTATGAATTTTATATATTTTAGATATTAACCTCTTGTGGGAACTGTTGTTTGCAAATATCTTCTCCCATTTGGTTGGTTGCCTTTTTATTTTGTTGATTTTATTTTTTCTGTGCAGAAGTGGTTTGGTTTGACATAGTCCAATTCACTTATTTTTGCTTTTATTTCCCTTGACTGTGAGGTCAAATTCATGAAATCCACTCAAACACCAAGGTCCATAATTTTAGTGTCTATGCTTTTGTCTATGTAATTTATTGTTTCAGATCTTATATTAGGCCTTTGATCCATTTTGAGTTAATTATTGCATGTGAGTACAAACAGCAGTCCAGTTTCATTCTTTGGCATGTGGCTTTTCAATTTTCCCAGCATCATTTATTGAAGAGGCTTTTTTTTCTCCATTGCATGTTTTTGGCTCCTTCCCACACTTTTTAAAAGTGCCTTAGAGTATAAAGGAAGTGACTGAGAGAGAAATTATTTAAAGGCTACTTTTTCTTTTGCAGTAAATCTACTCATGCACTTATATTTGTGAACACGTCTCATTCTACTATATTAAAAAGTCTCTAGGGGAGTAAAGTCTTTAACGTAATTACACTAGCATTTCTCATGTCATTTTCAAATGGTATATTATTAAAATTTTGCAAGATGAAATAGAAAATTTGTTCTCATATGAGTTTCAGCATTCCTCCCCATCTTATTGATTCTACTTTGGAAAACCAAAATTTAAAAAGGTTAATCATGAATTGTGTTTTAAAATGTTTTCTAGAACTGAATATACTATTTTATTTTATTTTTTTAAAATATATTTTATTGATTTTTTTTACAGAGAGGAAGGGAGAGGGATAGAGAGTTAGAAACATCTGTGAGAGAGAAACATCGATCAGCTGCCTCCTGCACACCCCTTATTGAGGGTGTGCCCGCAACCAAGGCACATGCCCCTGACCGGAATCGAACCTGGGACCCTTTAGTCCACAGGCCGACGCTCTATCCACTGAGCCAAACCGATTAGGGCTGAATATACTATTTTAATAGAATATGATCAATTTAATATCTATGGTATCATTGAGTTTTTTGTTCTAGCTATGTATGTGTACTACATAATCAGATTACATTAGATCTGGCAATGTCTTGGTAATGTCAAAGGGTCTTTACTGAATTTTAATCATCTAAGAGTCACCTCTTGTGGGGAAACCACTCAGTTATTTTAGAAGTGGTCAGGAAATTATCCTGAATAGATTATTTACAGGGTGTGTGAGGTATGGGCAAATCATCTGAAATTGAACCTTTTTTAGAAACTGTTTCTGGTGGTTCAACATTGAAGAACAAGAGTGTAATGCTACTAACAATAACCTGTGAAAGAAAAAAAGATCACTGAAAAATGACAAAGGAAATTTGTTCAATAATCTATATAGATTCCAGTATGCCATTCCATGTGGGAAAGAGGGAACTCATTTTAAAAAATGACTAAAATCATTATACATACATTTGTCTAAACCCATGAAATATTTAACATCAAGAGTGAATCAGAAAGTAACCATGGACCTTGAATGATTATGACATGTCTATGTAGGCTCATCATTGGTAAGAAATGCATATCATTCTGGTGAGTAATATTGATAATAGGGGAGGGTATATATGTGGGGGCCAGGAAGTATATAGGAAATCTCTGTAATGCCCTCTTGATTTGGAAACCTAAAACTTTGCTCTAAGAAAATAAAGTCTTTAAAAAATGACTGAAAATCTTATAGATCAAACTCAAAATTTTAGCACAGTGGCTCTAGAAAGGCTATTTTTGATACATAGATTTCCTAATGATACTATTTCTATAAATGTTAAGGAAATTATAATCAAAATATTTATCTATACTTTACATCTTTTGATCATTAAGCAAATCATGACAGCCAAGGAGACAGAGATGTCTAAGAATGACTGTGTTGGGGAAATTTAATTAAAAACAAAGTCTTCTTCCAACCCAGAAAACCTTTCCATAAAGGTAATAGACAAAGAAAACTGTTTTGTTTTTTTTTTATTGAAAAAGTATTAAACTAGAATGTGATGCACATCACAGTCAATCCACTTAGAGATTGCAAACACAGGAAGAAATCCCTCCCTTTTATTAACATTCAGCCAAGAGATGGAACCCTTTGCACATATGTTCTCAAGGTAAACAATAGCTAGTCCTCTGTAAGAGGACATGACAGCACCGTTTGTCACACATTCATCTTACTTTCACCTAGTAAAAGGGATTACCCTCTGTGTTAGCCAATTGGCTTTGTCCAGAAGAAAACAAATTTCTTTTTTTTATATATATTTTTTTTCAAATTTTTATTAAGGTATTATATGTGTACATATCTTACCATTGCCCCCCCCACCCCACTCCCATACATGCCCTCCCCCCCCCCAATGTTTTGCATCTGTTGGTTACTCTTATATGCATGCATACAAGTCCTTCAGTTGATCTCTTATTTCCCCCAGAAAACAAATTTCTTATGTTTTTAGGAGAGAGGATAGTTTTGTAATCTGGAGCAAGGTGCCCAGTGAGATTAAGGCCTATCCTCTTGGAGCGACTAATAGATAGGAGTGCTACCTTCTTTGATGTTTACATTAGAATGAGATGGTTACTGAGGCCTTGATAAAAATATTCCTGGGTTGCAAAACGGAGAAAGGCCCATGTAGTTTTCAAAAGGATGTACAGGTATATCTTCTTTTTATTGCACTTTGCAGGTATTGTGATTTTTATAAATTGAAGGAAAAATTTTCTACTAGCAATAAGATTACAACTTGCTGGAAGCTCAAATGGTGGTTAGCAATTTTTAGCAATTAAGTAGTTTTTATTAAGGTCTGTATATATACTTTTAGACACAGTGATATTGTACCTGTAATAGACTAAAGTAAATATAAACATAACTTTTATATGCACTGGAAAACAAAAAAAAATTGTGTGATTCACTTTATTGTGATATTTGCTTTATTGTTGTGGTCTGGAGCCCAACTTTCAATATCTCTAAGGTGTACCTGTATGCGTGTTTAAAGAGAGGATAATGGTGGAAGTACATGCAATTACAAATTCTCTAATCTCTTCCCTTACTTTCAACAGGAAGAATTAAGTCTTTTATTTTTAATTTGTATTTGTCCTTACACTTGAAATATAATATTTCATGAGATTATATCAACTTTCACAGCTTCCATTTGCTCTGTTTGGAATTCTGCTTAAAAATAATCCATTGATTTACTAATAAAATTGTTCCACATACTTTCATTCCTGCATAAATGAATACAATGCATTTATTTGTTTTCTGAACATTACTCAGGTTGTCTCCACTACATTTGCTTACCTTTCCCAAATGGTTCTTTCTTTCTTTCTTTCTTTCTTTCTTTCTTTCTTTCTTTCTTTCTTTCTTTCTTTCTTTCTTTCTTTCTTTCTTCTTTCTTTCTTTCTTTCTTTCTTTCTTTCTTTCTTTCTTTTTTTGAGTACATAGACTATTCTCTAGGATATAAAGAAATTTCTCTCACTGAAATAAGAGAGAAAACCATGGGGTTTGTGTCATACAAACTTTAGAAGACATATAGAAGCAAAACAAAGGAAATAATGATTATTTATTGAAATGATAATATACTTTCAAAGGATTATTTCAGAAGAAATTAACAATTATTCTAGTTAGATGATGACACTCAGGTATTTCAATGTGTCATAATTCAGCATCAGTGGCTTTGTGCATGTTTTTATTTCTGAAATTGTTCCCTATTACAGTGTACTGGGAACTTAGGTCAAAATGCTTTTCTATATAAATTCTGCAAATGATTATTTTATTGGAAACTTAACTTTTTATAAAGCAACTCATAATAAATGACTCTAAGAGCTTTAATCATCCTGAAGCATGCCTGTCAAATATAATTTTGTTCATTTAAATGTTTTGTTCTCTCAAAGTAAACTATAATCTCTAGTAAGGGATTTTCATTATGGTCAATATCTTTTCCAATCATGCTTTAGGTGTGTGATGTCTTTAAACTGAAAACCATCTAACAAATCCTTTCTCCCTTGTTTCAAAAAGTTGTTCCTAGAGCTACTCAGCATTTATAATTTGTTATCCACCTAAAGAAATATTAAATAATTAATAGAATAAATGCTATTATTTATGACCCATCACACTAACACAATTTATACAATATGAGAGATTTAGAGCATATGCAGTTCTCTTTATAATAATTTCAAAACTTAGTACTGTAGGATGCATGGGTAATTTGAGGTTGAAATACTGCATATGCACCTCATCAGAAGCAATAAAAGAAAGGCAAGGGAAAGATTAACAAAATAAATGTAGCATCTTTACAGTTGCAGGGAGATTCTATCTCACTAAGGAGATTCACAATGAGATTTTGGCTACTTGAATGATTTGTGTGAATAAACTCAAAACCACCTTTAGGCTTCCCTGTGGTTGACATAAGTAAAATGTAAGGATGTAATGAGCCCTTCCAGCTAGCTGAGAAGTTTATTCTATCAAGCAAGTTAGAAATTCAGTGTTTAAGTGAAAATTAACAAATAAGTGATAGTTCAAAACTTTTTAAAAATATTAGAGAAAAAATAAATTTAAAAATTAATTAAGCAGATATGTTCTCCCATGCAGTGGGCTTTCTTGTTGATTTGTTGATGGTTTCTTTTGCTGTACAGAAGCTTTTTATTTTGATGTAGTCACATTTGTTTATTTTCTCTTTAGTTTCCATTGCTCTAGGAGCCATATCAGTGAATATATTGCTTCAGCATATGTCTTCTGAGATTTTGCTGCCTGTGGATTCCTCTAATATTTTTTATGGTTTCCCATCTTATGTTTAAATCCTTTATCTATTTTGAGTTTATTTTTGTGTATGGTGTAAGTCGGTGGTCTAGTTTCATTTTTTCGCATGTATCTATTCAATTTTCCCAACACCATTTATTGAAGAGACTGTCTTGACTCCATTGTATGTTCTTGCCTCCTTTGTCAGATATTAATTAAGCACAGTGGTTTGGGTCTATTTCTGGGTTCTCTATTCTATTCCATTGGTCTATATGTCTGTTCTTGTGCCAGTCCCAGGTAGTTTTGAGAACAGTGGCTTTGTAATACAGCTTGATATCTGGTATTGGAATCCCTCCTACATTGTTCTTTCTCAGGATTGCTGTGGCTATTCGGGGTCTTTTTTTATTCTAGATGAATTTTTGGAGAGTTCTTTCTAGGTCTGTGAAATATGTCATTGGTATTTTAATGGGGAGTGCATTGAATTTATAGATTGCTTTGGGTAGTATGGACATTTTAATGATGTTGATTCTATCCATGAACACGGTATGTTCTTCCATCTGTTTATATCTTCTTCTATCTCTTTTTTTCAGTGTCCTGTACTTTTCTGAATACAGGTCTTTTACCTCCTTAGTTAAGTTTATTCCTATGTATCTTACTTTTGGTGCGATGGTAAATGGGATTGTTCTTTTTAATTTCTCTTTCTGTAAGTTAACTATTGGTGTATAGAAATGCCATAGATTTCTTGGCGTTAATTTTGTATCCTGCTACATTGCCAAATTCATTTATTAAGTCTAATAATTTTTTGATGGAGTCTTTAGGGTTTTCTATGTACAGTATCATGTCATCTGCGAATAATGACAGATTTATGTCTTCTTTTCCAATTTGGATACTTTTTATTTCTTCTTCTTGTCTAATTACTGGCTAGCAGTTCCAGTACTATATCACCAATAAGGGTTTAATCTCCAACATTTACAGGGAACTCATAGAACTTAACAAAAGGAAGGTAAACAACCCAATCAAAAAATGGGAAATGGACATAAATAGATACTTTTAAAAGGAGGACATAAGGAAGGCCAAGAGACATATGAAAACATGCTCAAAATCACTAATCATCCGAGAGATGCAAATTAAAATACAATGTGGTACCATCTCACAACTGTCAGAATGGCTATCATCAACAAATCAACAAATGACAAATGCTGGCGAGGATGCGGAAAAAAAGGAACCCTCTTGTCCTGCTAGTGGGAATGCAGACTGGTACAGCCACTGTGGAGAACAGTATGGAGTTTCCTCAAAAAACTAAAAAGGGAACTCCCATTTGACCCAGTAATCCCACTTCTAGGAATATATCCCAAGAAACTAGAAACACCAATCAGAAAGGATATATGCACCCCTATGTTCATAGCAGCACAATTTACAATAGCTAAGATTTGGAAACAGCCTAAGTACCCATCAGCAGATGAGAGGATTAAAAAACTGTGGTACATTTACACATTGGAATACTATGCTGTGGTAAAAAGAAGGAATTCTTACCATTTACAACAGCATGGATGGAACTGGAGAGCATTATTCTAAGTGAAATAAGCCAGTCAGAGAAAGATAAATATCACATGATCTCACTCATTTGTGGAATATAATGAACAACATAAACTGCGGAACAAAAACAGATCCAGAGACAGAGAAGCATTGATCAGACTGTCAAACCTCAGAGAGAAGGTAGGATAGGGTTGGGGTAAGGGGGAGAGATCAACCAAAGGATTTGCATGCATGCATATAAGCCTAACCAATGGACACAGACACCAGGGGGGTGATGATATGAGTTTGGGGGTGTGGGAGCAATAGGGAAATAAGGACACATATGTAATATCTTAATCAATAAAGAGAGAAAAAATTAATTAAGCAATTAAATAGTACCAACTTCAAAATTGACTATAATGAAAATTAAGTTCTTTTATATTGAGTTCAATTAATTTTCGGTATTTAGCACACCAGGGAGTCACTGTACTTTTATAATTCCCCTCTTTTTTTCCTTCCTTTTCCTGGGTGAATCACTTCCCAAGAGAATATTATTGTGTCTTTTTGTTGTTGTTGTACTTTTTTTAGAGCTGAATTAGAAGGATGTAAGGCGATATTTCTCTTCTTTGTTTCATGTCAAACTGGTAGTTTTTGTTGCTTATGATTTGGTTTGTAGTGGTTTTTACATGACTAATGCTTATCATGATGCTGTAATCTAAGTCACTACTTCTCTACACACTGAAGCCTATATGAGTTTACCTCAACTCATACTTCAGAAATATTCACTCATGGTTTTTATGGGCTCTTAATTTAATTTTCTTCTTTTCTATGTATGACTTTTAATGTCAATGGTTTCCCTAATCTGCACTTTTATCCATGCTTATTTGAATGAAAACAAATCATTTACATATCATGTAAGTAGAAATAAAGATTAGCAGAACATAATAGAGCTGAATAATACAACACCTGATAGGTTCCAGAGCTAACAAAAATCATTTGGAGAAATACAGAGGAGAAATTAGAGAGAGAGAGAGAGATTTTTATATGTTATAAAATTTTTAAGTAGTATTATAGTATAATAAAAAATAAAATTTATTTTTCCAATTCATAATAACCTTTCTCAAAATCCCATATTGTAAATAGGAATTTACAATAACAATTATATAAAACTACATTGCACTGGCCCATCTGCTGCCCATAAAATTGCAATAGCTTTTTTCTCCCACATGTTCCTCTCCACTAAGTCATAAATGTCCAGTAGTTCTGGCTACAATTCCTTTTGGTTTTTTTTTTTTCTTACTTATTCAGAGTTTGCTTTATTTAATAATGTTTTGTATTTGGCCATTCCATATTAAATATGCCAGGTACCCTAATGGACAAATAATAACAATAATAAAATGACAACATAGAAATGGCACTTGATTGCAAGGATTCTGCATTCTAGTGGAGGAGATAGATAACATCAAAGCAGGGGGTGGTGAAAACTTTTATTTGAGATAGTTAACTTTTTATGGTGTGAGGCTAACCCAACTTGACTACATGATTCTATGACATAATTCCAACTTGATGCAGAAGGAAAATGCTCTACTCTCCCATTTTTTGGAAACTTGCCTCAGTAAAGCAAGGTACCGGCCCAACTGAAGGCACCAACCGTCTTCTTGGATAGGTCACATTTCAAAGGGATAGCTCCCATGTCCTGGAGAAAGAAATTACTGGGTTGTAAAAGGATTTATATTTCAAAAGGACAGAGAAAAAAACTTAAAATTTTACCAAAGTATATGCTCTACAAAAAGGGAGGTTAGGGGTTTCCAGTCAGGTAGAAGAGTATACAAAATTTAGCAAAATTGAGGGAAGCATTGTCATCTTGGTCAATAGACATGAACCATTTGTGAAAATCCATCTAGAGTTTGTGATAGTCATAGCAGTTTGCGTGCAAATAAAAAGGATACTAAAAAACAATATTTAAATTCTCATTACTTCAACTATCTAGTTCTTATAAAGTGCATTTTTATTTCTTTTAAACTCAAATAATTTGAAATTATACCTCCCAATATGACACAAATGACATCACTAATGTGGAATTGATTGTAGTTTATATTGTGCACAATTTAAATCTAAAATTTAAATTGTGTTTAATGTTGAACCTAATTCTGGTATGACTGAAGTTAATAAAAAAATCTGACTTTTATCTAATGAACTGTGAATAATGTTTCATTAAAATACCCAATTTGTTTAGGTACATGCCTTACCTAGTTATTTAATTATTCTGACAAAAATCTCAAATTAAAAAAGTTAAATATATTAAATTAAGAAGGTCATTGAAGTGATTAAGACTGGTAGAGTATATTACTAATACTTTACCGGAAAAGTTAGTAATGTAAAATATACCTGTTTCCTTATGTTCAAGCTAATGTTTCCATTGACACTTAACTATCTAAGACTTACTGATTGGAATTGCTGGCTGGGAGACAAGGAGAAGAGGAGATGAGGAGACCTCTGTTCCTGTCTTTTTAAAAAAATAATTTTTATTGATTTCAGAGAGGAAAGGGGAGGGAAAGATATAAACATCAATGATGAGAGAGAATCATTGATTGGCTGCCTCCTGCATGCCCCCTACTGGGGAATGAGCCCGAAACCCAAGCATGTGCCCTGAGCAGGAATGGAACTGTGATCTCCAAGTTCATAGGTCAATGTTCAACCACTGAGCCACACCAAGTTGTTCTTGTCTTTTTGAGGGAAAGATTTCAATCAAGAGACAAAGTGTAGAAAAGCAAGCAAGAATTTCTTGACCTTCATTTTCAGGGTTTTTACAGGTTGGGAGTTTAGGGGAGATCTTAGGGGCAGATCAATAGAATATTCATCAGCTTTATGCTGATGTACCAAAATGAGATTTATTCTCTCAGTCTATGGGTATAGTTGGCAATTGACACTTAATTGGATTTCTGTTATCTGTCTCTTTGAGTAGGGAGATTTAAGCTATTTATCCTCTGGTTGTGGGGGGTCGGGGAGAAGTGAAAACCATTTACTCTTAAGTATCCTTTGGTTTGGGGAAGATAGGATTTACTAGGTGGACACAAACTGCTGTTTAATTATCTGTCTCAGCTTCCCCATTCCACTTGTCCTGGAATTTTTCTAGATTCTTACTGTTCTATAACAACACCTCAGAAAATAATTTAAAATATATAATGTAGGTCATTATTCAGAATCTACCCAAGATATGTTTTAATATGTAATACATAGTATATAATATAAAATAAATATATAATATATGTTTAATACTATACAGATATAACATAATAATTTGATACTTGTCCCATTTTATGAAAAAATAATTGTTTATTAATAAGCAGAAATTAGCACAAAATGAAGATATCAGTATGTAATAACTATTACCATAAAAACAAATGCTCAAGGACATTCCATGATTAATTTGCTTAAAAATATGACCATTAATCATCCTAATTTTTGTTGTTGTTTAATTAATATGTTTGAGAGAAAGAGCTAAAAACCTATAAAGAATGTGCTAATATATTGTACAGATAGAAAAGAGCTAAAGAGTAGGAAATGGAGAGCAACACATGAGTACTTAAGTTCTGATCATAAAATTCACTTTAATTTTTTATCACAGGAATTTGAGTAAATATTTCTGGAGTATAAAGTCCAAACTACTACTAATCACCTAATATATAATAAAAATAATTTTAAAATGTTTATTTCTCAATATATATTTTGAAGAATATTTCTAGTTCAATTAAACTATATTTTGAAGAATATTTCTAGTTCAATTAAACTTGACCCTGAAAGATTTATAAGCAAACAGTATTTTTTCCACTATAAATACAAGTACATGTGAATTGTAGAAACTAAGGTCTAGTTTATGACAATGTTCCCCAAAGCAGATTACTGATAATGATAGAGTAGTGTCAGAGGAGGAGAAATCGCTTTTCTGTTTCCCCTAGGTGTACCCTCAAATAACTCAATTTTCTATAGAGGCTTTGCATGCTATAAAAATATTTGAAAGTGATTTTGCCTGTAAACACAACCACACAGGTGAAAATAAAATGAACCCACCAAGCAAATTCCCTGTTTATCTCAAACTTGAAGCTGAGTTTTTAATAAACTTAAACTTACCGGTTAAATTGTTTGTCTACCTGTATGGGCTAACATGACCATTTTCTAATTCTATCTTTTAGGTATCTCAGGTAAGTAAATAGATCGGCTTTTTGTCTTTTCATTTTCCTAAAGGAATTTCCTCTCCTTTCCAGATTTATACCCACTTCTCATCCTGAAGTCAATAATATGATCTCTACAACACAACTTTATTGACTCTGCTATATATATAAAAGAGTAATAATTACTAAAGAAATAAATATGCATAGGACAAGATCCTGTTCTTAAAAATCTCAGATTAGAAGAGCAGATCAGTTTGAACCAAAGCGAGGAAAGAGTGTATATTCAGTTTTGAAGCTTATACAATTTGGGGGGGGGGGTGCTTTTTAAAAAAAGTTACAAAATACAAATAAAAAATCATGTACAGGCACTTCAACGTGGCCTATGTAAGTGAGGGGTTCTGAGCCTTAAGTTTCATTTGCAGTATGATAAATACACTACTCTTACTGAGTATTTAATGGTGATATATACAAAGTGCCCTGGGAATGCTAATGGTCGGATTATTTTCTCCTATACCGCTACCATCTCATTAAATGTTAGAAAAAGAAGTCTGTTAATTCTGTCACCTATGCGATTCAATTGAGACTTCATTAAGGCTCAGCTAAGGTTAGCAAATGAGAAGCTGTTCACCAGTTAAAAACGGTGGGAGGGAAACCTTTTGGAGAGAGGGATGCACAAACAAAGACAAAGAGAGACGAAAGTGTGCCTTTTAAATAAATTGCAATTATATAGAGCATGGCTGCATCATGAACAAATAAGAAAAAACAGGAAAAACATACAGGGGGAACATTCGATTGTTATCAGTGACAGAACATCTTTGTTCTTGCTTGCTACGCTAAGTACATGTGCTCTATATTTTAAAGCAGCAAAATGTTTAACTAGGAAGTTGTAGCTTTGTTTTTAGCATCACCAATTAAAACTGTGTCATTCACCATAGGTTTGCATGAAATACTCTACTTTATTTTAACATGTTATGTAATTTTTTATTGTTAATATATTTGTGATGGAATATAGAGAAATAAAAACTATCATTTAACATTCACATTAGTTTATATATTAACTATACAATACCAAAAACATTATTTAAGTAACCAGATATTATTAAGTGACTATAAACATATTTATATTGGATCCAACTTTTTCTCCCTTATATATGTACTTTTGTTTGCTCTGGAGACAAGGGCCAGGGTAATGACATTTAGAATGATGACACAGTCATCTGTCAGCCTTCTCTGTAATTCTCTCCAGGCTCTGGCAGACAAATACGTTTTCACATGCTATAAAAAATTAAGTACCAAAACAATATAAAAATAACTTTAAGGGCCAGATAAAATAGGCTAAAGCAAGGACATTGAAAGTTAATGCTTCCCTTTGTGCCTAAACTGGCCTTATTCAATTTCACAGATTTTATAAAATGTAATAATTCTTAAAAACCTAGAGAGGGCAAAGGGAGACAAGATCTTCTAAAAAAGATATAAAATGTGGTCTAAATGTAATTGTGAATTATCTACATGACTCCAAATGTATTTGTTTTATCATTTGGGATGGTTTTTGCTGAAGGAAAACAAAACTCAACAAAAAGTGGCATAAATTATAAGGAGAATTGTGACAAGTAATGGTCAATTGTGTTTTTTGCTGTCTTTGTGATCCCATGATTGTGCATAATGTTTGTTTGTTTGTTTCAATCCAATATATCTAAACTGGAAAAAAGAAAACAAACAAAAAATAGTCACCCATTTCTCCCACCACCACCATCTACCTCTGGCAACCATCAATCTGTTCTCTGTAACTATGAGCTTGGATAACTTAATATTTTTACAAATTTTATTTGTTATTTAAAAAAAAATGTTATTTAGTATCTAAACAAAAATTTCCCTTTTGGACTGTTAGGATAGAGCAAAAGGGAAATGAATCCTAGGTAGCCAATTAATTATGTTAACTGGCACTACACATAAAGGAATGCCATTGCTTTATCTCAAATACTCATAACTTATCTTCCAGAATTTTGTGATGACTTTTAATTACTCTTCTTTTTAATTTATTTTGTCCACAGACTCCAAACCATAATTATAATGTGCTCTTTATAGCACAATTCTGACTTACCTTCTTAAAGTTTTTCAGAATACCTTAGAACCTCAGCAAAAAAGTGTTAAGTACCATGGGATGAACATCCCAGGTTTTTCCTGTCTCCTGTTCCCTTACACTATACCCCAGAATTCATCTTCCAGAACTATGAACTGTGTGCATTTTTATATTTCTTCTGTTTCAGTGCACTGGCATGACTTTGCTATAACGTCTGTGACCATTATTTCACCTTGCCCTGAACTTTTAATTACCCCCTAATAATAACAATTAACTTATATGCTTCCTTGTTTGAGAAGACTTCCCAAATGTCAAAAACTAGGGTGCCCTTCAGACTTCTATAATGTCTGGTATCTATACATCTTAGAACATTTTTCTAAAGGTCTACTTATGTGTTTTCCTGTGAGAAGCTTTATGGAAAAACCTGTTTATTACTGTGAGCACAGTTGCTGACACATAGCTGCACTTAATAAATATTTGAAAAATGAAACTATAATATATTATACTAGTAATAGCCTCTTATTGTATCACATTGATCCTCATTTTACCTGCTTTATTTTATGTCTAAGACATATTATCCCCCTCCACCCCCGAAATTACCTTCTCTTTTGGCGTCCTTAACTCTAACTCACTCTTAAGGACTTGGTTTAAGAGTGTCACTGTTTGCCAGGCAGGTGTTTATAAGTCACATGTCCATGTTAAGTCTGCCTGTTGTACATTCCCAGAGTAGCCTGACCTTTTTCTCATAAATCTGAGTTAAATTTTACAAGACCTATTTAGTGGTTTCCCTTCTTTATCCACTGTGAGATCTATGGGATTAGGGATCCTATGGATCCACCTACCCCTGATTTCTATAACATAATGCAGGCCTTGAAATATATTAGGCATTTAATAAGTGTTTATAAATGTAATGGTTTATGTTTCTAAATCTGGACCAATTCTTTCCTTGATTTATACATACACAATTCTCCTAATTGCTAAATATTTAATTTTGAAAATTCAAGATAACTTCACTATTTGCAGTTAATTGCTTCTATTTGTGATACATTTAGTGATTTTAGGAATTCTCTATCTGCTGAGAGAAATTCAGGTCATGGAACCATTTTACTCCTGTTTCTGATTCTCTGTTCTGCTACAACTTCTATCCAGATCATTTCTGCCTTGAAGAATCAGATATTCTGCAAAGCTGGCTGCTTCATTATTTGAAGAAAAGATGTAGGAAGAAGTATCATCTGCCATTGGATTCCTAAATCTATCCTAAATTTTCTATTGAACCTACTTCCCCTTTCCAATATTGTGACAATCTTTGTTAGGTGCCATTAGTATGTTAATACTCCTCTATTTCATCCTTCCCTTGCTGTGGGAACTGTCCCCAATTCACCACAAATTCTCTCACATGAAAAAGTCATGCTCTGAGCCCCTCAGATGTTTTGGCTCTTGATATTCAAAGCCAATGTTGGACTCCAAACTATCTATAACATCATATTTTTTATCAGTAATTTTTCTTTGCTATGGGTTTAACTAGCAATGAAAAAATCTCAATTGAATCTTTCTATGCTGTGTTGCCCAACCTTTTGATTAAAATGAACTTCAAAAAGTATTCTGGCTGCTTGAATAGTCAGGGAAAAATGCAAATAATTCCTCAGGTAATAACCCAAGAATATTACTTACTTCCAAATATAATTTTTTCACAATTCAGACCAGAAACACAAACAAATAAAAATAATGTGATATGGATACTATTCAAACAAGAGTCTTATTGCAGAAAGAAGGGCAGAAATTAAAATCCAGTTGAAGAAATTATTCTTAGATTGGAGGGAGGATATCCCTTCCATAGAAAATGAGGGCTATAGACGGCTTATACATCTACTTTTATGCTAATGGTTTTCAGACCTCTTCTTTGAGTTAAATACTCACATATCCAGCCCCCAAATGCTTCCTGGGCTTTTCCAGAATGTTTATCACAGATGTCTCAAGTAAACATTTTAAAAATGGAACAAATGGGCTTCCCTAGCCTTGAACTGATTATCCACTAGGGATTCTATTCTCAATGAGTGGAGTCACTATCTGACCTTTTTGGTTGTTCTAATCATTCTTGACCCAAAACTTTTCAAGCATTTCCAATCTTAAAAACACCACCACCAATCACTATAATCAGCCCTACATAAAACTTTATTTTTCCCTCTTACAACCAAATTTCTTGAATTTGTTCCTTTTGCTGCCTCCAAATCAATTCATTCCTCAACTTTTATTCTTTGAATAAAATTTTACTTCTCTCATTTCTACCATGAAACTGCATTGTTAATGAACCGAATGTATATTTTTCACACCTATGTATCTTGATCTCTTTATAGCATTCTATACCACTAAAGACTCCGTTTTTGGTTTTTGCTTTTCAATTATACACAGGGAAAGAGGCTTTTTCCACACTCTGCTGGAAAGAGGAAGTTAGCATGCAACCATCCTACTTTCTCTCTACATATCCTTTGTGGTTATTTAATGGGAAGAAATGTTATTTACTAGATTGGAAAGATTTATGATAATTTGGGGTTCACTGGACCCCATCCAAAAATCTCAGCATTTAACATTGGCCTTAAAAGAGGGAAATGAACTTAACATATTTTTTTCTATCTTCAACTGTCAGTTCACAAATGAGGCAACCAGAGTTATTTAATTATTTATTATTTATTTTACAGCAGATATCTGGACTTTAATCATCTTGCATAACTGAAACTTTATACCCAATGAGTAGCAATTCCCCACTCCCCTTCCTCCAGTACTCTTGGCTTCAATGAGTATGCCCATTTTCTATTCCTCTGTGTGTGATACATGTAGTATTTGCCCTTCTGTGAATAGCTTATTTCATTTAACATAATTTCCCTAATGTTTATCCAGGTTATCACCTATAACAAGATTTCCCTTTTTAGGGCTAAATAATATTCCATTGTATGTATAAATCATGTTTTCTTTATTCTTTCATCTGTCAACAAACATTTAGATTGTTTCCATTACTTGGTTATTGTAAATAATGCTGCAGTGAACACGAGAGTTTAAATATCTCTTAAAAATACTGATTTAATTTCCTTTGGATATATACCTAAGAGTGGGATTACTGAATCACATTCTAGTTTTATTTTTAAGTTTTGAGGAACCTCCATGCTGTTTTTCATAGTAGTTAAACCAATTTATATTTATACCAACAGCATATACAAACCTTATCTTTTCTCATAACCTTGCCAATACTTATCTTTTTTTTTTCCTTTTTGATGATAGACATTCTGACAAATGTGAGGTGATATCCAATTTTATTTTCATTTCCATGATTATTAGTGATGTTGAACATCTTTTCATATACCTGTTGGCCATTGTATATTTTCTAAGAAAAATGTATATTCCAGTCTTTGTCCATTTTTAATAGTTTTTTTTTCCTGTTAAATTGTAGGAGTTCCTTATATATTTTAGAATTAACTCCTTATCAGACATATTGTTTAGAAATATTTTCTTCCATTCAATGGCATTTTTTTACATATTTAGGAAAAGAGAAAAAGCCCTGAAATTTATATAAAACCAAAAATGACCCCAGGTAGCTAAAACAAACTTGACAAAGAAGAATAAAACCGAAGGCATCACATTTACTGATTTCAAGATATGTCATAAATCTACAGTAATCACAACAGTATGGCACTCTCATAAAGACAAACATATAAACCAATGGAACAGAAATGAGAGTTCAGAAATAAATCCACATTTATAGTCAATGTTGACAAGGGTGCCAAGAATACCCAATGAAGAAAGAATAGACTCTTCAAAAAATAGTGTTGAGAAAACAGGATATCCACATGCAAAGTATAAAATTTGACCCTTAATTTGCAACACACACAAAAGTGCACAAATACACAAAATAACTTAAAGACAAACACAACATCTGAAACTGGAAAACTCCTAGGGAAATCACAAGGGGAAAGCTTCATGACACTGGTTTTGGCAATGATTTCTTATACATAATACCAAAAGCATAGGGCTACAAAAGCAAAGACAAGTACCTTATTATTTCACTCATATGTGCAATATAATAAACAGAATAAACCAGTGGTTAGCAAACTGCAGCTCGGGAGCAACATGTGGCTCGTGAGCCGTGGTTTGCCACTCTGTTGACTAATGAGTTTGTCGTCCACTGGAATAAACTAACAAACTAGGAAAGACTCATAGAGAAGACTGACAACTATCAGGGGAGAAGGTTTGTAGGGCTGGGTGTAAAAGTTAAAGGGATTAAGCAAAAAATGCAAAACAAAACAGAATTTATAGACACAGATAATGATATGGTGATTACCAGGAAAATAGGGGAATGAGGAGAAGAAAGAAAGAGAGAGAGCAAAAAAAAAAAAAAAGGTAAACAAACAAACAAACAAAAAAACACAAAAAAGACACATTGGACTACATCAAATTTTTGTTTAGTTTTGTTTTTATCAATGTTTAGAGCTTCCTTCTTTATTTCAGGCCTGAAGACTCATCCTTTATTGATAAAAGTCACAGCCCCATGAATGTGCCTAAGTAAATATATTAGAACACTTTCATAGGCTTGCCTTTCCCCACAGGTAGATCATAAGAGATAGGGAGAAGCAAATGATGAATGACTTTATTTGGCCTCAGGCATCCAGGAAAACCCTCTCTGATACAGTGAAAATTAGGAAGAAGACAGAATGGAGTTTTCAGGTGGTGGTAGGATTTATTTAGATACTAGTGGCCAGGTGCATGAAATTCATGCATATTAAAAGGGAATTAATTAGAAGAAATATTTTAATATTGCTATTTGCCCTTTCTCTATAATAGAAGTGTCTGGCCGGCCCCACCCTCATTGGGAGACACCAAGACCTGACTGGCCCCACCCCCATCAAACCCCCCAGGCGGGGGACGCAGCCTCACATCCTAGTGCCAGGGCAGAGGGCGCTGCCTCAGGTCCCTGCTGATCAGTCGTTATGGTGACACGGAGTGATGACCATTTGCATATTAGCTCTTTATTATATAGGATTCCCTGGAATTATATTCAAGAACTAGGGGCCCGGTGCACAAAATTCATGCACTGAGGAGGGGTCCCTCAGCCCAGCCTTCCCCCTCTCATATACTGGGAGCCCTCAGGGGATGTCCTACTGATGGCTTAGGCCCACTCCCCATTGAGAGTGGTCCTAAGCTGCAGTCTGGCCTCCCTTTGCTGAAGGTGACCAGACTGATCAGGGGAAGGCGCCAGTCCCATCACTCCGCTGCTGCAGCCACTGCCAGTCACCACAGTCACTAAGGAACATTCATCAACACAGACTCCAGTCCCTTCACCATGAAAAAATGACAACTTTCTTTAAGCATTTTCAAGATGTGTCTTTCATAGGATATGACATTTCTTTCTTTATTTTTCTTTTGATCCTCACCTGAGGATATGTTTCCATTGATTTTTTCCCATTCCCTATGATCCCAGGCTCGGCCCCTGCCCAAGCCTAAAGCCTCCGCCCCAGGCTTTAGGCTTGGGAAGGGGTTCCCCGGCCCCCCCGGCACCTCCGATCACAGGCTTGGCCCCTTCCTAAGCCTAAAGCCTCTGCCCGATGGCTGGCTGGGAGTGACCTGGGTGCCAAGGTTCCCGGGACCCAGGTATGGATGCAAAATAGCTGCCATCTTTGTTGGGTTAATTTGCATACTCACTCTGACTGGCTGTGGGCATAGCGGAGGTACGGTCAATTTACATGTTTCTCTATTATTAGGTAAGACTGCAGATATCCACAGTGAGAGTGTCCTTGGTGAATTCCTGTTTTCTTGGGTTAATATGTGTAGATGTAACAAGATGGTGAACTGATAGAGTGGAAGAAAATTAAATTAAAAAAATAAACATTTATAATGAGATCATAAAATGTGAAGAGCAAGAGTTAGGAAGACAAAAAGAAAAATGGGAATTCTCAGAATATTGTAAGTTATCATTTCAGAGATACAACTATTGAAACTCCAGCAACCAGTAGCCACAACATTGCAAGGATATATTATGCATAAAATGAAAACATTAGTAATATAGAACAATTAGATCAAATAAAACATTTATTTTTATCAAAGCATTTCACTAATAATAAAAATGTCATTTATGTCATGTTTATATGAGCAAGTTAGCTGTAAGGATTTTATTCCATAAGGTAAAAAAATAAATATTAACTTGATATTTCTCAAAATGTATTTCACGGAAAAGTTGGTTCTATTAGCTGCTTGAAACAAATTTGTTTTATGGCCAAATGATTAGCAAGTACTGAACACTCTATCTCCCTCTTAGATATTCACAAAACTTAAGAATATTGGAGAATCTGATAAATCCTCTGGTAAATAAATCTCTTTCATTTCAACATATTCATCAGAATGACCACAGGACTCCTTATCTGCCATAAGTTAACAACTTTTAATGTACTCTGAACTGCTGATTCTCAGAGCATTCTTTAAAGTAATTGTTTTAAGCCAAACAATATATGTGTGTATATATTTAAATCTCAGATAACAAGTTTGAATTTCTTTTCCTGGGAGCCATCTTTGAATATAAAATGCCCACTCCGTTAGGAGGAGCTATCCCAGCAGAGAGATGGATAGTCCTGTTTAATCAGTTCCTGTGTGAAGGAGTGGGCTGCGGCTGCCCTGACTGCAGTTTACAGTGAGAAGTTCGCTCTCCCTTGCCGAGTCGGATGGCTGGCATCCCGGTGCTTGTGCACGGCTGGGCTGGCATGACTACCCTTGATTCATCCTAATCTATGAAATGTCAATGTTATACACAGTCAGAAATAGGTCTGGCTGGAGGGGAGAGAAAAAGGCTTGCAATTTCAATTTGTCAGACATTGCTGCAATTATAACACCAAGTCTCGTATGAAAAACTAGTGGTCTCTGCTGTGCACAGAAGAGCAGAATGTGATTATCCATCCCTTCGAAGAGTGGATTGCTTTCCCAGAGCAGTGGAAACAGAGGCAAGGAGCACAACCTTGATCATCTTCATCACATGGTCTGGGGTGAGAACACGGAGAATCCATGTCATTGCCTTTTTTATTTGGTGTGGCTCCTGCGTTTGGGAACTATTCCTTTGGAGAGCAAAATGGCCACTTTCACCACACTTCCGTGCTGCGGCACAGCTCGTGCAGGTGTTTCCTCTTTCCTTTGATTTCCCTTCTGCCTGTAGTTTGTCCCAGGCTTGCTACTTTTACAAAGACACTGGTATTTTTTGGCATTTGTATCAAGTGGCTCTTCTTCAAGAATCTCTGTCCCGGTTGGAGGGATTGCTTGGAGAGCAGACACCGAGCCAGCTCCCGGCGCTGTCATGGCCATCCCTTCTGAACTGATTACATACACTGGTGGAGTTACAATGACAGACCCTTTCCCACTGCTGGTTGTGTGGCTATTGGCTCCTGCCAAACTGGCTGCTGGTGGTGACCATGCCTCACTAGAGAGTGATGCCATCTGCATTAACTGGCTGATAAGACATAGTCAGTCCTTCAGCAGTCTGTGCTACTTGCTTCTCCTGGACAGAGATCTTCTGCTGTGTTTGTGTCTAGCTGGCAGTGACAACTGGCAGCTCCTGGGTCTGCTGAGTGTGATCCTGTAGGCTCTGTACCTGCAGAGTCTGTCTTATTTCCACACAGATCTGGACCTACCCTTATGGGTCCAACTATATCTGCTACAATTTCCAAGTCCCAGATACAGATATTTGCCTGCTGATTTGACCTTGTCACAAGGGTCAGTTTGGACAATGATAGGCTGGCCAGTCAATGTGATTAACAGGCCAGTGATTAACACTGACTTGTACTGTTAATGGATGCCCCTGGATCTGCTAACAATATGTATCTTTCTAACAATCTGCTGAATTGTAATATTGCTTTTTGTTGCATTCTGCCCCATGGTCCAATCGTTAGAATCCCATCCATAGAGAGCTTCACCCTGGAGATCCTAGAAGACTATGAAGCACACTCCAGAATGCAAGGGAATTTGTGGCAGGAAGACTCACTCTGCGCCCGGGCCTGAAAGCATTCTGCAAGTGTCAAGAACCCCAATGTGCCTGCTCCAATGGCAGCATCCCTGCATGGGCCTGGTTCTCTGAAGTCCTTGGACTGGAGTGCCTGGAGGCACACACAGGCTCTGGGTCAGGGCCTCCAGCTGTTCTGCTCAGCTGGCTAGGCACAGCTCAACTCTAATAATTTAATTTTTATTCAACATATATTCATGGATATGCACAGTGAACTATATTACTTTCTGATGGAGATACAGGGGAATTTAGGCAAGAATTATCCATAAAACATCTATAATGCAGTAGGAAAAATGAGAAAAGTACAGAAAACTATGACAAGTACAAACTAGGGAATAAAAGAGATGTAGAAAGAAAGTTTTAGGGATATTAGCAGAGTAACAACCCTGTCTGACAACCAGAGAATAGAGCACAGAAAGAGTAAAATTTGAGCAAGATCTTTAATGTGAAAAATATGTTTATAAGAAAAATGGGGAATTTATGACAAACAGATAGGTTAAGTGTTTTCAAATAGTGGAAAATAGTCCAATGTATTAATAGCATAAAATACATATAAAGGAGTTGGAATCTCCTAAATGTTGTTACTGTATTCTGCCTCGTTTTTTGTTTTTTTTTTCTTCTACCTCTCAACCTCTCTGTATGCTATTTTTGTTTAGTATGGGCTTCTCATTGCAATCTTGTAAGTCAGCATTTTCCAGGTATCTGGCCTTGAACTTTTTACTCTGCCCACTCATTCTTGAAGCTGACATCACAGCCTTCATGAAAAACATAAAGACTGATGACTCACATCTGCAACCAGTCTCCTAAACTTCAGGTCATTTCACCAATTGCCTCCTAGGTTTCTCCCAAAAATTGCCCCATAATAATTGTAAAAGCATTATGTCCATCATTTCCTCACAGACCTATATTGCCCTAAGTGCCCCCAAATTAAGCGGTAGCAATAAAATGCTTGAGAAAAACAATAAGGAGGATCCCTGGGCAACAATAATAATCATATGATGTCACATCTCTAGACAATTTAGACTAGTCCTCAGAAATTTTCCACACAGAGGAAATAAGAGAGTGATAGCAATTGATCCTAAAGATAGACTGGCAAAGGAACTTCACTGAGATGTGCCTCTGAGGAAGGGTGGAAGAATCGAGTGAAATAGATTTTCAACTTTAAAGGGAGGCATGCAGGACTAGCTACATATTTTGCAGTACCTAGTGAAAAATGAAAAGTTGGGCCTCTTGTTCAAAAAATTTTAAGAATTTCAAGTCAGCCACAATAGAGCATTGAACCAAGTGTGGAACCTTTGCAAGTACAAGCCCTGGTGACTGCACAGCCCACCCAGCCTGAAGCCATCCCTCTGCAAGCCTGACAACCTGTGGAGCTTGATTGTGTTATAAAGTCCTTGGGGGTTTCAATATTCAAAATAGAAAAGCATTGATACAGAAGTTTATTTAGCTAATGAATGGATTCGATACTTTTGGTGTTTTACATAGCTTGCATTATAATTCTTTGGTTCTTTGCTGTTTCTATTAATCCATGGTCTTATTTTAATAAATGTTGTAATACAAACCTAAAAAATAAGAAAGAGAGGAAAGTAAACTCTAAGTGAGAAAAATAAGAAAGAGAGGAAAGTAAACTCTAAATGAGAAAAATAAGAAAGAAAGGAAACTAAACTCTAAATGAGAAAAAAAAAATGTGACAAAGAATTTTTCACTAACCTCTGCATCATCTATGCAGCTCTTCCATGTAATTACCACAGCGATAACAGGAAATATTTTGTAAATAATCATGCCGATTAAGTACTTGTGTTTTTAGTTTTATTAACTCACAACCATTCAGCATCCATAACTTTTAATACCAATACAGTTGACATTTATTAACGTATTTTATGATCCAGAAGCTCTCACTGTGTCCACTGGCATTTGTCTTAACTGCATGTGTCTATTTTAAAGAAAATATTCATGTGATTCTTATAAAGGCTTCTTTTCAATTCTGACATTTTATCTACAACTTCCTTCATGGTAACCTCAAAAAAAAACAAAACTTATTATTTCTATTCATATTTCATGCTGCAATTATTTAATTCCTTCCATTATTCCTTAGTGGTAAAAGTCTTCTATTATTGATCATGCTATCTTCCAAGACATATTGAAAGAATCCTCTGTTGTTTTATTCACTTTCAGTGCAGCACATCTTCATATCACCAACTGTGCTTTCTGCAGTCAATGAATTTTACCCTTTCAGTTTTACTTCATTATTTACTCTTTCTGGTATATGCAACGTTTTCTCAAATTCATGCAAATTAGGCGCCAAGGCAAAATATATGCCTAGTAAGACATATATAAAATAATTCTGTGGATATCTTTTGTGCATCAATTTTGACATATATGCTCCCCTCTGGTAGAGTTTTGATCCCTCATCATTGGAACATGTCAATCATTCTAAATCCTATGTGGGTTTTATAATGTGAGGATGTTTCCCAGAGTAACTAAAGTAACTGAAAGTCTTGGGTAAATTGAAAAACAAACTAATAAAGAAATACAACAAAAGGCATATCAGAATCCACTATTCTGTATATTTTTTAAAATATATTTTTTATTGAGTTTTTACAGAGAGGAAGGGAGAAGAGAGAGAGAGAGAGTCTTAGAAACATTAATGAGAGAGAAACACTGATTAAGCTGCCTCCTGCACACTCCCTACTGGGGATGTGCCCACAACCAAGGTACATACCCTTAACCGGAATTGAACCTGGGACTCTTCAGTCCACAGGCCGACGCTCTATCCACTGAGCTAAACCGGTTAGGGCATGTATATTCTTAATATTTGAATTTTCAATGCTCTGCCATACAGAAAAAGAAGAAAAATTCTATTATTAAAATGCTTAGGGTAAAATGTTTTTTAAGTTCTTCTTGTTTTAGAAAATAAATATCTTGAATGATATCAGGGAGAGAAAGTGATCTGGAACCATACATTTTATATTTATGTTTTTAACAAATGGTGCATATAAATCTTTTGATACATAATTTTAATAACATATATAGCACATGAGTATTCCTATAATTCTAACCTCATTTGTCTTGTCTGATAGTCTGGTTAGATGCTACTTTCATTCCCAAAGTTGTTATACCCAGTGTCTCTTTTCTGTTTAATTTCTTAGTAATGAATGAGGAAATCCTAATTAGAGAAGATGTTTTTAAAATTTAAAAGAACATAAATTAGAAAATGTATCTTCATAATTTTTATTTTTAAAAATTAATTGGTGTTAAGTGCCTGGTGTCTGTTATCATATTGTACATTCCATAATGGGAGTAAAGTATTTCTAAATCATCTGCATACTACTCTGGTCATAATTTCTAATATTTTATCAGTTTATCACATGAGTTCCAAATTCATACATATTCTGAGGAATCTTCTATGTATATATATAAAAGCCTAAGTGACTGAACGACCAATAGAACGGTCACTATGATGTGCACTGACCACCAGGGGGCAGACGCTCAATGCAGGAGCTGCCCCCTGGTGATCAGTGTGTTCCCAGAGCAGGAGCACTGCTTAGCTAACCGACGGGTGCCAGACGCCAGGCTCACAGCTGGCGAGTGCATATGTGGCAGTGTGAGTCATTCCGGTCTGTCTCTCAGCAGCGCTATGGAGAGGCAGTGGTGGCAGCAGCAGGTGCAGCAGGGCTGGGGATAAGTGGGAGTGGCACGGCGCCTGGCCCAGGCTTGGGCTCCTATCTGGCTAACTGCTGCTTCACGCACTACTGCATCCGTTGGGGGTGTTGGACTGCTGGTTTCTGCCTGATCTCCACAGACCTGGCCTGAGGGGATCAGGCTGAAACCCACAGTCCAACATCCCCTGAGGGGTCCCGGATTGTGAGAGGGCACAGGCCAGTCTGAGGGACCCCACCAGTGCACAAATCCGTGCACCGGGCCTCTAGTATAAAAATAACACTTTATGACTGAAAAGTAGATACACAACAGACTGGAAATATGTTGATTGATTATTCAGATAAATTAAAAATAAATTATATTACTATGTATAGTTTAAAATAAAGAAACGTGAAGGTTCAGCACATTTAGAATAGAAAAAGCACTGGAACATTACCTAAATATATTTGGGGATATTTATATTGTGGTGTGTTGAAAAGAAAAATAAGTTAATGAAATGTCAAAAACCCAAAGTTAAATTTAAATAAAAACATTCCACCTAAATGGCCAAATAATTTTGAACTAAATGTAACATTATCACAACTCTACCTTTTACTGCAATTTATTGCTGTACAACTTTGGCATCAGAGAAAAGAAAATGAAAAGTTAGGGGAAGTGTTTGCAAACAGCTGGAATTTTATCAGTTTAGATTGGAAGTGCTGATTGGCATAACTCCCTAGATAGACACCTCTTATTATTATACACCAAAACCTCTTATTATGAAGCTAGAATTTCCCTCAGGTCATTGATCTCTGGGCTTCTATAAAAAGGTTTCAATCAGCCTAATAAAAGGCATTATTTTCAGTGACACAGTGGTTCACTAGTAATTTAATATGTATATTTAATAAATGCATCTTATTTGTAAAGAAATGAAGACATTTTAGGGTGTTATCTAATAAATAGTTTGTAAGTAGTTTCAAGCATGATGACTTTCACATCCTATATAATAAAAGGGTAATATGCAAATTGACCCTAATGGTGGAACAACCAGAACGACCTCTCAACCAGTCACTATGAGGCACACTGACCACTTCTTGGTCCCTTTCCCTGGACGGCAGGCTCCCATCACTCGATGGTAAAAGTGAACCAGGGGTGGGTGGCGGGGGAAACAGGTGGCTCCAGGCCATGGCCCCTGCCCAGCTGGTTGCCCCACACACAGAGGGCGACCCATGGCAGGGGCAGGGCTGGTGAGCATTCGGGAACAGCCAACCTCTCAGTCCCTCCCTTGGGCCTTCAGGCTCTGATCACCTTATGGAAAATGGGGAATGGAGGTGGGGTGGGGGGGACGGGACCAGCTGTGGGCAGCCAAGGAAGATGGCCCTGATTGCAGGCCAGGCCTAGGGACCATACTCATGCACGAATTTCGTGCATTGGGCCTCTAGTCTTCTATAAGAGTGACAACCCAGGTTCTAGGGTGTATCTGGTATACAAGAAAGTATTCTCCTTTGCCCTAACCGGTTTGGCTCAGTGGATAGAGCGTCGGCCTGCAGACTGAAAGGTCCCAGGTTCGATTCCAGTCAAGGGCATGTACCTTGGTTGGGGGCACATCCCCAGTAGGAGGTGTGCAGGAGGCAGCTGATCGATGTTTCTCTCTCATCGATGTTTCTAGCTCTCTATCCCTCTCCCTTCCTCTCTGTAAAAAAATCAATAAAATATATATTTAAAAAAAAAAAGAAAGTATTCTCCTTCATACAAAATAGAGTCAATTTTTTTTAAAGTAGAACTACTCCCAACTTCAATGCTAGATTCTCAGTAATAAAATCTTATGCTATATTTAATATACATACTCTTTTTTTGCTTGGGCAAATTAACATTGGTACAAATAATGATAATACTTATTCCCCTTAGACAAACATGAAATAGTGGGTTATTTTTTCCAAGCAGTTTTCATATATTAAAATCCAGATGAGCATATTAAAGCCAAACTGATCTTATATGGTATTATGGTTATAAAGTAATATATAAGTTAAGCTCATAAAATTTGTAAATATTGTATTTTATTCTTGTACATTTTCTATACCATATTAGTTAAGAAATCTACATCAAGTCTTACTCAGAGTTTGTGGATTTCAAAGTATTCTTTAAAATTATTTAATTGCATTAACTTCGAAAGTTGCCTCTTCTAACTCTCACTTCCCTGAGAACAAATACCTATGATCTCATCTAAGTCTATCTTGGAAAATGGGATTTAGATGTAAACTAAAGAAACAAATTGCTGCTGACAGCATTGTCTTTTATTTTGGAATGCCTCTTATCTAAACTCATCCTGTGAACTCTTGGTGGTAGAAAAGCTTTCAATATAAATAAGCCTTGACAAATCTTATACCTTGAGATCTAGAACAAATTCCAAAATTACTTTATATATTTCATATTTGTTTTGGGGTAGGTGTAAGCATGACTGAAATGAGCCAAGAATCTCAATCTCAAATCCCAATTTTCTAATTAAATACACACACACACACACACACACACACACACACGTAAAGCAAACATACATAAAGTAGTTGTAATAATTTTAGTTTCAATATTTTGACCTTTTAATTAGCATTACGGAAAAGACCACATCTTCAACAAATTCAGATAATATGCTACGTATCAGCTTATTATGTTCTTTTCCTTCAACATATGTTAAAAAACTATTTTTAATTAGTCAGAAGTACCTAGATTTTTCTGTTGAATGTTATACATAGGAATTAAAAAAATATCAATAATTACATAAATACATTTATGATTCTTAGTCACTGTTTTAATTGGTTATGGCACTGTGGACATCTAAGAATCATAAAAATGCTTCTTTCCCTTGAGTATAGGAATAATACTCAAATTAATGCAACCAACAGTTTAAATCTGTCTTTTTTAAAATTTAAAAGTGATGGAGTTGTGAGGCTCCTAATTTGGCAACTAAAAGAAAGAAAGAAAGAAAGAAAGAAAGAAAGAAAGAAAGAAAGAAAGAAAGAAAGAAAGGAAGGAAGGAAGGAAGAAAGAAAGAAATATTCATGATATAGGAAATAATTAAGCATGTAAAATTGCATCAGAGAAGAGAGGTATTTATCTAAATTCTTTATAGTAAATATCTAAAGAATTTTCATTTGACTTGTAAAATTATTTGAGGCAATATTTTATTTCTAATAGTACTGAAAATATTTAATTTTTGTCATAATAACAAATGAAAGGAGGGAACGAACAAAATTAATATGCAAAGAATCTACATTTTTGTCTTAATTAATTGATGTATCTTCTAATGAAAGAAAAATATGATCGAGTGTACGAATTATTTTCTTAACAGGATAAATAATCTACATTAAAAGTATTTCATCTCAAGTAATAGAGGACAAAAGCACAGAGGAAGATTCACACATTTTCCTAGGTGTTAAGAATTAAATTTATGAGCTCATTTTTGGAAAACTACAATTCCTATCATGAGCACTATGGCAGTGTGTCTTCTAGTTGATTGGATCATAATCTTGACAAGTTTTACAAGAGATATAGAAGGAAAAATATGTTAGACCAGATAGAATATTGGGATAGGAAAAACTAACTCTAAAAATATCTATCATCTTACAATGTAATTATAAATATGTGCATACCTCCCCAGGAATTATTGGATATTTATAGTCATTTTATGCCTAAATTTATTTCCTTTTCTAAAATGAAGAAAGAACTTGATATTGGCAAACATATTGTGAGACTATGATCTTATGTATTTTAGTTAATATGATTTTTAATATATTATAATAACAGAAAAATATGGAAAATTCAGAAAATATATTTAAAGAAAATTAATTTATTAGTATTATTTCCAATGTTATTCCAAAGTTAAAATCAATTTCTTAATATACTATTACAGACAACGAGTTACTGTACTTGTTAATTAATGAGACTTCAGTTACTCTAACATTAAATTATTTCTTTTTTCTTCTTAAGAAGTTTATAAAGATAGATTTGTTTAATACCTATCTTTTAACCAAATAAAGTTTAGTTTATTGGAGTCAACTAAATATTTTGTCAATGATTAAAATACTAAATTATGAAGTCTAATTTAAATGCAAATCTTTTCTCTTATTCTATTTTTTTAAATATATTTAAAGCACCTACCTAAGTACTATCAATGGAAGCTATTATTTTATTATTTTTAAACTAGAGGCCCGTTGCATGAAGATTTGTGCAACAGGCCTTCCTTCCCTTGGCTGCTGGCACCGGTTTTCCTCCAGCACCCAGGACCCAGGCCTTCGCTCTGGCCACAGAAAAGCAGCCAAGCCTCTTCAGTCTTAAGTCTTCAGCTGTCTTCAGTCTTCAGTCTTTGTTTGGTCTGGAGCCTTCAGTCTTCGCTCTGTGCCTGCGTTTGCAAATTAGCGTGCCATCTTTGTTGTGTTAATTTGCATACTCACTCCTGATTGGCTGGTGGGCGTCATGAAGGTACCATCAATTTGCATCTTTCTCTTTTATTAGTGTAGATTGCATTATGCAATATGTCATTCATAGAAAGAAGATAGGTGAGATACTGTTTATCATAAGGAAACACTCACATACACACCATTCAAATTAAAAATGTAACTTGCACATGCTATTATCTTGTGACCACACAGAAGAAACAACTATTCTGGATCTTATGTAGACCATTCTTTTACTTTATACACACGCTCATATAAACACACACACCACTGAATGCACATGAGTGACAACTATAGGAATTCTTAAAATTTAAAAAAAATACTGCTTAGTTTCAGTTGATTTTATAAAGTGACTATCATGTTATGTGTACTTTTAGGGATTTACTTCTTTGACTGAGTATTATATTGCTAGGACTGACCCAATTCTTCTGAATGCTATTTAATCTTCAATTATAGAAGAATAGCAACCATGGAAGTAACACATCAGAGTTTTTTTTTTTCTTAAAAATTGTCATTTTTATATATAATCTTACCTAATAAAGGAGAAACATGCAAATTAACCATCACTCTGCTACGCCCACAGCCAATCAGAGTGAGTATGCAAATTAACCCAACAAAGATGGAGGTTGATTTGCATATGTAGGCACAGAGTGGTGTGAAGCCTACTATGAGGGGAAGGAGGGCAGCGGAGGGAGCTACTGGGGTGGTACTCCAGACAGAAGTGAGGACTTGCTGGCTCTGGGGGGCCCAGGAGCGAGGATGTGCTGGCTCCCAGGTGGCCGGGGAGTGGGGACTTGCCGGCTCCTGGGCGGCTGGGATTGAATCCAAGGGCCTATTCTTGCAAGAATATCATGCAACGGGCCTCTAGTTTACATACAACAATATTCACCATTTTTAGTGTAAAGTTCTGCAAGTTTTTAAATGCACTCACAGTTATGTGCTCACCACCACAATCTATAATAATAAAAGCGTAATATGCTAATTAGAGAGAACAGCCAAACGACCTTCCAGATGTCCTTCTGGATGCCCTTCCAGACTGCCTTCAGATGAAGTCAGGGCTGTGAGGGCCAAGGCAAGCCACCACGGCAGCAAGGGCCGAGACCCTTATACAAATTTCATGCTTCAGGCCTCTAGTCAAGATATAAAACAGTTCAGGCACTCCAAAACTCCCATGCCATGTTGTGGCCAGCTTGCTCCTCAACCTCCCCACCCCCTAGCCTCTGACAACACCAATGTTGCCTATTCCTATAGTTTTTCATTCTCCACAATGTGATATCAATGGAGTTATATTATATACTAGAGGCCCGGTGCACGAAATTCATGCACTTGGGGGGGGGTGTCCCTCAGCCCAGCCTGTACCCTCTCTAATCTGGGACCCCTCGGGGGATGTCCCTGTGAGATCGGGCCTAAACCAGCAGTTGGACATCCCTCTCACAATCTTGGACTCCTTTCTCCCAACCCCTCGCCTGCCTGCCAGCCTGATCACCTCCTAACCACTCCCCTGCCAGCCTGATCGACACCTAACTGCTCCCCTGCTGGCCTGATCGCCCTCAGCTGCCCTCCCCTGCAAACCTGGTCCCCCCCAAGTGCCCTCCCCTGCAGGCCTGGTCCCTCTCAACTGCCCTCCCTCCCCTGCAGGTCTGGTCCCCCCCAACTGCCCTCCCCTGCTGGCCTGATCACCCACAACTACTCTCCCCTTCCGGCCATCTTGTGATGGCTATCTTTGACAACATGAGGGTGGCCATCTTGTGGGAGGGCATGAAGGTCAATTTGCATATTACCTCTTTTTTATATAGAATACACTTTAGAGTCTGGAGATATTCAAATAGCATAATATATTTGTAAATTACCCATGGTTTGTATTTCTAATAAGCTTATTTTATTTAATATACAGGGCTGGACAAAAGCAGGTTTACAGTTGTTCATATGGAAAAATATGTAATATAAAAATAAATTGGTTTTTGTATACTCATAACTGTAAGCCTACTTTTGCCATCCTCTGTATTTTTGTTTTGTTTATTGTCTAATATATAGACATTAAATCTTATTTATTGACTAACCAGTTGAATGACATTTGTATTGCTGACAGTTTTAGATGAGTACAAATAAATCCATTATGAACATTCATTACTGGGTTTCATGTAAATACTTTTTCATTTCACTGGGTAAAATCTAAAAACTGTGAAGTGAGATTACTGGAACATTATGTAAGCATATGCTTTTCAAAATGACGACACCATTTTTCATTGCTACCATCTATATAACAGAGTTTTTCATCCTAGCTAACACCTGATATTGTTGGGGTTGTTTTACCTCTTAGTGTTTCTGTTGGTTTATTTCCCCATTTCAGTGAATATGTATTACATATCACTGTGTTTTTAATTTGCATTTATTTTTGACTAATGAAATTGAGAATCTATTGTGCACTTTTCTATTTTGTAATTCATACCTGATGAATACAGACACTAAAAATATTTTGAAAAAATTATTCTAACACTTTTTTAGAAATTTAATCTCAATTTCTTTCTATCATAAAAAGGTAGTTCAGTTTTTCCCCATAAAAAATAATTACCTTTTACAGGTTTGTACTAAAATTAGTAACAAAAGGGAGCCAGTAATCTATTGTATTGAAGGTTGTAATACCAAATCTCACCCAGGAATTATTCTAATGATACTCTACTAGATATATTATTAAACAATTTCAAGTTGAAAAATTATTTATGGAAGAAACAATTAATTCATAGACCAGAGTAAAATACTCCAAATAATAAAAAAAATTGAAAAAAAATCTGAATATATACCAGAAACTTAGCAAACTTCCTCAAAATGAAGTTTATGCTTATTGAATTATGCTGGGGAGCATTGGTAAATATGAAATCTGTTTGTTTGAAACATGTTGCTATGGGAATGTCAGTATTTCGAATTAATCACTATTTTGCAACCATAGCTACAGTTGACAATTTCAAGTTTTTCAAGTAAAGAAGCCCTATAGTCTAATTGCATTAGAATAATAGTTAAATGCTAAAAGTTCTGCTAGTGTGAGTTTGACCTACATTTAGCCAAGCAATCTAATCAGTTAGAGACACTTAATCAGTGAATCTAATCAGCAAAGAACTAGGACTATGATTCCAGACACTAGACTATTTTTACAGGAAAACGGAGTAGTATTTTTTAAGTGGCAAAAGTTTTAAAAATATTTTAATCAATTTTTCATCTAGTACCTGTCCCATCCTCTAGACTCTAGAGCTCCACATTCATCATATTGGATTCTGCTTTTTTATACATTTAAAAAGCAAATACTTTGTCTTTGCATTACTCATGTCACATATATAATTTCAATCTGGTAGGTTTGGAGAAAAAATTATAATTGTAGAAATAAAGTGGTATTTGAATTGATTTTTTCTTGAAATATGTACCTCCTCAACCACAGTGCATTGCATAAATTAATTGATGTAACTGAATCAAAAAAAGTTTTGCTTCATTCCCCTCAATTTAATTCAGTTGTAGTAAAAAAAAAAAATACCTCTCTTGATAATAAATGATGAATGCTTTGAAAGTATATAGATAGATTAGTATTTAACAATGTAGAAAACTGACAGTTTTTAAATGAAAGTACACCAGCATTTCATTTTATATTGCCAGAAAAATTATGTGTGTGTAATCATGCTTAAATACAAAGATTAGCCATATTATCTTACATACAAGGTAATTAACTCTTTTTCCATATTTATCAGATACTAAAATTTATATGCAGCCACACTCTTGTTAACTCATAAAACAATGAATCCTAGATAGTGAATGGGCTCAGTATAGAAAAGAAAAAATAGATAATAGAGTGAAATATGTGGCAATCCCACAACCAAAACAGATTTTCTTACAATTACATCATTTTATGTTGTCTACTGTTTAGTTCATTTTGCCTCTTTATCTTCTAAGGGCTGGTCCTACATTACAAAATTGAGATTTTAAAGTGGGTTTTATTATCCACTGTGGTTTGAAACATGAGTGATACAATAACTTGTATATTATTTATTGAAATCAGAGGTCACAGCTATTGTACCCAAAATATATATAAATGGAGTGAAGCTGTTAACGGCCTATAAGGAGCAAATAGAAAGGGAAAACATGGTTTGCTTAGTTTCTATAAACTGACACTTAATAAAGTACTCTTGTGGATGTCAATATATGACAAAATCCTTCATGCCAACTATATCTTTAAATCATAAATCTTCTGACACATCTTGCCAGAAAGATCTATTTAGTATTTAGTATGGAGCTACATCAACAAACACTAAATTCCTGGGAGAATAAAATCACATTAAAATGATAACAAGTTTGTGTTTTAATAGAATCGTGAGAGAAAATTATTTTTCTCATTTTGCAATTACATAATTGTAGTTGTCTACCTGTTCACACATAATACTGACAAATATAAGAGTTATTTTCAGGTATATCTGATTGCAAAACTCTGTGATTTTTGCAATGTACTGCAATGTCATTTTGGCCCTTCTTCAAGTATAATAATGGAAGAGGGACTATTTTTTGAAACTTGAAGCATGGGGTTGAATGGTATAATGATTAATATCAAAGTTATGAATCCACAGTGCCAGAGTATACTGGGTTTCCCCAAGGAAACAGAACCAATAGATAATATAATAAATACATATATTTATTTTTAATAATTGGGTCACATGACTGTGAAGGCTGAGCAGTACCACCACATACCATCTACAAGTTGGAAACTCAGGGAAGCTGGTGGTGTAATTCAAATCTGAGTCCAAAAGCCTCAGAAATATTTATTCAATAAAATCTACTTCAATTTGATAGGCACAGAAAGAGTCCATGCTATTTGAACAGAGACCTGCCCACTCCTTCCTCCCCACTAAGTGAGACAGAAATACCAGAACACATCGGTGCACCCAAAAATATGAAGTTCTCTCTCTTATCTGGCTACTCAAAGGACTATCCCCCCGCCCTCCCCAAGACATGTAGAATGTCAGCAATTGTCATGCTGGCAACACCTACCTGTTACTGAGGCTATATCTGTGAATAATAAAGAATATTGTGGAAATACTTGAACTAGGAATTAGAAAGGTAGTAGATAATTTTTTAAAAAACTGGTTCTTTGAAAAAAATTAAGAAATCAAAAGACTTTTAACTAGATTATTCAAGAAAAAAGGAGATAAGATGTAAATTATTGGAAAGATTAATGAAAAATGGGTCATTACTACTGACTTTGCAGAAATAAAAAAAGGTATAAAGCAATAGCATTAATAATTATATGTAAAAACTTAGGTAACAGATGAAATGGACACACTTCTAAAAAGATTCAAACAATTGAAATGAACTCAATTAGAAATAGACAAGCTTGATAACTATTAATCTTGTTAAGCCTATAACAATTATTAAGTGATAGAATTAATAATCAAAAACAACCCACATAGGAAAGCCCAGTCCTACTATCATCACCATTGAATTATGCCAAACATTTAAACTACAATTAATACCAGTTCTTAACCAACTCTTCAACAAATTATAATAGTAGGGAACATTTCCCAAGTCATTGTATGAGGCCAATATCACCCTGATACAAAAACCCAATAAACACATCACACACACCAAAAATGCATACAAATAACTCTTATGAATATGGATGCAAAAATACTCAAAAAAATACTATCAAATACAATCTACCAATATATAAATAATTATACAGTATGATCAAGTATAATTTCTTCCAGGAAATCAAGTTTAGTCAACATACAAAACAAAGTCATTTAATATACCATATCAATAGAAGAAAAACAAAAAACACATGATCTCAATAGATGCAGAAAAAGTATATGACAAAGTTTAATGCAACTTCAAATAAAAACATTCAGCAAACTGGGAATAAAAGAGAATTTCCTCAACTCCATAAAAGACATCTACAAAATACACATAACTAATTATCATGTTAATGATGAAAAAGTATATGCTTTCCTGCTAATATTAGAAACAAGACTAGGATGTCTGCTCATATAGCTTCTAAGCATTTACTGAAAGCTCTACAAAGGGAAAAAATCAAGAAAAATATATATACAAAGTAGGTTGAGAAAAATTAAAAAAGGTAAAGCTGTCTTTACTTGCAGATGACATAATCTTGTGTGTAAAAGTTTAAACTATTAGAACTAATAAATTAGTTCAGCAAGATATATTAGAACTATCCTATATAATAAAAGCATAATATGCAAATTGACCAAACGGCCGAACAGCAGAATGACCATCTGGACGACGATCCGGGACCACGCTATGACACCCACTGGTGCCAGGACAGCAAAGGTGGGTTTGATGCAATTTGTCGGGGCCGGCCATTGCCCCATGATCGCCCTGTAGAGCAGTGGTTCTCAACCTTTCTAATGCCGCCACCCTTTAATACAGTTCCTCATGTTGTGGTGACCCCCAACCATAAAATTATTTTCGTTGCTACTTCATAACTGTAATTTTGCTACTGTTAGGAATCGTAATGTAAATATCTGTGTTTTCCGATGGTCTTAGGCTCTACAGCAGTGGTTCTCAAGCTGTGGGTCGCGACCCACAGGTTGAGAACCGCCAGCAGGGTCTCCTAAGATCATCGGAAAACACAGATATTTACATTAAGATTCATAACAGTAGCAAAATTACAGTTATGAAGTAGCAACGAAAATAATTTTATGGTTGGGGGTCACCACAACATGAGGAACTGTATTAAAGGGTCGCGGCATTAGAAAGGTTGAGAACCACTGCTGTAGAGGAAGGCCCAGGTGACCGGCCAGCGGGACGATCAATCACGGGGCACCACAATCGCCCCAAAGAGAGAGGGCCAGGCCACCAACAGGGGGCTGCGGCAGGTGGGCGGGGCCTCCCTCTGTGAGGGAAGCCCTGGTCCCAGTGCTGTTGGCTGGAGAGAAGACCAGGTCCTGGGTGCCTGCGGCCAGAAGGAAGCCAGTGATGGCAGCCAGGGGAAGGAAGGCCTATGCATGCACACATTTTGTGCATCGGGCCTCTAGTATATTAGAACTAATATATAAGTTCAGTATAATGCAAATGTAAATAAATTGTATTTATAAACATTGCAATGAATGTCCTAAAAATAAAATTAAGAGAACAATTCCATTTATAATAGCATCAAACATAAAGTACTTAGGAATATAAATGTAAAATACACTCTTAACATTACAAAACACTGTTGAACAAAACTGAAAATTTAAATTAGTGGAAAACATCATGATTATTTATCAGAAGAGTTAATGTTGTTAAGATGACTATACTTGGCAAACTGAGCCACAGATTCAAACTCTATCAGCATCCCAGCTGACTTCTTTATAGAAACTTACAATTTAATTTTAAATTCATATAAAATTGTAAGTAACCCAGAATTACCAAAACAATCTTGAAAAAGAAGACCAAATTAAAACCTCTGATTTGAGAACTTACTAAAAAACAAAAATAATTAAGGCAGTATGGTACTGCCTGCCTGCCTGATCACCCCTAACCCCTCTGCCTGCCTGCCTGATCACCCTTAACCCCCTCTGCCTTGGCCCCTGCCACTGTGGCTTCATCCGGAAGGGCATCTGGAATGACATCCGAAGGTCTTTCGGCTGTCTGGTCTAATTAGTATATTATGCTTTTATCATTATAGATAAAGCTTTTGAAAAAAGTAAAACTACTTGAATAGCACAAAGCAAATATACGGTAGCTATTGCTATTATCTGCTCTTTTTGAGACACAAGCTTGACATAAACCATTAAATCCTGTAATCAGTTTACTTAGAATTAAAACCATATTCCAAGCATTTTTTGTCATTTGATTTTAGCTATTTAGTAGAATTTACAAAAAAAAATTATTCAGCTCAAGATATAATAAGAAAACAAAATCATGGGAATTCAAGGCATGTAGATAGCAGTTGTTTAGTAAGAAAATATGTATACACCTGGTATTTCAGTTATTTAAAATGTGTACTAAACCTTGAAAATCATGTTAGTTGAAAAAAAATTTCCTAATAGTATGATCCATAAAACCATTTATAGACTTTATGTTTATTTGAAAAGATAAGTTTCTTTTGGGAAGCACAGTAGACACTTCTTGAAACTACACAATGTTTTTTGAAACCATTTATTAAATTACCACTGAGTTGTAGCCAATCTTTTTTGAAGCAAGTCCCAGTATGTTCACTATTTACAGGGTCACTGCATATCAGCATTTTTTAACATGACTGTATTTTTGTATAAGTAGGGGAAAATAAATGAGAAAGAGAGAGAGAGACAGAGAGAGAGAGAGAGAGAGAGAGAGAGAGAGAGAGAGAGAGAGAGAGAGAGAAAGAGAGAGAGAGAGATACAAGGGTTTGCTAAAATGGCTGTTATTGGGATGACTACAATTTGTCACCATTTTCCTGGTCTTCCTTCCATTTACTCTTTCATTTTCTGCTCTATATACCCACAATTTAGATTCTTTAAGAGATATCACTTAATTCTCTTATCAATATTTTTTTGTTTGCTGCATTCATTTACATTTTGACAATTTGCTTTTTTTAAAAATATATGCATTTGCCACTTCCTACATGTCAAGGTATCTATTCTGCTGCCATTGCCTTTCCTACCATATTTATGTTATGAAGAGCTAGACAATGACATTGCAGTCATTACAACCTATCCACAATGAAATTCCCATAAATTACGTATATCTATCTCTAATTTTTCACTGTCACCAAAATTACAAAAATTTTCTCACATGCTCAAGATTAGTCTCTTCTGTTCATAATATAACAATTTCCTGAACTTTCCACTTTCATTGTGTCTTAATGCACCTTCATTTTTATTTTTATTTATTATTTTTACCTCACTTAAAAATTCTTAATCCTCTTGGTCTTTCAATATTTGTAGAATACTATTTCATAACAACTGTATGACTATATTCAAATTTCTGTTCTTCAATACAAGTGATTTTGAGTTTTAATTAAAAAAACTCACAAAATTGAGTGGACTGAAAGGTAAATTTGACACAACTATACTGATGTTATCAGTTTAAATCCAAGTAAAAATAAATACTTGGGACCCTGGTGCCTGCTGAGTTTTTATTTATTTATTTATTTTGTTTAAAATGTTTATGTAGGTTAATCTCTAATTTTTTCAACTTTAAATAATTAAAAAATTAAATTAGAGTTGAGATACAATATTATATTAGTTTCAGGTGCACAACCCAGTGATTACACATTATATAACTTACTAAGTAATTGTCTCGATAAATCTTATACCCATCTGAAACCATTCCTAGTTATTAGAATATTATTGACTATATTTCTAATGCTATACTTTATATCCCTGTTACTATTCTGTAACTACCTACTTGTACTTCTTAATCCCTTCAACTTTTTCACCTATGCTCCTTTCTGGCCTGAAATGTTTCTATTGAGAAATCAGCTAAAGTCTTATGGGAGCTCCCTTGTAGGTAACTAACTGTCTTTTGCTGCTTTTAATATCAACATTTTGCCTTTAACCTTTGGCATTTTAATTATGATGTGTCTTTGGGTTCATCTTATTTGGATCTTCCTGTACTTCCTGGACTTGTATGTCTATTTCCTTCACCAGTTTAGGAAGGCCTTCCATCATTCTTTTTTTCAAATAGGTTTTTAATTCCTTGCCCTGTCTCTTCTCCTTTTGGCAACCCCAGGATGCAAATATGGTATGCTGGAAGTAGTCCCAGAGGGTCCTTATAAAACTCCATTTTGGGGGGATTCTTTTTGTGTGTGTATTTGTTGTTGTTCTGATTGGGTGTTTTCTGGTTCCTTATCTTTCAAACCTCTGATTTGATCCTCTGTTTCATCTACTTCACTGTTGACCCTGTAGTGTATTCTTCACTTAGTTAATGTATTTTTCATTTCTGACTGGCTTTGTAAATGTTTTCTATGTCCATTTTTAAAAATTCATGTTTATTGTTGAAAGTATTAGAGATGTTCCCCCCTTTACTTTCCCCATTGACCTCCTCTACCTCACACCTGCCACCCCCTAGGCTCCATTTTTTTATATTTTTTATCTCTTTGTTGAAGTTCTCACTAAGTTCATGTACCCTTCCCTAAGTTCATTGAGCATTCTTATAGCCAGTGTTTTGAACTCTGCATCTGATAGATTGCTTGTCTCCATTTTGTTTAGTTCTTTTTCTGGAATTTTGTTCTAGTCTTTAATTGAGACATGTCTCTTTGTCTCCTCATTTTGGCTGCCTCCTTGCGTTTGTTTCTATGTATTAGGTAGAGATACTATGTCTCCCAAGCTTGGTAGAGTGTCCTTATGTAGCAGGTGTCTTATAAAGTTCAATGGCACAGCCTCCCAAATCAGCTGACTGGGCACTCCAGGTGTGCCCACCTATGGACTTTGTGCACCTTTCTATTGTTGATCCTTGATTGCTGTTGACACATCAGTGGGAGGGATTTATACCCATGCTGATGGAATGCAAGATTTCCCGAAACCGCCACAGAGGACATGCTGTGCAAGAGCTGAGCCCACGGAGCAAGACTTACTTCAGTGGGCCCCTGGTGCCTGCTGAGTCTACCCCTTGTAGATGTTGTTTATGGAGGTGGCTAGATGATGCTTTGATGTGGTCTGAGGCTGTCCACCAAATGTGCAGACTCTGGAGTCTCCAGCGATGTGTAAATCAAGGTTAGCTGCCACCTGTGCCATGCCTGGGGGCACCTAGCATGAGCTACAAAGTGATTTGCAGATGGCTTTTACTTGTGCTGGGCTTGGAAGTTGTCATGCAAGGACAAGCTGCAAACCAAGGCCAGCCATTGCTAATGCCAGACTTAGGCCCATTTGTTAGAGGTACAAGGCAGGCCAAGGCCAGATGCTGCTTGTTTGAGAGATTTTAGGAAAGCCCAGAGCATTAGCCAAGACAGGCCATTTGTGTGAAAAAGTCAGTGGAAATGGCTTGGGTTTGCCAGGAAATTGAGTAGGACAGTATCACAGGGAATGACCAGGGCTGGGCAAACTGGTTTAGCTAAGTTGATGGAGACTCAAATATGCTGCCTGCCTACCAGCTCCATGCAGGGAGGATCCAGACAAAGAACAAAGGTCTCTGCCAGCACTTCTGTCTGGGAGAAAGCTGCTCCTCCAAGTGGCACTGATGCTAAAAAATTCAGTTCCTCCTCATGTGTCCCTCGTGCCTTTTGAGCTGGTGCTCCAGTGCTCTAGTTTAGAGCAACTGAATCAGAGTACACACATGTGTGGACCCTTTAAGAATGCCTGGGATGCCAGTAGCCTCCATCTCACTCAGCCATAATCCCCACTGGTCTTTACAGCCAGAAGTTATGGGGACTTCTCTTACAGGCACTGGAACTGCAGGCTGGGGTTTCTGTGTGGGGTTAGGACCCCTCACTACTTAGGGGCATCTACACATCCAACCCAATTTTATCTGCCACAGGTAGGTGTGGGGCCAGCATTTTCTGTGCCTCTTCCCTTTCTACCAGTCTCCATGTATCTTTTTATATCCTTAGTTGTAGGAATTCTGGTCAGCTAGATTTCAGGCAGCTTTGGAATGATGGTTATTCTGTATTTTAGTTGTAATTTTGATGTGATTGTGGGACTATTCGAGTACTGCATTTACTTACATCACTAACTTGACTGGAACCTTCTTAAAAACACTTTTTAAACCAAATTATGTACACAATAAAACATCATGGCTATTATTCTAACTTTAACCATTACATTGATTAAAATGAATCAATACCTTTGTCATTTCTATAGTATTTGAATGAATTACAACTTTTGACTATATTTATATTATTGAAAAAGCATTTATTTTCTAAACCCAGCAAACAAACTTAGCATTAAATATATAACTTTTAAAACTTCCCCACACCATGGGTACAAGACAAATTGATATCAGAGTGCATTACTGAAATCATGTTTGTGATGGAGGTTACTATAAGGTGAGGGGAAGAAGTATAATCATATATATGGCACCATATTAGTTAAAATGCCAGGGAATTCAGGATAAGAGGCTCATGGTCAAAGGATATATATCCCTGTTTCTTTTGTTTCCTTTGCTAAAGCATTAGTCTAGAGATTGTGGATCAAAATAAAGGTTAACATTGTTTTGCAGACACAGAATTATTGAAAGCATCTTGCCTAGATAGTATGCATTTCCATGGGGCTTTCTTGTGTTGTGTGTTTCTTTCCCCAAAAGAAATGAGGAAAAGCCATGCAATTGGAACCCTTCTGATATCTAAGGCAGGGAATGAGCACTTCACAAGCCAGAAGAATTCTTTCATATCATGTGCATTTGATTCTGACATTAATTCAGACTCATTTATACAATTTTCTCAAAAGAAAAGCCTTTTTTTTACTAGTTAGAGCTTTCTGTTCTCTAAGTCATGCAATAATATTGTCAATCTTTAAAACTTTGTATACATTTCACACCTTTTATAATAGATCTGTTCCAATTAGATAACACTATAATTGCACACAAAGGAAAGATTTACATGACCAATTAATCTTCAAAAGCTTTTTAAAAAGCCAGTAATAGCATAAAAAGGACTACAATTGGAAGCAAACTCCTGTAAAAGCTAAATATTTTCTTTTTTTGGAGATGAAAAAAGCTTTAAAAATTAGCTGTACACAAATTCACCATAAAGAAACATAGAGAACCAGTAGCCTTAATTTTTCAATTTTAGCCACTGGTCAAATAAAAACACAAACAACAATTTGCTGTATTTCAAACAAAATTCAACAATCAGCCTCAGTTTTGGTATGAATGATCAGGTAGAGATGAAAAATCTCCTTAAGGTGTTCCTTGAAGCAAGAACTGATTTCTATTCAAGTGACCTTTTTTGGAAATTAAGCCTTTTCTTTTTAGTGATCCAAATTCACAGAATGTACAAACAACACAAACCTTAAGATTTGTATCCAATAATCAGATAATACATAATTAATGTTTTAATATGTAATATGAGCAGTTTGTCATCCTTGCATTAGAAGTCTGTTGTCTATTTTCAAAATCATATTCTCATGATCTATTGTCAAAGAGAATGGTTTCTAAAAATCAAGAGATAACGGAATCCTCAACAGGAGAAAACACAAGGGACAAATAGAAAGATACAACCAGTGTTGTCTGTCACCTGAAAACGTCCAGTTGGTCAGATAACATAAGCAAAACCAGTCTCCCAATGTTGCCACTAAAAAGAAAACAAAATGACTTTCATTTACAAAATGGAATCAGACTTGGCTGAGAAACAAAACAGTTAGAAATACTCAATAAGAATAAGTCAATAAATTAATAAATTATCTTCACTACCTGGTTAAATTTGTTACTGGAACCAAGAATAGTGAGTCTGGGTACAAGACACAAAAGAAGTACATTTTGGAGGAAACACAATTTAGTTATTATGAGTAGATCTGCCTGTGAATCTTAATAGTACTTCAACCAATTAAGGAAAACTTCATAGAGAAAATATATTTTTATCTGCAAAGTTTTGCAGGGTAGTTACACTTCTAAAGAAATAGATCTTTAGAAGGAATGAAAAACAATGAACTGAGTAAACATTTAAAGTATTCTTTAAATATCAAAAATTATTTAAATGATAGTTGATAGAGAAAAATAATAACACTGCAATGTGGAATTTATAATTTTATAAATAAATTATATGATAGCATTTATACAAAATTGGGTAGGAGTCAAATAAGTTATACTGTGGCAAGCTTCTTACATGATATATAAAGTGATATTCTATTATGTAAAGGAAAACTGTGAGAAGTTAAAAATACATAGTATTAGTACTCAGACCTACCACTACTTATGGCATAAAAATAATAGGATTCAAAATGGAATCTCAACAATATTATAATTTATCTTAAGGCAACTGGAAAAAGAGGAACAAAAAAAAAATAAAATAAAAACATGAACAGCAATATGGTGGACGACATTTTTAAAGTTTATATCTGTATGTGAAACATTTTTTAAAAATTTGAGTTATGCAATGTCTTAAGCCATAGTGATTGCAGGAAAGTTCCAAATTGTGTTGTTATTGTTCTTTCTTCAATCAAAAGAATGTGTGAATAATGGGGTATCTAAAAATTATTTATCTCTCTCTTATACTGGATTCACTTACACAAGATTTATATTTTAACTAGATATTAAATTTAAGGTCCGAAATATTTTTTTGGAAATTTAAGAAGCTTAATTATCTTCTATTTTGCAATAATACAAATGTAAGTTTAATGGACATCTAATATTTGCTCTTTTGTAACCAAACCACTTTCACTTGCTGGATGATTTTTCAATCTTCTTTTATGTTTCATATTGTGATATTTTAGAAAACATATCCATCTTACTATGCTTTTAACTAGCTTGGCAATTTGTTGGCCTTTTCAAGTACAATATTAATGAGTATTATCTGATTAAAATTTTTTTCTATAATTTTTATTAATGTATCTCCTTCTATATTTTCTGTTCCATTCACCTGAAATTTTATTATAAAGATGTTGAAAAAGTTGACAAATTTTCTATGGCTCTTTAATTGAAATACTAAATTTTTGTGTGCATTGTACTTTACATTGTTGAGGATTTCCTCAACCTTACGTGCTAAATCATTAAATAAATTTTTGCTGGTAAGGGATTTTGATTAGAAACACCAAGGGGAAATTTTGGATATAACTACTATCAAAGCAATACACCAAAGATCTGATGGAAGAGCAGCACATACTAGTGTCTTACTGTGTAAAAGAAGCCACGGTAAGAGACCTCTGTTACACTGTCACTTAATTACACATTTTGATTTTGAGTAAGGCAGATGTATATTGAAAAATTATAGTGGATTGTTGTAAATTGAATTAGGCAGCAATTCCAATTGCAGTTGATGTTTCATATAAAGACTCTTTGATGGAACAAATAAACACAATCTTGGTATCTATTGAAAAACCAATAATTTTATAAATGATTTGTCTCTACGAATATAACTTGAGAAAAACAGAAGCAGTTTGCATTCCTATGGCAGGAATAGAGGAGTACCTTCATTCAAAATTATAGTAACTTTGCTTGGGGCTTTATCAACACTCCCCATTCTGTACATAATTAATACTCGAAGATTTTCAAAATATTGACCCACATCACTAATGAAAATTTGAAGGTCTCCCCATGCTACTGAAATGTCTGTTTTGCAGGGTTAGGGGCATGTTAGTTTAGTCCCTGCAAAATGAATGAAGTAATAAAAAAGTAGTATAAGATGAATCTCTTTGGACTTTGGAGATAACACACAGCTCATTTCTGAGTATATTGCTCTTGTCCATTTATGTACTGACCATTGACACTCTGCAGAAAGAGGGATCCTCACCAATAAATGGTCCTCTAGCTGTTCCCAGATGGAGTGGAAACAGATTTTTTCTTTGGCCTGCATCCAATTACGCCTGAAGCATCTATTGCAGATAGGTATGCTCTATGTATCCTGTGGCAGGCAATAATAAGATCAATATGAAGTATACTCTGATAGTTTTGGAGCAAAACAAAATTTTCTTAGAAAATAACTATTTCCTTAAATCAGGTGATAACTTCTAGTAATTCAAAATTTATTCCTAGAAGTTAGGCGTAGAGCTCATATCTCTAGTCTTCTCATATTTATTCCAAGTTTTCAATTACCCTTGACTATTTAAACAGTATGGAGGCACTGGAAAGCATCATGCTAAGTGAAATAAGCCAGTCAGAGAAAAACAAGTATCACATGATTTCACTCATATGTGGAATCTAATGAACAAAATAAACTGATGAACAAAATAGATCAAGAGACATAAAAGCATGGAAAAGACTATGGAATCCCAGAGGAAAGGCATGGGTGGGAACAGATCAGCCAAAGAACTTGTATGCATATATTCATGACCCATGGACACAGACAATAGTGTGGTGAAGGCCTAGGGCAGGGGTGCAGGGTGGGCTAGAAGAGGTCAATGGGGAAGAAATGGGGACATATGTAATACTTTCAACATTAAACATTTTTTTAAATCAATGGAAAAATGTCTAAGGGTGAGGACTTAAAAATAAATAAATAAATAAATAAATAAATAAATAAATAAATAAATAAAATAAGCACTACCCCAATTTTTTTTTATATACTATAAAATGTGAACCAATATATTATAGATTTACAATTAAATCAGATTCCAGCTTCTGTACCAGGTGCACTTGAAATATCTCAGCTGGAAACATCTTCTCTTATAAGCTTTCCTATATCACTTGAATTGTTCTTCTCTGTGTTAGGATCTTATTCAGATGGTGAATTTTATTAGTGAATATAATATTTTAGTTCAATATGATACTTAATATAAAAACATCTAATTTCATTTGTTTGAAGTTCAATTTAGGTAATTAATGTTAACACCAGGAATTACATGATAAATTAGTTATCAAATAAACATACATTGTTTAGAAACAGGGAGAAAGTGAAATTCCAATGTTTTCCCCCAAATGCCTACCTTGTCAATAAAATTGAATATAATGAATCCAGTTTCCATGTTAACTATTATACGTAATTTTAAAAAAATAGTAAATATAAAGGAACACAGTGAACATTAGACTATATATATTTTCCTTAAAAGGTCAGTTTATTGATGCTGACGTGTTTTAATTGCATGGAATATTTTTAAATACTAACATTCTTGGGTAAACATTTTTTTGTTTTCTATAACATATTTTTGCTAGTAAATATTAGAAGTAATAAAAGAGGATTTTGTGAGATAATCCTGAATTTTTGAAATAAAATTATTTGTCTGCACATTTTGCACATTCATTCCAACTCTATTTCTCTAGTTCATCCATAATAGTGTTCATACGAGTGATGAGAGAGCAGGTATGACTACAGCACCAGTGTCTTGAGTGAGGAAGATAAAATGGAATATGGAAAGACAAAAGGCTGAGACGGTTCTCAGTGTGCTCCTTCATTTGCAGCTCATTCTGTTCAGGAATCCCAGGATAGCTTTCGATATCCAGTGGATTACAAATAATTATTCAACACAAGATAATCCTGATCAAAATCTACCTAGCAGATTTTTTCCCCTGTTCTTGCTCCCTCTTCCACTCTCTCTGTAGATTCTGAATTTTGAATGGGATAATCAGTTTTCCATGGTCATATGGTTGCCGGAATAGGCAGTATTCGAAAAATATTTTTATTTATTTGTTTTTGTGAATAAGGTGCAAAATAAGAAAATATAACATTGAACAATTCATTTATTAACTTTAATTTGGAAGAATAATTTTCAAAGGTTCATGAAACATTGATGACATCCTCCTTTTAAATGGCTGTTTCAAATATTGGGATTTTACTGTCTTAACTTTGCAATCCTAACTTTAAGACTCACCAAACCTACTTATTTACATTAAATTTGGGAGGAAAATACTAATTCAAAATGACAAAGTAAAATTTTATATTGTGAAAATTCAAGAGTATATCTTTTGAGCTAATAATTGGTAACATTGCATGCACCATTTAAAAAAAAACACATTATAAGGCACTCCTGTAAATTACTACTTTGGTTGTTAAGATAAGCTAAACTAAAATAAGCAATACACAGTTTATGAAAACTGATGAAGGAAAAATCCTTCTGGATTTAGTAACAGAAAAAAATAGTATTTACCAAGAGATCTCCCAATCATTATAGTGATTTCTAGGAAGCTTAAAATCTACCTCTAAAAAGTATATAAAAATTGATTGTATGCATTCTGTGGGCTAAACCTTCCTTATTTCATTTAATACTTGTGCTTATATTGAGCTCTTAATCATCTTTCACGTATTCACTATGAATCATTGATTTCACTTATCATTAAATTCTCTCATTAATCCTTCTTCATTCTTTAGAGTATGTTTAATTGATCCACATACTTATTTAGTCAACAAATAAATAGTTCTTAGAGGGTAAAGGTTGACAATATAAAGTTGGTCCAAAAATGTGTCATATGTCACATATATGTGCACCTTTATTCAGATGCATCATGTAGCTTTCATTTCAAGCCCTGGCAGTTTTCTCTTGCTCCTGTTTTTCTGATGCGTGCAGGAGCTAAGTCAGCCATTCTGACACATCTGTAAACCTGGAAGTGGGGAGATTTAGCATCCCACATGGTTCACCTGTTTTATTCTCTCACCTCTTTTAAGTTCTTGTAAAAATGATAACTTATATTAAACTTATTTTAAATTGAAACTTGTATTCTTATTTTTTAACTCATTCTTAATTTATCACATGGGATTACTAAGTTATATAGAAATAAACTCCAAGATGGCAAGAATATCAGTCTTCTTTGTTAACTGTTGTCCCCTCATTGTACAGCAAATCTGTATATAAACATATAAATAAATATATCTATATGTGACCATCTGCATCTCTATTAAGCTAAATATGAATTTATGTTAAGGTCTCCAATTTTAATCTATTACCATATGGATCATTCTAGACTCCTCTCCTAGCTTGTGTGTAACATCCCACTTCAACAGTGAAAAACTTAGCTCTCACCACCTGCTACTCATTTACTTAACTGTTCAATTCTGGTATACATGTATAGTGGCTTCAGATTTGTTAACCAAATTCCCATGGGAAACAACTTTATCCATTAGAGTAGAGTTCTTATGTACAGTTCTTTTTGACTTTATTTTGACAGACTTTACCCATTTCCAATGTCACAGGTTGCATCTTTTCCCCATCCCATGTAGTGAGTTTGTTTCATTTATTTTTTTTCTATTTATGTAGCATTCTTTTTTTTTTCTTTTTTAAATTTATTTTTTTAATTGTTTGAAGTATTACAAATAGTAGTACATATGTCTCTTTTTTTCCCCATTGACCTCCCCCAGGCTCCCCTTCCCCCCAGTACATGCCTTTACCTGCCCCCCCCCCGTGTTTTTTATCCATTGGTTATGCTTATATGCATGCGTACAAGTCCTTCAGTTGATCTCTTACAGCCCCCCTCCCCCCACCGCAACCTCCTCTGCCTTCCCACTGTAGTTTGACAGTCTGTTCAATGCTTCTTTGCTTCTGTATCTATTTTTTCCCCTTTTATTTCCTTTAAAAAATCTTGCCTCTGCAGACTAAGAATAAACATATAATAACAAAAAATGTTTGAGTCCCAATTTCAATGTCCAACAGTTCTGAGTCCCCGTTTCAATGTCAAACAGTACCTTAAGTGTACATGTCAGTAATGATGTCTGGATGGTGGGCACATGGTGGCAATGCAGGTCCGACCCTCTCTAGTTTGGTCCTAGGCAAGCTGCTGCGTCGCACAGCTTCTGACTGCTAGCGTGGCAAGGTGTCGTCAGCGTCTCCCATCTCTGGACTGTTTCTCCTCTTGTCTTCGTGGTTGGAGCAGACCTGTCAATTCCTCTCTGTTGCAGGAATCCACATGGTCTTGGAGTTGTTTTCTGAAAATATACAAACATATTCTCGACCAAAAGTTAATAAAGGAATCTTTTCTATATAGTTGATTTGGGATCCTTTTTATTTTTGCCCAAACAATTTTCCTTTGTCTTATTTAGACACCATGTGTGTTTTTCATGGGTGTCTTGCTGTTAGCATTACAAATGAAAATTAATTTTGTAAAGTAAAAATTTTCTAGATGTAATTTACTTATAGAATATTTTTCCTTACTTGATATTACCCTACTATCCCCCCTTTTTTTGATTAATGGAGGCTTTTGTAAATTTTATAATGCAGTCTTGATAACTTTAAATTTTAATTTTTTGCACAAAAATATGACTGCTTTAGTTTCATTGCATGTTCAGGAATTTTACCATGAGATGATCTACCAATAGAAATTTTAGTTAACACTTTAGGAACAGCTTTTTGTCCAGTACAATTAAATTTTCTTGAATATTCACTTATTTGAATTAGCCTATTTAATTTAATCTGAAAACTTGATTATTACTTTACTGTCAAATTTAATACTCTACCAACAATCTTAGTTTACCCTGTACATATTAGTAGAAAGGATTATTTGCATTCTTGAGTAGGCCCTGAGCATTCCTGGTGCTAGGCTGGATTTAGATATAGGGCAGCTGCTGTCAGCCAAGTCTGTCTGTTACCTGGGTCCCAATCTGAGCTGGGCCAAGTCACTGTTTGTCACCTGTGTCCCAATCTGAGCTGGGCGTGGGAAGCAAAGCAGCCATGGGAGCAGGAGACCTCCCTCAGACGGGGCGAGGGTTCAGGCCCCTGCAAGGTTGGGGGTGTGGGGGTCTATGCCCCACCTCTGATGATCCCCAAGTTCTCTCCTGATGGCCCCTCTGCGACTGTGCCTGTCTTAGGTTGTTCCTTCCCTGAGGAATCTTACCCATCTCTGGCTAACCAGTCATCCTCCGGGGCCAAGCAGGGTGATGTGAGGTTCAGTTCTGTCTCCTTGGTAGCCTATGCCCCTGTGGCCTCCACGTCCAGCACCTGCCTTGGGATCCCCTGGCCTGCTGGCGGGGCCCCAGAACTGATCACATATCTCAGGGAACTCAGGTTTCTTCTCCAGGGAGGGCCCAGCTCACACAATTGGGCGAGAGACAGATCCATGGTACCAGCCACCAAGAGGCTTCAAGCTCAGCATGAAAATAAAGCTCAGGCAACAGCTGAGGGCAATTGGATTGTGAGAAGAGGGTCCCTCTTGGCACAAAAGGCAAGAGGGGCCAATATAGAATGCTCAAGTGCCTTCCCAGCACCCTAATTCCTTCTGAAAGGGATTAAATCCTTTCATGTCCTTTTTTTAAAATTGCTGCCAAACATTCAAAGAATTAGTTTGTAGGTTTGTTTGGGATAATTGTACAATATGCTGTTGCAAAATATCTAAAATTATAATGACATTGTAGAATAATATTATGTAAGGATATTCTTTGCTCTAGGCCATGGCAATCCAATTTCAAACTGGCTGACAATTTCTTTGTGTAACTTTATATACACTTTGTCAGGGAGGCAAAAACACAAATTATTCCCCCATAACCCCCCACCTTCCACTTATGCCCCACCCCCTTGTTGTCTGTGTCCATTGATTAGGCTCATATGCATGCACACAAGTCCCTTTGTTGATCTCTCCCCCTTATCCCCACCCTCCCCTACCTTCCCTGAGGTATGACATGCTGTTCGACGTTTCTCAGTCTCTGGATCTGTTCTTGTTCATCAGTCTATGCCGTTCATTATATTCCACAAATGAGTGAGATCATGTGTTATTTATCTTTCTCTGCCTGGCTTATTTCACTTAACATAATACTCTCCATCTCCATCCATGCTGTTGCAAATGGTAGGAACTCCTTCTTTTTTACCGCAGCGTAGTATTCCATTGTGTAGATATACCAGAGTTTTTTAATCCACTCATCTGCTGATGGGCATTTAAGCTGTTTCCAAATCTTAGCTATGGTGAATTGCACTTCTGTGAACATAAGGGTGCATATAGCCTTTCTGATTCGTGTTTCTAGTTTCTTGGGATATATTCCTAGAAGTGGGATCACTGGGTCAAATGGGAGTTCCATTTTTAGTTTTTTGAAGAAACTCTATACTGTTCTCCACAGTGACTGCACCAGTCTGCATTCCCACCAGCAGTGCACGAGGGTTCCTTTTTCTCCACATCCTCGCCAGAACTTGTCATTTGTTGATTTGTTGATAATAGCCATTCTGACAGGTGTGAGATGGTACCGCATTGTTGTTTTGATTTGCATCTCTCTGATGATTAGTGACTTTGAGCAGGTTTTCATATGTCTCTTGGCCTTATTCTGTCTTTTTTCGAAAAGTGTCTATTTAGATCAGATGCCCATTTTTTGATTGGGTTGTTTATCTTCTTTTTGTTAAGCTGCATGAGTTCCCTGTAAATGTTGGAGATTAAACCCTTATCTTTGATATCATTGGCAAATATGTTCTCCCATGCAGTGGGCTTTCTTGTTGTTTTATTGATGGTTTCCTTTGCTGTGCAAAAGCTTTTTATTTTGATGTAGACCCATTTGATTATTTTCTCTTTAGTTTCCATAGCCTTAGGGGCAGTATCAGTGAAGAAGTTCCTTCTGCATATGTCTGAGATTTTTCTGCCTGTGGATTCCTCTAGTATTTTTATGGTTTCCTGTCTTATGTTTAAGTTCTTTATCCATTTTGAGTTTATTTTTGTGTATGGTGTAAGTTGGTGATCTAGCTTCATTTATTTGCATGTATCTGTCCAATTTTCCCAACACCATTTGTTGAAGAGACTGTCTTGACTCCATTGTATGTTCGTGCCTCAATTGTCAAATATTAATTGAGCATAGTGATTTGGGTCAATTTCTGGGTTCTCTATTCTATTCCATTGATCAATATTTCTGTTCTTGTGCCAGTACCAGGCTGTTTTAAGAACAGTGGCTTTGTAATACAGCTTGATATCCGGTATTGAGATCCAACCTACTTTGTTCTTCTTTCTCAGGATTGCTGCAGCTATTCGGGGTCTTTTTTTATTCCAGATAAATTTTTGGAAAGTTTGTTCTAGGTCTGTGAAATATGTCATTGGTATTTTAATGGGAAGTGCATTGAATTTATAGATTGCTTTGGGTAGTATGGACATTTTGATGATGTTGATTCTACCAATCCATGAACATGGTATATTCTTCCATCTGTTTATGTCTTCCTCTATCTCTTTTTTCAGTGTCGTGTAGTTTTCCACATATAGGTCTTTTACCTCCTTAGTTAAGTTTATTCCTAGGTATCTTAATTTTTTTGGTGTGATGGTAAATGGGATTGCTTTTTTAGTCTCTCTTTCTGTAAGTTCATTATTGGTGTATAGAAATGCCATAGATATCTTGGCGTTAATTTTGTATCCTGCTACATTGCCGAATTCATTTATTAAGTCTAGTAATTTTTTGATGGAGTCTTTAGGGTTTTCTATGTACAGTATCATGTCATCTGCAAATAAGAACAGTTTTACTTCTTCTTTTCCAATTTGGATGCCTTTTATTTTTTCTTCTTGTCTGATCGCAATGGCTAATACTTCCAGCACAATATTGAACAGGAGTGGTGAGAGTGGGCATCCCTGTCTTGTTCCTGTTCTTAGGGGAAATGGTTTTAGTTTTTGCCCATTGAGTATGATGTTGGCTGTGGGTTTGTCATATATGGCTTTTATTATGTTCAGGTATGATCCTTCTATTCCCACCTTGCTGAGAGTTTTTATCAAGAAAGGGTGTTGGATTTTGTCAAATGCTTTTTCTGCATCAATTGATATGACTATGTGGTTTTTATCTCTCAATTTGTTTATGTGATGTATCACGTTTATTGATTTGCGAATATTGTACCATCCTTGCATCCCCGGGATAAATCCTACTTGGTCATGGTGTATAACCTTTCTGATGTACTGCTGGATTCAATTTGCTAGAATTTTGTTGAGGATTTTGGCATCTATATTCATGAGAGATATTGGCCTATAATTCTCTTTCATTGTGTTATCTTTATCTGGTTTTGGTATTAGGGTGATGCTGGCTTCATAGAAGGAGCTTGGAAGTGTTCCTTCCTCTTGAATTTTCTGGAATAGTCTGAGGAGGATAGGTTTTAGTTCTTCCTTGAATGTTTGGTAAAACTCCCCTGTGAAGCCATCTGGCCCCGGGCTTTTGTTTGCTGGAAGCTTTTTGATGACTGCTTCAATTTCTTCCATAGTTATCGGCCTATTGAGATGTTTAGATTCTTCCTGATTGAGTTTTGGAAGGTTATATTTTTCTAGGAATATGTCCATTTCCTCCAGGTTGTCCAGTTTGTTGGAATAGAGTTGTTCATAGTATTTTTTAACAATCCTTTGTATTTCTTTGGGGTCTGTTGTTATTTCTCCTCTTTCATTTCTGATTTTGTTTATTTGGGTCCTCTCTCTTTGCTTCTTGGTGAGCCTGGCTAGAGGTTCATCAATCTTGTTTATCCTTTCAAAGAACCAGCTCTTGGTTTTGTTGATCTTTTGTATTGTTTTTTTGGTCTCTATGTCATTCATTTCTGCTCTGATCTTTATTATGTCCTTCCTTCTGCTCACTGTGGGCTTTTCTTGTTGCTCTCTTTCTAATTCTTTGAGTTGTTGAGTTAGATCATTTATTAGCATTTTTTCTTGTTTTTTTGAGGTAGGCCTGTAGAGCTATAAACTTCCCTCTCAGGACTGCTTTCATTGTGTCCCATAGCAATTGCATTGTTGTGTTTTTATTGTCATTAGTCTCCAGGATGTTTTTAATTTCTTCTTTGATCTCGTTGATCACCCAATCATTGTTAAATAGCATGCTATTCAGCTTCCAAGTGTTTGAATTTTTTGGAATGTTTTTATTATAGTTTATTTCTAATATTATGCCATTGTGGTCTGAGAAAATGCTTGATATGATTTCAATCTTTTTGAATTTGGGGAGACTTTGCTTGTGACCCAGTATGTGGTCTATTTTTGAAAATTTCCCATGTGCACTTGAGAAGAACATATATTCCGTGGCTTTGGGGTGAAATGCTCTCAAGATGTCAATTAGATCCATTTGATCTAGTGTGTCATTTAGAATTGCTGTTTCTTTGCTGATTTTTTGTCTAGAGGATTTATCCAGTGATGTCAGTGGTGTTTTAAAGTCTCCTACTATGATTGTATTGTTGTCGATCTCTCCCTTGATATCTTCTAGGAGTTCTTCTATGTATTTGGGTGCTCCTGCATTGGATGCATATATGTTTACCAGAGTGATATCTTCTTGTTGAATTGCTCACTTTAGTATTATGTAGTGGCCTTCCTTATCTCTTGTTATGGCCTTTACTTTGAGGTCTATTTTATCAGAGATAAGTATCGCAACCCCAGCTTTTTTCTCATTTCCATTTGTCTGAAAAATGTTTTTCCATCCCTTCACTCTCAGTCTGTGTGAATCCTTTGCTCTGAGGTGGGTCTCTTGTAGACAGCAAATATATGGGTCATGTTTTCTTATCCATTCAGCTACCCTATGTCTTTTGATTGGTGAATTTAATCCATTTACGTTTAATGTTATTATTGACAAGTACATGTTTGTTGTCATATTTTTCCTTAGTGTTTATGTTTCTTTTTGCCTTTCTCTTTCTTCTTTTTACAGCAGTCCCTTTAGCATCTCTTGAATTGCTGGCTTGGTAGTGATAAACTCTCTTAGCCCTTTTTTGTCTGTGAATCTCCTGATTCCACCTTCAATTTTGAATGATAACCTTGCTGGGTATAATATTCTTGGCTTCAAACCCTTGCTTTGCATCACTTTGTATATTTCATTCCATTCCCTTCTGGCCTGGTGTGTTTCTGTTGAGAAATCAGTTGATATTCTAATAGGAGTGCCCTTGTAGGTAACTTTCTGTCTCTCTCTGGCAGCCTTTAAGATTCTTACTTTGTCGATAGTGTTCACCAATTTAATTATGATGTGTCTTGGTGTCGGTCTTTTGGGGTTCAACCTGTTTGGGACTCTATGTACTTCTTGGACTTTCATAGTTTTTTTCTTGCCAATATCAGGGAAGTTTTCTGTCATTATTTCTTCAAACAGGTTTTCTATTCCTTGCTTCTCTTCCTCTCCTTCTGGTATCCCTATTATTCTAATATTGTTTCATTTTGTGTTGTCCCAAAGCTCCCTTAGGCTCTCCTCTTGCTTTTTAAGTCTTCTTTCCAGGTGCTGCTGTGTTTGTGTGTTTTTTCCTACCTTGTCTTCTAATTCGCTAATGCAGTCCTCAGCCTCTTCTAGTCTGCTGTTTAAGCCTTCCAATGTGTTCTTTATTGCAGCTATGGCATTCTTCATCTCTTCTTGGTTTCTTTTCATGTTGGTGACATTCTCATTCAGCTCCTTATAGTTCTTATTGAGTTGTGTGTATTTGTCATCCATCCGTTTAAACATCCTTATAACTATTACTCTGAACTTTTTCTCTGTTAAGCTACTATCCTCAATGTCATTTAACTCCCTCTCTGGTGATTCCTCTTTTTCTTTCCTTTGGGAGTTGCTTTTTTGTCTCCCCATGTTTTCCTGTAATGTTTTAATTGTAGATCCAATTGCTTTGCTACCCAGGTTCTTTTGGTGATGGTGCTACTGGTGTAATCTCTCAGTTCTCCTGGGCTTGGTAATCTAGTGTAGCTCCCTACTTGAGCTATTTGGGTTCTCTTGATGTAGGCCTGCGAGCTTGAGAGGCACAACTGCGGTGTCTAGAAGTCAGCAGCCGTGGAGGGGAGTATCCCAATTTTTGCTGTCTTGCACCCTTAATTGAAATCATGCGTGCCCAGTGGGGACTCACAGTGGCACCAAGGAACTGTCTGTTGGGGTGATGTGGCTCAGGGGGCCTGCACTCTGGAAAGGTGTGACTGTGATGCCCAGAGTTCTGTAGTTATGGGGTGGGCAGACTCAGCTTTCACTGCTGCACCTTTATTGGGGGGATCTCTGCCCTTCCCAGCTGCAAACTGTATCACCAGCTGCACCTCCTTTGCCAATTCAGGCTGGATTCCACTCGTTTCAGCTGCTCCCTCTATCTGCTCTGGGACAAGGCTCAGGACACGTCCATCTATTCTGCTGCCATTTTGTCTCCTCTTGTTTCATTTATTTTAATACAGCTTGTTTTGTCATATGCTGCATCCTATTCTGCTATCCCTCAGTTTCCTAAACAATGTTTTCAGTTTGCATACAATAAGTTTCATTCTTTATGCAGAAAAGGTCTATGTGCATAATGGCATGTATCCATCAATACGATAGCATACACAATATTTTGACCACTTTAGAAAACCTCTGCTCTTCACCTATTTAGCCTCTCTCATCCTAAAAACCTGTTAATCACTGATCTTATACCACTTCCATTGTCCTTATATTTTTTTTATAAAGTAATATTTTTATATTTTGCCTATTTTTGTTATTTTAATAATATAAACATATCCAAAATTGGCAGTGCTTGTGGCTAAAATATAATTTCTGAAATATATTTGGCAGACTTTCCCTTGATGACATATGATGTTTTCTCTAAATGTAATAGAAATTTAAAATAAATCAAGACATTTTGGAAATACAAATATCCTATTTACTAATGCATTCACAAACCTTTTAAGCTCTGAACTGTAAATCACAAGTCATCAGGAATGCATTTTAAAATTGAGGGTTAAAAAATGTCTCTAGTATATCATTGTAAAAAGTTGTAAAAAAAATTAAGTTGGTTCTAAATAGAGTGTGATATTCTGAACCAGGAAGAATTGGATTACATGCAAATGTTACAGAATATGATCCAAATACAAGCCATGAAATATTCAGAATAAACATAGATATAAATTACTATAAGCAAAGAAGAATTGATGGCACATTTTATCTGTGAGAGTCAGGACACAATAATAATAATCACACTCCAAGAACATTATGTCAGATCAGATAACGAGGGCTTGTAAATATAGTATAGTCTTTGTTAATGAAGGCACTCATCCCTAAACAGGACCATTTTGGGGTTTGGCAGTAAAGAAAAGATGGAAGAATTAATAGAGCTTTGCAGGTTTTTACCAGTGCTTTTATAGCATGCTAATTCTATTTTACTCTCTTCTTTCCAGGGTTTAATCGCTTTAGGAAGAAATATCAATATCTGTGAATTAATTGAAATTTCCATGATGGTAAAAATCCCTTGGTGAACATGGGGCAAAGAGGAGAGTTCCAATCATGCGTATACAAAATTTGTTTAGGATCAAAAAGGCACCATAAATTTTGCTAGGCACAATGAAGATTTAAAAGAGATAACTTTTCCTTTTAGGAAATCAGCACCATTTGTTAGTGACAGAAAAGTAAATAAGCAACTACAAAATAATATAATAAACTAGAGGCCTGGTGCATTAATTCATGCATGGGTAGGGTCCTCGACCTGGACAGCTATCAGGACCAATCGGGACTGGCTGGAGGGGAGTTGGGGGAGACTGTGGGAGCTTGGCTGTGGGAGCGCATGACCACCAGGGGGAAGCTCCTGCATTGAGCGTCTGCCCCCTGGTGGTCAGTGCACATCATAGCAATTGCTCGACTGGTTGTTGGGTCGTTCGATCTCTTAGGCTTTTATATATATATATATATATATATATATATATATATATATATATATGCTATGCTAAAGTATTGTAATATTGTTTATCTCTGTTGGAAGCTTTTCTAGGAAGGCTGTGTTATTGGTGGAAGTGGAGTTCTTGGTGTGCTGGAGGGAAAACAATTTCCGGAAGCCCCCATGGAAAGATGGGGTGTCATGGATAGCTTTATTGATGATTTAAAATTAAGGGGTCCCCCCAAGGTTCCATCTCTGTTCATCATGCCATGGACGAAGTCCAATCTTGTCTTCAGCAGGCCAGAATTAAGGCCATTTCCCATAGCTTCTTTTCTATGCAGCTGCTTAAGGCCACATGGATATGAAAGAGAATAGATGAGCATACAGGGCAAGTGCAGGTCACAAAGCAAGGGACCACAAAAGAGCAGGCTTCTTTTTACACCTGGGATTCTGTATTCTCAGGTTTGGGAGGAACAAGAAGCTTATTCAAAATAATTAATTAGCTTCAAAAAGTTTTGCAGGCTTACATGGGGTCCACCCCGCTAGCCAGTGATCGTTTTCCCAGATTAAACCTACAGGCAAACACCTTCCCTCTATCATCACAACTTTACTGTGCATGCACACATCCCCCTTTGCTCAATCCCTTCCCCAAGAGCTCTACAGGAAATGGATGGTGGTTCCTTGGGGAGTGTGAGGCTATAGCTTCCTGGTTAAGCTGCCCACGTGACTATGTTTATAATGTCTGACCTCCCCTTTGCTCTCTTACTATTATTAATATTAATAACTAGCTACTTATGACAATAACAGCTGGACACCTTTTTATCTGAATTTTATATGTTTTATACTAGAAGCTAACAATGTTTCAAAAATACATGATATACTGTGTTTCCCAGGAAGCACCAGAGCTATCACAGCCAAAATTTATGTTTCCAAAATTAAGTATTGAGGTATTTTCTAAGTAACTATATGAAACATGGTGTGCGGGGAGCGGATCTCCCCCTTGTGGGTTCTTGAAGTTTGAAGAATAAAATTCAAGAACAAAAAGGTATTGTTAGTAAAAGGGTGGAAATTTTTTGGAAGCAAATACAAACTCCCACATAGGGAGAGGCCACCAAGCTCCTTTATTCTAAGGTTTATAAATGCTATGGTTTTTGTCTCTTCATGCTCCCTTCTAATTGGATCCCTTCCCCATTTTATGGCTCTGTGCTTTTCTAATTTGTCAGTCTTTTGCAGACTATCAGCTTCAAAGCCCAAACTCATGTGGTGCACCCCTCTACCTCTCCCCTTTTTCTTGTAACATTTCTCTATCTCCTGTGAACATATGTTTTCCTTTTTCCAGCATTTGTCAACATTTCTCTGTAAAAGTATGTTTCCTTCTTCCCAATACTCTGTGACTTTTCTTTATCCTCTGTGAATGAATAGAAAGGTGCCACTGGCAGCTCCAAGCCCTCACCTATGCATTCGTCCACCATGGACCCTCTTTATTCCTAAGATTCCCTAAACCTGCCTATTTCATCCCTAAAATTCCTTTCATTATTATTATTGAATTAGGTGATAAGAATTGAAGATTAACCATATGAACCAAATCAAGTGGTTAAAGAGAGAATGAAAATAATTTAAATTGGCTAATTGAAATAAGCGAATATTCTAGAAAAATTAATGGTACTGGACAAAAAGCTGTTCCTAAAGTGTTAACTAAAATTTTTATTGGTAGTTCATCTCATGGTAAAATTGCATAACATGTAATGAACCTTAAGCAGTCATAATTTAGTGCAAAAAATTAAAATTTAAAAGCTAACAAGACTACTTTATAAAATTTCCAAAAGCCTCCTAATATTTAAATCAAAAAGGGGGAGATAGTAGAAGAATATCATGTAAGGAAAAATATCCTGTAAGTAAATTACATCTAGAAAATTTTTACTTTAGAAAATTAACTTTCATTTGAAATGCTAACAGCAAAACACCCATGAAAAACACACATGGTGTCAAAACAAGCCAAAGGAAAATCGTTTGGGCAAAAAATGACAAAGGATCCCAAGTCAAATTTATAGAAAGGATTCCTTTATTAACTTTTGGTCGAGAATATGTTTGTATATTTTCAGAAAACAACCCCAAGACCATGTGGATTCCTGCAACAGAGAGGAATTGACAGAACTGCTCCAGCCATGAAGACAGAAGAGAAACAGTCCAGAGATGGAAGACGCTGATGACACCTTGCCATACTAGCAGTCAGCAGCTGTGCGTTGCTGCAGGTTGCCCAGGACCAAACCAGAGAGGGTTGGACCTGCATTACCACCATTTGTCCACCATCCAGAACTGAAATATCATTCAGCAATGTACACATAAGGAACTGTTTGACATTGAAATTGGGACTCAAAAGAACTGTTGGCCCAGAAAGAAACTCACTACATACTGATTCATTTGCCTCTCAGCATAACCATTATTGCTTGTCTCATTTTCAGTTCTTATAAGTGTATTTCTAGTATCACACGATCTCACTCATCTGGGGGAAATAATGAACAACATAAACTGATGAACAAAAACAGACCCGGAAACAGGGAAGCATCGATCAGACTATCAAACCTCAGAGGGAAGGTAGGGGAGGGTAGGGGTAAGGGGGAGAGATCAACCAAAGGACTTGTATGCATGCATATAAGCCTAACCAGTGGTCACGGACAACAAGGGGGTGGGGGCATGTGTGGGGAGGGTTTTGGGATGGGAATGGGGGGATGAGGACAAATATGTGATACATTAATCAATAAAGAAATTTAAAAAAAAAACATAAAATTAGCTCATAGTTATTCTGAGGGTAAAATGAAGCAATTTATCTGAAAAAAATTTGAAATACAGTAAAATAAGTTTATATTAATTTCTACAATCTAACATTTTAAGAACTTGAAGATGAATGCTAGTAAGTAATTTACTATTTTAAAGTTAATTATTGTAACTCTGGTATTCAGACTATTATCTTTTTCTGAATTCTACTTATTGCTTACAGAGGAAATAAAGTATAATAAATTGTTCATGTATACTTCAACTACCTGCAAACATTCTGGCCAAAATGAAAATGCCTTCTAAGGAACTTGCAGGGAAAAAGAAATGTCTTGTGATCCACACCACCTTGCTTATCTCTATTCTGAATATCTGAATTCTATAATTTAACAACACTGGACTATTGGCACTCTAATGTTAGTAACTGGCTAAATTACATTATTTTTACCAAATACATTCACAAATGGGCCATGTCATATTTCCATGTATACTCTGATTTGTTCCACATTCAGTTGGGTATTCTTCCATTGGCCCTTTCCATAAGAAGACCAAAAATAATATAATACCCCTGAGTGTAATGTATTAGTGAATTTGATAGTTACAAAATATATCACTGTTCTCTTGTGTTAAGTGGAAGGCCAATATTTTTCCAATTTTAATAATTTCAACAAAAATAGTGCTAGAGAAAAATAGCAGAGAAAATGTGTAGCAGACCTTAATGATGTACTAGCAAGTAATAGCATTTTACTCATAGCAGATGGAGATACCAATCTAAGATTACCAGTAGGAAGAAATATGACAAAAAAAGTTTATTTCAAAACATCTGAATTTGAAATGCTTTCAATGACATGTAAGGCTGGTAGTATAATTGTAGAATCCTTGTTTTTTTTTTTTAAATTTGGTGTTTTCTTTTTCCCTTAGGAGTTAGGAGATTCAGTAATTGAAGGAGCCATGGTAAGCTTTAGGAATTTTGAAGAGTTGTTGACTTAGCAAAGAACCACAGTTTATGTAAATGTAATTCATGCAAATTTTTAAAGATAAGAGGTAGGCATTTTTATAGTCTTACTGAAAGAGATACTTGCTAGGTGAAATGAGAGTACCCTGAAACTAGATTCTATTTATTGACTCACAGTGGATATAAAGAATACAAATAAACTTCAATTGGAAATGAAGAAAATAAATAGAAACTGAAAGTTTTTCAATAGAAACTGAAAAATACATTCAGATATAAGATAAAATATTCTGACAGGAGTAGAAAGGGGGAAAAAAAGAATAAAAAAGTAGATGTGTGATTCTAGGCCAGCCGTGGGCAAACTACGGCCCGCGGGCCGGATCTGGCCTGTTCGGCTGTTCTGTCTGGCCCATGGAGCAGGAAGAGCGGAGGGTTCTCTTGCTCTCCCCTCCGCTCCTTTACTTTGAATTTATATTAGTTCACACAAACACTCCATCCATGCTTTTGTTCTGGCCCTCCAGTCCAGTTTAAGAACCCATTGTGGCCCTTGAGTCAAAAAGTTTGCCCACCCCTGTTCTAGGCCCTTTTCTGTCAGGGAAAAAAGTAAAGTAGTCACACAGAACTGAAACAATGCCACTCCCTCATCTTTAAATATTGCCGCTGCTAGGTCTTCTTCAATCTATTTTCTATAAAAGACATCCTCCAATTCAACAAACTTCATCTCCATCTCAACAACTGAATTTTGGATGCAATCTAGACATTACCGACCAAATATTTCTCAAATCCACCCCTCCTTAATCCTATATAATAAAAGGGTAATATGCAAATCGACCAAATGGCAGAACGACTGGTCGTTATGACATGCAATGACCACCAGGGGGCAGACGCTCAATACAGGAGCTGTCCCCTGGTGGTCAGTGCACTCCCACAGGGGTAGCACCACTCAGCCAGAAGCTGGGCTAATGGCTGGCGAGCGCAGCGGTGGTGGCAGGAGCCTCTCCCGCCTCCGCGGCAGCACTAAGGACATCCTCTGAGGGGTCCCAGACTGGGAGAGGTTGCAGGCCAGCTGAGGGACCCCTGAGTGCATGAATTTCATGCACCGGGCCTCTAGTCTTCATATATTATTTCACAGCAGTTTTTTATGTAGGCTTTTTTGATATTCAGCTACTAGAATTGTTACCTACTCTTTCACCTCTGCAATCATTTGTTCATAATGCTTTCAGTTGCCTGTTGACAAAGGAAAGCTTACCTGATTATCCCATATGATAAAATAGAAAACTCTTAGCCTGAGAAAAGCTTACGATATTTTGGTGAAATCTGGAAACTAGATTGCTATTCTAATTTTCCACACATTCAAGTATTTATGCACACACTTGATGTTATAAAAAATGTTCTAATTAAAATCAAGTTGCCCGTTTAATTGCTTATTGATTGCATATTTATTATTTATTGAGTTATTTATTTACTTACTTTTTACAGTGTATTTTTGCCTTAATTAAAGATAAAGAATCTCTACCCTTTTAAGGTTAGTCAAATATTTTCTCTTCTATGAAACATAATTTTTTCTTCCTATATTTCTTATACTTCCAATGATATTTCCCTTATATTCCCCAAAGAATTTGCTCCTGACAGTTATGTAGTACTTATCCTATTACATTTTACTTAAAATGTTAATGTCTATCACATTCACTCCAATGTCTACTACTTGAGCATATGGTCAATGTCTTCTGAATATTTTATTTTTCAGTAAATATTCTATTTTTTTTAATTAATCAAATATGTAACACCATCATATTCATTTATTGATTTTTAAACTGAGAAGCATCATAAGTTCAACCATATTCTGTTCACAGTCGATAGAACAACTGAAGTTTCTTTTAAAGTGTAATGTTTTTATTTTCTGGAAAGTTGATGCCAGGGTAGAGGAATAACCAAATCCCTTGCAGGTTAACATACTGATTGTGAATATACAATTTTTGTGAAAATGTATTTGTCCAAAATATTTAGATATTTAAACAGCTCCAGGGTATATTTATTCAGACGGAGCAATTATTTCTAAAATCCCACTCAGAGATGTATTTACAGATTCTGAGAAAATGCAGAAAAGTGTCAATGACAGCAGTGGGATTCACTGCCAGGTACATTTTGGAAATTCCTTACGCGGGGCTAAAGATTCTGAGTACAGGAAAAAATAAATGCTCTCCTATTTGCATCTCCTTAGAGTAAGTTCTCATGGAAGAAATAGTTCACACATAGCCAGAGAAATTTAAAAATCACTCTGGATAAGTGATAAATGGATTCTTTTATACACATAAATGGAAGTTATAAATCAATATTTTTACCAAATGTTTCAGAACCTTAAAAAAGCAGTTTATTGTTTATCATGTATTGCAAATAAGTTATAAAATTATGCTTATATTGAATACACAGACCATTAATTTCTGTGCATATGTTATTTAGGTTCACTTTTAAATATCTTATAACTATTAGAAGTAAGTAAACTGCAGAAATTAAAACAATATCCATTATTTACCCAAATTTATATTGCTTCAATAACATTTTTGTTCTGACATACAGTGACTAATTGATAAGTCCATATATGCATGTCATAGTGAGTTAAACTAAGAATCATGGCATACTGCTTTACCTTTACTATGCCTGCCCTGATGAATCTACTCTCAAACAATTGCTACTATAATAAAATCAAGGCCAAATCTCACAATGCTCTCAATTCCTCTCAGTAATAAAAGGTGCTCTCATCATCATCAATCACAAAATCATCGCCATGCTATTAATATACATGGCAACACTGACCAATCTTCAAGCTTCCAGTGCATGTAATGACCAGTTTCCAAGCTTCAGGTTACAACCTCTTTGCCTTATCTAGCTCCAGCCCTGTGCAGAGCCTTTTGGAAGGAAGGTAACTGGGCCAATCTTCTCTCTTCACCTGTCAAGGTCCTCTATTTCTCTTTCCCCATTAGGTAGATTGCTTCTTGTGACTCTAAAGATGCATGGAGATGGCAAAGCAGGAGAGGTAAGGTGCAACAAGGTCCTCCTTTCCTGGCATCAACGTGCTTAGGTTTTCTTACTTCTGGTCTTCGTAGTCGCCAAGGTGACAGGCGCACTTTGAGCTTGACATATAATAAGAGCAAGCTGCTTTTTTTGGACTTGTGAGTTCTTTAGAGACACCCACTGGGGATATTTGACTAGACTTTCTTGACATGTGCGATTTATTTTCTTCCTGGTAATCACTTACATTTCTTCTCTCAGCACTGAGAACTTTGGCATATTGGCCACTTTATTTTTCAAGGGTGATGGAGAATCCCCTCTCCAAGTACCCTCATGGGAATGATTTAAAATGCTTATAGTTTCTCATTCTCATTCTCTGCTATGTGATATGTGTATGGTAACAAAACTAAAACAAATCAAACATTGAGCAAACAAACTAGGAAACGAAACAGTGAGAATATAAAAAAGAAAAAGAATAAAACTCATGTTTCCTTGCCTCTGTAGTCAGTGGAAATACAAGCCAGTAAGAATCAACCATGCTGCATCATTCCAATGTGGGCCCTTTGCTCCAAAGAAGGAAAAAAGTGCTGCTGGAGGTACTGACAGTATGAAGCATCACGGCCTTGGCTGGGTAGCTCAGTTAGTCAGAGTGTCTTCCCCGTTTGCCAAGGTTGCAGGTTCATCCCAGTCAGGGCATGTGAAAGAATCAACCAATAAATGCATAAATAAATGGAACAACAAACTGATGTTTCTCTCCCATAGACTCTAAATCAATTTTTAAAAAGAGAGAAAAAACATCCTTTCTTCCACAGTCTTTCTGTCTACCTGTCATGATACATTGTTTTATTGCTACTTAATGTCAAGCTCCCTGAGACACAGGGATACTCAGGGCTGCATGCAGATCCTCACAAGCTCATGGAAACCTGCCCCACAACTCATCAGGCTGCCCACTGGCTGCTGGGTTCCCTCTCCTGTGAGCTGCTAGTCAGAGGCCAGTGCCCTAGCTGAGATGGGCCAATTACACTTAGCCAAGCCCTTCAGTTTTCAGCTGAACGTGCTGGCAGGCTAGAGAAGGATGTCATGCGTGTCCACACCTTAATAGGATTTGTTTACTTCCAATATTTCAGCTTAAATCTCATATTTATTTTTTAATTTATTTTATTGTTGAGAGTGTTACAGAAGTCTCCCATCCCTGCTCCCCTCTTTGTACCTCTCCACCCCCATCTCTCACCCCATCCCAGGCCTTCACTTGTCTATTATCTGTGTCCATGGGCTATGAACTCTTATTTTTAAAATAAAATCTCCAATGTCCTCTCATTCTGTTCACTGATTAATGATTAAGTGAATGATTTGAAGGGTTTTGCCCTGGTGTATGTTGATAATATAGCATAAAGTAAAGATAGAGATGTACTCAAACTTCTGACCTTCCTTCCAAAAAAATGAAGCACAGTATATAAAAAAAATTATATATATTCTTTTTTGGAGAAGGAATACTAAAAACATTTAATTATGTTTAAAGTTTTCTATTATTCATAAGACCCTTAAAAGCCTAAAATTTCAAGCAATATTTAAGAATGTATTTTTTATGTGTATTTGTTTAGGAAATCTTTCTTTAGGCATCACCCTTTCTGGCTTGGGAAAGGCACAGTGGCAGCACATTTCATACCCTGGAATAGATTAGAACTGCTAGAGCATTAAGTAAGAAGATAATGAAATAAGTCCTATGTATGGGATGGGAACTGTGACAAGAGTTCTTAATACAAAGGAAATTCCGATAGAAAATTTCCCAAGATATGTTGTATTGGGGAACATAGATAAAATAAACAAAGTAGATTCAAGAAAAATAAAAATATATTGAATTGATTAATGATAGAGAAGTTGTAAAGAATGTCTTTCTTTGTCTTTTAGTGCCTGTATAAATACATGTTTGAAGATTAAATGAATATATTCAAGATTTTGTAAAATTCCCTATAAGGTTGAGTAAATGTTTTTATTGAGCAAATATATGCTTAACACATATTAGGTGTTCAATAAATATATGCTGATTACCTAGGTCAAAGTTTTCCCAGATAATAAGATATTGAATGAATTAATAAAATTAAATAATAGTTTAGGGTCATATTTAGAAATTACTTAATGCAATATGTAATTTTTATTATGCATAATTGAACTCTAAAATAAAAAACAAAAATCTACATTATATTTGTGGTTGCCTGAAAAGATCTCATGAATCAAAGAACATGCATTTTTAACCCTCACATAAGGAAAGCTTGAAATGTTTGAGCAACTATTTCTAGTTATTTCATATTGCAGAGAATTTTCCTTATTGGAAGATTATTTTCCAATTTTATAAAATTGAACTATTTTTTCCTCTATATCATAAGACAGAACAAACTATGAAAACTCTTCCTTTTTTGGGACATAAACGACAAGTTTCTAAATGGAGTTCACATAGCTCCAGAGATGCAATATGGAACTCCCAGAAAAAATGGCAACCATAGCAACTGTACAGAATACACTGAAGGGGAGCACATGTCCTCGAAGATCAATGTTCTTCAAATTAAGCAGTATCTAAAAGGAATAGTGCTAATTACGGTATAACTACAGAAATATAATTTAGCAAGCATGAGTATAAAAATGACATGGCTATAATTAGATTAAAAATATTGATACAAGAAAAAGTTATTTTAATGCATATTACTTAAATGTGTATACAATTGTTTAAAACTGTATGAGAAAAATCATAGGCATATACAATTTACATGCATAAATTCAATTTAAGATGATATATAATTTAAGATGATAAAGGAAGACACATTTACATAAGATTTGAACCAAATATAGAAAAAGTAATTCAAAATGATGAATATATTATATACTATTTGTAAATTTACATGCTTACTTCTATCAAGACTCTAACAGGAAGAGTGGCACACTCAAAATTGGATAATGTGAGAGAGCTTATTATAATTTTTATATTTATGAAGGTGTAGTTTTAGACGAACCACAGTGATACTACAGTAACTCAGGGCTGATAGTAGCATGCTATTACCATCCCTGGGCCCCAAGGAGAAGAAAAGGGAGCAAATCCTCCCAGAAGCCAGATATCATAGCTCATCAGAAATATGTCATAAAAGTCAGGACAGAACATTGTATAGGGTCAGTAGTCTTGAGATTAATTTTAATTGGGTTGGGAATTGAAGTCAGAAGCCTAAAGCAATGTCATAAGAAGGTAGCCAAAGTTTTTTTTGAAATATATTTTTGTTGATTTTAGAGAGGAAAGGAAATAGAGAGAGAGATAGAAACTTCAATGATGAGAGAGAATCGTTGATCAGCTGCCTTTTGCACACCCCACACTGTGGATCAAGCCCATATCTGGGCACATGCTCTGACTGGGAATTAAACTGTGACCTCCTGGTTCATAGGTCAGTGCTCAAGCACTGAGTTATGCAGGCTGGGCTGGGGCCAAAAGTTTTGATTATTCAAATAGGGAAGATTCTTGCAGTAGAATCACTTTGTCAAAGGGAATATATATATTTAAAGGCGTCTGGTGCTTGCTTTCCAGCTGAAAGTTTAATATCATGCCTAACAGTATATAAGACTCATTCTTCCACTGCAGCTTTCCCGCACTAAATATCGGTTTGTTTGTTTTTTCAAGTTTGCCAATTTTGCATATATGGAAAAACAATATGTTACAATGTAAATATGCATATGTCTTTTACTGCTTAAACATTTGAACATATTTTTATCATCCATTTGTATTTCTTCATTTAAGTTCTTTAATTACTATATTAGTGCTTTTTCTTTTTTAATCATCACCCCTTATATAATGACAATTATACAGTAAGCCTATGCCAGTCATTTTATTGCCTGTATATTTTTACAAATATTCTATACTGTGACACTTTACAAATTTTGCTACTAATAGAAAAGTTTTTGTCATTAGCCAAAATGTATAAAACACCTATTAATATTCTTTTGAACCACAATGATTAGCTGTGGCCTCTATCAGTTCAGCAGTCACATATAATTCATATTCACTTGAACTCTGAATATTTTGTATGTTCTGGATCCATAGTTACCAGGGCCACTTCAGGACATTGTGCCAGGACCACTTAATTTCACTGCACATGGATCTACCTACTTTTTTCTTTGAAAAGCCTGAAGGATAGTCAGGGTCAGGCCAATTAAAAATTTTTTTTTTCATCATGGAACAAAAGGTTAGAAAGTTTGTTTGGTTTGTGGACGACAAAATAGATTGTTTCTTCCTTTAATGAACACAATTAATGGCAAGTACTTTAATGAATCCATATCCTACCAGGAAAAACCAAGAAAGTTGCCTTCAGGAGATCAATTATTTTTTATGTCTTTTTAGTGTTCATTTTATGGCTTTGTATGGCCAGATTAATTAGCACAAGGACTATGTAGGGAAATGGCATGGAAATAGTCTGTTTTATCTAATGTAAGTAAGCATGACATAAAATAATTAGGATAGTCATTTGTTGGATGTTTTTGAATGTTATTGTTTCTATTTTGAGAGAAAATATAGCAGCAAAGTACAAGATATCATTAACACACATTCCTGAACCTTTGTATGTCATATTTATTTTTCAAAGTTCAGAATTAAGTATATTTTGTCCTTCTGTTTCTTTCTGTGTTTGTATGAGGATCTAGTGCTCTCTTTATCTGGCATATGGATTAGATATTTAAAAGCTCCCAATTCTAGGTATGATTAGATTAGAATCTAAGAAATATATATATATTCTTCTATGCTAACAGCAACATTCCAAATCCATCAGGCCTATCTTACCTAATAAAAGAGAAACATGCAAATTAACCATCACTCCGCTACGCCCACAGCCAATCAGAGTGAGTATGCAAATTAACCCAACAAAGATGGAGGTTAATTTGCATATGCAGGCCTGAGCCCAGTGAAGCCTGCTATGAGGGGAAGGGGGGCTGAGGAGGGAGCTACTGTAGTAGTGGTGCTGCAGACAGAAGTGAGGACTTGCTGGCTCCTGGGCAGCCGGGGAGCGGGGACTTGCCGGATCCTGGGCAGCTGGGAGTGAAGCCAGGGGAAGTAAGGCCTATTCTTGCACGAATATAGTGCAAGGGGCCTTTAGTTTATATAATAAAAAGCCAGAGTCGTAACATCCACAACTACCAAAGGCTCCACCTACGGCCAGGCTAGGGAGCTGAGGGAGCGGGAGCTGATCAATCAGTGGCAGCGGTGACTGGAGAGTGGTGACTGGCAAGCGGCTGAAAGGCAGACCTCTTGGTCCCTCCTCCCAGCCCTCAGACTCCAATCAATCAGTGGCGGAGGCGGGTGGAACGGGGACTGGCTTCCTTAGCAGTCCTCTAGGTTCAATCTCCAGAGGACAAGCCAGGCACCCACGGACCAGCGCGGCTGGCATGATCCCGACAGCCGGGCTGGCCTCCTGGAACTTGGCTCAGGGCACTGAAGCTGCTTCCCCTCCCTGGACGCTCCACAGGGTCACTTGACCCTGCCCACTCCAGGCGAAGTGTGATCACTGCACACGGAAGAAATGTAGTAAAAAAATAAAAACCGATCACCAAGGGCCCGCCTCCTCGAGCTCACAGGAGCCTCTGAGCACTGGGCACCCCGACTATTTTAGGGGCTTCAGTGTAGCGGGGGACGAAGAGGGGTCAGGAAACCTCCCAGGAGGTTGGGCTGTAGGTCTGATTTGGATCCATCTGTCCTCTTGTCTGCCAACAGCCCCTGACAATGGGAGAACAAAGGGAGGGGGCAGTTCTGCAAACCCCAGAGGGAATCCAGGGTCCCAGGTACTCTGCCCCGCCCGCTGACACTGCGGCTATGAGGGCACTGCAGCAGCCAATCAGCCTGATCTGCACCCCCACCCCCTCACCTGCTGGTCGCAGACACAGGGAGCACCCCTTCTGAGGGGAGACGCCCACCAGGTATACAGAAGGTACACAGAAGGCGCTCAGGGAGGAGTCCCCACGGGCTGTGTTTGCATCTTCATGCTGTCTCCCCCCTCCCCCCCCCCCCCCCCCCCGCCCCGCCACCGCAACGCCGAAGGAAGCCTGATTCAGGAACACCCGGTGCTGACCTCCCACACGGAAAACAGCGTGTGATAAACATCATGTCCCCCAGACGCCTGAATCCGCCTCAAAAGGAAGACGCTACAGACCCGGAGCGGGAAGATCGGACTGAGACAAGGTCTGGGACAAGCAGGGCTGCCCCACCCTGCTCCCCGTCCCCCTTCGTGTGTGAAGCACCTGCATCGCTGCCCTTGGACGGGGGCCTGTGAAGGAGTGAAGAACTGGGGCTGTGCCTGTGGCTGCGCTCGCCTCCTGCCTTCGTGGATAAGCCGGAAACATATTTAGGTGCCAGAATCTAAAACCCTCTTTATCGGTAATAGAGCAAATCATGCAAGACCCACACGTGTTTCTAAACAGGACTCTGTCTGGCTGCGTGGGAACCCAGATCGAAGGCCTGCTCTCCACCCAGGAGGCTGCAAAGGCTGCTCCTCTCTCAAACGAACACAACCTGGAGAGGTTTAAAGGGAAAAGGAGATAAAAATAAAACAAAATAGCAACAAGCTCTGAAGCCACTGTAGCTGCTGTCAAATCCTCCGCGCGGTGACCTCAGAGCCTGTCTCCCCGTTCCTGGGGCTCAGACGGCTGAGCCGCTGACACCTGCCAGGTCTCCTGGCACCGGCCTCATCTACCCACGGCCACTTTCAGCCTCCCCCCAGCTCCTGGAGGCGGGTGGGCTTGGGATGGAGGCTTCCGTGTTAAAGCAACTCTGTTGGTGTAGCACAGACACGTGTGGGCTTTTTGATGAGAACCCATAACATCCCTTCACCAAGGGGTTTTTAACTGATCTGAGATCAGGCCCCCAGCCTTGGCTACTCTCAAATAGGCCTCAGTGATTCCACTCGACCGATGCAAAGACTGATCCGGTTTTCATGGAGACCGAACCCTCAGCCTGGAGCAGGCTGGGAGAGAAAAGCGGTCTGATCGCAGCCCCCATGGCAGTCAGTGCTGGGTCGGCAGAGGAAGTCAGTTCTGCAGTCATTGAACATAGAGTTAATTAATATTAAGTGAACATGGGGTCAATTAATATCTCTTTGAGAGGAGTTGAGAATGTAAAGTACAGTGTAGAGCAACTACTTATATTATTTCACATAAAACTCTTTTCAACTAAGATATTATCCTTTATTTAAAATGTATCTTTATTGTTGAAAGTATTACAGATGTCCCTTTTGTTTTTTTTGTTTGTTTGTTTGTTTGTTTGTTTGTTTGTTTGTTGTTTTTTTTTCCCATTGATCCCCTCCACCCTGCACCTGCCCCTTCCAGGCCTTCGCCAGACTATTGTCTGTATCCATGGGCTATCCTATCTAATACATAAATATCTAGAAAGATTTAGAGAAAATAAAATAAAAGATATGCCAGGTAAATATTGAACAGAAGAGCCAAAGTTGCTGTATGAATACTGAATATAGGCTTGAAGATAAAACACAACTCATGAGATAAAGTTAGTTATTGTAACAACAAAAAGTTCCTTTCACTAAAGAGAATGAGCCTCACCAAGATGTGTCTCAGTGGTATGCAGATTTTTGAGCTAATGGAAATTTTAGCTTCAGGCTCAAGTGAAAATTCTGCCCCTCCCTTTAACTACTAAAAAAAAAAAATTGAATTAAAGGCCTTGCCCATAATAACACATTATCTATACAATAAAAGGCTAATATGCAAATTGACTGAAGAGCAGAATGACCGGTCGCTATGACACACACTGACCACCAGGGGGCAGATGCTCAATGCAGGAGCTGTCCCCTGGTGGTCAGTGTGCTCCCACAGAGGGAGCGCCACTCAGCCAGAAGCCAGGCTCATGGCTGGCTAGTGCAGCAGCGGTGGTGGGATCCTCTCCCACCTCCGTGGCAGTGCTAAGGATGTCCGACTGATGGCTTAGGCTTGCTCCCCTAAGTCATCAGTTGGACATCCCCTAAGGGCTCCCAGACTGCGAGAGGGTGCAGTCTGGGCTGAGGGACCCCCCCCCCTCCAAGTGCACGAATTTCGTGCACCAGGCCTCTAGTGATATGACAGAATCACAAGAATTTCTTTAGATGTAAAGTTAAGGTCATCTAGTGCAGCCTATTCCTTTACAAATGAAATATTTTTCATGTCTATTGAATAAATCCTGTGAACTACTTGCTCCACTTTATAAGAAAATAGTAATTAACATTCACTGACCACTTTCTACAGCAGAGGAGGCTCGTATTTGTAAGCATTTCAGGCAGGTCTTGCTGGATGAGGCAGAAAGGGGGTTTATTAAGAGGATAGTGGCCATTTCACAGAATCATTAGAAAAGCTGGGAACTAGGTCAGATGCTAAGCAGTAAGAAAAGTGCCCCAAACCTTAATTTAATGACCAGTACAAACATATTGCCTAACACCAGACTTTCCCATGATAATAACCCAAAATTATTTTGGTAATGGGTCTGACCTTTGTTCCAGTTCTTTCTATTAACTAACAAAACTGCACTTCTTGTTTCTGACCTTTATCTGTTCATGCTCCTGAGTCCACGTTGGCATGATGTCTCTGATTGCAGGAGCCTGGGTCACATGCTTGTGTCCTGTTTGACATAGAGACTTGAGAAGTAAACAAATAACACTGTCAACCCCTGTGTTAGAGGAGGCATTTGCTGCCAGTTAACAATCATAACAAAGAAAATGCCCAAAACAGAAAATGTAGGCTTAGTTGCTCAGAAAGTAAAAAAATCAAACATTCATTAAATGTCCATGTGCCAGGTACTGTGCTCAGAGCTTTGTGACTGTTTTGTAACTGAAAAAAAAAGGAGGAAGAGAGAAGCTTAATAATTTGTCAGATCACAAGGCTAATAAATAACTCCATCAATATTCAAACCATGATTTCCTAAAACACGGGTTGTAAAATCTCTCTATAGCGATGTTTTAAAAAACAAAGACATCATTAAGTGGCATGGAATTTTTCTTAGTGCCAATATTCATTATAAAATTACTCAGATTTTATTGATCTTCCAATCGTTTCTACATTCATTTTGATCATTTGAATATGTACACAGAGATTTTTAGGGTAATATCCATTTAATTCAAAGTGATTAAGTTCATGTTAAGATGGAATTTTTGCTTTTCTCTCAATAGACATGATTTCTTAAAAAATGAGATATTTATTTTACTACAAATACAAAAACTTTTTACCAGTAAAACCATTTTCTTATATTAGAAATGCTCTAAGTTAAACATGTTAAATAATTATTTTAATATTACTGTTCTCCTCTAAAAGAAAGTTCATCAAATATTCATACATATTGGTCCCCTCCTTTAATTATAATACACTCATAAAATACTTCAGAAACTATCAGAACAGGATAATTAAGAGCCATTTTTATTTTAATAATAATATATTAGATCTGCAAATGTAAAATAAGGTTAAACGATGAAATATTAACTTTTAATAAAATGCAGTGATTCTAATGGTAAACAAGTCATTGGTCTGTATTATATTGAAACCATTCTTTGTAACTACCTAATCTCCTCTCCCCTTATTATGAGGAGTATTACAAGCGAGTAGGCAGGAGATGAAAAGTGAAAATCTATGGTAAAGGTAATGATCTTTGAAAATTTTCTCTAATGAGTAATTTGTGGCTCAGTGGATTTCAAGAGATTATTGGTTTTGGAAATGGATTCTATCAACTAAGGAGATAATGAAAATCATTAGGGCTGAATAAAATAAAACAGCAAATTTATAAAGTGTACTAGCACTCTCCAAGTCTCTAGTTTGCACACAAGTTGAAAGCTTGTTTAAAAACACAATTATGGAAGTTTTTCTATATAGGCCAATATACTTCTGTGTCATCCAGTGTGTTTCCACATATAGCAAGATATAGTATTACTTTGGATGCAATTATTAAATACTAGAGGCCTGGTGCATGAAATTCGTGCACGGGGAAGTGTGTCCCTCAGCCCAACCTGCACCCTCTCCAATCTGGGACCCCTCGGGGGATGTCTGACTGCCAGGCCTAAACAGGCATTCGGACATCCCTTTCACAATCCGAGACTGCTGGCTCCCAACTGCTCGCCTGCCTGCCTGATTGCCCCTAACCGCTTCTGCCTGCCAGCATGATCACCCCCTAACCACTCCCCTGCCAGCCTGATTGATGCCTAACTGCTCCCCTGCCAGCCTGATCATCCCCAACTGCCCTCCCCTGACAGCCCAGTCACCCCCAAATGCCCTCCCCTGCATATTCCCTTTTTATTAGATAGGGTTTTTTCTTTAACATATTGGACAGCCCTAACTGGTTTGGCTCAGTGGATGGAGTGACGGCCTGCAGACTCAAGGGTCCCAGGATCGATTCCGGTCAAGGCCATGTACCTTGGTGGGGGGCACATACCCAGTGGGGAGTGTGCAGAAGGTAGCTGATTGATATTTCTCTCTCATAGATGTTTCTAGCTCCCTTTTCCTTCCTCTCTGTAAAACATCAATCAAATATATATATAAAAAAAGAAACATTTAAGATTCCTCCACATCTGCCTGGCTGGTGTGATTCAGTGGCTGAGACCCCAGGCTGGGGCTGGGACGGGATTTCTCTGTGGGGCCGTGCGCCCCTCCCAGGCTGAGACCCCAGGCTGGGGCTGGGACGGGATCGCTCCATGGGGAGTGAATTTGTTTTTGTTTTTTATAAAGGGTCAGGAGGGCCTATGGGCAGCATTCTGCCAAGCCGGAAGTCTGGCAGGCTTAGAGGACTGAGCGCTGCCATCTTGTGGCTATGGGGGCCGCCATTTTTGTCCTGGAGTGATGGTTAATTTTCATATTACTCTTTTATTATATAAGACAATTTAAAAAAATATTGCAATTAGGATGTTATTATATAATACAAAAAAGGAAGTTGTCTCCATCTATTTGATAGCAAATAATTAATTATATATAGCTTGCATTACAATAGTTTGACCCAGGGCATTTTTGTGTTATATACCCAATGACTACATAGCTCCCAGGGTCTGGAAATTTTGCTTGATATTCTAGAGTAACAATTATTTTTAACATTGTATATTTCTTCATATAATCTTTTCTGTTTTGTTTCTTGTATTCTCACACCTTGAGCACAAGACAAACTCATATAAAAATTATAAATATCTAAAGGAATAATATATATTCACACTTAAAGATAAATTAAAGAAGCTTAAATTGCATGAGATATAAAATGGGGAGTCCAGAAACTTCTTGAAAGAGGTAAAACTGTATTTGTATCAATGTATCAGATAATGAATAGATTATACTAAAATAAGTAATATTTTTAAAAGCTTACAGTGGTCACCTATAATAATTAAGTGGGAACCAGTTATTAATGAAATTCTTTATCAAACTTTGCATAGTAGTTTTGTGAATGTAAAATATATAAAAACATTATCTATTTGTTTAATAATAGCAAGTGAAACACCTGAATTATATATTTCACCTAATGTCAGTCATTCTTTTCTCTACTCTTTCTCATTAATGAACACTGTTTTAAAATCCTTTCAAAAGAGTTCATTCATTTGTATTTTCTAATGACAAATCATTATAAATGCTAACAGTATATGATATTGACTAATATACAGGCAAGCTGTGCATTTGAAATTGTGGGTAAAATGTATTCCTAGAGTTTTAATTATTCTAATATCAAAATTGAACTACTAGTATATGAAAAAATAGTAAGAGCTCACTAAAAGTAATTATGATATCACTTAAAATAGTACCTTATTTATCTAAAAGAACATATAAATGTATAGACATGAGCATAGTCTTAGTTGTACTCATCTATTTAGATAGTAAAATAATTCAAAAGGAACATCATTAAATTATTTAGGATGTTCTTATGCAGTGGATTATAGAAAAAACCAAAACCAAGTTCTAGGATCAAAGAAATGTTTCATGTCTTATTTATACAAACCTATTGTCTATTTTTATTCATATTGACCTACTTTTATTTCATGTAGACCTACTCCAGCAAAGAGGCATCTAATTGTACAGCTATTTCTTTATTATACAGATATAAGTAAAAAAAAAAAAAATGTTCATTCTTCAAAAGGCAAGAAGGGAATGAAAACATTCTTCTTGCTTAACAATGCAATGTAATGAAAAACAAACCATAGGATTCTGGGACTTCCAAAAGCTCTGCTGCCATCAATTCTCTTCTAGCAGAAATATTTTAGCTAGTTATGAAGGAGTGGGAAAGGCTGCTTGGAGAAAGTAGTATCTGGAAGTTGAGTAAGAGTTCTCAAGACAAAGTTACAAAGGAACAAATGTTGGGAAATGAGGATGAATCCCAAATTCAAGAATGTTCTGTGCAAAGTCTTGGCCAGTAAATAAAGATGGGACTGTATCTAGTTCTCTAAAGTTGGGAGCAGAGAAGGGGCTCAGTGCTTGATGAGAGGTGAGGCAGTAATGCAATCATAAATATTATTAAAGTAAAGTCAGAAGTGTGGACTTTTTTCTGAAGGAAAGTTTATATATAACTTTGGTCAGTTGTGTTTTAGAAAAATCAAGCAACAACATGCAGACTTTATCAGAGGATAACAAGTTACAGGCAGGAAGGCAAGTTAGGAAATTCTTTACAGTGAAATGGATGAGACTTAATGGTAGCTTGAACTAGGTAACTAAGGAAGCATATCCTTTTGTTCCCAAGAAAGTTACCTACTTGTATCTATGTGTGTATTTTAAAAGTTTGTTTGAAATATAATTTCTTATATAGAACATATACTAGTATATTTTTCTTTAGGTATATTAATGCAACACATTTTACAATATTTGAGTAGAATATGAACAATTGTGATGTGTACTGATAATACAGCACATATCTGATATTATTACCACAGTGCTATTAAACCTCTGAGAACCAGCATTCATTTAGCTTCACTTGGGAGATTTTTAAAAATTCAAATCCCTGAGACCTACCCAAACCACTGACTCAGAATTCCTGGAGGTGAGACCAAGACCTTCACACTACTCTGATGATCACTAGGATTTAAATTATCTAACCAAGCTCATAATATAAATAAAACACACACAATAAAACAGAATAAATCTTTAAAGAAATAAATAATTCATGCCCTTATGTTCCAAACCAGTAATTAGAAAGTCATAGTACCCAGCCGGCTTGGCTCAGTGGGTAGAGCGTCAACCTGCAAACTAAGGGGTCCCTGTTTCCTTTCCAGTGCCTTGGTTGTGGGCTTGATCCCCGGTGAGGGACATGCAGGAGGCAGCAGATCAATTATTCTCATCATTGATATGTCTATCTCTTTCTCCCTCTCCCTTCCTCTCTGAAATCAATTAAAAAAAACATTTAAAAGAAAGTCACAGTAAATGTTAAACATTTCAGTTTTATGAAGATTGCATGCAACTTTATTGGTGTGTTTTTTGTTTCATTGTTTAAAAATATAGTATATTTAAAACTGCATAACATTTCTGTTAACTTATCTAAAATTATGAGAATTTATTTTGTGTGGCACATTGAGTCTCTTGTACATGGTGCTCTTATTAACTTATGGGATCAAAGAGTGAGAGGCAAAACCTCCAGACATATGAATTTCATCATCTAAGTTTCTAGAAGAAAATGTTCTAGAAGGAGGTTTAAAACTGCTGTAGGTAATAGTGTTAATATAACAGAAATAAAGCTTTATCTTTTAATTATGGAATTCTTAAAAACTGAAAGTTTAATGAACTTTTCCTGCATATTATTCTATTAATATAACTTTTGTCAGTGAGATATACCGGTGACAACTTTTGAAGATACAAAGTAGAGAAAAATAGTAAGGGTGACATATTCATCAAAATTTTACATTCACAGATATATATCCATTAACTCTCATTGTTAACAGAATTTGCACATGCAAATTCCCATAAACCACTTCAAAACTATTAAAGCCTTATAAAGTCTGTTTGCCAAATGAAAGTTAATGGGGATAAAAGTAAAAAGAACAAAAATCAGAATAGCATATTATTGTAATTTTCATATAAAAGAAAATAATGCTATAAAGTAATTAAAAACAAAAACCTAGCCATTCATAATGCCTGGTACTGGTACTAGTTTCAAATATATTATCAGGTTAAGGGGTAACTATACATCTTTATCAAAATATGAAATCATCATTATAGTACTTGTACAACCTTACATTAAATATATGTTAAAATTTTTGACTTAACATTTTTACTAGTTAAGAAGAAACTTTTGTCAGAAATATAAATAAATGTTGAACCATATAAAAACAACCCATTAAAATCAGAAATTTACTTACTGAATGATAGCTATCAAATAAATTATATAATTAAATTACATAATTATAAACTCTCATGCAAGTCATAAGATGGGAAATATCTCAATGCAATAAGCTTCTATGAAGAATGTAAAGCTACTATTGTACTTAATAGTGACATACTAAGTGTTTCCTTGTAAGATCTGAGAAAGAGGATATTCAATATTTCCTTTTCTTTTCAATGTTTTACAGGATGACCTAAAAACTGCAATAAAGCAAGGCAAATAGATAAAAGGAATTAAGACAAAGTTAAAAATTAAATATTGCCAAGTGAGACAGGCAAAGATGAACAGAGTAACAAAAAATGGTTTACAAAATAAAGTAAAATCCTATATAATACAGCGGTAATATGCTAATTGACCCTCACACCCTCACACAAGATGGCCACCCCCACAAGATGGTCAGCAGGGGAGGGCAGTTGGGGGGTCCAGGCCAGCAGGAGAGGGAAGTTAAGGGCAACCGGGGCTGGCAGGGGAGGGCAGTTGGGGGTGACTGGGCTTACAGGGGAAGGCAGTTGGGGCTTACCGGGCCAGCAGGGGAGCAGTTAAGCATAGATCAGGCTGGCAGGGGAGTGGTTAGGGGGTGATCAGGCTGGCAGGCAGGCAAGCGTTTGGGAGCCAGCAGTCCCGGATTGTGAGAGGGATGTCTGACTGCCACAGGGTTCAGGCCTAAACCAGCAGCTGGACATCCCCTAAGAGGTCCCAGATTGGAGAGTGTGCAGGCTGGGCTGAGGGACACCCCTGCCCCAGTGTACAAATTTCATGCACCAGGCCTCTAGTATTGAAATAAACAGATTTAACTATAAAAATTATGTTTCATAAATTTAAAAAAATATTATAAAAGGCTTAAATGATTTAACATATTAATTAAATAATTTATGGAATGCTCACACAATAAAGTCCCATGTATACAGTCTTATATTTAATTGGCCATGAAAATTTCGGGGGGGGGGTAAATGATAAGAACAAATCCTAGAGGAATCTTTAATGTAAATACCAAAAATCCAACAGGATTTTTAAGTAAATAGTATAAATCACTTTTAAGGATTCCCATTATTAAAAATCCTAGTCAAATGTGTTTGCATGTAAAAAAAATCATTACGAACGTATAATTATGTTGTAATTCAGAATGCAATGAGATTATGCTTATTTGGTATTGGCAATTTAAAAAATGTTCAATTTTCCTAAGCCTTTCTAAGGGAAAATATTTGTAATTTCCTTTACTTTTATTTTTTTGTACAGGAGCTTCTTTTAGTTCACAATTCTCACCTTTTTACTAGTGAGATGTCATGCCCTCCATGATTCTCTCCACTTCTTAAGAGAAAATAGCATTTACGAACATTACAATAACCAAGAAGCACTGAACATTTTTTAAGTGACCATAATAGCCCAGCCAGCGTGGCTTAATGGTTGAACACTGACCTATGAACCAGGAGGTCAGGGTTCAATTCCCTGTCAGGGCGCATGCCCGGGTTGTGGACATCATCCCCAATGTGGGGAGTGCAGGAGGCAGCCAATCAATGATTCTCTCTCATCATTGATGTTTCTCTTTTCTCCCTGCCTCTCTGAAATCCATAAAAAATATTTTTTAAAAATGATTGTAACATCCTAATTATAAAAATAAACCACAACATTATAGTAGCTCTCCAATCAGATAATTAAATAATTGGTAGTATTCCCACAAAGTATTCACATATTACTTTTTGTTAAAATATTCTCACATGTATACCTTCTATGTGACATTTTTATTATCTGCAAAACTTAAGTAAAGATTTGAATTTATTCATATTCACAAAAATTTAGAATCATTCCCTGTGTAATCTTAAATATCAGTAATTTATGTTTTAGGATTTTATAGTATATACAAACTTTCACCTTTTTACCGTAATTCTTTCCCATTCTCATCTCTCTCACTGTAATATGGAATTATGTAAGTAACTTTTCTTCCTGAGCCTTCCAAAAGAAGTAGAACTTGCCACATAATGATATAAAGCATTTGTTCAATAAAAGTAAAAATCTTACATTTTGAGGCTTTTTAATGCTTGTCTTTTTAACAGACATTTCCAATTAGACAGACACATTGTGTATACTTGCTCTTATTTTGGAAAACAGATGAAAGCCTCACAGTTTCGGCCATTCAGTAAATTCTTTATATCAACATGGCATAAACTGGCTATTTTTATAAACCAAATTAGTTCAAATATTGTATTAGTATGTAAGTATTCACATTTTCACTTGATAAAGATATCTGTTCTCACCTTTTCTTCCTTGTGATCATAGCACTTTGCTACAAAAGATCCAAAGGTGTTCTATGTGCAGTGACACTGACAGCTTCATAATGAAGATATGCTAATAGTAAAATGGCAAGGTTTTCAGGGGTGTATATATTATGAAAAGGTTAATTAGCAGTGCCACCCAAGAGCACTGTCAAGCTGACTTTGAAATTTTATTGGTGAAAAACTTTTGATTTTCTTTCCTGGACAATATGTTGACTGATGATACTTATTAACTTCACAAAAGAAAGTACACATCTGTGCCTTTTTTGTAAATTGAAATGATTTTTAAGCTGTGGGAATATGGGCTACCTTATTCTAACTTATATTGCTTGTTAGATATACAAGTAGCCACAGAACTGTTTCTTTCCCTATTAGGTTGCACTTCTTGCCTCTTCTTGAATATAGGCTGGATAATAATTATTAAAAACAATGATAAGACAATAATAGTATGGGATGAGTTATTTTTGTTTATAATAGAACAGAAATAGACTCAGGCTAAACAAAAGTTTAATGTAGTGGATGTGTGCAGGTTGGAATCATTATATTGATTGCAGGATGGAGAATCTAGGTTAAGAAAATGTGCAAAAATGAGACTCAGAGCACTTAGCAGCAGAAACATCTGGACAGAAATTTACTAGACTCTCTGTTACCACACAAAACATTGTCCCACTGCCAGCATAAGAAATTTTAAACTTTCCTTCTTTTGCATTAAAATCTCTAGATTCACAATTCCATTTGTGAGAATCTGTTAGACTGAGCTTCACCACTATCAACTTTTGATTCAGGAACCAAGCTATTGCCTCAAAAATGTGGACTGGCCCCACTGAGGAAGGGGCTATTTGAAGCTGAACAGTAAAAATGACAAGTGGTGATCACTTTGGCTTTTCAAAATCTAAAACTCTCTTCTGTCCATTTTTATGTTGATAAGTAAAATCATAATGCACCTTTACTTTAAGAGATACCTACTCTCTTACCTAATGTGAGAGAACACCCAAATATTGTCAGTTAATATATAGTTCATATTTAGGTTAATTATTTTTGATGGCTTCACAGGGTCCTTTTACCAAACATTCAAAGAAGAACTAGAACCTATCCTCCTCAGACTATTCCAAAAAATTCAGGAAGAAGGCACACTTCCAAGCTCCTTCTGTGAAGCCAGCATTACCCTAATTCCAAAACCAGATAAAGACACCACAAAGAGAATTACAGGCCATTATCCCTGCTGAACACAGATGCTAAAATCCTCGACAAAATTCTAGCAATTCTGATGCAGCATTATGTTAGAAAGATCATACACCATGACCAAGTGGGATTTATTGTACATTCTTTTTTTTTTAAACTATGTATTTTTATTGATTTCAGAAAGGAAGGGAGAGGGAGAGAGAGAAACATCAACGATGAGAGAGAATCATTGATCAATACCGCTTGCATGCCCCCTACTGAGAATTGAGCCCCAAACCTGGTCATGTGCCCTGACCAGAAATCAAACCATGACCTCCTGGCTCATAGGTCCATGCTCCACCACTGACCTACACCAGCCAGGCAGAAATAAGATATATATATATATATATATATATATATATATATATATATATATATATACACACACACACACACATACACACACACACATATCTTTAAGATTCAGCATATGATCACATGGTTAATGTTATTAGAAACAATTCTTGAGAAAACTATGGGACTTATTAGGTTAGTAAAATTGCTAGCAACTAAATTTAGATTTTACCTATAAGGCTTAGAACTGAAACTAATAAAAGTTTAAAATGATCATTTTAGATTTGATAGTTGGCCAGTATGTGAGTATACTGGGCAACTAAAATGTATCCCAAATGTAAGAAAGTTAAAATCATAAACAATCTCTGTTTTAACAGTGCAATTTTGAAATTCTATTCCCAGATGGCCGCAGGGAAATATGCTAAATACCTACAAAATGATGGCAAATGTCACAATTTCTAATGTAACAAAATAGACAAATCTTTTTAAATTACACCAAGACAATATAAAACAAGCGTTAGTCAATATATCTCGATGTATGCCTAATGTGTTTTTTAAAACCTGAAAAAGAAACCAGAAAATGAAGAATCAGGATAACTTGCCAGCTCAGAGATATTCACACCACAGACCTCAAAAGGCAGGGCCAATAAGGAGTAACCAAAATGTCAAAAAAACAAGTTATTGAAAATTGTCATTGTGATAAATTATTTACAAAACGTGTCTTATTTATTGTCTTCATCTGCTCAAGCCGCCATAATAAAAATACCATACATGGAGTTGCTTGAACAACAGAAATTTATTTTCTTACAGCTCTGGAGCCTGGCAATCCAAGATCAAAGTGCCTGCAGATTCCGTTCCTGGTAAGGACTCTTTTCCTGGCTTGAGTCCTCACACAGCCTCTCCTAGGTGTGTATATGTGGAGAGACTGAGCAAGCTCTGTGGAGCTTCTTTTTATGTTTATAAGCACATTAACCACATTTTGTTTCATCCTCAGGATTTCATCTAACTCCCAAAGGCCCCAACTCCAAATACCATTACTTTGAGGTTTTGGAGTTTGATAATTTAATTTTGAGGGAACCTAAATATTTAGTCCATAACATATATTTTGTCCATTAGTCTCTAGTCAAACTGCAATAACATTTATTACACTTATTTACAGAATAACATTTATTTAAAAAAATTAAAAAGAGCTGTGGCCATGTAGTTCAGTTGGTTGGAGCATCATCCTATACACAAGAGGTTGTGGGTTCCATTCCCAGTCAAGGTACATACCTAGGTTGAAAGTTTGATCCCTGGTCGAGTGCATACAGGGAGTAACCATTAGACATTTATCTTTCACATTGGTTTTTCTCTTTCTTTCTCTTTCTCCCCATTTCCCTCTCTCTAAAATCAATAAATATATTCTCAGATGAGGGGGGGCAAAAAAGATTGTGGTAATTGCAGACCAGTGAAGACCAAGAATATAGTTCAAGGATTTGTATGAGGTTGTGTGATCTTTAAACCCAAATATTAAAAAAATTAGAGAGAGAGAGAAGCTAAAGCCTTGGAAGATAACTGAATTTTAAGTAAAACAAAAAAATAGTTTTCGTCCCCTGCCAAGCTTCAGTTTTTCATCACTATTATTAGGACATCTAAAAGATGAGATAATTAGGTTTCTGATTCATAAAGTAATTCAAATAAAGTCATGTAAATAGAAAAAGGCAAACCTAGAAATTTTTTAAAATTGATTTAGAGAGAGAGAGGAAGAGAAAGGGAGAGAGAGATAGAAACTCAATGATGAATCATTGAACAGCTGCCTCCTGCACGTCCCTTACTGGGGATCAAGCCCAAAACACATGTGCCCTGATAGGCAATCAAACTGGCAAACTTTTGGTGCATGTGATGATGCTCAACCAATTGAATCACACCAGCTGGACACAAACATAGGAATTCTTATCCAGAACAGTTTGAAATTTAAAATGTATTTTCATAACAATTTACACAGTCCAAGTAACCTACCCACAATTTTATATTTATGACAGGAGTAGGTCAAGCAATAAGTTAGAGAATGGTCAGCATCTAAATGATATATAAAACTATGTTGATCAATGTGTAATTTCTAACACAAAATATGTCAAAAAACTAATCTAAATGTATCAAGATTTAGGTGAGAAGGTGAGTGAAATCAGCAAATTGATTAAGAAGGATTATTTGTAAGGTTGGAGGAGAACCAAATCTGATGAGTCAAGTGAAGATTCAAGAAGTAGGAAATGGATCTAAAGTGTCATATAGTGCTTACAGCTACAGTAAGATTAAACCTAAGAAATGGTAGTTAGTTTCTGGTGTTATGAAAATGATTTTTCTCAACAATGCCCAGGCTCAGATACCACCAAACACCCAAAATTGGTTCATCCTAATGAAAAACGGGAATTAAACTGGAACACGTGGTGTTCCCCTGGGCAGGATGCAAAGGTGGCCTCCTGGGTTCTTGCCCAAGTGGATTGTAAGAATGAAGCCACAGACAAAATGTGGTATAGGAAAAGGTGGAGATTTATTGAGAAACAAGCCCAGACTCTCACGTTGGGAGGGGGAGAGAGTCCCTCTTTCTTAAGGTTTATAAAGGCTGCAGTTCTTAGTGTCCTGATATCCTCTGATTGGTCACTGTAGTGGCTTCAGAGCTCAAACCTCACCTGTGGTTCCCCTCCTTTTCTCCCTTTTGTTTTTCTATTGGCTTTGGCCTTCTTCTTCCCTCTCTGAATGAGTGGATTCCTTTCCTTTATTCTGTGAACCTTCTGCAGCTCCCAGCTTTGCAGACCTGTGGTTCTCCCCCATGGACCCCCTAATTCCTAAACCTGCCTATTTTACCCCTGAAAAACTCCTTTCAGTAAGAGACTTAGCAATTCCATCTGCTTTGGTACTCACTCCACTTTGAATGTTCATAAATTTGACTTGATAATCTTGGTTTGTCATTAAGTAGATTAAACATCTTAAAGTAAAACTTTCTGCCTGGCTTGTGTGGCTCAGTGGTAGAGCATTGACCTATGAACCTGGAGTTCATAATTTGATTCTGGTCAGGGCATAAGCCCAGGTTAGGTGTTCGATCCCCATTTGGGGGCCTGCAGGAGGGAGCCAATAGATGATTCTCTCTCATCATTGATGCTTCTATCTCTCTCTCTCCCTCTCCCTTCCTCTCTCTGAAATCAATTTTTAAAAATTCCCAAAGCTTTTTTAGTACTAAATTAAATCTAGAAAGTTATTTTGATCTCTATAATAATTGGTGTTAACACCAAGTGAATAGATACAACTCAATCAGTTAGATGGGCTTATTTTACACATTTATTTTATTGTTAATGGGCATTACCTTGTAGAAGGTACTGTACTACATACTGTGTTGTTATATCACTATTGATCCTCTCTTTTTGAGTGGCCTTCTGCAAACAGGACATGTAAGTATATGTGGGGAAAATCTCAATGAATACATTTGTGGGTTTTTTGTTTGTTTTTATCAACCCTACTCTCCTACCTCCCTGAAAACATTACCTTTGCTATCTTAAAAATAAAGAAGAGTGGAAACAACATTTGGTTTTTAGCAGGCCTTAAGATTAAGAAGTATCCATGATACTACTTTGACTCCTCAAATACACACTCACCTCCCCTCTATTCTGTATATTATTTTGTGTTTCATGGTGTATACAGGTCAGTAACCAGTGTTGTGCCTGTTTTTGAACTATGATTATATACTATGGTTTTTTTTTAATTTCTCAATTATTTTAGTATTTTTGTGTTCATGACAACTACCACACATTTAATTTGTTCTCCACGATACTGAAAAATCATTTCAAGGATGGTTTTATTGGTGCCTTTTCTTCCCACAGAATCTGCAGAGGTCTGAAATTTTGGTTAAAGTTTTAAGTCACTTTCTCACAATCTGTACATGTTTAGCAAAGAAATGCAGTGTCCATCCTTATTGGATACTTTGTTTATGTCCCTCATGAGAAAGTTAACCATTAAAATTGATTTTTTTAGTCATAAACTCAGAAACAATTTTCCTTGTAACTGCTGTAATTTGAAAAAGCCCTTATCATTCTGAACAACTCCAATAGAACAAAATTACTTTTCTTTGCCTTTCTCATTTACCTAACTTTCCTATTGATTCATATTTTGATATCTTCCTTCTGTATTATGAATCCTCTTAGAAAATGAGCAAGCAAAGTTTGCATATTTGTCTATATTCACCATAGGACACAATGCAGTGTTTTCCATAGGTAGAACTCATTAAAAATAGAGTGTGTAAATTAAGACAATCTAACAAATTATAATTTATTTATTCATTATATAAAATATAATTTATATATTTGTTCTTTATGTGTACTTATGTGTAACTTAATATATGTGTTTCTTCTTTTCTAGGATTTATAGTAGTCAAAGAGCTAGAGGGATGATGTTTTATACAACTTTAAATCTCTGGTTCTTGTTAGAATGTCTAGTGCAGATTAAATACTAAGTAGGTGTTAGTTGAACTCAATTGAATTGACATACAATTGGACTGAAATTTAAATTATTGCCATATCCTTTTCAATCCAAATAAATTAATGGAAGAAGTAATTTTCACAAGTCTCTCATATAAATATATAAAAAGTGCTAATAAAGTTCTCAAAAGCTTCTGTTCTCTTAAGTAAAAAAGTTAAAAGAATGGCTCATATTTCTTATAGCAACTATTACAAACATCTTGAGAAGTCACTAATAATTTAGAGAATACAAACAAAAATTTTAAAAGTCCTCTGCCTTGAATCATCCACATATATACATGTAAAGTTTGATTCCAGATGCTTCACAAACCTTAACTTCCAGTATCCAAGGGCCATGGATAAGAACACAGACTTACAAGAGTCCATATGAAAAATTCAGACATATCATATCAACCCATGACTGATAAAACCATATTTCAGACATACATCACTAATAATCTCAAAGCATAATAATAATTACAGTCATCGTCATCATCTCTAGTATGGTGTTAAAAGAAACAGTAATGGATTTGGAATTAGGAACCGTACACTTAGTTGTATGACACTGTAAACATTTTTATTATTCTTTAACTGAGAACATTGGCCACATACTGAACATTTCCTGGAAAATGGCACCTTGCACTTCACCCAGTAAATATGGGCAATCTGACTTTTAATTATTTTCCCATCTCCTCTGCCTATAAGTGACAGTTTATAACCCAAGAAATGTTGAGTAATTCAGTGTATTCTCTAGTAACATTTTCTGAAAGTTCAATATGTGAAATTCAACTTTAAATTAACTTTAAATTTTGTTTTTAACCTTATTTTTATTACTATTTTAATATTTAATTTTACATTCACTATTTCATTAGTGAGATTATAATTGGGGTTTATAACAAATTAAATGTATGTGTTCAAGAATATTTCTATGTGATTTTGCTTTTCCCCCTTCCCTTCAAGAGTACTTGAAGTTGATCCTAAAAAAAAAACACATGAAAGTGGCATAATTTGAGGCACACAGAACTTATTTTACAGTTTAATTTCAATGATACTTAGGATTATTTCATTTATTTATTTATTTATTTATTTTGCTGATGCTAGGTAATCATTTGCATGGTGCATGAATTCAGATATATTCTAAAGTTTTTATTTATTTTTCTTTTTGTTTACAATTGAAAATTCAAGCAGTATTCAAATTTCAAAATACATCAATATGTCTTTACACTTCTTTAATAAAATAAGTTTAAAACCTTTCTTTGAAAATACCAAAGGTGTAATACTACTTTTTAATTCATACTACTGACACTTAGAATAAAGTTTAGACAATAGGCAAATTTGGAGCTTAACGGCCAATTCTATGTATACTATATTTTTTTCAAAATTGTTTTTAGCTGAATAATATAAACTTTGACATTTTTAACCAATAAAATTATATTCATGAGTGATTATGACTCAACAATTTGTAGCTGCACAGATTTCAAAATATAATTTGAATGGGAAAAATCCATTATATCAACATTGAAAATTATCCTAAATTTATATTTACATATATGAAACATATGAGAAATAACCTACAAAAAAGGAAAACATAATATACAGAATATTTGTTTTATAGTTGTCAACAATATTAGTTATATTCTCAAATTTAGCTTGGGTGAGTATACAGATGTTTATTATATTATACTTTATAATCCATACTAGAGGCCCAGTGTAGGAAATTCGTACACTGGGCGGGGGGGGGGGGGGTGTCCCTCAGTCCAGCCTGTGCCCTCTTGCAGTCTGGGAGCCCTCAGGAGATGTCTGACTAATGGCTTAGGCATTTGGACAATTTGGACATCTTTAGCGCTGCTGCGCTCACCAGCCATGAGCCCGGCTTCTGGCTGAATGACACTCACCCTGTTGGAGCACACTGACCACCAGGGGACAGCTCCTACATTGAGCATCTGCCTCCTGATGGTCAGTGTGCATCATAGCGAGCGGTCATTCCTCCATTCAGTCGATTTGCATATTAGCCTTTTATTATATAAGATGTGTATTAAGTATATTTTCAGTATGCATGAATCATAGCATTAAAAGTGAAATAAAAATCTACAATAGACTGAGCTCCAAATTGAGAAAAAATTATACCACACTTGTGAAAATTCTTCTATGTATAAAGTGATATATTTAGAACTTCATTGCATTTTGTTCATAAAAATATTTAAAATTTTTGTATATTCATATAATTAAATTAGTAATAACACTTTGGTATAATTTCAGAAATGTTTTTGATCATGGCACCTTTTAATCAGTTAACAATTTGTCCCCTTAAATCTCTGAGATTTCTTTTTTAAATATGTTTTCTATTTTTAATTTCAGTATAAATATATTAATTTCAGGTGTACAACAGTAATGACACATTTATATAACATATGAAGTGATCATCCCAATAAGTCTAGTACCCGTGTGACACCATTTATATATAATTATTACAATACTAGAGGCCCGGTGCATGAATTCATGCACGGGTGGGGTCCCTCTGGATGGCCTGCCAGGACCGGGCCAAAACCCACAGTCCAGTGCCACCTGCAGCTCCTACCTGACACTCCCGCTCATTCCAGTCCTACTGCAGCAGTGCTTTCCAGACATGAGCCCTGCGTCTGGTGCCCTCCCAAGGGGAGTAGCCTGCAGGATCAGGCTTAAACAAGCTCTCCGACATCCCCCAAGGGGTCCCGGATTGCGAAAGGGCACAGGCCAGGTTGAGGGACCCCACTGGTGCACGATTGGGCCAGGGAGCAACCACAGGAGGGCTCCAGGGCATGTCTGGCCCATCTAGCTCAGTCCCGATTGGACAGACTCCAGCAGTAAGCTAACCTACTGGTCAGAGCATCTGCCCCCTGGTGGTCAGTGCACATCATAGCAACTGGTCAACCGGTCAACTGTCTGCCCCCTGGTGGTCAGTGCACATATAGCTGAGTGGTTGAGCAACCTTAGCATATCATTAGCATACTAGAGGGCCGGTGCACGAAATTTGTGCATGGGAGAGGGGGTGTCCCTCAGCCCAGCATGCACTCTCTCCAATCTGGGAGCCCTTGAGGGATGTGCCACTAGGATCGGGGCTAAACGGGCAGTCGGACATCCCTCTCACAATCCAGGACTGTTGGCTCCCAACTGCTTGCCTGCCTGCCTTCCTGATTGCCCTAACCGCTTGTGCCTGCCAGCCTGATCACCCCCTAACAACTCCCCTGTCAGCCTGATTAATGCCTAACTGCTCCCCTGCCAGCCTGTTTTCCCCTAACTGCCCTCCCCTGCAGGCCTGGTCACACCTAACTGCCCTCCCCTGCAGGCCTGATCCCCCACAACTGCTCTCCCCTGCAGACCTGGGTCCCCCCTAACTGCCCTCCCCTGCAGGCCTGGTTCACTCCAACTGTTCTCCCCTGCAGGCCCAGGTCCCTCCCAACTGCCTTTCCCTGCAGGCCGGGTCGCCCCCAACTTCCCTCCTCTGCCGGCTTGGTCACCCCTAACTGCCCTCCCTTGCAGGCCTGGTCCCTCCCAACTGCCCTGCCTTGCAGGCCTGGTTCCTCCCAACTGCCCTTCCTTGCTGGCCATCTTGTGGTGGCCATCTTGTGTCCACATGGGGGCAGGATCTTTGACCACATGGGAGCAGCCATCTTGTGTGTTAGAGTGATGGTCAATCTGCATATTACTCTTTTATTAGATAGGAGAGAGGCCTGGTGCACGGGTGGGGGCCAGCTGGTTTGCCCTGAAAGATGTCCCAGATCAGGGTGGGGGTTCCCTTGGGGTGTGGCACAACCTGGGCAAGAAGCCTGTGTTTGTTTGCAGGCCGGCCATGCCCCCCAGCTACCCAAGTGGAGGCCCTGGTATCTGGGTTTTATTTATCTTCTACAATTGAAACTTTGTAGCCTGGAGTGGAGCCAAGCCTTCTGCTTACTCCGTGGCTGCAGCCATTTCTGTTGGGATTTATGTATCTTTTATCATTGAAACTTTGTAGCCTTGAGTGGAGGCCTAGGCCGGCAAGGGCAGGTGGAAAGCTTGGCTTCCTCCATTGCCGGGGAAACCCAAGCCTCCCTCCTGCTTTCTGTGGCCATAGCCATCTTGGTTGGGTTTATTTGCATATTTCCTCCTGATTGGCTGGTGGGCGTGGCTAGCGGGTATAGCGGAGGTATTGTCAATTTGCATATTACTCTTTTATTAGATAGGATTATGCTTTGATTGGTTGTTCTGTTGTTCTGCCGTTCAGTCTATTTGCATGTTACCCTTTAATTATATAGGATTATTGATTGTATTGTCCATACTGTCCTTCACATCCTGTGACTGTTTTTATAATAGATAATTTGCACATCTTAAGCCCTTCTTTTTTATCCATCCCCCTGTGTTGGTGGAAATTAGGCTCTTTCACAGGATCTAAGAAAAGCATTTCACAAATTCATGCATAGGAGATTCTGGTGTGCTAGGTTTATTCATGATGCAAAATCAAAGAAGTTCCCCTCCTAGTTTCCCAATTTTCCATCTTCCTTCTTCTCGCCTTGGGAAAAGCCAAACCTAGTTCTCATCAAGGCCAAACAAAACAAAAGCCAGTGTCCAGAGTTTCTGCTTCATATTAAACCTTAGTTTTTTTGGAGCCCATGTGGTCTGTGGGCCAGGTTGCTAGTACACCTGCATAGTTGCATGTTCCAGGTGAAAGACAATGCTTGATTGGGCAGAGTGTGGGAAGAGAGAGAGAGGGCACTCAGCCTCTTTGATTCCCTGGGATTATATATTCTCCCCCTTGGTAGGAACCAGGAGTTTTTTTCAAAATAAGCAATCATCTTCTTGAACTTTCCCAGGCTTGCATTGGACCCACGCCCTAGCCCAGTGGTCGGCAAACTGAGGCTTGTGAGCCACATGTGGCTCTTTGGACCCTTGAGTGTGGCTCTTCCACAGAATACCATGGCCTGGACAAGTCTGTTTTGAAGAAGTGGCGTTAGAAGTTTAAGTTTAAAAAATTTGGCTCTCAAAAGAAATTTCAATCATTGTACTGTTGATATTTGGCTCTGTTGACTAATGAGTTTGCCAACCACTGCCCTAGCCAATGATCTTTTTCCCAGGTTAGACTGATGGGCCTCTATGGTCAAGTACCTACACTGTGCCATTTTGACTTTCATTGCCCATGTGCCTACCTCCCCCTTCATTGCTCTATCCAGGGGTCCTCAAACTTTTTAAACAGGGGGCCAGTTCACTGTCCCTCAGACCGTTGGAGGGCCGGACTATAGTTTAAAAAAAGAAAAAACTATGAACAAATTCCTATGCGCACTGAGGGCCCAGGACGATTCGGCTGCCAAGCAGGACAGGCAGCAGCACCCGGCGGGCCAGATAAATGTCCTCGGAGGGCCACATGTGGCCCGCGGGCCGTAGTTTGAGGACCCCTGCATCCCTTCTCCCAATGATCTGCAGGGAATGGACCTGTGGTTCCCTGGGGGTTGTGGGAGGGGGGAGTATGAAGCTGCAAACAGGTTCAGTTTCCCCAGCTAACCATGATTAATAATGTCTGACTTCCCTTGCACTCTTTCTTCATATTAATATTTAGCTAAGTATGGTAACACCCTCTCATCTGAGATTTCTACTTCTTATCTTTGACCAACAAACTTCCTCTACTCTGGAAATGGATGTTTTCTCATTATATCATCTTAGTTCATTGTCCACCTGCTTATTATTGAAATTAAAAATCCATTTTGGTGCTCCATTTCTTTGAGCACAGTTTCATGAAACATTGTTCTCAAATTCCAGAAAAAGGGACATTTTATTTTTAAACATTATATTGTGTAGATAATTTTTATCATTTAAAATATTGTTTAAAATAGTTTGAAGACACTTTAGTGCTCTATTAATTATATTGTTTATAATTAATAAAGAACCTTTTCATCTATGTTAGTATGCAGAGATGGCAAGTCAGTTCTTTGACAAGAAAACTGAAGAACATTTTAACATATTTTTTAAAAGGGGTACTTTGCTTTTTTTTCCCCTTTTAAAAAATCTCCGTGTAGAGATTTTTCTATTTTAATTGAAAATATTCTTTGAGAGAATTACTAATCTTTATAAATATATGCCTTTGTTTGAAGAGTACTTAGAGCTCTGTTAATTTTAAATTTTCTACAACTTAAAAAAATCCTTTTTATCTATTCAAGTGCACAGTTAGCAAATCTATGTAAATTACAAGATTGTGAGCAATATTTAACAATGTACTGTATTGCAAACAAAAAGGCAGGCTTTTTATTCATGTAGTCATTAAGATCGAATTAGAAAATTAAAAGTCTCAGCATGGTGATAATTCAGTATGCATGTCATTCAGGAAGATGTGGCAGGTTGATTAAAATAATCTCTCAAAAACTAAATATTCAACATAAACTTAAAGTAGATTTACGTGACCCAGTGCTATTTGTGAGTCATTTTATTTATTTATTTATTTATTTATTTTAAATTTTGACTGCAAAGTTCCCACACTGGTACTTCATTCAAACCTTTTATCACCATCCTTACACCCACTCTAAGCTTTTCACTTTAGTTCAAGAATTTATTCCTGATTTCCTTATGGGCTCAAAACAATTGGATTTGTATTTATTAAACTTCCCTTTCCTCTGACCAATTATTTTTCAGGTTACTTACATCCACCTCATAATTTTATGATACCTTAAATCCCCTTTCCTCCTTGCCTCCTTTCTTCCTAGCTTTTTTTTTTAAGCTAAACCATTGTTTTTGATAAGTTCTTCCATCATTTTACCTCAGTATATTCTTCATTAAACAACTAGTGGCCTGACGCACGAAACTCATGCAAGAGTAGGCCTTTGTAGCTGCAGCAGCTACCTTGATCCCGGGGCTGCTGCTGCAGCTTCATCCAGAAGGTCACCCAGAAGGACGTCTGGTCTAATTAGCATATTACCCTTTTATTATTATAGACACACTTTCTCATGCATTTTACTCTCTCTCCATTTACTTTTTCATTCTACACTAAAACACATTTAGGATTCTCATGTCTATAGTATCTTGATATTCCTGAATGTTCAAAGGACCATCACAACCACATCTTTTATCACTTCAATCCATTAACTGCTATTTTTTGTTCTTGCCCTAGTGCTAAAGTCCTAAAGTTTCTGTCTCTGAATATTAGCTCTGGCTTACATATATGAAATAAAGGAAAAACAGGCTATACAGATGGTTAAATGGAGAATCATAGGAAATAAAGTATCTGAATGTTTCTTATGTCAAAACTAGAGGCCCAGCACATGACATTGCGTGAGACCCAGACCTGCCGTGCCAGCGGCACCCCAGACCCACCATGCGTGAGTAGCTTGCCACCATGCTGCAATCCCCACCACACCCTGCAAGCTGCGAGCCCCGCCCCACTGCCAAAGCCGCTTGTGGGCTGGGGGAGGGACCGAGAGGTGCTCCATGCACCTCCTGGTGACCAGTCATTTGGTCGTTCTGGCGTTCCGGAGTTCTGGCCACTGGCCTTTTATAATATAGAAGTGATAAAACATGGATTCAGAACTTGATGCCTATAATTTATAGTTGAGTCAAATTATACAAATTGTAAAATTAAAAAGTCACAGTTTCCTTTTCTAAAATAAGTTGATTAATTTTAGCATATTTGTTACATTGTAAATAAAATGATGTATGTAAAATCTTATATAATTGCCTGTCAAATAATAAACACAAGCTAAATATGTATTGTGTGTGTTAAATATAGCTAATAGAGTGTGTGGTTAAAAATATCTTGTCTTAGCCCTAGCTGGTTTGGCTCAGTGGATAGAGCGTCGGCCTGGGGACTCAAGGGTCCTGGGTTCGATTCTGGTCAAGGGCATGTACCTTGGCTGCGGGCACATCCCCAGTAGGGAGTGTGCAGGAGGCAGCTGATCGATGTTCCTCTCTCATCGATGTTTCTAACTCTCTGTCCCTCTCCCTTCCTCTCTGTAAAAAATCAATAAAATATATTTAAAAAAAAATATCTTGTCTTACTTAAATAAAAAATCTTTTGATATTACCTAACTAAAGATAAAATTACTTTAAGTTTAAATAAAAACAATATTCAGTGTATATGGAATGAACAATAAGTGTATTCCTATCTATTGATACTGATATTAAATCAACATATATGTGTTATTGCTCTTTATTGTCAGAAAACCATAATATTTCTTTATATGACCACCTACTACACTTACATTCTACCACATATTTTAATATCCATGAATAGAAATATTGGGCAGAGTCTAAAAATAGTTTACTCTTAAAACTAAATATTATGCTATTATATTTTAGCAATGCTGTGACTATCAATGAAAGAAGTTCCTGTCAGAAAAACAGAAATAAATAAATGATAATTTTCATTAAACAAATATGTAGGTGTTGGTTAATTTCCTGATTTTAAAAATGTAGACCACATATTTTCACTTTTTTATCATTAAGAATAATCTGCATGACTAGACATTTACCCTCACATATGTTCATACGAGAAAAGATAACTTTCTTATATAGACCAATGGACTAAAATTTACAGCTAAATATTGCTAAGGTCACAATATGACATTTCTAACACAGAACTCAGATCATACAATCCCAATGAGTCCATTTTCACTAGTCATGTATTATATATTCCCAGTTATTATTATATGCATGTATGTGCTAACTTCCACAAATACTTCATAATTTAGGAATCTAATTTCTAATATGACAATGTAGGAGAATACGTAAATCAAATTCTATAAATTAATATGAGTAAATTATGCAATCTGAGACTTCCATATAGCCTGTGATTCATGTCTTGGAACCATGCCTCTTAGCATTAATTTAAAAGAATTAACTATACTAATAGAAACAAAGAAATTAGATGGTCAGATGCTACTTGCTTCTTTAGTATTCTGGGGATCATGAAACTGTGTCCCTCATAAAATCTATTTATGATATTTGAATAAAATATAGGCATTTACAAAGAAAAACAATTTCTACACAAGCCCTAGACCTCCATAAGCAGAATTTGAACCCCCCTCACACACACACACACACACATGAACACCATATCAGACCATAGCACACCACACCAATGTGATTAGCCTTGAAGATTTCCAGATCTAGGCACTTCCTGCCCTTATTTGTGGTTATATCAGCACAAAAACCCAAGTCCCTGTTCATGAGAATCCATCTCTATATGCCTTTGATAATTATTCTTCACTATCTTTACCCTCCCAGAAATGTCTTAATCTCCTCCCCCTCACCCCCCCCCCCCCCAATCCAGGAAACACAATATAAATAAGCCATAATTCCTGTCCCTAAGGTGGCTGTTTGTTGCTGTTTGCATAACACAACACACAACATTCTCAGTAACTCTTTTGGGCAGTAACAGTTTTTCAAAACTTTTTGAAGATTGACTGCTTAATTTGTTTATTGATTGACCTCATTGGTTATACATCTGAGTGAACTCATTCTGAGAATTTTGCTTTACTGAAATTGGATGCTGTTAAGCCAAAGATTAGTCTTTTAATTTTTTACATTGAGGATTTCCAGTTTTCTAAATATTTCTAAATATTCCACCCCCAGAGGTCTTGCCAGGATTACTAAAATTAGTTTTTCATTTCCATGATCCTCATTTTGATGAGTTGATGCCCCTCACTAAACAGAGAAATACAATCTCACATTTGGGGAAGATTTTATGGATGATGGTGGAGGCTCTTTTATTTCAAAAGGATGCAATATAAGGGAAGCTATATTTATTTAAATTACAAATTTGAATTTCATTTTGTACTGCAGCAGAAACCAATCAATCATCATGGGAAACAAAGAGTGTGAAGCATATATGATGGAATCAGCATTTAAATGTAATGCAGTTTTATAGAAGCACTTGTTTTAAGAGCACCAAAAGACTGATTAACTGAAAGTTCTTTAAGTTAATGCATTTTAGCTTCAGTAATTTTTACATGGCTTCTAATCTATTATATGTGCTTAAAGCAAATTCGATAGAGGTGTGAGAAAAGATATATTGTAGAATGCATATTTCTTTGCAATCAAATCAAATGTGGAATAACAGAAATTACAATTTATTTTCTAAACAAAATGTAAATTTTGAAAATTATTTCAGAATACAAAGTGCAAAAAAATAATTGATATTTCTCTCTATATATAAATACATAAACTAAATTATGATTTAACTATCTAATATTTTAATTTAAGCTAAACCTAATGTTAAACCTAAGTTCTAGGGAGAATATGTGTTATTGATTTTGGATGAATAAAGAATCATGATTTTTACATTTTTTTTTTTACTTCTAGTCAAGGTTGCATAGCCAGCAATATATCTTTCTGACAAAGGTAGTAATCAAAACTTTCTTACAGAGACTTAAAGAGACTCAGCAAAGATAATGGAGCAAGAACTAATATACAGATAACCTTCTTAGAAATATATTAAAATGATAACTTGGTCACTAAAAGACAAAAATAGAAAAATACATATAATAATTGAAAAGCACATTAAGGAATTTCTGCTCCATATGGTACAAATGAAATGAAATTAAATATTGATATTTTTAAGAAGTCCAATGTCATGAAAGATGACTGTTAGAACACCACAAACGACCCTAATTGGGAAGATACATTAAGAGTAACCATTTTGTCCCTGATTACCTATTTCAGCTGATGTTTTTTCATTTATCTGTGTTTTCTAATTTATAAATAGATCACAATCTGGTCAAAGTGATAAACAGATTCCTAGTGAGATATTCAAAAAAGTAAAAAGTATGAACCCTGTCTAAAGGATATGTAAATCAATTTAAGAAAAGGAAAATGATAGAATGAAAGCACATGTACAAAGCATATATGTTACAGGATTCCAGGAAGGAGGAGTAGGGAAACTGAGACAGGAAAGTTAAAACAAGGCCGAACAGTGTGGGCAATTTGCAGCAGCTTGTAACTAACAAGCCATTATCTTCCCCAGCAAGGACATCACAGCAAGTGGTAAAAAAACAAAAACAAAAACACAACAACAACAAAACAAAAACAAAAAAACAAACAAAAAATAAACAAAACCTCCCTAATGAGAGAATGCAGAAAGGGGGAGGGAAAGGGGAAAAGGACCAGTTTGCTCCCTAAGCAGAGAGTCCAGCTGCATCAAGACTTAGCAAGATAAAGTTGCCGGGTGCTTTTCATGAAGTCAGGTAAGGCGACAACAAGGTAAAAAAGGACCTTGAGAATTAATCTGCATCGAAATAGTCAGCAGAGGCATTTTGAGACTTTTAGACAGGACAGTATATGAGGCCTCAGACCCCCACCCAACCAGCTCTTCAGAGTAGCTGAGAGCCTGTCTGTGCTGCATAAGCCAGGTGTACAGATTTGCTTGCTTTGCTATTGCTTTTCTTCAGTAAAGACTCATGCTTTAATTACTTTATTAAGTTGGTTTTTCACAACGCAGTCCAGGTCTCTTGTGTAAATTCATATATATGAGAAGATAAGGATCGAGGTTGGGGACAGCCCTTTCCCACTGGCTCAGGAGGCTGTCCTTTCCAAGAACACCTCTCTGGGGTTGGTAGGAGGTGCCTATAACATATACATACGTGAATATATATATATATACTGTGTGTATGTATATATATATATATATATATATATATATATATATATGTGTGTGTGTGTGTGTGTGTGTGTGTTTATATATTTATATATATACTAGAGGCCCAGTGCATGAAAATTCATGCACTTGAGTGGGGGTCCCTCAGCCCAGCCTGCCCCCTATCACAGTCCAGGAGCCCTCAGAGGCGGGAGGAAACCTGGCGATCAGGGGAAGGCGACGCCCCCATCATACCTCTGCTGCTGCCACTGCCAGCAGTGTAAGACTTGGCCTGCCCTGGTTACCTGAGCCTCAGGCCGGCCTTGGGCAGCTGGGCAGCCAACATCCAAGGCTTGCCTGTGCCTCGGGCCAGCCCTGAATGGCTGGGGGCACTGAGGGGACTGGGAGACTCCGGAGGCAGGCTCGCGGCATGACCGGACCCACCTGGGGGCAGGCCCAGCCGTGCTGTGTGCCTGCCACCCTGACAGGGCTGAGGAGAATGGGCACTGTCATCTTGTGGCTGTGGGAGCTGCCATCTTTGAGGGTGTGACAGTAAATTTAGCATATTCCCTCCTGATTGGCTGTGGGTGCTACCATCTTTGTGAAGGTGTGATGGTCAATTAGCATATTCCCTCTTTATTAGATAGGATTGTAAATGTATATCAGTCCCCCAGTCCCCTCAGCCCCGCAGCCATCCAGGGCCAGCCCGAGGCACAGGCAAGCCTCAGATGGTGGCTGCCCAGCCACCCAAGGCCGCCCGAGGCTCAGGTAACCAGGGCTGGCTGAGGCTTGCATTGCTGGCTGTGACAGCAGCAGAGGTGTGATGGGGGTGTCATTCTCTCTGATTACCTGGTTGCCTTCTGCCCCTGAGGGCTCCTGGACTGTGATAGGGGGCAGGCTGGGCTGAGGTACCCCCGCTTCAGTGCATGAATTTTTATGCACTGGGCCTCTAGTTATATTTATAATTATACGTAATAAAATAGTATACAAAAATTAATATAATGGGCATTAGCGTTGACAGTTGCTAGGAAAAACTCTTTTTATAAAGTGCTTCTAAGGGAAAAAAATTCTAATAAAACAAACTTTGAGAAATATCCCCTTGTCTATGTTAGGTTCCTTTTCTGCAGACTTCCCAACATTTTTTGTAGTAGGAGCAGTGGAGTCACATGGTAACTGAAAGGAAAGCTGTGACAGAAGGGAAATCTCCACCAAGAAGAGGAAAGAGCAATTCCTGTGAGCTGGAGTCAGCAGATGAACGACTGAGCACCACCAGCACTGACTGGAGGAGCAGGCTGCAATGGCACCAGTAGCTGCAGGGGTAGGTGAACCCTTGGGCAAGAACCCAGAATAAAACTGGTTGAGGATATGCATGGAGTTGCATGGTACCCACACACTCCCCTGACTTCAGGCCCTAAGAGGTCAACTCTGCCTCTGTATGCAGATCTTGGAAAATAAGGCAGAGGGAGAAGATACAGCCTTAGTAGAGAACTGAACTTTAATTAAACAGAAACCATTACCTCCCATTGGCAAGCTTTTCCTCACTATCATCAGGACTTGGTTTTACTGAAGTTTCAATTAGTTATTGAAATCAAGGAGTTTTAGTGATTTGATTATTTCAATAATACTGTGGGTGAGAATGCATCCACCAACAGTAGTATAGCTGGCATATAAGATAAAAAATGTTTTAATTATAAAAATTTTTGGATTGAAGCAACCCATATACCTTATTCTGAAGCCAATATTCATGCTTAATTATTGCTAGAGTTTAAAAGTCATTTTCTTACTCCAGGACATGAACTATATGCTGAATTTTAGGGATCATGTTTGCAGAAAATGAGATAGAATCAGGAAGCTAAAGATTGCTTCTTTATTTCTGACTACATAAATGGCTTTGGGCTAATTAACATTAATCTGAACCTCAACCTCCTCACAACTACAATGGGATAAAATAATAACAATAACAATACTATATATTTTTTAATTTACCAGAACATTTGTCAAACTCCTCATCAATTTGAGAAATTCTCCTGTGAGTTCTATAGGAAGAGAGGGATGGATCTTCTCCCAAAGTCAAAGTGACCTATTAGTTTCTCCTGTAATCTAGACCACCAATTGTCAACCATTTTCATCTCATGGCACACATAAACTATTTACTAAAATTCTGCGGCATATCACAAAGTATAATTTTTGCTGATCTGACAAAAAATAGGCATAAATTGGATTCATTCATACTGGATGGCAATTGTTGTGTTGGCTGTTGTCATTTTTAAAATTATTATTTTACAATCTAAGGGAAAAGAGGTCAGTGCCACTGACTAGTCAGGTATTGCATGTTATAAAAATTCTTGCAGCACACATGTGCCTCTTGCAACATTCCTGTTGAAATCGGTAATCTAGACTGTGTATGCACATTAGGTTTGGCCCTCCAGAAGTTTACACTAGGACTTTGAATATTGAACAATGTCTCAAAGACAAAGGAACAAGTGAAAGACTTCTCACAGTGGCAGGAGCAGTGACACATGCCAAAGAGGAGAAGCTGAAGGGTGACCTTGGCAGTCCATCCATGGCCGTAGATAGCATCCAAACCTGAATGTCTTACGTATGATTTCCCATAATTAATTCCTGTATATTTTCTGGGACTGAAAACACATTTTATCTGTTTGAGTCACCTGATATCTTTCAAAAGCTACTTCTGCCAAAGGTATCCACGTCCATTTCTCTTTGCAACTAAGAATGTAACTAACACTATTTGGTATTCATAGTGTAAAAGGGAAGCTGAAAAACATGAAATATATAACACCTCAGGTTACTGATTTCAGGGCCTTTTACATGTAAACACTTTGTAACTTAACATCTTACTATGTTCAGCAGAGTCCCTCCTCTGTTAATGAGGGACAGTGTGTTAGTTTTCTATCACTGCTGTAACAAATTGTCTCCAATTTAGTGGCTTAAAACAACATAAACCATTGTCTTACATTCCTGAAGATCAGAAGTCCAAAGCTGGTCTCATTAGACCAGTGGTCGGCAAACTGCGGCTTTGTTGACTAATGAGTTTGCCGGCCACTGCACTAGACAAAATCAAAATGTCAGCAAGGCTTCATTCCTTTCTTGAAGCTATAGGGGTAAAGCCATTTCTTTGCCCCTTTAAATTCTGGAATTCCTTGTCTGTTAACCTGTTCATCCATCTTCAAACCAATTATAGCAATTAAAGTGTTATTCTTATTATCACCCTAACTTCCTCTTCTGCTTCCTTCTTCCATATTTACTTTCAGCCATCCAGATAATTCAGGATAATATTTTTACTTTAAAGTAATTCCTAGCAACCTTTATTCAATCTGCCATCTTAACACCCCTTTACAATGCAAAGTAATATATTCTCTGGTTTCAGAGGTTAGGCTGTGAATATCTCTGGGGACCATTATTCTGCTCACTATAAAGAGCATTCTAACTAAAGAATTGTCTGTGTACTTCTGTGTTAAAAACTACTTGAACAAATATGGAAATAATACAGGGTTTGAGGCAGATTAAAATATTAAAAATCTACTTAATCCATATCAAATAATTTTATCTAATTCCAAATAGTTTATTAATGGGGAAAATCATTTTACATATATACTATTCCTTAAGTGAACATTTTATTTTATTTTTTTCCAGCTTTATTGAGATATAATGACATATAATGCACAAGTTAAAGGTATAAGATGCGTTGAGTTGATACATTTATATATTAAAAAATGATTGCCACATAGCATTAGCTAACATCTCCATCGAGCCGCCCTGCCTCTGCTCTTCCAGGTTTCCCAACCCATAGCCTGCCAATAAATGTGTTTGTTTCTCATGTTATACAGAGTTGAATGATTCTCAACAGTGAGGTAGAAATCTCCATAGAGAGACGGCTGACTTGTGTTTTAAAACTGATTTTTTATTTTGAGGATTTGTAAAGGATTTCTTAAAGTAGTTGAAAAGGAAACAAGTCCCTTTATAGCTATTGTGACCAAAGTAATCAAAATAGGTATTACTGAAAAGATTCAATCTTAAGAATTATGTGCCTATGGATAATTCTTCCTTTTCCTTAATAACAATGACAATAGAAACAGAGAAATCCAGAAAGATAAGAAGGTTTTTTGTGGGGTTTTTTTTTTGAAAAGCTGGTTTAGGGTCAAAGAAGTTGACATCCACTGAAATAAATGTACAGGGTGTCCCCCAAAATATGTACACACTTTGAGTAATTATTAATTCCAATGGGTTAAATCTGAAAAGAAAGAAATATCAATTTAGCTATTAGCTGTTAAGTGTATATACATTGTTTTTGAACACCCTATATATGTGGTTAAGAAAGATTATAAATATAAGATCTGTTTTCCTTTACAAGTAGGAAGCATGCTATGAAATATATATGCAAACACAAATTAAAACTAAAGTAGGTTTTGGGCTATCAAATGAAAGACTGAATATAACTGTTCAGGGGGGGAAAAAAAGCTACTGTATAATATAGGATCACTGAATTACATATAACTTAGAATTGTTTGTTTTTAACAATTCATTTTAAATATTTCTATATCACATTTTATGTTTTTTCTCCTGTTTTTAAATCTTGCCTAGGTTTTGTAAGAAATATTCCTGGGCCTTTATTTCATTTTATTTTTGCTTTTCTGTCCTGAACTATATTTTAGAATTACCAAATACAATTGATATGAGAAAATTATTCTCTCTTTTTTTAAAAAAATATCCCGTTAATAACTGCAGAGAAATGGAGAGTCAAATAATGTATATGATTCACAGGATTGACAGTGGTAGATTAACAACACCTGAAACCACTGACAATTTAACATCTCTACACCAGGGGCAATCTTCATGTTTACTACTATTTCTGAGCCAGTTTTGGATAATGTTTAAAAACTATACCATTATTGAAGAGAAGAGAAAGAAAGTGAGTTTGAAGCAAAACTAAGCCTACTAATAATTAATAGTGGGAAGACAGACAGAAGCTAGGTAGATAGGGAAAGGACCATGGGGGCGGAGATAATAGAATTGGGGAATCCAACCGGGCCGGGAAGGAAGTGTGAACATGGAAGACCTGAGCTTTAAAATGTACGAATGTTGCTAAGACAGGCAGCTTGCAGATAACCAATCCCATGAATGTTATTAAGACAGAATTCTTTGAAAATACCGATTAGGAGCTAGCAAGGCTGTTGCCACCCCCTAAGTTAAAAAGTGCACAAATCCTCTCATTCCCCTCTTCTCCCAGACATGCAAAGGGTTCCTGAGATTCATTCCTGTGGTGGGGGAGCACATCCCCTGTGCCCCCCTGGCTTATGGCCATGTGGGCCTCCACACATGGACTCATAGACTTTAATTCGCTTGGATAATAAACTACTCCCAGCTGTAACATGGAAAGGAAGCGCCGGACACTGGCCTGCTCCTGGGACCCCAGCTGCACCTTTTCCAGTACTGGCTTCTCTCAATAAACTTCAGTTCTGATAATTATTTTTGTCCATGACTTCATTCTTCAATTTCGTGAGACAACAAACTTGGTCTCAAACCCTGCATTTTGGTTTCAATAGTAACAACTCCTTTCATATACTCAGTAGTAAATAATACAGAAAGGAAGACAGATAGTCTTCATAATTTCTTAAACAAACTCCATCTCCCTGCTTTTAAAATGCTTTCAAGAAAACATACCACTTTTTTTTTTTGTTTTATGCTTGAAATCTTCACATATATCATCCTATCTAATAAAGAGGTAATATGCAAATTGACCATCACTCCAACACACAAGATGGCCACCCCCATGTGGACAAAGATGGCAAGCAGGGGAGAGCAGTTGGGAGGGACCAGACCTACAAGGGAGGGCAGTGGGGGGCGACCAGGCCTGCAGGAGAGGGCAGTTAGGGGTGACCAGGCTGGCAAGGGTGTGGTTAGGGGTTGATCAGGCTGGCAGGCAGAAGCGGTTAGGGGCAATCAGGAAGGCAGGCAGGCGAGTGGTTGGGAGCCAGCAATCCTGGATTGTTAGAGGGATCCCAGAATGGAGAGGGTGCAGGCTAGGCTGAGGGACACCCCCCACCCCATGCACGAATTTTGTGCACCAGGCCTCTAGTAGTGTAATATTATCATCAGTTATTAATGTATTAAGACTACATTAGGATCTAAAGAACAGATGTTATTGGTTTATGAAGCTCACATTCTAACATCTTAAAATAGCCCTTCTTAATATTGTTTTCTTGGGAAATTTTCTGTACATTGAAAAAGCAGCTATAATATTAACCACTGAAAAAACTAAATCATTACTTAGGAATGATTATAATTACTATAGGGGTTTTTGGACCATTCCTATTTTAAACATCTTAATATTTATCTTATAATAATTTAGAAAATTTTCACAAAGGTAATTTTTCTTTATGTTTGAAAAAAAAATCTTGCAGCAGTGAATAGTGCAAAAATACATAAAGATAAAAATTACAGTGCAAGTGAGATTAATCTCTTGGAAATTACAATGCAATGGAAGTGATGAGATAAAATTATGTGAATTGCAGATTCAAGTTTATGAATTTGTATACAAGTGTTCACTGGAGGGTTTTTTTTCTCTCCCAGAACTCTAGAGTCTACACACCAAGTTAAATGAACTGACCTCCTCATCGTAGTTCCCTCTAGGCTATTTCATTTTCTGTACTGTTCTATTTAACCCCTAATGTATTTTTCAGGAACTCGTTAACCTTCTCCAATAAATGCACAAGCCTTTAGGGCAGTATGGAGTTTGTTATTATTTGTTGATAATTGATTGGAATTTTCTTGAAAACAAAATAAATTTTAGGAGGTTTCTTTATACGTTCAGTGCATTGAATGGCCAGTTAATTTTATAGTGTTTCATACTAAACAAATTGTTTTAAAGTAAACTACTAATAAAATTTGTTTATAGATTTTAGGTGGAATAATAATAAACAATAAAGATGAAGAGGAATGTAGATTATTTATTTGCAATTTTAAATAGAGGAGACAGGATGTGTAAGATGAGAGCATATGCAAGTAGTTTGATAAATGGGAGAAATAAAGTATTAGTTTGTCTTTGAAGTATAAATATCACAACTCCTACTACCACCACCAACCTTCCCTTCTACTGTAGAGAAGAAAATATTCATATTGTTCAACTTCTTTTGAAGGAGTTATCATAATCTATGACATAGACTGAATTCACTTTAACAAAACCTATTGTTTAGGTCTAAGTCATATATATATATATATATATATATATATATATATATATATATATACACACAGTGTGATTTATATGTTTACTAGAAGCCTAGTGCACAAAATTCATGCACTTGGGGGAGAGGGGCGTCCCTCAGCCGGGATTGCCTGTGGGCACAGGCCAGGCCAAGGGACCCCACCGATGCGTGACCGAGGCTGGGGAGGGATGTGGGAGGTTAGCCAGCCAGGGAGGGACCACGGTAGGGCTCCAGGGTGTTTCTGGCCCATCTCGCTCAGTTCCGATTGGCTGGACCCCAGCAGCTAGCTAACCTACTGGTTGCAATGTCTACCCCCTGGTGGTCAGTACACATCATAGAGAGCAGTTGAGCGGCCTTAACATTCATTAGCATATTACACTTTGATTGGTTGAATGGACGACTAGACGACCGGATACTTAGCATATTAGGCTTTTATTATATAGGATATTTATATTTCAGTATTCTATAAAGAAAAAGAGAGCAGAACACCATCTGTTGATTATTACTAAGTAGGGAAATGAGTAATGGTATGCATTCCAAAAAGTAAATTTTATGATGAGGAATCTACATTAATAAGTAAATAATGACAATAAAATGAACATCACCTGCTTGCATTTATTATACAATCCACATAAATATTGCAATTCTTAACAAAATTTAACTTTGAAGGACTGTGATCAACATAAACTCCTCAATCAAAGGAGCTGTGTCTTGGTGATTGGGGTAATGGACATAGTAGTCTAAATAAATGTTTGCTAAACCATTTCATTTCATAGCTATTGTTGTCATAGCAGTGAAAAAGAATAGCTTAAAATAAGAGCATAATCTTCAGTGTGGTTTTTTTTTGCTATAGTGTTTGCAAGAAGATAAAATATTTGTAAAATGTCAAGCCCATTAAAAGATTACCATTTATGGAACTGTAACTAAAATCCATGTGTTGCAACATATTATATATTGTTTAACACAAATTTCTTGAAATATATACAAATATAATATATATTACTGTAATTTCCAAGATATATATATATATACACAATGCATTTATGTAGATATATGCACATGCAAATATCTATATATACACACATATCACACATATATAAGTGTTTTTCAAATGAGATAAATCTCTTGAGATTTACATATCTATATCTAGTCTATATCTAATCTGTATCTAAATATCACATACTTAAAAAATAGCATTTTCCAAAAGGTAAAATATTTTTCAATATTATAATTTATGTCAATAAAATAATTCTTCAATTATGTATTAACTAGAAAATAGGTAATAAGTGTTGGGTCCTGACTCAAATATCGTAATGCACTAAAAGTATGTTTGGCAGTTAAAGCTGGCATACATAAACATAAAATAAGAAATATGTTCTGTAAGTCAAGAGAATTATAAAAAAACACACATCTAAAATAGAAGGCCTAGACAATTGTTCCAAACTTCTATAATATATTTCTAGGCAGAATAGTATGGCAGATTACTATCATTCTCTCTCAGACCTAATATGTTATTTAAAATGTACATGATACAGAGGAGACAGAAGGAATCTAGGTAGATAGGAAGGGGACTATGGGTGGGAGAGGAAGTAGAATCAGGGACCTATCTAGGTGGAGTTCCTAAGACTACTCAGCTGGGCTGAGCAGGGAAAGAAGGACCTGTGTGAGGACTTAGCCTTTAAAAATGTATGGATATTACTAAGACAGGCAGCTTACAGATAATCAATCACAAGGCAGTGAGGAGTACCAGGTATAACCAATTCCAAGACGGGGACTAAAACAGAATTCTTTGAAAGATCCAATCAGAAGCTAGCAAGGTATGCATCTACCCCTAGATAAAAAAGCATGCACTTCCTCTCTCTCCCTCTCTCTCTCTGGTAAACAATGGGTTCCTGACTCTCCTGTGGGGTGATGAACTCCCCTTGTGCCCACTGGCATGTGGCCATCTGGGACTCCACACTTGGACTAATGGACTTTAATTACCTTGGATGTGAACTACACGCAGCTGCAACATGCAGCAGAAGCTCTGGACATTGGCTTGCTTTTGGAACCCCAGCTGCACCTTTTCCAGGACTGGCTTCTCTTAATAAACTTTGCTTCTGCTCTGTTTTTGTCTGCAAATCCGTTCTTCGGTTTTGCAAGACAATGAACTTGGACTCAACCACCACATTTTGGTTCAATATTGCAAGTTTTTTTTAATCAATGTATAGCTTGATTAACTCTCATGCCCTGACAAATAACAGTGTATAATTTGACATAATCTCATTACTAATGCAAATTTTCTATGCATGTAATAATATGACTTATGCTATGACCTATATTTAGAACTGTAACAGAAATGTTTTTATGTTAGAAATCCTTGTGGAGGAAGAAGAAATGATGACTGATGGTGGTATGGGGTGTCTTCAATGATGATAATGTTCTACTTCTTGTTCTGAGTGGTAGCTGCACGGCTATATAATCTTTGCAAAAATTAATCAAAATGTACACTTACAAATTCTTACACATTCCTCTACTGATATTAACCTGGGAATTTCCTAGGACCAGCCAACCAGAATACAGTTGAGTGACACCAAAGGTCAAACCTCTGCATATTTGGAACCTATAATCAGCTTTTAGCCTGATTAGATTAATATGTATAAAAGAGCTCCAAATAATCTTAAAAATTTTGTAACATAAAATGGAGAGAACCAAACAAAACAAATGAATAGCAGAAAAAACAAAACAGCTTTGAAACAGAGGTCATAGAAGAAATATTTCCTAAATAAATATTATTAATAAGCTTAGATATATAAGAAAATATACTTAGAAACATAAGAAATATACTCTAATCAGTCAGCAAAAACCAGGATCCTGTATAAAATAAGATCACTCAGAGAACACAGACAAGCAATTAGGAATGGAAAACTCTGTAGGAAGTTTGAAGATCTAGGTGAGGACATCTCCCCAAAAGGCAACAAAATACAGGGGAAAACAGGGAAAGAAGATAAGAAAATTAATGGAAATTAGTGGACCAGTCTTGGAGTTTCTTGAATTACATAACAAGAGTCTATAAAGAGAAAAACAATAAAAATAAAGTGAGGGACTCAATTAACAAATAATGCAAAACAATTTTACAAATTTGAAGGACATGAGTTTTTCACATAAACTTTTAGGTGGCTGTCACTTGTAACTTGCTCCTAGTTACAATAAAAATGATCTGTAGGTTGAATAATTGTTTAGCTGGTTTAGATGACTTATGATGGATCCTTTTAAAAGCTGCATTCAAAGCTCTATTCTTTTCCCATGTCTTTCCTATGTAAATCATTCATAATTTGTCCCACTTCAAAAAAGAAATACAGCTTTCTTTTTTTTTTAAATGATGACAAAAATAATTGTTTTCTTATCTTTATATTTATTCATTTTTATATTATATTTTAGTATTTATAAAAATCCGCTCTATCATTCAGAAATGATATAAGCCTTTCATCCTTGGCTTTTATTAATCTCCTGAATGAAGTCTGTTTATTTTCAATCTAGGAATTAATTAATTGCATTATATGTTATGCTACCTATACTGTAGAGGTCCACTTTACAGAAAATTTTCTCACTGATAAACAAATAGGCTTTTGTAATTTTGTCCTTGGGAAAGATTTCTGGCTATAAACCTGTTAGCTAGGGGAATGTTTGCATTTCAAACATAGAACCATATTCTATTTCTTTCCTGTAAAGTAAACCATGACACTCAATTATCAGAACCTGCTGGTGAGCAAGGAGTTTGTTACTGTTACATATATTTGTGAAGCTAATAGCAAGTGAAGTCCCTTTTCTTGAGAGTCACAAATATTAATACATTAACCAAATTATAGCTCATAACAAAGAGAACATTACACTCCTGCACCTTGAGACCAGATATCTTTATTAGCGCTATGGTTCATTCAGGATGAGTTAAAATAGGTTTCCCCTAATGAATTCTACAGGCTAATTTCCCCACCAATTAAAGCTTTTCGGGGCACTCTATTTCTTCTCATATAAAAGCTCAGTTCTCAGTAGGATCGCAGACCAGCATGATACTTACCCAGGTTCATCTCCTGCTGCTCAAAAGCCAATAATCAAGAAGTAGAACCTGGTGGAAGAAAAACATGGTTTATTCAAGAGTGGGTTAGTTTGAGAAGATGGCGGAGTCTTGTCACAAAAACCATCTTAACAATTGGACATGGGAAGGAGATTTTGGTAAGGTGGGAGGAGAAAGAAAGAAACAGAAAAAGGAAAAAAAAGAACAAAGGAGTGGAAAGGAGAGGGTTGAGAGTTCTCCATTGAGGGGACTATATGCAAGGCAACACAGTCTTGTTCAGATAACTGGTGGAAGTAGAATTTGTTCTACTTGAATCTCTTTTGATTTAAGTAAAGAAATCTGCTAATCCATCTTTTCAAAAATAAATATTAGGTAAGTAATTCACAGGGGAATATTACAGATCCTATTTTTTAGATAGAAGCTTTACTTAGTCACTGGACAAAGCAACCAGAGATCTCTATGTACGTTGTGCTTCTCTCTGTATATCAGCTTCATTCACTTTTCTATTTATGTATATTCTGAGCAAAAATTCACAAGGCAGAATATAGATAGTTCAAATTTTATAGTTCTCTTATGTTAAAGTTATAAAGTTCCAAACACACCAAACAAAAACAAAATTAAAATAAAACCACCTAAATTTAATTCTGAGGATCTCTTCACAATTCCAGGAAGTAAATTGTAATTGGTTTTAATCAAGTCAACTCTCTACCATTACCAAGTCAACTATAGTTGTAGGATAAGGTTATATGATGAAATGTGAGTCTCAGGGGTTCTTTCTATTAGTAAAAATCATTTCCAGAAAAAACTGGTACATTATAAGTGAGGTATACATTCTAGTAGATTTGTAGTATTATATTGTTTTCCAAGATTTTGATGTTTTACAATTGTAAATTGTATTATTTATTACAATTTATTACAGTATATAAATTTAGAACAACATATATTTAATAGTTCTATATTACATTTGCCATTTGCCAAAAATTTGAATAGGGATGGGAAATAATCTACATCTATTTGGTAAATTTTTCTGGAGGTGAAAAGATAACCAGGCCACATGTATGTTTTATGAGTGTTGGGATACACATAGAGATTGAATATGCATTTAGAAAGAAGTGCAAAAGGTCTATGCTTCTTATTATCCCAAATTCTAATCAGAGCTATATTTAGTAAAATAGACCCAGGGTGTAAACTAACAGCACACAGATATTACATACAAAGTTTTATATTTGAATGACCGGTTCTGACCTGCCTGGTAAAATTATTTGGACATGTATAACTGAAAAAAAAATTGTATGCACTTGTACATACCAAAGACTAAGATGTGTCTGGATAAGTTATACTTACAGGCTTTATAAAATTTATATTTTTTAATTTTGTCTGAGGATATTTTTCCATTGATTTTTAGGGAGAGTGGGAGAGAGAGGGAAAGACAGAGAAAAACATCAATGTGAGAGAAACGCATAGATTGGTTGCCTCCTGCACAAGCCCCGACCAGGGCCCAGGCCATGTAGAAGCCTGCCACCAAGGTATGTGCCCTTGACCAGAATCAAACCCAGGACCCTTTAATCCACTTGCTGACACCTTATCTGCTGAGCCAAACTGGCTAGGCTAAAATTTATTTCTTCATATTGCATAATTTTGTCCATTTTGTTTGGATTTTGGATACTTTTGATTAAAAGCATAATCTTAATTACCAGATTATTATACCATTTTGGGTAGACTACAGTAGAACTTAATCTGAGGCCCACACTAATAAGATGTGCACCAATTTAGTTTCTTTATCCTAGACACACAGAAAGATTATCTTCCTCAGTCTTTCTTACAGTTATGTTAGGGACATATAAGTAGATTCTATCCAAATGTAATGTGGTCAGAAACAATGTGTGTGAATCCAAGCCTTGTTGTAAAACAATTTACAGGATCTTTTGCATCTCTGTCTGCACACTGACAGGAAGAATACAGAGGATCTAGAAGACAACTTTTAGTAGCTACTAGGAAAGAACAGTTTTTTCCTAACAGTGAGCTGGTACTCTCCCTTAATTGCCAATGAGGAGATCTGTCCAGTGGAGTTATCCAACTACCATCCAACTGTGACTTAAGTAAATAATAAAGATTTATTGAATTAAGTTTCTAAGATTTTAAAGAGTCTATAAACCAGCTATTACTTATGGTCCTGGTTCATATGGTAGTATAATTGTCATCCTTATTTATCCTAAGAAAGCAACCATATGTTCTAATTCTCCAATATTTTAAAAGGTCATTGTTCACTCTTATGCTTGTAATTTTAAGTCCGTTAGTGAGTCACCTCATGAAAGGAAATAAAAAAACAAACAAACACAAATTGTCCCTTCAAGTTTTAAGGCATCCTTTTAAAACAACTGTGAACTGACATGCTTCTACCATTGTAAAATAAACATTATGTGAAGGGAAAGAAGTTTACTGTCATGAGAATAGAACTTTTAGGAGGTATGCTTTCATTTAAATAGTTCTATCATTTACTAGCTGGAGGGCCTAAGGCAAGTAATTTTAAGTATCTGCATTTCAATTTCCTAATATGTAACATGAAAGTGCTAGAGCAGACCCCTAAGGTCCCATCCAATTCCAAGATTTAATGATCTAAGAATAGCCATGACTTGGATAGGATAGGGTAGGAGTTGTAGAATTATGGAAATAAAAAGGATATAAAGGTTATAGGTTGAGGAATATAAGTGTTGAAATAGAGGTGTGGCAGAGATTATAGAGAGAAAACAAAACTATATTTACTCTAGTGGAAATTCTATGTGCAGAATCTTGATTTGTTGAGAGCCATGTTTAAGAGTTTAGGCTGTGAAGTTAAACAAAACTGATTTAAAACTTAGATCTGTAATATGTACTTGGAAATGTATCTAAATTCTCTCTGCACTTGAATTCCACACTCTGTAAATGAAGATAACAATAACTTTTTCTTAAGTGAAAATTAATGTGAGAATTGAGTGAGTACATGTGTAACACATAGAATGACATAAAATGCATGAGATGTATCCCAAAAATAGGATGTACTTATTTAAATATTTATTATTTGAATCCTTTATTTCCCAAGTCAAATTACTTTCACATTTCTATATGAGTTATCAAGTTTTCTTTAACTTACTGTGCAAGTTTGTCAAATCACTTTCTGTCTGTGTCAATTTTCTAATCTGTTAAAAAGAGAGTCAAACTAAAATATCTAGAATTTTATTCAAACACTAAAATAATATTATACCAATTTCCTCTATACTGGTAAAAAGCATCTAGAATTGACAAAATATGCAAATTAGAGAAACACTAAAAAATTACTACTATGTTTTTCCTTTATTGATATTGCAAGCACCTGAGAAGAAAACATATATTAATCTTACAAAGGAGTCAAACTTGTATTAATTTTCTAAATATTTTAAGTTGTTTAAAATGCTGAATTTAAAAATTAAATAAACAGTAATTGTCTTGACTAGTAAGCAAAATCAAATATATTGTGAGTATTAAATATTAATTGACATTTCACAAATTTGCTATCTTTTATACTATTAAAAAGTAACACTAAGCTATAAAAACAACAGATTCAAATACCTCTAAGTAAAACTCATAATCTTAAAATTTAATTCACTTTATGTATTAGCTATTTAGATAGCTAATTTGATTTTCATGCCCATAAAAAGAAAATGAATGAAATTACTCCTAAGTAATAGTATGGTTAATACAGCTAATTAAAAGAAAATGATGTGGGCTTCTTTTTTTTTTCCTTCTCTCTCTCTCTCTCTCTCTCTCTCTCTCTCTCTCCCTCTCTCTTTTTTTTTTTTTGTGCTCACTCTTTAACAGCCATTTCAATTGAATCACCATTTCTCCCATCTTTTAAATATAAGTCATGGGATTTTTAACATTCTGTTCTATCTTCTGTTTATTCTTGAGATATAGCAAAAGAGGGAGAATATATAAGAATTAAAATGGCTAAGGTCACAAAACTCAACTTAGATATGCTTATCCAAAAGTAGTTTATTAATTTGTTTCCTCCATAATGGTGGAGACTTTCAGAAAAACTTTCAGGTAGTGAAACTTGATTGCAGAAAAACTTTCAGGTAGTGAAACTTGATTGCAGAAAAACTTTCAGGTAGTGAAACTTGATTGCTTTGTATATCAGATGTCAAAGGCTGGATAAGATGTTGAATCAATAAGCAATGATTAGAGGACACTAATTCTAACCACAAAACTGGTATGAAAATTAAAGTGAATTATGTCAAGTAGCATAAATCTGCATCATCCAAGAAATTAAAAACTAAGATGAACCTTCCCATTTTGCACATTTGTATTATATGTCTATAGATGTGATAGCTTCCTGTTTATTTTGATTTCTTTTTTAAAAAATCATCAGCCAAGGGGCATATAAGAATATGAAGTGACACTGTAATTTTCAATAAGAAAAAATTATCTAACAAATTTTAAATTATCTAAGTAAATGGGAAAAGGATGAATATTTATCATGATGAACAATTGCAATGACAACCATTTTAACTCATTTTAACTAGTGATTTAGTATTTGTACCAAATATATATATATATATATATATATATATATATATATATATATATGTTACATACCTTTTTCTTATCTCTACTAAATGCCCAGTGCATGGATTTGTTGAGAATCCTGGTGGGTGGTCTCATTGGACAGGAGCTGAATCCTTCTGCATTATTTGAGGTGCAGATATTCCTTCAGTAACTCACTATTGTGTTTCCAAAGGCTCTGTGCTATCAGATAGAAGAATTGGATTTACCAAAAGGAATTCGAATGTAGGAGACATTGAAGCTGCTTCTCACATTACAATACCAATAATACAAAGAAAAGCTATCCTCACTATTTCATCATGGTTTCTAACTTCTCTGTTTTCAAACCTGGGAATTTCCTAGACCAGATCATTTGCAAACTGCCACATTGAAAATGTGTACCTGCCTGCCCAGCCGGCGTGGCTCAGTGGTTGAGCATCTACCTAAGAGCCAGGAGGTCATAGTTCTATTCCCACTTGGGGCACATGCCCAGGTTGAGATGTTTCTCTCTCCTCATAGATGTTTCTATCTCTCTCTCTTCCTCTCTGAAATACACACACACACACACACACACACACACACACACACACACACTAGAGGCCCGGTGCACGAAATTCGTGCATGGGGGAGGAGGTGTCCCTCAGCCCAGCCTGCACCCTCTCCAATCTGGGACATCCCTCTCACAATACAGGACTGCTGGCACCCAACTGCTCGCCTGCTTGCCTTCCCGATTGCCCCTAACTGCTTCTGCATGCCAGCCTGATCACCCCCTAACCATTCCCCTGCCAGCCTGATTGATGCCTAACTGCTCCCCTGCAAGCCTGTTTGCTCCTAACTGCCTTCCCCTACAGGCCTGTTCACCCCTAACTGCCTTCCCCTGCTGGCCATCTTGAGTCCACATGGGGCAGGATCTTTGACCACATGGGGGCAGCAATATTGTGTGTTGGAACAATGGTCAATCTGCATATTACTCTTTTATTAGATAGGATAGAGGCCTGGTGCACGAGTGGGGGCCAGCTGGTTTGCCCTGAAGGGTGTCCCAGATCAGGGTGGGGGTTCCCTTGGGGCATGGGGCTGCCTGGGCAAGGGGCCTATGGTGGGTTTGCAGGCTGGCCACGCCTCCCGGCGACCCAAGCGGAGGCCCTGATATCTGGGGTTTATTTATCTTCTACAATTGAAGCTTTGTAGCCTGGAGCAGAGCCAAGCCCTCTGCTTGAAACGTGGAGGCAGCCATTTCTATTGGGTTTTATGTATCTTCTATAATTGAAACGTTGTAGCCTTAAGCAGAGGCCAAAGCAGGCCAGGGCTGCAGAAGCTTGGCTTCCTCCATCACCAGGGACAACCCTAGCCTCCTGCTTTCTCCAGCTCCATGGCTGCCGCCATTTCTGTTGGGGTTTATGTATCTTCTATCATTGAAACTTTGTAGCCTTGAGTGGAGGCCTGAGGCGGCAAGAAAGGGCAGTTAGGAGGGCAGATAGGATCCTATATAATAAAAGAGTAATATGCAAATTAACCATCACTCCACTACACCCACCAGCTATGCCCACAAGCCATGCCAACCAGCCAATCAGGAGCAAATATGCAAATAAACCCTACCAAGATGGCTATGGCCACGGAGAGCAGGAGGGAGGCTTGGGTTTCCCCGGCAATGGAGGAAGCCAAGCTTTCCGCCTGCCCTTGCCAGCCTAGGCCTCCACTCAAGGCTACAAAGTTTCAATGATAGAAGATACATAAACCCCAACAGAAATGGCGGCAGCCATGGAGCTGGAAAGAGCAGGAGGCTAGGGTTGCCCCCGGCGATGGAGGAAGCCAAGCTTTCCGCACACCCTGGCCGGCCCAGGCCTCCGCTTAAGGCTACAAAGTTTCAATTATAGAAGATACATAAATCCCAATAGAAATGGCTGCTACCACAGAGCAAGCAGAAGGCTTGGCTCCGCTCCAGGCTACAAAGTTTCAATTGTAGAAGATAAATAAACCCCAGATACCAGGGCCTCCGCTTGGGTTGCCAGGGGGCGTGGCCGGGCTGCAAATCACCACAGGCCCCTTGCCCAGGCCGCCCCATGCCCCAAGGGAACCCCCACCCTGATCTGGGACACCCTTCAGGGCAAACCAGCTGGCCCCCACCCATGCACCAGGCCTCTATCCTATCTAATAAAAGAGTAATATGCAGATTGACCATCACTCCAACACACAAGATGGCTGCCCCCATGTGGTCAAAGATCCTGCCGCCATGTGGACAGAAGATGGCCACCACAAGATGGCCTGCAAGGGAGAGCAGTTGGGAGGGACCAGACCTGCAAGGGAGGGCAGTTGGGGGAAATCAAGCCTGTAGGGGTGGGCAGTTATTGGTGACCAAGCCGGCAGAGGAGGGAAGTTGGGGGGGACCAGGCCTGCAGGGAAAGGCAGTTGGGAGGGACCCAGGCCTGCAGGGGAGAGCAGTTGGGGAGAACCAGGCCTGCAGGGGAGGGCAGTTAGGGGTGACCAGGCCTGCAGGGGAGGGCAGTTAGGGGTGACCAGGCTGGCAGGGGAGCAGTTAGGCATCAATCAGGCTGGCAGGGGAGTGGTTAGGGGGTGATCAGGCTGGCAGGCAGAAGCAGTTTAGGAGCAATCAGGAAGGCAGGCAGGCGAGCAGTTGGGAGCCAGCAGTCCTTGATTGTGAGAGGGATGTCCGACTGCCCGTTTAAGCCCGATCCCGGTGGGATCGGGCTTAAACGGGCAGTCGGACATCCTTTAAGGGGTTCCAGATTGGAGAGGGTGCAGGCTGGGCTGAGGGACACTCCCTCCCACGTGCACGAATTTCGTGTACCAGGCCTGTAGTGTGTGTGTGTGTGTGCGCGTGTGTATGTATGTATGTATGTGTGTGTGTGTGTGTGTGTGTGTGTGTGTATATATATATATATATATATATATATATATATATATGCATACCTGCCTGTGGGAAATCCCAACATTGATCCAGAGAGAATGCCCAGGTTTTAGAGCTTTAGAATGTATTACCCTCCCCTTCTCACAAGTACTTCCTCACAAGCAGAGAAACCCTGTCCTCTCCCACAGTAGAATTCTCATAGTCTCAGTCATCAAGTTAAAATATCAAAGGTGGGAGAGTTAAGAAAGGTAATATTTTTACAGAATAATCTGGGATCAGCCTTGGATTGGTTGTTACAGGTTCATAGAGTCATTCCAGAATGGGCTTGATGACAACAAGTTTGGCATCCTTTGAAGGTTCCTGGCCGTGATGTGAAGCAGATACGTTTCCCTCTTTTCTGTAGTTGAGCCTTTAATCATTCACACTGAGATTAATTCATTCATCACATATTTACTATGTTTCCACTTGAATTCCATATTTGAGTGTTTTCTTTATATTTTAGAATCTAAAGAACTGAATCTAACACGGAAGAAAACTGGTAAGAGCCATACATACCTTTATGGAGCTTGCATAATTTAGGGTTAGAGAGAAACAAACAAATACAATAAATAAAATAAATAAAATAAAAAAACTTGTAGTATGACAGAAGATAATATATATTAAGCACTAATAAATAAAAGAGGGCAGGAAGATAGGGAGTGTTGAGAAAGGGCTGCATTTTTAAACAGTGGTCTGCCTGGCAAATCTCATTGACAACAAGACATTGAGAACAGAAGGCAAAAGTTAAGACAGTAAATGACTTACATAGGAGCTAATATATGAGCAAGAACTAAGGCCCATAGCATTCTTATCATGCTTGAGGCAAACAGAGGAAGCCAGTGTGGCTACAGCAGAATATGAAAACATGAGACTTTACTTCTGAACAGTGGCGGAATCTGCGGGGCATGCTACATCCTTTGGCTTTTATTACCTGTGAAATGGAAGGCACTGGAGGATTTTCAACAAAGCAGTAATGTGGTCTGACCTAAGGTTTAACAGGATCATGCTGACTGTAATGTACAAGAGAGATTAAAGAGGAGCAATGCTTGGAAAAAAAAGGAGAGCAGTTAGGAGGCTACTATAATAATGAGGAACTTCTGCAATAACCAGAAGGCTACTACTTTGACACATTAATGAGGCGCTACTGCAATAATGTGGAAAGCTGCAATAATTAGGGACCACTGCAATAATCAAAAGACCACTGAAATAATCATGGGCTACTCCAACAAGCAAGAAGCTACTGCAGTAATGAGGGGCTGTTGCAATAATTAGGGGCTACTGCAATAATAAGGAGGGTTCTGCAATATTCCAGACTATTGGAATAATCAGGGCTAGTGCACTGATTAGGAGGCTACTTCGATAATCAAGCTCGCTGGAGATGATAGTGTCTAGACAGGCTGTCACACTGGAGAAGCTGACCAATGGTCACATTCAGGCTTCGTTTGAAAATAGGTACTACAGGATTTTAGGACAAACACAAGCAGTGGGAAAGAGAAAGAAAAAAGAAAAATACCAAGCAATTTGTTTGTTTGCTTTTTCTAAGAAATTAGAAGATGGACTTGCTGCTGTCTGAGATGAAGATGACCGTGGATAAAGCAGGTTTGGGAAAGTTGGGTCAGAATTTTAATACTGGATGTGGAATATGTTTGAAGAACTTCCTTCCAAAGTATATTCTGAAAGTTTCTAGTTACATGCAACTCTTCAGATAAAGTTGTATTTTTTATTTATTAGGAAGATATTTCTTTTTTTAAACGTATCTTTATTGTTGAAAGTGTTACAGCTATCTCCCTTCCTCTTCCCCATTAACCCCTCCCTCTCCCCTCCCCAGGTCTCCACCCCACTATTGTCTGTGTCCATGGATTATGCATAGATGCATATAAGTTCTTTGATTAATCTCTTCCATCCCCCCAATTTCACTCCATCACTTTAAAATAAAGGGACCAGACAGTGTGGCTCACTGGATGAGTGTCTACCCATGAACCAGGAGGTCACAGTTTGGTTCCCAGTCAGGGCACATTTCTGGGTTGTGGAGTGTGCAGGAGGCAGGAGATCAATGATTCTCTCTCATCATTGATGTTTCTCTCTCCCTCTCCCTTCTTCTCTGAAATCAATAAAAATATATTTTTAAAAAGTTAAAAAATACATAAAGGCTTTTTAAATCCTACTGTTAACAAATATTTCATATTTACTTCAACCTCTCTCAAATTTTTTGGAAGATATAAATGGCTATGCATTTTTGTTGGTTTGTTTTTGCTGTTGTTGTTATTTTGAGATCCACAATTATTATGAGTACCCATACAAATAGAATTCTGTGAAACAAAAAAAAAATGTAGTTTATGTATACAATGAAATAGTATTAGAAAAATCTTTATTGAGCAACTCTTAAAGGCTAGAAAATTATACCGGAGTTTCTCATAAATACCTTTTTCCCCCAATCCTTAAAAAACATAGCAAAAAGATAATTAGTATGCCCAAATTTCAGATTATGATAACTTGTTTGCATAAAGTAATTACCAGTGTTTCTTCATCACTCTTCCCTGTTTAGAGAGGAAGATAGTATTCATTTTTGATTATGTGTTCTACTCACTATAAGAATCCAAATACCTCATATTAAGGACTTTTTCAGTAAGCTGACCAAAATAGTTGAATTTTTAGGTCATGAATGCTCTGTTTAATCCTGTGTATCTAATGACATTTCTTAAATATTAAGGGGATTTCCAGTAGCAAAAACCACATCTATGCACAAGTACTAACGTAAGAATTTCTCTAAGTCATGGATATTAGAGGTGGACATACAATAAATAATTCCTTGCAACCTTTGGAAGAAAGCAATTTTAAAAATTGAGAGCTAGTTTGTTAATATTAACACATATTTTAATAGATTTTACATTGCAACTAAACTACATTAAGCTTTGCTGAGAAAAATGCCATATAAATTACCAAAATTTTGTGATATGAATATCTGATGCAGATTGTAGTAGGATACATGCACAACCCAGATTTTTAAACGTCAACCATAATTTTCACATACAAATGCAAATAAATTTATAGAAATATTGATATTTTATATTGTCAGTATAAAAATAATCTCATAATTATTTAAATTGAAAATTTAATTTCAAAATATTTATTTTTTATTTTATATTGATTTATCCCAATATTGATTGATTTAAGGTCAATAACTTATGCATTAAAAGAAGAGTTATTTGCTTTCAATATTTCCTGGGTGGTTCATTAAGTACAGCACACAAACATTTTATTAATATTTTCAGAAATATAGTACAAAATGTTGAAAACAGTGTGCTTTCAACCATTCTATCAATTTTTTATGACAAAATAGGGTTCCCACTAAAGCAAATTCTATTTTAGTGAGTGCTACTAAAGTTTATTTCATGGGTATGCTGCTTTTGTTAGTAATATAAAACAAATTATGTGCTTACAAGAACACTGATAATAATGCAAGTTAAGATAAATTTCATGCATTTTTATTCTCAAAGGCATTAATAAATTATCAAATGTGGTTTTAAAATAGATCTGCTCAATTTTTCTTCCCCCTACTTTAGTGCTTCTCTTTATAAAGTTGTATATGTTTTTATTTTGCCTCTTAACATGTTTATGTGTAACATAAACAGTTATAGCGAATACTAGAGGTCCAGTGCACGAAATTGTGCAAGGGTCTCAGCCCTTGCAGCACGATGGCTTGCCTCTGGCCTAGCCCCGGCTTTGTCTGGAAGATCATCTGGGAGGACATTCGGAAGATTGTTCGGCTGTCTGGTCTAATTAGCATATTATGCTTTTATTATTATAAGAAGAAGATTATGTGTAAGTTTCATCCTTTTCTAGAATGTTTTACTCACTAAAAGGTAGGCATTTATTCATTTTTTTCTGGTGTATTTTATTAAATATTTCCATATTATTTATTATGACATTAAAATTTATTAACTGTTATTTTAGAGGCTCATGGAATTTATAATTGACATATAACGTTGTATAAATTTAAAGTGTACAATCTATTGATTTGATACATTTACATATTACAGTATAACTATCACCCTAGCATTAGCAAACACTTCTATCATGTCACATGATTATCATTTCTTTTTGTGGTGAGAACATTTAAGATCTAGTCTCCTAGCAATTTTGAAGTACTGTATATAATATAGTATTTGTTGATTATAATCACTATGCTGTGCATTAGATCTCCAGGACTTCTTCTTCTTCTTACTGTAAGTTTATACCCTTTGATGAACATATCCACAGTTCTCTCACTCCTCATCCTCTGGCAACCATCATTCTACTCTTTATTTTTATGAGTTCAGCTTTTTTGTTAGTTCTACATATAAGTGATATCATACAGTATTTGTCTTTTTCTGTCTGACCCATCTCATTTAGTAATGTCCTCAAGGTCCATTCATGTCATCAGAATAGCAGAAATTCCTTCTTTATCATGGCTACATAATATTCCATTATATATTTCCATTCATCTGCTGATGGACATATAAGCTATTTCCATATATCGGTTATTGTGAATAAGTCTACAATAAACATGAGAGGCAGATACCTTTTTCAAACATGAAGGAAGGAGGATATTTTGTCTTCATTTCCTTTGTGTATATATCCAGAAGTGGGATTGCTGGATCATATGGTAGTGTTACTCACTCCTTTTTTCATTCTGTTAGGATCTTCAAAGAGTTTCAAAATGTCTCATGTAATAATACCAGATAAATTTTTTGTCGATTTAGTAGATTGCTCCCTGATCTGTAACAAGACCATATTTTTGAAGCGTCTCAACAAGTGACTATGTGACTGACTGATGTGAAGTTTGATAAAAAATGTTCAATAATATTCTACTCGCTAAGAAAGTCACCAATCGACCTTTATTGCATTCAGAGTGTCTTCCCTTCATTTTTAATAGAAGTGATTTAATTTAGTTTATATTAAATGTTGATTGGTTAAAAAAATTCTAAAATAGGAAAGAGATAGCTACTCGATCTGAACTCCCTTGGTTTTCTATGACTTACTAGAGGCCCGGTGCACGAAATTCATGCATGTGGGTGTGTGTCCCTCAGCCCAGTCTGCACCCTCTCCAATCCAGGACCCTTTGAGGGATGTCCGACTGCCCGTTTAGGCCCGATCCAGGTAGTTGGACATCCCCCTCACAATTCAGGACTACTGGCTCCCAACTGCTTGCCTGCCTGCCTTCCTGATTGCCCCTAACCGCTTCTGCCTGCAAGCCTGATCACCCTCTAACCACCCTGCTGCCAGCCTGATTGATGCCTAATTGCTCCCCTGCCAGCCTGATTGCCCCTAACTGCCCTCACCTGCAGGCCTGGTTCCTCCCAACTGCCCTCCCCTGCTGTCCATCTTGTTGAGGCCATCTTCTGTCCACATGGAGGCAGCCATCTTTGACCACAGGGGGCAGCCATCTTGTGTGTTGGAGTGATGGTCAATCTGCATATTACTCTTTTATTAGATAGGATAGAGGCCTGGTGCACAGGTGGGGGCCAGCTGGTTTGCCCTGAAGGGTGTCCCTGATCAGGGTGGGGGTTCCCTTGGGGCGTGGGGTGGCCTGGGCGAGAGTCCTATGGTTGTTTGCAGGCTGGCCACATCCCCCGGCGACCCAAGCGGAGGCCCTGGTATCTGGGGTTTATTTATCTTCTATAATTGAAACTTTGTAGCCTTGAGTGAAGCCAAACCTCCTGCTTGCTCCCAGGCCACAGCCATTTTTGTTAGGATTTATTTATCTTCTATAATTGAAACTTTGTAGCTTTGAGCAGAGACCAAGGCAGGCAGGGTTGTGGAAGCTTGGCTTCCTCCATTGCCGGGGAAACCCAAGCCTCCTGCTGGCTCCATGGCTGCATCCATTTTGGTTGGGTTAATTTGCATACTCGCTCCTGATTGGCTGTTGGGTGTAGCTTGTGGGTGTAGTGGAGTGATGGTTAATTTGCATATTACTCTTTTATTAGATAGGATTATTCCATAAACATAAAGGCAGGCTTTGTAAAAATACTCAGCTATTTACTTGGAAAAAAATCCTTTAGACAAACAGATGTTAAACTAAAGATATATCTTAGAACATAAATATGCAAAATTGTATAAGTGTAAATGCACTTACCACATATAATTCATGAAGGCATGAATACTGCTACCCTATATTGCATTGTTGCATTTGACTGTTAATACTCAAAGAAAAGCTAGCCAAGTCAAAGACCATTGAGACTCAACACAATCAAGATTATTATTTCACAAGAACATCTTAATACATAATACAAATGCAAATTTACTTGTAGCACATTACATGTATGGAATATTGTTATGATTTGAATTTTTCAATATTACATTTGCTAAATAAGTTAAGGACTTTATCATTTAAGTTTGTTGCTGTGCAGAATGGCATAATGATGTCCAATCTAGAAAGATTAATTCTTTAATAAATATGAAATCAAATATGAACTTAATGAAGCTATATCTTTTATTTGGTGACTTGTATTACATATGGCAAATCCGATTCATTCAACGGATTCACAGAAAGTTAAACCTAACATTGTTCTTACATTAGCAATAAGATTTTGCTGGCTAGAGTGTTCCACTTTTTTAAATTAGTTACTCAGTTGCACAGGCTGCTTCCACAAAACCAACTCTTCACATGAGGTAACAAATGAAACACCATAATCTTAACAAGATTATCATAATAAAAAGTCATCAGATAAATTAAAATTATCTTCTTTAATTATGAGATTATAACCCCATTAACTCCTCTGTATGAAAAGTGGTAATTAGGGAATAGGAAAGGAGAATCCACAGACAGCAATTAAAACTCCAGAGCAAATTAAAGGGAAGGTGAAAAACATCCTACAAGGATACAGATATTTCAGGTAATTTATTTAGCAGAGCATTTTTTTGTAGATTGTAATTTCCAAACTAACCACAAGAAGCATTCTATTTTGGTTTTGAGTTTTGTTTTTTCAGATTGCCTAAACAAGCAGCACTGAAAACTAAACACTTAAAAAGAAGACCCTCATTTAAATATGCCTAGAGCTGTGAATTAATTATGGCCTAAATAAGTTATTAGAACAATATTGTCACTGATGCATTATTTATGGATAGTTGTTGAAAAGTTTGTAACCACAAAAGTACTGAACTGACATTTGCAAAGACATTAACATGAAAATGAGGAGAATTTGAAGAGAAAGTATAATTCAATGTTCAATCTCTTACTAAGATAGTCTTCAATTATGTATATAGCAACTGCATTTTTTTACTTCTAATATACACATGTAATATTCATAGGCCTACTCTAAAGCTTTTTCAAATTAAGTTTGCATGTATAAGTGATAAAACAGACACTCAGTGATAGTAAAATTTATATGATAACAAAATTATATCCAAGCATTATTACCACATACACAATAAATACACTAAGAACAAAATATCTTTCAAAATTGTTATAGACCATGCAAATGTTAAAATAAATACTTATCTGCTTTTTTAGTGAGTTATAAATATTTTATATTTTAGATACTCCAATAAAATTATATTAAATTTTAGGTAATCTGTACCTTTTGAAGATTAAATAAAACAGAAAACAAGTGAAAACATTATATTCAGTGAAGCGTATTATTAAATTTCAATATAGTAGGAACCTCAGTTGTTTATATTGTAAAAAAGAATAACATTATGCTATTGTATGAAAAGGTTTAACTAAAATTAGCTTCTGACAAAAGATTGTACAGAAATAATCCTAGAAATATTTCAGAAGAAACTACTGCTAACTAGAAATATTTCAGAAGAAACTACTGCTAATGCTATAATCATTGAAAGACAGGCTATACAAAAGTAAAGATTGTTTCACAAGATATTTATTATGTATTAAATTTTAAATCTTCAATGGTCAGGCCAGAAGCTTTGAATGATCCATTATGCATGCTGTATGTATTAAGAAGTAAAATCCAAGCAGGGTCACTCAAACAGCCATGATGAAAAATTGCAGTTTTTGTTAATATACCTGTTGGTATTGTTTACTTCAAAAGTTTGTGTCCTTTCCCCTAATAACAAGAAATGGTACATTACAATCAAGAAATCATCAGTGTTTCATTTCTATTTCAACCATCCAGACTCTCAGAATTCATCAGTTGATTAACATTTCCAGAAAAACCAAGGCATGATATTCTTTTAAGCTATTTGATTTCATAACTCTTGGAAATATGCCTGGGGAACTGGAAATGTTTCTTTCTTTCTGGATTTTTTTTGAAGTATATTTCTTAGGTTATTTTTATCAGGCAATACTGTTGTTGTTGTTTTTTTTTGATTAGTACAATAAATGTCCTAGCAACATTGCTTTTTCCCATTTAATATTTATTCCATCTTTCAATTTGGCTAAGAGAAACTCAATTGTATTCAGCCAAGCTTTGTGTTTGCTCAGTATTCAGAAGCAAAGTAATATACTTCAGCAATGATCCCTGTTCATCAAAATCATGTGGTTGTATTCTTTTGACCAGTGATTGGTTTACTGGCTATTTTAGCCATGTGGATATGAATTTAGCTGTGGTGGCAGAGACTTAGGAAATATTTCCTTACTCTTAAGGTGATAGACGTGATGGTATTGAAGGATAGACAACTTGAAACAAAGTGAGTGCACTAAGGAACAGGAGCAATGAGTGGAAGACCCTCTGTTCTTGAGGGCACCAGTGTATCACTGATCTCTGCTTGTAACTCCTTAAAATAGAAGAAATATAGTTACACTTATTGAAAATTTGATTCAGATCATTCAGTGGGTCTATGCCCTTCTAAATGTTGCAACTGTTAATAAAATAGAGCACTCCAATGATAACTGCCATGTATTAGAAGCTAGATAACTAATTATCTTTGAAATATATTATTTACCAAAAAAAAAAAAAGTCACTTCTAAGAAGAAGAAATAAAATTTTAGTTTGGGTATTTCCAAAGTGCCATTTTTTTTTTTATTTTTTATTTTTTTTTTTTTTGCTTCTCAGTACCTAGAATTCTACAGTATTGCTTATATTGTAATATTTTATACTAGGGGCCTGATGCATGAAATTCTTGCAAGAGTAGGCCTTCCTTCCACTGGCTGCCAGCACCATCTTTCCTCTGGCACCTGGAACCTGGGCTTCCCTCACAGAGGGAGGCCCTGCTCACCCGCCGCAGCTCACGGATTGGTGGCCTGGGCCTCCCTTTTTGGGGCAATCATGGAGCCCCCAATGGATTGCCCTGCCAGCCGGTGGCCTGGGCCTCCTTCTGCGGGGCAAACATGGGGCGATGGCTGGGCCCCCAACCAATCGCATCGCACATTCTTTGGCTGGCCTGGTGCCAGTGGGTGTCATAGCGTGGTTGTCTGGAAGTTTGTCCGGAAGGTCGTTCAGTCTAATAAGCATATTACACTTTTATTATTATAGATGACATTAACACCCTTTTGTGGTTTATATTTTCAAACTCTGTAACAATATTGGATTTTGTTTTGTTGTTGTGTTATTGTTTGTGTTGTTGTTGTTTATCTTACTGAGCACACTTGCAAGGGCAAAGACTCTGAAATGAGCTCTACTCCTGTATTCACCATTATGGCTAATTGTTCCAAGTGGCAATTTTTCAAATGGGTACATTAAAAAAATGGACCTATGAATCCATGAAGGTGCATATAAATAAGAAGCAGAGCAAATGGAACTTGAATATACTTTATTTGAATTTCTAATTATGGAAGAGACTTTTTCCAGTAGTCTTGCTAAAAAATGTGTTACCATTAATCTATATCTACATTTGAAGGAGTTATAGAAAGTGCCATTCAATTCTTTGTCACTCAATTCACATAATTAATTTTTGCAGTAATACTTTTAAACAGACTTATAAGCAATTAACTTTTGAAGCTAAGATTTGATCCCCAAATGTGAAAGGTCCCTTAGAGGAGAAGACTCACAGGCCATGTTTTAGGTGTTTTAGTCCTGAACCATGGAGGATTGATAGTACATTTACAGTAATTTCCTCAGTAGAAACCCAGCAGGGAGGGTGAGATCTTTAGTCTTTCTGCTCTTCCCTCTGTTACTAGCATTTTGAACTTAATAACTTCCATTATTTTTATTCCACAAGCATTTGTTGAATGCAGTTATGTGTGAGAAACTGGTTTAAAAACAAATGCCAAGGATGAAAAGACCCAGACCTTTCTTCCTCCAGTGGTTAGTGGAGGGTAATGTTACCATTCTGTGTGACACTGGAGCACTAAAAAACCAATACAAAGACAAGAGGAAGTGGCTTAAAGGAGGAAAGGCTTTATGGAGGTGGTAACTCTCAAGCTAGATACTTAATGATAAAAAAGAGGTGTAAAAGTGAAGAGAGGGAAGGACCAATGCAAGTCAAGAAAGTAGCACAGGATCATACCTACAAAGTACAATATTCCATGAGTCTTTCAGAGAACTATAAGCATGAAGCAAAATAAAGGCTTTAACAATGGACTGGTTATATTACTATTTAAAATATTTTAAATAAAACAGGTGAGTAGATTTAAAGCAATACTTTTAATATTTTCCAACATATCAGTAACCAAGGTCAGTTTTTACCATTTTTAAATGGACACAGTTTATGGATCACAATTTTTTCTTTGGTTGTCAAACAATATACTATTTGAGGAAAAATATATAGTAAGATTATGGAGTAGGGTCAGAACTACCACAAATAAGAAACTTACATATACTTCCTTTCTGAGCAAGCTAATAGGACAAAAGGGATATAAGACTAATTTAACCTTCTTTGCTCATATCAATATTTTTTTTTTGTTTATCCATTTTGCAGTTTGGTATAAATATTTTTAAACTGCATTATCATATCTACTAAATTGTGAGCTTCTTACACCAAAGGATTACTCATGTTGATGCCTTCTGCAAGAAGTTATTACACTACTTTATATATAATTGGTGTTCAATAAATGTTTATTCAATTGAATTTTTTGCTTGTCTAATATATAGGCTTCTTTTTTGTTTATATAGAAAACTGTTAAATCAATACATAAAGCTATTATACTATATTTTAATGCTCTAAAGTACAATATAATAGCACCTTCATAAAAGACAGAGTTAATAGGTTTATAATGTCTCTTGGGTGCATGGCTATGTGGTATATGTGTATCTGTATATATATATATATATATATATATATATATATATATATATATATATATAAAATAGTTCTTTAAAGTCATAAAATAAAAGAGAATCTATTTCTAAATTTAGAATAAAACAGTTTTGCCCTGGCCAGTGTGACTCAGTTGGTTGGATCATCTCCCATGCACTGAAGGGTCTCAGGTTCAATTACCGGTCAGGGCACATGTCTGAGTTGGAGGTTCAATCCCCAGTTGGGGCACATAAGATTACAAACCAATTTATGTTTCTCAAGAGACAAACACCTCTCTCCCTCTCACTGTCTCTCTCTCTAAAGTCAATAAAATAATCCCATATCTTTGTGTGAGGATTAAAAAATATCCTATATAATAAAAGGCTAATATGCAAATCGACTGAAAGGTGGAATGACCAGTAGAACAACTGGTTGCTGTGACGTCCACTGACCACCAGGGGACAGACACAAGGCAGGAGCTGCCCCCTGGTGATCAGTGCACTCCCACAGGGGGAGCACCACAGTCAGCCAGAAGCCGGGCTCACGCTGGTGAGCACAGCAGTGGTGGCAGGAGCCTCTCCCACCTCCGCAGCAGCGCTAAGGATGTCTGACATCCCCTGAGGGCTCCCGGACTGTGAGAAGTCGCAGGCTGGACTGAAGGAGCGCCCCCCCTCCATGAATGCACGAATTTCGTGCACTGGGCCTCTAGTATAAAAAAAAAGAGTTTTGGAAATCATTGCATTGTCAATTCTGTTTTCTCCTAGAGAGTTCAAAGTCATTTGGAAAAAAAAATGTTTTCTCTTTCTTTCTTACAAAAATATTTAAGTGCCAACATGCATTAGAATATACTTTCTTTCTCATACTCATTCTTCCATCTGCTTGGGTTTAGACCTATAGTCAGATTCACATAACTGTTTAGACCTAAATTTACATTTCTACAGCTGAGTCAGGGTTATGTATACCTGAGCTGGTAAAAACTGTTCAACACCCCCGAAATGTAAAAAATATAAAATCTATTAAATGCCCCACCTTTTCAAGGTTCCAAGGAATCACCATAATACATACTAGTTAGTCTATTATAATATAACACTGTGGCAACACAACTAGACAATAAACAACATCCATAAGTTAACAAAATTTCTGTTTACAATTTTATATGAAATATCATGCTCCCTCAAATGTTATAATTTGACTCAGATTGTTGTTAAAACCCATACATGTTATCTGAAACTTGGTGCTGCAAAAATGAGAAGTACATTAAGAAAACCATGGAGATTAAATTTATTGGAATTCAACTACTTCAGACTACTTGTTAAGACTTTACCGTAAATAGACCTAGCCAGTTTGGCTCAGTGGATAGAGCATAGGTCTGTGGACCAAAGGGTCCCGGATTCGATTCTGATCAAGAGCACACACCTTGGTTGCAGGCTCCTCCCTTTCCCCGGCCCTGGTCAGGGCCCAGGCAGGAGGCAAACAATCTATGTGTTTCTCTCACATCAATGTTTCTCTCTCTTTCCGTCTCTCTTACACTCTCCCTAAAAATCAATGGAAAATTATCCTTTGGTGAGGATTAACAAAAAAAACAAAACAAAACAAAACAAAAAAGACTTTATCATAAATGAAATGAATTAATCAAAAGAACTATTCCATCAGGCCACAGTTTAATAACATATGCCCTTTGGGGCTAAAATACAAATTTACAACCTAATGTTCTTCATCTGTTCTCAGTATATGCATTTCAGAAATACTTATTTTTTCATGTACAGATTAGATATTTGTGATGAATGCACTTCTGGTTCATTGGGTTTCCTAAGGAGTAACATAAATTTAAAACATTTGACTTATCACTATGTCTCTATGCCCTCTTTTATCCCTTTCTTTCTACAGGAACACTATTTTGAGCACAGGAGTAGTGGAGAACATGAGAAGCAGAAAAATATGGGCTTTCTTTATATATACAGGGGGGCACAAGTAGGTTTACAATTATTCATGTGAAAAGTAATATAATAATTAATAAATAATAATACAAGAATAAGCTCTGTTTCCTGTACTAACAACTGTAAAACTATTTTGCCACACTCCATATATATATATGTATGTATTTATATATGTGTGTATATATATATGTATGTATATATATATGTGTGTATATGTGTGTGTGTGTGTATACTAGTGGCCCAATGCATGAAATTTGTGCAAGAGTAGGCCTTCCTTCCTCCAGCTGTCGGCACTGGCTTCCCTCTGGCACCCAGCACCTGAACTTTCCTGCAGCCCGGCTTCATTCGGAAGAATGTTTGGTCTAATTAGCATATTATGCTTTTATTATTATAGATATATATATGTGTGTGTGTGTGTGTGTATAAAAGCCAAATTAAATGTAAAACAAGAGCTATTATTCTCACTAGTAGAGGCCTGGTACATGGGTTTTGTGCACTGGTGGGGGGTGTGGCCTGGGGTGATTGGCCCGCCATGGGATCACCGATCATCCCGGTCAGCACACATCATAGCGATTGGCCAACCAGTCATTCTGCTGTTTCCACCATTTGGTCGCTGGGCTTTTATTATATAGGATGTTATTCTCTCAACTATGGTTGAAGAACTAAGTGAAAACAGGTTAATAAATCACAAATTACACACAAATGTAAAAGACTAACATGGAAGTTTTAAATATTTAAGGCAATCATTTTTTTAACATTGAAGGAAGAAATCTAGGAAGTTAGGAAGCAAGAAAAGAGGAAAGAAAGAAAGGAAGGAAGGAAAAAAACATGATGACTAAACTTATAGAAAAAGTGAATATATTTCTGTGGAAGATGTACATATTTCAGTGAATTTAGAAAAATTCACTCAGTGCTTTGATATTAAACATCATATAAATATTTAGTGAACATAGTATGGATCTATGCTTAGAAGAAGCTAATAAGTTCCTGCTCATACAAAATAGCCACATGCTCTAACCAGTTTAGCTCAGTGGATAGAGCATCAGCCTTCAGACTGAAGGGTCCTGGGTTTGATTCTGATCAAGGGCATATGCCCAGGTTGTGGGCTCAATCCCCAGTAGGGGGCATGAAGGAGGCAGTTGATCAATGATTCTCTCTCATCATTAATGTTTCTGTCTCTCTCTATCCCTCTCCCTTCCTCTCTGAAATCAATAAAAATATATATTTTTTAAAAAATAGCCACATGGAAGATGAAAGAATACCATTTATTTTGTCAGAAAATTTTATATAAAAACTAGAGTCCCGGTGCATGAAATTCGTGCACTCGGGGGGGGGGGGCGGTCTCCCAGCCTGGCCTGTGCCCTCTCACAGTGCAGGAGCCCTGTGATCGATGGCCCCAAAGAGGTAGGCCCCACCCACCCATCCAGGGCTCCTTGATGTATTGCCCCAAAGAGGTAGGCCAGAGCTGGGGGGTCCCGACCTTACCACATGCACGCAAGGCCACGGGGAACCTCACCTTCGCTGTGAGCGCAGCCATCCTATGAGGGCATCATAGCGTGACAGTGTGAGGACCACCTAGGCTTTTATTAGTAAGATAGTGATATAGTGAACCAAAAATATTTAGTCATATTCAGAAAAAAATACTTTAATTCTCCCCAATTTCAATTCTGCATATGTATTTTCATTCAAAATTTACCACTGGAGTTAGGGGTGGAAATAAAAAAAGAGAAAACTACACACACACACACACACACACACACACACATTCCCTAATTATATAGATTTGGGATCAATTTAGAACATACATTTCTTAATGTGACTGGATATGGTTTGATTTATCTATTGTCTGTATTACAGTTTTTTATTCTCTTACTAGAGGCTCGATGCATAAAATTCATGCAAGGGGCTTGGCCCTTGCAGCTGCGGCGGCAGCCCCGGCTTTGTCTGGAAGGTCATCTGGAAGGTCGTCTGGGAGGTCAGTTGGCTGTCCTGTCTAATTAACATATTACGCTTTTATTATTATAGATCCTTTTCTGGTTGTCCCATGATATCTATTTTCATGCTTCTTGCTCAAAATGAAAACAGTATGCCATTGTTTTTGGTGTATTTATCATACATTTACTGTTTTATTTTTTCTGTCATATTTATTTTCTCTTCTTTCCTGAGAGTTCATCTTACTAATTTACTTGTGCTATTATGTGTAAGTACACACAATATTTTGCATCCCATCACCCTTTCTATTTTTTTCTGCTTTTATTCTCATTATTAAACATCTTAATTTGGAAGAAATGAATTAAAATATTTTATTGTCACAAAGAAACTTTAGTCTGTGGTTCCTAACCTGGAAGCAGGTCTTTTCACAATGAAGAATCCTTAACTACTACATGAAAAATGTGTTAAGTAGCCATATAAGAAAGATCATCAGAAAGACACCTTTAATAATTTGAGATTTCTGAGAAGTTTTAAGAATGATAAAACTCAAATTCTCATTGTGTTTTCCTAGGTTACAAGTATGTGGAAGGACTGCATTAACATCTGTACAAGATGAATGTTTATTGCAGTTTATTATTTGTTATTTAAGAAACTTTGGAAAATATTTAACCCTAAGGACACTCTGAAAAAATAATTCTGAAAAGGGGTCTTATAAGGAACAATGAAAAGCTTTCTAGTTTAATATTTCATCAAAAGAATAATTTAAAAATAGAATAACTGCTAGCAGCCAGTCATATAAATAAATAGAAGACACTCTAGCACTATGTGGTATGTAAGAAATGTAACACATTTGAGTAGGTTTTATGTTATTTTCTACTTTTAAATTAATGCATTATTTTATAGATTTTTAATAACATTCTTCAGAGGTATTTGGAATGTATTTATTCATTGTAAATTATCTCAGCACAAAGAGGAATTGTGCAGTGCTTATGTGTTGAGACCTTCTGTTCTGGCTTGAGAATAAAAAACAACAACAAAACACTAAAATAATAACTCCTGTTATCAAAACGTTCACATGGCCAGAAATAACAGAAAAATGCTATCTCAAAACACAAACTGCCAAGTGTATTTGAATAATATGTATTTAGCATGTTGATTATTAGGTAATTTAATAACTTAGTAGTGAGAATGGAGGCTGGCAACAATAGATGAGACAAAATATATAAAAATAGGACTAAATGTGTTATTTTAGAACCCAAAGCAAGATCAGGTTAATTCACTAAGAAGAATAACAATGACTGAAAAATGTACTATTTATTTCCCAAGTACAATTTATTTTCACATTATGTCAAGATTATCATCATGCAAACGTTGCACAAACTAGACAGAAAATGCAATACAATTTAACATATTTGATAATTCTGAATTTAATGAAATATTATGCATGACAGAAATAGGAATCAAATGAATAAAATAGTGACTCAAGAATAATGCACTATAATAACCTCAAAATAGTACATTTATTTAAGAGACATGGTATAGTTTTATCTATTCCAAACTCAAATATTTTAGAAAAAAATAACAACAATATTTTACCTTAATATTGTGTATACAAATTTAGCTATTCCTAATTTCAAGTTCAAGTTAAATATGAGAAGATTTACACACAGTGTAATCTGCATTTTTCTCATATGTAAATTTGTGGTTATTCCATGCTAATTCAATACTAGCATGGTTCTTTAGAGAGAAAAAAAGTAACAAATATCTCAGTACTGTTTATCACAATTATTGTCTCCTGACACTTTGCAGAGCACCTTACCCATCTCAGCAAAGATCAAAATCCAAAAACTGTCACGTTCTTAGTGTCCCACTAAGTAAAAAACTTGTCCTACACAAAGAAAGAGCTTTCTGCTGCTTGTATTCACAAACCTTGATAACAGCAGACAAGCCACAATTCAGAATAAAATGATAATGACTGTCGCACAATACTTCAACCTGTCAGTGCAACAACCACTTGAAGATTAAACAAATTTTTTATCTATAAAGAAATACTTCAGACACTGTGAACACTTTGATCGTTTTCAAAAAACCCACCTACCTAGAAAGGTTCAACAATTTTCTGCTTACAAATTAAATCAATAAATATCATGATTTTTGGAATCCAGCCATGCATGCTCTTGCTGTGAGATGGTTAATAAAAAGAAGAAAACAAACCAAAACAAAAAATAACCATGTATTGAAATTCACTATATAGATAATATTGTTTAGCACGCCCTGCCAGCATGAATATGCACAGATGATACACAGAACAAAATTACTCCAAAAATAGTATCATAATCTGAACATATAATCTAATTTCAAAGGGGCCAGGCAATTTCATGGATGGGTGATCCATACCGACAACCAAAAGAAATGGAAAATGTCTTATGTGCATAGTCAGCCTCTTAAAGGCAAATGTCATACAAAATATTACTGCCAAACATAGAATCAGAGATTATTGAAAGATGTAAACCAGTGTTCTTTCTGAGAATGACATTTGAAGTTAAGCTCCAAAGTGTGAATTCTGTGTTTGTATAACTATTGTCTGCATAGGACTCTGAATACTTTCTTATACTGTAAAAACATTGCAGACATATAAGAAAGCAAATCTTTGATATGATCAAACTAAGGGATGTATTAAACAAAAATATATGGTATCAGATAACTGTCTCCACTTTATTTTGCTCTCTCTCTCTCTCTCTCTCTCTCTCTCTCTCTCTCTCTCGTGCATGGGTGCACTGTGTGTGTGTGTTTAATCAGTTTACAAGGTGGAAAGATTAAAAGTTAGTGTGCCAAGGTCCAGCAAAATACCTCCCTACCTGTGCTCTTCAAGGTGGATTTGTTACATCTAATCAATAGATGAAGTAAATTTTTGTATGCCCTTTTGTCTAAGTGGATCCATGTGTCTACTTTGACAAATAGCATGAGGTGAAAATGTTAACTATGCCAGACCCAGACATGCCTTTTGTGGTAACTTTCCATTCTGCCTCTCATAACATTCACTCTTGTTATATTCCATATTAGAAGGAGGGAGTGGAGAAGCACAAGTCACATGGAGCAGCGAATGAAGATGCTCAGTCAATATCCTTAGATGCTCCCATCCAGCACCTGGCATTGACTGCTAAACTTTCAGGTCAGCTACCTTGGCCATCCAGCATTGCTGAGCTTTCAGATTACTGAAGCCTCAGCAGACATCTGGTTATAGTACATGATAGACTCAAAAGAAAAATGGCTCTGCTGAGTCACCCAGACATTTATAAGAGATAATAACAGTTATTTTAATCTATTAAATGTTGGTCTTAAGGCATAACAACAGTGGATTAGGAGGAAAGTAGTCAGTGCAGATAATTGAAACAAAATAGAGAATAGAAAGTGTAAACTATTAATAGAAGGACATTTGTTTCTGGGATGTAAACAAATAGAAATGAAAATGATGGATGTATCTTAGAATCAAGAGAGGGTAAGAAAAGAATGCTGTGAAAGAATAAAACAAAGAACATTGGAGGTGAGAGTGCACGAGGGTTCACAGTTAGTCAATTTACTTTCTGGGAAAGAGAACACAAATCATACGACAACAACAGAAATCAGTTCACTGAGTCACGAAAGTATGTTCCAGAAAGTCAGAAGGGTTCATGGTCTGGTATGCTACTTGAGAATGGAGAGTTTGTACTCTGGACAGAATGAATTTATATGGCTATATACAGTTTGTTAAACAATGCCCTTACTCACTGGCCAGGAGAGAGCTTCCAGTATTAGCCCAGTAAAAGTCTGATATTCCACAGTTGAGCAAAAATTTAGTCATTATTCAGCTTTCACTGATGGATTACACAAACTTCATGGTGTGTGTGTTTTATTATTTGTTGTTATTTTAATGGCCTGAGGTGCTTAGTGCCAGTTGTGGAGTAACACAGTATTCATTTAAGATATCTTCAAGCAAGGTGAATATTTTCCTTTTATAATAAACAAATATCATCAGGTTTTATAATTGTTGCCATCCTATATTTTTTCAAATCTCCTCAAAATCTATCAAAATTATAATCTGTTTTAAATTATCTTAAGAAGCATCAAAGTCTTTGAAAGTTTAAAAAATTAAGTTCAACGTACTTTAACAAAATACATAGTCTATGTAATCTTCTAGAGATTTGTGGTATCCAAGAATAAATTGTAATATCCAGCATTTAGGAAACTAATTTAAAAAATCCTATTTCAAATCACACAATAAAATCCATTGAATCAAGACTATTCCCTAGAGAGAAAAAAATGGCGCCGAATAGACAGACATGTCCCGAGCCTTGTCCCAGAGCAGATAGAAAGAACAGTTGAGGGTCACATGGGGAGTGTCTATTGGTGAGTTAAGGGACAGCTATACTCCAGGAGAAGGTAGGGGACTGCTGGACGGGGCTCCCCTGACCGGGCAGTCCCCACTGCTGCTGGGTTCCCCCCCCCCGCCCCCCGGAGCCACCGGCTCCAACACGGAGACTGTGCTATCTTGAAGGGGAAAGTGGATGTTATCTGAAGCCTGAAAATCTACAACTGCAGCACCCACCGAACAGCTGTAAACCCCAGAGCACCGGTCCCCAATTGGCGCAAACACGTGGATTCAGAGGAGCTCTACAGTACACCAAGGAAAGGTCAGATTTTGCCTGGTATAAGGTGAGGTCTCTGGTCCCGGCAGGGCAGAGAAATGCATGCACTGCGGGAGCTGGAGGACTGGGGGAAGTCTGCACATAGAAAAATCCGTGACTGTTGGGGCTGGTGTGATCCATGAATGTGGAAGGGGGTCCTCAGAGCTGCTAACAGAGGGGATCTCTAAAAAGCAACCCATTTTGATCTGACACAGAAGGACAGCCTAAAAATTTTAAAAGTGTGCCAGTTGCTTGGGCACAAGGGGGAAAAAAGGACTGCGCAGACTTGCGCACAGCCCCGGAGTTTGCACACTTGTGCTTTTTCCTCTTTAAATCCTTGTTTCTGATTACTAAGCCCAATACATAGGATCACCCAGTTAGGGACACTCTAGGAGATGGCAGGGGAAAGTTGTTTTTCTGGAACCTGGGGATCAGAGCGGGGAGTGACTGTCGGAGAACCAGCTCTGGGGCAGCCCACTCCCACAAACTGGTATTGAGTGCCACAGGAAAAGCAGGATCTAAGCACAGGCTAGAGAGGACCTATAGATCAGGAGGTCAATCCAGAAACACTGCCACCCAGGGGTTGAATCACAAATGGATTCCAACCCTTGTGCAGCGGAGGGCAGTTGGGAGGGACCAGGCCTGCAGGGGAGGGCAGTAGGGGTTGACCGGGCCTGCAGGGAAGGGTAGTTGGGGGGGGGGGGGACCAGGCCTGCAGGGGAGGGCATAGGGGTGACTGGCCTGGCAGAGGAGGGCAGTTGGGGGCAATAGGGCCAGCAAGGAAGTAGTTAGGCATTGATCAGGCTGGCAGGGGAGTGGTTAGGAGGTGACCAGGCTGGCAGGCAGAAGCAGTTAGGGGCAATCAGGCAGGCAGGCAGGCGAGTGGTTGGGAGCCAGCAGTCCTGGATTGTGAGAGGGATGTCCGACTGCCGGTGAGGGATGTCCGACTGCCTAAACCGGCAGTCGGACATCCCTTGAGGGGTCCCAGATTGGAGAGGGTTCAGGCTGGGCTTTGGAACACACCCCCCATAGTGCACAAATTTCGTGCACCGGGCCTCTAGCTATTATATAAGTGTATACATACAAAATTTCACATTCACACTATTACATTTTATCAACTCTATGATGTATTGATTTATTTCCCATTTTAACATACTATTTAACAACAGAATGTCTGACACCAATGTTTTTTAAAATTGTAGTTATGCAATTTAGTTGTGCACATGCAATCTGGGTCAGACTTATTTACATTTTCATCACCACAATTGATTACTCTTGGTAATGTATGCTGTGGTTTTAATTGCCAATTATAATGTCTTCTAACCATTACAAAACTACAAGCAATAAAACTGTTGCTGGGTTTGTAGAAAATCAGGGGAGCAGAAAAGTAAATTTTAATTATTGGAGAAATTATTGTAATTCCATATTTTCTTGTAAAGCAATAACCATCTTCTTTACAGAACCTAAAATAAGGAAACTGCATCGCATATAAAATGATGGCATTTTATTCTTGAGACTAGAAGCCCGATGCATGAAATTCGTGCAAGGGGCTCGGCCCTCACAGCCCCTCGCAGCCTCAGCTGGCCCTTGCAGCCCCAGCTTCATCTGGAAGATCATCGGGAAGGACTTCTGGAAGGTCGTTTGGCTGTTTGGTCTAATTAGCATATTAGCTCTTTATTATATAGGATGGTTACTAAAGGAGTAACCTATAAAGCAATAAGTTGAAGGCATAGGAAATTGCTAAATTCCACAGAGTAGAAGAAATTTTTAAGCAACCAAAAAGTCATGTGATTATTTAATGGATTGAGCACTAATTTAATTGAGAGCATTTTTCTTTCTTACTGCATGGAATATAGCCTAATCAGCCATTCTACAACCAATAAGCCTAAGAATCAATAAAATATAAAATGTACATCAAATAATCAATTCAAACAAAAAAAAAAGGAATAAAGATTAATTAGTAGAATGACTCCAGTTAGAAATCCTAGCGACATAGCAGTATGTGCTGTATTCTATATTAGATGTCACTAAGACTTTGATCCTGATATTCAAAATAAAAAAAAAAAATATGAAACATTACTTGGGATCACTCAGTCTCTTGGACATAATGGAGAAAAGGTTTAATTATAAGCTTGTCGGGGGCGGGGAGGAGGAGAAATATTGCTGAATCACATTTTCAAGAAATTTTACATGACAGTTGGGAGAAAAATTTCAGATTACTAAAGCAAAGAGTTCCGAGTTCTCCTATATTTATTTGCTTATGTCTTTTTATCTCACTAAAAGAAATACTCCAAGAGAGATGGTACTTTGCTTTGCTCTTGCACTATTATGGGTGCTCAGGAAAGTAATTGACACAGAATAGACAATAAATACAAAGAATGAACAGAGCCCTGGGTGGTGTTGCCCAGTGGTTTAGAGCATCAGCCTGCACACCAAAGGGTTGTGAGTTCAATTCCCAGTCAAGGGCAGGTACCTCAGCTGCAGGTTCCATCCCCATCCTGACCCTGGTGGGGACACAGGCAGGAGGCAAGCAATTGATGTGTCTCTCTGATTGATGTTTTTCTCTCTCTCTCTCTCTCTGTGTGTCTCTGTCTCTGTCTCTCTCCGTCCCTCTCCTGCTCTCCCTCCTTCCTTCCCACTCTCTAAAACTTGATAGAAAAAAAGATCCTTTGGTGAGGATTAAAAAAAAGAAAAGAATAAACAAATATTTTTGTTTGGCAATTACTGTTTGAAAAGAGACATCACATGTACAATGTGATATTATAAACAATAGTATCATATGTAAAATATAAGACAAAAATATATTTTAAACAATTTTATAAATGCTGCAATTTTAGGAAGAAACATAATCATCATCACTATCATCTTAACAGCAACAACTTCCATTTCTAGACTTCAATCCTGCTGAACTTCCTCCTGTGTCCCACATAATCCAGTTGGTTCCTGGATGTGAAATCAGCTCAAGAATCAATTTACTCTCAAGATTTCATTCAGGAATTTGAAAGGATTCTTCCAATGCTTGCTCTCAGCCAGTAAGTTATGATGGTATACCTTTGTCATTGTAGGGTGCTGATCAAAGCAGGCATAGCAATGATGGTGTCATCCTATATAATAAAAGTCTAATGTGCAAATTGTCCACTTGGGAGTTCAACTGACCAGGAGTTCGACCACTGTCTATAACATGCACTGAGCACCAGGGGGCAGCATGGAACAAAGGAAGGCCCTGGCCAGCAACCAGAAGGCCCTGATCGCTGGCCAGGCCTAGGGACCTTACCCATGCATGCATTTCATGCACCGAAATATACTAGTAAATATATTTCACTTTTAGAAAAAAAAAAATCAGAGAAAGTGAAATCAACACTTCTGCTGTTCTAGAGTATTTGAAAAAATAAACAGTAGATTCAAAATTAGTAGATTGAAAATCATATGACCTGGTTTGATTCATAGATTTAAAAAAATGTTTTTATTGATTTTAGAGAAAGAGGAAGGAAGAGGGTAAGGAGAGAGAGAGAGAGAGAGAGAGAGAGAGAGAGAGAGAGAGAGAGAGAAGAGAGAGAGAGAGAGAGGAAGAGAGAGAGAGAGAGAGGAAGAGAGAGGGAGGAAGAGAGAGAGAGAGAGAGGGAGGAAGAGAGAGAGAGCGAGGGAGGAAGAGAGAGAGAGAGAGAGAGGGAGAGAGAGAGAGAGAGAGAGGGAGGAAGAGAGAGAGAGAGAGGGAGGAAGAGAGAGAGAGAGAGAGAGAGAGGGAGGAAGAGAGAGAGAGAGAGAGGGAGGAAGAGAGAGAGAGAGGTAAGAGAGAGAGAGAGAGAGAGAGAGAGAGAGAGAAGAGAGAGAGAGAGAGAGAGAGAGAGAGAGAGAGAGAGAGAGAGAGAGAGAGAGAGAGGTGAGAAAAATCCATGGGATGCTTCCCACACGCCCCCTAATGGGGTTCCAGCCAGCAACCCAGGAATTGAATAAGTGTTTTTTGATGCACAGAATGACACCCAACCAAACAACTGAACCGTATCAGCCTGGGCTTGACTCATAAGTTAAAAAAAAAAAATTAAAACTTAGGAGGTTTATGACATTAACCATTTGGCTTTTATTTCTTTATCTGTAAAATAGATTTAGCAATTAGAATTTCCAGAGCTCTTGTGATAACAAAAATATAATGTATGTGAAAGCATCTTGTGATCTTTAAAGCACTATAAAAATGAAAGTTATTGTTTCAGTTATTCAAAACAGGAACCAGAAAGGTTTTTCCAGCCTGGCAGTCTGGTTTGATGATAAATGAGTAAACTAACACAGACATAAGTGGGACACAAATCCATTAACCCATTCTGCAAAAGAAATGTATGGTTTCACCTTTAGGACTAAATCCAGGTGAATGATATATAAACTTTAAAGAGGAAGTAATAGAAGAAAGAGAAAACAATTTCATGTCAGACTTTTTAAGTAATTATAGCCATTAACACCAATACCATAGATTTAGGCAGAATTTAATCTTGTTGTTAATATTCTCCTCATTTTCATTAAATATTTGAATTAAGAACATTTTTAATTATAATTACTTCTATATTTACTTATTAATTTTAAAAGTTATTAACAATGAGAAAATTAATATTTTAATGACATCTCTCTAATTGCAGACATGTCCTCATTTCTCACATAAAACTTTTTGCAAAGATTGTTAATAAAAGTCTTGTAAGTAATATTGAATATAATTGATTAACTAAATGACAGGTTTCTAATATATGGTGACAGGAGAAGATTTTATTTTGAGTGGTGGGCACACAGTGCAGTATTAAGATTTGTAGCATAGAAATCCACACCTGAAACCTGTATGACCATATTAACCATTGTCCCCCCAATCTATTAAATGATCATAAAATAAAATATAATGCACTCCCAAAATAAATTAATAAGTGATAGGTTTAACTATAGAATTTATTTGAAAATAAACTGTTTTATAGTTAATTGGTAAATTTTACAAAAATGTGAGATTATGTTATTTTCTGTAAATCAGTACCACCTATTTGTAACAGCATTGCTAATGGGGGCTTACAAGAAAATTCAATTATTTTTAAATTTCATTAATATTTGTATCCTCACCTGAGGATATGTTAATTGATTTGAGAGAGAGAGAGAGAGAGAGAGAGAGAGAAAGAGAGAGAGAGAGACAAGTACCAAACATTTCAGTGTATGGAATGATGCTCCAACCAATTAAGCCACCAGGCAAGGGCACAAATTCAATTATTTAATGAGGATGTTTTACACTCAAATTCATTTTTCATAAAATGTAAATTGTAATTTAATTTACCAGTAGTTTTGTTTTCACTTTTGTTTCCAAATGATGTAGAGAATTAGCCTTTACTAACCTGTTGTCTTAGAAAGAAGTGTAAAAATTCTGGCTAAATTTCAACAGTTATAATTACATTCTCTCAATTGTTATCCTTGATCCAATTTCAATAGACTTTTCATATCTTTGTAAAAATATGTTTTGTGATTATCATCTCTCCTGGAAGACAAATTATAAGAGTAATGGCTGAGTGTAGTTGCTGATACATCATTCATTCCAGGAGCCAGGCATCAGGAAAATAAATCATCCTTAGAGTTAGATTGAATATTTTTTCCTTTTGTTTTTTTAGGATAGAACTTTATAAAGAAGAACTATCTCCTTAATTAGAATCTGATAAATCTTCACCCAAAGAGATAAGAAAAAGGGTTCCTGACTTCAGAGTAGATAAAAGGCAGGTAGTAAGATTCATTGCTAATGTGTTATCTGCTGAATAGCCCTGGATAGTTGCAAAGAAATGCATTTTGAGAAGATAAAATTGAAAAAGAAATGTTGATTTTCGTAAAAAACAGAGATCACAGTAAAAAATCATGAATGCAATGTTTTCATGGAAAGAAAAATGAAGGGTTATAATTACAAAGTACTGGGATGTCACAACATTAGCTCAAGAAACCAAATTATTGAATTGATTTCCATATATAACAATCATAGTTTTTAGAGACAGTGGATAAAAAGACATTAATTTTGCACAATCCCATAGTGTCCTGATGATCTCTATCCTTAGGTTAGCAAAGAATATACTTTGAAATAATAGTAAGATATTTTATCCTCTAACATAGCTTTTCAAAATGAATATGTTCTTTCCAAGAACCACACAGAATATAGAAATAACTTCCTCTAGGAGGGTTCTCCTATGAATAGTTTTATTATTTGCATAGAGATAAAAAGTAAGTTTTTTAATCATCATGATATCTGGGAACTTCTCTAGAAATAGGGGAATCACTGATGCATTCCTCAAGACAGAGACTTCTTAACCAAATATTTTCAAGAATATCTCATTAAGAGAGGCAACTTTCCACAAACTATGTCTCTGAAGAGATGCTCTGTGACTTCTATTCCTAACCTTTTTTATCCTAATTTTAAGGATAGATGTCCATAAATATTGGTGATGTCAGCATATTTAAATCCTTCATATATATTGGGCATAAGGATTACATTAAGATCTTACATATAAGTTGGTTGAGAGGTGCATGCAGTATTCTTTCTTCTAAGAAAATAATAGGTTAAAGGTGTTTTTTTTTAAGTAAAAGTTATTAAATTATTTCTCTGTGCCTTTATCAACAGAAAATGAATAGAATTAATATTATTTTAATGCATAAGTTATTGGAGAAGGAACACTAATATAAATTATCATGGAAATTTTAGTACATTTGTGATCAATGCAAGGAATTGAAGAAGTGTCCTTCAGAAAAGTTTCTCAATATATTGTTCAGATATGATTTTTTTAAGACAATGATTTTGTTTAAACAATAAGTTATTGGTGAGGCATTTTAAAATTATATTTTACAAGTATATTTTAGATCCTAATTACATATAGTTATGTCTAAATCTAAATTATGGAAAAATATCGACACTGCACCTATTCATACAAAAATGGTAATGATTTCTGCCACATAGTATACATTCAATAACTTAATAAGTATTGGTTGATGAGTAAATGAAAAAAGACATTTCCAAAACGGAATTGAATCATGATATTAAAAGGATTGACAACATGATAGTATTGGGAGTTGAATGAAACTGAAAGAGATCATTGTTTTAGAGAGAGGTGACTGATTTCAAAGTGAGAGATTTTATATCGTGTGTGCAGGACAAGGTCTCCAGGTTTGTAGTTTTTGTTTTATTTTTCATCTATTTATTGATTTATTAGCTCATTTAGCAAATCTTTATTTAATGCCCATAATGACACAGTAATTGTGCTGGGCATGACTATGGAAGGGTTAAAATTGTAAGCTTTACCCTGGCTCTCAGTATACCAAAATGTATTGGAGAATGCAGAGTTATAAAGAGGAGTTATTGCATTTCAAGTAAGAAATCCACAAGAATTACTCTCATGATAGTGCTTTATAAGACAAAATGCTATTTTATGTATTTACAATATGCTGGTTGCCTGCACAAGTCATTTCCGCACAGTGGTTAGTTCTGATGTAGAAATCAAATTTGATGAGAAATTGGTAATCATATAAGTCAAGCAAATGGAACTGGATATTCTTAGGGGATGCTTTCATCAAGCCTTGAGCTTGGGAAATAAATTTTCTTTTGTACTTAAATAATATTTTGTCTAAGTAGTACTTTGCATTAAGTAAATATTTGTTAAATACCTACTATTCATATAAAAACAATTTTTAGACCAGCAATGTCAAATTATTGTACTCTGTGCTTTAAACTATGCATGACAATAACCCAATTACTTTCAGGTAATATATATTTCTGACATTATAGTGTCTAGCCATGAACATAGCTGCTTAAAATATTCAATTACATATTTTATTTATTTATTTTTAAATATATTTTATTGATTTTTTACAGAGAGGAAGGGAGAGGGATAGAGAGTTAGAAACATCGATGAGATAGAAGTATCGATAGGCTGCCTCCTGCATACCCCCTACTGGGGATGTGCCCTCAACCAAGGTACATGTCCTTGACAGGAATCGAACCTGGGACCCTTCAGTTCTCAGGCTGATGCTCTATCCACTGAGCCAAACCAGTTAGGGCTCAACTACATATTTTTATCTAAACACTAATTAATTCTTAATAAGGGGGTAAAAAAGATTCCCCAATCTGCATGTTGTATATCAATTATAAAATAATAAGTAAAAAAATAAATTGTACAAATATATACCCTTCCAGCAATATATAGAAATATTCTTTGGGTATTATTATTCTAAAAATATTCCTGCCAAATCTCTCTCTTTTTTTAAAGATTCCATTAAAGTAAAGAATTTTTTAATTTATTTGAAATGCAATTTGAGGTCAATGTGCTATATTGTCATTATGTATTGGTTGTGAGAATTTAATTCCTCAGTGAAAGAAACTTTGATAAGGATGTTAACACTTTCTCAAGTAAATATATATTGAGATTATTGATATAACAAAATAATGACTTTATAGAGTCCATTCTATTCAAAGAATAAGGGTTTATACCTAAGAATTTATATAAAGTTTTCTAAATATTGTTGTTATAGATAACTGCATCTCAAATCTAAAAATTTTATTATGCTACAGGCAACAAAGTACTTATGCTTAGACTTTGATTTCTTTTATTTTTTTTTCATGGTTTACCATTGAATATAATATTAAATACTTATAATTATTCAGTTAGTTTTGTTTATTGCTCAGGATTCTGAAATAGATGCATAAGGTCTTAAGTAACTGAGCAAAATCAGTGTCAAAAAGAAAAATTCTATGAAGTTATACAAAATTTGAACGCCAAAATCTGTAAATATTAATTCTATTAGATTTTACTTCTCTCATTAAAATCTTGGCCTATTATTTTACTTAGGGAAAATTTAAGGAATTTGGGTTTCTCCATGATAGCCACAGCTTTTTCCTTAATACATACTTACATTTGCATGGCATTATTAGAGACTAGGCATATATGCTTTGTTGACTAGGAAATATATGAATTTAGAAGCTTGTTCTTTTTTGCCTCCTCCAGTCACTAGTTAAATTTAGCATTAAAATACAAGAAAAATGACAAATCAGCTATCATGGAATGGAAGGTTCAGCATTTCAAAGATTAAATAAGAAATATTTCACTGTGTCAGAAGATCATATAGAAAACAATTCTTTTAGAGACTCTAATATGTGAAAGATGCACTTTAATCACCTTAGCTTTTATAGGATCTCCTTGATTTTTATTTATATTTCTTGCCTGGACTTTTGATTTTGTGTTTTACTGTGATGAGCATGCTTTTTTCATCTCTTAGAAAAACATGATAATTCATCAAAGGACTAGAAAAAAACACAATATAATAATAGTCAGAATTTTCCTAAATAAGTCTCATTAAACTGAATTTTACACAATTCTGTAATTATATCACAAACATATATAAATTTATAAATTTTAATAATATGTAATCAATAACTTAAGGACAGTTATTCAATAGAGGATTATTCATTTTATGCAGGAAATAACTGATGAAAATTGTTTAAGCCTATCGTGTATAAATTCATACTCTGGACATGTATGTATACATATATACATATACATATATACATATATATTCATATGTAAACTACACTTACAGTAACATGTAATTAGGAAGAGTGATCTATCATTTGTAAGTGACAGAAGTAGCTTTAAAGCAGAATCCTGTGTCCTTCCAGTGGCTAGCTCTGTGTCCCTGGACAAATTTCCTTATTTTTCTGAACTTTCTTCAGGGAAATTATATATGATGAAATTCAATGTTTTTCAGGATTAATGTATTGTAAGGATTAAATAAGCTATTGAATCCACAGTAGCAGTTTCTTCTCACAGTAGACAATAAATACTGAACATCACTCCTTATTCCAATCCCTGATTAGTAGTATAATTTTTATAGAGAAAAATTATTGTGCAATTGTAAAAGAGTCCAATTTAACAGAGGTTGTGAAAATCTGTATGCTTACAGAACAGAAAGATAAAATCATTCTGAAATAAATTATTGCTTTACTTTTAGGGGTTATTATCTCTGAATATAAGCGATTATTAACACTAGTTGCTTTTATCTTCCTCTTAGTGTTTTAATTTTTTTAAAAATTATTTTAGAGAGAGGGTGGGAGAGATAGAGAAACATCAATGGGAGAGAGAAACATAGGTCAGTTGCCCCCTGCATGTGCCCTAACCAGGGAAGGAACCCACAATCTAGGTTTGTGGTCTTACCGGGAATTGAACCCACAACCTTTTGTGTATGAGGCAATACTTTAACCAACTGACCCACACTGGCCAGGGATTCCTCTTAGTGTTTTAAATTATCTTATGCTATGCTTTAGGGCATATTAAAATAATTTAATTTATCATCCTTTCAGTTTATTACTTAACAACCGCCTGGTTAATCTGAGTTTGTAAATATGCCAATTTGGCAAAATTATGCTATAACCATATCCCTTCAATGCTGGATATCTAATTGTACTCAAGAACCTCACTGTGAGGGATGCTCTCCTGGTACTGATATTAAGAAAAACTGCTCAGAAGTCAATGTAGGATACAGGGATTTATTTAGGAACTGATATTTACATGTTAACTTCTATATTAAATTGAGTGATAATTGAAAATTCCACACAGCTCTTGGCCTTTCCTCTTAGGTGTTCTAATATCTGTGAACACTATGTTGGGCATTGTGGCTTTTTATGGGACAAACAAATTGGGAAAGAGACAAGTCTATCTCCTAGTGTGACAACGGTTCACCCTCTTGTTCTTAATAAAAACTGCCATGCATTTCAGTTATTTGTTTTACTATTCCTCATAATAGCTATTTAGGAAAAATAAACATGTTTTTCTAAAAATAATTGAAAACCATTGATCTAATCTTATTGTAATTTACTGATATTTGTATCAATTTTGTACTCTTATGAATTATCAGTTTTCTAGATTATAGATTAAAATAATGTTGATCTTGAATCAGTAACACTGTCAGTAAGTATATAAAAACTGGAACACACTACAACCATAAGCTATTGCTATAATCAAAGCAGTCAATTCGTATGTACCATATGCACAATTAGTACACTATTTCATTTAGATCACTTTCCATATCTTTTAAAACTTTGCTAAATAAAAACATCTACATTTCATGTATCTCCTTATCTATTTTCTTTCACATACATTGAGAAAAAGCTCAATACACTTTTTATACAGTAATGTCAATGTCTTATTTTATTTTATTTTATTTTCCTTATCAGGGCATAAGCACTTAACAATAGCCCAGTAAGTTATTATTTTTATTTTTTAAGTGAAGAAATTCAGTCTTTTAGATATCAATTAACTTTCTCAGGGAAACACAGCCATAAAAATGTTCCTGGTTTCCTTCTGGAGATTTTAATATCCTCTGCAACACTTTCTGTACACTTAGCATGGTGCTTCATAAAAGAGTGTGGAGTGAGTAAATCTTCTCGACTGAATAATCTCTAATCGAAACTGATCATAACAACTCCAGACAAGTAAGATTTGCATAACATGTCCCTAATTTTACTTTTCTAGTCATAATAAAATAGTTGAGAAAATATACCGAATAAGTCACACATGAACCTTCTAAAAAAACTGAAAACTAAAAAAATAAAGGAGCAAAAAAGAAACTCCTTTTTCAGATGTACTAGAAAATACTTGTTACTGTGAATCTTATCAATGGAGAAATAGTGACACTTAGGATATAAATTAGATTTCGTAGGCTAACTCATGTGTACACTGTGAAACACTATGTTGTACTTTCTCAAAGATAAAACTAGTTCTTCTTTTCTTTCTTTCTTTTTTATTTTTACTGTTTTCAGAGTATTCTACATGCGGTTAGACAAAACTCATCAGGGAAGTCAGAGCCAAAAACTAGTAATTGATACACTGTGTTTTTAAAGAGATTAATGCACAAAGGGTAGGAAAAGTGAGTCAACCACCACTGTTGACTTTACCTTTTGAAGGAAAATAAATTCTAAGTCACAACTAGACTATAAGCCATTCTTGCTGCTAGTCCAGAACTGAAGTAGATGCAAATATTTAGGAAAATTAATAATAAGTATTTTTAACGAACATACCTAAATTCATAACTTTTAGTTTTGCAGCCATCAAATCATTATCCTTAAAATATAACAGACAAAACTTGCAGTTACCAAATAAATTTAAATTGATCCCCCCGAAAATTATAGTAGTAAGTAGAAAGAATACTATATTGAATTGATGCTAAAATATGTGAACAACTGCAAAAAAATATATAATAAAACTGAAGTTAATATACATAATGTGATTATTTTTCCCTTGTACTTCATAAAATGAAGAAACATAATATAATTTAAAAATATAAGAAAAAAACAATATCATGAAAAATAAACTGGTAGAGCTTAGAATAGATATGAAGAGAAAAATCAAACAATAGTAGAATCTAGGCCATTAGCAACTCAATTAGATAATAGGCCCTGATGAAAGTAAAGTCAGGAACCAAAATAATAGACCTGACATATTTAAGCAGAATAAAATACAGAAAAAAAATAAAAACATCCAAAGTAATTAGGGAAATAGTAATAAAGTGATATATATTTTAATCAAATCAGAAAGGTATGAGTATTTAAAAATCAAAGTATATTTTTCTAAAATAAAGAAGTAATTATATTGATAGTTTGAATAGCATGCTCTGTCCCAAAGTAATAAGTATTATATGATAGCAGAAATATAAAAGCACTAGAGGCCTGGTGCACAAAATTTGTGCATGGGGAGGTGTGTCCCTCAGCCCAGCCTGAAACCTCTCCAATCTGGGACACCTCGAAGGATATCCGACTGCCCGTTTAGGGCTATCTAATCCCAGGTAGGATCAGGCCTAAACGGGCAGTCGGACATCCCTCTCACAATCAAGGACTGCTGGCTCCCAACTAATTGCCTGCCTGCCTTCCTGATTGCTCCTAACTGCTTCTACCTGCCAGCCTGATCACCCCCAAACCACTCCCCTGCCAGCCTGATTCATGCCTAACTGCTCCCCTGCCAGCCTTATTTCCCCAAACTGCCCTCCCCTGCAGGCCTGGTCACCCCTAACTGCCCTTCCCTGCAGGCCCAGTCACCCCCAACTTCCCTTCTCTGCCAGCCTGGTCCCTCCCAACTGCTCTCCCCTGCTGGCCATCTTGTGGTGGCCATCTTGTGTCCACATGGGGGCAGTCATCTTTGACCACATGGGGGCAGCCATCTTGTGTGTTGGAGTGATGGTCAATCTGCATATTACTCTTTTATTAGATAGGATTAGATAGGATAGAGGCCTGGTGCATGGGTGGGGGCCAGCTGGTTTGCCCTGAAGGGTGTCCCAGATCAGGGTGGGGGTTCCCCTGGGGCATGGGGTGGCCTGGGTGAGGGGCCTGTGGTGGTTTGCAGGCTAGCCACGTTCCCCGGTGACCCAAGCAGAGGCCCTGGTATCTGGGATTTATTTATCTTCTATAATTGAAACTTTGTAGCCTTAAGCAGAGGCCAAGGCAGGCCAGGGCAGGTGGAAAGCCTGGCTTCCTCCATTGCTGGGGAAACCTAAGCCTCCTGCTCTTTCCGTGGCTGCAGCAATCTTGGTTGGGTTAATTTGCATACTTGCTCCTGATTGGCTGGTGGGTGTGGCTTGTGGGTGTAGCAGAGGTATGGTCAATTTGCATATTACTCTTTTATTAGATAGGATTATTTTAAACAAAATATTAGGAAACAAAATTCCAAATCCAAAATTATTTTTAAAAAGAATGCTCCAAAATTAACATATTTATTACAAAAATAAAGCTAGATTAATGTTAGAAAAATCTATAAATGTATCTCACTATGTTAACTGATAAAAGAAGAAGCATTTGTCCACTTCATTAGGTATAGAAAAAGCATTTGTAATACTTAATATGCATTTATTTTAAAATATCTTCTCATCTTAGGGGAACTTTCTTAACCTGATGAAAAGCATCATAAAAGACCATAGAAAAATATCATCATAAATGGAAGCTTGCTGGAAATATTTTTCTTTAAATCTAGAAAGTTATGTGGTTGCTCACTACCATCATTTCCAGTAAATATTGTTTTGAAAATCATGGTCTGTTCAATAAGCAAAGAAAAAATGAGTTCATGTAGATTAAAATATAGAAAACATTATTTGCAGAAGACATGAAATATCTAAAGAATATATCAGTAATTTTATAGAACTAACAGATGAGCTTAGAAAGTATATGGATGTATGTAAATTAAATTAAAAAATCAGCTGTATTTCTACACACCAGACATAAACAACTAGAAAGAAAAAACTTAAAAGAAGTCTATTTTGTACTCTTTGACCAATGAATTCCTATTCTACCACCTCACAGCCCCTGGTAACCACCATCCTATTTTGTTTTCTTCTATATATTCAAGTTTTTTAGATTCCACATGTAAGCAAGATCATGTAGCTTTGTTTCCTTTATTGTGTATGGTAAATGTTCAATAATAATTTATAAACATAATACTAACTGTAATAGCTTATTGTCACTCTGCCACGGATAAGCATTAGAGCAACTATAAGAACAAAAATTAAACATAAGACTCCTACAGAATCTCTTCTAAATCAATCAATAGTTCTCCTCTTAATATTTTTCATATTTTTCCTTAGAAAAATAAAGAATAAAATTTATCTTAATTCAGAAATAAAACAATAATATAAGATAAGGGGATTTCAGGGGAATTCAGAAGAGATTATTCTGTCTTAAATAAATCAGCATGGAAATGAATTGTATTTAGTGTGATAATGTCTTTGAGAGATCTCTGACATGATAAAATAAAATCTAAGGCTTCCCGATTTAATTATCAATGACAAACTTGAAAGTGTTATACTGTCGTTTCCAAACCTAAAAATTTGTCTCTGTATATAGAGATTTTTTTTTCCAGAAAAGAATGGGTAGGATATTTGGTGTGCTATGTACTTTCTTTATATATCACAAAAATCACTTGATATGCATATTCATAAAGAAAGCATCAATTAAGCAGGCAAGTTAAATGAAGTGTGCAACTATGCAATGATTCTAAACTACCACAGGGTGGTAGGAGATTCACTTTCCACAACATTTATCTAATTGGCAGAACTAACTGCTTTGATACACTTCTACCACATCCAAATCCCTTATTAGAAACTATACCATTGTTACTGCTCAATAAGTGTGAACGAAATCTCAGAGGCAAAATTATGCTTTAGGGTATGCTATACTTAAGCAAAAGTCCAATTCAACTAGAAAAGACAAGTATGCACATATAAATTTGGATCCTTTGATTTTGTGTATGTTTTCTGTGTGTGTGTGTGTTTTCATCGGAGACCATTTATCTTTAATGATTAATGTAGGAGAAGTCCATAGGATACTTCTAACAAATTTATCATGTTATTTATATTGTTACACCAATTAACTGATTATTTTATCACAATACCTAGTTTCAATACGGAAATATACATGTATATGTTATTAAATCAGAAATTTTAAGTTAGAAAAAAATCATAATTATATGAGGCACAACTTTCTTATTTTACAGATACATGAAATAAGGTGAGGATATGCTATAGAGATCACACATAGAAGAAATATGTTTAATACAAGTTATTTATTGTATTGATACAAGGCACATACATGTAGTCATCTAGAGATTTTATCATCATAATTAAAGACATGCAGGGTAATTGGGTAGATGAAAAATAGGTATAGTGGGGAGAATTTTCATGATCACAATTGAAACCAAGGGACCTTATAAATGACTAAATTTAGTTTTAGATCCTAGTTCTAAAAATTCTCTCTCTCTCTCTCTCTCTTCCTCCTCCTCCTCCTCTTTACACATACACACACACACACACAGACACAGACACACACACACACACACACACATATATCAGAGACCTAGGACACCACCCCCCCCCCCATAAATGGCAGCCCCCAAGGCAGCAGAAGACAGTAAGTATCTAGAACCTAACTGTGATCACAAGGTCCACACCTCTGGCAGGCTAAAGGTAACATCTTGACCTAAGTCATGTTTCCTTTTCTGAACCCTAAGGTGGTTACTTTCCCATGAGACTGGATGGAGGGATGCCAGAAAAGACCTCAGAACTATCCTTAAGACCTGATGAAATTATCAGCCTTACCGCATCTCTAACCAATCAGTACTTTGCATGACCCCTGAACCCCTTAATCACGTGTCTTGTGATTTTGCCCTATATACTAGTAATCTGTAGCCTATATGCCAGGGGAGTTCTGACTTTCTCCTGGTGGCACCATTCATAATAAATTAACCAATATTCTCTGTGCTTAGTGTTTAGCTCTGCTAGTGCCACGTCAACAAACTCTATTTACTTTGTGTGTTCATCATGGATTGGTAAATCACTGACATACTTTAACAGTATTCAAGATTTGGGTAACATTTTTTTTCTTTTGATAAAGTAAAAAGCCAACTTTTACATACTTCACTATTTACTTATATGACAAAAACTAAAGGCCTGGTGCATGAAGGAATGGGGTCCCTCAGCCCGGGATGCACCCTCTCGAAATCTGGGACCCCTCAGGGGATGTCCGACTGCGGGTTTAGGCCCGATCCCTGTGGACAGTTGGACATCCCTTTCACAATCCTGGACTGCTGGCCCCTATCTGCTCACTTGCCTGCTGGATCCTTTCTAACCACTTGCCTGCCTGCCTGATTGCCCCTAACCACTCACCTTCCTGACTGATCACCCCTAACTGCCTCTGCTTGCTTGATTACCCTTAACCACTCTGCATGCCTGCCTGATCACCCCTAACTGCTCCCCTGCCTGTCTGATCACCGCTAACCACCTCTGCCTGCCTGATCACCCCTAAGTACTCTGCCTGCCTGATCACCCCTAACCACTCTGCCTGCCTGATCTCCCATAACCGCCTCTGCCTGCCTGATCACCCCTAATCACTCTGCCTGCTTCCCTGATCACCTCTAACTGCTCACCTCCCTGCTTGATCGGGGGCTGCGGGCCTGGGTGAGGCACCATGGTCGTTCTGGTCTCTGGTCATTCTGGTCATCCTGCTGTTTCAGTTGCTGGGCTTTTATTATATAGGAAGTAAAGAAAGCCCAGATTATTATTTGAATTTGTTTTAAAAGTATTTATACTTTAATTATATATACTAAGTTTAGAAGTATCTTAATCCTACCATGATATTTTAAAAGCTTTTATCTTTTTTTTTTCTTTTCTCTATAAGTTTTGAGACAACTTATTGTTGTAAACTAGATTCATTGTGTTACTTCTCAACTGCTTAATAGAAAATTTCATGGTCCACAATATTTAAATTTTTGAATGTAATATCCAATAATTATATTTCCTGGTTTTTGTTTATATAAACATACATATTAATATACAGTTCAAATTCACATAATTTTGAAGGTTTTACCTTCCTTAAATATGTTTTTAAAACATTAACAAATATACATTTCAACCTTTTCCAAGATTATTCTCTGTCTATATAATCTATAAGGAAATGTATTAGTGTTGGGTTTTAAAAAGATGTTGTGTGTAGTTCATGTTTTACCTCAATTATTTTACCCACATACTGGAATATAATTACCACTAATACAAGAACTTTTTTCCCTGTCTCACTTTTCTGTAATATCCACTTTAATCTGTGAGGATTTTTAGGTGAAGTACTGCTGTGAAATGGTGTTAAAAATAATAATTAAAGGCTTATGTTAGGGAGAACAATTTAAAAGACAAGAGAGCTAATTAAGATGCAAATGCAGTATTCCTTGATATATGAGAGAGCCTTCAGAAATTTGTATGAGACACAGGAAAAGAAGGGAGAGGGTGAGAAATTTGTTGAAAGAACTATGAATTTTTGATTGGGAAACATAGTGAAGGACAGGAGGCTGCCACAGGAACCGAAGGTGTTCAGCATGTAGCCATTAATAAAACTGTAAGAATTCAAAAAAAAATCTATCTGCTATCAGGACATAATAAGATTAGATGTAAATATATTTAACTTGAGGGATTGGCATTACATTCAGGTAAAATTATTAGTTGTTAGGTACTGAGAACTAGATCACATAGGAGAGTTTAAGAATAAGAATTTTGAAGCCATATGTAAAGAAAAGATATATGAATACATTGAAATGAATGAAATAAAAGTGTAAAAGACTGAAGAAAGAACTTTATAAAATATCAGAAGGCAGAAGTCAGTGAAAGAATCTAAATTACTAGCTGAAACAATGAAACTTTTAGAAATTTGTTGTGGGTCACCCAATCAGATAGATGATCTTCCTTTTTGAGCCTCCCTACTTAAGACTAGAAACTCATTCCTCACCTTTTCCACAAACACCCCTAACACTTTATCACATTGGACAGAATAACTAATGTCTGAATAGATGAGTTCCATAACACTTTCATCAATATCAAAAAGTATTTTTATAAGTTTTATTTGATGTTTTAGAAGCCAATAGTAATTAGGAGGGATGAGGGAGTATAAATCATTCTGAAAATCAATAATTATGAAATAAATACATGCAATTTTGTAGAAAATGCTTTTTTATCTTTAGAATCATGGTCTTTGTTTGACTCATACATGGAAAAAGTTAGTAATAGTCCCAAACTTAATTTTAACTGTTAATATGTATTTATATATTTCCCAATTATTTCAAAATATTTTAAACTCATTACTCCTACAACCAATAAAATTTTATATATGTGGTTAATATGAACTCTTCTTATTATCCTGAAATTTTATGAGTAGTTAAGAGTCTACATTTTGATGTCTTCTATAGTGGCTAATATGTATTAGAGAATAATAAATTAGAAGCTTTTTAAAAGCTTAAACAGAAAAATAAAGGATCTAAAATTTCTATCTGTATGTGAACTTAAAATATTTTAAAAATCTATAAACTTTTTATATGCATTTAATTACTCAGTGACACAAAATTGACAATAGAGGTACTATTAAAATGACAAATTACAATTGATATGCAACACTCAAATTTTTCCACAGCAATTTACTTTGTCTTTTTGTCTGAATTCCTTAGGCATAAGTAATTATAAATGATTCTTAATAAAATAGATATCTGTAAAAATGTTTCTGCAGGGACAGATTAACTGGAATATTAGTTTTAATAATGCAAATTTTAATCAACTTAATAGTTTACATTATTGTATGGTATAGAAAAAAAGCTAAAATATTATGAAGCCATCAATATATTAAATCAAATGGTAAAAAAAGACAGATGCAATACTATGCACAGAAATAATGTCTATATTCATTTCTCAAGGTTGTCATAACAAATGATCACAAACCTAGTGATTATTTTATTTATTTATTTATTCAGATATTTATTCTTTCACAGTTCTCAAGGCTAGCAGTCTGAAATCAAGTTTTAAGAAAGGTTGTTTCCTTTTGGAGGTACTCAGGGAGCATAAATTTCATGCCTTTCTCCTAGCTTCTGGTAGCTGCCAAAAATCATTGGCATTCATTTATCTACCACTGAATAACTCCAAATTAGCCTCCATTTTCACATGGCCTCCACTGTGTTTCTCTATGTTGGAAATATATCTCCAATTTCATCTTATAAAAACATTTGTCATTGGACTTAGAGCCCCTCTAAATCTAGAATCATTTTACCTGGAGATCTTTAACTTAATTCTATCTGCAAAACTTTTATTTAAGCAGGATCATATTTGCAGGTTCTGGTGGTTAGGATTTGAACATATCTTTTGTGGGAGTCATTATGTAACTCACTGTGATGCTGACCAAATTAGAAGAATATATATACCAAACACTTATTGCATACCTTAGTATGAATTAAGTGCTTTGAGATATATTGACTTACACAATTATTAGAAGGAACCTATGAGTTACCCTGCCTCTCAAAGCAAATGTCCTGGTTTCAAATGCTGCCTCCATCATTTCCTTGATGTTTGATCTTTGGCAGGTGATTTGGCTGCATCATGCCTTAATTTTCTCATCTGGAATGTGGGACTAAGGATATCTATGTAATAGGATTGCTTTAAGTATTTAATAGGCTAATACTTTAAAATGTGTGTTATAAATAAATGATAAACTGATTAAATAAGAACACAAAAAATTAATAGTAAAAATATGATAATATGACTTTTGTTTCTAATTATAAAGGCATGTCTGATTAACATATATTCCTATCCTTCAGAATTAACTAGAATATATGGGTGAAATATATGAAATAATTTTTAGATATTGGATATTAGGCAATGCAGGACAATGACCAATGATAGAAAGAAAAAAAGTACAGTAACTACCCAGCCACCCATGCATTTTATCCAGATGCAGCTTTCTGATAGTACAGACAGGGACCCCAAGCAGAATAACAAGTTTTTACTGAGATGGGGACACAGCAATTGAATTCGGGTAGTCTAAGGAGTCTGGGATTAATGGGGCAGAGTACCAGAGAAGAAGATCATCACAGATCACTTTGGAAAAGAAAAATACTACAAAGACATATAAACTGAACAATTCATAGAACTCACATAATTTTTAAAATTCAGCATTATTATCCATATTGTTATACACTTTGATCTATAAATTTAATTCATAATAAATTGAAGTCATCATACCTTTTTAAGTATGAATTTACAGTCTTATTCATATGGAAATGCAAAAAAAACTTAGATAAGCAAAATATTTTGAAAGGAAGCAAAAAATGGGCAGAAGTAATTGCCTAAGTTCAAGAGACCTTGAAAAACTAATTATTCTAGAAAACACAGAATTGGTTCACAGATACAAAGAGAGATTAAAGCATCTAGAAATAAATCTATAAATATTTATGGTCAATATTTTATTTTTAAAGGCAACTTTTTATTGATTTTAAGGGTGAGGACTGGAGAGAGAGAAAAAACATGGATTTCTTATTCCACTTATTTATATATTCATCGGTTGAATCTTTTTTAAACCAAAGCACTGATGTAACCATTTAGAAAGGAGAGTCTTTGAAACAAACGGTGCTGAGATAACCAGATATTCATAATAAAAATAATGAACTAGGACATCTCTCATGCAATAAACTGTATTATGTCAAGATGATACAGCCAACCATAAAATATAAAAATATAGACTTTAAGAAGAACATTTAGGAAAAATGTTTATGAACTTTTGATAGACAAATACTTCTTATAGAGGACATAGAAATTAATAAGAATATTAAAAATTAACATTAAAAAAGATAATTTGGAACTTTATTAAAAATAAAGTATTGTGCCCTCTCATTCTACATACTCAGAGTAAATATTATTAAATATTATTAAATTTTTACATATACTTAATATAAATTATCAAATTATCACCTCACAAATAAGGCTACTACCCCAATTTTAAAATAAGGACAAATTTTTTTTAGTAGACTTCAAAAGGAGATATACAAATGACCAATTAGCACAAAAAATACTCATAATCTCTCATTGATGAAGTGTGATTATCATACAAGGATGTGGACCACCTGGCGCTAACATACACATTGCTGGCACTGGATTTGTCTTTGCTATTTTTAAGAGTGTGATTTCAGGGACTGGATGGGATACCTCTTCTGATATGTATTTAGAGAAGTGTTTGTAAACTCTTGTAATATTGTAGTACTGATATTTATAACAGTGTAACCTGTTTGCTATGAAGAGAACAGTGTTTTTCACTTGAAGCTAGGATTGTATTAGCATGACCCTCTACACAGGCTAAACTAAAATGACAGAAAGCAGGTAAGAGGTAGCCTGAGTTTGGGTTTGAATAGGGGCATTGTTTATAAAAAGACACAATGGAACTTTTTGGTGGAATAAGAGTGTTGAGTGGATTGTGAAGGTGATTACCTAGACATACACATTTGTCAAAATGCATCAAATGGCATATTTAAAGAGGGTACATATTATTGGGTTAAATGCACCTCTATCAAGTTGATTTAGAAAATAATAAATAGTTAAAATATCTAATTGTCAAACTTGTGAACTATTTTTAATATGTTCTTTATAGATTTGTTAATTTTCAAAAATATCTATATATTCCTTTTCACTTGAAACAAATAATTAATTAACATGAACTATTAATTTGAGTTAACAAACTATCTTAACAAAGAGCAATATCTTAATAATATAGTCAGTAGGAACACTGTACCATGGGTCCTCAAACTTTTTAAACAGGGGGCCAGTTCACTGTCCCTCAGACCGTTGGAGGGCCGGACTAGAATTTAAAAAAAAAAACTATGAACAAATTCCTATGTGCACTGCGGGCCCGGGATGAGTCGGCTGCTAAGTAGGACAGGCAGCAGCACCTGGAGGGCCGGATAAATGTCCTCGGCAGGCCGCATGTGGCCCACGGGCCGTAGTTTAAGGACCCCTGTGTAAACCCTGGATGCTATGAAGAAATACATGAGTGATTACATAATAGAGCAAGTGTTTGTGCTACATTTTAATTCACCAAAATATATACCACCAATATGTGAAGAAGAAAAATGCACATTATTAATCAGGGCATGTCGGCCACACTCTTAGGTTTTATTTTACACTTCTCAGTCTAAAACATTAAAGTCTGACCTGCTATGTCTAACATTGATTTGTAACACCAAAAAAGGCAGCATAATCAAAGAGCAAAATCAGAAAAAAAAAGCTCTTTGCAGAAGATGAAAGCTCTGTTATTGATAGCATTATTACATTAGTAGTGATAATTAAACTTAGAAAAAGAGAAAAAATTAATATGTCCTCATCAAATCTACTATCATAATTGTGTTTCTTTGGAAATTGAGACTGATAATTATTTAACATATTTGTGTATGTAAGATTACTTCTTCTATTTATTTTTTCCCCATCCTACATTCCTTTCAATTCAGTGTCTTTATAAAAGTAAATATCAAAGCTAAAAATTATATCTATCTTCTACTGCTAAACACCCAATGATGCTATAGCGTGTGTAAAATTGTAGATACAATTTTTTTCTTTACTTATCAATCATGTACATACACACGTAAAAGTAGAACAGAGGAAAAAAAGGAACATATGGATGTATTTTAGATGCAAATTTACACATGTAACTAATTCATCTAGGGCACAGAAAGAGAACAGGTACACATATGCCAATGTTATTTTCAAAACCCTTTAAAAGTAAAAAATGCTAAATTAATATAATAAATATTCATCGATATTATCTATTACCCAAAGTAGCACAAAGCCCTTTGTGCCTCCAATCTCAGGCTTGGCCCCTCCAATGGCCGGCTGGGAGTGACCTGGGTGCCGAGGAGGTTCCTGGGACCCAGGTATGTATGCAAATTAACCTCCATCTTTGTTGTGTTAATTTGCATACTCACTATGATTGGCTGTGGGCATAGTGGAAGTACAGTCAATTTACATGTTTCTCTATTATTAGGTAACATATAAACTGAGTGGCCAGATTATTATGATCTCTGAACGCATAATAATCTGGCCACTCAGTGTATATCCTATATAACAAAAGGCTAATATGCAAATTGTCCTCTTGACCAGGAATTTGACCAGCAGGCAGGCCAGCCAACCGCCGCCCATGTCCCCTCCCCCTGGCCAGGCTGGCCGGACCCCTCCCATTCACGAATTCATACACTGGGCCTCTAATATATATATATATATATATATATATATATATATATATATATATATATATACACACACACACACACACACACACACACACACACTGAGTGGCCAGATTATTATGCATTCAGAAATCATAATAATCTGGCCAGTCAGTGTGTATGTGTGTGTGTGTGTGTGTGTGTGTGTGTGTGTGTGTATATATATATATATATATATATATATATATATATATATATTTTGTATGTGTTTGTTTAATTTCTATCTTGGACTTTACTAGTATCTCTGGAGTGCAAACACAAGGTCATTTTTAAAATATAGATGTTTTTATTGATTTCAGAGAGGAAGGATAGGAAGAGAAAGATTGAAACATCAATGATGAGAGATGGTCATAGATCAGCTGCCTCCTGCATGCCCCCACCCCTGGAGATTGAGCTTGCAACCCAGGCATTTGCCCTGACTGGGAATCAAACCGTGACCCCCCTCCCGGTTCATAGGTATGCAGGGTCACAGGTCAGTGTTTACTTTCATTCTTAAGAATACAATGCTTTCTACCCCATTAGTGCCTAACAAATGTGTGCTAAATGGTGAAAAAAATGAGTACAATTTTTACAAAGGAGACTAAACTAAACTATATTAAGTTTCTACTTATCGGATTCTTTCTATGTGTAAATAAAAATGTTAACACTTTGTGGAATAGATATATAATTTATTTATTATTTTTTACATAAAACATTGAAATGGCAACTTATAAAGTAGCTATTTATCTAAGCATGTCAATTTTTTAAGTTATTTCTACCAAAACACAGGTTATCTAAGCCAAAACTCATTTTCAGAAGCTTCTATCCCTACAGGAATAGTAAGTTCCAAGATTTTTTAAACTGCAATCATATGTCAGACACTGAAATAAATATCTCTCCTGCATAACTTCTTTTAAATAGTCTCTCCTGTTATAATATGAGTTCTATTATTCACATTGTATTAGAGAAAAAATAAAGTGGAACTTAGATGCAGAGGACCTTGCTCACATCACAGAGCAAGAAATAAATGGAACTGAAATATTTATCCATGCCCTTCAGACTTCAAGGTCTGTGAGATTAAATAGTATGTAAAACCAAATCCTTAAAATTATAAATAAATCTGTATTGGAAAGAAAAAAGTAAGAATAGTTAGGAAGGAAACAGGATAAGATCTGGCAAATTCTAAGACAATGACTTTCTGTTGATTTTTAATTTTCTCTATGTTACTCTGCATAAGGTAGGATAGGTTTCTGTATCCTAAATATACAAATAAGAAGAAGGTTGACAGTTTCACATATTTTTCTGAATAATATGGATTTAAAAAGTATTGAAGATCATTAAAGTCTTACCACCTTAACATTTTTTAATATAATTTTTTTCAGTTAAATTTTTAGACATCTGTTTATATACCTTCCTTGAGCTCACCTTGGAAATAGGGAACATATTAGAATAATTATTTATTTATAAACACTTTTAAAGAATTAACAGTTGATATAATCTCGTATTAGTCATTTTAGCTGAAAAGCTTAGATAATCTCTGACTATTTTGTTCTTCTGTTCCCTTAACATCCACAATAGCAAAAACAAACTTTTAAGTAGAGAAAAAGAATACCATCATGTTGTTGAGACATAACCCCCAGATGGGACTCCATTATACACAGGATTAACTTTTAGACTCTAACAAGTCCTTCAATCAATTAATCTATTTTTCTTCTTGCTCTGTGTCACCCTTTCCAGTTTGTGTTTCTACCATTCGCTGTATATATGCTACTTTACTAGTATACATCCATGCTTTTAGACATTCTATTCTCTCATCCTTAAACATTTCCTACATCTCTGCCAGGAGAATACACATTTATTGTTTATGGGACAAATTAAAATTTGTAAGGAATATACCTTCTGGATTAGGCATAATTAACACTTTATCTTTTGTGAAATCAGTACTTTGCACACACATAAAATAGTCTTTACCACACTTTATTTATAAAAGCAATTGTTTATAAATCTATGTTTATTCATTGAATGATGTAGTATGGATTGTAAAGGACAATTTTTTCTCTATCTCTCCATATATCGCCTTTAGTTATCAAAGATATTTGAACAAAATATACTTACTATATTAAAATTTTGTGCATTCTATGACCTTTAACAGATTTGTGGATGGAGTAGGCATTTAATATATTTTAATTCTAATCTATATGTATAAAAGTCTAAGCGACCATCCTACCGTTCAACCATTCTACCAGTAGCTATGACACACACTGACCACCAGGGGGCAGATGCTCAACACACAGGCATGGAAACATAGAACAGACTGATGAACCTCAGAGGGAAGGGGACAGGAGGGTGGACAGAAGAAATTAACCAAAGATCTTATATGTATACTAGAGCCCTAATGCATGGATTTGTGCACTGGTGGGGTCCCTCAGCCTGGCCTGTGGGGATCGGGCTGAATCTGTGCACCAGGCCTCCTACATCCCCCGAGGGGTCCCGGATGGCTAGAGGGTGCAGGCCAGGCCAAGGGACCCCACCGGTGCACGAATCTATACACCAGGCCTCTAGTATATCAATAAAATGCCAATGAATAGCTAATTATCAATTATAATTGACTATCAATACAAAAATTCAAACTTGTTAGAGTTGAAAGTTTAGGAAACTTATTTAAATGGAGGGATTTGATTCCTTTAATAAATAATGTTGATACATCAAGCTCTTAAAATAGTCCCAAATCTAGGTAAGTTTTATTTACTTTTTATCATTAAAATAGTTTTTCTAGCTGCCTTGTTCTCTGATATAAAAAACAAACAAACATTGTACCTCAGAGGGAATCTAGGGGAGGGTGGGGGTAAGGGGGAGAGATCAATCAAAGGACTTGTATGCATGCATATAAGCCTAACCAATGGACACAGACATCATGGGAGTGAGGGCATGTGTGGGAGAGTAGGGGAGGGGCAATAAGCGGAGAAGAACACGTATGTAATACCTTAATCAATAAAGAAAAAAAGCAAAAAAAAATGTATAACATTGATATTCTAACAGTAGAAGTAAAATATAGCCAAGAATAACATTAATGATACAAAATACATACATTTGAAATAAATTTTCTGTGAGGAAAACCTAAAAAAGTTTGGACTGTAACACATTTAAATGAATATTTAAGATCATGTATCCAGCCCTAGCCAGTTTGGCTCAGTGGATAGAGCATCAGCCTGCAGACCAAAGGGTCACAGGTTTGATTCAGGTTGAGGGTACCTCAGTTGCATGCATGCAGAAGGCAACCAATTGATGTGTTTCTCTCACATGGATGGTTCTGTCTTTCCTTCTCTCTTCCACTCTCTTTAAAATCAATTGAAAAAATATCCTCAGGTGAGGATTTTAAAAAATAATAACTAAATAAATAAAAACAATAACTTCTTTAAAAGAAAGAACATGTGTCCAGTAAAAATGTTTTAAAAACACCTCAGAGAAACTGCATTAGATAGGATAAAACAATAAACTATGTGATAAGCAAAGACAAAACATTGTATGACATGCTATATGGATCAAATTTCTGATTCATTTTTAAACAAGAGTCATGTTTCTCCAGTGGTGAAATGTCAACTTCATACACTGTTAGATTTTCCATATTGCTTAAGAGAAGTTCTGAATACATAAAATATGTTCAAACTCTAAAACCTGAAAATGTATTGGATATTGAAAAGTGTGTACCACTCGCTAACAATAGTTTATCTTCATTCTGATATTCATAAAATGTCTTGATCAAGAATCATGTCATAAAATTCTGACATAACAGAAAAAAAGAGAGTTGTCTAGTAAAGACATCATAGAAGTATGAGAGTAAGAATATATAGTTATAGTTATATCACAAATTCATCACAACCTATGATTTACTTCATTTTACTATTTCATAAGGACTTCTGAGTGAATTTCCAGAAAACACTCTTTAAAAATGTAATCATGAGTATATTATAGCAATAGTTACAACACTTAGCTGTGACCCTTGTGTTGTTGGAGTCTTATAATATTTTCATTTTCCCCAGCACACTGTCAAATTATAACAATCCAACCCTAGCAGTGATTTGACTATAACCTTTCTCAACAAACTGTCTCATATTGATTCAGACCTTAGACTTCCATAGCAAACACTTTCCTGAATTCCTTACTTTCTGTTTCATCTCACTATATCCATTTCATGTGTGCCACATTTACCTTATCTAAGAACAACTGAACAAATTGTTCATTCTACTTCTCTATAATATAGAAATCTCAATGTTTACCAAGTCAATTTACATGAAACTAATGCATTTCAACATTTGCCCACTTTAATTTTTCTGCTATGAGATATTTAACATTTTTTTAATGTATTTAAGGTCTGTTTTAGGCAGTAGAATATTTTCTTAAAGGAAAGTTGTGCACTGAATTCCAATTAAATTACTGGAGAGGTGTTGGGCAAACAGAAATGATGAAAAGGATTTCTGCTACTTGTCAAGACAGAGTAAAAGGAATGGGATTGTTCTCCCACGTGAAAGAACTGAAAAGCTGGAAAAAAATATATGAAACCACAGTATTCAGAAAGTGATTCTTGAAAAACAGAAAACAAATAAATTGAACACTGTACTGATGGAATAGTGCCATGTCGAAACCCATGTCCACCTGAAATCTACAATGATGACCTTATTTAGAAATCTGGAAAAATTGCAAGGTTATATGGTGAGTACTGGGGAAGGTAAGTTCTTGGCTCCAGAGGTGGAAGGGATAAGAATAACCAGGATGAAATACACTGCGAGTGTTCTCTTTGGAAAAGTTTGCTCTGCAGAAGAAAAGACTTTGCCAGAATTTGATCCCAATTGGAAGAAGGGCACTTTTCCAATTCCAGTCCCCCTGGAGCCTTTATGTCTCATCTGGTAGAAGAAAATTTTTGAGAAGCACTAGTAATGATTAAATGCCAGAGACACAGGACCACAGAAGCTGAGATTTAATCATACTTACAGAATACATTCCCCCTTACACATACCTTGCCAGCATACGAGTAGGTCTCCACTTTACTGATAATATATTACAGTTGCAAAAGCTGCAACTCTCAGAGATGTACTTAGGAAAGCCCAGAATCAACAGGAGAGATGAAAACTACGGCATGAGGGATATGTGAAGCTTCTGGCACCTACAGATACACCAAACATTAAACACAACAAACTCTCAGTGAGATTAATATAAAATCTACCACTGAAGGACTGTTTGTCTCAGTTTCTATCACCCAACGCATGATGTTTGGCTTTCAAAATATAACTGCAAGGCATAAAGACAAAATAAAGAAGCAAATAAATTTGAAACAACACAACAAGCGTAAGAAGCTGATTCACATCTGACAAGGATGTTGGAAAACAAGGAATACAAAATTCAGTATCTAAAGTAGCTATTAGTACATTAAGGGCTGTAATGTAAAAATAATAGACAATGTGAAAGAACAGATGGGTGGTTTAAGGAGAGATATAAACTCTAATAAGAAAGAATCAAAAACAAATGTTAGAAATAAAAATTAGTAAAACAGAAATGAAGAATGCCTTTGATGGTCTCAACAGTGGACTACATATGGCTGAGTAAAGAAACAATGAACTTGAAGAAAGGTAATAACCCCCCCCAAAAAAAAAAATAAAAAAGAAAACAATTAAAACGTGAAGAAAAAAGGCATGGGAAAAAAAAATAAAGTAAAACAGAACATCCCTGGCCAGCATGAGAAGTGATTAGAGCATTGGCCCAAGAACAGAAGGGTTGTGGGTTTGATTCTGGTCTAGGACACAAACCTGGGTTACAGGTTCCCCAACCCAGTTGAGGCATGTGTGGGAGGCAACCAACTGATGTGGCTCACTCATAGCAATGTTTCTCTCTATCTTCCCCTCACTCTCTCTAAAAAAATCAATAAAAAATATCCTCTAGTGAGGATTAACAAACAAAAAAGGAAAAAAAATAACAGAATAGAACAGAATACATATATTTTATACAAAAGTATAAAATACACATAATTGAAATAAAAAATAAGCAAAAGAAATATTGGAAGTAATAATAACCAAACATTTTGCAGAAGAAATGACACACACCTAACCACAGATCCAGAAATCTCAGAGAAAACCAAGCATGATAAACAGCAAAATACCTACACCTAGAAATACAACCAAGTGCCAAACCAAAAAAAAAAAAAAAAAAAAAAAATAGAAAGTCCTTGAAATAGACAGAGAAAAATACAAAACAATAAAAAACCTACCTGTAGATGAACAAGAATTATAATTACAGTGAGCTTATTGGTAATCATGCAAACGCACTGCTAAATGAAAGAAGCTATTCAGAAAAGGTTTAATGTTATATATTATTAACTAAAAATGAAAAGCCAAAGGGAGAGGTAATAGGTGTTTATTTGAAATCCAAAGAATAGATATTTGAAAAGCAATGATTCAGGCAGAAACCCAAATAGTGTTTAGTTTATAAGGTGAAGGCAAGGGCTCTTTATGAGAAAGGTAAGGGGAATAGTTTCATGAATCAAAGGAAAGATTTTTTAAGGGTGTTAATAAACTAAGGAAGGGGTTTTTATAGGTGCAGATTAACTAACATAGTGATGCTACTTATAAAGAATGCTTTTAATGTTTACTCTGGTAGCTATAATGTTTGCTGACCACTTATCATTGCAAACAGTTGTTTCGAATCCAATGCTGCTTAAGTACAAGCCAAGAATTAGTTTGTTCAGTTGAAATATTCCAAAGGATTCAGGTTTAAGACATACAAGGCATTTCCTCTGGGATGTCAGCTCTGTGTTCATTTTAAAGTGACTCCATTTACATTAATTTTTAGAATAATTATATGAATGTGTCATTCCAGAAAAGGCAAAACTATAGCAAGGATACAAAGACCAGTCTTTTCCAGGTGCATAATGTGGAGGAGATGTTGCGAGGGTAAAGCATGGGTCATTTTTCAATGGTGACATTATTTGATTAAATATAATGGTGGCTACATGACACTACATATTTGTCAAAACCTATATAATTTTACAACATGGCTGAACATTGTTGTATGCAAATTAAAGAAATATTCAGGATCCTGGGATCCCGGGATTAAATGCAGAATGTGAACAAAATAATCTAATTTTAGCACAAATGGAATAAGCTACCTGACTGAAGGAGAGAAAGGGTGAGAGTGGTGACTGAAGAAATGTTAGAATAAGTGGAATCTTTTATATTAAACGCAAAAGCAACTGTCAATAAATAACCAATATATTCTATTTCATAAAATGGCTCTTTGTCAGAGCCAGATATCTTAATTTTGGAGTGGGAATTTATTAATAAATAAGGAAAGTTAGCCAGAATAGTTTACATACCAGTGGATTAGCATTGGATCTATCATCTAAACTTGTGTTAGTCAGTTTGGGCTGATATGACAAAGTACCACCCACTGGGTAACTTATAAATGTTAACAGAGGGGAGTGAAGCTCCTCTCTCCTGGTTGCTGATGGGGGTGAAATTCTTGTGATTTTTTTTTAAAAAAAAAAGAATATTCTGAGCCTCACACAAAAGAAGGAATTATTTTTATTTGCATGGGATTAAATCTCTGAGTTTCTAAAGTGGCATTTCCCTTTGTTCAGTCATAGAAGAAGTGTAGCTGGGCTTCAGTAGAGCTAAAGTGGCATTTCCCTTTGTTCAGTCATAGAAGAAGTGTAGCTGGGCTTCAGTAGAGCTAAAATCTGAGTCAGTGTCCAGAGTTTCTTTTCCATGTAGGAGCTGGGTCCAGTCCAGCATCAGGTGAGCTTAGCTTGTGTTTCCCACTGAAGACCATTAGTCCATTGCATGTGGGTCCCTATGGCCTTGGGCCACAGCAGAAATGCAAGGAAGCAGGAGAAAAGGAGGCCCACAGCTACGAGTCAAGCACAATAGTCATGAGCCAAGCACACCAACTACAAGAGCAACAAAAGAGCAAACTCTTTCCGGGGCTGCTCTGTGCATCAAAAGGTCACCAATTCTTTCTGGTCAGGGCACATGCCTGGGATGCAGGCTTAATCCCCAGCAGGGAGAGTGCAGGAGGCAGTTGATTGATATTTCTCTTGCATGGATGTTTCCCTCCCTCTTTCTTCTTCTTTCTCTAAAATCAATAAACATATTTAGAAAAAGAGAGGGTGAGTGAACTCTTTTGTTTAGGAGATTATGTATTCCCAAATTTTTGTGGGCTTGTAGTGGCCACGCCCATTGTGGACAATGATTCCTGTTCCAGGGTGTGACTGACAGAAAAGTGTCTTCCCTGTGTCCTCCCAGCTTTAGTGGGCATGTTTCTATCTTCCATTTGTTGGATTCTTTCCCTCAGTGTTTTGCAGGGAATAGGCCCGTGGTTTCCTGCAGAGTGCAAAGCTGCAGTTTCCTGGTGAAGCTGTTCAAATGATATGCCCATAGTGTCTGGCCTTCCCTTTTACTTCTTTCTTATTATTAATAACTAGCTAATTACAGAGGTATCATAAACAACAGAAATTTCTCATAGTTCTGGAGGCTGGAAGTCCAAGATCAGGGCACCAGCATAGTTTGATGAAAGCCTTCTTCCAAGATAATGACTTCTTCTTGCTATTCCCTATGATGGAAGGGTTACTCTGTGGGGTCACTTTTATAAAACCACTAATCCCAATCATGAAGGCTCCACTCTCATGATTTAAGCACTTCAGCTCCTAATACCATCACATTGGTCTTAGGATTTCAATATATGAATTTTGGTGTGGCACAAACATTCAAACTATAGCAGAACTCATGTTTAACTTAACATAGATACAGATGATTGCATATAGAAACATCTATAAATGTGAGTATACATATGGATTAGTATGCATGCATGTATATCTTTATTCTATCACCTGAGAACACCTAGAAACTACTATATCCCAGTAGCATGAACACACCTAGCAACCATGATTTCTGATATCATAGTTTCTAATGCAATTATACATTAAGAGGAACCATTTGGATAAATGGCTGATTCTAGACCTGAGGTAGGAAATATACAAGATAACACTGAAGCATTTTGTAGTGCTAAAAATTAATCCTATATAGTAAAAGCCTAATATGTTAAATGTCCAGGCGACTGGTCGGCCATTGAACCAATCAAAGCCTAATATGCTAATGATATGCTAAGGCTGCTCAACCACTCTCTATGACATGCACTGACCACCAGGGAGCAGGCAGTAGACCAGTTGACCAGTCGCTATGATGTGCACTGACCTCCAGAGGACAGATGCTCTGACTAGTTGGTTAGCTTGCTGCTGGTATCTGGCTGATCGGGACTGAACGAGATGGGCCAGACATGCCCTGGAGCCCTCCTGCAGTCCCTCCCTGGCTGGCCAACCTCCCGCGTTCGTCCCTGGCCCTGATCGTGCACTGGTGAGGTCCCTTGGCCTGGCCTGTGCCCTCCTGTAATCCGGGATCCCTTGGGGGATGTCAGAGAGCCAGTTTCAGCCTGATCCCACAAGCCAGGGCAGGGACCCCACTGGTGTATGAATTTGTGTACCAAGCTTCTAGCCTATATAATAAAAGCCTAAGCAACCATTACGGTGGAACAACTGGAATGACCAGTCTCTATGATATGCACTGACCAACAGAGGGCAGACGCTCAGTGCAGGAGCTTCCCCCTGGTGGTCAGTGCTCTCCTACAGGGGGAGTGCCACTCAGCCAGAAGCTGGGCTCACTGCTGGCTAGAGCAGCTGCCACGGCGGGAACCTCTCTTGACTCCACGGCAGCAGGCGCAGTGGGCTGGGATGAGCACAAGTGGTGCCTAGCCCCGATTTGGGCTCCTCCCTGGCTGCTTGGAACACTGCTCCATCCCCCGAGGGGTCCCGGACTGTGAGAGGGATGTCTGACTGCCTGCTTAGGCTCGATCCTGTGGAATGGCACAGGCCAGGCTTAGGGGAACCCCACAGTGCAAGAATTTTGTGCACTGGGCCTCTAGTATTCTAATAAAAACCCCACAGTGACAGGGTTCTATCAAAGGGACATAGGAGCTAAATGAATAAAGCTCCCAATGGTCAAAGTTGAAATAATTTCAGCTTGTCCATGAGTTTAAATAAATATTCACAAATGCTCATACATGAACAAATCTCTTGTGCAAAATAATTTCACATAGCTCTCTGCTCTGTAAATGTATGCAGCACATAGTGATTTCCTTCCAAAAAGTACAGTGCAGAAAAGGGAAATTAAAAAATACCTGTAGAATCAAAAAACCTGACAAGATTTTTCTCAGTCATGTCATTAAGGGCAACATCCACAGTGCTATGTCATTTTGATAGCATGCACCCTTGATATGATGTGATAAAAATAATATTTAAATATCTGTGGTCTTCTTTCAGAAATAGATAACCACAATGTAATCAGAAGAAAAATATCAGACAAAGCCTAATTGAGGAAATTTTACAAAATATCTGAACAGTGCACCTGAAACTGGAAAGGTTATGCAAAACAGGGGCTGTCTAGGAAGCCATCACAGATAAAAGGAGCCTAAGAAGACATGATTGATACATGTGCTATAATATCCTGTATGCAATTCTCTAAGACATAAGAGAACACTTGGTAAAAAATAAGACAATATAAACTATGGATTTTAGTTAATAACATTGCATCAATTATAGTAACAAATGTGCCACATGATGTAAATTGTTGACCAAAGAAGAAATCTGATGCAGGTATCGGTGTAAGCAAACCCTCTGCACGATCACTGTAACTTTCAGGTAAATCTAAAAGTGTCTGAAAATAAAATTTTATTTTAAAAAAGTAATGTTAACTGCATTCCATACATTCAGAAATAGATGAATGAACATGTTAAATCGAGAAATGGAAGATATAAAAAAGCCCCAATACAAATACATAAAAATAAATACAATAAGATGGAAATGAATGAGACACACAGTACTTTAGGAATTGCAGAAGCAAGAATTCGTGAATTTGTAGGCTTAGAAATATAAACTCTTCAAAATGAAAGATAGAGACAAATAAAAGAAAAACATTACCTGTCTTTTTCCATCTAATGAGGCAGAATTTTTAAAAAGTTCACTGCAAACAAAAAAATAGAAAAATTTTATCTCAGCACTTTATTTTCTTTTAGTGTCTCACCATTAATCTTGCCTTCTTAAATTTGCATTTTTAAACCCCACTCCTATGCCTGTTCTTTTGCAAAAACTCCAAATTCTCTAATTACTTAATATTCTTCCAGGGAATCCTTTGCTATCTCCACCTATGTCCTTAGGTAAACACATATTTAGTTAGTAATGTGTGTAAATGTTTATATCTCCTTTAGTAAATGTATTATTTGTTGAGACTCAAATTTTGTCCTATTCAACTGTTCACAAAGGCACTTCCACAGTATTTGAACATGTCATAAATATATTTATTTTCTTTAAAGCAGTATTAGCATAGGTGGATGCATACTAAATGTTTTTAAACTCTGGCCAATTAGGAGTGAGTGGGACTTAAATCAACATCTTTTTGGTGTCATAATTTTAATAATTTTATGCAAAATATGTAGAGTAAGTAAAATAAAGCAGGAGATTCTGATATAAAATCAAACTTCTAAACAATTCCTTCCTCTAGCCACAGGTGAGACTGGGGTAGGATTCTATTGTATTTTAGATTTACTCAACCAGTGCTTAAGCTCCCTTAGATGGCCACATTTAATTTCTTGCATTGTCCTTTGAAGTGAGATATGATGGTCTTGTATCAATTTTCTTGGTATAACTGGTACACAAGATTAAAATCTTATTTGCATATCTTGATTCCATTAAAGTTCAGTCTTTAGAAACCTCATTACTGCTCTAGCTGTTTGGCTAAGTGGGTATCATTGGCCTGCAGCGCGAAGGGTACCAGGTTTGATTCTAGTCAAGGGCATGTACCTCAATGTGTTTCTCTCACATCGGTATTTCTCTCTGTCTTTCCCTCCCTCTTCCACTCTATCTAAAAATCAATGAAAAGCATCCTTGGATGAGGATTAAAAAATTTTTAAAAGGTAAAAAAAGGCTCTCTTAAAAAAAAAAAAAAAAAAAAAAAACAGACACAAAACACCTCATTACTAAGACACAATTTTTTCCTAATTATACACTGCAACATGCTGACTACTTGCTTTATTTATCAACAGAGGAATGATACCTATATTACTAACTGGTGCTACTCTATTTCACAATTGCACGTCTAGTCTTTGGAGAAAATTTTATATATGATAGACATATTTTCCCTTTCTGATTTGACACAGTGGGAAAAAGTTTTATCCTCTCATTTTAGAGGCAGTAATAAAATTATTTTATAGCTAACTTGGAAATGGTTTTTTGACTGTTAGGATAATTTTTAGAAAAGGGGAAAATATAGAATTATTCACAATGTTTAATCATTTGAGAATTTACAGCAGAGAATAAGTGTAAAAGCAGAAGGTGAAGCATCAGAAAAGTCAGTAACAATCTTTAATACAGGGGATAGGATATTTTTGGCTTGGAATACCATATGTATTATAATTAATTTTTGTAGAGATAGATCCAAAGAAAATATCTGTAATCTACACCATTGTCTCATGTTAAAAACGAACAACAACAAAAAACCAGGCCTTATCTGAATTATATCATATGGAATATTTTGCTGTTTGCTTACTAAACTGTAGCAAGCCCTCTGACTTAAATGTATATATGTTTTTATTGATTTCAGAGAAAGGGAGGAAGATGGAGAGAGAAGTAGAAACATCAAGAGAGAGAAACATTGATTGGCTGCCTCCTACACACCCCCACTAGGGACCGGGCCTGCAATCCAAGAATGTGCCCTGAACCAGCTACCTCCTGATGCATGTAATGATACTCAACGAACTAAGCCACGCTGGCCAGGCTATAATTCCCTTGATCTGAAAGTTTGGAAAATATTATTTTTGCACAATATCTGAAAAAATTCCCATTTTCATTTGCAATATTATAACTGATTTCTTCCTGAGCTTTGTGTAGTATCATGTACTAGATAAAAAAAAAACAAACATAATATTTTTTCTTGAAATACATAGTTGAGAGAGGCTTTATTCATATAAAATTTCATAATTATTTGATCATAAATTATATAGCATATAAGTAATAATTTAATATTTTCACTATAATTTATAGCAAATAGCAGGCTAAATATGTTAACAGAAATTCTTTCATAAGTCTGACTGTTTCCAAAATTGAGAAAATTATAATTAATTTAAAAGATAACGTATTTTGAGTTACATATTTATGTTAGTTCCTCATCAGAAATGCTAATCTATATATATAAAAAGCCAGTGACCGGAATGCTGTAACTACTGGAATGACCAGTCACTATAAAACCCACTGTGGCCAGTGAACTGGCCCGATTGGGGGGTGGGGCCAGCTGGCCAATCTCCCTCAGCCCTTTCCCCCGGCAAGCCCAGCCCCTGTTAGCCCCCTCTACCCCAATAGGGGGTTGGGCTGGTTGGCCAACAGCCACCGCCACTCCCCTCAGCAGGCCCCGCCCTCAATGGTCTCCCACCACGTCGGTTGCCCCACGGCCCCACCCCCCAGTCAGCTTCCTCCCGATTGGCTCCCCATTCTGATCAGGGCTAGGGCCAGCCATCTAACCACCCATGGTCCCTGCGCCAGACTGCTGGCCCCCGATTGGCCTCCCACCGCATTCAGGGGTGGGGCCAGCCAGCCCACCACCCACAGCCCCTCCCCACAGCTGGCCCCGCATCCAAGCAGGGATGGGGCCTGCTGGCCAATCGCCCTTGGCCCCTCCCCCGAGCTGGCCCAGCCCTGATTGGGGCAGGCTGGCCAGCCAACCTCCTGCCATCTCCTCCTCCAGACAGGCATGGCCCTGATCCACCTTGATTGAGATTGGGCTGGCCGGATTCCACCCATGCACAAATTCATGCACTGGGCCTCTAGTAAATAATAAAACTAACATAAAGCTTTTAAGCAAAAAAGATAATTTATAATAATTTATACTAATAAAAGGGTAATATGCTAATTAGACTGGACATCCTTCTGGACAAAGCAACGGTGGTGGGGGCTGAGGCAGAGGTGGTTAGGGGCGATCAGGCCAGTAGTAAAGAGCAGATAAGGGTGATCAGGCCAGCAGGCAGAGGCGGTTAGGGGCCATCAGGCCAGCAGGGGAGCAGTGAGGGTCATCAGACCGGAGGCAGGTGAGTGGTTAGGGGCGATCAGGCAGGCAGGTAGGCGAGCGGATAGGAGCCAGCGGTCCTGGATTGTGAGAGGGATGTCCGACTGCCAGTTTAGGCCTGATCCTTGCAATCAGACAATGTCTGAGGGGTCCTGGATTGGAGATGGTTCAGGCCACGCTGAGGAACCCCACCCCCATGCACAAATTTCTTTCACCAGACCTCTAATAAAAGCATAATATGCTAATTAGATTGGACATTCTTCTGGACGTCCTTCCAGACAAAGCTGGGGCTTCGAGGGAAGCCCGTCCTGGGTGCCAGAGGGAAGCTGGTACCAGAAGCCAGGGGAAGGAAGACCTACTCTTGCAGAATTTTGTGCATTGGACCTCTAGTATTATATATTTGTTTTTACAGCAGAGAAATGTTTAAACATATATAGAATTTTAAATGAAATAAAGGACATATTAAGGAAATTTTATCACACCTAACATATCTAATAAAACAAATCTAAAGATGAAAATACTCCTTTGAGGAGGCTAGGATTTCATCTGGCCTGCTGATCTTTTTAAATGACTCTTAATCTAGTCTTTTATTGTTGCTTGTATTCTTTTAACTTATTTGAAATGAGCAGCTGGGCCTAGATTAATAACCATATTTATCTTATATCTAAATATTTAATGCAGTAGCCATTAAATGAGTAAGAATCTAGAGCAGAAAACATTTGGGGAAAAACCTGAGATAGTCTCTACAAAAAACATATCACAACTCTTGGTGGGCTTTTAAAAAATATCATGGACTTAGATGTAACTGTATAGTAATATATTTTTACATATTGTTCATTATTCTGACATAACCACCTTTGCAGAGAAAAATGTGGATTATGGTTTGAAATGTGTCCCAAAAAAGTTATATTGAAGTCCTAATCCATAGTACTTCAAGATGAAATTATTTGGAAATAGTTGTTGCAGATATAACTGGTTAAGATGAGGTAATTTGAAGTAGGGCAGACCCTTAATACAATATGACTGTTGTCCTCATAAGAAGACTATGTGAAGCTCTTTAAGTGAAGATGAAGGCAGAAACTGATGAGGGTCCCCACTGGGGGGCTTGCCCAGCCTGCAAACAACCATCAGCCCCTCACCCAGGCTGGCCAGGCACCCCATTGGGGACCCCCACCCTGAAGGGGGTGTCGCCAGCCTGAAAACAGCTCCCAGCCCCTCACCTAGGCTGGCCATGCCCCCATGGGGTGAGGGTCCCCGCTAGCCTAGCGGGCATGACCAGCCTGCAAACAGCCATCAGCCCCTCCCCCAGGCTGGCCAGACACCCCAGCGGGAACCCCCACCCTGAAGGGGGTGTGGCCAGCTTGAAAAAAGCCCTCAGCCCCTCAGCCAGGCTGCCTCATGCCCCAAGGGAACCCTACACCCTGATCCTGGACACCCTTCAGGGCAAACCAGCTGGTCTCCACCCATGCACCAGGCCTCTATTTATACTAATAAAAGGGTAATATGCTAATTAGACTGGGAGACCTTCCAGACATTCTTCTGGACAAAGCCATGGTGGCAGGGCCAAGGCAGAGGCCGTTAGAGGCCAAAAGGGGAGGGCAGTTGGGGGTGATCAGGCCAGCGGGGTGGGGAGGGGCAGTTGGGGATTGAAGACCAGCAGGGGGGCCAGTTTGGGGTGAGCAGGCCATCAGTGGGGGTCAGTTGGGGGTGATCAGGACAGCGGGGGCAGGGGGCAGTTTGTGGTGAGCAGGCCAGCAGGGGGGCATTTTGGGGCAAGCAGGCTGGCAGGCAGAGTGGTTAGGAGCAATCAGGCAGGCAGACAGGTGAGCGGTTAAGAGCCAGCAGTCCCGGATTGTGAGAAGGATGTCCGACTGCCGGTTTAGGCCCGATCCCTGTAAACGGGCAGTAGGACATCCTTCAAAGGGTCCCAGATTGGACAGGGTGCAGGTCGAGCTGAGGGACACCCTCCACTGTGCACAAATTTCGTGCACTGGGCCACTAGTATATATTATAAAAACCCAGTGGCCCTAACACAGTAATGACCAAAGACTGGCGCATGTGGGTGGAGCTGCGAGCATGATGAGGCGTGTGATTTCGTGCATTGGGGTTTTAGTCCTATATAATAAAGAGGTAATATGCAAATTGACCCTCACTCAAAAGATGGCCACTTCCATAAGGACACAAGATGGTCACCACAAGATGGCCGGCAGGAGAGGGCAGTTTTGGGCCATCAGACCAACAGGGGAGGGCAGTTGGGAGGGACCAGGCCTGCAAGGGAAAGCAGTTGGAGGCAATCAGGTCTGCAGGGGAGAGCAGTTAGGGGTGACCAGGCCAGCAGAGGATGGCAGTTGGGGGGGACCAGGCCTACAGGGGAAAGCAGTTAGGGGCAACCAGGCCTGCAGGGGAGGGCAGTTGGGAGTGACCAGGCCTGCAGGGGAGGGCAGTTGGGGGCAACCAGGCCTGCATGGGAGGGCAGTTGGGGGTGACCAGGCCAGCAGGGGAGGATAGTTTGGGGCAACCAGGCTGGCAGGGGAGCAGTTAGACATCAATCAGGCTGGCAGGGGAGTGGTTAGGGGGTGATCAGGCTGGCAGGCAGAAGTTGTTAGGGGCAATCAGGCAGGCAGACAGGTGAGCGGTGTGTGTGTGTGTGTGTGTGTGTGTATGTATATGTGTATACAGACACATATATACATATATGTAGTATATATTACATACATATATACACACCTGTAGTACTTATATATGTGAGATTATTCATGTGTATGTCTATGTGTAGGTAAGTATATATGTATGTACATATATGTATACTTACTAGTAAGTCTTACTGATTTAAAATCTCTGGAGTTGGGAGACCAAAAAATTTGTGTTTTTAACCAAGTGTCTCAGATGATTCTAATGTACAAATGTTTGAGAAGAATTGTTTTATCTCATGCAGACCTACTACAAATATCATTAATATATATAATATTATTATTCCTACAGAAATATTTCCGAAGATAGCCCTGTGAGTTGCTTAATTAGGTATTTTATACTAAAGCTCTCAGTAATCAAAACTATGTAGCCTCTCCTTGAACATTCAGACATATTAGAAATAATGTAGATATAATACAATTACGTAAAATAATTAAATTTTTCTCATGCCTCCATTTTTCTAATATACCAGACCTCTAACCATTGACTTTGAAACCATTTCTACTACAGAAAGTATTGTGTTTCCTAGCTTGGACAATGGGGAAAGTCACCTAAGGAATCCAAAGATCAAAGCAACTAGTGCAGTGTTTACAATTAAATGGACTGGGAAAAAAATGTTCTCTTAATTTGTAGGAGCTATTTCATTTTTCCTGAGCAAAAGAAAAAAAAAGGCAAAGCTTTGACCACTGTAAAGTACAGAGCAAAATATATCAGTAAATGAAGTTCATAGATTAAAAAATGGAGTTAGAAAAATTGTGACTCTATAAGTGCCAATTTCCCATTTGTAATTAACCAGCCAGTGACTAAAAGAGAAAAGAGATGGAAAAAACTAGGCAACCATTAGAATGACTATATATATATATATATATATATATATATATATATATATGTGTGTGTGTGTGTGTGTGTGTGTGTGTGTGTGTGTGTGTAGAGAGAGAGAGAGAGAGAGAGAGAGAGAGAGAGAGAGAGAGAGAATGAGAGGGGAATAACATATGATGGAGAAGATGGAGATATCTCATACATTGCTGTTAGACATGTAAAATGGTGCAGCTTCTCTTAAAAAATCATTTAAATTTTCAAATAAAAATAAATATATACTTACCTTATGGCCCAGTGATAACACTCTTGAGAATTTACCCTAGAAAATTTCAAACTATGTTTTCACAAATGTTCATAGCAGTTCTATTTGTCATAACAAAAATAGAAAAAAAGAATAGCTGTCCTTCAACATGAAATGGTTAAACAAATGTAGTGTATCTAGGCCACTGAAAACTACGTATTCATAAAAATAAGCTAAATATTAATTGATACACAGAAGTTCTTAATGTATTTCAAGGATAATATGCTATATCAGTAAGCAATAAAAGAGCCAATCTTTCTCTGGCTGGGTGACTTGCTTGGAGTGTCATACAGTAAACCAACAGGCTGCAGTTTTGACTTCTGGTCAGGACACATACCTAGGTTGCATGTCCCATCCCTAGTTAGGGCATGTAAAGGAGGCAACTGATCATTGTTTTCCTCTCACTCTAAAAATCAATGGATGCATATCCTTTGGTGAATATTAAAAAATAAAGGAGCTAATCTTCAAAGGTTTCTTATGTATGATCCCAATCATATAACATATTTTAAATTGACATAATTAGAGAGATGAAAAATATATTAGCATTTTCTGGTAGTTAATGTTGGGGAGAAAGGGGTCACTACTATTAACAGTTAGCATAATGATGATTTTTTGTCTTGAATATTTATAGTGGTGGTTACACAAATCTACACATTAGATAAATTTCATAAAACATCATACATACAAACACACACAAATGAATTTATGCATAAACTAGAGAAATCGGAATACATTTTATAGATTATTTAATAATTAGAGGCCTGGTGCATGACATTCATGCACTGGGGGTGAGGAGGGGGGCCCTAGGCCCGGCCTGCACCCTCTCGCAGTCTGGGACCCCTCAGGGGATGTCGGCCTGCTTTCTTAGGCCCGCTCCTTGTGCTGTGGAGGCAGGAGAGGCTTCTGCCACTGCCGCTGCGCTAGCCAGCCATGAACCCGGCTTCTGGCTGAGCAGCACTCCCCCGTGGGAGCACACTGACCACCAGGGAGAAGCTCCTGCGTTGAGCATCTTCCCCCTGGTGGTCAGTGCACATCATAGCAACCGGTGGTTCTGCTGTTCAGTCAATTTGTATATTAGGGTTTTATTATATAGGATATTTTACCAAATCAATGTTTTTGTTATGATATTTTACTATAGTTATGTAAGATGTTACCATTGGGGTAATCTGTGTGAAGAATATATAGTTTGTCTTTGCACTATTTTTGTAGCTTCCAGTGAGTCCACAATTATTTCAAAAGTAAGATAAAATAAAAACAAAAAATAGTGGCAGACCAATTTGGTCTGCGAGCCACTATTTGCTGGCCCACGAACCCAATCATAGATTATAAAACTAATAAAGAACTTAAATCAAACTTATTAATTAATAAGAAATGGTTGATACAAGAGACATATAAAATTAAATGTAATATGTATACCTGTAAAAAGATCCTCACTCAATCTCACTCTACCATATCCACATTCTGAGTGAGGAGGCATGATTAAAAACAAAACAAAAACCTTGGGTAAATTTTGAAATAAATTGAAAGCAGAAGGTGCCCAGGCCTTGCTACTCAAAGTATGCTCCCATGTCTGAGGTGGCAAGGAAGTTGTAGAGGAGTAACATTTGCCTAGGTGGTCCATGTAAAAGGGTATGAGAGCAGCCTCTCAAGTTCCAGGATATCAGAGAATTATGCATTTGAAAGCACCAAACCCTTTCCCTTTCCCAAAGATGTGTTGGGCATGGACAAAATAAATATAAATCCATTACAAAACAACTACAGATTTCCATAGTTGCCTAAATGTAGGGAAGGTCTAAGTGCATCATGTGGATTAGATTATAATGCAGTAAAGACATTCCCTCACATGAAAACAAAAATTTAGTGACTAACACAAACATAAACTTATTCTTGGTGCACACTACTTCCCTTGTGCAGGTTGGAACAGGGTTCTGACCTCACTGTCCCTCAGAGCCCCACACTAAAACAGGCTCTGTTTTGAGATATGCTTCTGTAGTTATCTTGTCAGGAAGAAAATTCTATGACATCTTGAACAAGCAATTAAATAATTGGGCCACAAACAGACACACTTTGTTTCCATTAATTGTCACTCATTAGGACTAGCTAAACTTCAAACCCAACCCCAAAGTGCCAGGGATTTCTGTCTATGGAAAGCCTGGAAGGAGTGGAGAAATATATGAGTGAGAAGGCTGAAACAGTAACAAAATGCTGATCATCTAAAATTGATTGAAATGACATTAAAGTCCATAGACAACTGAAGAATACAAAGGATAAAGTAGACTTTTATCCCTTCCTGGGCCGCCTCACTAGCAAGATGTCCCCAGCAGTGCTGTTTTCACAGCCATGTTGTAGTATTCTTGAGCTATTTGCAAGAATAACGCTTCCTTCTTTACCAAACCCCTAATTGGAGATTTCTGTTGGCATTGAATTGGCATCAATGACCATCAGATGACAAAACTAACTTTAAACAAAAGAAAACATCAAATTGCCAAGATCTGATTTTAAATAGAATTTCAAATATAAAGCAATAATGATACACATCTGTCAATAGATTTATACATAGGAGCTCTATAGTTTGCTCTATTTGAAATCTCTGCTCACAATTTATCCTATAAACTTTACTTTAATTATTGCTTATAAATTGATGATTCCCAAATGTATACCCTAACTCAAAACTCATACAACCTCCATACCTTTGTTGAGGATAATCTCATTGAGTTGTTATACAGAACTTAGAACAGTTATTTTATTAAATTGATTAGGTTAACACTGGTTAATAACATTATATAAATTTCATGTGTGCAACTTCATTGAACTCCTTGTGTCTCCTACCTCTCCCCAACATGCCAACCTCCTCCCAAATTCACCATAAAATTATCCATGCTGATGTCTACGTTAAAATATAGGACTGTCAATCTGTCTTATCACCCCTCCATTAATAGATATTTTTATTTTATTCTCACTACTTTATTTCTCCTCCATTTTTTTCATTTTCATTGAGTTCTTCCTACCATGTCTATAGCCAAGACTTAATTGTCTTTGATAATTAAATTTGTAGGATAATTGTCTCATGAAGTCTTGTATTGCAATTCCCTTCCCCAGCCTCCACATTTCTGCTTCAGTTAACTTTCTAAAGAATCTATAATGTTTATTTTATCACTGCACTATTTGGAACACTTAAATATCTCTTTCTTGTATGCTCTACATGAGTTAACTGCCCTCTGACAAGCTAAATAGTGCCCCGAAAAATGTGTCTGCTTGTCAGAATATTTTTGAAGTCATTTTAATTAGAATTTTTATGCCCTTTGACCTCCCCAGTGTGCCTGGAGCCACCACTCCTTTTTCTCCTATATACCAGATTCTCCTAGTTATGCCAGCTGTCTGATCCATCCATGGAAGCATTGACTTTGTGCACCCATAATTTGCATTATAACATATATACGCTTCTGTATATATTATAGGGCCTTCATGCTTTGACCTCTGTTTATTTTTCTAAACTTAACTACAGAATCCCTTTCTATTCAGGTCACTCTCCTTCTTATCACTCTCCTGTGACACTGTTCTATAGGGACACTCAACCTCTGGAGATCTGGTTATGTTATGTGTCTTCACACATGCTGTCCTTTCTGACTGGAATCTTATCCTTCTCTTACATTTCATGTGCTTAGTGAAATTCCCCTGACTAAGCACTTCCTTTGCTAAAAGCATCAGTTATCAAAAACATTTGCTTGGCTTATGTGCCTTCTGAAATATTCAAGGTGTAAAACTGTAATCATAAAATCTTTACTGATAGCTCTAATGATTGTTATAAAAATAAGACACTGTGTTTAAATGATTTCCCATTATAACTGATAGATAATAAACCAGATGTTACTTAAAGTATCTGATTTCTCTGCTGGGACAACACTGACCTTTCTTTGGTCATTGTAATATGTCTCCTGTCTAGACAAAACAAAATTCCATCTATATATTAATTTAAACAGTTTACTGCACATTATTAATTATATTCAAATTTTATTATATATCTTTCCCTCTCAGAATCTATTATGTTTGCTTCAAATATGTTAAGAAAGAGATAGACAGATAATTACACATTGAAAAGCTTATTTGTATAATATCTTACCTTTTAGCTATATTGAAATGTCCAACCAATAATTTGAAGGGCAAAACAGTGTTATGATAACCAAAATAAAATTTGTTTACAAATTATACAATTGAATAAGGAAATGTTATTTCTCAGAGCATGGAGGGTAATGAAAGTGACTATGGCTCAGTCAGGGTCTAGTTAGTTCATGAAAAATTCAAATTTAATAACCACTATCCTTCAAGGCATATGCAACAATTCTGGGAATAGCTAATTTATCTTAGAGTGGGAAAATTCAAGAGAAACCATTCAAATTCAAGGACTCAGCATCATCAACTAGGTATGGAAGATGTACAGGACATAGTCAAGATCAGAAGTTAAGATACTAGAAAACAAGAGCATTGATTGTTTTATTGCTATATTATTTTAATCAGCATGGTATTTAAAATAAAACATATATATTAAAGTTAGACTAAAGTGAGTTCAAATATTTATTTATATATGTCCATGTCTAAATTACTTGGATCTCTCTAACAGTTTTCTGAAATTGATAATAGAACACTTAGTTGTAGAGTTTTACAAAGAGAATGCATGGAACTTTTCTAAAATATCACTTATCAAGCTTCTGTAAACATAAAACATATACTTAGATAGGTAACTTCACTAATTTAACCCATATTTATTAAGTGTCATCTGTGACCAGACAATGTTGTTGGCACTGGAGGCTATCAATGAAAGAATAGTGAGACTGAGCCCACAGATTAGGCTACAATTGAGAGAGAAAGGTAAAACTGCAAATCCATGGAAGACAAGAATAAATGAGGTAATAAGAAAGTAGAATCCATAGGCACTGTTGACTTGTTGAAATTGGAGTTAATTCAGGAATAAAAATACTAAGGTTGATCAGAAACTTTGAAAAATGACTAGAAGAGAAGTTCAGACTAAGAGATTTCAAGGAAAACATGTAGAAAATATTTTTCATATATTTATGAACATAAGAGGGACTAGATATGTTTATATTCTGAAATGAAAGAGCTAATGGAAAGGGAGATCCTAAAATATACTGGGCTTCTTTCACGGTAATTTAAAAAGCAGCAACCATCTTTCCCTGACTCAAAAATCGATCCACTATTGGCCTATTATTTTGTCTCAAAATCCTCATTAAGGAAGGCAATTTTATGAAAAGGGATTGTTTTCTTCACAGTTCTACTAAAATAAACCTGTATTTCTTCCGTTATCTGGGAAGTCTTCAGGTTAGTGCAAGAATATCACCTAACTATGATTCAAAGGAAATAAGGCCCTAAACATAAAGAGGTAAAGAATAGTTCATGTGTTTGTTGTTTGTGTTATTTGACTTACTTCAGCAGAAATAGCGTGCATATATTGGAACATTATCAAAAGGTGTGTGAGGTTACCAGTGAGATACAGGCACAATGACCCAAAACTACAGAATAAAACCAAAATAATATTTTCTTCTGCTACAATACTGAGATAATATAGGGTAAGTGTCTCTCTACTGGTTTTAGAGAAGATACTCAGATTAACCTGGCTCATGAAGAAAATGCTGAGCTCAGACTTAGAATTCCTGAATAAATGGTAAAAGGGGAAATTTTCCATTAACTGGAGGATGGTACACTTGTTATTATACTTGCCTTCTTAATAAAATAAGACTGCCCTTTTTAAATAAATATGGATGAGACGAAAATATGATTACTAGGTCACAGAAAGCAATGTGCCAAACAATGATCTACTTTTTAAAGCATCCCCTATATGTGCTTGTGCTTGCAATTACTAAATTAGCCTCATAACAGGAAACCAGAAGAGCCCTTAAGTTCACACAATAACGCAGTATGGGGGGATATTAAGTTGCCAGCTGTTCACTTTTAATAAAACAATATAATGGTTATGAAGTCCAACTGAGTCCTAGAAAGCTTTGTCATCGTGGCATTTCTGTTTTGCCCCCGCTTCCCATGGCTACAGAAGAAACTCTTCTATGGTGTGATGAATCCCTGCAATGTCCCAAAGTGACTCTAAAATTTTCAATAGTCTCCCTCTCTGAAAAATACCTCTTCCATTCTCTTATTGCATATTTATGCTTTTTTTAAGTAAGTGAACACTGAAGGGGGAATTTGAAAGCTCTAACAGTTTTTTAGTGTTCTTATAATAGTAATTTTTTTAGCATCACTATAGTTAAGGACTTGTCAGCACTTATAAACTCCTACTTTAGTGAAATTTCATTTGGCATATAAGCTTTCAGCCCAAGAGCAATTTTCAATTTAAGCTTTAAAATCATCTCTTAGGATATTTGTGATGGTGTGGTTAAAACTTAAAACAAAAGCTTACTATTCTCAAATGATTTCCATCCCCTCCTAAATTGCTCTCTGCTGATTTCTTCTCTCTACAAAATCAATTAGTTCATAAGAGCTAAAAAGAGTGGGAAAATTTTAACAGTTGTAATGAAGGATGTTATACCGTGCTATATATCAAAATTATATATAATTTATTTTTCCCTTTTTGTTAACTTTTTGAACTAAAACTAAATTATACAGCTTTCAGGTGCACAATTCTACAACACAACATCTGTACACTGTATTGTGTGGTCACCATCCCAAGTCAAATCTCCTTCCATCACCTTTTATCGCCACTATATCCCCACCATAAAGAGACATTTTCCTTTTCCCTTTATTTAAAATAAGTAATCTTCCTAATAGTGCTAGCCCTGAAAAATTTCTCCACATTCATCTTATGCCAGTCACAAAACCATGAAAATACAATAAAGTATGTTTCCAGGTATTAGTAAATTTTGACCAATGAGTATTATGACAAAAATGCGAGCTAGAATTGAAATTGAAATACATTCAGAAGGGTTATAGGAGACACCCAGATGTTAAGATATAATTGAAATTTTGAAGTCAATATCCTAAGATCAATCTAATCACAATATGAAAATTTGGCTACCTACATAGTAAGGAAAATGTGGTTACAACCCACAAAAGTACTACTAACTACCACATTTACTTGGTTTTCATAAGGTCAATAAATAGTAGGGTACCATAGAGAAAAAAATGTCTGAGTCCTATCATTGTATTGTAAATGGCCAAACTCTATAGTATATGCCTACTTAGAGGCCCGGTGCATGAAATTCATGCATTGTGGGGGGTCCCTCAGCCTAGCCTGTGAGCCCTCAGGGGATGTCCTATTGACAGCATAGGCCTGCTCCCCATGGGGAGTGGGCCTAAGCCGCAGTCTGGCCTCCCTCTGCGGGTTGATCAGGGGAAGGCACCACCCTCATCACCCCACTGCTGCTGCCACTGAAGGCCACCAAGGCGTTTTCAACAACATGGACTCCAGTCCCTTCACCACAAAAAAATGACAACTTTCTTTAGACATTTTCAAGATCTCTCTTTCATAGGATATGACCTTCCTTCCTTCCTTCCTTCCTTCCTTCCTTCCTTCCTTCCTTCCTTCCTTCTTTCTTTCTTTCTTTCTTTCTTTTTCTTTCTTTCTTTTCTTTCTTTCCTTCTTTCTTCTTTCTTTCTTTCTTTCTCCTCACCTGAGGATATTTTTCCATTAATTTTTAGAGATCGTGGAAGAGAGAGGGAAAGACAGAGAGAAACATCAATGTGAGAGGGACACTTTGATTGGTTGCCTCCTGCATGAGCCCTGACCTGGGCCCCAGCCAGGGAGAAGCCTGTAACCTAGGTACATGCCCTTGATCAGAATCAAACCTGGACCCTGCAGTCTGCAGGCCGAGGCTTTATCCACTGAGCCAAACCGGCCAGGCAGGATATGATATTTCTTAGCCCCTCCAGTAGCGGACCTTCATTTTTTCCTCCAGACATGAGGTGAAAAAACCCTAGATCACCTTCTTAGATTCTTATTACCCAAGTTACCATGAACACTGCAAGTGGTGTACTGGGAGCTTAGCCAATGAGTGGTCAGAATAGGTGTTTCCTCTGCAGCTCACACGCAGAGGCAGGCCTGCTGGGGCTGGTCAGCAGTGGCTTGAGCACACCCCCCTGCCTCTGCTCCGGGCCTGCTGGGACTGGGTGGCAGCAGCGGCTTGGGTATACCCCCCTGCCTCTGCTCCAGGGCTGCACCATCTGTGGCTTGCCTCACAGTACATGCAGTCCCCTCCTGCCCATCTGCACGTGCAACCTCCTCCTGAGTCAGTCATAACTGTTATGGAGTCCTGGTTAATTTGCATATTACCTCTTTACATATATAGATAGCTTTGAAAAGAAAGAAGTGAGATCTGAGCTCAGAATGAAGACATGCAATGTACAGTTGTGCTGAGTGCAGAAGTTTCTGCCAAAGCAGAGAGATCAATACAGCAGAGCATTACTCGATATAAATGTACTATACAAATAATGGTGTTAGACTCTGAAGGATCAATTTGAAAGTTCCTGCAGTCAAATGTGAACACGTAGGCATCACAGCATAATTTAAGAGATTATGCTTCTGGTACTGGCTTTGCGATTTCACAGAGAAACTATCAGGTAGCATGTCCTTTATGCAACCAATCACTTTGGTTTGATGCGTGGGCATAATTAAATATGTTAAATACATATTTAAAGTCCTGGCATACAGTAGGTACTGGAATGTTTACTAACACTGTTAATATATCAGCTGGTGTTGGAGCATGGAGAGCGGGAGTGTGGCTAGAATTCAGACAGGAGTCCCTAAGTACCAGCTGCACTACCTCAGGCTCCAGAGCACCAGAGGGGTGGGACTCAAGCTTATTTTAGAATTGACCAATTCCTCCTCATGATAAAATATGTTCCAAGAAAAAAGGGATAGGAAGTGTATGTGATAGTGGATAGTTATTTAGAATTATGAAGAAAGCACTATTTTTGTAAAACCTCCTCTAATGTAAGGTGATTGGTGTTGAAATTGTTTTAAATCCACCCGGAAAGTTTTACTCATTATGTCTAAAGTATTTCTGCCCATATAATTCATTATAGCAAATAGCAATAGACACAAAAGAGTTCATTTTCTTAAGTGTATTTTCAATATATTTGATAAATGACATTTATTAAAATGGATTTTTCTAAAATGAAATTTTAAAGCTAAAAATTGATGCTTTGTGTCATTAAATGATAATCAACAATTACTGCTTCACAGAAATATCATATTTGACATATAAAGTGCCTATAAATAGTCTTCTAGTATTATGCAAATAGATACATTTCCTTTCTCTGAAACATTATAAAAATATTCTACTATAGTAGATAACTTGAAAATTAAATTTATGTTTTGATTTTAATAGAATGAGATTTATAGGAAAGGAAAAGTAAATATTGACATTGTCCTATGGTTTTTATAATTAGTTTCTGTATAATTTAAATGACTGTTTAATAAGTATAACATGACTGTTTAATAAGTATAACAGCTTCTTTTCATCATATAAGTATATTAATATATAATTTACTTAATATGGTGGTGGCTTTTTAAAGATAAACTTTTTTATTATTTCATGTGCAAATTCTTAGCTATATGATTGTTCCAAATTCAAATAAATTATTTTAAGGTTTATGGAAATAAACAAGATGGTTTCCCTTTAATACATTTTGACAAATAATGAAAGACAACAGCAAAGGCTAAGAAGCCTTGAGAGCACAATCCCTTCACCAGCACAAGGATTAAAACATATGAAATTTAATCTCATTTTCAGTTAGCTTGAACTTTGGAAAACTCATTTTGAAATCTAATGGGAGAGGTAATTTATGCATCAAATCATCATTTTGTCATAACTCCTTAATATTTCCCCGTGAAAATATTAAAGGGTCCTTAAAGTTGTGAGGCTTGAGAGTTCCTTGGAAAACAGTACTTAGGTTCTGTCCCTTGAGATAGAGTTAGGAGGGAAAACAGTGCCAAGACACTAAGAACAAAGTGCATATGTGGGCAAACACACACACACACACACACACACACACACCTGCACGCATGTACAACAGGAAGACATATATGCAAACTTTTAATGTAACAATAAAATTACTATATTTTACAATTGAGAAAATTCAGAATTTATGGATTGTGAATACTGAACTTGCTTAAACATACTCAATAAATATGACCATTTTGAACAAATCTAGTGTTCTGTTTTGTAACTGCTAATAATTTGCTTACAATTATTTTAAAATTAGTTTTTCTTTACTCATTTGGGGGAAAATGTAATTCATTATTTTTAAAAATATATTTTTATCAGTCTTTTTTATCCTATAAAGTCTAGAAAGGTTCAATCTTTGGTTAGCACTCCAGTATCATTGCGTATGATAATTGTCTTAAAAACAGCACTTGGCTATGTAAAACCTATCAAACACATGATATATTAGAGGACTGCAAAAAAAGATACAAAATGTATCTAAATGACTTTTAATTTAAAAATATATTTTTGAAAGTTGTGCACATTAACTAAGTCCAATAAATAGTTCTGTAGAATTGCTACTAAAGAAAATGTTTAGGATATTTGCATTTAGAAGAAAGTGATAAAGCTGAAGGTCACTTTCACTTGACACAAAGGAAAGCAGCAGAAAGAGGCACAATTTAATTTGTGATTAACCATGGACCATACTTTTTTCTCTCCTTGTTCACCCTCTACTCGTTTCATTTCTCATTAACACTTCTATCAAGGAATGGGATTGGAAGAGACAGGAAAGGAAATTCACATAATCAATTAAACCACTAATTTTCACTCTTTTATAAGATTGGGTGGAGAAGAGACATTCTTATTTCAGCTAAATACTTCCATTTTAACCATGCTTTTTATGTATTTGTGCTACTAACACTTGAAGGCCCTTTGGACTGAGAAATCTGTAAATGTATACATTACTGTAGATGTGTATTTTTTACTTTGTGGGATAAAATCAGTTTCTTTTTATTTATTTATTGATTTTAGAGAGAAGAAGGGATAGGGAGAGAGAAATAGAAACATCAATGATGAAAGAATCATTGATCCATTGTCTCCTACACACCCCCATGGGGAGGAAGCCTCCTTGGCATTTGCCTGACCAGGAATGAAACCGTGACCTCCTGGTTCATGGGTCAGTGCTCAATCATGGACCCACACCAGCCAGGCTAAAGGCAGTTTCTTGAATTTAAAAATGTTACAATATTATTTTATGTGACTGATTTACCACTAAGTTATAATTTCTCTTAAAAAATAAGGTACTTATTTCATTTTATCATCATTGACAGTTATACTTCCCTATTTAGAATTAATTTGTTTTTTTCACTTAAAATAAGTCCAGATTTTAAAATTCATTACATTAATGAATCTCAAAAGGAAATGTATATAATTACACTTCCTTTTCTATTTGCTAATAAAAAATATTTATAAATGTCAAACTATTACAGTTCATAAGTGTGAATGGCCCAAATATATAACCAAATATGGCAGAAATTTTGTAATGGATATTTAGTGTTTATGATGATGTCTCACAGAAAGCAAATTCTTCTCCATAGATGTAATTCCCCACTGTAGACAATGGGAGGGCCCCCTTTAAAACTATATTTAGTTCTCAACATAAACTTTTTCATTATTTTAATATGAAAGTCAGAAAGATTTAAAAATGGCAGTCATTTTGGAAAAGAGTAGGAAGAGTTTTAGTTTTACTTATTTTATTTTTTAAATAAAAAATTGCTATTTTGAAATTGTGTTAGTTCTTTATTAAATAAAACTAAAATATAATAAATATTTCAATAGCTTGCACGTTAGTCATTTTCACTTTGAAATAACCTAAACTATAAATATACATGGTATATTTTATAACCAATAAAAATACTTTGTAAGTCCTTTAATAGCAAGTAAACATTTAAACATAGCACTGTTAAGTCTAAAATTTTGAATTAAAGCATATATATACAGGAGTAATATGCAGAGGAGTTAGTTAGACTCTGAACATTAAGTCACCTGGTTCAACCCTGATTGTTCCACTGACTAGCCATGTAAACATGGACAATTTATTTTAATTCTTGGTGACTATGTTATCTTTAGTTAAATGGAGTTAAATAATTATATCTCCTAAATTTCTGTGAGGATTAAAGACATTAATAAATATAACATTCATGGAATAAAGCTTGTTATATCATGTTACATTAATATTAGCCATTGTTATCAGTATTATAAATATTATGAAATGGTTAAATCAAATTTAATATAATTACCAGAAGCATGAAGCTAGGAGTGAATATAAGAAGAATTTCAAATAATAAAATATAAAATGGTACATTTCTTACCATTAAATTAAGTTTTACAAAATAGTAAGTCTCTTATCTCTTTTTCCATTTGAAAGGGATTGAAAATGTGAGAAGATATATTATAATCATTACTGTTTCATTTTTTTTCATAATCCATTTTATTTTCATTCTGTCATGTAGAAAAATGGAACCTAGAATTCCCAAACAAATGATTGCTTGTAAATTGAAATAATATTTAATTTTGGGGTCTTATTCTTCCCCAAACCAAGGCACTTTGGCCTGATCAGTGAAGCTCATAAACTCAGAACACCAGGGAACCATATAATTGTACTATTCTATTGCTGCTACACCACTAACTGCGATTTCATTGTATAACATAGAGCCATGGAGAGAACATTATGCATTAATGCTTTTCACATATTATGCAGTGACATAGTCCAGATTATTGTTTGCCTACTTACAAAGACTTCAGTTACTTATTTCATTGAAATCAATGCAAAATGTTCCCAGCATTTTAGTATACTTGGGATAAATCTCTGGTTCACAAAACAAAGGAGTGTTGTTAGTTTGCTTACTATACACTATACAGTATATCAAAACTTTTCCATGCTTATGGAATGGTATTTCATAGATTCATAATAAAATCAAGTTCTGTGAGAGTGCATCAATTGAAACACAGATTACTCTCATTTGAAAACGACTACTTATTTGATCTGCTCTATCTTGACCATCTTCTTTCTGTTATAGCATGCTCATTTTCAATTGCACTCTATGTTATAGAAATAGCAGTTTTAAGCCAAAAATTTAAAATTTTAAATGAAAATAAATAAAATATTTTGCCTTTAAGATTTGTGTTCCTCTTAGAAAAAGATATTACATTTGATAATTAAAATTTATCAAAATATAAAATTATGTATTTGGTAATAACTTAGAACAGTTTTTACTTTTGCCCAAATATGTAATTTCATATAAGAAATTCCTTAAAATAGCTATGAAGAGTAAATGGTTATCGGAGTAGTAATAACTTGTCAACACAATACAATTTTTAAAAACCTAACTCATGCCCTGGCCGGTTTGGCTCAGTGGATAGAGTGTTGGCCTGCAGACCGAAGGGTCTCTGGTTTGATTCTGATAAAGGGCAAATGCCTGGGTGGTGGGCTTGGTCCAACATGCAGGAGGTAGCCGGTTGATGATTTCTTCTCATCATTGATGTCTCTATCTCTCTCTTCCTCTCTGAAATCAATAAAAATATATTTTAAAAAATAATAAATAAATAAATAAATAAAAAACCTAACTCATGGTTATCATTTAGTGTTGTAAGGAGCAAACACCATTACACTTTTAAAAGTGATTGTAGATGACACAGCCTTTTAGGACAAAGGGTGCAATGGTGTCAGTGTAATTATTATCAGTAGAAACTAAATTCTCATAATGTTAAATGTCACTTACAAATATTGCTAAAGATACAGTAATAACAAAATTTTGAATTACCAAAGGTTAGTAAAGTATTTTACTGGAAATTGATCAGAATAGAAGGCCTTGCTTAACTAAGACATTAATGTATACTTTCATTTGTAAAAGTAGGCCTTCAACCTAGTATAGAATAAAGAATGAAATTGCCTTAAATAATGAAATAGTACTATGTTTCCTCAAAATGGTCTAAGAGGGATGGTTTTGGAAACAGAAGAATAGAAAAAAATTACCAGAGACCCAAACGTATAGCTCATGTCTAAAGGTCTAAGAGGCAGAAGGCTAAGAAGATTTAGGAACATGGATGTCAAATGTTCTATACTCAGGAATTTTCTTTATTGTAAAGTAAAAATATATTCGTCACTTTAAACCTTCAGCAATATTGTATTATCAATTGAATTTCTTGTGTACATAGAAGTCTCTTGGAGAAAATCAAAGAAAAGGCGTGAAGTTACACATATTTGATATCTGCTTCTCTGCCTCTAGCGAGAGTGATTTAAAGATGAATCACTTACCCACCCTCACATATGCATACATCTACAGAGAAAGAAGCACAAAAACAACTGGGAAAGACCAGAATAAGCCTCCAGCACCTGGGAATCAACATTTTATAAAACATATGAAGAAAGTAAGCTTCCCATTAAATAAGAAAATGAGTTAAATAGATGATAGATAAATTGGCAAACAGGTAATTGTTTTATTTTACACTAAAATTAATATTTATTTGTATTTCGTAAAATAGTGAGCAGTCTAATAAAAATGCATGGCATAAAACTAGCTTTGAAGAAAAGTGAATATATTGATAGGATTTTGTGGTGACCCTGTCCAAAGTATGCTGGATGCTCAAGGCCAGTTGGAGTGCAGAGGCCTTGTTTGGAGTACACAGGATTCTCAAGGTCACTCTGAGCGTGGGAATCTTAATCAGGGTGTCCCAGGACTACACACAGGTGCAAGAGCAAGGCCACAGTAATCTCCATGTACACTGTGCAAGCGTGCCCTTCTATAACCCAAAAGACTGAGGTCACTATTTGGCAAGAAGCCTCTTTTGTCTGAGTAGTATAAAGTTGTTACTGACCAGCCAGTACGGGGCTGTATTATGGGGGAGATGTATTACTGACCAGCCAGCAGCACTCGTGCGACTGCCCATATAATGGCTGTGGGTACAGAGGCTGCTGCTGCTGTGTGGGAAAGATGTATTGTTACCTAGCTGGTGTGCAGCTACTGTGTGGGACTTTGCTTTGAAGAACTGTTTTGGCTAGTGGCTCCTTGTTAGCAATGGCTACATGGCCGCTGGCTCCTACATAAAGACTCTCTTATATACCCACAACTTCTCATGGCTTCTCCATCAAATAGCCAGCATCTAAGAAAGTCTAGTCCCGACAGTTAGCATTGTGGAGCAGGATGAAGGAACTGAGTTCTAACAGATAAGCATATAAAAGGAAAAACAACAACAACAACAAGTCATACTTTAGACACTAAGTATAGGCATTTTATTAATTTCCAGTGTATAGTGATTATAAAACAAAACAAAATTCAATTTCACCTAAAATTCATTGACATTAGCTCTATAAAGTTAGCAGGGTTGACCTCGGCTTTGGTTGGCAACATTGTGGTTAAGTAGGCGATAATTTCATCGCTTTTCTTCATTTATACCCTCTCCATTACATTAGTTTACCAAACAGTGGTGAGGAAGCATGGTTAATGATATGTAGATTGAGTTGACCTTAAAAAAATTGCCATTGCTCTAGCTAATTTGGCTCGGTGGATAGAGCATCAGCCTGCAGACCAAAGGGTCCCGGGTTCAATTCTGGTCAAGGGCACGTAATTTGGTTGAAGGTTACCCCCCTGCCTTGGCCCTGGTCGGGGCTCGTGCAGGAAGCAACTAATCGATGTGTTTTTCTTACATGGATTTCCCTCTCTGTCTTTCCCTCTCTCTTCTACTCTCCCTAAAGATCAAAGGAAAAATATCCTCGGGTGAGGATTAACAAGAAAAAAATTTAAAAATTGCCATAAAATGTTTTGTCCCTTAAACAGATAGATTGTGTAAAGAGTACCCCTTCCTCAATAATACCAAAATAAAACATATTCTCATTGTAGCACCTGAAATCTATGCTATTCTGACTTATGCTGTATCTATGTAGGAAGTAAAGCACTGGGATAGTGTTACTGGTTTTCAGTTGATTACTGTGCGGTTGTGTATTTTTTGTTGCCCAATATTGTATTTTCCCTATGCTAATTTTTTCTGAAGTTGTGAATTGTGTGTAATCATAAATGAATACATGAATATTTTTAGAAATGGAAGAATCACAGGCATTTCAAATACATTTTATGGTGAATGTAAGAATAATCAATTGGTTACAAATGTAGATGGTTGAGAAATTATATTTGAGCATCCTGTGGAGCAATTAAATGAGAATTACTTTCTTCTTACAAGGTGTTTTTAGCTGGTGAGCTAAAGTCCAGGTTTTGCTTATGTAAGCAGCATCTCCTACTATCCCCAGTTTCTCTCTGAGTACAGGAAACATTAGTGTGGAAGCTTTATTTTGTAACTGCTTGAGAAGTGAGGCTTTTTAAGATGGGGAGTGAAAGAGAAAGATGAATTAGATAATGCTATGGCATATATCCCACCTCCTACTTCAGTAATGGGTTTGAATCCCCATAGTGACAGTGATAAGTACATCAAGTGTACTCTAGGCATAAGCCTAGAGAAGGAAATCTGACAGAGTGGGGCAGCCCTGGAGAAGATGGCCTCCCCACAAGCCTCCAGGGAAGCCAGGTGCTGCTCAGATATACAGGGGCAATTTAGCACCTTTGGAAATGTCTGGCAAGCACAATTTGCTAGACCATCAGCATTACCTCAAAAAGTGAGAATGAAAACAAAATTTTCCCAAGTCATTCTGGTGTGAACATATAACAATGAGGAAAGAATAATTGCCATTATTAATGCCACTACCTGGGGGACGACAAAATGACAGAATTGGAAGGGGCTCTGTAGTCTTGCTGTTGTAAAGGAAGAATCTATTCAAACCGTGGTCATTTGGGTTCTATTCGTTAGATAATACTACTGTCATTATAAGGAGAATATGTGTGTGTACAGTAAGAAAGAATGGGAAAAATAAAGAGAACTGCATAGGCTATATATTTTCTCTAATTTTGCAGTCTTTATGTCATAAAACCTAATTTTGTTCATGCTTCAGAGGAATTTGATATTTTAAACTTACCTCTAAAGTTAAAAGTAAAGAATAGATGTAGAATGGGTTAGGATTGACACCCATATTTTATTAATAATCTCTGCCTTGCTAGTCAGGCAAGCTTGAAGAAGTAGTTCACTGTCAGCACTCTCCTCCTCTCTGAGACTAAGAATTAAGCATTTATACAAATGAGAAAAAGAGAAAGGTAAGGGTAGAGATACATATCATGCATATAAAGGTCCCTGGAAACTCTATGTTAAAAAAAAAAAAAAGTTACTCGCCCCCTCCTAAGAACACTCATAAGTTAAAAGTTTCCATGTCTTTTAAGCTGTTATTGTTAATAAACTGAGTTTAGTTAGATGAAGAATATAACTATACTAGAGGCCCAGAGCATTAGATTTGTGCACCGGCGGGCAGGCAGGGGGTGGCGGGGAGAGGAAGCGGGGGCTCAGCCGGCCTGTGTCCTCTCACAAGCAGTCTGGACCCCTAGGGGATGTCCTCTCCAGTGTAATGTTTGGCTAATTGGCTAGTACAACAGAATTCTTCCTGCAATTTTTAGAACAGGAGATGGGGAAAGAGGTTATTTTCTGTAGGGTGCTGAAGCTTAGAGTCAACTTACCAGTGGCATAACCTCAGCAAGGAGGAGAAAGTTCATCTTTAACAGGACAGAAAGAAGTCTACATTCACAGAGAAAAGTAGAGAGAACAAAAGCGAGCTTTGTGCCTAGCGCTAATTCCCTTGGAGCCAGCATCTATTCTCTCGTTTCACAGTTAAGTCACACAAATATACTATACTTTCTCTTTTTGCTTAGGTTGGATCAAGTTGGATGTCTGTCAACTGGAATAATCCCAATTGACAGATAAAACAATGAGTTATTGCTTTTTAACGCTACTTAATTAATAAAGAAATAAATGAGCCCATGCAGGAAAATACAGTACATGTTTATCCAGTATAATGGATAAACATGAAGAAAATTATGAATGCCTAATTCAGAAAACATTTAAAGTCTTTATTTTAATTTTGCATATATATATATATATACACACACATATACATATACATATACATATACATATATATATATATATATATTTCTTAAAATTATCTCTGTGGTTTATTGACACCTTACTATTTAATTCAGACCATATTCCCATATTTTAACTGTTGTAGTCAAGTGTTTTTATCTTTATCCTTTTATCCAACAAGCAATATTATTGATATATAAAAATAATTTATGCTTGATTCTCACTGAAGAGTTAAAAGAGATTTTGTAAAGCAAAGGTATAATCAATGTAAGCACATCGATCTGGGAGTAAAAGAAAAATAATAAAATAAGCAGAATTTTAGGAAAATTAATACTTTGAAACTGAAGATCAAATGGGGGCACTGTTACTCATTGATTTCCTACTATTTATGATGACATTCAAAATATGTAACTGCTAAGCTTTGCTGATTTCTTGCAAAAGTTTTCTGGTATTCTTGAGATCTAGCACTATATTTTTTAATTCTATTGTAAATATACACTCTGCAATGGAAACATTGTGTCTTTTATAGTGCCTGTTAACTGTGTACTTGTCTTACAAATGGTATACACATGCCAGTTATGACTGTACTCTTAGCAACATTATTTAGATTAGTGGCATGAAAAGAAAGAAGAGAAAAGATGTAACCTGTATAGAATTGAAATTAACTATGATTAAATATTGCAAGAGCTTGTCATTTATTCAGTAAGTTAGTTATAATTTGTGATTTATCCTTGGCCACTTTCATTGCAATTTCAAGTAAGTAATTAACAGAAACTCAAATAAGGCTGCTATAATATACCATTCGCTAAAGCAGTCTCAGTATTATGTTGCATACAGTTTTCATCTTTTCAATTATTTTCCTTTAATCTTAAAGCAAATAAAGTTTTTCTTACAATTATGCCACTATGAAGATCACCATGCCAAATGCTAAGAGATTTTTTGAGTCACCACTTCAGTTTTTTGTCAGTGGATAAATATTGTTACTGGACTATATTCAATCAGCAGCCTCATGTCCTGCCACCTTTTTATCATGTGACATCATTGCAAAGGCTGTTACACTCTTCTTTTTATTTCCGTTTAGAGAAACTTTGGTAACTAAATCCAATGAGAAGTAGAGATTTAATTATATGCATGTTACATCATTATTGCAGGTGTATCATCATCTCTGTAAATCATCCTATATAATAAAAGGGTAATATGCAAATTGACCCTAACTGTGGAACGACCAGAATGATTGCTTGACCAGTCACTATGAGGTGCACTGACCACCTCTTAGTTCCTTTCCCTGGTTGGCAGGCTCCCATTGCCTGATGGTGAATGGGGAACCAGGGGTGGGTGGCGAGGAACGTGGGCGGCACCAGGCCAAGGCCCCTACCCTACTGGTTGCCCCACACAGAGGGCGACCCACAGCAGGGGCAGGGCCAGCAAGTGGGCAGGAATGGAACAGTGACATCTTGGTCCCTCCCCCCGTGCAGCAGGCTCCATTTGCCCAATGGCGAACGGGAAACTGGGGGTGGGTGGTGGTGGGGGGTGGGGCTGGCTGTGGGCAGCGGGGGAAGATGGCCTTGATCACAGGCCAGGCCTAGCGACCATACCTGCTCACGAATTTTGTGCACCAGGCCTCTAGTGTTGAATAAGGGTGGTGAAAGCAGACATCCCTCTCTCTGTCTTGTTCCTGTTCTTAGGGGAAATGGTTTTGGTTTATACGCATTGAGTATGATGTTCGCTGTAGGTTTGTCATATATGGCCTTTATTATGTTGAGATATGCTGCCTCTATTCTCACTTTTCTGAGGGTTTTTATCAAAAATAAATGTTGGATTTTGTCAAATGCTTTTTCTGCATCTATTGATATGATCATGTGATTTTTGTCTTTTAACTTGTAATAAATAATATTCTTTGAAAAATTACAGTGGCATTTTGTTAATGGAGCACTGAAACTCTGTTGTTGGAGTTAATAGTACTTAGTCAATACTTAGTCAAAAAGCATAAGATTGGGTATGAGATCCACTCTGGTTTTAATATTGGCTCTACAGTGAAGAGTTTTATTTACATGAAATGTAGAAGAAGCATATCAAAGTTTAGCCTGCCCATGGAGTATTTTTTAATAGTAAATATTTACAAGATGCTTTTTACATTAATCTTTTTTTTTCTAAATACAAAAAAGCAAACAAATAAAAATAGCAGAAATAAGATATGAAATATTGTAGTGTATTTATGAAGGTGTTTTCATATAAAGCCATTTTAAAAACATTAAGTATTTAAACTCAGTTAGGTTATTAAACTGACATAAAAGCAGACACTGGATATACAAAAGAAATCAGAAAAATGCATAAGTTAAAAGAATATAAGTTTTTGTTTGTATTTAGTTTTATTTTGTATGATATACTCAAGTTTTACTTGACATGAAAATCAAGTGTGCCTGCAAATCATTTGCTTTTGGAGTATGTCATAAAGTGGGGTATTTATATGTCATCCAATATTTCTTTTTCTCTTCTTTTTGACATTTTTTCTGCAATTAATCTGTGTAATGAATAAATTAACATTTTTATAATGCAATGTGCTTAAATATTGATAATTATTATTTACTGGAAAATTATATAATATTAACCCAAATAGTCACTAACATAGAAAATAGAGACTAATGAGGTAATAACATGGGAAAATAATTTTAACTGATTTTTATGATAAATTTGGTCACAATGACAATAAAGCTAATGACATGATAATTGCCTTTTGAATCCTTTTTTATGGACAAGGCACTATGCTAAACATTTCACATGTTATTATTATTTTTTAAATCTCTTTAAATCTGTCTGTGTTATTATAGTCTTACTAGAGGACCGTTGCACAAAAATTCATGAAAGAGTAGTCTTTCCTTCTCCCGGCTGCCAGCACTGGCTTCCCTCGGGCACCTGGGACCCAGGCTTCCCTTCTCCGGCCACAGGCAGGCACCCGGGACCGGGGCTGGCTTCTCTCCAGCTTCAGCTTTGTCAGGAAGGACATCTGGAATGATGTCCGGAAGACGTCATTCTAATTAGCATATTACCCATTTATTATTATAGATTATTATTATAGATTCTCCTGTTTAATTAAGAAAACTTGCTTTAGAGCTTCAGTGCTCAATCACATGGTTCCTAGCTAGTAAGTGGTAAACTCAAGAATTAAACTCAGTTGTATGTGTGATTCCCAAACTCATATCCTTAATGACCTCATTGTATTATTCTCAATACAATCTATGATTGTGAGGCTGATTGTTATTGTGCTGCAGCTATGCTTGTAAGAAATCTCCAGCCTAATTAGCAAGTCACTAATTAAAGGGTTAGTGATGATGGTAAGAAGAGTTTTCAAAGAGAACTTTAGTGGCTATTCAGATTTTCTGATTTAAAAAAAAGTATGATGTCATGTTTCTATAATAGCAAGCATTCACCTTTCCTAATTTATTCAGTGTTTTTAATTCCCTTGACTTTGACATACTATTTTTATCAGCTCCCCAAATACAAAAATGAACAATTGAGAACTTCTATCTCTCAATGTCTATGCTTGCATTATGATGTGCCATAGGCAGTTAAAAATGCTTATTACATGATCTGGGTAAATCGTAAGCCAATAACACTATTCAGTACATAAGATCAATCTGCAAACTGAACTATATAGAGTTGTCACTGATGTTATACCTCTAAGGAATCTAATTTACATTCAAACTGACAGTCTAAAATCATCTAAACATTTATCCATTTGTCAGAATGAGCTTATGTGACAGTTTTCCTTTTATCTGTCACCTAACTTTAAATTATTCCAGATAAGCTGATAAAACAGAAATTTTGTGTAGACCAGTTACTACTCTGCAGTAGTAATTATAGAAGAATGATTTCTTTATTTCCCAGCTATTTAATATGCCAGTTGTCCCTTAAGTACTCAAAGTCCATAAAATGAAAGATATATAAAGTTATATATTTCTTCATAATTATGTAATGAAAAGTTTTCCATGCAGAAAGTTCTTTAGGTAGAAAAATACCCAATGTGCAGAATTGAAAATTAATTCAAATTAGGAAAATATGACTTACTTTTTTCATCAATTTTTATCTCATTATTTATGTATTTATAAGAATACCAATATTCTAATTTGACAATCTTTACATGAACAAGGTTATGAAATAACTGCAAATTACCAAATGAAATATTCATTGATTTTAGTTTGCTGTCACTTCTTATTATATTAAAAATGCAATTTATGATCAATATTACTTCTACTCCATAGATAATTAATGTCAAATACCTTCATAAGAAAGTTTTCTTTCTGCTAGCTTGAATGTTCAACAACTTGGGCCTCTGAGTCACTGGTTTGCACACTAGCCAAGAGAGAAAAGAGCCTTACTGTTAATAGGGAACTGTTACCATTAGTTATTAATATTAATATAGGAATAGAGTAAAGGGGAGGCCAGACATTGTAAGCAGGGTCATCTGGTCAGCTTCACCAGGGAGAAGCAACTTAGCACTCCCTAGGGAACCACCAGTCCATTCCCAGCAAATCACTTGGGAAAGGGGAAAATTGGGGCACGGGCAGTGAAGCCCACTGACTTAGGGCAGGTGCTTGCCTGTTGTCTAACCTGGAAACAAAGACCATTGGCTAGAATAGTGGAACCCAATGCAAGCCCAAGGAAATTTGGGAATACACAATCCCCAGGCAAAGAGGTTCCCTCTCTCTTACTCCTCTTGCTTTGTTCCTGCTTTCTTGCACTCACTCATGCTCCCTCCATAGCTATGTGGCTATAGAAGCCTCATAGCCCATGGACATGCCCACCCCATATGCAATGGACTACAGCTGTGAACACAAGCTAACCTAGCCAGATGCTGGAATATGGAGCAGAAGCTCTGGGCAGGGGCTTTGGTTTTGTCTTTTGCTGAAGACAAAATAGGACTTTTTAAATAGTGGAATGGAGGGAGATAGGACTTTGGAAACTGAGGGATTTAATTCCACAGAAATAAAGCTTTCCACAGTACATTATCCTCTCATGGGGCCTCAGGAAATTCTTATTCCCACAGTACCTCAAGAAGGCCACTTCCACCAGCAACAGGCAGGACACAGAGGACAACCCAGATAACAGAAACACTCCACCACTGAGCAGTCAGAGATATCCCATTCTTCCCATTACCCTAGTAACCTTTAAGGCTTCCATACCACATACTCTCCCTAAGGTCTTTCTGACCAGCCATCTGAATTCCTGTCTTTCATCAATGATGGCTTGCCTACTGAGACTTCTCATTTACCATCAAGCCACTGGGCAAATCTTTATGAGACTCATTATTATTTTCATGTTCTTCTCCTAAGAACCCCTTACATGTCTCATCTTGGTGTATGTTAGTCATTTGTAGAAGTCCATGCCCACTTTGCCCTACTCCCAGTTTTTAATCTATTATTAGTTAGTGCCTACCTTGATACTTCTTGATTCATGTTCTACTGGAGCATATTTCTCTGTCTTTCTTCTTACTCCAATTCTTTGTGCTGAGCTTGGATCTTACTACTGAGCTTGGATCCCATAATCTACAATCTGGAATTTCAACTCTAATACTCAAAATTTTCTCCCAAGAACAGTCCACCTGCTTCTTAACTTAATCCTTGCTTCATCTTGAGAATACCTTACTAACCTTGAAAGTGCATACCCTCACACTTAAGGAACATTGCTTGTCTTCGTTTCTCCCCCATACCAAGTTTACAGTCTTCCTCACCTTCAATCATGCCGCCTTGGAGCTCACATAGTCTTATTATATCACCTTTTCTCTTTTTATTGACTATCTAAACTTCTTGTCATATTTACTTAGACAATAATGCTTAACCCCTTGCTTCATTTTTTTTTTCATGCCACCTCAATTCTTCTCACCACTTTCAATGATTTTATGGTTCATATAGAGGATATTTCCAACATAGTAGCTTTAGCATCTTATCTCTTCTATAACTCCTTTCCAGAATTCCATGGCTGCTTCCTAGCTCTTATCTTTGCAAAAAACAAACTAGAAGAAAACTGGAAAATTTAAAAAATCACACATTCAGACATTCCACTGACAAAATAAAAATTTCTATCACCACATCTAATAATGCAATTCTTTAATTTGGCCAAAACTATCTGAACTTATCCTTCTCCAATTTCAATATACCCTTTAGTTTCTCTTCTTTCTTCTTTGACTTGTATATTATGGTTCAGCATTATAATCATTCTTTTGCAATTATTATTAAGCATCTTACCTTTGGACTTAGCTGAGGAACCACTAAATTTGAAGTATCCTGTTAATATGTACTCACTGGAGGCCTGGTGCACGAAATTCATGCATGGGTGTGTGTCCCTCAGCCCAGTCTGTACCCTCTCCAATCTGGGACCCCTCGAGGGATGTCTGACTACCCGTTTAGGCCTGATCCTACATCGGACATCCCTCTCACAATCCAGGACTGCTGGCTCCCAACTGCTTGCCTGCCTGCCTTCCTGATTGCCCCTAACTGCTTCTGCCTGCCAGCCTGATCACCCCCTAACCACTCCCCTGCCAGCCTAATCTATGCCTAACTGCTCCCCTGCCAGCTCGATTGCTCCTAACTGCCCCCCCCCCTGCAGGCCTGGTCACCCTCAACTTCCCTCCTCTGATGGCCTGGTCACCCCTAACTGCCCTACCCTGCAGGCTTGATCACCCCCAACTGCCCTCCCTTGTAGGCCTGGTCCCTCCCAACTGTCCTCCCCTGCTGGCCATCTTGTGGTGGCCATCTTGTGTCCACATTGGGGCATCCATCTTTGACCACATGGGGGCAGCCATCTTGTGGTTGGAGTGATGGTCAATTTGCATATTATTCTTTTATTAGATAGGATTAGATAGGATAGAGGCCTGGTGCATGGGTGGGGGCCAGCAGGTTTGCCCTGAAGGGTGTTCTGTATCAGGGTGGGGGTTCCCTTGGGGTGTGGGGAGGCCTGGGTGAGGGGTCTGTGGTGGTTTACAGGCTGGCCATGCCCCCCGGCGACCCAAGCAGAGGCCCTGGTATCTGGGCTTTATTTATCTTCTATAATTGAAACTTTGTAGCCTTGACTGGAACCAAGCCTCCTGCTTGCTCCATGGATGCAGCCATTTTTGTTGGGATTTATTTATCTTCTATAATTGAAATTTTGTAGCCTTAAACAGAGGCCAAGGCAGGCCAGGGCTGCCAAAACTTGGCTTCCTCCATCACCAGGGGCAACTCAAGCCTCCTGTCCTCTCCCGCTCCGTGGCTGCCGCCAATTTTTTTGGGATTTATTTATCTTCTATATTTGAAACTTTGTAACCTTGAGCGGAGGCCAAGGAGGCCAGGGCAGGCGGAAAGCTTGGCTTCCTCCATTGTCGGGGAAACCCAAGCCTCCTGCTCTCTCTGTGGTCGCAGCCATCTTGGTTGGGTTAATTTGCATACTTGCTCCTGATTGGCTGGTGGGCGTGGCTTGTGGGTGTAGCAGAGGAACAGGTAATTTGCATATACTCTTTTATTAAACAGGATAGTGATGTTTTAGAGAATTACTGCTAAAAATTTATACAACATAGAAAGCCTTTAAGAAGGATTAAAAAACTTCAATATATTCTAAATAATGTATGGTATATCTGCTATAATTCTCTTGTAACATTTACACAAAGACTCCTGAAAACTCTTCACATTTTATTTTTATAACCTTTTGATGACCTGTCCTTGATACACTTTCCTTGCTTCCCCTACATCCAATTCATAATACATCTAAAATATTCAAATCCTGAAATAATTGTATTTCTACTCCTAAAACATATTTAGGATAAACATTCAACAAGCATTTACTTACTAAAGTGAATAAATTTAATCATTTCCCACTTATTTTTATTACAATTTTCCCATTAATAGATATAATTCTTATAAGTAACAACTTGCAGAACTCATTTCTGCAATATAATCTAAGATGGGAGCAGTCTGAGAAGTTTAAATAAATTTTCAAAAATTCAACATGTTGCTTGTCTTAAACTCATTTAGCAATATTAGCAATACTTATTAAAATTCTCTTTATATACATTCGTCAAATACTGCCCAAGTTACTACTGCCTCTATAACTTCCCCCAAATCTCTCCACTTTGAAAAGTTGCAGTCACTACCCCCACCAAATGTACATCTTTTTTTTGCCATATTATGTTCATCTTTATCACATTATTGGAGGAATTCTGTGGCAAAAGAAGCTCACCCATATGAATTTTATAATCTATGATGTTCTCTAGGTATACATTTATATATCTTGTTATATATAATTTTTGACATGTACTATCATTAAATTTCAGCAAAATTTAACTTGTATGAGTTCCTTTTTATATGTTGTAGACTGATCAAAGGTGTGTTTGTGTATGCCCACGTGCCGCAATCACACATGCATGTGAATAAATTATACCTGGTCTAATTTGTGATATAATTTTACTTTTGGTTTGCAAAAAATTAGCCAATATGTTGTTGGATCAAGCTTGAAGATGATGTTAAAAATATTATATAAAATATTTTGATTCTATATAATCTGATAATTTTTGATAAACATGTTTTGAATCCTCTGGTGATAATTTGTCATTTTTGTCTACTTTTGTTCTTTATATTTTTCAAATATATATTATCAGGTGCATAATAATTTATAATTGTATACCCTCTCATGATTTTTATTATTACCAAAACAAAATATTCTTTTTATGTTTTTGATAGGTTGTTCTGTTTATTTTATTATCAATATTACTAGATCTATTTTTGTTAGTTAATAAAATATTGAAACTTTTACAACCTTCTGTTAAAACTATTGTTATTTTATTTTATTTCAGTTAACTTCATTCTGAGATTCTTGCCTTTCAAATGTGGATTTTTACACATTTGCATGTACTGAAATAAGCAATATATTTGGTTTTCTTTCTAATTAAAGCTATAAATAATTAAATAGATTTATAACATAAATAGAATATTGAATTTATGATGGCTCTCTCATTTTTTTTATTTTTCCCCATCTCCATTTATTCCCCATATTTCATCTCTACCAACCCTCTTCCGCCCCAGTATCCTCCCCACACCCACAATCATCACACTGTTGTCTGTGTCCATTTGTTCTTTCTTTTTCTTTTTTGCTCAATCCCTCACTCCTGCCACAAGGTTGCTCTCCCTGCTCTCTATGAGCCTCTGTCCACAATGCCTGTTAGTTCAGTTTGCTCATTAAATTCCACATATGAGTAAAATCATATGGTACTTGTTTTTTTTTTCTGACTGGCTTATTTCATTTAGCATAATGTTCTCCAGGTCCAACTATTCTGACACAAAGAATAAAATTTGCTTGCTTTATATGGCCGAGTGGTATACCATTGTGTAAATGTACCATAGATATTTTATCTATTCATCTACTGATGAACATGTGGGCTGCTTCCAAACCTTGGCTATTGTAAATAATGCTGCTATGAACATAGAGCTGCATAAATTCTTTTGAAATAGTGTTTCAGGTTTCTTTTCATAAATTCCCATAAGTGGAAATGCTGATCATAAGGCAGTTACATTTTCAATTTTTGAGGAAACCCCATACTGTTTTCCACAGAGGCTGCATCAGTCAGGGTTCCCATCAACAGTGCACAAGGGTTCCCTTTTCTCCACATCCTCACCAGCACTATGTTGTTTGTTGATTTGTTGATGATAGCCATTCTGACAGGTGTGAGGTGATATCTCATTGTGGTTTTAATAGTCATTTCTCTGATGATTAGTAACATTGTGCTTCTTTTCGTATGTCTATTGGCCATCTATAGGCCCCTTGTGGAGGGTCTATTCAAGCCTTTTGCCCATTCTTTAATTGGATTATTTTGGTGTTGACTTTTATTATAAGTTCTTAAAAATTCTGGATATTAACCCCTTATCAGATATATCTTTGGCAAATATGTTCTCCCATTCAGTGGGTTGTCTCTTTATTTTGACGATGGTTTCTATTGTTCTGCAAAAACCTTTTAGTTTGATGTAGTCTCATTTATTTTGTCTTACATTTCTTTTACCTGAGGAGTTATATTGGATAAAATATTGCTATGAGAATGTCCGAGATTTTACTGCTTATGTTTTCTTCTGGAATTTTTATGATTGTGAGTCTAACATTTAATTATTTAATCCATTTTTAGTTTATTCTTATGTGTGTTGTAAGAAGGTGGTCTAGTATCATTTTTTTGCCTTTATTTGTCCAATTTTCCCAACACCATTTATTTAACAGACTATTGTTAGCCCATTGTATGTTTTTTGCCTCCTTTTTTGAATATTAATTGACTATAAAGGCACAGGTTTATTTATGGACTCTCTATTCTGGTTCTTTTTCTTTAACGTACTTTTCCTTTCCTGTTTTTTATTGAAACATTTGTTTCCTTTAGTACTATAGAACATATTTATAGTTTTTATAGGCTATCTGATTATTAACCTTAAATTGTTATCATTAAAAATGTATAATTTTATATCATTATGGAGAATAAGAATAAAGAAAATAATATGGCATCAACTACGCAAAGTTCTTTGCATACCTTAAGACTTTTATCATTGACTAGTGGCCTGGTGCACGAAATTTGTGCACGGCGGGGTGGGCAGTGACCCTCAGCCCAGCTTGCACCCTCTCCAATCTGGGACCACTGGCTCCTAACCGCTCGCCTGCCTGCCATCCTGATCGCCCCCTAACTGCTCCCCTGCTTGCCTGATTGATGTCTCTCTGCTCCTCTTCCAGCCTGATTGCCCCCAACTGACCTCCCCTGCCGGCCTGATTGCCCCCAAGGCTTTTATTAGTATAGATATGACCCATCACAGGAAATTTCATTAACCCTGCTTTACAATAAGGGCTTGACGACTGAATCATTGGGGCATGACACCAAGATTTCCTTTCTTTGAATAGTGGAAGGAATAATCATCTTGTCTTTAAGTTGCCCTGAACATCAAATGAGATAATGACTTAGAAAAGTATAAAAGCACCATATAAAGACTACTGTGTCTTTCTTGTACTGAAAAGACAATAAAGTGGTAAAATGAAAAACACTATTTTTATTCTGCCCCTTCCTTCCTTTCCAGCCTGTATTTAAACTTTGAAATTTATAAAAATTTCACTCCTATTTTCATTTCTTTACATTCAATATTATTTTGTATTAGTTTCAGGTTTTATATTAGTTACAGAATAGTGGTTAGACAATCATATACTTTACAATGTGTTCCCCGATATTTCCAGTACCCACCTGGCATCATACCATCATTACAACACTATTGACTATATTCCCTATTTAAGTGACAATGGGTTTACAGGTTCCTTCCAGTCCTTTTGTGTTTTTCGCCTTTCCTTTTCTTTCTCACTTCTTCCCTCATTTTCCTTATATAGTATCTCAGTTGGCCATCAAAGCTCAGTGAAGGCACTGGGACACGTTTAATCCATTTTACAGACCAGGAAACTGAGGCCAATTACAGTTGGCTGTGGAACTTGACTCAGCGCACAGGGAGCCCTCAGAGCCATGCTCTCTGCCCTTCCTAAGGGACAGCCGCCGGGCAAACAGAACAAACCTCCCCATCAGGCTTCCAAGCCTCTTTCTCAAACATCTCTTCATCATGGATGTTCCACATTCTTTCCTCTCCCCCTGCCCCCCGCCCCCATTCTTTACTGTCCCCCCCCTTCTTGGGAGCAGGTGGTAGGCTTTGCACTCAACACGCAGGCGCATGCCGCCATGGGGCAGGGTGGGGCAGGAACTGGGGGCGGGATGGGCGCGGGCTTGCTTTTGGGCTGAGGCGGGAGCAGGAGTCACCACCTCTCAAGTGCACGGGTGCCTGGCGGTGACTGGTCTCACCGTGGAGCGGAAAGGTGAGTGGTGAAGCAGCTTTTGCCATGAGGGCAATGGCTGCTGGGGTGAGGCCTGGTTAGTGCCGGGAGCTTCACCAAACTGCCTCAGTCATGTACCCAGCAGTGCGGTGCCCCTCCACTGAGGTGGCGCCGCCCCTCAACCCCTGCCTCAGGGCTACAGGTTTGCTCCCCTCCACCGGGCATCCTTCCACACCGGCAGTCATTGCCCCTTGTCCCCTGCCAGGCTGACCCCCGTTTTGGGGCCACTACAGAACCTTGCTCTCTGTGGGGGAGGAGATCACTGCCCGCTGGCCCCCTGCCCGGCCCTAGCCCCCTCTGGTGCACCCTGCCTTAGCGCCACTCTGTGCCCCTTGGGCCCACCCGCCTCCTGGCCGGCCACTTCGCCAAAACTGCGGTGCTCGCCTGGGAGCCACCCCTCAGACGGAGGCCTCTCTGCGAGCCCACAGCCCCGCCCCCGCCCCCATCCCCTATACTGCAAGTGGCTGCCCACCCACGCCTGCTGCACATGCAGCCTGCTGATTGGTCGTTTCTGTGATGGCGTCCCAATCAATTTACATATTACCCTATTATTAGTATAGATGTGTTTTTTATTGATATGTTCATTACAAATACCTTCACTACTTAACAAAAATTACATCTTTCAAAAGTGAAATCATTTGTGTTTTTCATCCAGGCTTTTTTAAAAGTATATGTAAGCAAATATTTACACAATCTATAATCATTACTGATTTGTCAACTATTTTGTCTTATTTTCCATACATTCCTCTTTCTTAGAATCAGTTTTTTCTCCTTGACACAATATGGCCTTTGTAAATTTTTTCCACAAGTTAATACTTTTAACAAGTGTTAACTAATTAAACTTTGAATCCATATGTGGATGAAAATATCTCCTATTCATATTATATTAATAAGTAGGTGGCTTGAAATTCAAAATAAATTTTTCTTAGTACTTTGAACTTAGTCCTCCTTTTTCTTACATCATTCAATGCTAAACAGAAGAAGTCGCACATCAATCTGCTTCTCATTGTTTTTGCAGAGCGAGCTTTCACTTTTTATTTCTTTTTTTGTTCTTTAATGTTGTAATTTTAAACTGTATTTTTTGTTCTTCATTCTATATATTTGCATCCCAGATTATTACTTGAAATTCTAAATTACTAATCTCTTCTAAGAATTTTAAATGTTTAAGTAATATTTTTCATAGTCAACATGTTTTGAATTTATGGATCCAATGACCTCTCAAATGTATATGAAGTACAGTTTAAGACTTAGTTTTAAGTTTCTTAGTTATCTGAATTATGCAGTTTCTATGTAATCATTTGTTTTATTTGGTTTCTTTTTTTAGTTCTTATTTTTTCCTAGATGTATGGAAATGATATGTAAATGAATTATCTTTTTTATATATAAATCTAACATGAGTTTCAAATCTTATGTGTCCTATTAAACTAATAAGCTTCTTCTAATTTAGCACTGATTTTCAGCTTTTTTTTTTTTTTTACTATAAGGAAAATGGTATTTTCTTTAACAAGCTTCGGTTTTTCCTGCATGGATATGTAGGACCCAGGTACCTTTAGCTATTTTCTGGCCTGTAATTTTTCCAGATTTCTTCAATCCTATCCAGGTTACCAATCATACATATTCCAGTTATTTTTTTATTTTTTTATTTTTATTTTTTTTTCTTTACATTTTTATTTTTATTTTATTTTATTTTTCTTTAAATTGTTTTTTTGTTTGAAGTATTACAAATAGTAGTACATATGTCTCATTTTTTTTCCCCATTGACCTCCCCCCAGCCTCCCCTTCCCCCCAGTACATGCCTTTACCTGCCCACCCCCCCCCCAGTGTCTTTTATCCATTGGTTATGCTTATATGCATGCGCACAAGTCCTTCAGTTGATCTCTTACAGCCCGCCCCCACCACAAAACCTCCTCTGCCTTCCCGCTGTAGCCCGACAGTCTGTTCAATGCTTCTTTGCTTCTGTATTTATTTTTTCCCCTTTTCTTTCCTTTAAAGAATCTTGCCTCTGCAGACTAGGAATAAACATATAATTACAAAAAATGTTTGAGTCCCAATTTCCATGTCCAAGAGTTCTGAGTCCCCGTTTCAATGTCAAACAGTTCCTTATGTGTACATGTCAGCAATGATATCTGGATGGTGGGCACATGGTGGCAATGCAGGTCCGACCCTCTCTGGTTTGGTCCTAGGCAACCTGCTGTGTCGCACAGCTGCTGACTGCTAGCGTGGCAAGGCGTCGTCAGCGTCTCCCATCTCTGGACTGTTTCTCCTCTTGTCTTCGTGGTTGGAGCAAACCTGTCAATTCCTCTCTGTTGCAGGAATCCACATGGTCTTGGAGTTGTTTTCTGAAAATATACAAACATATTCTCGACCAAAAGTTAATAAAGGAATCTTTTCTATATAATTGATTTGGGATCCTTTTTATTTTTGCCCAAACGATTCAGACAGTGTGACTTGGCCCAGCTCAGATTGGGACCCAGGTAACAGACAGAGACTTGGCTGACAGCAGCTGCCCTATATCTAAATCCAGCCTAGCACCAGGAATGCTCAGGGCCTACTCAAGAATGCAAATAATCCTTTCCAGTAATATTTACAGGGTAAACTAAGATTGATGGTAGAGTATTAAATTTGACAGTAAAATAATAATCAAGTTTTCAGATTAAATTAAATAGGCTAATTCAAATAAGTGAATATTGAAGAAAATTTAATTGTACTGGACAAAAAGCTGTTCCTAAAGTGTTAACTAAAATTTCTATTGGTAGCTCATCTCATGGTAAAATTCCTGAACATGCAATGAAACTAAAGCAGCCATATTTTTGTGCAAAAAATTAAAATTTAAAGTTATCAAGACTGCATTATAAAATTTACCAAAGCCTCCATTAACCAAAAAAAAAGGGGGATAGTAGGGTAATATCATGTAAGGAAAAATATCCTATAAGTAAATTACATCTAGAAAATTTTAACTTTACAAGATTAATTTTTTACTTGTAATGACAACAGCAAAACATCCAGTTATTTTTTTAAAGAAATGTTCTTTAAAAATAGTTCACCAATCATTTCTCCTCTGGCTCAGTGATTTTGCTTTTCTTAGAAGATGTTAATGTTTGCCCAGAGGCAACCATTGTAATCACAGAAGACTTTAAAATATGAAAATGAGCTTTGTTACTCATAAACAAAAAATTCTAATAAGTTCAACAAGATACACTCTTGTTTTTTTTTTTTTTTTTTTTGGTTTTAGACCATTAGTGTTTTCCTAAAATGTTACTTGTTGGCCTTTTGGATTATAGCCAATGAGTAGTCTGGTGCATACCTTCTGGATTATAATCATTGCCACAGTGATCGATACAGTATGACAAAATAAAATTCAAATATTTGCTTACTCTGAAAATTCCTATAATTAATGTTTTTCTCAGTCAGATTCACAGATTCTCTCTGTGTCAGATATTGTCTACTGATACTTAGCTCAATCCCAGCCTTTTTAAGTGCTTCCTTGATGGGGAAGCAAACATGAACACTACAACTTGCATATTAGCTTGCTATCAGAATCCTGCTTCTGATTTTTCCAAAGGGAGGCACTTACTGAAGATCACGAAGTCAGCAGAGAGGGAACCCATCATACCCCTGATGCTGTGGAGTAGATTCGGCTGAGGGCTAATGGAAGGCTTGCAGAAGCTTCTGGAGGTGCGTGGCAAACCACACTAGTGGTTTCAATGTCTCACGCAACAGAGAGGATCATTGGTGGCTTTCTGCAATTCCTGCAAATTCAGAAGTAGCTCACCTTGAGTTTAACTTCCCAACGTTTTTTTAACTGTTTTTGTAAAACACAAATTTGTAAAGTTCTATCCTGGAAAATACCTGTTTGTGTTTCAGAAAAGCTGACAGACATAATCACTTAAAATTATCCTGAGCTAATTATGTATTGGTTAATCAAGTGTGGCTATAATTTCCTTCCAACGGCCAGAAAGCAAGAATGAAGTGGCGGGTAAATATACATTGGTTAGGTTTCTGGATAAAGAAAAGAAGAAAAAATGGAATTGACTTCTATAAATTGCAACATTGGGCTGCTAAATAAATGAACATAGAAAGATTCTCTGATCTCTGCAGCAAGTGCATGGATCTTGGAGAGTAACTGTTTTATTGGCATCTAAATCAACTGATGACGCTGGTTGCTGTTCTAAATATTTTATATTTACTGGAAAATAACACTTCAGCCCAGGATCTGGTATGAGCCCCTTCATCTGGAATTTACTTTTATTACCTCTCTACACCAATTGTAAGCAATACTAAAAGCAGTTTGAGTTTTACCTTGCAGGGCTAAAAGTATAAATTTGCAGTATTATTTCAGGGTTACACAAACTTATCTGCTCTCTGCCAAGAGATATTTTCAGTGTGCTCCTCAAACACATTTCCAAAGTATCTCATAAAACTATAGTCCTGGGCAGGATTGAGAATGAAAGAAGGCTTGGCAACAAGTCCAGACTGCTGTGAAAGATGCTCTTCCACTTGGGACTCAAAACCCAGCATATCCGATAATACTTAAAGTTATTGTGGCAAACATAGATGATGTATTGAACCTCTGGTAAACAGTGTGAGAATAACAACATAGATCGCTAGGGCTTGGGAGTAAGTCCATATAATCTTTAGAAAATAGCTATTCTTCTTTTGAGAAATAGCTTCTAGGTTTTATTCAGCTCTGATAGAGACTGAAAGCATATCCAATGAAATTCAAAATTTCTGTTAAAAATATAAATGTTGCATAAAGCCCCTGGAATTCCCCAATAAGAGAATCACAGCACAAACTTCTAGTCTCTGATAACCACTGTCCTTTTGAGAAATAGCCCTGGGATTCCAGCCAACTCTCGTAGTCACTGTAAGCCTAACAATAGGAAATCAATAATCACATGAATTGAAATGCTCATCTTGAATTGGCTGTTATATTTTCCACCAAACCATAATCTTGTTCTTATGGAGAATCAATCTATCATCAAGTGAAAATAGTAGATAAGAAATTAAGGAAAGTTTGAAAGATGGATAGAACTTGCAAGAGCTGGTGGCTCATACTGCATCATATCAACCCTTGTGGTATTGTCTATCTCCCTTAAGGGTCTTATGGTCTTATAAATAGTATCTTATGGGCAGTTGACTGAGAAATAAAAGCCATGTTCCTGATTTATAGTTGGCCTACATGTTATACTGGCTCCAACAGTAACTGAATAGATGCAGAAATACTTCCCAATCCAGAGGTGGTCCTTAAAGGCAACTAGAGATACATCTTTCCAGTGAGTAGAAATTCAAGCAGTAAATTTGGTTTCATACTTAATCTGGGCTGAAAAATTGCTATAAGTAAAGACTGGCATGAATTTATAAGAACTTATTCAGAATCTGAATAGATGATCAAAAAGAACAGGATTTAAGGATTGATAGCAAGGAGGTCAGAAGAAAAAATCTTATCTAATAAAAGAGTAATATGCAAATTAACCATCACTTTGCTACACCCACAAGCCACGCCCACAAGCCAATCAGGAGTGAGTATACAAAATAACCCAACCAAAATGGCTGTGGCCACAAAGAGAGCAGGAGGGAGGCTTGGGTTTCCCTGGCGATGGAGGAAGCCAAGCTTTCCACACACCCTGGCTGGCCCAGGCCTGCACTCCAGGCTACAAAGTTTCAATTATAGAAGATAAAAAAATCCCAACAAAAATAGCGGCAGCCACAGAGCTGGAAAGAGCAGGAGGCTTGGGTTGCCCCAGCGATGGAGGAAGCCAAGCTTCTGAAGCCCTGGCCTGCCTTGGCCTTCACTTAAGGCTACAAAGTTTCAATTATAGAAGATACATAAGTCCCAACAGAAATAGCTGCCACCATGGAGCAAGCAGAAGGCTTGGCCCTGCTCCAGGCTATGAAGTTTCAGTTGTAGAAGATAAATAAATCTCAGCTACAAGGGCCTCTGCTTGGGTCCCTGGGGGTGTGGCCCCTCGCCCAGGCTGCCCCACACCCCAAGAGAACTCCCACCATGATCCGGGACACCCTTCAGGGCAAACCAGCAGGCCACCACCCAAGCACCAGGCCTCTATCCTATCTAATAAAAGAGTAATATGCAGATGGACCATCACTCCAACACACAAGAAGGCTGCCCCCATGTGGTCAAAGATCCTGCCCCCATGTGGACACAAGATGGCCGCCACAAGATGGCCAGCAGGGGAGGGCAGTTGGGAGGGATCAGGTCTGCAAGGGAAGGCAGTTGGGGCGATCAAGCCTTCAGGGGAGGGCAGTTAGGGGTGTCCAGGCCGGTGGAGGAGGGAAGTTGGGGGTGACTGGGCCTGCAGGGAAGGGCAGTTGGGGGGGGCCCAAGCCTGCAGGGGAGTGCAGTTGGGGGTGCCCAGGCCTACAGGGAGGGCAGTTAGGGGCAATCAGGCTGGCAGGGGAGCAGTTAGGCATCAATCAGGCTACCAGGGGAGTGGTTAGAGGGTGATCAGGCTGGCAGGCAGAAGCGGTTAGGGGCAATCATGAAGGCAGGCAGGCGAACAGTTGGGAGCCAGCAGTCCTGGATTGTGAGAGGGATGTCCGACTGCCTGTTTAGGCCCGATCCCACTGGGCCTAAACAGGCAGTCGGACATCCCTCAAGGGGTCCCAGATTGGAGAGGGTGCAGGCTGGGCTGAGGGACACCTCTCCTCCCCCCACCCCCATGCACGAATTTCATGCACTGGGCCTCTAGTATTGGAATAAAATGCCAAGAATGGTTAAGATTGTGAAGATATTTGAGTTCCATATGTATACTCTCCAAAGGAGGCTTTCAAAAATCATCAAATGGGCAAGATGACTTATATTGGGGTATAATTCAGTTTCTCTCTTCAGCTACTCTGTGCTTAAACAATGGACCCAAGGCTTTTAAAAAAAACATAAAATATCTAACCTATTATAGCAGAGAAAAAATCTTGTTCTGCATGTGGGAACATTTCCTGGTGGTAGAGTAATTACTTGTATAAATTATATCTCCGGGTTAGTTATCTGCTATCAAAGAAATAGAAATATACTGTGGATACAGAATTGCATTTCCTGTCCATCTGTGGACTATCATCTATGAACTTGTCAACTCGCCATCCTGGTATTATGTACACAACTACTTCTGATAGAGGTACAGATTTCACCATATAAGTAATATAGCAAATGTCCATAGAAATCATAGGTTTTATGTCATACCCCATTAGCTATGAGCACCTGGCATGGTGGTATAAGGACATGCTTTTGACAACTCAACCGATTATTTGGCAGACAATATCCTGAGATGTGTTGCAGAATATATTGGTCTGGGAATAAAGTAGTAAAAATAAAAGTGGTTTCTCTCATAATTACACTTAACATTTTCACCCTGTTTTCCCCTCAATTTCATTCAGACAGGTTTGAGCTCTGCTGGTGTGGAGATCATGGCTCTTAAGAGGAATATTTTAGAGAGGACACAATATATTTCCATTAAATTAGAAATTGAATCTGGAACTAGGCTGTTAGCTTTTTTTTGTTTTGTTTTTGTTTGTTGTTGTTTTATGATCTTGAACTAGCAAAAAAGGAGGATTAGTCTACTCTGGGTGATTAATTATGATTTTAAGGGGAAATAGCATTGCTATTTCTCAATAGGGGGTCTGGGAGGATTATGTCTGTAATCTACAGGAGGCCTCTTAGTTCTTTAATGTCCAATAGTAAAAGTTAATACAAAATTACAACAAAGCAACATAGGAAGAACCATTAAGGATTCAGTATCTCCAGGAATGAAGAGTTTTGTCATTCCAGTGGGTAAACAATTAGGCCTATTGAGCTTTTATCTAAAAGCAAAGACAACATGGAGTGGATAGTAGCAAATCAACTACAAATTCATGACCAGTTACAGGAACAAGAAGTGTACCAGCTATACATAATTTTCCTTTGGTTATTATATATGTGTTTATATCTACATCTATGTTTTTATCGATAATTATATTTTTGCTTTTCTCTTTTCCCCCCTAATTACTTTACACAAAGATCATTGTTAGTGGTTATTTTACAATTTTGTCTGTAGGTACAGCATTATTCAGGTGGGACTGCGAATGAATGTGAGAGGCAAACATAGCTAGAGTTGGATATTGGCACTGTTCCTAGATGTCGACCTACTGAATGATTGTGGAGACTTTTTATAATCTGGGGAAGAGTAATTTTATTTGTAGAATATAAAAAAATGGCCTCTTATTAAGAAAAAATCATTGATAGTTTTTTGTTGTTAAATATACTATGTGGATGCTATGCTAGATAATTACCTATTTGTTCTCACCTTCAAATCCACCCTTTTATGTTCCAGCTATGCTAGTGAGGAAACTCTGAGAATCACATTTCTATTGTATCCATTGTATCTCTGTTATACTCAGTCAAAACAAAGTTTTAGAGTGAGAAAGGAAAGTTAGAAGAGGAAAAATGTATATTAACAGGTAAAAACAGCTTCTTGTTTGACTTTGATACAGATATTATTCTAAGCACTGAAGGTATAATGAAAAAGGAAAGGCCCTATCCACAGATTGAAAATAATGAAGGGGAGCAGACATTATAATACAGTGTGTTATTCAGAAGCTATTTTTTGCAAAGCTCTGGAGTTAATATAAAACCAAATACATGCACTTTTCTCAATGTGACACTGGTTTCTCTGCCTAGCACATTTCATTCATTCATTTATTCACCAAATAATTATTCAGCAACCTATATTTATCTGCAGGATTTCTGGGATATATTGTTAGCCAAAATATAGGAAAACTAGCCCTGCTATCATGAAGTTACCATCTAGAGATGATGACACCTAGTAAACAAGCAAAAAGATCTATAGTTACAAACAATGATATAATAAATGCTCTCAAGGAAAAATATAGGCATCTACGGAAAAATAGGATAGGAAAACTTCATCCATTGTGCTGAGTCAGGTAAGTTTTCTCTGCTGAAGTGACACCAGAGCTGAAATTATAAATGTTAAGGGAAGTTAATTATGACAGAAATATAAAGAAAAAAACACAGCCCAAGCTTGGGGAAACAGCTTGTACAAAGATCCTGAGTTGAAAAGGTACTATACAACAAATACTAAGGAGTGAAAGCAAGCCACCAGCAGTCTCTCTACACCTTCCTCCCTTCCTGCTATGACTTAAGCATCATCTATTAATAATTGTTAGAGCAATTTTGATGCCAATTTTCCTAGAAAATATTGCATGACAACTTAAACCTCCCTTCTACTACCCAACACTAGGTCTACTTACTTGTTTTGTGCTCATCTAACACTAGGATATGCTCGATCCTTTCACTAAAATATGTCCATTCATTCCAATACCATTTCATGATTATTATATCTAAATTTACTCACTGTACCATTTTTTGGATATTTTTCCATCATTTTTACTCATTTTATCTCAATGTTTACTTAAAATACAACATTCTATTGCAACTGCTAAGTGTATACACTGATATAGGAAATAGGAGAATAATCATAAAAATAAACATTAACATAATACAATGTTAACTACAAAATTTTTAATCAAACCTCAGTAATAAATTGAAATAATGTACCAGTATGGGAAGAGTTCCTCAATGAAAATAATAAAAGAGCTTAGAGTCAGTAAAGAATAAATGGATTTTCACATAAATGGTACTTGCTTTACGATTTGGTTGTAGTAATCTCAATAGAGGCTTATGACTATCTGGAGAGTGATAGCTACCATGTTTTCTGACTCAGAGTTCTAATTCTTAATTTAAAAATAGCAACACAATTATAAACTGTATTTTCAACAAAGTTCAATGTCTATTTGAGTGATGAGAAAATGGATGAAAGCTCAGTCTCTAATATTTTCATCAGATTTTATGTCCATCTTTATTCCAAGAAAAGGAATATGTAAGTGGAGGAACAGAATCAATGGAATATATGTGTACATGTTTTTAGCATCTTATAGGTATGAGTTGTTTGAAATATATAGTTTGGAGCTGCATCCTATATTCTACTTGGTAATATTCAATTTACTATAACTGTGCTAGGGTAATGATTAAATTCAAAGAACCTATTGATATCCCAGAGCCAGTCATTCTAAAATAGAAGGGATTCCCTTTCCTTATGAAAAAAAGAATCTCTAGCAATTCTATCTTTTTCGAGTCAAAAAGGCATCATGTTCTAGGAAACAAAAAAAAATCCTGTGTGATTTAGATAAAAATGGAAGATTAAAATAAGCTAAAATGAAGAAAAATATAAATAATAGTAATATAATAGATGTAATAGCACTAATAATAATAATTTTAATAAATTAGAAAACTATATAGAACTTGTAACATGGCAGGCATTTTCCTAAGGCTTTACATATAATAATGTATAATGTCTGCAGCAGCACTCTAAAGTGGTACTATTATTGTGCCATTATTCTGATAAAGAAACTGAGACACAGATAGGTTGTGGTAAATGCTCAGGCCATATAATCCATAAGTGGCCGCATTTGGATTAGAATAGAAGTGGTCTAGTTATGAGACATTTGAAACCACTTGATACACCATGGTGCTTCTCAAGACAAAAATCAGAAGGCTGGGTGTTGTGCACTTGCGACATACAGATACATGAGGATGCGAAACAAGACAAGAGCCAGAGAGAGAGAAAGAGAAAATAAAGGAGGAGGGAGAAGGAGGGAAAAAGTAAGTTAATGGATTTTTTTTTTTTAAGTACAGGAACAGGAGACAAATAAAAAAATAATTAAAAATTAAAGTGTGAAATTAAATAATACTATAAACCTTCAAGCACACAATTAGGAAGAGGAACAATCAGAATAAGTCAAATTGGTAGCAGTGAGCAAGGGCCACACTTGGCAATAAATAGAAAGGTGATAAAGGCTTAAGACTTCAGGGCAAGTTGGCCAATTAACATGCATATGATCTTAATAAGACATATCAGGGTGTTCTGATGAAACAGTGGTTAAACTTTTTTTTTTAATTCTTGTGTCTTAATTTAACTTCTTAGTCAATTGGTTAAGCTTTTTGAAACAATGCATATTATATATTTGTCACGATAGTTCCTTTGGTTATAAAGTTCAATATTAAGAATAGTGTACGAAATGTTTAAATTAATTTAATGTATTGATCACTTACTCAACTATCCCAGGAAAGAACTAATTGTGTCATAGGTTCAAAAGAAGTATATGGTAATTTTTGTTATTATTAAAAAACTCAGTCTATAAACCTCAGTATTATTTTTGTCATTGGAGATAATGACCAATTTTGCTCACATTTGGGGAAGGCAAATTTTACCACTTTTTATTTCACCTAAGCTATTTAAGTTACGTGAAATAAATGTTAATTTTCTCAAAAAATAAAACCTATGAATATGAATGAAATCTATCTCTAGATTCCCTGTTTTGCCATATCAAAACTAATATTTATGATATGCTCTAAACAGAAAATTTGTCAAGCTTCCAGATTGCAAATTTTTTAGAAAAAAATATATCTCATTTACTCAGTGAACGGTCTATAAATTGGACATTCACAGAGGCACAAGATCATTAAATATCCTTTCAGAAGTCAATTTTATGCTTCCTAAATTAGATCTAGAGCTAGGCTATTTTGGGACAATGGGCTGGGAATAATATACCGATTTTGTTAAATCACATTTAACACATTTTCAGCTAAATCACATTCAATTCAATAACAACCACTGAAAACAAAGATGCGTTGATAACACGAAGTTTCAGAAAGCTTCTCTGTAGATATCTCTATTCAGTTTTTTTAAGGTGCCATTATTGAGTTGTTTTTGTTTGTTTGTTTTGTGTTTGTTTATTACAATGAAGTTATAGGTAATTATAACTGATCAAACTTTGCCTCTGGAACTTTTTGTACAAATGAGAATCAATGCAATTTTATGTAATGTGTATGTTTTACTTAATCCACTGTATTTTGTTTTAAATTTTTTTTTCTTCTGTGTTTGGGTGTAGTTTGTCTTGTTTTTTTTATTTTTTATTTTTTATTTATTTATTTTTTAAAATATATTTTATTGATATTTCACAGAAAGGAAGGGAGAGGGATAGAGAGCTAGAAACATCGATGAGAGAGAAACATCGATCAGCTGCCTCCTGCACACCTCCCACTGGGGATGTGCCCGCAACCAATGTACATGCCCTTGACCGGAATCGAACCCGGGACCTTTCAGTCCGCAGGCCGACGCTCTACCCACTGAGCCAAACCGGTTTCGGCTTTTTTGTTTGTTTGTTTGTTTTTTTCATGACTGGAAGAATATAAAGTTTAACAGGAAAAAACTCTGCTTTACTAAAAAAAGGCTGCTTAATTTGAATATCAGGTTTCCTTTTACGTATAGGCACAGCAGTATGATCATCTTAATATTAACCCTCTTTGTTCTAATAAGGAAAAAGGAAACACGATTGTTTTGCTTTTGAATTCATGCAGAAAAGCACAGAAATGGACATTCCTCATTCTAAATGATCATTTGCTTGTTTTAAAATAAGGCTATTTTAAACCACCCTAGAAAGTCCCTTGTACCTGGGAAAGAGTTTAAATTTATTTTCAGGATAGTTATAATATTATTTAACTGGAACTCATTGAGCTGCTGATTCCTATCCCCTAATAAGGCTGTGGTTATTAATGCAATTCCAAATTGATGTCTTTTGTAGGCACAATACTACTGACATTATAATGTTAATGTTTTATAATGAAAAGTGAGAAAGATAAAATTATTTTATATGTAATAATTTGTTTAAAACCATACTATGAAAGAAAACAAAGAAATAAATAATTTTAATCTAGTTAATAAATTGGATATTATTTTTTAATTGCTATGCAAAACTTTTTACTAAGTATATTAACTTCAATTCTAAGGAAAGAGTTATCGTGAGTCATAACAAGCACTGGGCAAAAACAGCCAGCAATAGTTAGAAAGGTCAGCATCAGACAAACTCTTAAGAGCAGAAGGCGCCCAACTGCTTGAAACGATCTGAGGCTGAGGGTGGGAGTGGGGAGGGGGAAAAGGCAATGTGGTGATGTAGTGACAAATCACTTTAATCTAAAATATATCATATTTATCATGTACCAGGTATTTTGTTCCCCACAGTAGCTACACTCAAGAAGTTGTTCATAAGATTCCAGAGTCTCCTACAACTTAACCCAAACAAAGTATGTCATTAAGGAGGTACTGGTGGAGAAGAACATAAATCAAGTTTTAGTTTGGATAATATGGATCTATTCTACATTACTTCAGGGACATTTTCTTGTTTACTTGTAACTAACCATGTTTAATACATAATCATGAAGTTGAATTATGCCTTGACTGTCATTCAAGAAATGAAAGGAGGGTTGGAGTTGCATTTTGATGGTACTCAGAAAGTGGAAGCAATTGACATGCGCTGAGCACTGGTGCCTGGGATGGGCAGACATAGAGACACTGCAATGGCGGGGTCTGAATATCTGGGAGCTGGACTGCACCCACAGTATACATTGTCAGATTGCATCAAAAATGGGAAAGGAACCACTAACGTAATGGGAGCGTCAAAGTAGGGCAGGAGTCCGAAAGCAAGTCACTACTCTGTCACAGGACTTGCACCACAATTGTAAAAACAAGTATGCAGTCATATGCTGCTTCATTACAGGAATATATTCTGAGAAATGTGTCAATAAGGCCGTTTCATCATTGTGCAAATGTCATAAAGTGTACTTACATGAACCTAATGTACATAATCTACAGCACACCTTGGTTTACGGCATATTGCTCCTAGGTTACAAACCCAGATAGTGTGTGAGGTTACTTAAAACTGTAGGGGTGTGTAACACAACAGTAAGTATTTGTGTAGCTAAACATATCTAAGTATACAAAAGGTACATTAAAAATATAGTATACAGTAAAAAAATGATATACCCATATGGGGCACATGCTATAAATGGAGCTTGCAGGCCTGGAAGTAGCTCTGGGTAAGTGAATGTGAAGGCCTAGGACAGTGGTCGGCAAACTCATTAGTCAACAGAGTCAAATATCAACACTACAACGATTGAAATTTCTTTTGAGTGCCAAATTTTTTAAACCTAAACTTCTTCTAATGCCACTTCTTCAAAATAGACTAGCCCAGGCCATGGTATTTTGTGGAAGAGCCACACTCAAGGGGCCAAAAAGCCGCATGTGGCTCGTGAGCCGCAGTTTGCCGACCACGGCCTAGGACATTAGAGTACACAACTGCAGAATTATAAACACTGTACCTTTGGCTCCACTTAACTTTACAAAAATTTATCTTTATCAATAATAAATTAACCTTAGCTTATTGTAACATTTTTACTCTATAAACTTTTAATATTTTTAAACTTTTTGACTCTTTTATACTAACACTTAGTTTAAAAGACATAAACATTGTACAGTTGTACAAAAATATTTTTCTCTATATCTTTATTATATACGCTTTTTCTTTTCTTTCCTTTTCTTTTTTTTTACTTTTTAAACTCTTCTTTTAAAAACTAAGACATAAATATACATATTAGCCTAGATCTACACAGGGTCACAATCACCAATATTACTATCTTTCACTACATATTTTATCCCACTGGAGGGAACTCAGGGTCAATCACACACATAGTGCTGTCATTTCCAATGATAACAATGCCTTTTACTATAATACTTCCTGAAGGACCTGCCTCAGGCTCTTTTTTGAGGAAGTGTCACTCTTAGAAATATGTCCATGGTGGTTTACTCAGTTTCATTTTTAAAAACTATTATATTTTTATTAAATCAATCGGGATAACATTGGTTAATAATATATAAATTTCAGGTGTACAACTTTAGAATATAATATCCATCTACACTCTTTTTGTATATTGTATACATACATTAGCTTGTAACCAGATAATGCACCACGAACATTCCTTTCTATTAATGAAAATCTTTCCATGTTGAGGGTCCATGTTTTCAAACATTTTAAAGAGCTTGTTAATGTATGTAAATGGGCAGATAACCCCTTGACTATGAGTTTTCTTGGAACAACTTCTCTTTCTTCTGCATGTTACTATTCTCCTGCCTTTTCTTCAACTACACATTCCTGTTTCAGTTCCAACAACTCATTAACCAATTTCTCAGGATGAGGGTGACATTAGGATTTCCTCAATGTCATGTTCATCCAAATAGGTTAAAGTTTTTGGCATCTCAACCAAAGAGTTGGTTTTTGCAACCTTTGTATTACAATATTATGATGGTTTCAATATCACTGGAGCACAGAAAATTTTCAGCTCCATTAAAATCTTATGGGACCACTGTCATATAAGGATCTATCATTGACTAAAACATTAAATCAAGGTTACAAAGAGTTTCTATATAAACTATGTATAGCAGCAGATCTGTATCTCTATCATCTATCTATCTATCTATCTATCTATCTATCTATCTATCATCTATCTATCTATCTATGAAGAGAGCAGCAGATAGAGACAAAGAGTTACATGCTTGTTAAGGAGTGCTTGTAAGGAGCATAATAAAAACAATCCTATGTAAAAAAAGGCTAATACGCAAATCTACAGAATGGCAGAATGACTGGTCACTATGACACCCACTGACCAGCAGGGGGCAGACGCTCAATGCAGGAACTGCCCCTGGTGGTCAATGTGCTCCCACAGGGGGTGCGCCACTCAGCCAGAAGCCAGGCTCATGGCTGGCGAGAGCAGCGGCGGTGGTGGGAGCCTCTCCCGCCTCCACGGCAGCACTTAGGCTTGCAGGGAGCAGGCCTAAGATAGCAGTCAGACATCCCCCAAGGGCTTCCGATTGCGAAAGGGGACAGGCCAGTCTGAGGGACCCTCCCCCGCCCCGAGTGCATGAATTTTGTGCCCTGGGCCTCTAGTCCTATATAATGAAAGCCTAGTGTACTAAGTGTTTGGTCAACCATTCAGCCGTTCAACCAATCAAAGTGTAATATGCTAATTATATGCTAAGGCCACTCAACTGCTCGCTATGATGTGCACTGACTACCAGGGGGTAGACAGTCAACTGGTCGACCAGTTGCTATGACGTGCCCTGACCACCTGGGGGCAGACACTCCAATCAGTAGGTTAGCTTGCTGCTGAGGTCTGGCTGATCAGGACTGAGCAAGGCGGGCCAGACATGCTCTGGAGCCCTCCCACGGTCCCTCTCTGCCTGGCCAAGCTCTCACATCTCTCATTTTTGCCACAGTCTATTTGTTAGGAGCAAGTCACAGGTTCCCCCAACACCAAATGGGAGGGGTTTGTACAGGTGTGGATTCCAGGAGGTGAGGATCATGGGTACTAGGTTAGTGTTAAGTGAAAGGAATGAATGGGGGGTTATTATATGATTTTTCTTCTTCATGAGTGTGTTTACTTAATCCAGTCATTTTCAACCTTTCTAATGCCGTGACTCTTTAATACAGTTCCTCATGTTGTGGTGACCCCCAACCATAAAATTATTTTGTTGCTACTTCATAACTGTAATTTTGCTACTGTTATGAATCGTAATGTAAATATCTGTGTTTTCCGATGGTCTTAGGAGACCCTGCTAGCAGTTCTCAACCTGTGGGTCGTGACCCACAGGTTGAGAACCGCTGCTGTAAAGCCTAAGAGAACCGCTGCTGTAAAGACCATCGGAAAACACAGATATTTACATTACGATTCATAACAGTAGCAAAATTACAGTTATGAAGTAGCAACGAAAATAATTTTATGGTTGGGGGTCACCACAACATGAGGAACTGTATTAAAGGGTCACGGCATTAGAAAGGTTGAGAACCACTGTACTAAAGTAGGCAGAACAATTGAATAAAATGAATGCTATTCTTTATTTGCAAGAAAAATAACTGTAAACTGTGGTATATCTAAACAATGGAACACTACACAGCTGTAAAGAAAAAAAAAAAAGAACTCTTACCACTTGCAACAGCATGGATGGACCTGGAGAACATTATGCTAAGTGAAATAAGCAGGAGAAAGATAAGTATCACATGATCTCACACATATGTGGAATCTAATGAACAACATGAACTGATGAACAAAAAAAATAGATCCAGAGACAGAAGCATTGAATAAACTGTCAAACTTCAGAGGGAAGGCAGGAGAGAAAGAGTGGGTGGGATGAGTTCAACCAATGAACTTGTAAGCATAATTAAAGGACACAGACAATTGGGGGGGTGAAGTCCTGGACTGGGGGGGCAGGGGTGGGCTGGGAGAGGCCAATGGGGGAAAAAGGGGACATATGTTATACTTTCAACAATAAAAAATTAAAGAAAATTAATTTTATATTCCTTATAAAGTTTAGCTTGAAAAGACCACAGATGTACAAACAGTAGAATGGGTCAATGGATGAATGAATGAGTGGATGGTATGTTTTACTTCTAAGTCAAATAATCTTACCTAATAATAGACAAACATGTAAATTGATTGTACCTCCGTTACGCCCACAGCCAATCAGAGTGAGTATGCAAATTAACCCAACAAAGATGGAGGTTAACTTGCATATGTACCTGGGTTCCGGGAACATCCTCGGCACCCAGGTCACTCCACGCCAGCCATCGGAGGGGCAGGGGCCGAGCTGGCAATCAGAGGGGTGGGGGGGGGGGGGGGACTGCCCAAGCCTAAAGCCTGGGCGGCCCAAGCCAGCAATTGGAGGGGCCGAGGTCCCCCTGCCCAAGCCTAAAGCCTGGGCAGCCTGAGCCAGTGATTGGAGGGGCCGGGGTCCCCTTGTCCAAGCCTAAAGCCTGGGCAGCCTGAGCCAGCGAATGGAGGGGCCGGAGTCCCCCTGCCCAAGCCTAAAGCCTGGGCGGAGGCTTTAGACTTGGGTAGGGGCTGAGCCTGAGATCGGAGGGAAGGGGAAAAAATCAATGGAAACATATCCTCAGGTGAGGATAAAAAAAAAAGAAAGAAAGAAATGTCATAGCCTATGAAAGACACATCTTGAAAATGCCTGAAGAAAGTTGTCATTTTTTCCTTGTGAAGGGACTGGAGTTCGTGTTGATGAAAACACCTTGATGGCTGCGGTGACTGGCAGTGGCTGCAGCAGCGGGGTGATGGGGCTGGCGCCTTCCCCTGATCAGCCTCCTGCAAAGGGAGGCCAGACTGCGGCTTAGGCCCACTCCCAACGGGCCTAAGCTGTCAGTAGGACAACCCCTGAGGGCTTCCAGTATGTGAGAGGGGGCAGGCTGGGCTGAGGGACCCCTCCCCAGTGCATAAATTTCATGCACTGGGCCCCTAGTCTCTATATATAAAAGCATGAGCAACTGTGATGATCAGACCACTGGACAATTGGCTGGTAGCTATGACACACAATGACCACCAGGGGGCAGATGCTCAATGCAGGAGCTGCCCCCTGGTGGTCAGTGCACTCCCACAGCCAACCTCCCATGGCCTGCCAACCTTCTACTGCCAGCCAACCTCCCGCGGTTCTTCCCCCTGCCGGCTGGCCCAATTGGCCCCAATCACTGGCCAGGCAGGGGTGGGGAGGGGGACCCCACCATGCATGAATTCATGCACCAGGCCTCTAGTAAAAATTATTTGTCTATATCTGGGTTATAGTGAATAATTATAGTAATGATCTCAGTGGGTTTTACTCTTGGAATGTGATTTCAGGATTGATAAATATAACATTATAGTTATCCTATATTTTAATGAGATTTTCTGTTATTCTTAGATTATATTCCAAATGGATTTACAATATTGCCTGAGCAAGAGACTATTGGACTTTTGTTAAATTTTGTTTAGTTTTAAAAAGAAAACTCTATCATCCCTTAATTTGTATAGACTGGATCCAAATATCCAGACTAAAACTTTGTTTTATTTTCTGCTCACCAAAATACTGAAAACATTTAAGCACCTAATTTCTCTTTGCCTGTAATATTCACTCAGCCTTGATTTTGGGGAGCTTATCCAATAGAAATAATTTACTCCTTTTTCTCTCTTGAAATCTACCTTTCAACTTTGCCTTTTAGTTTAAATTTCTGTTCCTAAGTCTGCTGAAATTTGTGAAAAGTTTTAACTCCTAATATAGCACTGTTTCCAATAAAAAGAGATTGAATGTTCCTTTTATTTATAGCTGTAAACTGTGTTACAAATGCTGTATATTCATTTTTATCTGAAACCTCAATTAAATATTCATACAATGAAACAAAGCTCTCACTTTTAAATGCCACTCTTTTCTTAATATTATTTTCTTCCATTTATAAAATCTTTATGCCCCAGATGTCATTATTTTATAATAACCACAACTTTTTCTTCCTTGATTCTAATGGCTCTAGCCAGGACTTGGAATTTATGAACTAGTGCAGAATATATTTCATCTCTAATTGCACACTTGTGTTTTCAGGTTAAAAAGGTGGCCTATCTTAGCTCTATAACTGAACAATGGCTTAGTTCTCAAAGTAAATTACTGGCTATTAGAACAAATATACTCATGGGTAATGAGAATGACAATATGAAAAATGACCAGCGCATACAGTGTTAGGGCATCGTGTTATCTACTTGTAAATTAAAGATACTCACACAACTTTAGGAAAAATGCAAGCTACGTATTTATGCAATAGATAAAAAGGCAGATCAAAGAAACTCTTTATTGACTGGTAGCCCTCAGAAACATGTTTACAAATGATGTTATTTCCAGTGGTAGGGCAGTACAAATTATTATCATAGTGCGCAGAATAAGAAATCTCTTATTTATCTAAACTCTTAAAAAATCCTAGTTAGATGGTGTATGTAATAGCTGCAAAACCTTCCATTGTCTTCTTTGCTAAAACTAGAGAATTGTTTTGGTTATCTTCTATGATCTCCTCTCGCAGCATCTTCATTCCTGAATTTCTGTTCTCTTCTCAATCTGCCCATTCCTATATCTCAGTGGGCCCCACAAAAATATATGTCCATTGAACTGCCATGGCTGCCTAAGGTAATATCTGAAGATTCCAACTGAGCTAAACAGTATACCTGTGCTTTGTTAAAACATAATGTGCTTTTGCTAGGTTTGCAGTTTTTCCTATTACACTATTTTTCAAGATTCTATCACCTTCACAGCCAATCTTTATTATTTTCAATGCTGTGCACAATATTCCAAAATTGTATACTTGTAATTCTTCTCCACAGATGTTGAGGTGGAGTCCACATCATGACCTAGCACCCCCCATGATATAAATGCACCCGTGATGGATGGTGACCTCCTCTGGTATTTATAATACAGCAGTTGGAACCAGTGAATGGGATTAGTGATCTGTGAAGGGAAGCTGCCAGGGTTGCTGAGACACTGTATTTTAGAATTCAATTATGTTGCTAACAGAAAGTATATGTTCAAGTTAGAAATACATAATTAAACTGAGTTATTTTTTATATACATTCTACTCAAATCTTAAATAAAATATTATGTGTTCTGGAGTCCTTAATTCTTTTTTTCTAATAATTTTTTTATTATTATATAGTGCATCCAAAGGAGGCATTACATTGGCTGGCTTGAAACATAATTCTCTGTCACACTTTGTATAACATAAAATTAGAGTAATCCTTAATTATTTTATTTTTAATTTTTTGTTAATCCTTACCCAACAATAATTTTTTCAAAGATTTTTTTTTTTTTTAGAGAGAGAGTGGAAGGGAGGGAGGAGAGAGAGAGAAACATCAATGTAAGAAAGACACATTGATTGGTTGCCTCAAGCATGTCCCTAGACCCGGGCCGGGGATTGAATCTGCAACCCAGGTACATGCTCTTGACCAGGAATCAAACCTGAGACCCTTCGGTGAGGGCATGGGCCAACACTCTAAGCACTGAGCCACTGGTTAGGCAGTAATTTTTAATTTTTATTTCAGGTTCCATACCTGATTCTTTGATCTTTCCTAAAAATCTGCATAGAACTTCTGTTTGCCGGACTGGCATGTAAGGAATTAAGCAGTTGTCACTTTGGCCCACAGACACGAGAGAGAGAGAGAGAGAGAGAGAGAGAGAGAGAGAGAGAGAGAGAGAGAGAGAGAGAGGAGACAGAATACACTGAAAATTAACAGTTGTTCCTGACCTATCAGAGAACTGAGGTGCAGTGTAAGCCACTGACCCCGAACTTGAAGAGAAAGTCAGGTGGATACAGAGCATCATAACTCACTGGAATAGAGGTACAGAGCAGAACACCTAGAAGCACTATCAGGGTTGGAATAACCTAAACTGTGAATTTCTAAAGGGTCAATGTGGACAAATTTCAGAGATAAAATCTCCAGGGGTCTACACATTTTATGAATTTTACTTACTGGAGCCCTATCAAATTCTCATTGTGAAGATCAGAAAAATAAATTCCTGTTGCTTCCAGCAGGGAGAGAAGGAAAGTAGATATTTTGAAATTCACACAGAGCATTTGTTCTTAACTTGACCTGAACGCATGAGTATTTTAGTGAGCCTAATAAACTGTGATATTACATCAGCCAAACTGAACTAGGGGAAGGTAAATATAAAATGCAAGCCTCCTCTAGTCATCTTCTTTCACCAACAAAACAAAATTGAGCATCACTTGTATAAGTCACAGCTCAAGGGTATGATTTCACTAAAAAACTGAGACCTGATATAAAACTATAGAATGCCTTGCTTTCATACATACCTTATCACCACTTGAGTAAAACTGTATAATAATGAAGGAACACAAGGGAATAAACTGCATCTCAGATGTCAAAAAAGGAGACAGAAGAAACCTAAAAACAACATGGGGGAACAAAAACAAGAACACCAGAGGGAATTTTAGCCTTTAACATCAACAGCTATAGTATACAGTGAATACAGTATAGTTCTTAGCCTGATTAGTGTACAACTTCATACTAAAAACTTATTTATCTGAGTTATTTTACCCAGTGCATCATATTCAGTTTTAACAAAAATTACAAGCCATACTAAAAGAAAAAAAAAAACATGGTCAGAAAGATAGATCAAACATCAGCACCAAACTCAGACATGGCAGATATGTTCAAATTCCAGACTAGAAATTGAAAACAGCGGTGGTTTCAATGCTATAGACTCTAATGGAAAATGTGGATAACATTGAAAAACAGATGAGTACTGTAGCAGGGAGATGGAGACTCTTAAAAAAGAATCATAAAGAAATTAAAAACATCATAACAAAAAAGGAAGATTCATTAACAGACTGGAATACAGCTGAAGAAATGATCAGTGAACTTGAAAACATGTTAATAGAAACTTCCATAACTGAAATACAAAGAGAATTTAAAAAAAAAAGAATAAAAACCAGAATAGAATATTCCAAAATTATAGGGCAATAACAAAAATTGTAAAATACACATAATGGGAATACAAGCAAATGAAGAGAGTAAAGTATAGAAGAAATATTTAAAGGAACAATGACTAAAAATTTTCCCAAATTGGTGAGGAACACCAAACCACAGATCCATGAAGTTCAGAAAATACCAAGCAGGAAAATACCATAAAAATATTTACCTGGCCATATCTTAATCAACCTGAAGAAAATTGAAGACAAAATCTTGAAAGAAGACAGTTCTGTTAAGGCTCATGACACTAGTTTATGCATCTGTGACAATTTGTGGTAGGCAGTAGACCGAATACTCCTTTTCAATCCTTAAAGTCTTAGCAAATGGCTCAGTCTCTTTATCACTCCTTCTGACCATATTGCTGATGGTTTCAGTATTAAACTAATTAATCTTATCTTTCCTTCCATAACGTTTTTCTACCCTTCACTGGAGTCACAGTTATGTGGCCATACCCTAGAAGTTGTCATTACCAATAATTGCATCTCCCTCATAACCTAAATGTCATACAGCATACTCTGAACACCAGCCTTTATGTTTTCAGCTAGAACCCATTAAAATCCTGACTACAACTATTTTATCTCATTGAGAACTCCAATCCTTTGATTCTTTATCATTTTCTCTCATTTCTCCATAGAACTCCACTTGACTCAATTTGAGACAGGCCAGTAACCCAGGGCAAGTGGGATAGGGAAACTGAGACAGACAGCTGAACAAACTGGCAGAGCAATTTACAGTCATGTACAGAAGGTCACCTCCCTAGAGAAAACATGTAGGCTTCAGTTGTGTTTCAGATCCAGGCCCAGAAAAGCAGTAAAACCAAGTGGGCATCACCAGGACCAGCTTCGATGACTAACCCCCTCCTGCCCTGACACTAACCAATCAGTAGAGACCACGACCTTGAAAGAGCACAGCAGGAAAAACTGAGGTGTATCAATCCCCATACTATCAACATAAACCCTCTTGCCACCCAATAAGTTATTTCTAATAATGTCCAATTTTTTTTTTTAAATTGAAGTTTATCAGGAGAAAAAAGTGCTGGGGGAAAAAGTGTATTTTCTCTGATTTATTGTATTATTTTTCAAACCAATTATAATCAGAATTTTACTTTCACTTTTTCAGGTCACAAAAACCTCACTTTTGCAAAACCCACTTCTTTCTTGAAATATTCCCTGCTCCCTTACCTCCTTTCTTATTTCCCATTACTCTCCTGTCCTCAAGGATTGGATTTTAAGAAAATGTTTCAAGGAATGTTCCATTACTTTATTTTCATTTGCACATTTATAAATCCAGGTGATCTTATTCAAGCCTAGGTGTTATAGATAATCCAATTATACACCTCTGTTCACAAACATCTCAATTCCTCTCTCCTAGATCTTTTTTTTTACAGAAGTCTTTGACATTTTCCATCTCCACCCATTCTCGTTCTTTTCCTAATATAATATCCTAACATTCTTCCCTTATTCATTCAGATAAAGCACAGCATCCTTTTGGCATCCCTAGAAAGCAATCAGTCAAATTGTGTCTCAGGCTCCTTGCAAGTGTTACTGCCTCTGACTAGAAAACCCTTCCCTAAAATATTTACATTGTTTGATTCCTCATTTTCTTTACGTTTTGCTACTGTTTCCCTTTATAGAGAAATCATTCTTTGTAACACAGCATTCAAACCTTAATTCTTCTGGCTCCTTATCCAAAACAGTGATCACCTTCTGTAATTAGTCTAATTTCTTCTTCTATTAATCAAAGCTTCAAAAATACATGTTGAAAGACTGAAGGAACCAAAACATTTATTTCATTTTTCAAGTACTTAAGAGTATCTCTACTACTATATTATTATCTATTAGTTCATAATGCTAATATCTATGTTTTCCCTAGATTTGGTATGAGTTTTTAGGAAGGAAAATACAATTTAAAATGAGAACATTTTCAATTGTCTTAATTATAATTTTAGTAGAGGCCTGGTGCACGAAATTCGTGCACGGGGGTGTGTGTCCCTCAGCCCAGCCTCCACACTCTCCAATCTGGGACCCCTCAAGGGATGTCCGACTGCCCGTTCAGGCCTGATCCCAGTAGGATCAGGCCTAAACGGGCAGTCGGACATCCCTCTCACAAACAAGGACTGCTGGCTCCCAACTGCTCGCCTCCCTGCCTTCCTGATTGCCCCTAACCACTTCTGCCTGCCAGCCTGATCACCCCCTAACCACTCCCCTGCCAGCCTAATTGATGCCTAACTGATCCCCTGCCAGCCTGTTTTCCCCTAACTGTCCTCCCCTGCAGGCCTGGTCACCCCTAATGCCCTCCCCTGCCAGCCTCATTGCCCCTAACTGCTCTCCCCTGCTGGTCTGGACCCCCCCAACTGCCCTCCCCTGCAGGCCTGGTCACCCCTAACTGCCCTCCCTTGCAGGCCTGGGTCCCCCCCAAATGCCCTTCCCTGCAGGCCCAGTTGCCCCCAACTTCCCTCCTCTGCCAGCCTAGTCACCCCTAACTGCCCTCCCCTGCAGGCTTGATCAACCCAAACTGCCCTCCCTTGCAGGCCTGGTCCCTCCCAACTGCCCTCCCCTGCTGGCCATCTTGTGGTGGCCATCTTGTGTTCACATGGGGGCAGGATCTTTGACCACATGGAGGCAGCCATCTTGTGTGTTGGAGTGATGGTCAATCTGCATATTACTCTTTTATTAGATAGGATAGTCAGTAAAACGAGTAAAATAGTATTGAGTTTTATATGAAATAAGATTAAAGATCTTCCTAAAGGGCACTTTCAAGGTCCCCAGGTTTATGATACAATCAAAATGATCTTACCTCGACTTTTAAAGATCACATAATATTTTAACTATTTCTCAACGTTCTAAAATGAATCTAACATGCCAATGTTCAGTACTTAACCTACATTAGGTAGGATGATAACTTCTGCTGTTTGGGCTTCCTATTGACTATATAATTGTACTTTTGTTACTTCTTTTTAGTATTATCACATTGCACTTTCTTATTTTTTTCAACATGGTACTATAGTTAAACAATTAGTAATTTTTATAAAATGGATAAAAATCTAATAAAAATCTAACCCAATATAAATTTGATATAATTGTTTAAGAAAAGTACTTTTTTGTTGTTGTTTTTTGTTTTTTTCTGTGTGTGTGTGTGTGCGTGTTTAGAGAGAGATAAAGGGAGAGGGAAAGAAACATTGATGTTAGAGAGAAACATTACTTGGTTCACTCCTGTACACACCCCGCAAACCAGGCACGTGCCATGATGGGGAATGAGCCAGTGACCTTTTGGTGCACAGGATGATGCTCAACCAACTGAGCCACACTGGCCATAGCCAACAGTACTCCTACTTTATAAAGGAGACCAGAGGCCCAGTGCATGCAAATTCATGCACTGGAGTGGGGGTGCCTCAGCCTGGCCTGTCCTCTCTCACAATCTGGGAACCCTCAGTGGTGGGAGGCGACCCAGTGATCAGGGAAAGGCGATGCCCTCATCACACCTCTGTTGGTGCCACTGCCCGCAGCACAAGCCTCGGCCAGCCCTGGTTACCTGAGCCTCAGCCGGCCCTAGTTACCTGAGTCTCAGGCAGCCCTGGGTGGCTGGGCAGCCGCCATCAGAGGCTTGGCTGTACCTCTGGCTGGCCCTGGGTGGCTGGAGGGCTGAGGGTGGGTCTGGCCACACCATGTGCTTGCCAACCCACGGCTGAGCTGAAAGGACTGTGGGACTCGGCCAGGGCTGAGGGGACTGGGCGCTGCCATCTTGTGGTTATGGGCACCACCATCGTTGTGATGGTGTGATGGTCAATTTGCATATTCCCTCTTTATTAGATAGGATATTAAAAATTAAGAACTGAAAAATATGGTAGTAGGAAAGCTTAGCCAAATTCTATTAATCATTATTCCACTTATTTAATTTATCAGAGGTAAGAGATTACACATTTTCATAGATGCATCAGAAATAAAATTAACTACAATGCCAAGTTTCCACATTTAATTTGGAGGCTGTAAATGACCACTTATTTCTATGGTCTTCATGTGTTTTAAAAAATGAGCAATAAGGCATTGAAATCAAAAGATATCCCATAATTTCTGCAGTTGTGAGAAATTTTAAGACTGAAATGATTCCTAAGTCCACTAAGAAAAACTGCTCATATGGTTCCACTTACGTAACTGTGTATCAGAGCCTCTACGACTGTATTAACTAGACAAGGAAAGAATATCATTTCTCATGATACAGGTTTCTCCTCTATCAGAAAGTAGAGGGTTCCTATGAAGCCTTTGGCAAGCTGAAATGATGGAAAGTGAAGAAACAATTATCTCAAAGCCTATCTTGTTAACAGATGCACAAAATAAATGGAAATGAAGCAAAGATGCTCACAGACACAGGTCAAAGGCAGGGCTGCATGATGCTGAGATGCTGAGTGCAGATCCAGGGAAGCAGCTTGGCGGGACCTCTCTGCTGCTGAGGCTGCACTGCCTCGGAACTGGCTCCCTGCAAAACAAATGCTGAACGCTATTTTTGCTTTTTGCCTTTTATCATGGAAGTGAAAATTCATTTAATATTTCTTTCAGTTAGTGAAAACAGGTATTAATTTAGGTCTTCTGTAAAAGTGGAATGGTATAAAGCAAACTTCCAAAAAGTAGGGGACATCTATACTTACTGATGGCTTTGCTGTTAGCCATACATGGCTAAAAGGATCAACAATTTCATAAATGTTCATATTTAATATTGAATTACATTTCCCTTTCAAAAATAAACTTGGGCAGTCTACAAATGAGCACATGGGTTTCTGTGTATTTATGTAAATAATTTAATTTTATATTATACTGTTCTTAAATCTACTTTTCTATAAACATAGGCACAAAACAAATTCATTAAAAAAAGAAACAGTAAAAAACAAAAAAGAGAGAGACAATCTCTTTCAACCAAGCAATAAACCACTCAGGATATTTGTATGGAAGAATAAGAAAAGTTAATCTTCAGAAAAACAGATAATAAAAACAATGTCTGTCCAAATTCTTCATTAATAATTGAAACATAGATGTATACATGAAGTGCTTTGTAAGTAATGAGCACTAGGCATAAATATTTGACAGTTTGCTTGTGAAGTGCATCCTAAATTATGTCTAAATGTTAACAAGGATGTCTTCTACTTGACAGAACAATGGGGGACATAAATATTTCAAAGCAGCAAGCATGACAGGTGGAAGCTGAAGAAACACAAGGCAGCCTCCATGCTCTTCTTAACTCTTTACCCTTTGATATATGCTTTCTAAGTTTAACAGGAACAAAGTGCTTCCCATTAAAGCCAGCGTTTATATCAGTTACAGCAAAGCTATACTGGAATCTCTTTAAAGTACGCTTATCAGACAAATAATCCATACAAAGTGATATGTCTTAGTGGTATAGAGAGAATCAGCAAATAAGACAACATACAATCTTGACAGCTGTTGCACTTTATTTTGTTTTCTGACCCATCCTCTTACAAAGACATATATAGATCATGGACAATTCCCAAAGCTACCCCCACACACACATTCACACATGTTCACACACACACACACACACACACACACACACACAGATATACACATAAATACATAAACCTAGCAGAAAATACATAATATTGATTGTACTTGACCTTTAGCAAACAATAATAATAATAATAATAATAATAATAATAATAATAAAATTTCCAACAGTGCTATAATAGCATATCAGGTAGGATATTTTGGGCATATAATTCAGCCAATATTTATTTCTATCTTAATAGCAAATATTTTAATATAACCTAATAAGTGGTCAAGTTTAAACAAAATAACACAGATGAATTTTAATAATGAAAATACATGGAAATATAAAGATTAAAACAAATGTCAGATTCCACTACATTTCAGCCACAGATATAATGTGTAGCTTTAGAAAATTCACTCACATTTTCCTGAAATAATATACTAAAGAAATAAAAGAAAAGGTCATCATTATATTCAATTACTATATACACAATTATTTGACAGCATCCTATATAATAAAAGGCTAATATGCAAATTGACCAAACAGCAGAACGACCGGCCACTATGACGTGCACTGACCACCAGGGGCAGACGCTCAAAGCAGGAGCTGCCCCCCGGTGGTCAGTGCCCTCCCACAGGGGGAGCACCACTCAGCCAGAAACCGGGTTCAGGGCTAGCGAGCGCAGTGGCGGTGGCAGGAGCCTCCGTGGCATTCGGACATCCCCCGAGGGCTCCTGGAATTTTGTGCACCAGGCTTCTAGTAAAATAATAAAGCTAGAGGAGCACTGAAACTATTTGATGAAGCAGTATTCAAGAATTATAATATAGAAGCATCTCTATTAATGTGAGCATTCAGATTGCTTACTCTCAGTAGAAGAGAGAGTGATTTTTTTACGAAATTTAATGAATTTTACCAGACAATGACTAATTTTGCTTTTTGTTTTACTTGTTACTCATGGTACTAGTCATGCTACATTTTATTTTATTACTAGTTTATTTCTTTTTCTGGTAGTATAATATCCTTGAAATTATTCCTCCAGAGGCTATCAGTAACTTTCTTATGGCTATTATCAATGTTTTCTCAGAGCAAGGTTTTCTCATTCTCAGCCACATGAGTACTGATAATGATACTGATTATTATTCTTTATCTCCTCTCATACATTAATTTATTTGTTTACTCATTCACAGTATAAAACTTAATAGGTTAATAAGTTTTATACTGTGAATGATGGCTCTAATCATGGCCATTGGGCTTTTCCTGAAAACTTGGCATTATGTTTCTAGTACATATTCCTCTAATAACACATATCCATTTCTGCTAAAATAAACCAATGATTTCAAACTTCAGTAAACCAGCTCACAATTTAAAATGCAAAACTACCATCAGATAAAAAACTTGGATATTCCCTTAGTTTTCTCCCAAAAGTTTATTCAATTTTGAATGCTGAGTGCTTTTCTTTTGCTGCATTCATCAAGTTCAAATACTTGCCTGCCTTTGCTTTAAACTATGCTGAATTCTCTCATGTCTATCATTAATATCCACATGATGTACATTTTACTTCCCAATTATTTTTCAAATCTTTTCACTTATCTATGTCACACTGCTACAATGTAGTCTGAGCTGTCCTTATCGTTCAGTTGGATTATTGAAATAAAGCCTGAATTATTTATTCTATTAATAACCTCTTTTAGCAGTTCTGTATGCTTAATACAAGGTTGTCATGTTGAACTATAAAATTAATTATTTTATTCATCAAGAAAAGAAAAGCAATATTTTCTCATTGGTCAAAAAATAAATGCAAAAATTAGTAATACACAAGTTTCCTCATAGTTTATCTTAGATGATGGTCTAAGCTTTATTCAGCTTCATGCCAAATCATTTGTCTTCCTATTTTGTCCAATAATGTGAGCTTCTTTCAGTCCTGTACAATATAGGGCAAAAGTAGGCTTACAGCCATTCGTATGGAAAACAATACAATAATTAATAAATAATAATAAAATAATGAATTATTGATTAATCACAACTCTAAAGCTACTTTTGCCCTACTGTATATACTTCTTGTTGTTGGTGTGTTCTTATTCAGCTGTATAGCCTAGGAATACATTGCATACTAGAGAAATGTTAAAGGAATTAACCTTAAGAATAATATCTCAGCTTGGTCCTTTCTGAGGCACTGATGAAATCCTGACACTGTTTCTTCCTTCGATCCTAATTTTGCATTAGAATAGATTTATAATGCTATGTTGGTTCTAATTTTATTAATTTATTTAAAAAAGAAATAATATAATGTAACTGATGATTTGCTTTACTTTTAAAAACAATGCATAACTAAATCATTCTAGAGTATGTTTCAGTGTTTATGCCTTTAATATAATTTCTATTTATGTGGAGTTAACTAATAGCTAAAATTAATTGATATTTTAATAAAGAAAATGTTACATAGTTTTCTTTGAATTAAATATAATCAAATATTTTTATAAGTAACATATGTATTTTACTTCAATCCTCTTATATAATAAAAGCCTAATATGCTAAGTGTCTGGTTGTCTGTTCAACCAATCAAAGCATCATATGCTAATGATATGCTAAGGCCGCTCAACCGCTCGCTATGACATACACTGACCACCAGGGGGCAGACACTCTGACCTGTAGGTTAGCTTGCTGCTGGGGTCTTGCTGATCAGAACTGAGTGAGATGAGCCGGACCTGCCTTGGAGCCCTCCCACAGCCCTGCCCTGGCTGGCCAACCTCCGGTGTCCCTCTATGGTCCCAATTGTGCACTGGTGGGGTCCCTCGGCCTGGCCTATGCACTCTTGCAATCCAGGGCCCCTTAGGGGATGTTGGAGAGCCAGTTTCGGCCCAATCCCACAGGTCAGGATGAGGAACCCCACTGGTGCACAAATTCGTACACTGGGCCTCTATCCTATCTAATAAAAGAGTAATATGCAAATTAACCACCACTCTGCTACACCCACAAGCTGCGCCCACAAGCCACGCCCACCAGCCAATCAGGAGTGAATATGCAAATAAACCCAACTAAGATGGCTACTGCCACAGAGAGCAGGAGGGAGGCTTGGGTTTCCCCGACAATGGAGGAAGCCAAGCTTTCCGCCTGCCCTTGCCGGCCTGGGCCTCCACTCAAGGCTACAAAGTTTCAATGATAGAAGATACATAAAACCAAACAGAAATGGCGGCAGCCACGGAGCTGGAAAGAGCAGGAGGCTAGGGTTGCCCCCGGCGATGGAGGAAGCCAAGCTTTCCGTACACCCTGGCCGGCTCAGGCCTCACTTACGGCTACAAAGTTTCAATTATAGAAGATAAATAAACCCCAGATACCAGGGCCTCTGCTTGGGTCGCCAGGGGGTGTGGCCGGCCTGCAAACCACCACAGGCCCCTCTCCCAGGCCGCCTCACGCCCCAAGGGAACCCCCACCCTGATCCGGGACACCCTTCAGGGCAAACCTGCTGGCCCCCACCTGTGCACCAGGCCTCTATCCTATCTAATAAAAGAATAATATGCAGATTGACCATCACTCCAACACACAAGATGGCTGCCCCCATGTGGTCAAAGATCCTGCCCCCATGTGGACACAGATGGCCACCACTAGGTGGCCAGCAAGGGAGGGCAGTTTGGGGCGATCAAGCCTGCAGGGGAGGGCAGTTAGGAGTGACCAAGCCAGCAGAGGAGGGAAGTTGGGGGGCGACCAGGCCTGCAGGGAAAGGCAGTTGGGAGGGACCCAGGCCTGCAGGGGAGGGCAGTTAAGGGTGACCAGATTTGCAGGGGAGGGCAGTTAGGGGAAAACAGACTGGCAGGGGAGCAGTTAGGCATCAATTAGGCTGGCAAGAAGAAGCAGTTAGGGGCAATCAGGAAGGCAGGGAGGCGAGCAGTTGGGAGCCAGCAGTCCTGGATTGTGAGAGGGATGTCCGACTGCCCGTTTAGGCCTGATCCCACCGGATTACCCCCTGGTGGTCAGTGCACTTCCACAGGGGGAGCGTCTCTCAGCCAGAAGCCAGGCTCATGGCTGGCAAGCGTAGCTGCGGTAGCGGGAGCCTTTCCTGCCTCCACAGCAGCACTAAGGATGTCCAACTGATGGGTTAGGCTCACTCCCAGGACTGTGAGATGGCACAGACTGGGCTAAGCACGCCCCCGCCCAGTGCACAAATGTCATGCACCAGGCCTCTAGTAAATTATAATAATTTTAATATTATTGTTTTTGTCATAATAATACTAATTAAAATTAGGATGCTTTTTCTTTAATAAATAGTTTAGATATTTGCTTTGTGTACATTTTTATTAATTTTATTATTTTATATCATTCAATGAAATGTTAGTTACAAATTAATGTTTAATTTCATCCCAAATAACTAATTTATTTTTCTATATGGAGAATCAACTAATATTAAAAATTTTCCTAATGTTAAGTTTTGTTACCCTCTATCTATTATTTATCACAAGAAACTTCATTAATTCTCCAGCCTTTTTAGGTAGCTTCTCCCATAATATACAAGTGTTACTTTCCTATAACTTTCCATATTTATTGTCTTCATAGGTGAAAAACTGATAATTCATCATTTGAGAACTATTGAAACACATGTTTTCCCTTTAATTTTTATCCACTACATTTATTAGTAGTGTTTTAAAGAAGGGTCTTAGAATTAAGCATGCAGATGAGGTAACATAAGATGAATTTTGACGAAGAAAGGAAAAATTGGCTTGATGTAGACACCATTGTATAAAATCAGGCAAAGTGCCATAGCATTATCTGTGTGGGTGAGTAATTACTTCAGAGGAAGAATGCTTCCTATAGCCCTCCCAGACAGCAAGGAATCCTTTTTACATCATTTACTATAAATGTTTCATGAAGTAACTTCTTTAACAAAGCAATAGAAACTTTAAATTCATGTTTTATACTTTCTTCCTAAGTAACAATTGTCAAATATATGCCTAAATATTTTAGCTGAATGAGCTTTAAAAAAGACATGAAAGTGTAAATAAAATAATCTATTTACCAGCTTTTAGGATATCTGCATTCAAGAAATATTTTATGCACCCATTCAGTTACAGCAACTACTTACCGTGTGGCATACTGCTTGTATTCTAGTATTTATATAGACTAAAACATGATTTTCTAAAGGTCAAATAATTAGGTGCTAAGTTTTTTATTCTCCTACACAGTACACAGAAATTATGCAATAATTACAATAAATATTGTTTTGTTTGTTTTAAATGTTATTTCTTAAGTAGAGTTTTCATTCAATATTATTTTGTATTAGTTTCAGGTTTAAAGTATAACGGATATATATATATATATATATATATATATATATATCCGTTATACTATATATAGTTCCACCTAATATTCTTTTTAAAATATTTTTAAAAATCCTCAACCAAGGACATGTTTATTGATTTTAGAATGAGGAAGACAGAGAGAGAGAACATTGACTGGGCCTCTCATAAGCTCCCTGACTGGGAATGAACCTGAAACCTAGGTATGTGCCCTAACCAGGAATTGAACCTGCCGCCGTTCAGTGCATGGTATGATGCTCCAACCAACTGAACCACACTGGCCAGGGCCCCCCTGATATTCTTGGAAATCTTTATTCCAATCAGATATTAATATCAACTGTTTTTGCTTTATAACTCTGCTGTTTGGAAAGGAGATGTCAAAGAAATTCAAGGTAAAGGCTATAGTTTCCTAACCAAAGTAAAAAACATGAAAAAAATATGTATTACATTCAAACCTCAATTCTAAAATGTCTTCCATTTCAAACAATTTAGCGCTCTACTAACTTGTTCATGAAAAATGTCTCGGTTGTCAAACAAAATGTAGGTTCTTCACCCATCAACCCTTTCATGCTGATACCCATATGATCAGTCACACGTCTCTCAGGTGACAAAGAGAGGATGCATGAGTATGAGGCAGTTTATCACTAAACCTTGTGTTATTAACACCTCAGAAAACTGCGCTGTGGACAAGTATTTTGGTTTTTTTTTGTGTGTGTGTGTTTGTTCCTGCTTATTATTATTAAACTAGGGGCCCAGTGCAAGAATTCGTGCACCTCAAAAGAAACTGTGGGATGCGAGGCTGCAGTGGGCACAGGGTTGGGTCTCGGCCCATCCTCCACGCCCCTGCCCAGCCCCTCCTGCCGTGGCCTCAGTTCCCCTGTCTGCTGGCAGCCCCACTCCTGCCGCCGCTGCTCCCATACGCTGACAGCACTGGTCCCCTCACACCCACTGACAGTGCGGAGCGATTGGGGCCGGTGCCAGCTCCAGGTGCGAGCGGGGCTGGCACCATCAGCGTGTGTGAGTAGCAGCTGCTGCCCCAATCGTCCCTCAGGACAAGGGAAAATGGAGAAGCCCCGAGGGGCGATTGGGCCGGCAGCCGCTGCTCATACCCGCTGATGGTGCCGAGATACCGGGGCTGGTGCAGGGTGCCATCAGCAAGTGCAAGGCTGCAGTGGGCCACAGTTTGCAGTGGGCACAGGGTCAGGTCTCAGCCTGTCCTCCGAGCCCCTGCCCATCCCCTCCCGCTGTGGTCCCTGGTCCCCTGTCTGCCGCCAGCCCTGTTCCCACCACAACCACTCCCAGGCTCTGACAGCGCCAGCCCCACTCATACCCACGGATGGTGCAGAGCAATTGGGGCTGGTGACAGCAGTGGGTGTGAGTGGGCCCAGCCCTATCAGCAGGTGCAAGCTGTGGCTGCCAGCCCTGATCACCCCTCAGGATCAGGGGGAGGTGGAGAAGCCCTGAGGGGCTATCAGGGCCGGCAGCTGCCGCTCACACCTGCTGATGGTGCCAAGTGATCAGGGTCGGAACCAGATGCTGGCAGCAGGTGTGAGTGCTGGGCAGGACCACGGTGCACAGGAGCAAAGAATTTTCAGTAACCACCAGAGGCTCACCCCTATGACAGTGACCGGTGCCATGCCTTGGTCTGGTGCCCCTGCTTACCTGCTCTACCATCCCGCCATGGCCAATGCCTGCCATGTTCTGTGCGTGTTCTCTGGTGATCAGTTTACATCATAGCGACTGCTTGTTCCATTGTTCAGTTGTTCCACCATTCAGTCTATTTGCATATTAGCCTTTTATTATATAGGATATGTGTAGTAAGTCACCATGGGTTGTAAGAAGCTTAATGATAGCAGGGAAGTGAAAAGGAAAGTTGTGAGAACAACGATGGCTCTTAAAAAGGAAATAATTGCAAAGAATTTATAGATTAAACAGTATATTAGACATGTACTCTATGTAAGAAAGATTAAAACGGAATAATTTGGGGGTCTTAGAAGAGATTAATTCAATTTACATTATTTCTAATGGGAAAAATGATTTGATTTTCAAAACTATAATTTCTTGAACAGCCTCCCAGAACAAAATAAGTTAAATAAATGAGGTTCCACATACCTTCAATCAAAATGTATGGTTTAGAGCAGTCCTTCAGAATTGAAATTGCCCATCAAACTCAAAATTGACCTCACTACTAACCTCTAGTCAGAAAATACTGAAGTCAACTTTCTATTCATACCTTACCTGGTCTAGTATAAGAATTTGGGATTAATAAACACATTTTGTTATTTTCCTAAAATTCCTTATTCCATCACACTTGTTTCTTTCAATTAATACAGAGGAACAGAGACTGGATTTACCTTTCTTCCTAAAACAAGTAAAACATGACAAAATATATAAAACACCCGTTTTCCAAAAATGGACATCAGGAATTCTCAAAGACTGATCGCTGAGAGAGGGGAAACAAATGCTTTTAGGCCATGCTTGTTCCCAGATTATTGTTTGGAGAGAGTTCCCAGGAGACAGAGCAAGTGGAGGAACCTGAGTCCAATTATCACCATAAGCTGAGGAGACATAAATGGAAGTCAAGGGTAATCAAGGCAGCTATGTTTAGAACAAGAGGAAAGGAGAGCTTTAAAGATTGTTGCAGATTTGTAGATGGATATTTGAGATCTTTACTTAGTTTCAATAAAAAGATGTGAAGAAACTTTTCAAGGCTAGAGAAAGAATCTCACTTCCCAAAAGCAAAACAGAAAACAAAACTTTAGTATCACAGAGGCATTGCTAATATTTTCACTAGAGGCCCAGTGCATGACATTAGTGCACTCAGAAGGGTCTCTCAGCCCGGCCAGCGCCCTCTTGCAGTCCAGGAGCCCCAGGGGGAGCAGGCCTAAGCTGTCAGTCGGACATCCATAGTGCTGCCTCAGAGGCAGAGGAGGCTCCCGTCACCACCGCTGCACTCGCCAGCCATGAGCCGGGCTCAGGGCTTCTGGCTGAGTGGCACACCCCTTTAGGAGCACACTGACCACCAGGGGGCAGCTCCTGTGTTGAGCATCTGCCCCCTGGTGGTGACTGTGTGTCATAGCGACCAGTCGTTCCACAGTTCAGTTGATTTGCATATTGCCATATTGTTATATAGGACAAGAGGCCCGGTGCACAAAATTCATGCATGGGAGGGTGGGTGTCCCTCAGCCCAGCCTGCACTGTCTCCAATCTGGGACCCCTCAAGGGATGTCCACTGGGATCGGGCCTAAACGGGCAGACATCCCTCTCACAATCCAGGACTGCTAGTTCCCAACCGCTCACTTGCCTGCCTGCCTGATTGCCCCTAACTGCTTCTGCCTGCCAGTCTGATCACCCCCTAACCACTCCCCTCCCAGCCTGATAGATGCCTAACTGCTCCCCTGTGAGCCTGATTGTCCCTAACTGCCCTCCCCTGCCAGCCTGGTCCCCCCCAACTGCCCTCCCTGCTGGCCTGGTCGCCCCCAACTGTCCTCCCCTGCTGGCCTGGTCACCCTTAACTGCCCTCCCTTGCCAACCTGGTCCCCCCCAACTTCCCTCCCTGCTGGCCTGGTCCCCCCAACTGCCCTCCCCTGCTGGCCTGGTTCTGCCCAACTGCCCTCCCCTGCACGGCTGGTCACCCCCAACTGCCCTCGCCTGGTGGCCAGGTCCCCCCCCAACTGCTGTCCCCTACAGTCCTGGTCCCCCCCCCTGCAGGTCTGGTCCCTCCCAACTTCCTTCCCCTGAAGGCCTGGGTCCCCCCCAACTGTCCTCCCCTGTCGGCCCGGTCACCCCTAACTGTCCTCCCCTGCAGGCCTGATCACCCCCAATTGCCCTCTCTTTTAGGCCTAGTCCCTCCCAACTTCCCTCCCCTGCTGGCCTGATTGCCCACAACAGCCCTCCCTACTGGCAATCTTGTGGCAGCCATCTTGTGTCCACATGGGGGCGGCCATATTGTGTGTTGGAGTGATGGTCTATTTGCATATAACCTCTTTATTAGATAGGATTAGCCAGAATGGGGAAAAAAAATCACATTGAATTAGATAGAGACCCTAAAATGGTATTGTTTCAGTACAGGAAAAAATATCCTATATAATAAAGAGGTAATATGCAGATTGACCCTCATGCCCTCGTGCCACAAAATGGCCACCCCCATGTTGTCACAAGATGGCCACCACATGTCATCACAAGATGGGCGCCCCATGTCGTCATCTGCCCCGATGTCATCACAAGATGGCTGCCCCTACATCATCAGAAGATGGTCACCCCAACGTCATCAAAAGATGGCCACCTCTACGTCATCACAAGATGGATGCCCCACATTGTCAAAAGATGGCCTCCACAAAATGGCCACCCCCATGTCGTCACAAGATAACCACCCCCACATTGTCACAAGATGGCCAAGATGGAAGGGCAGTTGAGGGTGATTGGGCCAGCAGGGGAGCAGTTAGGTGTCAATCAGGCCAGCAGGGCAGTGGTTAGGGGGCCATCAGGCTGGCAGGCAGAGTGGTTTGGGCCAATCAGGCAGCCAGGCAGGCGAGTGGTTAGGAGCCAGCAGTCCCAGATTGTGAGAGGGATTGGGCCTAAACCCACAGTTGGATATCCCCCAAGGGGTCCCAGATTGGAGAGGGTGCAGGCTGGGCTGAGGGGCATTCACAAGGCCTCTAGTTGTGGAATAAAATTGGCTCTGATCCCATAGTACAAAGCTTAGAAGAAACATTCAAAAGTTTAAACATTTTTCAAATAAATACACAAAGCACAATGAAAAAATAGTGCTTTGTGTATTTATTTGAAAAATGACAAGGACATTAAAACTATTTCATCATCTGCCCTGGGCAGTGTAGCTCAATTGGTTGGAATTTCATCCCATAAACTTGAAAGCTCTTGGGTTCAATTCCCAGTCAGGGCACATATCTGGGTTTCAGGTTTGTTCCTGATTGGGGCACATATGAGAGGTAACCAATCAATGTTTCTTTTGCTCTTTCTCTCCCTCTCTCTCTAGAAATCAATGAACATATTCTCTGGTGAGGATTAAAACAACAACAAAAACTATTTCATCAAAGAGGGCCGAGGAATGACTAAACATGGTAAATATTTTAAAACCAGTGTACTCAGCTTTCAACATAAGCAGTTAGAAAAATAAAAGCAACTGAAAGAAAAACTTTTAAATCATATAACTAATTTCAGAAATGCAACTGAAAACAGAAAGCAGAGAAAAATCAATAAAGCATCTATTTATTTTTGAGAAAAATCAACAAACTTAATAAAATTCCAGCCATACTTACAAGGACGCAACTAGAGAAGGCACAAATTACCGATATTAAGAACAAAATTGGGAATACACTGTATACAATAGAGACATTGAAAGATATTGTTATAAATTGTAGCCAAAAGAGTAAAAAACAGTTGAAATGTACTAATTATTTAAAAACCATAAACAATCAAATCTACATAAAAAAGAATATATAACATATAGTCCTATATTTATTAAATCGAGTTTATACTTAGAAACTTTACCACAAACAAGACCTCAAAGCCAGAGCAGCCTTTCTGGTTGAATTTTAATATTTAATTCTATACATATTTTCACAGATGCCCATTCCCCCAGAAAACTCATGAAGGAAAATAAGCTGGCAAGAACACAAATCAACACATTCCATATGGCCAGTGTTATCCCATTAAAAAAAAAAGAGATATAAAGACATTATAAAAATAATAGGCATATCCCTCATAAAGAGAAATGGTAAAAATAATATTAAAAGTTAAATTTGAACCCATTAAGATATACAAATAATGCTATATCATGAACAAAAGGGTCTATTCCAGTAGCACAAGGTCAGTTAAACATTCAATATGAACTCATATAATTCAACATATTAACAGACTATCAAGAAAAACAATATGACAATCTCAAGAAATACAGAAAAGGCACTGACATTTTTGAAAAACCATTGTCAGCAAACTTCTTCAAACTAGTAACAGCAATTTGTGAAATGGACAGGTGGCTCCTGACTTATGATGGCTCAACTTACGATTTCCTGGCTTTATGGTGGTGCAAAGGGATATGCACTGACCTTTCCCCAGGCCAATGAGATGCAAAACAGTATTCAGTCATGCTGCGGGGTAGCAGCGTCAGCGTCAGCCACAGATCCCGGTCAAGCCCCCATCCCTACAGCAAACAGATGATACTCTGTGACGTACTGTGTTACCCGTGCTTTTTGGATATTGTGTTTGAGCACCTTTAAGGTAGGCTAGGCTAAGCTATAAGGTTCAGTGGGTTAGGTGTATTACATGTATTTCAACTTACAATATTTTCAAATTGCAATAGGTTTATAGAGCTATATAACCTCATCTTAAATTGAAGAACACCTGCATACAACTAATAGGGTACTGAAGTGTGAAAGTGCTTTTCATCTAAGATGGGGACAAAGCAACAATGTTCTTGCCTACCACTCCTCTTCAACATTTTACTGGATATTTTAGATAATGTAATAAACTATGCAAACAAAAAAAAGAAATAAAAAGCATATTATTTAGAAATCAAGAAAGAAATCTTTTTTAATTATAGGTGACATGATTTTCTAGTAGAAAATCCTGATGAGTAAACAAAAATAATTATGACAACTCATCAACTAACTTAGTAAGATTGGAACATATGAGGTCAATATAAAAAAAAAATCAAACATGTTTCTAAATTCTAGCAATAATCCAAAATTAAAATGTAAAAAGTACAATAACAGCAAATATAATACTTAAAGATGCATTTGTTTAAAATATGTGTAAAACCTGAACTCTAAAAACTATGATACAAAACAAATAAATCCAAATAATACATGATTAAATGGAAACATATGCCAAGTGTTCATAAGAAAAGTCAGTATTGTTGAGACATCGATTCTCTCCAAATTGACCTACAGGTGTAATACAGTCAGTAACAGTCAAAATCCCTTTGTGTTTATTGTAGCACCCAATAAACTGTATATGAAAACATGATTGAACACAGAATAGTTAAAATAAACTTGAAAAGATAAACAAAATTGTAGTTCACAACACAAATTATCAAGACATAAAAACATAATAATCAAAACAGAATGGCATTGGCAATTTATCTATCTATCTATCATCAATCTTTCTATCATCTATTTAAAAGTGAAACAGAATATAGAGACCTATACATATATGTACAATTGATTTTCCAATGCAAATCAAAGAAGAAATGTAATCTTTCAACAGATGCTATAGGGAAAGTTGAGTAGCTATATGAAAAATAAATATAATTTGACCCCTGACCTTACAGCATATACAAAAATTAACTTGAGATTGTTCACAGACATTGATATAAAATGTAAAGGTTCAAACTTTAAAAAAAATGCAAAAGAGAAAAGGTTAGTGATTTTGGGTTTGGAAAAAAAGAAAACAACTATATACAACACAGTAAGTACAAACTATAAATCAAAGAATCAACACTGGATTACATCAAAATGTTTTGTTCTTCAAAAGATGTTTTAAAAAATAAAATGATGAGCAACAAACTAGAAGATAGCATTTGAAAAATATATTTCTGACAAAGAACATATCTAGGATTTGTAAAAACACAAATATTATGAATATAAAAAAACTAATAAAATGCGTAAAATATTTTGATAAACGTTTCACAGAAAAAAATATATTTTGATTCTAAATCAGTCCATGAAAATATCATAAAAATAAATGGCCATTAAGGCAATGCAAACTAAAATCATAATGAGATTTCAGTACACATATATTACCTTGGCAAAATTATAAAGACTAATATGTCCTGTTAGTAAGATTGCAGTTAACCACTGCTGAGGGTGTATGTAGGGGGTAAAACCTATGCAAACACTTCGGAAAATATGTAGTTTGCCAAATATTTGAAACTATATATATACACCTGCCTTACAACACAACCATTCCACTCCTACATATATACTCAGGAGAAATGTAAGTGTATATTCACAAAAAGACATTTACAAAGTTATCTGAGTAACTTTATTTTATAAAGTGTGAAACCTTGTAATCTAAGTATGTCAATGAACAAATTATGGTATGTCCACACATTGTAATACTACTCAGAAAAATTAAGAAAAAAATAACAAACTATTGATAAATGCAACTACATAGATGAGATTCAACATAATTACTTGAGAAAAATCAGACTAAAAGAGCCTACACTCTAAGGTTTGCTTTATATAAATTTCCAGAAAAAGAAAACTAATCTATAGTGACAGAGGGCATATCAGTAGTTGCCTTGGGATGAATAGAGCAGGGAAGATGGAAACTTGCTGGTAAGCTATGTTCATTATTTTGATTGTGGTTATTATTTCATAGCTATGTAAGTCAATATTAATCAAAGTACATATACCATAAATATGTACAGTTCATTATATATCAAACTAGAGGCCTGGTGCACGAAATTCGTGCATGGGGGCATGTGTTCCTCAGCCCAACCTACACCCTCTCCAATCTGGGACGCCTCGAGGAATGTCTGACTGCCCGTTTAGGCCCGATCCCAGTGAGATCGGGCCTAAATGGGCAGTCGGACATCCCTCTCACAATCCAGCACTGCTGGCTCCCAACCGCTTGCCTGCCTGCCTGATTGCCCCTAACCGCTTCTGCCTGCCAGCCTGATCGCCCCCTAACCACTCCCCTGCCAGCCTGATCGACCCCTAACTGTTCCCAATTGCCCCTAACTGCCCTCCCCTGATGGCCAGGTAACCCCTAACTGCCCTCCCCTGCAGGCCTGGTCCCTCCCAACTGTCCTCCCCTACAGGCGTGGGTTCCCCCCAACTAACCTCTCCTGCAGCCCTGGTCACCCCCAACTCCCCTCCTCTGCAAGCCAGGTCACCCCTAACTGCCCTTCCTTACAGGCCTGGTCCCTCCCAACTGCCCACAACTGCCCTCCTCTGCTGGCCATCTTGTGGCAGCCATCTTGTGTCCACATGGAGGAGGCCATCTTTGACCACATGGGGCAGCCATCTTGTGTGTTGGAATGATGGTCAATTTGCATATTTCCTCTTTATTATATAGGATGTTATATAGGATATACCTAAGTATAGCTGTAAATGGTTATTTTTTTAAAAAAAATACATTTGCCTTAATCCATGGTCTGGCCTAAATTCTTTTAAGGATTGCTAACTTGCTGGTGGTTACACGTCCTTAGGCACCATTCCCATTAGGTGTGGCCATGTCATCTGTATAGAAATCACTCTGATGCAGAAGCATCAGCTATTCTTCAGATGCATGCTATTCCTTTTTCTCTCTCTGAGAATAAATTTTCTTTAATAGAATTTTAAGAATATAGGTCACTTTCATAGATAAATGAGATTTTTACAGATACTCAGTTCTCAAATATACTGCTCTTGCTCCTATTTTTTATGATAATTTATCTCTTTTGTCCATCTGACAGTATATGCATGGTAAACTCCAATGACAATATCACTTTTATTTTTATTCCTCTTTCTCTCCATTCTTGGAACTGAATGCAGGATTTCATTTGGCATTGTTTTTGTAGCTTTTCAGTAAGGTGACAACATTTACAATGTATTAATTCCATAACTCTTTTTTTTCTGTAGAGTAGATGTATAGAAAATCGTATGTCTCTTAGTCTAATATAAGGGGAAGCTCATCTATACTGAATATAAATTATTGGAAACACTTTCAAGATTGGCAGTGCAGGAATGCTTTATATCAATTCATTAGTGAAAAACGACCCTCACATCCAATCACACAGGATCTGATTTCATATATTAAAAAAAAAAACAAAAACACAACATATTAAAAAGGGAAATGTGAAGTTAAAGGGTGGAAAACTCAAAAAAGATTCTATTAAAAGGCTAATTAGTCTAAAAGTTAGGAGGATAGTGAGCTAAATATATAAGCAATAATAATTAAGAACTATGCCAATAAATTAATAAAGCCTATTTTAATTTTATCTATCATTAACTGCAAAGAAGAGCAAACCCATTTTATATATTGTCCAAGTTTATTGGGAAAAGTACTGAATTATCTATTTACTTTGTTCACATAAAAGAATGTAATATGCAACCCAGGTATCCAAAATGAATTCATTAGAACAGAATTGATTGAAAAATTAAGTAAAAAATAACTAAGTCATCAATGAGAGTTTTTCTTTTGGCAGAAATTATTAGAGAGCTAATCTACTAAATAGAATAGTGAAAATATTATAATTTATGAAATTAAGATCTCTCAAGTGTTTCAAAATATAATGATGCTGGATGAATTTTTTATTTTATTTATTTATTTATTTATTTTATTCATTTATTTATTTATTTATTTTACTAATAAATCTTTATAGTTCAGATTATTACAGTTGTTCCTCTTTTTTTCCCCCATAGCTCCCCTCCACCCAGTTCCCACACCACCCTCTGCCCTTACCCGCCCCCACTGTCCTCATCCATAGGTATACAATTTTTGTCCAGTTTCTTCCCATACTCCCCACACTCCATTCCCCTGAGAACTGTCAGTCCACTCCCTTTCTATGCCCCTGATCCTATTATATTTACCCGTTTTATTCTGTTCATCAGACTTTTTATGCACTTGATTTTTAGAGTCACTTGTTGATAGATATGTATTTGTTGTCACTTTGTTGTTCATAGTTTTTGTCTTTATCTTTTTATTCTTCTTCCTCTTCTTAAAGAATACCCTTCAGCATTTCATATAATACTGGTTTGGCAGTGATGAATTCCTTTAGTTTTTTCTTATCTGTGAAGTTCTTTATCTGACCTTCAATTCTAAATGATGGCTTTGCTGAGTAGAGTAATCTTGGTTGTAGGTTCTTGCTATTCATCACTTTGAATATTCTTGCCACTTCCTTCTGGTCTGCATAGTTTCTGTTGAGAAATCAGTTGATAGTCTTATGGGTACTCCCTTGTAGGTAACTAACTGTTTTTCTCTTGCTGCTTTTAATATTCTCTCTTTGTCTTTTGCCCTTGGCATTTTAATTATGATGTGTCTTGGTGTGGTCCTCTTTGGATTCCTTTTGTTTGGGGTTCTCTGCACTTCCTGGACTTGTAAGTCTATTTCTTCCACCAGGTGGTGAAAGTTTTCAGTCATTATTTCTTCAAATAGGTTTTCAGTATCTTGCTCTCTCTCTTCTTCTGGCACCCCTTTAATTTGGATGTTGGTATGCTTGAAGTTGTCCCAGAGGCTCCTTAGACTATCTTCATATTTTTGTATTCTTTTTTCTTTTTGCTTTTCCAGTTGGGTGTTTTTTGCTTCTTCATATTTCAAATCTTTGACTTGATTCTTGCGATCCTCTAGTCTCCTGTTGGATCGCTGTATATTATTCTTTATTTCAGTTAGTGTATGTTTAATTTCTAGTTGGTCCTTTTTCATATCCTTGAGGGTCTCACTAAATTTTTTGGCGGTTTCTAAAAGATTCTTGAGTAACCTTTTAACTATGGTTTTGAACTCTATATCCAGTAGTTTGCTTTCCTCCATTTCTTTCATTTGTGACCTGTTTCTTTGTCTCCGCATTTTGGCTGCTTCCCTGAGTTGATAGTGTGGCTTTGTGTGCTAAGTGTCCTATAGGGCCCAGTGGCTCAGCCTCCCTAATTACCTGAGGTGGACACTCTTGGTGTACCCCTTTGTGGGCTGTGTGCACAGTCTCATTGTAGTTAAGCCTTGATTGTTGTTGATATCACTGGGAGGAATTGACCTCCAGGCCAATTGGCTCTGAGGATTAGTTGTGTCTATGCTGGGAGAACTTCTGTGCTGGAGACACCCTTAGGGGTAAGACTTGCTTCAGTGGGGCTTTGGTGCTCACTGAGTCTTCCCCCTGAGTGTGTCTCTTATGGATCTAAAGAGTTGTAGTCTGGATGGTCTCTCTCTGACCACTGGGTACATTGTCTCTCGGATCTCCAAGGAGAGAGGCCACCCAGCAGGAGTTACAGAGAGATCTGCAGATTTCTTCTCTTTGTTTGGGGTTTAGAGATGCCCAGATAAGGCCCAGCTGTAAAACAATGCAAGCTGCTGTCTAGCCTTGGGTCTTCTTTTGGAGGCTCTGGGACTCTTTGACCCAGGTGCAGTATATTAGGTTTCAGATTGCAAAGGGCCAGGGCATTCATATGCAAAAGCCTCTGCACACAAATTGGGTGGGGCAGGGTCTCAGGGTATCACCAGGGTGGAGCAAACAGCAATGGCTAACCGTCAGCCCTGCCTGGAAGAGATCCTGTTTCTCTGTGTCCCATGGCACCGTGCAGGAACAATGATCGCTGCAAGCACCTCTGAGGGAAAGCTGCCCTCGAGTTCTGCCCGATGCCAGACAGTCCAGTTTCTCTCCATATGAACTTGCCCAGAACTGGAGTTCAGAGCAGTCGGGAGCTTGTATCTCTCTCCCGATTGAAAAAGACAACAGCGTACTCAGGTGCTAACTCTTTCCTAGCACGAGCCTCCGTACCTCTGCACTTCACTTCTGCAACTCTGCACCTCCTCTGAGTCTCAGTGTGCTTTTTTCTTTCCTTCTAGTTGTAGAATTTCCACTCAGCCAGCCTTCCTGTGGTTCTGGATGATACCCGTTTTGCCTTTTAGTTGTAGTTTTGAAGTGGTTGTGCGAGACAGCAAGTTCAGGTGTTTACCTATGCCGCCATCTTGGTTTCTCCACTGGATAAATTTTTTAAAAGGCATTCTATGGATATTTAATTCATAAAGGTGAGCAATAATTTCTTTAAATCTAATTTATTTTCAGACATAATTCTCCACATTTAACTTTTTACTTATATATGAGCTCATCCTGAATTTATTTGTATAAAATTATATTTAACATCATTAGCAATTGTAATATAATTCAATGTCTATGTAAATAAGAACCACACTTTAAAATTGAGTAAACAAATATGACTAAAAAAATACATTGTTTGAATTTACTAGTATTTACCTCATAAATGGAGAGAAATGTAATGTTTTATAATAGTTAAATTATTAAAGTGCTCATTCACATGCAATGTTTCAATATATTTTTGTTTAAAATGTATTGTATGTAATAGCCTTTTATAAACCATTTTAATTTTTTTTATCCATTGAAAACATCAACTTTACCCATTTTTGCTCTTATTGGGAGTATTATTGAAAATTTATTCAAATGATTGATGCCAACCCTTCAAATTCCTCTAAAATATAAATGACATCCATTTTAAAAAAGCATTTGAACTGCAATACTTCACTTAAATATGCAGGACTTTTTATGCATACATAAGCATTTTTATCAGTTTGTGTTTTCATATTAGGTTTGTGACTTGACTTGTTTCTCTCCATCTGCCAACTGTGCACTTAGTTAAGCTCTTGTTCATTATTTTCTCCAGTCTGGCCAACACTGTTCTTAGGAGCTTTTAGTGAGGTTTTTTCACCTTTAACCAGTAAGACCCAGAAAACAGATATGAAGGGCCAATTGTCAAATCCAGGATCTCACATGCACAAACTCTGTTACTGTAAGCAAATAATTCAAATACTCTGTATAGCCATTTTTTCATCTGTAAACTCCGCATAGTAATTGTGCCTACATCATACTGTGTTGATGATGATGAAATGCAATTGTATAAAATGTTTGGAATAGTTCCAGGTATAAAAGTACAATCTAAATGTGAGCTATCCCTTCCTTCAGGTAGAATTAAACACTGTAATCAATTAATAAATAATTTGTTTCATACCTAGGTGCTGTTCTCTAAGGACAAAATATAAGACCACTATTGATTCCATCAGATAAAGCTAATAGTAACACATTATCATGTTGAAATCTATCAAATCCATCATGAGTTTACATAAATGCATAGCAAATGTTTCTAGAGCATTGTTTTCCTATTAGATATTGAACATATTAATATTCTAGGGCTGCCATAATAAATCACAAATTGAGCAGCTTAAAATACAGAAATTTATTGTCTTACAGTACTGGAGCTTATTAGCAGGGCCATGCTCCCTCAGAAAATACTAGGGGTCTTTTTTATTTTTTTTCCTAGCTTCTGGTGGTTTGCAAGCAATCTGGTATTTCATAGTTCGTAAGTGTATCCGATCTTCATCTTCACATAGCATTCTCCCTGTGTCTCTCCACATTATCTTTACTCTGTGTCTAAATCCCCCCCTTTTCCAGTTATATTGGATTAGGACCCACTATAATGGCCTTCTCTTATTTTAGTTAAGTCTGCAAAAACTCTATCTTATATAATAAAAGGCTAATATGCAAATTGACTGAAACAGCAGAATGAACAGTCGCTAGGACATGCACTGACCACCAGGGGGCAGACGCTCAATGCAGGAGCTGCCCCCTGGTGGTCAGTGTTCTCCCACAGGGGAAGCACCACTCAGCCAGGGGAGAGTGGGCCTAAGCCGGCAGTCAGACATCCCAAGGGCTCTCAGACTGCCAGAGGGCACAGGCTGGGCTCAGGGACACTCCCCCCCTCCCCCTCCCCCCAGTGCATGAATTTCATGCACCGGGCCTCTAGTTTCATAATAAAATCTCATTCTGAGTGGTTGTGGGTTAGGACTACAACGTATCTTCTTTTGGGAAACAAAATTCACCCATGACAATGAGCATTATTTGTTTTGGGATTCTACTTCCTAAAAAAGCCACTGGTATATGATATATGTGTAATAATTGTTTATTAGTTGGATAAATTAGTGAATGACTTATAAATACAAAGTGAGGTTCTAAAAATAAATTTTAAATTATAAGTACAATAATTTAATCTAAAACCTCACATAGAGAGGGAATAATGGCGGCGGAATAGACAGACGTGTTCCGAGCCTTGTCCCGGAGCAGAAAGAAAGAACAGCTGAGGGACGCACAAGGAGTGTTTGTTGGCTGGTTGGGAGACAGCTGAATTCCAGAAGGAGGTGGGGGACTGCTGAACGGGGTTCCCCTGACCTGGCAGCACCAACTGCGGCTGGGTCCCCTCCCGGAGCTGCGGGCTTGGACGCGGAGTCTGCGCCATCTTGATCCGGAAAGTGGAGCTTATCTGAAGCCTGAGAATCCACAACTGCGGCACCCCAGGAACAGCTGCGAGCCCCAGAACAACGCTCCCCAACTGGCGCAACCACACGGGTTCAGAGGAGCTCTACACTCCACCACGGAAAGGTCAGATTTCGCCTGGGATAAGGTGAGGTCTCTGGTCCCGGCGGGAGAGAGGAACGCGCGTTTTGCGGGAGCTGGAGGACCAGGGAAGTCTGTGCCTAGAAAAATCCGTGGCTGTAGGGGCTGGCGTGATCTGTGATTGTGGAAAGGGGTCCTCAGAGCTGCTAAGAGAAGGGCACTCTAAAAAGCAACCCATTTTGATCTGAAGTGCAGGGACACCCTAAGAATTTCAGGCTGTCCAGACTTACGCGCAGCCCGTGCGCTCCCTTTGTGCCTGGGTTTACTCGCAGTCCTGGAGTTCGCACACTTGGGCTTTTTCCTCTTCAAATCCTTGCTTCTGATTACTAAGCCCAATACATAGGATCACCCAGTTGGGGACACCCTGGGAGACTGCAGGGGAAAGTTGTTTTTCTGGAACCTGGGGATCGGAGCGGGGAGTGACCATCAGAGAGTCAGCTCTGAGGCAGACCACGCCCACAGGCCGGTGGCAGTGCCACAGAGAAAAAAGGCTCTAACACTGCCTAGAGAGGCCATAGATAGACCCGGAAGTCAATCCAGAAACACTGCCACCCAGGGGCTGAATCACAAATTGACTCTTGCGTAATCAAAAATAAAGGAATACGAGAAATTAAGACACACCGCCTGCTTAAAATCAGGACTGGCTTACAACACCGAAGAGCAGTGGATCGCAGGGAACTGCAATACTGTCTGGACTGAGAAACAGGCGTGCCAAACAGAAAAACAGAGGAAGTGAATGACCTTCACTACTTCACATTTTATTTTTACCTTTTATTTTTTTATTTTTTTATTTTTTTTTATTTTCATTTTTTGCATCCTTTAATCAAGAAACTTTTTTTTCTTTTTTCATCACTTGATTTTACCTTTTTAATGATTACATTTTTATTTTCAATCCGTATTATTACTACTGCTATTTTATCTTTTTTTTTTAAAGTGTCATTTTATTTTCTCTTCATTTTATTTTGGGATTAGGGTTCTACATTCTATTTTTTATCTTTCCTTTAGCATCGTTTTACTCTATCTCAACTCTACCTTTAGGCCATCACTCTCTTCCTAACCTCCCCCTTTTCAGTGTCCTGTTTGTCTTACCCTTTTACTGCTTTAGATTTTCCCTATTCTTTCTGTTTACCCCTTGTTAAAATTTCACCCTACTTACATATCTAATCTCTAATCCCCTGCTCCAAGTCCACATACACCTCTCCCTTCGCTGTCTGAGCTATCCATAAACTTGTCCTTCTCTCTGTCCTTTTGTTGTTGTTTGCTTGAATGTAGATTATATCCAATTTTTATGCTGTTTTTGTGAGATTGTTTTGCTTATTCTTCTTTTGTTTATTTTTTTGTTTGTTTTGTGCTTCAGCTTTCCCTTGCCTCAATCCATATTAGTTGGTGTTGTAGTTTGTATTAATCCCCAGGCACTTGTTGCTGGCATTTGCCGGGATTAGTGATTGTTCTATTGGAGTTTTATCCCCAATATATATAGTCTGTTCCCCTTTCTCTCTTAGTCACTTTCTTGTCTCTCTTACTTTTTTTTTTCTCTTTACTTTCCCTTTTCCCAATTTCATTTTCACACTCCTTTTTTCTTTTTTTCTTTCTTTCTTTCTTTTTTCCTCTTCTTCTTTCTCTCCTATCACCTAATTTGCCTTTCTCTGGTGGTCACCTTTATTGGAGGTTATTAATATCGTGAATACATTTCTGTTCAGTGCCTTGTGAGTTGTACCTGGTAGTGCTGTATTTTGTGCCTTTAAATCAACCCAGGAGAGAGAGAACTACATAACCAGACACCCAGAGAAGAGAGACCATGGGGAGACAAAGAAGCAGCCCGCATATGAAAGAAAAGCAGGCATCACCAGAAAAGGAAGTAAACGAAATGGAGGCAAGCAACCTTCCAGAAAAAGAATTCAGAGAAATGGTCATAAGGTGGCTGAAAAGAATGGAAGACAAATTCGACAATATGAGCAAGAACCAAGAGGAAATGAAGAAGAACCAAGAAGAAATGAAAAATGACATCGCTGCTGTAAAGAACTCAATAGAAAGCATCAAGAGTAGACTAGAAGAAGCAGAGGACCGCATCAGTGAGCTAGAAGACAAGATGGAAAAAAATACCCAAGAAAAGCAACTTCTAGAAAAAAAAATTAAAAGGCAGGAGGAGAGTCTAAGGGAACTTTGGGACAACACGAAACAAAACAACATCCGCATAATAGGGGTTCCAGAAGGAAAGGAAGCTGAGCAAGGAATAGAAAACCTCTTTGAAGAAATAATGACAGAAAATTTCCCAGATATAGGGAAGAAAAAACCCACACAAATCCAAGAAGCTCACAGAGTCCCAAGCAAAATGAACCCCAAAAGACCGACGCCAAGGCACATTATAATTAAATTGGCAAACACCAACGACAAAGTAAGAATCTTAAAAGCAGCAAGAGAGAGACAGAAAGTTACATACAAAGGAACCCCCATCAGACTAGCAACTGATTTCTCAACAGAAACTCATCAGGCCAGAAGGGAATGGAATGAAATATACAAAGTCATGCAAAGGAAGGGGCTGAATCCAAGAATACTGTACCCAGCAAGGCTGTCAATCAAAATTGAAGGTGAAATCAGGAGCTTCACAGACAAAAAAGGACTAAGGGAATTTATTACCACCAAACCAGCAATGCAAGAAATGCTAAAGGGTCTACTGTAAAAAAAAAAGAAAGAAAGAAAGAAACAGGAAGCGAAGAAGTAACACAGGGGTAAAGAATAGGAATGGCGACAAATAAGTACCTATCAATAATAACTTTAAATGTAAATGGATTAAATGCCCCAATCAAAAGACATAGGGTAACAGATTGGATAAGAAAACACGACCCATATATCTGCTGTCTACAAGAAACCCACCTCAGAAAAAAAGACGCACACAGACTGAGGGTGAAGGGATGGAAAAAGGTTTTCCAGGCAAATGGAACTGAAAAAAAAGCTGGGGTAGCAATACTTATTTCTGACAAATTAGATCTCAAACTGAAGGACATAACAAGAGATAAGGAAGGCCATTTCATAATACTAAAGGGAGCAATCCAACAAGAAGAAATAACTCTGGTAAACATATATGCACCCAATACAGGAGCACCCAAATACATAAAAAAACTCCTGGAGGATATTAAGGGAGACATTGACAGCAATACAATCATAGTAGGAGACTTTAATACCCCACTATCACCATTGGACAAATCCTCTAAACAAAACATCAGCAAAGAAACATCAATCCTAAATGACTCACTAGACCAGATGGAATTAATTGACATCTTCAGAACATTTCACCCCAAAGCCACAGAATATACATTCTTCTCAAGTGCACATGGGTCATTTTCAAAGATAGACCATATGTTGGGACATAGGCAAAGTCTCTTCAAATTCAAGAAGATAGAAATCATATCAAGCATTTTCTCAGACCACAGTGGCATAAAACTGGAAATCAACTACAATAAAAACAACCCAAAGAAATCAAACACATGGAGACTAAACAGCATGCTATTAAACCATGACTGGGTTACCAGAGAGATCAAAGAAGAAATAAAAAACATCATGACAACAAATGACAATGAAAACACTACAATCCAAAATCTATGGGACACAGCGAAAGCAGTCTTGAGAGGGAAGTTCATAGCTCTACAAGCCTACTGCAAAAAACAAGAAACAGGGGTAATAAATTACCTAACCCAACAACTCAAAGAGTTAGAAAAAGAGCAACAAGAAAAGCCCAGTGTAAGCAGAAGGAAGGAAATAATAAAGATCAGAGCACAGATAAACGACATAGAGACCAAAGAAACAATACAAAAGATCAACAAAACCAAGAGCTGGTTCTTTGAAAGGATAAACAAGATTGATGAACCTCTAGCCAGGCTCACCAAGAAGCAAAGGGAGAGGACCCAAATAAACAAGATCAGAAATGAAAGAGGTGAAATAACAACAGATCCCGCCGAAATACAAAGGATTGTTAAAAATTACTACGAACAACTCTATTCCAACAAATTGGACAACCTGGAGGAAATGGACATATTCCTAGAAAAATATAACCTTCCAAAACTCAATCAGGAAGAATCTAAACAGCTCAACATGCCAGTAACTATGGAAGAAATTGAAGCAGCCATCAAAGAGCTTCCGGCAAACAAAAGCCCGGGGCCAGACGGCTTCACAGGAGAGTTCTACCAAACATTCAAGGAAGAACTAAAACCTATCCTCCTCAGACTATTCCAAAAAATTCAAGAGGAAGGAACACTTCCCAGCTCCTTCTATGAAGCCAGCATCACCCTAATACAAAAACCAGATAAAGACAACACAATGAAGGAGAATTACAGGCCAATATCTCTCATGAATGTAGATGCCAAAATCCTCAATAAAATTCTAGCAAATAGGATCCAGCAGTACATCAGAAAGATCATACACCATGACCAAGTAGGATTTATCCCAGGAATGCAAGGATGGTTCAATATCCGCAAATCAATAAATGTGATACATCACATAAACAAATTGAGAGATAAAAATCACATAGTCATATCAATTGATGCAGAAAAAGCATTTGACAAAATCCAACACCCTTTCTTGATAAAAACTCTCAACAAGGTGGGAATAGAAGGATCATACCTCAACATCATAAAAGCTATATATGATAAACCCACAGCTAACATCATACTCAATGGGCAAAAACTAAAACCATTTCCCCTAAGAACAGGAACAAGACAGGGATGCCCACTCTCACCACTCCTGTTTGACATAGTACTGGAAGTATTAGCCACTGCAATTAGACAAGAAGAAGAAATAAAAGGCATCCAAATTGGAAAAGAAGAAGTAAAGCTGTCCTTATTTGCAGATGACATGATATTGTACATAAAAAACCCGAAAGACTCCATCAAAAAACTAACAGACTTAATAAATGAATTCGGCAATGTAGCAGGATACAAAATTAACACCAAGAAATCTATGGCATTTCTATACACCAACAATGAACTTACAGAAAGAGAGACTAAAAAAGCAATCCCATTTTCCATCGCACCAAAAAAATTAAGATACTTAGGAATAAACCTAACCAAGGAGGTAAAAGACCTATATGCGGAAAACTACAGGACACTGAAAAAAGAGATAGAGGAAGATGTAAACAGATGGAAGAACATACCATGTTCATGGATTGGTAGAATCAACATCATTAAAATGTCCATACTACCCAAAGCAATCTATAGATTCAATGCACTCCCCATTAAAATACCAACGGCGTATTTCACAGACCTAGAAAGAACTCTCCAAAAATTCATCTGGAATAAAAAAAGACCCCGAATAGCCACAGCAATCCTGAGAAAGAAGAATAAAGTAGGAGGGATCTCAATACCAGATTTCAAGCTGTATTACAAAGCCACTGTCCTCAAAACAGCCTGGTACTGGCACAAGAACAGACATATAGATCAATGGAACAGAATAGAGAATCCAGATATCGACCCAAACCAATATGCGCATTTAATATTTGACAAAGGAGGCATGAGCATACAATGGAGTCAAGACAGTCTCTTTAATAAATGGTGTTGGGAAAATTGGACAGATACATGCAAAAAAATGAAACTAGATCACCAACTTACACCATACACAAAAATAAACTCAAAATGGGTACAGGACTTAAATATAAGACGGGAAACCATAAAAATACTAGAGGAATCCACAGGCAGCAAAATCTCAGACATATGCCAAAAGAACTTTTTCAGTGATACTGCCCCTAGGGTAATGGAAGCCAAACAGAAAATAAACAAATGGGACTACATCAAAATAAAAAGCTTTTGCACAGCAAAAGAAACCATCAACAAAACAACAAGAAACCCCACTGTATGGGAGAACATATTTGCAAATGGTATCACTGATAAAGGTTTAATTTCCAACATCTACAGGCAGCTTATACAACTTAATAAAAGGAAGATAAATGATCCAATAAAAAAATGGGCAACGGACCTAAATAGAAGCTTTTCGAAAGAAGACAGAAGGAAGGCCAAGAGACACATGAAAACATGCTCAAAGTCACTAATTATCCGAGAGATGCAAATCAAAACAACAATGCGATACCATCTCACACCTGTCAGAATGGCTATCATCAACAAATCAACAAACGACAAGTGTTGGCGAGGATGCGGAGAAAAAGGAACCCTCGTGCACTGCTGGTGGGAATGCAGACTGGTGCAGCCACTGTGGAGAACAGTATGGAGTTTCCTCAAAAAACTGAAAATGGAACTCCCATTTGACCCAGTAATCCCACTCCTAGGAATATATCCTAAGAAACCAGAAACACCAATCAGAAAGGATATTTGCACCCCTATGTTCATAGCAGCACAATTTACAATAGCTAAGATTTGGAAACAGCCTAAATGCCCATCAGCAGATGACTGGATCAGAAAACTATGGTACATCTACACAATGGAATACTATGCTGCCGTAAAAAAGAAGGAATTACTACCATTTGTAGGCACTTGGATGGAATTAGAGAACATTATGCTAAGTGAAATAAGCCAGTCAATGAAAGAAAAATACCACATGATCCCACTCATTTGGGGATAATGAAAAACATTATAAACTGATGAACAAAAAGATATTTACAGAGGCAGTAAAGCATCAAACAGACTGTCAAATTACAGTGGTAAGGTTAGGGAGAGGTGGGGGAAATAAGAGATCAACTGAAGGACTTATATGCATGTATATAAGAGTAACCAACGGATGCAAAACATTGGGGGGTGAGGGCATATATGGGAGTGGGGTGGGGGTCGGGGGCAATGATAAGATATGTACACATGTAATACCTTAATAAAAATTTGAAAAAAAAAAAAAAAAAAAAAATAAAACCTCACATAAATATAAAAATATAAGTTAATTCTTTCTACATTTTAAACCCATGTCTGTCTAATGTATATTCTTTCAGATTTCTATTGAAATATATAAACAAATTCATAGATATAGATCTAAATGTAACATATATGTGTAGATACACACAAATGAATGAAATCATTTTTTCCTTCTAAGATATTTTTCTTTATATCATTCTTTTAAAATTTCTATATATTTCCATAGGTTAGAGAGTCTATATTTTACTTGAATATTATAATACTGGTAAGATTTATATCACATCTAGATTTTTGTTAATATACTGTTATAACAATTATGCTTTTTTACATAATAATAAATAATATTTAATAATTAGCAGATTGTTTTTCAGTAAAAAAGGCAATGTAAATTTTAGTAGAACAAATATTTGAATAATGCCTTCTCTTCAGAAAGAATTTCATATGCATTCACATATAATAAAAACAGTGCAGTTGCCAAAATATTTTGTCAATGTAATTTTTTTATTAAATATATTTTATTGATTTTTTTACAGAGAGGAAGGGAGAGGAAGAGAGGGTTAGAAACATCAATCAGCTGCCTCCTGCACACCCCCCAGTGGGGATGTGCCCACAACCAAGGTACATGCCCATGACCAGAATTGAACCTTCAGTCCGCAGGCCGACGCTCTATCCACTGAGTCAAACCGGTTAGGACTCAATGTAATTTTTAAACATTATGTTTTTATTTGAGGCCCCCATATACTCATCATCCTAAAATCAGATAATTATTTAATTTGAATCTTTCTCAATTTTTCACATTACATTAAATATTTTTTTTATGTATTTGATTCTCTTAGCTGTCTACTGTATTAAAATTCACATGGATGTGCTCCAAGAAAGTTCTGGCTTAAAAAAAAAAAAAAAAAAAAAAAGAGTGAAATTTGCTGTACAATCTCTATCCTTGTAACTATGTCTTACAGTTGTGAAAAGAAATAATGGAAGCTTTAATGTATGATTTTCAAACTTCACTCCATTAATAATAGTTCTGATTCTATAAAAACAAGTGGAAATATAGAAAAGAGCTGATTTCTGTCAAATTTCATCAGCATGTTTAAGAAACTTAAACAGCATATGTAATGTCTAAAGCTAATGCCTTTTCAGTATTTCCATCTTAGGAGATAATTCATCTCATTCTTTTTCATCTTTGTTTTATGCTTCTTCTATCTTTAACTGCATAATCTTCTTTCTTCATTTTGCTATTATACCAAACATTAAAGCAACTCCAATTTCTGCACAGTAGAACTTGAGGATGGGGGATAATCTATTTAATCTTCATAAAAATAGATACAAATACAGTCATAGTGTTGTATGACATTCTATAAGGCAGATCAGAAATAATCACATAAAATAAAGAGATTTTTAAAACTTGTTTAACTCCTAACCTGTTGAACAAAATCTGGTAGTTCCTGAAATGTGGGACCAGTGGATTATGAGTACCAATGTTATCTATACACTTGTGAAGTTTCAGCTACATCAACTACTTTTCTGAAAGCAATTATTAATACATATGGAAAAAATGGTTAATAGTGAATCAGGTCTGTTGTCAGCAGTCAGCTTTGTACTGCTTTTAGAAGGGTTATTGCAAAAATGACTTTGATTATCAGCAAAATGTCTGTACAAATTTTTCTTTAGGTATTTTTATGCTTATGTACAGGATAAGTAAATTTGTATGTTAAAGTGAAACTGTTTGTTCCCAGGTATCTCATCCTGATTCATTAATACTGCTTTTTTTTCTCATATAAGGTCTCATCATTAACCAATATTGTCTCAGATGAACTACTTTCTGAAGTATCTGTACACATATGTCCAGTTGGGTAAAATACTGACATTTATACCAATGCAAAATTTTCCAGGATGGTTTAGGTCATGGAGTATTAATGTTGGTTTTATATAATGATCATAATATATATTTAAATATCTATATTATTAAATGTAAACCATTTGATATTAAGTTGGCAACCAATACCTTGAGTTCAGTTGTTTAAAATAGCAAAAGCCTACTTCTTATTCATGGTACAATCCAAGCAGGTCACCAGGAGAAATATGCCCCTCTTAGTTATGGACGGACATTGCTTCTCCACCATTAGCCATATTGTTTGAAGCACCCATTCTCCTGAGTTCACCATCAATTGACTACAGTGAAATGTTTCAACCCAGATCTGACATTCATCATGTCAACTCACATAAAGTTTGCCATGTATAAGTAGTCAGTTGCTAGAACTAATTTCAAGGGATTAAAACAACAATTTTCAAATGGTATACCATGGCACACTGTTGTGCTAAGATAATTTTTAAAATATATGATACTTGATTATTTAGTCAGGGGCACTAACCTCTTTTCCCTTAGAAGTAAAAAAAAAAAAATGACAGCAGCCCACAAAACAATAGCCAAAGGCATAATCCATAAAAGAAATAATTGATAAACTGAATCACTAACATTAAAAACTTTTCCTCTGTGAAAGACAATGTCAAGAGAATGAAAACACAAAAAGCATTTGACAAAATCCAACACCCTTTCTTGATAAAAACTCTCAACAGGTGGGAATAGAAGGATCATACCTCAACATAATAAAAGCTATATATGATAAACCCACAGCTAACATCATACTCAATGGGCAAAAACTAAAACCATTTCCCCTAAGAACAGGAACAAGACAGGGATGCCCACTGTCACCACTCTTGTTTGACATAGTACTGGAAGTATTAGCCATTGCAATTAGACAAGAAAAGAAATAAAAGACATCCAAATTGGAAAAGAAGAAGTAAAGCTGTCCTTATTTGCAGATGACGTGATATTGTACATAAAAAACCCAAAAGACTCCATCAAAAAACTAACAGACTTAATAAATGAATTTGTCAATGTAGCAGGATACAAAATTAATGCCAAGAAATCTATGGCATTTCTATACACCAATAGTGAACTTGCAGAGAGACTAAAAAAGCAATCCCATTTACCATCCTACCAAAAAAAATTAAGATACTTAGGAATAAACCTAACCAAGGAGGTAAAAGACCTATATGTAGAAAACTACAGGACACTGAAAAAAGAGAGAGAGGAAGACATAAACAGATGGAAGAACATACCATGTTCATGGATTGGTAGAATCAACATCATTAAAATGTCCATACTACCCAAAGCAATCTATAGATTCAATGCACTCCCCATTAAAATACCAATGGCATATCTCACAGACCTAGAAAGAACTCTCCAAAAATTCATCTGGAATAAAAAAAGACCCCGAATAGCCACAGCAATACTGAGAAAGAAGAATAAAGTAGGAGGGATCTCAATACCAGATATCAAGCTGTATTACAAAGCCACTGTCCTCAAAACAGCCTTGTACTGGCACAAGAACAGACATATAGATCAATGGAATAGAATAGAGAATCCAGATATTGACCCAAACCACTATGCACAATTAATATTTGACAAAGGAAGCATGAACATACAATGGAGTCAAGACAGTCTCTTCAATAAATGGTGTTGGGAAAATTGGACAGATACATGCAAAAAAATGAAACTAGATCACCAACTTATACCATACACAAAAATAAACTCAAAATGGATACAGGACTTAAATATAAGATGGGAAACCATAAAAATACTAGAGGAATCCACAGGCAGCAAAATCTCAGACATATGCCAAAAGAACTTTTTCACTGATACTGCCCCTAGGGCAACAGAAGCCAAAGAGAAAATAAACAAATGGGACTACATCAAAATAAAAAGCTTTTGCACAGCAAAAGAAACTATCAACAAAACAACAAGAAACCCCACTGTATTAGAGAAAACATATTTGCAAATGTTATCACTGATAAAGGTTTAATCTCCAACATCTACAGGCAGCTTATACAATTTAATAAAAGGAAGACAAATGATCCAATAAAAAAAATGGGCAACGGACCTAAATAGAATCTTTGCGAAAGAAGACAGAAGGAAGGCCAAGAGACACATGAAAACATGCTCAAAGTCACTAATTATCCGAGAGATGCAAATCAAAACGACAACGTGATACCATCTCACACCTGTCAGAATGGCTATCATCAACAAATCAACAAACGACAAGTGTTGGCGTGGATGCGGAGAAACAGGAACCCTCGTGCACTGCTGGTGGGAATGCAGACTGGTGCAGCCACTGTGGAGAACAGTATGGAGTTTCTTCAAAAAACTGAAAATGGAACTCCCATTTGATCCAGTAATCCCACTCCTAGGAATGTATCCTAAGAAACTAGAAACACCAATCAGAATGGATATATGCACCCCTATGTTCATAGCAGCACAATTTACAATAGCTAAGATTTGGAAACAGCCTAGGTGCCCATCAGCAGATGACTGGATCAGAAAACTATGGTACATCTACACAATGGAATACTATGCTGCCATAAAAAAGAAGGAATTATTACCATTTTTAGGCACCTGGATGGAATTAGAGAACATTATGCTAAGTGAAATAAGCCAGTCAATGAAAGAAAAATACCACATAATCTCACTCATTTGGGGATAATGAAAAACATTATAAACTGATGAACAAAAAGATAGATAGAGAGGCAGTAAAGCATCAAACAGACTGTCAAATTACAGCAGGAAGGTTAGGGAGAGGTGGAGGAAATAAGAGATCAACTGAAGGACTTATATGCATGCATATAAGAGTAACCAACGGATGCAAAACATTGGGGGGTGAGGGCATGTATGGGAGTGGGGTGGGGGGGCAATGGTAAGATATGTACACATATAATACCTTAATAAAAATATTATTGTTAAACAAACAAACAAACAAACAAAACACAAGTTCCATACTCAGACAAAAATATTGGCAACATTAAAAAAATCTGATAAAAAAATGTTATCCAAAATATACAAAGAACTCCTAAAAGCCATATGAAAACAAGAAGTTCTTACTAAAAATGGGCTAAAGACCTTAAGATACACCTTGCCAAAAAAGATATACAGATGATAATAAGAATGTGAAAATATTCTAGATATCACATATCACCAGGGCAATGAATATTAAAACAACAATGTGATATACCAGATTCACCTGTTAGAATGGCCAAAACCTGGAACACTGACACCAAATACTGGGAAGGGTTTGGGGCAGCAGAAACTCATTACTTGCTGGTGGGAATGCAGAATGGTACAGTCATTTTGGCAGGCAGGTCAGCCGTTTCTTACAAAGCTAAACATACTCTTTTATCACAAGGTCCAGCAATGGTGCTCCCAGATATTTACTTGAGTATTTGAAAATTTAAGTTCACACAAAAACCTACAACAATTAAGCAAGAAATAATTTCTTATTTTCATGCTCTCACAATGTTACAAATTAAATTTTATCCTTAATTATTATCTTTCAGATATTATACATCTTGAAAAATATTAGCAAAACCAGAAGCCCTTAGAGGTTGCTAAGTAGCTAAAAGTGGTGTTTTGTTTTTGTGGGGTATTTTTTCCCCTCTCAATATATGGTTAGAGTGTGAAATACAACTGTGAAAATGGCATAATGGGCTGTTATATTTATCCTCTCAGAGCCTTGAGAAGCACATCAAGTTTACTTAATTTATAATTATTTTTATCACTTGGTGCTGCAGGCAAAACCTGAGAGAGAAAAAAAAAATTGCTGTTGCTTTGAGTTGTACATCACTGCTCAGAACTTGAATTTGTCGTATTGATTGACATACTCAGGGAGATACTATAATTGAGCACACTGGCAAAACCTCCTTGATACCCTAGTCCCAAATAGATTTTTCCCATTTTATTAGCATTTTACATAGTCTTAAATGTAACTATATCATTGATAGAGTGAAACCTGAACAAATGCATTTATATTAGAGAAATTAAAATGTTACAGATCATTGAAGTGCTTCTTATTTTATATAAATTTTAAAAAGGAATACATGAAAATCATAGGTATTTTAAAAGCCTTTTATGAGACCTTTTGGTATTAGGATAACTAGTAATTTGGAGGGGGCATAATACTTTAAAACAAAAGAGAATGGGACTGGGATGCAAAAGATTGATTTTCTAACAGTAGTTGCAAAATGCAGTTACTTTGAAACAATAACTTCTGCTCATTATGCCTCAATATTCATACATGTAAAATCAAATAATATTTGATTTACTGTTATTATTAGGGATATTATGATAATGTATGGCAAATATTTTTGTAAACTATAAATTGTGGACATTTTTATTAACAGCTTTGTACTCTCAAGTAGTGTAAAAAAGTCAATAAAGGCTGATTTTTTTTTTTTTTTTTTTTACGGTAACAATTTCAAAATCTCAATGACTTAAAACAATAAACACTTAATTTTCAATCATATCCTTTGTAAGAGAGGTCTATTGATCATAGCCACACAAAGTCCTAAGTTGATGGAAAAATCACTTCTCTTTGCTGCACCAGAGAGAAATAGAGCTTCTTGCATTGTCAAATAACTGATCTAGACCAGAACTGACACATGTTCATTTAAGTGTAAGCATTTACTATGCAGCACTGAAAACCTAGTATCCACAAATGAACCAAGAAAATCATACTTACCATGTGCTTAGAAGGAAAATAACTGTCAAAAGCAATACACATTATCACTCTATATAATAAAAGGTTAATATGCAAATAGGTCAAATGGCAGAACAACCAAATGACCTGTCACTATGATGTGCACTGAACTCCAGGGGGCACACATAGAAAATGGCTGGCATCAGCAGCAGGTGGCAGAACGTGGAACATGGTGGGCATTGGCCATGGCGGGATGATGGAGCAGGTGAGCAGGGGTGCCAGACAAAGGCGGGGTGCTGGTTGCTATCATTGGGTCGAGTCTCTGGTGGTTACTAAAAATTCTTTTCTCCCGCATGCCACCCAGTGCTTGCACTGTCAGTGGGTGTAAGCAGCAGCTGCCAGCACCGATCAACCCTCAGGGCTTCTCCACCTCCTCCTGCTCCTGAGGGGTGATTGGGGCAGCAGCCGCCACTTGCACCTGCTGACAGAGCCCACCCCACTCGCAATGGCTGCTGGCGCCGGCCCCAATCGCTCCGTGCCATCAGCAGGTGCAAGTAGGGCTGTCACCATCAGCACATTGGAACATGGGAGCAGTGGTGGTGGGAGCAGGGCTGCTGGCAGATAGGGGACCAGGGGGCTGTGGTGGGAGGGGCTGGGCAGGGGCTCAGAGAATGGGCCGAGACCTGCCCTTGTGCCCACTGCAGCCTTGCAACCCACAGTTCCTTTCAAGGTGCACGAATTTGTGCACTGGGCCCAGTGGAATATAAATCTTAAAAGCTGGAGTAAAATAAACAGTACAAATGCATTTCACATCTATGAGATTAAAAAAATAAGTCTGACAATTCTAAACATTAGCAAAGATGCAGAGCAAAGATGTTCTTACATACTGGTGGTGGAGTATAAACTAATGCATGCCATTTTGAGAAAAAAATGTGGGGGAAAACAAGTAAAAGATGTGTAAGCTCTAAATCCTAGTTATTCCACTAATTCAATGTCAATCCCTGAAGAAGGAAAAGGAGAAGGAGAAGGAGAAGGAGGAGGAGGAGGAGGAGGAGGAGGAGGAGGAGGAGGAGGAGGAGAAGGAGAAGGAGAAGGAGAAGGAGAAGAAGAAGAAGAAGAAGAAGAAGGAGAAGAAGGAGAAGAAGGAGAAGAAGGAGAAGAAGGAGAAGAAGGAGAAGAAGGAGAAGAAGGAGAAGAAGGAGAAGAAGGAGAAGAAGGAGAAGAAGGAGAAGAAGGAGAAGAAGGAGAAGAAGGAGAAGAAGGAGAAGAAGGAGAAGAAGGAGAAGAAGGAGAAGAAGGAGAAGAAGGAGAAGAAGAAGAAGATTGGCTAGGTGTATAGGTAGTGATAGAGACTTGCTTGTTAGAAAAAAAATATTGGAAATAACTGCATGTCTATATGTTGATTACATAAAGAATAAATGTTTACAAATTATTATACACAAATATATATATATATATATATATATATATATATATATATATAATGAGTAAACTAGAATTATATGTAACCACTTGAATAAATCTCCCCCAAAATATGGAATTTTAAAAAGGAAATAACAGAATGATATGCATAGTAAGGTATAGCATATATAATTTAAAAAGGTAAAACAATTATTAAGCATTTATGACAGAAAATATCTCATGCATATTATATATTTATCATATATTTAGTTTCATTCTTTATTCATTTAAATATTAGTAGTATTAATATACATGTAAATCATTACTTTATATTTATTCTATAGTTATTAAATTCATATTTAGATATGTGCAGTTATTATTAAGTTTTCATTGTTTAGATGTGTTTTTATAAAAATATGTAGAAAATGGTAAATAATTAGGATCACTGTAAAAGTGCAATTGAGACACATCTGTTTTAAACTAGTTGGGAGTATGCATAGATATGAAAAGTAAAAATAAGACTTCTATAATTCAAAAATGTTGGCTACTTTTTCAGGAGTTGAATTATTTTAAGAAAATAGAGAACTATTTTATATAATGAGAAATATTAATCAGACCTTCTCAGCCTACCCTCTCCAAAATCACAATAATGTGAATTAGAGAAAAAAATCATAGTTTCTTATGCATTTCTGGGGAAAAAAAATCAGCTGTGTTTTTTAAGACACTATCAAAGATTATCTTAAAATTCCCTGCTCAAACTTGAGCCAGTATTATGTTGACTCTATTGGTTCCTGAAAGTGGATTATTAAATATACAGAAATTTTGTAAGGCATTGAATTTTTTGTTCTCAATCCTCATCTGAGGACATTCTTTTTTAATCTCTCTTTTTTTTATTTTTATTTTTTATTGATTTTAGAGAGAAAGGAAAGGAGAAAGAGAGAGAACCATTAATGGTTGTCTCACTTACTGTCTCAGACCAGAGACTAAACACACAACCTAGGTATGTGCTCTGACTAGAATCAAGCCCTTAATCCTTTTGGTGTACCGGACAACGCTCCAACCAACTAAGCCACTGGCCAGGGCTTGTAAGGCATTTTTTAAAGAACGTTGTTTTATTTAGTTATGGCGGGGTGTGCATACCATAGAAACACTATAAGTCGGGGTTTTTAATTTATATTAATTATCATTTCATAGAGGCAGTTTAGATTACCTGTTCAGATACTAGTTATAACATCTGCAAAATCCCTTGCATAGTCTTTTAATTCCATGTATGTAAATGGATTTCCTTCCAAATTCAAGAATACTTCCTTTGTTTATTGGAAGTCACTTCAAATAATCTTAATGAATAAAATTAAAGTTAAAAAAAAGAGATAGAGGAAGATATAAAGAAGGAAGTAAATACTTTGTTCATGGATTAGTAGAATCAATATCATTAAAATGTCCATACTACCCAAAGCAATCTATTGATTCAATGCAATCCCTACTAAAATACCAACAGCATATTTCACAGATCTAGAACACATACTCCAAAAATGTATATGGAACCACATAATACCCCAAATAGCTTCAGCAATCTTGAGAAAGAAGAACAAAGTTGGAGGAATCAACATACCAGATATCAAGTTATACTATAAAGCCATTGTACTCAAAACAGCCTGGTACTGGCACAAGAACAGGCATATAAATCAATGGAACAGAACAGGAACCCCAGAAATCTACCCAAACCACTATGCTCAATTAATATTTGACAAAGGAGGCAAGAGCATACAATGGAGTAAAGGCAGTCTCTTCAATAAATGATGTTGGGAAAACTGGACAGGTACATGCAAAAATATGAAACTAGATCACCAACTTACACCATGTAGAAGAGTAGGCTCAAAATGGATAAAACACCTAAATGTAAGTCATGAAACAATTAAAACCTTAGAAGAAAATATAGGCAGCAAAATCTCAGACATCTCTCATGGAAACTAAGGAGAAAATAAACAAACGGGACTACATCAAAATAAAAAGCTTCTGCACAGCAAAAGAAACCATCATCAAAGTGAAAAGAAAGCCCACTGCATTGGAGAACATATTTGCCAATGATACACCCAATAAGGGGTTAATTTCCCCTTATATAAAATATATAAAGAACTCATACAACTTAACAAAGGAAGACAAACAATCCAATTTAAAAATGGTCAAAGGACCTTCGCCAAAATGGACATACAGAAGGCTAAGAGACATGAAAAAATGCTCAAAGTGACTAATCATTCAAGATATACAAATTAAAATAACAATGAGTTATCACCTCACAGCTGTCAGAATGGCTACTATCAACAAATCAACAAATGACAAGTGTTGGCAAGGGAAACCTAGTACACACATGGTGGGAATGCAATCTGGTGCAGCCACGTGGAAAATTAAAAATGGAACTCCCATTTGACCCAGTGATCCCACTTGTAGGAATTTATCCTAAGAAACCTGAAAAACCAATCAGAAAGAATATACTCACCCCTATGTTCATGGAAGCACAATTTACAATAGCTAAGATTTGCAAACAAGCCAAGATTTGCTGTGTAGTTTTATACAATGGAATACTATACAGCTGATACAAAGAAGGAACTCATAGCCTTCCCAACAGCATGGATGGACCTGGAAAGTATTATGCTAAGCGAAATAAGCCAATCAGAGAAAGATAAGTATCACATGATCTCATTCATATGTGAATCTAATTAATAAAATAAACTGATGAACAAAATAGATCCAGAAACATAGAATCATGGAACTGACTGACGAATTTCAAAGGGAAGGTGGAGATGGGGAGGTAGGGAGAGAGATTAACTGAGGAACTTATATGCATATATGCAGAGCCCATGTACATGGACAATAGTGTGTCAAAAGCTTGGGAGGTGTGGGTGTGGGGAAGAGGGGGTCAATGGAGAAAAAAGATAATAAATCGGACCTCTGTAATACTTTCAACAATAAAGATAAATTTTAAAAATAAATAAAATAAAAAATGAAAACAAATTAAAAATAAAATTAAGAACTTGCAGTATTTAAATTTATTATATGCTAATAATTCTGTAATTACCTCTACATTATATAATACACATGGGATTAAATATAATGTACCTCAATTAAGGATTTTTATCATATGCCTGAGCTCTTTGTGTACTAAATTTTACTTTTTACATGTGTTTAGGTTTGAATATTTTGTATATGGACACATTTTACAAACTTATGTTCAAAAGACAGGATTCCAATGATTGTGAATCAGTTAAGGTCATACATTTTGAGGCAATACATTAATCTATTGCTATATTCATAAAGAAAAAAAATAAAATAATCTGAGTACAAGTTGAATGTATGATGAATGGTTTCAATAATATTCTAGACAAATGGACTCTGAAAATGTAGATAACGATGACCTGATGAAAAAGTAAGCAGGCAGGACAAAATTAAAATGGATGCCATTTACATTATTGAAAATTAATAGGGAATTTATGAAAAGTATATTACAAAGCTATTAGAGGACTACAAAGATGTTAGTATAAATTCAAAGTATGCAAATTAAAAATACAGTTATTTGAGTAAAAGAGAAAGTTACTCAAAAATGGAAATGCAATTAAAGTGTGTTGCCTGTTCCAGGAGAGAACGATATTTTGATAAGCAAAATAATGACTTTAAATAAAAATTGTGTTATTATTGGGTTTGAAAAATGGAGAGGAGGAGGAAAACCGCGTAAGAGCCCTAAAGTGTTTATCTAATATCACATACATTTAATGGTAATTAGTATTTACAATTCAAAGTATAGCAATTTTTATATATGCAGGCTAGGAAGATAAATTCTAGAAGAAACAACTCAGAGAGTTGAAAGTTATTTATATCAGGATTGGAGCTTGAAGAAAAGAGACCATTAGTTTTATTGTTGTATTTACAAGCCTCTGCAAACTATTTATTTTAAAAATATGATCAATTACTACCGGTGAAAATTACAACTTATAAAAATTAGACAATGATAGTCTTAGGATTAAAATCCTAAGACTATCATTGTCTAATTTTATTTTTAATATTAATTAATATTGTTCCAAAAATTGTGGTAAACTTTTCATAGTGTCTCTTGGTTAGGACTTGAATTTTATATTTTCCACAAAATATGTAAATGTGGATGTGGTAATTTGATAAAAACTTCTAAATTAGACTAGATGACAGCCAAGTTTCAAATCATGTATTCCTGCTCACATAACTTAAATGAGAGAGGGCCAAGAATGAGAACTTAAATGTGCTAGAGGAAGATGAAAACCTGTTTAAGTCACATTTTGATTTTCAATTTGCATGCTAGAATCATCTAAAGTGATTTGCTTATCACTTTGTGTTCACACTCAAGTGGATGGCTTATTTTTTAGTCATTATCCTCCTTATCTTATCAGGCATTACTGACAAAGGATATCCATTCTCTGCTTCAGGTAGTTTTCATCCATTCTCCATCCTTGTACTTAAGTGGGGCTCCAAATTATTTTTTAAAAATCCTCTTTTAACAAAAGTTATAACCTTGTGTCAGTTCTCATTTCTTGCAATATTTAACCATATGCATCATTCCATCATTTTTCAAATGTTACACTTTTGTGATTTCTATGGTTTTTTTCTTTTTTTTCCAAATTGCTCCTCTTTCTTTCCTTACTTTTTAACTCACTTGTCTTGTCACAACTACTAGTATTTCTCTCCAGAATCTTTCTCTATAAAATAAAGCTTTTCTTATGGATTTCCTAACATTTCTTTTCTGATTTTCAAATATATACCTCAGCATATAATATTTTAAAATACAATCTATAATTGCTTAAAGAATATCTCTACAGAAAAGCCACTTCAATTTAACCACACACGTGTTAGGAAGGTTTTATAAGTACTAAATTATTTAATCCTAATAAAAATCACATGAGGGGGCAATATTATTCTCATTTTGCAATTTAAGAAGTAGAAGCTTAGAATGATTAAGCAACTTGCTCAAAGTTACAAACCTAGTGTCATCGAGAGGGTTAACTTGAAACGCAGGCAGGCAGGGCAGGGGTCCAGTGGAAACAAAGGCAGGTGGAGGGTAGGCAGGGGCAGACCCGGCAGTTTGAGCAGCCTAACCACAGGAACAACCAAGCAGAAATAATGAAGTGTTTCTGGACTCAAAGTGGGAGGCATGGGAAAACAGGGAGGGCCTGCAGTCACAAGGTGTAGGAATGCATAGAAGCAGAGAAAGTTCAGCACAAGACAGAGAAAGAACACAGAAACAGGGAAGTCCAGGCCCGTTGCTGGGCAAGAACAATGAGGGAATCAATCAGGTGAGGACACAGGTAGAGATAGAGCAAACTTGTAGCAAATATGTACCCCTGGACTACAAGGCTTTAACAGGCAGGCCATTATCCACCCCACCTCCTCTTGCCGGGAGTCTGAATCTGCTTGTAATCAATTTTCCACACTTTTGCTTAAGTCTTCTGGTCCCCATAGCTCATTCTTCTGTGTCACAAGACATGACCCCTGGGGAAAAAACCCTAGGCTCACCAGTCCAGTTATCAATGGGAAGATTGTATCTCCAGAATCTATTATCTTTAAAAAAAAAAAACAAACAAAAAAAAACACAGTGAAGATGTTTATTCATTTAGCAATCATTTCTTAATCACCCTAGTTTGAAACACTGTGTTAGGAAGGCCGTACAATGGTGACTAAAACAAGAGTCTCTGCTTGGGACATGTGCATGTGTACGCACACACACCTGGCTCTGTGCCCTAGAAAACTCCTATTCTTCTCCCCCAGGTCCACCATTCTAAAAGCATGTCTTCTGTGAAGCCCTCTCCTGCTTCCCTCTACAGTTGGAAGTTTTTTCATAGCACTTTATTTGTGTATCTCTTTTAGCACTTACCATATTTTGTTATAATTACTTCTTCCTTATTTGTTTATATTTATACATTTTATTAGTTTTCCCCTTCTCTGAAAAAGCTTTTGACTTGTTGACTTTTGCTATTTTTTCTTTGTTTTCTTTTTCATTAGTTTTTGCTTTTATCTTTTTTATTTCTTTTCTTACACTTTCTTTAGGTTTACTCTGTTGTTCTTTTTCTGGTGGCATGATCTTACTTATTACTATATGATAGCCATATTCTGAACACATTTAAGCAAAGGAGATGCTCTACCCATTTGTTTTATCCATTAAGATAACAAGATATTTATCCCTCAGGATTGAAAATGTACAATTATCTGGTAATGTATGCACTGTGAACAATTATTAACCATATGCTCTTGATTTTGCCTATAAGATGGTTTTCACATCTCCCATGTTATCTTCACCGCCAAAATCAATATAGTTCTAAGCCTTCATAATTCAATAACAGATTCTTAATTAGTCCTTCCTCCAATGACCATCAATTCCCTTCCTCCTTTCCTTTCTCCCTTCCTTTCTTTCTCTATTTCCATTTTGCTTCATGTTGCCTAGGAGATTAATTCCACCTTCCTCCCTATGACATGCAACATGAAAGCTCAGCTTCAGCCTCCAGATGCCTATGAGGATCTCCAGTATTCATATTTACTACTGAGTCTTTACTCTCTTTTTAATATATTTTTATTAAATTTATTTGGGTTGCACTGGTTGATTAAATAGGTTTCAAGTGTACAATTCTATAATACATCATTTGTATCTTGTATTGTGTGTTCACCAGCCATAGACTAGTCTCCTGTCACCATCTATACCCTCTTTTACCTGTTATCGCCATACTGATGTCTATGTCTATAAATTGCTGTTTTTTTGTTTAATCCCTTCACCTATTTCACTTGGCCCCCCAACTACCCCACCCAGCTCCCCACAGTTGTCATTCTGTTCTCTGTGTGTATGATTAAGTCTTTACTCTTATCTCCTGTGGGCCTCTTCGCCCTCACAATTCCTTGCTTAGCTGGGCTTTATCACTGAGCCTGCCTCCTATAGTCTCTGTTTCCAAGGCTCCTCTGTCAAGTTACTCAAGCTGCATTCAGCCAATGGGAGACACAGACAAAAAAAAAAGTGAAGGCATGCACTTTTCTCTCCTTTCTCTGCCTTAGGCCCACGGCCGGCAAACTGTGGCTTGCGAGCCACACGCGGCTCTTTGGCCCCTTGAGTGTGGCTCTTCCACAAAATACCACGGCCTGGGCAAGTCTATTTTGAAGAAGTGGCGTTAGAAGAAGTTTAAGTTTAAAAAATTTGGCTCTCAAAAGAAATTTCAATCTTTGTACTGTTGATATTTGGCTCTGTTGACTAATGAGTTTGCCGACCACTGCTTTAGGCAAATGCTGTTGCATTTCCTCTGTGTATCCGGCACCCTCCAATACAAAAAATTCACAAAATAACTGCAGGCCCTGGACTCCAAGAAAACCTCTGACTCCATTTACTAGTTTTTGGATGATGAGCAGTTCATGCTGTTGGTAATCTCTGGGCTGTCCAACAGTCCCTTCTGTGGTTTCTCATATAGGCATAGATTGAAGATAATGCAGGTTCAGTTCTAGACCACCACAATAAAGCAAGTGTTGCAATAAAATGAATTGGGATTTTTTTTCTGGTGTAAGGTCTTGCTGTCACTTTGTAAAAAATGCAGTATCCATGAAGTGTAATAAATCGAATACAACAAAACAAGGTTGTCTTTATTCTGTTTGCATCAATGCCTTATGCTAAATTTTATCTATTTAAATATTTAGCTTTTGTTTGTCATCCTTAAAAAGAGAAAACAAACACAAATCCTTCAAATCTTACTTTTTCAACATAGGTTTCCCAGTCTTTATTTTTCTGAAATTTCTATGGAATTAATTGTCAAAATGATTGACTTCAGCACTTTATATTACTGAGCATAGTTTGCTTGCTGTAACATGCCTGGATGCTTCACTGACACAACTAGATTTTCAAATTCTGATAAATGGCATAATATGTCTTCTACAGTCATCATAATGCTATATGCATGCAGTAAAGTTCAGTGAACAGATTTCCATAAAGAAACTAAAAAATCTAGAAACTTTATGGCTTCTATTTTTTATCATCTAAATTTAGATGTTTTTCAACTTTTCTAAGCCTAGGTTCCTTGGTTTCTAATTCATCAATGGTATCATTAATATCCCCTAGAACATTTAAGTAGAACAAAATGGTATATAAAGGGACATTGCTGAGGATGAAATATTTCCAGGACTAAGCTTGATGGCTACTGTTTGCATGCTCTTTGCTGTTGCATACTTCCACAACATGTCTGACAATGTTTCTACAGTAGCATTTCGTGCTGCTGATTAAGTGCTTAAAAACCTGCTTATATTAAAGAGAAAAACATGGATTAACATTTTGAAAACACAGAGAACATACATAAATATAAAACCTCAGATTAACAATATTAGCTAGTTGTCATTCTTTTCTGTTCTGTTTTCATGTGAAAGTGTAATAAACCACAGAGAGTGTAGTCCTTACAATAAAAACAACTAAGGGAAGTTTGCAAGCAAGAATGCGGGGGGGAGGGGGTATGAGAAATAATCAGTAAAGATTGAATTCTACTAAAAGATGGTCCTTTTCTTTCGCCTGTTCATTGCTCCTTTTAATTTAGTGTTGACCTCATGTGGCTTGTATTCCAGTTGCATAAGTCGAATAGAAAAATTAAATTTTTATAAAATAAAGTGGTGATCAATACAAAGGAAAAGAAAACCAGGAAGGGGGAAGAGTTCTGTGAGATGCAGGTTACAGTGATGTAGTGAGGACTGAGGAATTAGGACCTCCATGCATAAATGTATGAGGCTGAACTCAGACACAGTGAGAGGAAAGGAAGGGATCACTATATAATCACAGCTATTAAGGGAAAGAACCTCCAAAATCAGGTTGAATGTTCTCATAGTTAAAAAGAAAAAAAAAATGTGCAGTAAAGGCATACAGTCTGAGATGAGATCTGGACCAGTTTCTAAAAAGAATCTACAAAGACTGAAAAATACTTGCTTTAAAGATAAGATATCAGGATGACACTTCAGCCTAGAGTATAAACTACAAATAGCCTTTGTGCATTGAGTGATCACCAGCTTCCAGGCAGTGTTTTAACTGTATTGACTTCATAAATTAAATGCATAGTTCAATTCTATGGGGTCTCAGGTTAGCACTTCTATTGTTCCAGAAAACGGGTCTCCGGGAGATTCAGCAACTTGATCAAAGTGAAACAAATAGAAAATAAAAGACTTTGAAATTCAAACTGAGCTAGTTTTGTTCTACAGGTTGCACTCTACTGCCAGCTCCAGCGTGGCTGATATCACATAGGTCAAGTAACTACAAAGCCCAATTTATTAACCTGGCTCCCTTTTTCAGCTAAAGGTCCCCTCAGAAGTCAGAAAGTACGTCCACTAACAGAGTACATCCTGGTAACTCACAGAACACTGCATAGCTCAATGTGATACCTTGCCTTTTAGTGTGGCATTAGAATAGTATTTTCAAATATGTGTTCTGGTGCAAGCTGTCTGAGTTTTTAAATCACTGATTTGCCTCTTATAAACTACACTAGAAGCCCGGTGCACAAAATTCGTGCACGGGTGGGTGTGTCCCTCAGCCCAGCCTACACCCTCTCCAATCTGGGACCCCTCGAGGGATGTCTGACTGCCCGTTTAGGCCCGATCCAGATAGGATCGGGCCTAAACGGGCAGTCAGACATCCCTCTCAGAATACAGGACTGCTGGCTCCCACCTGCTTGCCTGCTTGCCTTCCTGATTGCCCCTAACTGCTTCTGCCTGCCAGCCTGAACACCTCCTAACCACTCCCCTGCCAGCCTAATCAATGCCTAACTGCTCCCCTGCCAGCCTGATTGCCCCTAACTGCCCTCCCCTGCAGGCCTGGTCACCCTAACTGCCCTCCCCTGCAGGCCTGGTCCCCCCCAACTGCTCTCCCCTGCAGGCCTGGGTCCTCCCCAACTGCCCTTCCCTGCAGGCCTGGTTGCCCCCAACTTCCCTCCCTTCCAGACCTGGTCCCTCCAAACTGCCCTATCCTGCTGCCAATCTTGTGATGGCCATCTTGTGTCCACATGGGGGCAGCCATCTTTGACCACATGGGGGCAGCCATACTGAGTGTTGGAGTGATGGTCAATTTGCATATTACTCTTTTATTAGATAGATGATGTTGGGCAAGTTCCCTTATGTTCTCTATGTCATTAGCAATTAATCTCTAAATGGCAACAATAATACCTGGTAATTAAATAAGATAATATCTGTTATTCAATAACTGTCTTTAGCTTTTATTAATAGAAATCCAAGATTTATCCAACCCTGAAAATAAAACAAGGAAAGGAAACTAGTCATTATAAACTATCTTCAGAAAACCATTAGAATGATTGATATAGGTTTCATTAAAATGTTCTGAAACCTTTTTTCTGTTCTGAGATATAATTGACAAATCAAAATTATAAATGTTTATGGAGCACAACATGATATTTTTATAAATGTATACTAGTACACTGTGAAATGGTCACCACAATCAAGCTAACCAAACACTCATCACTTCAATAGTTACCATTTGAGTGTATCTGTGGTGAGAACACTTAAAATGTATTACTCTTAACAAATTTCAAAAATACAAACAGTATTGTTCTTTTTCCTCCCCATTCAGCCATTCTATATCTCAGGTGGGAAATTTAGTCCACTTATATTTACAGTAATTATTGATAGGTAAGGACTTAATTAATTGCTTTTCTTCTGTTTTGTAGTTATTTTCTCTCTCCTGTTGTTTTTTCTTTATGGATTAATGATTTTTTTCATAATGATGTGTGTTGACTCTTTTCTCCTTATGTTTTGTATGTCTACTGTATTTGTTTTTGTATGTGTGGTTAATATGGGGTTCACATTGAATGCTTTAAAGCTATAGAAGTATTTTTAAAACTGATAATTTCAATTGCATACCGAAATAGACACTTCATTTTGCCCCTCCATGCATACACTTTATGTAATTGCTGTCAGATTTTACATCTTTCCATTATCAAATTTCTGTAGTTACCATTATTCCTACTGCTTCTCCTCTTTTGTGTGTTACCATTCCAGTGTTACAACATTCTACATTTGTCTTTATATTTACCTTTAGTAGTGAGATTTATCCTTTATATATTTTCATGTTATTGTTTAACATCTTTTCACTTCTACGTGAAGATCTCCCTTTAGCACTTATTGTAAGGCAGGTCTAACATTGACAAACTTCCTCAGTATATCTTGAAGTGTCTTTAGTGCTCTTTATTTTTAAAGGACATTTTTATCAGGTAAAGTATTATTTGCTAGCAGCCTGTTTTTTTTTTTTAGTACTTTAAATATATCATCCCACCCTTTTCTCTGCAAAGTTATGCACCTGCCATGTGATGGGTCATGTTCTAGACAATGGATATATAGCAGTGAAAACCAAAGTTTCTTCTTTTGTGGAGATTATACTTTGGTGTATGTTGGGGAGATGGAAAGATAATCAGCATAAAAGCAAAATAATGAGGTAATTTCTGAGACCAATATTTATGGACAAAATCAGACGAATAATGTTACAAAGAGTGATTCAGGGTGAGAACAAATTATTTTACATAAAGTATAAGTTAGTAAGGTATAAGCATAAACTTGTATAAGAGATCAATATAAAAGAATAGAGAATTCATAAATAAACCACACAAATTTAAGTAACTAATTATGAAAAGTACAAAGGCAATTCCATTAAGAAAGTTTGGGTTTTCACCATAGATACATATAAAAAGTGGTATTTGCTCCATGCCTTACACCATAGACAAAATTTAATTAACAAAGTTAATAAAAATTATTAATGTAAAAATATAAGACCTAAAACTACAGAATTTCCAGAAAAAATATATATAAAATTATTTTTTGTGATGTTGGGTCAGGCAAATACTTCTCAACTATAACATAATAATTATGAATAATAAAAAACTTGATAACTTAAATACCATCAAAATAAAAAATAACTTGGTTTTCAAAAGTGTCTGTTAAGATAATTAAAAGAAATTACAGACTAGGAGAAATTAGTGCATATTATGTGCCTGATAAATTAAGATGTTATTGTCATAACTAATTGTTAGGAAAAAAATAAAACCACAAGATATCACTGCAACTCTATTATTATAGCTAAAAATTAAATACACCGATCATACTAAGTGTTGGTGGGTATAGGATCAAATGGAAATCTCATACACTGTTAGTGGGAAAGTGGAATGACATATAACCTTTAGAATACAGTTTGTCAGTTTCTTTAAATGTAAAACATTAATCTACCATAAAATCCAGTGATTCCACTTCTAGAAAATTTCCCAAAATAAATGACAGTATATTTTGAGAAAAAAACATAGATGTTCAGAACGTCTTTACTGTAATAGCAAAATAAATTAAAATAAACAGGAAACAAGACAAATACCCATCAACAGGTAACTTTATCAGTCAATCATAGTTCTACATCCATATATGTAACGCTACCCCTTAACAAAAAGGAATCAACTGTTGATACATGCAACAACATGGTTAAATGTTAACAAAGTATGCTGAATGAAAGAAGCCAAACATGCAAGACTGAAGGGTATAGAATTCCATTTATATGAAATTCTATAAAATGCAGTTGACTCTATAATACCAGAAAGTAAATCTGTAGTTCTTTAGGAAGGGTGTGATATAAGGTAGGGACAGAAGAATTAAGGGGACACAAAGAAACCTTTAAGTTTATGAATTAAAACTACCTCAATCTGGTGATCATTTTATCTGTGTATGTGTATATATATATATATATATATATATAGTCAAACCTTAATAGATTGCATGGTTTAAAAAAGTGTACAGTTTATTGTACATAGATTTAGCCTTAATAAGGCTATTAAAAATACCAGACTGTAATAATTTAAGATCAAGAACGCCAATGCATAACATAGTGTGCGATATTATGGATTGGTTATAGATGTTCATTGATTAGATTTAGGGATAAAAATCACAGGAGGATAAAAAAAATGTCTTGATTCTAACTGCGTTGATAATGGGAGAGGGGTTAAGGAGATCAATAGGAGAAGAAAAGGGGATATCACTAATACTTTCAACAAGAAAGATATTTAAAAATAGTAATAAAATAAAATGGGATTCTGATAATTTTCTTTTTTATATAAGCCATATTTTAATGATATTAAATTAATAAATTTTGTCTTTGGTCATTCCTACTCACCAGTATTCCCGTACCTTTCATATCACACACCATTGCTGTGGAGCACAGGCAATAGAGGTGCAATCATAAGGTAAACAGGGTATTCTTTATTTTATTAAACCAGGATTATAAAGCTTTTTACTCTCTTAAAGAAAGGATATATCACAAAGTTAATAACATCCTAAAAGAAGGAAAAAATTGAAATTTTATTCTTTTCTTTCCCTACAGAACTATTGAAAGAAGAAACCAAATGGAGACCAGATTGGGGGATTATGTGAATTTACCTTTATTCAGGGTTAAAAGAAAACAGCATGGCAGAAATATCAACATAGGAATGCAAGAACCAAAAATACTACTGGATCTGTTGTCATTGACATGGATTCGTGTTGATATAGTGATAGAAAAACTCTGGTAATAACAATGTCCAACACAGCATGGGAGCTAAATACTACATTAGCAGAAAAAAGTGGCTTTACATGAGGAACATGCAGAAATCAGAAATTCTTGTGTGACTGGTTAAAGAGAGTATACATCTTGGTAAACCATCAGAGGTTTGAATGAATGTTCCAAGAGAGCTGTGCAGTGGGCAGCGCACTGGCTGTGCAGAAAGTTTCAGCATTATGTGAGTATCTTCAGAGGGAAACATTCATTCCTCAGGAAGTGATAATAGTTTCAGGCCCGAATCTTTATAAGTGCAAGGATACAGAGGTTACTATGAGATCCTGATTCCTCTTTCATTCACAGTCATGAGATCCTACACTACTATATTCAGAAACTATCTTGGAAATAATCAAATTAAAAGGGAAGAACTTACCCAAACCACACTGAATCAGCCAAAGAGGACTTAACTAGAACTTTATAAAACTACTAGAGGCCCGGTGCACGAATTCATGTATATTGAAAGGAAATTAATTAGAAGAAATATTTTAATATCACTATTTGCCCTTTCTTTATAATAGAAGTGTCAACCAAATTCACAATCAACAATGACAGATCGAAACACACACATGCGATTGGCACGAGCTTTATATGTATAGCGCATGTGCAATTGGCGCCAGTGAGAGCTTTATATGTATAGAATAACCTTGCTTAATTAGACATGCTTTCTGATGTAGCTAAACTTTTTGGAGCCCAGTGAAGCACCCCAACTTCTCTTTCAGGTAATCGTCAGCAACACAGCAGTAAATATCAACACAAAGCAGATTATTATTGTAGATCACACAAGGAGAACAAAGGGTAACATATTTAACTGCAGCAGTGTTGGACTATATTCTGCACAGTGACAAAACCGGAAGTCATTTTCAAGGTTCACCATTTCTTTCTTCGTTTCAGTTTGGTCAAGTTTCTAAGCTTTCTAAATCTTCATTTCCCGGCTACTGAAAAGAAAATAGGATTCCACCGAGTCTCCTATCTACCTACTCCAGGACTTCTGTGAGGATCAAATAAGATGAAGCACAGGAAAACACTTCACAGACATTTGGTTAAAGTATGAACTGTTTGCACCTGGCTATAAAGCAAGTTGTGTTCCTGGGCTGAAGAAACTACAAGGAGGCTGGCTGTCACTAGGGAGAGGAAGCCAGGCATTGCTACATGAAGTCATTACCCGGTGCCTACAGACACTATTTCCGGACTAGGTTCGGCTGTGGGCCGCATTTTGTGCCATGGGGTCTTGACAGCATCAGCTGTGATTTGGTGGGCTGTCACTCCGGGGTAGTGGCAGGGCCTGTGTCCCACTTGGGGGAAGCCAAGTGTTTCTTTGTGGGCGCCAGGTCTGCGGTGCTATTTCTCTGTGCACATCATGGCAGCTCCTGTGTCAAGCGTATGCTGCCTGGTGGTCAGTGTGCATCATAGTGACCTGTCAGATGGCTGGACACTTAGCATATTAGCCTTTTATATATATATATATATACTAGGGGCCCGGTGCACGAAATTTGTGCACTGAGGAGGGGTCCCTCAGCCCAGCCTGACCCTTCTCACATACTGGGATCCCTCAGGGGATGTCCTACTGATGGCTTAGGCCCGCTCCCATTGGGAGCGGGCCTAAGCCGCAGTATGGCCTCCCTTTGCGGGAGGCAACCGGGCTGATCAGGGGAAGGTGCCAGCCCCATCACACCACTGCTGAAGCCACTGCCAGTCACTGGAGCCGCCAAGGTATTTTCATCAACACAGACTCCAGTCCCTTCACCATGAAAAAATGACAAATTTCTTTAAGCATTTTCAAGATGTGTCTTTCATAGGATATGACATTTCTTTCTTTATTTTTATTTTTATCCTCACTTGAGGATATGTTTCCATTGATTTTTTCCCCTTCCCTCAGATCCCAGGCTCGGGCCCTGCCCAAGCCTAAAACTTCCTCCCCAGGCTTTAGGCTTGTGAAGGGGTTCCCCCACCCACCCCTCTGATCACAGGCTCGGCCCCTTCATAAGCCTAAAGCCTTCACCCCAGGCTTTAGGCTTGGGAAGAGATGCCCTTTGCCCGCTCCAATCGCAGGCTCAGCCCCTTCCCAAGCCTAAAGACTCCGTCCCAGGCTTTAAGCTTGGGAAGGGGGACCCTCTGCCCCTCGGATCGCAGGTTCAGCCCCTTCCCAAGCCTAAAGCCGCTGCCCAATGGCTGGCTGGGAGTGACCTGGGTGCCGAGGAGGTTCCCGGGACCCAGGTATGTATGCAAATTAACCGCCATCTTTGTTGGGTTAATTTGCATACTCACTCTTATTAGCTGTGGGCATAGCGGAGGTATGGCCAATTTACATGTTTCTCTATTATTAAAATATAATAACATTAAAATAATAGAGGGCCCTTTCAGTATAATTAGGTCAGTTGAAATGAGATAAAACATTTTCTTTGTAAATTTGAGCACAGTAGTTACAATTTCTACCCCTATTATATTATTTAAGGAAATACTGAACTTGAAGCAAGAGGACAGTAGCAGTAATGAGTGAATCAATGAAGAAAGAATTAAGCCAAAAATTGGAGGCATATACAAGTAAATTACAGTATAGATTATATAATTTTAAATATAAACTCAGTATGATCAAAGCAATACAAAATAGCATAAAAATCATCAACTGGAAAACTGGTATTTATTTCAGAAGATGATTATCTTTCTGTAAAGTATTTAAAGCTACTCATTAGCATGAAAACTTAAACCAATGCTCTTTTATCAATGGACAAGACACTTTCATAGATATTACCTAAATACTCTTGTAAAATTTAAGGTAGTTTGCTTTACATAGCAGAGCAAATATTGCAAACAGATTTCTTTTAAATTAGCCTATATTTCAGCAGGTCTGAAAAAAGAACTGATTTGTTTGTCTTTTGTTTTTTTTTCTGATAACTGTGTTTTAAAATTTTTTTAGCACTGTGAGCCTTTCCTTTTTTTTATTCCCATTTCCACAACCCCTTTCTTTTGTCAATCAAGGAGCTTGTTCTTTATATCTAGGGATATCTATATCTATATCTATATATCTATATATCTATATATCTATATATCTATATATCTATATATCTATATATCTATATATCTATATATCTATATATCTATCTATATATCTATATCTATATCTATATATATATATCTATATCTATATATCTATATATATATATCTATATCTATATATATATATATATAGATATATGACTCACACCTTCTTTATCCATTCACCTATTGATGGGCATTTAGCTTGCTTCCATGTCTTGGCTATTACTAATAATGCTGTAATGAACATAGGGGTGCATATATCTTTTCAAATTAGTGTTTTTGTTTTCTTTGCTGGAGCATATGGTAGTTTCATTTTTAATTTTTTGAGGAATATCCAAACTTGTCTGTAGTGGCTGCATCAATATACAATCACAACAGTGTACCATGGTTCCCTTTTCTCTACATACTCCCTCACTAGCAATTATTTGTTGATTTATTGAGGGTAGCCATTTTGACAGGTGTGAGGTGATTTTTCCAGTGTGGTTTTAATTTGCATTTCACTGATAATTAGTGATGTTGAGCATCTTTTCACATGCCTTTTGGCCATCAGAATGTCCTCTTTGGAGAAATGTTTATTCAGGTCTTCTGCCCATTTCTTATTTGGATTTTTTGAGGAGAAGGGGGATTAAATTTTAATAGTTTCTTACATATTTTGGATAGTAACCTCTAATTAAATGCAGACTTTTCTAATATATGTTCCCAGTTAGTTGATTATTATTATTTTTTATTTTGTTGATGGTCTCCTATGCTGTACAAAAACTCTTTGGATTAATGTAGTCCCATTTATTTATTTATTTTCTTTTGCTGCCCTTGCCTGGGAGACATATCCAAAATGATATTGCTAAGAGAGATGTCAAAGAGTTTACTGCCCGTGTTTGCTTCTAGAAGACCTATGTTTTCATGTCTTCTATTTAACTTTTTAAATCAATTTTGAGCTTATTTTTTAATATGGTGTAAGAAAGTGGTCCAATTTCATTATTTTGCATGCATCTATCCAGTTTTCCCCAACACAGCTTATTGAAGAGACTGTCTTCACACCATGTATATCCTTGGCTCCTTTGTCATAGATGTACTGTCCATACAAACAAGCATTTATTTCTGGGCTCTCTATTTCATTGATCTATATATCTGCTTTTGTGTTGACACCATAATGTTTTAATTATTGTAGCTTTGTAGTATAGTTATGTATCAGGCAGCATGATACCTGCCACTTGGTTCTTTCTCAAGATTTATTTGTATATTCATGGTCTTTTGTAGTTGCATATAAATTTTAGAATACATTTTCTAATTCTGGAAAGATTGCCATTGACTTTGTAATGAATTGCATGGGATCTATTTATAACCTAAGGGCATTTTAACAATGTTAATTCTTCCAATCCATGAGCAAGGTATATCCTTCCGTTTATCTGTATCTTTTTCAATTTCTTTCTTCAATATTTATACTTTTTAGAGCTTTTCATCTCTTTGGTTAAATTTTATCCTTCTTGATGTAATTGCAAATAGATTGTTTTCATAATTTCTCCTAAATAACAGATTTGTACTGGAATAGTTTCTAAGCTTGATTCTTTGTGTGCTCCAATTCAATTTCATGGTGATTACATAAATAGGTTATATTTTAATTCATTTTGGTATTGAACTGATAGTTATCAGTTTTTGTTTGAATGTCAAGATAGTATGGGTTTATAATACAAATTAAAAGTGAGACAACATTTTTAAATGATCTGTAGTTTGAATAGTTGCTTAATGATACTCCACCTCTTCCTTTCTGACACTATAATCATTTGAGGTTGCTGATTTTTGCTGAGAGGTATTGCTATCTCTTCACATTTTTATAATCTCATTTATGCTGTATGCATTTACTTATCTTGATTACTGTTTGAAAGGTTGAGTAGCTACTTAAACTATGACTCATAGAAGATAGTTATTATGTGTGATCATTCAATGAGAAAAGTGAATAAAAAACAGGAAATTATCTGTCTTGCTAAATATTTTCAACATAGTTGGAAAATATCTCTATTTCATGTTTTCATTTTATCCCTATTCTGTTCAAGTATTATAAATACAGTTGACCCTGTAACAATATGGATTTAAACTGCACAGGCCCACTTATACACTAATTTTTAATGTATATACAGTAGGTCCTCTATATCCTTAGGTTTCATATCAGTGGATTCAACCAACCATGGATTGAAAATAGTATTTTTGATCTGAGGTTGGGAATAAATAGTTATGGAGAGATGGCTGGCTATTACATTGTTCTACTCCATTTTATATAAAGGCCTTAAGCAATTACAGATTTTGTTATAATTGGGGAGTCCTCTAAGGATACTGAGGAAGGACTAAAGTTAAGCTTTTAGGGAGCCCAAAGTTACACCTGAACTTCTGACTGTGCATGGACTCAGTGTCCCTAACTCCTGCACTGTTCAAGGGTCAATTGTAAATAAATAAATAAAATGGATGTAGTTTTATTATTCTTTCTTTAACTGTGATAAATAAATTTAGCATTACATATTAGTTAAAATGGTAGCCCCTTAGGAGAACATGTAAATATTTTTATTATTTAGCATATAACAGCATTATTTAAAAAACTATAATAACACATAGTAAAACATGAAAAATGAATATTTATAAATGATCTGATTCAAAATTGAGTTAAAAGCAAATACACCAACAGTTGTTATATTAAATTAATTTCAAAGTTTCAGTGAGAATTACTTCATCTGATATTGTTATATATGATGATTAAAAACACCTAACATTTTTAGGAAAAATATATGTATGCTCATACATATTTATATAATCGAATTGAAGAGATTTAGAACTTAAAGACCAAATCAAGAACTATCCTAACATTAAGTGCACCAACTACCAAAAAATATCTACTAACGCTATTTGAGTAAAAAATAAAAATGTTAATAAGGTGTTAAAAATGCTAGCTTTGTCAAATTAAAATAATGTCTTTGTAAAAAATGTCTACAGAATAGTTAACTTACACAAACAAGATTGTAACTAAATTTTAAAAATATTTCACTGTAATTAATATGTTACAGATAAGGTATGAATATGAAATTTCTGGAACAAGAAATATTTCAGTTCATACACAATATCTATTATCATGGTTGCTTGTTGATAATGGCTACTTGAGTCAGCTTACTTCTGCCAACTTGACACTAGCCTGCCCTTTTTCAAATAAGTAGCATCTATACTAATAAAAGGGTAATATGCTAATTAGACTGGGAGACCTTCCAGACTTCCTTCCAGACAAAGCCATGGTGGTGAGGCCGAGGCAGAGGCAGTTAGGGGAGATCAGGCCAGGAGGGGAGAGCAGTTGGGGGTGATCAGGCTGGCGGGGGTGGGGGCAGTTGGGGGAATCAAAAGGGGGGGCATTGGGGGTGAGAAGGCCAGCAGGGGGGGAGGGCAGTTGGGGCTAGCAGGCCAGCAGGCAGAGTGGTTAGGGGTGATCAGGCAGGCAGATGAGTGAGTGGTTAGGAGCCAGTGGTCCCAGATTGCGAGAGGGATGTCTGACTGCCAGTTTAGGCCCAATCCCTGTGGAATCGGGACTAAACCAGCAGTTGAACATCTCCCGAGGGGTCCCAGATTGGAGGGGGTGCAGGCCAGGTTGAGGGACACCCCCTCTGTGCACGAATTTTGTGCACCAAGCCACTAGTCTTCATATATGTCTTAAAACACACACCCAAGTTGACTATTGTACTTTACTTGATTTTTCATACATTTGTCATGAATCTAGTAAAAGGGAGAAGTCTGATGTGTTCATGAATCTATTTTTTTACATAGAAGAAAATATGTACTTGACCCCAAAGGCAAGGAAGGTAAAGGCAAAAATAAATGAATGGGACTATATCAAACTGAAGAGCTTCTGCATGGCAAAAGAGACAACAAAATAAATAGGCAGCCAACCAGATGGGAGATGACATTTGCAAACAGTAGCTCAGACAAAGGTTTAATTTTCAAAATAGATTAAAAAAAAAAAAACTCGAAAACTCAACACAATATAAATAAACAATCCAATCAAAAAGTGGGCAGAGGACCTGAAAATACACCTCTCCTAAGAAGACATACAAACAGCCAATAGATATATGAAAAGATGTTCAACCTCACTGGCAATCAGGGAAATGCAAATTAAAAATACAATGAGATACCACGTTACACCAATTAGAGTGGCCATTATCAACAAGACAAGCAATAAGAAGTGTTGGAGAGGTGGGAAAAAAGGGAACAGGGAACCCTCATTCACTGCTGGTGGGGATGTAGACTGGTACAACCACTATGGAAAGCAGTCTGGAGATTCCTCAAAAAAATAAGAATAGAGCTACCATATTACCCAACAACCCCACTCCTTGATATATACCTGAAAAACCCAAAATCTATTATATGCAAATATATATGCACACCTATGTTCATTGCAGCATTATTCACGGTGGCCAAAACATGGGAACAACCAAAGTGCCCTGCAATAGAGGACTGGATAAAGAAGATGTGGTACATATACACAGTGGAATACTACTCAGCCATAAGAAAGATAAAATAGAGTCATTTACAACAACATGGATGGATCTTGAGAATTATGCTAAGTGAAAAAGCTAAGAACCATATGATTTCACTCATATGTGGAATATAAAACAAACTTATGAACACAAACAGCAGTGTGGTGGTTGCCAGAGGGAGGCAGGTGGAGGGAGAAGAGGGTTCTAATATGAAGTGACAGGAGAAGATTTGACTTTGGGTGGTGGGCACATAGGCTATATACAGATTTTGTAACTTAGAAATTCACACATGAAACCTATATGTGCATGTTGACCAATGTCACCCCAATAAAATTTAATTTAAAAAGTTAAAAATTAAAAAAAATTGATCTTAGATATCATATTTGGCATGGGAATAACCAAAACATCAAAGAGAGATATCAACTGCATGATATTGCTACATAGTTAACTATATAGAGAAAATCTTGAAATGTGCATGATGTCAAAATAGCAGTATAAGGTCTGTGATAATGCCAGTATTACAAACTGCATTAAAACCATCTGCAGTGTGTAGCAGTATATTTTCAAAATATGATCTTATATTTTCATTTAAAATGTTTTGTTTTCTTTTTATGTTATAAGAACCAGGTTTTCCTTTGTTCATTAGGGAATCTTTTTACAAGGTGTGCTCAAATCTCCTGCAAATTATTGTGACTAGGTTGTTTAGCTTTTACTTCTTGACTTGTATTTTCCAGTGCTATTTCATAGGTGATCAAAACTTTTTTTAAATATATTTTATTGATTTTTTACAGAGAAGAAGGGAGAGGGATAGAGAGCTAGAAACATCGATCAGGTGCCTCCTGCACACCTCCTACTGGGGATGTGCCCGCAACCAAGGTACATGCCCTTGACCACAATCGATCCTGGGACCTTTCAGTCCGCAGGCCGATGCTCTATACACTGAGCCAAACCGGTAAGAGCGATCAAAACTTTTAAAAATGTGTGGGTTAATTTCAAATCCATTCGGATTTTCTAATCATACTTTGCCATCACTGTTCTGATTAATTTAATAGTGGGACTTGCTTTATTTATATGGCATAATTTGTATGTGTATAAATTTTAAATATCCCATGCTATTAAGACAAGATGGCATAAGTAATCTCTATTAGCAGGTAGTCCAAACAACATGCATCATCTTACATGCACTCATACTTTATCACTTTTTGCGTCAATGACCATGGAGGGTGGGGTCCCATAGGATAAACTAAAAAAGGAAAAAACTCAACCATCAAAATTGTACTGGAGATACAGCCAGTAGGGTAAGGTTAAAAAAAAAAAAGAAATTAAACTCATACAGATTAGAAAGTAAAAAAGTAAAATTATCTAAAAGAACAGATAACACGAGCCTTCATGTAGAAAATCATAAAGGATGCATACATAACTACACATGTACACACACACACACACACACACACACACACAAATTACTTGAACACAATGAGAAGTTTAGTAAGGTCACAGAGTGTAAGACCAATTGATATTTCTGTATTTCTGTATTCATTGAATTCAAGGTTTTGAGACCTGACCAATGAAAAAGTCCTGAATCAATGTAACAGTGGCACACAAGATGTACTTTATTTAGACACGTTCCATATCAGGTGAACTCCCTTATAGACACTTTCCACAGCCAGTGGTGTGGGGCCACCTCCAGGGGCAGGGGGACAAAGGGACTCCTAGGGGAAAGGAAAATCAGCGAAGGGGCTTATATGTCTAGGAGGATGTCACTCAAGTAGTGCAGTAGGGAATCCCTTTGTCAGAGAGCACTAAAAGGCAGCAGCAACTTAAGATCTTTATAGTCTCAGTGTTTGTCTTATCGATGGATAGTATCAGTAGGGTACTGTTTTGCAGAGAATACAAAATACACATGCTCTAAATGACTAAAAATACATTTATTTGGGCTATATTTAAGACAGTTGGATGCGTAAAATTTTTAGTTTGGTGGCAGCAGCTTTTGAGCTAACAGTCCCACCCTGGTGCATACAACATAGGGGCCAATATACAGAAATATTTTTGACCAATTTATATAGCATGTATACTAGCAAAACAACAATCTAGCAACAAAATTATAAAGACAGTCTGAATAGACTAATAATAGACTAATAACATCAAGAAAAATAATATACAAAAGAATAAATTTAGTAAAACAAGTGCAAGCATTTTAACTGAAATGTAAAAAAAAATCTGAGAAAAATTAAAGAAGGTACAAATAAATTAAGACAATGCTATATTCATAAATGGGAGATTCAATATTGTTTATATGCTAATTATCCACAATATAACCTACCAATTTAATATAATCCCTCTCAAAATTCCAGCAGTCATTTTTTAAAAAAATAAACAAGGCAATCTTAAAATTCATGCAAAAATTCAAAGAACTCACAATAGCTAGAATAACTTTGATAAAGAATAAAGTTGGTGGGCTTAACCTCTTCGATTTCTTTTTTCTTTTTCTTCTTTTTGAAAAATCTGTATTGTTGAAAACATTACATATGTCACCTTTTTCCCCCCATTGAACTCTTCTAGCCTGTCCCTACCCCCCACCCCAGGCCTTCACCATGCTATTGTCTGTGTCCATGGGTTATGCATACGCTGATTTCAAAAATTATTATAAAGCCACAGTAACTGAATAGTATGACATTGATGTCATAACAGATAAATAAAGCAGTAGCAAAGGTTGTGAAAATAAATCCACATTATGATTAACTGATTTTTAACAAAGGTTCCAGAGAAATTCAACGGGAAAGGATAGTCTTGTAACACTTGATACTAGGTTTGGGTATCTACACAGAAATAAATAAACTTAGATTCTTACTATACACATGCAAACATTTAAATAATAATGGGTATTGACTTAATGAAAGCTATATCTATACATTTTCTAGAAGAAAACAAAATGGGAAATCTTTGTTTCCTTGGGATAAACAAAGATTTCTTGGATACAATAGTAAAAACATGGGAGGAAAAGACTAATCAGACTTCTTCAAAATTAAAGGAAAAGTTTGCTTTTTGAGAGTCATTATAGAAAATTAATAGATAATCTCCCAGCTGCAAAATATTTTATATTAAAAATCTGATTTTTTAAAAAATAACAACAACAAAAACCTTGTATGCAGGAACATATAAAACAACTTTTATGCCCAGCCGGTGTTGCTCAGTAGTTGAGCATGGATCCATGAACCAAGAGGTCACTGGTTCGATTCCCAGTTAGGGCACATGCCTCAGGTTGTGGGCTCAATCCCCAGTAGGGGTTGTGCAGGAGGCAGCTGATAGATGTTTCTCTCTCACTGATGTTTCTATCTCTCTATCCCTCTCCCTTCCTCTCTCTCTAAAATCAATAAAAACATATAAAAAACTTTTACAATTTAATAAGAAGACAACTAGTCCAATTAAAAACTGCACAAAAGATATGGACACACAAATGTATAAAGATGTATAAGGATGGCAAACAGGCTTACAAAAATATTCTTAGCATCAGTAACAATTAAATAATTTAATGATACCATTAAACTTCTATCATCTATAATGATACAATTTTACTGCTAAAATGATATAGGATGACCATATGAAGTGGTGACAGAGATATGAAAGGACTCGAGTTCTCATACACTGTTACAGAAATGTAAAATATTATAGTCACTTTGCAAACCAATTTAGCAGTTTCTTAAAAAGTTAACATATTAGTTTCGTATAGCCTAGCCTTTCTTTTTTTTAACAGTTTTATTTTATTTTTTACTTTATTTTTATTGTTGACACTATCACAGATGTCCCCATTCCCCACCCAACCACCCCACCCTTTGCCCACCTTCACCCAGGCTCCCCTACCCCTTCCCTCTGGCCATCACCACACTGTTGTCTGTGTCTATGGGTTATGTACATATGTTTTTTCTAATCCCTTCACCTTCTTTCATCCATTCCCCCCTCTTCCCTCTGACAGTCTGTTCCATGTATCCATGCCTCTGTTTCTATTTTGTTTGTCAGTTTATTTTGTTCATTAGATTCCACATATAAGAGAGATCATATGGTATTTGTCTTTCTCTGACTGGCTTATTTCATTTTTCAATATTTACAGCTCACTGGAAGTCACATCAGGCAACTACTTAAACTTATGATAAAAAAATATATAGATGTCAACTTAGGTAGAAGGTACACAGTCTTTTGAAATTATTTTAGGAAATAGAGGAACAAAAAAGGGTTGAAGACAAGATCATAAAAATCATCCATAATGATTTAAAAGCAAGGTTTCAAATTATGATGAACTACTTTAGCTTTTTACTATCTGTGAAGCTCTTTATCTGACCTTCAATTCTGAATGATAGCTTTGCTGGGTAGAGTAATCTTGGTTGTAGGTTCTTGCTATTCATCACTTTGAATATTTCTTGCCACTCCTGTCTGGCCTGCATAGTTTCTGTTGAGAAATACGCTGACAGTCTTATGGGTGCTCCCTTGTAGGTAACTAACTGTTTTTCTCTTGCTGCTTTTAATATTCTCTCTTTGTCTTTTGCTCTTGGCATTTTAATTATGATGTGTCTTGGTGTAGTCCTCTTTGGATTCCTTTTGTTTGGGGTTCTCTGTGTTTCCTGGACTTGTAAATCTGTTTCTTTCACCAGGTGGGGGAAGTTTTCGGTCATTATTTCTTCAAATAGGTTGTCAGTATCTTGCTTTCTCTCTTCTTCTGGCACCCCAATAATTCTGATATTGGTATGCTTGAAGTTGTCCCAGAGGCTTCTTACACTATCTTCATATTTTTGGATTCTTTTTTCTTTCTGCTTTTCTGGTTGAGTATTTTTTGCTTCTTTGTATTTCAAATCTTTGACTTGATTCTTGAGATCCTCTTGTCTGCTGTTAGATCTCTGTATAATATTCTTTATTTCAGTTAGTGTATGCTTAATTTCTAGTTGGTCCTTTTTCATATCCTCAAGGGTCTTACTAAATTTATTGGCCTTTTCTAGAAAATTCTTGAAAAACATTATGACCATGGTTTTGAACTCTATATCCAGTAGTTTGCTTTCCTCCATTTCTTTTATTTGTGATCTGTTTCTTTGTCTCTGCATTTTGGCTGCTTCCCTGAGTTGATAAAGTGGCTTTGTGTACTAGGTGTCCTATAGGGCCCAGTGGCTCAGCCTCCCCAGTTGCCTGAGGTGGATACTCTTCGTGCACCCCTTGTGGACTGTGTGCACAGTCTTGTTGTAGTTAAGCCTTGATTGTTGTTGGTATCACTGGGAGAAATTGACCTCCAGGCAATTGGTTGTGAGGATCAGCTGTATCTACGCTGGGAGAACTTCTGTGCTGTAGATACCCTTATGGGAGAAAACTTGCAAAAGCCTCTGTGCTCAGCTTGAATGGAGCCGAGTCTCAGGGTGGAGCAGATAGCATTGGTTTCCCATCAGCCCTGCCCTAATAGGCCCCTGTGTCTCAGTGTCCCGTGGTAATTGCTGCAAGCACCTCTGAGAGAAAGCTGCAGTCGAATTCTGCCCACTGCCAGACAGTCCAGTTTCTTCCCGAATGAGTCTGGGTCCCCAGAGTCTTGCCAGGAACTGGAGTTCAGCACAGTCGGGAGCTTTTGTCTCCCTCCCACTTGAGAAAGCCAGCCGCACACTCAGTTGCCAGTCCTCTCCACGTGCGCGTCTTAGTACCTCTGCCTCCTGCAGCTCCTCTGAGTCTCAGTGTGCTTTTCTCTTTCTTCTAGTTGTAGAATTCCCACTCAGCCAGCCTTCCTGTGGTTCTGGATGATGTCCATTTTGTCTTTTAGTTGTAGTTTTGAAATTGTTGTGCGAGGCAGCAGTTTAGGTTTCTCCTATGCTGCCATCTTGGTTTCTCCTAGCCTAGCCTTTCAATTCCTTGGTATATAGCCTGAGAGTGATTATTATATCTCCAAGTACAGGGAGCCTAATTGATTGACCATTCCAGGTTTTTAACTCTGAAATTTATCACTGTTTTCATACAAGGTCACACTCCCCAATAACTGATCAGACCTTTTAGGTGCTACTTGTAAATTTAGCAAATTCCTCAACAGAAACCCATTCCCAAAGCTTCACTCACCTCTCTGAACATCCTTCCTCTACCATATTGAAGTTTGTTGCCACAAATACTCCTTATCCTCCTTGGTAGTTCTCAAGGCATTTACAAAGGTTATTTTTATAGTGGATCTAGTTTTTCTGGTTGTTCTAAGTAGTAAGATAGTTTGAAAGCAGTGCTTGCTGAATAGCAAGTGGTTCTTTGCTGTGGTACCCATGCACAGTGCAGCATCCTCCTTGAGAAATCACACCACAGCACCAGCAGTAATTATGACTCCTAGCAGGAAACTATGGATACCCACCAGCTTCCACATGTTGGCCTGGTGATAAATTCCATCACTCAGATATAGAAAGTGACTGTTGTCTAAGACCCTTGGTAATAACAAGGAGGTCAGAACCCCAAATCTGTGTTTCTATATTAATATATTCTACTTACTCTTATAGCTAACAAACTTAGAGTAATTGTTATTATTCAAAGAGCATGTGTTTTAGAGTACAAGTTGCATGCTTGGACATCTACTGAAAAGTACTGTTTATATAATTTAAACTACAATGAGTTTTATAAAGTATAAGAAGCAAAAGTAATTACCATACTTCAACTTATACCTAGTAGGATTTTTTTTTTTTTTTTTTTTTTTTTTTACTTCCTATGCTGGTGAATTGGGTATGATGTTCCCCACTAAGGATTCTATAAGAAAAGAGAGAGCTATTCCATAGAACTATAGAATCATCCCTGTGGAAAGAATTATTCCTATAGAGTTCCTGCATATCAAAAAAATTATACTCCAAGTAAATAACATTGACACATGTAGTTATAAAATAAAAGTAAAATGTTTTACAAAAATTATTTATTTAGTAAATTGTTTGGTAAGATTCTGAGTTTCAGTGAAAGTAATTTATTGAAAAGAATAGTTTTGTGACTCCTAATTCTCATATAAATCAAATTCTAGACCTTTATAAGAACATTTAAATTTAGATGTCCTTAGTTTATTCATTATTAGTATTTAATAATGATAAACCAATCTTGACTTGAGTAAAAGTTAATTTTGAGAAATGTTAAAAATCCATAAAAAAGTCAAGGTTTGTTCATTTGATGTTAAAATATTTAGATACACATATTGGAAAATAGTAGTCTTATAGTCTTAACTATTTTTAACTCAAACTGAGCTTGAATTTTAGATTTTATGTTTTGTATTCTAGAATCAAAATTGGTTAATGAATTGTAGTTCTGCAGTGAAATTGTCCATCTTTTCATTTATTTTCTGTAACATTTAATGTTAACTACAGTTGTATTAAAATCCTTATCAGTTCATTCAAATATCTGGATCATTTTGGATCTTTTCCTGTCTTTTACCCCCTTCTCATTTTCTATTTTGTAGTCCTATTTCCTTGGCATACTAATGTGTTTTAATTGAATAACAATATTATGTTAAAAATTATTAACATTTTATGTGATAAAATTGCATTGCTAGAAAAATATTCATAGTAATATAAATATGTATTCTAAATCTAAAATATTATACATAGTTTTATATTCTATAAGAACATATTTTTAGATATTTACATAAAATATACCAGGTAAAGTGTTTTATTGGATAACTAGAGGCCCGGCGCATGAAATCATGCTTGGGTACGGTCCCTAGGCCTAGCCTGAAATCAGGGCCATCTTCCCCATCTGCCAGCAGCTGGCCTCACCCCCACTGCCAACCACCGGGATCCCAGTTTGCCATCGGGCGATGGGTGCCTGACAACCGGAGAGCGGGGGGGGGGGAGGGGGGGGGGGGACAAGAGGTTGGCTGGTCCCACTGGCTGGTGGCCCCACCCCTGTCACAAGTCACCCTCTGTGACCAGCAGGGCAGGGGCCTTGGCCTGGTGCCTTCCGCATACCCCACCACCCACCCTGGTTCCCGTTCGCCATGTGGCGATTGGAGCCTGTGGACCAGGGGGAGTGACCAAGAGGTCAGCCATTAAAAATATACAATAATTTCCCAAATAAGTTTCAAAATGAACATGTGTTTAAACTGAATATAGAGTTGTTTCTTTCACAAGCTGGTATTAATGCTTTCTTTATTTTGAGCCAACTAAAGAGCAGAGAATTTAGGGACTTTCTTTTATATACTAACTTACTAATTACTCTTTTATTTCTTTTATGTCTACTCTGTTGTCCACTATGCTAGGAGCCCCATAGGTATACAGTTTGGTCATTAATTTAATGCATTTTTATGTCTATTAAAGTACCTAGCCTTTAGAAAATAATTTATAAGTCTGGCTGAACAAGAACCTAGATATGTGACTTATTACTCTCATATTTTGTATCTCTTAATCAGTTAACTGCCATGCGTCCAAAATGGAAACACCACGATATTTTGAATTTAATTAAAAAAAACCAATTTGCAATGAATAGTATAAAAATAAATACATTACTCACAATTGGGGTGTTCTTGAATATTTTCAGCTGAAAATTCTCACGAGAAATGATTTTAAAATTGGTCAGGGCTGCCACTTAGGGAAAACATTTTTTATAGACACGCGTGGCATGTGGGAAAGGTCCACCACTTGCGTCTACAGAGGCTTATGGCATACAATGGGTTAAATCCTGTGGCCGTAATCGGTTTTCCAAAAAAGGTCTTTACATATGTTGCACCTTCTATATAAATTGTTTTCCACTTATTCTGAAAGACTGACTTGTTCAAAACATTGAATCTCAAATTTTATTTCACAAGAAATTTCTCTTATTATAAAGCACTAATCACTTATCATAAAGCACATTTCAACACTTATGCTATTGTTTCTTTTCTTTAAAAAATTAAAATTATATACAAATATATTTTATAGATATGTATATAAATTTACATATGTGCATACACATATATACATATATATCATATTTTCTTGTTTATTGTTAGTCTCTCATATATAAGTGACATATGAATAAATGGCTTGACCAAAGTCTTAATCATTTTACTTTCAGCTCCTAAATTGAAGAAATGGTGCACCAGATTGAAAAGTTCTGTCTAGGGATTACTGTTATCATGTGAATTAGCTTTTCAGTAGAAAAACACACATTTATGTATGATCGAAAGCTTATCCCAAATGTTCTACTTTTCTTAGTTGTAACTATGTTTGCCAACAAGCTCTGTTCGCCCTGACAACAGAACATTGAAAAAAGGAAGAGCACTTACAGATCTCGACAATTCTTTCTAAGCAATTGCTGGTGCCACTCAAAGGGAGTCAGGAGTTCAAGACTTAATGCTCTAATAAAGCTGCACATCCCAAAGTGAGTCATTTTCAGTGATACTGCATCATCAGTAATGTGAATCCAGATATCCTATACATTATGGTGAACACTTTCAAATCTCATCTCCCTACAGCGGTCCCAGGGAAATGAAGCTGAATAAAACAAATCCTGATTTTTCACATTTACTGTTATTAAAGAAAAGAACAAAGTAGTGCCAAGGGGAATGAAAGAATAAAGCTATGGCTATTCAGTTGTGAAGAAAGTAAATTAATAAAACTAACCCCATTTCTTTTGTACATGCGTTCAGTAGATGCCCCTGGAGAACAATTCCCTTTATGGCATAGAATACGAATGGGGGGTGGACTCTGTAGCCTCATAACTGGGTATTTTTTTTTTTGCAATATTTGCACTTGATGTATCACAACAAATATGTCATCCTGTTTGCCACATGATGCCTGCTATCTTCCCCTTTGGGCTATTCCTTTTTGAAGTAAACTAATGTTTTGTAGAAACTTTGATAACTCTTATTAAATATGCCTTATGAAATACTATTGAGAAAAGAACGAAAACAATATGTGAATATATAATTCTTTAACTATTTAAAACATATATGGTACTCTGACTTTATTTGGCATACTTAATCTGTGTGGGGTTTTTTTTGTTGTTGTTGTTCTTGCTTGGCAAAAATTAATACAGTATGCTATAAAATCCTTTATCCATTTTGACAAACTGAATACCTCCAGGCTGTTCACCTGCCATGAGGAGGATTTTTCATTTCACTGGCTAGCTGAGTGATGTACATACAGATATTTTCCAACCTGTCTGGCTTACTGTCTTTTTGCTTTAGTGAATTCCATCTAAGAATTAGTCCAGCATCCTTTAATAGCATACAGTATAGAAATACATTGAGACAGAGACAGACTTATTTCTATTTTTAAAAAATAATAATGAAGCCAAGTACTATAAAATATATGTTTTTGTCAGAATTCAGAATTCTAATCTACCAACAATTTTAGAGTGAGTTCCTGGTGATAGTTTTTTCAAGACTCCATGTTATTAAAGCATTTCTCCAGGATTAAAAGAATCAAAAGAATGTAAATAAAAATATCTGAACTTGTATTTGTCAACAGTTTTTTATGGGGGGAAATGTAAATTTAGTTCACTTGTTAGTTTCACCATCTACTGTTTTATAAATAAAATGATAATTTTGTGACTGTTTATGAATTTCATATTCATTTTTCTTAAAAGAAAAACCTTTATAATAATGTTAGATAAAAACATTCCATTTAAAAGTAAGCAAGAAAATTTCACAGAGTTGTCAAAATAAAAAAAAATGTGGATTCTGGATTAGTAAAACAGAAAAATCCAATTGTTTAGTTAGCAGACTGGCATAGAGACTTTTCTGAAATTATGAAGAAATATTCTCTTTAGTATTCTCTTTTTTTATCCTGCTCCTTGTATAATTAAAGACAACTTTCTAATAGTCAAACATTGCATTCTAAACTAATCATTAACAAAGTTGGCAGGAACCATTAATCTAAAGTGAAATAAAAGCAAGTAGGGCATTTGGAAAATATATAAACAAATTTACTCACATAGTCACAGAAAAGAAACATCCTATATAATAAAAGCCTAGGTGGTGTCATGCCATTGCGTGATCCCCTCGTGCGATGTTGTCACAAGATGGCAGCCACAAGATGGCCTCACGCACAGCAGAGGCAGGGCCTGGCGGCCACTCCACGTGGTAAGGCCTGGGAGTCCTGTGGCTCTGCGTGGCGTGGAGGAGGCCGGTCTTGGCATCTCTGCTGCCTCACATAGAGGAGGTGAGTCTGGGCGGAGGAGGCAGGTCGTGGCAGGGGAGGACATTTGTGGGCGACCAGGCAGGCAGAGGAGGGCAGTTGTGGGTGATTAGGCTGGCAGGGGAGGGCAGTTGTGGGTGATCAGGCCGGCAGGGGAGCAGTTAGGTGTCAATCAGGCCAGCAGGGGAGTGGTTAGGGGGTGATCAGGCTGGCAGGCAGAAGTGGTTAGGGGCAATCAGGCAGGCAGGCAGGCGAGTGGTTAGGAGCCAGTGGTCCCGGATTGTGAAAGGGATGTCCGACTGCCAGTTTAGGCCCAATCCCAGATTGGAGAGGGTGCAGGCTGGGTTGAGAGACACCCTCTCCCATGCACAAATTTCATGCACCGGGCCTCTAGTTTATCTGTAAAAGGTTAGCAGCATAAAATGTTTAAGCATGAAAACAATAAAATTACATAGTGCCTGATACATAGTTGGCTTTCAATAAATATCTGTTAAATAAATGGTTGATGAATTAAAAAATGAATAATATTTATTTTAATGGGGCAACACTGAATCAGATTTAAAAAATAGTTGAGTATGTAGTTATAATACAAAATATATAAAATGTTATATACAGAGTTAGGACTATGTGTGCAGATCATAGACCAAACAATGATGGGTTTGATCCTTTAAAAAATATTTAGTAATTGCCCTAGCTGGTTTGGCTCAGTGGATAGAACATTGGCCTGCAGACTGAAGGGTCCCAGGTTCCATTCTGGTCAAGGGCATATGCCCATGTTGTGGGCTAGATCCCCAAGAGGAGGCATGCAGGAGGCAGGCAATCAATGATTCTCTTTCATCATTGATGTTTTTATCTCTCTCTCCCTCTCCCCTCCTCTCTGAAATCAATAAAAAACATAAAAATATTTAGTAGTTAATAAAATGCTAAAGAACATACTTATTTTAATGTCTTAGAAACCCAACTCACACTATTATTAATAACTAGAGGCCCAGTGCATGAAATTCTTGCATGGGTAGGGTCCCTAGGCCTGGCTGGCGATCAAGGCCGATATGTGGGGCAACCAGTGGGGCAATTGGGGGGCCCCAACTGGCACCTGCCTTGGCTGACCTGGGGCCTGCGGACTAGGGGAAGCTCCTGCATTGAGCGTCTGCCCCTGGTGGTCAATGTGCATCATAGAAACCAGTCGTTCCACCGGTCATTCCACCATTTCAGTTGATTTGCATATTAGGCTTTTATTATATAGGATACCCACTGACATTGTTTAATAAACCAACATCCCTGCAAGTCATTTTGAAATAAAAGAAAAAAGAGATAATTGACTTTTTTTCTATATTTGCTGCTGAGATTAATAAAGTAGTAAGAAAATATAAAAATAAAAATATTTAGTAATTCAAACAAAGCTAAGCATAGTCCATAATGAAAAGAGTCATCCCTTCCAAAGCTAGCTTCATAATTTATTAAGTAATGATTGATTATTTAATACTAAAGGCCCGGTGCATGAAATTCGTGCCTGGGGGAGTGTGTGTCCCTCAGCCCAGCCTGCACCCACTCCAATCTGATATCCCTCCCTCTCACAATCCAGGACTGCTGGCTCCCAACTGCTTGCCTGCTTGCCTGCTTGATTGCCCCTAACCGCTTCTGCCTGCAAGCCTGATCACCCCCTAACCACGCCCCTGCCAGTCTGATCAATGCCTAACTGCTCTCCTGCCAGCCCGATTGCCCCTAACTGCTCTCCCCTGCTGGCCTGGTCACCCACAACTGCCCTCTCCTGCTGGCCTGGTCACCCCTAACTGCCTCCCTTGCCAGCCTGGTTGGCCCTAACTGCACTCCCCTGCTGGCCTGGTCACCCCTAACTTCCCTCCCTTGCCAGCCTGGTCACCCCTAACTGCCATCCCCTGCCAGCCTGATTGCCCCTAACTGCTCTCCCCTGCCTGCCTGGTCACCTCTAACTATCCTGCCCTGCAGGCCTGGTTGCCCCCAAATTCCCTCTCCTGCTGGCCCAGAAATCCCTAACTTCTCTCCCTTGCCAGCCCAGCCACCCCTAACTGCCATCCCCTGCCAGCCTCATTGCCCTTTACTGCTCTCCCCTGCTGTCCTGGTCAACCCTAACTGTCCTGCCCTGCAGGCCTGGTTGCCCCCAACTGCCTTCCCCTGCTGGCCCAGTTACCCCTAACTGCTCTCCCTTGCCAGCCTGGCCACCCCTAACTGCCCTCCTCTGCAGGCCTGGTTCCCTCCAACTGCCCTCCTCTGCTGGCCCGGTCACCCCTAACTGCCCTCCCCTGTCAGCCTGGTTGCCCCCAACTTTCCTTTCCTGCTGGCCTGGTTGCCCCTAACTGCTCTCCCCTGTGAGCCTGGTTGCTCCCAACTGCCCTCCCCTGCAGGCCTGGTCCTCCCCAACTGCCCTCCCCTGCAGGCATGGTCATCCCTAACTGCCCTCCCCTGCTGGCCTAGTTGCCCCCAACTGCCCTCCCCTGCAGGCCCGGTCACCCCTAACTGCCCTCCCTTGCAGGCTTGGGTCCTCCCCAGCTGCCCTCCCCTGCTGGCCTGATCACCTACAACTGCCCTCCCTTGCTGGCCATCTTGTGGTGGCCATGTTATGTCCACATGGGGGCAGCCATCTTGTGTGTTGGAGTGATGGTCAATTTGCATATTACCTCTTTATTAGATAGAATGTGGTAGTTATAAATAACACATGGTGAAAGTACTTTTAGTTTACTGACTATTGTCCCTGTAACCTTTGAGTTTCATTAATGATTACTATGTCACTTGGGTAATATAGCAAAATAATAACAAATATATTTGTTATGCTAATTACTGTCAAATGTTGACTTCTATTCACATTAGGATGCTTTGTCATTCCAAAGTCATTTCAAAGTGCTTTGTCCAGTTCAATTTTGTTTTAAGGCATGTACTAATAAAACAATCTTGCAATAACTGCTTTGGTTCACAATGGACATTCCAAGATTTATGTTGCACCTTTAGCTATAAAATCCTGACAACATCTATTTTTTCTGGAAAGTTTTGTTATTATTTTAGCCTCAATCCAGAGTTATTCGTCTTAATGTTAAAAAAGTTATAAACTGGCAATATCCACTCAGTTCTTATGGAGCATAGCAATAATCTTTATTGCTAGGAGAATGTTTATCCTTGTTTATTCACTTTTCCTTTCTTTTTATTATTATAAAAAATAACACAGAATAAGGAAGCAGGCATTTTAAGAATGCTTTATGCAATTATTTTAACTAGTTTTGCTATCAAAAGTCCCTGAAAGTGGATTACATTAAAAGGTGCATTTGCTCTAACTCATACACTTGTTCTTCTTTCTTTCTGCTTATAACCACTCTCCATACAGATAATTCATAACAATGAGGCAATTATTGCCATAGCTGGTTTGGCTCAGTGGATAGAGCATCAGCCTGCAGACTGAAGGGTCCCAGGTTTTATTCTGATCAAGGGCACATGCCCTGGTTTCGGGCTCAATCCCCAGTAGGGGGCGTGCAGGAGGCAGCCAATCAATTATTCTCTCTCATCATTGATGTTTCTATCTCTCTCTCTCCCTCTTACTTTCTCTCTGAAATCAATAAAAATATTTTAAAAATTTAAAAAAAGCAATGAGGCAATTATTTAAAAAAATCCTGTACCTGATACAAGGGTAAATGTATATATTTAGATTTAAAAAAAATAATAATAGTTATCATATATTTATTGAAGACTATTATGTTACCATTTCATGATAACAAAATGCTTTTGGGTTAAATATTTTCTGCAAATAATGGGTTGACAAAGTTCATGTAGGGTGAATAAAAGAATATAATATGAAATCCCAAAACAGCTCCAGTTAGGAAATCTCATTCTCAGAAGCATAAAAGCAACAATAAAATATAAAAACAATCACCACATGTTATTTTAACTCTAATGTTAGAATTATCGACCCTAAGATGAAGTCTAGGTAGGAGTAATAATATTAATAATGATGCTTTAGGTCCACATGTCACTAACAGTAGTAGGAAGTTATCACAAAATAAAAATAAGGAAACTATTCTTCTCAAATTGTATTTGTGCTTTCAGCGAAAATATTTTAGATGAAAATTTTAGTTTTCTCAAATAAATCATAACCTGTGATGATCATTATTCTTAAATATTCTATTTTAAGTATGATGTGGTATACAAATATGTTTATGTGTACGAATTCGTACATACATTTATATATAGATGACATACAATTTGTGTCTTGTACACTGAATTTCATTGTATAAGGTAATAATAAAAGGAGGAACGTATTAAGAATATCCAATGTGTAAAACTTTTTTTTTTTTTTTTTAGAATTAGACAAAGGTGCTATGCTGAGAGACTTAGAAATTAGTCAGTACATTTTGGAAAGCATAATAATCCTGTTACTTAGAATAAGGAAAGATTACTTCCTATTGGTTGGTATTTTAGAAAGCTATGATTAGAATGTGGAAAGTGAGGCAGGGCTTGGAGGATGAGTAGGATTTCCATAAGCCTGTATAATAATTTAAGTCAATAACAGGGACATATCAGGGTTATAAAGGAGAATATTAAAAATGCCCTATAAATCCAAATTATTTTATGTGAATATGAATCCTTAGGAAAAATACTGGAGAGGGGACCTGGAAATAGATTATGCCATTTTAGTTTATTTTATGACGTTATGTTAAAAAGCTGAGTATAACTTGGTTCATTTTGTTTAACCACAACTATGAAAAGAACAATAGAGTTAAATAGCAGCTATGATTGTATATTAGTCTTTAGAGTGGTGTGTTATTTTTTTCCTTTTCAGTATTATTTCCAAAATGTCTATTAATGTTGCAATTTGCAATAAACCCAAAGATAAAATACATTAAGTATATGCTTCTGCTATATTTAAGAGTTATAATTTGGCAAATATTCATAGTGTCATATACAATTAACAATAGTATAGCTACTATTCTCAGCCTGAAAATACCCTTGTGTTCTCTCTGGCTTTTTTTATTTTATCCCATTTTGTAAGAATCAGATAAAAGTTCTACCATTTTTTAAAAAAGCACTCTGGGACTTAATTTTGCATTTCTATCATCATTGAGAGTATTCTATTCATCTCACTATCTACAATAGCAATTCTCAACAGAGTAACAAATACAATGATAATATGTGCCTGTGGAAAATGAAAAGCAGGAAAAATTTAAAATGAATACTACAGTGATTATTCTTTATAAGAAGTGTTGCAACCCAATAAGCAGAAGTGATAAAAAGCACTGCCCCAATGGGGTACATTAGGATTATTTAATAAAATCCATAATTCAAGCACACTATGTAAATATACAAGTATGTAAATATATGTATGCACTTCTATGTGTGTATATGTGTATGTATGTGTATGTAGAGGCACTAAGGGAAACACAGAGGTGTAATAATGGGGAGGATTCCATCTTCCCATCTGCTCACATTTCCTTCTGAACCTTTGGTGGATGTCTGGAGTTCCGATGTATCCATAGAGTATCAAAGTGTATGATTGTGATACTGTTGACCTTTGTGAAAATGGGTATACATGACAGAAAAAAAGTACTTTTATAGACACCCTGAGTATATTTTTTTCCACAGACCCCACTGATATGGGTTATGAAATGTCTTTCACAGCATCCCATCTATTCCTATGGTAATTTCATAGCTTTAATTTTAAAGGCCCTTTTTTAATTTACTTGCAATGAATAATGTAATAAAACTTACTAAATATCCTCACTGGCAACTGCCTTTATTTTCCTTAAATATGTCTTTGTATCTCAGACAGAATTTCTTGTGTCAAACACAATCATTTCTGCCCTAACTGGGTGGTTTCAGAATCATGGAATCACTATAATTGAGAGCCCCCCTTGCTCTGAACAGCATTTGAAGTTCTTAGCTTGATATTTAAAATTCTTCGTAATAGGGGATTCCAAAATGGTTGCAGCGTAGGTGAAAGCAACACACACCTCCTTCAGGCGCCAAACCTGAGTTCCAGCTAAAATTTAGAACAATCAATTTGAATAAACAACAGAAGGACACCTGAACAGGAGAATTATATCCAAGGATTAGGAAAAAGAGGCTACACAGAGACTGGTACGAAGGATGGAGATGCGGAGAGGGCTGGTCCCTGCACCCAGGGGCAGCAGCGGTGAAGCCAGAGAAACATCATGACTACAAAAGCCCGACCCCAGAGGAAAGTGGGGTCTCAACCTCACGCCAGGGCCCCCAAATCAGAGCACCAGGGCCAGGAAGAAGAGCCTGCCTAGCATTTGGCAGCAAAAATAAGTTGGGATATTGTCTACTGGAAAAAAGAGTCTGCTTGAATCCAGGGTGATTTCCTTGAGGACTAAAACACAGGGCCTTACTCTTGAGCACTCACTGGAGACTCTTACAGAGAGAAGCAGACTCAGAGCATTCAGAAGCCATAAAGAGAACATCTGGGTGGCATCATTCCAGAGATCTGAAAGATAGGCTTCTGAGGTCTGGTCCTGAGCCAACATCCCACAGGGCCCTCAGGCACCATCTCCCAGGGTCCACTACTTCTATTTTTACAACACCAGCTGGAGAAAGTGCACTAACCCTGTCCTCACATACCAGTGACACCACCCTGCCAAACTCAAGTCCAGCATTAAAAAACAGTGAACTGTACCCAACAGGGACTAGAAGTTTTCTTTCTTTCTTTCTTTCTTTCTTTCTTTCTTTCTTTCTTTCTTTCTTTCTTTCTTTCTTTCTTTCTTTCTTTCTTTCTTTCTTTCTCCTTCCTTCCTTCCTTCCTTCCTTCCTTCCTTCCTTCCTTCCTTCCTTCCTTCCTTCCTTCTCTCTCTCTCTCTCTCTCTCTCTCTCTCTCTCTCTCTCTCTCTCTCTCTCTCTCATTGTTTTTTTTTGAGGAACTATGGACAAAATCCTAGATAATCATTGAACTGAGTGGTTTCAGAATAAGGGCCATTCTTTTACCCCTCCCATGGGTTAGGCAGGCACCACCCCCAAAGGAAGTCTCCCTAGTCAGGGTCTCAGGCAGCAGGTAGCTGCTGAGCTAGGGGGAGCTATGCTCTTGCACCTCCCCTGGCCCTGTGCCACTGTCAACATAGGGCTGCCTAATTTTGCATTCCCAAATCCTGCTGGCCCCATCCTTTTAAACTCATATCCATAGGGTGAAGGGGGCACAACTCAGAACTTGGACGTTTGACGTAGCCCTCTCTAGGTCCACCAGCAGGTTATCTGGCAGTGCGCTACAGAGATAGAAGGAGGTGAGCAGCTCTCTCCCCTCTAAAGGGCTGGTGCCACTAAAAGTAGAGGACTGCCTTGATCTGTTCCTCCAAATCCTGCAAGGGAGAAGGGAGCAGGGTAAGCCCAGCTGGCGCCTTCCAAGAAGGCTCAAGGAGTTCAGTTTTGAGGGGGGTGGAGGCTCTGCTCAGAGCCAGGACATTCAGGGTACCTACCTCAGAGGCTTCAGTCCAGGCCTTGAGCAGGAGTGGCTACAGACCTAAAAGGAGTTGTGTAGCTTGCCCTTTCCCGAGACACAGTTTGCACCACCCCCCAAAAGAAGGTTTTCTAGAGCCATTTGCCCCAATCCCAATGAATTCATCCTGTCCTGCTGAGCTTTCTCCTGCAGTGAAGACAGCAAGCTACATTCATACTGAAACTGCACTGCACTCCTCTTGCGGGAGAAAGAGTTGGAGATTCAGGTAGAGTCTGAATGGTATGACTCAGAGGTAGGGCCACATTCTCTCCATTGAGAGCCAAATCATGTTGCCAAAAACTAGGGAATCCACTAACAATGCAGAAAAAAAATCAGGACAACAAAATGAAAAAATAATTCAAAATATGAAGATACTTAAAGGGAACTGTGGGACAACATGAAACTTAACAACACCCAGGAATATGAGAGGAGAAGAAAACGAGCAAGGGATAGTGAACCTGTTTGAAGAAATAATCACGGAAAACTTCCCTAACCTAGTGAAAGAAAAGGTCACACTAATTTAAGAAGTACTGAGAGTTCCAATCAAGATGAACTCAAATAGATTCCTATAATTAAAATGTCCAAGACTAAAGACAAAGGGAGGATCTTAAAGATAGCAAGAGACAGACAGTTAGTTACTAACCAGGGAGCTCTCATAAGGCTGTCAGTGGATTTCTCAACAGGCCAGAAGGGATTGCCATGAAGTATTCAAAGTAATGAAAAGCAAAAACCTGCAACCAGGACTGGATATCCAGCAAGGCTATCATTTAAAATTGAAGGCGAAATAAACAGCTTCCCACACAAAAGAAGGCTAAAGGAGTTTAGTCCCACCAAAAGAGCATTGAAAGAAATGCTAAAGTGACTGCTTTAAGAAGAAAAAGAAACATAGAGAAAAAGAAACATAGGCATAAAAAATGCCAATAAATAAGCACCCATCAATATTAACCTTAACTGTAAGTGGATTAAATGCTCCAATCAAAAAACAAAGGGTAGCTGAACAAATAAGAAAACATGACCTATATATATGATATTTACATGAGAACTACTTTAGAACAAAAAACTCACACAGGAAGAAAGTGAAGGGATGGAAAAAAATTTCCATGAAAATGGAAATGAAAAAAAAAAAGAAAAGCAGGCTTATCAGTACTTATACCTGACAAAACAGACTTCATAATGAAGGCCATAACAAAAAACAAAGCAGGTCACTACATAATATTAAGGAGATCAATCCCAGAGGATATAACCCTGGTAAACATATATGCATGCAGCCCGACCAGCGTGGCTCAGTGGTTAAGAATCAACCTATGAACCAGGAGATCACCATTCAATTCCCATTCAGGGCACATCCTCCGATTGTGGGCTCCATCCTCAGTGTGGAACATGCAGGTGGCAGCTGAGCTGATCAATGATTCTTTCAGCACTGATGTTTCTCTCTCTCTCTCTCTTTCTCTCTCTCTCTCTCCCCCTTGCACTCTGAAATCAATTTTTAAAAATTTATATATATATATATATATATATATATATATATATATATATATATATGTATATATATATATACACACACACACAAACAAACTTCTGGAGGACTTTAAGGGAGAGAGCAATAGTAATACAGTAATAATAGGAAACTTTTTTTATTTTTTAAATTTCTTTATTGATTAAGGTATTAAATATGTTAATTATGTGTCCTTATCCCTCCATTAACCCCAAACTCCCCCCGCCCCACCGACTCACTCCCTCACCCCCCTGGTGTTCCTGTCCATTGGTTAGGCTTATATTCATGCATACAAGTCCTTTGGTTGATCTCTCCTCCTTTCCCCCACCCTCCCCTATCTTCCCTCTGAGGTTTGGCAGTCTGATTGATGCTTCTCTGTTTCTGGATCTGTCCCTGTTCATCAGTTTATATTGTTCATTATATTCCACAAATGAGTGAGATCATGTGGTATTTATCTTTCTCTGACTGGCTTATCTCCCTTAGCATAATGCTCTCCAGTGCCATCCATGCTGTTGCAAATGGTAAGAACTCCTTCTTTTTTACCGCAGCTTAGTATTCCATTGTGTAGATGTACCACAGTTTTTTAATCCACTCATCTGCTGATGGGCACTTAGGCTGTTTCCAAATCTTAGCTATGGTGAATTGTGCTCCTGTGAACATAGGGGTGCATATATCCTTTCTGATTGTCATTTCTAGTTTCTTGGGATATAGTCCTAGAAGTGGGATCACTGGGTCAAATGGGAGTTCCATTTTTAGTTGTTTGAGGAAACTCCATACTGTTCTCTGCAGTGGCTGCACCAGTCTGCATTCCCAACAACAGTGCACAAAGGTTCCCTTTTCTCCGCATCCTCGCCAACACTTGTCATTTGTTGATTTGTTGATGATAGCCATTCTGACAGGTGTGAGATGATACCGAATAGTTGTTTTGATTTGCATCTCTCAGATAATTAGTGACTTTCAGCATGTTTTCATATGTCTCTTGGCCTTCCTTCTGTCATCCTTCGAAAAGTGTCTATTTGGGTCATTTGCCCAGTGTTTTGATTGGATTATTTATCGTCCTTTTGTTAAGTTATATGAGTTCCCTGTAAATGTTGGAGATTAAACCCTTATAGGTGATGACATTGGCAAATATGTTCTCCCATGCAGTGGGCTTTCTTATTGTTTTGTTGATGGTTTCTTTTACTGTGCAAAAGCTTTTTATTTTGATGTAGTCCCATTTGTTTATTTTCTCTTAGTTTCCATTGCCCTAGGAGCAGTATTGGTGAAGAAGTTCCTTCGGCATATGTCTGAGATTTCTCTGCCTGTGGATTCCTCTAGTATTTGTATGGTTTCCCATCTTATGTTTAAGTCCTTTATCCATTTTGAGTTTATTTTTGTGTATGGTGTAAGTTGGTGGTCTAGTTTCTTTTTTTTTGCATGTATCTGTCCAATTTTCCCAACACCATTTATTGAAGAGACTGTCTTGTCTCCATTGTATGTTCATGCCTCCTTTGTTAAATATTAATTGGTCATAGTGGTTTGGGTTGATTTCTGGGTTCTCTATTCTATTCCATTGATCAATATGTCTGTTCTTGTGCCAGTACAAATTGTTTTAAGAACAGTGGCTTTGTAATACAGCTTGATATCTGGTATTGAGATCCCACCTACTTTGTTCTTCTTTCTTAGGATTGATGCAGCTATTCAGGGTCTTTTTTAATTCCAGATGAATTTTTGGAAAGTTCGTTGTAGGTCTGTGAAATATGCCATTGGTATGTTGATGGGGATTGCATTGAATCTGTAGATTGCTTTGGGTAGTATGGACATTTTGATTATGTTGACTCTACCAATCCATGAACATGGTATGTTCTTCCATCTGTTTATGTCTTCCTCTATCTCTTTTTTTCAGTGTCCTGTAGTTTTTCGCATATAGGTCTTTTACCTCCTTAGTTAAGTTTATTCCTAGGTATCTTAATTTTTTTTGGTGCGATGGTAAATGGGATTGCTTTTTTAGTCTTTCTTTCTATAAGTTCACTATTGTTTTATAGAAATGCCATAGATTTCTTGGCATTAATTTTGTATCCTGCTACATTGCCAAATTCATTTATTAAGTCTAATAATTTTTTGATGGAGTCTTTTTGGTTTTCTATGTACAATATCATGTCATCTGCGAATAAGGACAGTTTTACTTCTTCATTTCCAATTTGGATGCCTTTTATTTCTTCTTCTTCTCTAATCGCAAAGGTTAGTACTTCCCATACTAGGTTGAACAGGAGTGGTGAGAGTGGGCATCCCTGTCTTGTTCCTGTTCTTAGGGGAAATGGTTTTATTTTTTGTCCATTGAGTATGATGTTGGCTGTGGGTTTTTTATATATGGATTTTATTATGTTGAGGTATGATCCTTCTATTCCCACCTTGATGTGAGTTTTTAACAAGAAGGGGTGTCGGATTTTGTCAAATGCTTTTTCTGCTTCAATTGAAATGATTATGTGATTTTTATCTCTCAATTTGTTTATGTGATGTATCACGTGTATTGATTTGCAGATATTGTACCATCCTTGCATCCCCGAGAGAAATCCTACTTGATCATGGTGTATGATCTTTCTGACGTTCTGCTGGATCTGATTTGCTAGAATTTTGTTGAGCATTTTGGCATCTGTGTTCATGAGGGATATTGGCCTGTAATTCTCTTTCATTTTGTTATCTTTATCTGGTTTTGGTATTAGGGCGATACTGGCTTCATAGAAAGAACTTGGAAGTGTTCCTTCCTCTTGACATTTTTTGGAATAGTCTGAGGAGAATAGGTTTTAGTTCTTCCTTGAATGTTTGGTATAACTCCCCTGGGAAGCCATCTGGCCCCGGGCTTTTGTTTGCTGGAAGCTTTTTGATGACTGATTCAATTTCTTCCATAGTTGGCCTATTGAAATGTTTAGATTCTTCCTGATTGAGTTTTGGAAGGTTGTATTTTTCTAGGAATATGTCCATTTCCTCCAGATTTTCTAGTGTGTCTAGTTATTCATAGTATTTTTTAACAATCCTTTGTATTTCTGTGGGGTCTGTTGTTATTTCGCCTCTCTCATTTCTGATTTTGTTTATTTGGATCCCTTCTCTTTGCTTCTTGGTGAGCCTGGCTAGAGGTTCATCAATCTTGTTTATCCTTTCAAATCACCAGCTCTTGGTTTCATTGATATTTTGGTGTGTTTTTTTCTTTTTTCTTTTTGTTTTGTTTTTGTTTTTTGGTCTCTATGTCAATTATTTCTGCTCTGTTCTTTATTACCTTCTTCCTTCTGCTCACTCTGGCTTTTCTTGTTGTTCTCTTTCTAATTCTTTGAGTTGCAGAGTTAGATGATTTACTACGATTTTTTCTTGCTTTTTGAGGTAGACCTGTAGAGCTATGAACTTCCCTCTCGGGACTGCTTTCATTGTGTCCCATAGATTTTGGATTGTTGTATTTTTGTTGTCATTAGTTTCCAGGATGCTTTTAATTTCTTCTTTGATCTCATTGGTAACCCAGTCATTATTTAATAGCATGCTATTCAACTTCCAAGTGTTTGAGATTTTTGAATTGTTTTTATTATAGTTTATTTCTAATTTTATGGCATTGTGGTCTGAGCAGATGCTTAGTATGATTTCAATCTTCTTGAATTTAGGGAGACTGCTTGTGACCCAATATGTGGTCTTTTTTGAAAATGTCCCATGTGCACTTGAGAAGAACGTATATTCTGTGGCTTTGGGATGCAATGTTCTGAAGATATCAGTTAAGTCCATCTGATCTAGTGAGTCACTTAGGATTGCTGTGTCTTTGCTGATTTTTTGTCTAGAGGATTTATCCATTGATGTCAGTGGTGTATTAAAGTCCCCTACTATGATTGTATTGTTGTCAATCTCTCCCTTGATATCTTCCAGGAGTTTTGTTATGTATTTGGGTGCTCCTGTGTTAGGTGCATATATGTTTATCAGAGTTATATCCTGTTGTTGTATCGATCCTTTTAGTATTATGAAGTGGCCTTCCTTATCTCTTGTTATGGCCTTCACTTTGAGGTCTATTTGGTCAGATGTAAGTATTGCTACCCCAGCTTTTTTTTTTTTATTTCCATTTGCCTGAAAGGTATTTTTCCATCCCTTCACTTTCAATCTGTGTGAGTCCCTTGTTCTGAGGTGGGTCTCTTGTAGACAGCATATATATGGGTTGTGTTTTTTTATCCATTCAGCCACTCGATGTCTTTTGATTGGAGCATTTAGTCCGTTTATGTTTGAAGTTATTACTGAAAGGTACTTGTTTGTAGTCATATCTATTTTTGTGTTTGTGTTCCTTCTTACCTTTTTATTTCTTCTTTTTACAGTATTCCCTTTAGCATTTCTTGCATTGCTGGTTTGGTGGTGATAAACTCCCTTAGCCTTTTTTTGTCTGTGATGCTCCTGATTTCCCCTTCAATTTTGATTGATAGTCTTGCTGGATAGAGTATTCTTGGATTCAGTGCTTTGTTTTGCAACACTTTGTATACCTCCTTCCATTCCCTTATAGCTTGATGTGTTTCTGTTGAGAAATCATTTGATAATCTGATGGGGATCCTTTGTAGGTAACCCTCTGTCTCTCTCTTGCCGCCTTTAAGATTCTCTCTTTGTTGTTAATATTTGCCAGTGAAATTATGACGTGTCTTGGTGTGGGTCTTTTGGGATTGATCCTGCTTGGGACTCTCTGTAACTTTTTTCTTCCCCATATCCAGGATGTTTTCTATCATTATTTCTTCAAATAGATTTTCTAATCCTTGCTGCTCTTCTTGTCCTTCTGGCAGCCCTATTATACATATGTTACTTTGTTTCATATTGTCCCAAAGTTCCCTTAGGCTTTCCTCCTGCTTTTTAATTTTTTTTCTCCAGTTGCTGTTCAGGTTGGGCTTGTTTCTGTATTTGATCTTCTAAGTCACTAATTTGATCCTCTGCTTCTTCTAGTCTACTGTTGAAACTTTCCATGGTGTTTTTGATTTTTGCTATATCACTTTTCATTTCTTCCTGATTCTTGCATAGGTTGTTGATTTTCTCATCCATCCGATGTATGAATTCCATGACCATTATTCTGAATACTTTTTCAGTCATGTTGCATGCTTCAATTTCACTAATTTCCTTTCTTGGAGACTCATTTTCTTTCCTGCGGGGATTGTGTCATATCCCCATTCTGACTATCACCAGAAGGTTCAAACTTCGAGTTGCGTGGACCTGGGCCATGTGCCGTGGGAGCTTCACACCACCCGAGTGTCACTGAAGTGCTCCGACACTAAGATGTGTGGCTGCCGTGGGTTGTTGGGGACCAGGCTTGCCCAGGGTCAGTGTTACCAGTGTTCAGTGTGGTCTCGTGTGCACACCTAGAATCATGGACCCTGCCTGCACTGCGCTGTTGGCGTGTGCTGAAAATGAGACCCCTAGCGCATGCCAGGAGTCAGAGTTTCCCTGTGTCTGCACCAAGAATTGAGTATCAGAGTCTCTGTTGCCTCATGCGGCTTCTCGCTGAGAATCAGGGTCCCCATGTGTGCATGCATCTAGATTTGGAGTCACTGGCTCTTAGTGTGAATGCACTGTGAGTCAGGGATCTCAGGCACACACAGTAAGAAACAGAGGCAAGTCAGTGGTGCTCAGTGTTGCCTCTTGCTGGGAGAATCTGGGTCCTGGTCACCATGGGGGACTGGGTTGCACAGTAGCACTGTGGCGTGCCTATACTGCGGAAAACAGACTTCTGTGTGCACTTGCCCAAAATCTAAGTTAGGTGGCACTGCGCCCTACATTGGCTTCGGGTTTGGTCGCCTGATTGCGTTGCAGGGAGCAGGTTCCAGTCTCTGAGCTTGCACAGGCTCAAATTCCCATAGCAGAGCTGCGGTCCATGCCCGAGCTCCCAAACTCAAATTCCCGTTAGGGCGCTGAGGTTTCTGCATGCTCCAAAGATCAAATTCCCAAATTCCCCATTGGGGCACTGCGGCTTGAGCGAAGGGCAGGTCTATCAGTTACTATGGCGCTATCCACGATCCTGCAGGGAGGGGGATAGGCTCTTTGACTCACACAGTTCTGCAGCCGGGAAGTCTGGATTCTTATTGTCTGTTGGTCTGAAGCTGTGGTCGCAGTTCTCTGTCCCCAGTGGCTGCAGGGTCCTGATTTGCGTCTGAGACATGGCTGGGTGGTGCTGAGGCCAGGATCCTAGTCTCAAGCAGCTCTGTTTCTCAAGATGGCATGGTCTCTGTGCCCGCACTGGCCGCCCAGAAGTGTCCGCTTTGTGCGCGGGGCTCTGCCATCTAAAACTGCCCCATTTGGCAGCCCCTTGGATGACCTGCAAAATCTAACTGTCCCTAGCTCTACACATACACACCACACACGTCTACACTCTCCTCTATGGTTCCCTCACTCTCTCACACTCTCCCTTCTCTACCTTCATGCCTGTCGCCATCTTCCTATTCTCAATAGAAAACTTTAACAAGCCACCAACATCACTGGATAGATCTTCCAGACAAATATTTAAAGGAAATAGTGACTCTACATGACATACCAGATAAGATGGATTTAATTGACATTTACAGATCATTTCAGCCCAAAACCACAGCGTATACAATCTTGTAAGTGCACATAGGAAATCCTCCAAGATAGACCATATGTTAGGACACAAAATAAGTCTCTACATCTCCAAAAGAATTGAAATCATATGAAACATCTAATTGGATCACAGTGTAATGATATTAGAAATCAACTACAATTAAAAAATATTTAAAAACACAGAGGCTACAAGAGACATCCAGTGGCTGAATGTATAAAAATATATGACCCATATATATGCTGTCTACAAGAGACCCACCTCAGAACAAGGGACTCACACAGACTGAAAGTGAAGAGATGTGAAAATATCTTTCAGGCCAATGGAAATGAAAAAAAGCTGGGGTAGCAATACTTATACTTGGCAAAATAGACCTTAAAGTGAAGGCCTTAACAAGAGATAAGGAAGGCCACTTCATAACACTAAAGGGATCGATACAACAAGAGGATTTTACCCTGATAAACATATATGCACCCAATGCAGGAGCACCCAAATATAAAAAAAATATTCCTGGAAGATATCAAGGGAGAGATCGACAACAATGCAATCACAGTAGGGGACTTTAATATACCACTGACATCAATGGATAAATCCTCTAGACAAAATAAATAAAATAAAATAAAATAAAATAAGCAAAGAAACAGCAATCCTAAATGACTCACTAGATCAGATGGACTTAATTTACATCTTCAGAACACTTCACCCCAAAGTCACGCAATATATGTTCTTCTCAAGTGCACATGGAACATTTTCAAAAATAGACCACATATTGGGTCACAAGCAAAGTCTCCCCAAATTCAAGAAGATTAAAATCATATCAAGCATCTTCTCAGACCACAATGGCATAATAATAGAAATAAACTACAATAAAAACAATCCAAAAAATGCGAACAATTGGAAGCTGAATAGCATGCTATTAAACAATGATTGGGTTACCAAAGAGATCAAAAAAGAAATTAAAAACATCCTGGAAACTAATGACAATAAAAATACAACAATCCAAAATCTATGGGACATAATGAAAGCAGTCCTGAGAGGGAAGTTCATAGCTCTACAGGCCTACCTCAAAAAGCAAGAAAAAATCGTAGTAAATCGTCTAACTCTACAACTCAAAGAATTAGAAAGAAAGCAACAAGAAAAACCCAGAGTGAGCAGAAAGAAGGAGATAATAAATATCAGAGCAGAAATAAATGACATAGAGACCAAAAAAAACAATACAAAAGATCAACAAAACCAAGAGCTGGTTCTTAGAAAGAATAAACAAGATTGATGAACATCTAGCCAGGCTCACCAAGAAGCAAAGAGAGATGATCCAAATTTTTAAAAAATCAAAAATGAAAGAGGCGAAATAACAACAGACCCACAGTAATACAAAGGATTGTTAAAAAAATACTATGAACAACTCTATTCCTATAAATTAGACAACATGGAGGATAAGGACATATTCCTAAAAAAAATACAACTTTCCAAAACTCAATCAGGAAGAATCTACACATCTCAATAGGCCGATAAGTATGGAAGAAATTGAAGCAGTCATCAAAAAGCTTCCAGCAAAGAAAAGCCCAGGGCCAGACAGCTTCAGTGGGGAGTTATACCAAACATTCAAGGAAGAACTAAAACCTATCCTCCTCAGACTATTCAAAAAAATTCAAGAGGAAGGAGCACTTCCAAGCTCTTTTTACGAAGCCAGCATCACCCTAGTACCAAAACCAGATAAAGACAACACAATGAAAGAGAATTACAGGCCAATATCCCTCATGAACACAGATGCCAAAATGCTCAACAAAATTCTAGCAAATTGGATCCAGCAGTACATCAGAAAGATCATACACCATGATCAAGTAGGATTTATCTCAGGGATGCAAGGATGGTACAAAATCAGCAAATCAATACACGTGATACATCACATAAACAAATTGAGAGATAAAAACCACATAGTCATATCAATTGATGCAGAAAAAGCATTTGACAAAATCCAACATCCTTTCTTGATAAAAATTCTCAGCAAGGTCGGAATAGAATTTTCTGCCATCATAAAAGCTATATATGACAAACCCATAGCCAACATCATACTCAATGGGCAAAAACTAAAACCATTTCCCCTAAGAACAGGAACAAGACGGGGATACCCACTTTCACCACTCCCGTTCAACATAGTACGGGAAGTACTAGCCCTTGCTATTAGACAAGAAAAAGAAATAAAAGGCATCCAAATTGGAAAAGAAGGAGTAAAACTGTCCTTATTCACAAATGACATGATACTGTACATAGAAAACCCTAGAGACTCCATCAAAAATTATTAGATTTAAAAAATGAATTAGGCAATGTAGCAGGATACAAAATTAACACCAAGAAATCTATTGCATTTCTGTACACCAATAGTGAAATTACAGAAAGAGAGACTAAAAAAGCAATCCCATTTACCATCCTACCAAAAAATTAAGATACCTAGGAATAAACTTAACTAAGGAGGTAAAAATCCTATATGTGGAAAACAGAGATAGAGGAAGACATAAACAGATGGAAGAACATACTGTGTTCATGGATTAGTAGAATCAACATCATTAAAATGTCCATACTACCCAAAGCAATTTATAAATTCAATGCAATCCCCATTCAAATAGCAAAAGCATATTTCACAGACCTAGAATTGAACTTTTCAAAAATTCATCTGGAAAAAAACAAAAACCCGAATAGCTGCATCAGTCCTAAGAAAGAAGAACAAAGTAGGTGGGATCTCAATACCAGATATCAAGCTGTATTACAAAGCCACTGTTCTCAAAACAGCCTGGTACTGGCACAAGAACAGACATATAGATCAATGGAGTAGAATAGAAAACCCAGAAATCAACCCAAACTACTATGCGCAATTAATATTTGACAAAGGAGGCATGAATATACAATGGAGTCGAGACAGTCTCTTCAATAAATGTTATTGGAAAAATTAGACAGATACATGCAAAAAAAAAAAAAAGAAACTAGACCACCAACTTACACCATACACAAAAATAAACTCAAAATGGATAAAAGACTTAAACATTAGACGGGAAACCATACAAATACTAGAGGAATCCACAGGGAGCAAAATCTCAGACATTTGCAGAAGCAATATTTCACCAATACATCTCCTAGGGCTGTGGCAAACTGCGGCTCGCGAGCCACATGCGGCTCTTTGGTCCCTTGAGTGTGGCTCTTCCACAAAATACCACAGCGTTGGTGAGTCTATTTTGAAGAATTGGTGTTAGAAGAAGTTTAAGTTTAAAAAATGTGGCTCTCAAAAGAAATTTCTATCTTTGTACTGATGATATTTGGCTCTGTTGACTAATGAGTTTACCGACCACTGTCCTAGGGCAATGGAAACTAAAGAGAAAATAAACAAATGGGACTAAATCAAAATAAAAGCTTTTGCACAGCAAAAGAAAACATCAACAAAACAACAAGAAAGCCCACTGCATGGGAGAACATATTTGCCAATGTCATCACTGATAAGGGTTTAATCTCCAACATTTACAGGGAACTCATACAACTCAACAAAAGGATGATAAACAACCCAATCAAAAAATGGGCAATGGGCCTAAATAGACACTTTTTGAAAGAAGACTGAAGGAAGACCGAGAGACATATGAAAACATGCTCAAATCACTAATCATCCAAGAGACGCAAATCAGAATGACAATGCGGTACCATCTCACACCTGTCAGAATGGCTATATCATCAACAAATCAACAAATGACAAGTGCTGATGAGGATGTGGAGAAAAAGGAACCCTCGTGCACTGCTGTTGGGAATGAAAACTGGTGCAGCCACTGTGGAGAACAGTATGGAGTTTCCTCAAACAACTAAAAATGGAACTCCCATTTGACCCAATGATCCCACTTCTAGGAATATATCCCAAGAAACTAGAAACAACAATCAGAAAGGATATATGCACCCCTATGTTCATAGCAGCGCAATTCACCATAGCTAAGATTTGGAAACAGCCTAAGTGCCCATCAGCAGATGAGTGGATTAAAAAACTGTGGTACATCTACACAATGGAATACTATGTTGCGGTAAAAAAGAAGGAATTCTTACCATTTGCAACAGCATGGATGGCACTGGAGAGCATTATGCTAAGGGAGATAAGCCAGTCAGAGAAAGATAAATACCACATGATCTCACTCATTTGTGGAATATAATGAACAACATAAACTGATGAACAAAAACAGATCCAGAGACAGAGAAGCATAGATCAGACCATCAAACCTCAGAGGGAAGGTAGGGGAGGGTGGGGGTAGGGGGCGAGATCAACCAAAGGACTTGTATGCATGCATATAAGACTAACCAATGGACACAGACAACAGTGGGGTGAGGGCATGAGTGGTGGGTGGGGGCGATAAGGAAACATATGTAATACGTTAATCAATAAAGAAATTTAAAAAAATAAAAAACACAGAGGCTAAATTGCATGTTATTAAACAATGAATGGGTTACCAACGAGATCAAAAAGAAATAAAAAATTCTTGGAAACAAATGAAAATGAACACATGGCAACCCAAACCCATGGGACACAATGAAAGCAGTCCTAAGGGGGAAGTTCATAGCAATACATGCCTACCTCAAGAAGAAAACATAATTTTCTGATACATCCAATCTGATACATCCAAATTGGAAAGGAGGAAGTAAAGTGGTCATTATTTGCAGATGACATGATATTGGACATAAAAAACCCTAAGGACTCCACCAAAAAACTACTAGACTTAATAAATGAATTTGGCAATGTAGTAGAATACAAAATTAACACCCAGAAATCAATGGAATTTTTATATACTAATAATGAGCTCTCAGAAATACAAAGCAATACAACAAACAAACAAAAAAAAATCACATTTACCATTGAAACAAAAAAGAAACTAATATATCTAGGAATAAACTTAACCAAGGAGGTAAAAGATCTGTACTCAGAAAAGGTAGAAGAAGATATAAACAAGTGGAAGAATATACCATGTTCATGGACTGGTAGAATCATCATTAATATATCCATACTACCTAAAGCAATCTACAGATTCAGTGCAATCGCTATTAAAATACTGATGGCATATTTCACAGATCTAGAACAAACACTCCATAAATTTATATGGAACCAAAAAAGACCCCAAATAGCCACAGCAATCTTGAGAAAGAATAACAAAGTTGGAGGAATCACAATATCAGATATCAAGTTATACTACAAAGCCACCATAATCAAAATAGCCTGATACTGGCACAACAACAGACATATAGATCAATGGAACAGAACAGAGATCCCAGAAGTCAACCCAAGCCATTAAGCTCAATTAATATTTGACAAAGGAGGCAGGGCATCCAATGGAGTCAAGATAGTCTCTTAAATAAACGGTGCTGGGAAAATTGGACAGATAGATGCAAAAAAAAAAAAAAAATTGAAACTAGACCACCAGTTTACACCATACACAAGAATGAACTCAAAATGGAGAAAGTATTTAAATGTAAATCATGAAACCATAAAAGTCCAAGAAGAAACCATAGGCAGTAAAAACTAATACATCTCATGTAGCAGAATTTTCGCTGATATATCCCCATGAGAAAAAAAATGGAAAAACAAACAAATGGGACTAAATTGAACTAAAAAGCTTCTGCACAGCAAAAGAAACCATCCTAAATACAAAGGGAACCTACTTTACAGAAAAACATATTAGCCCAGGATACATCTGATAAGGGGTTAATTTCCAAAATATATAAAGAACTCATACAAGTCCACAAAAGGAAGGTAAACAATCCAAAAAAATGGACAGTGGACCTGAGTAGACATTTCTCCAAAGAGGACATACAGATGGCCAATATACATATGAAAAAGTGCTCAATGTCACTAGTCATTAGAGAGATGCAAATTAAAACTACAACAAGGTATCATCCCACATCTGCCAGAATGGCTACCATCAATAAATCAACAAACAAGTGCTGGCTAGGATGTGGAGAAAGGGGAATCCTAGCACATTGCTGGTGGGAATGCAGACTAGTGCAGTCACTGGAAAACAGTATGGAGTTTCCTCAAAAAATGATAAATGGCTCTAGCTGGATTGACTCAGTGGATAGAGCGTTGGCCTGCAGAATGAAAGGTCCCAGGTTCGATTCTGGTCAAAGGCACATGTCTGGGTTGCAGGCTGGATCCCCAGTAGGCGATGAGCTGGAGGCAGACAATCAATGATTCTCTCTCATCATTGATGTTTCTATCTCTCTCTCCCTCTCTCTTCCTTTCTGAAATCAATAAAAATATTTAAAAAAATGAAAAATGTAACTGCCATTTGATCCAATGATCCCATTTCTGGGAATATATCCTAAGAATCCTGAAACACTAATCAGGAAGAATATATGCACCCCTATGTTCACAGAATTGTTATTAACAATATCTAAGATCTGAGAACAGCCCAAGTGTCCATCAGTAGCTGAGTGGATAAACAAGCTATGGTACATTTACACAATGGAATACTATGCAGCAGTTACATAGAAGGATTTCTTACCCTTCGCAACAGCATGGGTGGACCTGGAGAATATTATGCTGATCAAATACGCCAGTCAGTCTGAGAAAGACAAATATCACATTATCTCACTTATATGTGTAATCTAATGAACATAATAAAGTGACAAACCTAACAGGCCCTGAGGCATGGATGCAAGGAACAGACTGACATGTCTCAGGGCTGGGACAGGGATGGGGGGAAGGGAGGAGATTAACCAAAGAACTTGTATGTATATATGCATAACCAATGGACACAGACAATAGTGTTATGAAGGCCTGGGGTTGGGCAGGGATTGGGAGGAGGGGGACAAATGGGGAGAAGTGAAGGGGGGACATCTATAATGCTGTCAACAAAAAAACAAACAAAAATCTCTTCATAATATGCTCCAATCAACCTTCCCGCGTTAATCTTCTACTCCTGCCTCTCCTCTGATCCTCAATTACAGTTATAGTCCAGGCACAGCAAATTATAAATCATTTCCAAAACATGTAAGCTTTCATTGCCCCCTTATCTTTAGCCATGCAGATTCCCTCACCTGAAATGTCCTTCAAGCTCTTCTCTGCCTCTAACTCTGTTCAAATTCTATTTTTCTGTCATTCCCCAAACTTTGATAAACTATGATATCCCTTGACAATTAATTAATTACTACCTCTTTTTTCTGTAACACTTTATTCATATTTCTAACAGCAGTTTTAAAGCATAGAATTTATTAAACAAAATGTATCCTTCTAGTTGGCAAGTATCATCCCCATATCATGGATTTCAATAAATGAGCCTAGAACATAACAAATGTGCACATATACATCTTAGGGGTATATATCAATATGCAAATAGGTATTATAAATGCATATACTTACTGTGCTGCACAATAATTTTAACAATAATAGTTATTATTAAAAACAATGTAGGCTAATTCAAAATATTGTTGAAATGGCTTCTATGGTTCCTTCTTAAATTGAATCCTTCAGTTTTTATGTCTGGGTTTTCATAATATATTAGGAGTGGCTCCAAACACTTGATAAATATTTTATTCAAAAGCTTAAATTATTCAAACAACACAATTACGGTATATCAGATGACAAAGCTAAATCAATTTAATAATGAGTTGGATGTCCTGTTTTCAAGGAAAACAATCCATAGATTGGGGGACTACAGTGCCTCACAAGCAGTGGAGCACTTTTTCAAGCGAGTTTGACCACAACTTGACCACACACAAAATACCTTTCCTGAGATTACTTTTTCTATAACCTTCTATAACTGTTTATATCCAGTCAGGCTTTACCCTTTTTAATTTTTTTAATATATACTTTTTATTGATTTCAGAGAGGAAGGGAGAGGGAGAGAGAGATAGAAACATCAATGATGAGAATCACTGATCAGCTGCCTCCTGCCTACCCCCACTGGGAATTGAGCCCTCAACCATGGCATGTGCCCTTCACTGGAATTGAACCAGGGACTCTTCAGTCTGCAGGCCAATGCTCTAGCCACTGAGACAAAACAGCTAAGGCTATTTTTCTTTTTCATGTTGGAACAACCAGTCATTTGACTTTCAAACCCAAACATTTCCTTTCACCTTTATAATTTCTAAGTAGTTTTAATTACATATATTGATTAGAAATCTTAACCCTTATAATCTTTTATTCCTAGAGAAAACTGAACAGTAAGTAATTGTGAATTATCTGTTGCACTGACATTCTGTGAATTGAAAATTTATAAACACATTTCATAATTTCTAGAAGTATATTCTTTCTCATAGTAAATGTGGAAAAAACATGTTTACTAATGAACCCAAATACTTTTAGTTTGTCTGTAAAAGAATACCAAAAGTGGGTAAACCTATGTTCAGTTTAATGTTTCTGTATCTATATATAGAAAGAGCCAGGGTCTGTAACATCCACAATGAGCGAAGGCTCAACCTAACGCCCAGGCTGCACGTGCAGCAGGCTCACTTGGGGGTCTGGCAAGCAGGCTGAACTGCTGACCCCTTGGTTCCCCACCCCAGGCTCTGATGGATCAGCTATGGTGAATTGGGGGAATCAGGGTGGGTGGCGGGAGGACCAGGCTGGCTGTCAGGCCATTAGGACCACCAGCTCATCCCTGGCTGCTCTGGGGATCAAGCTTGTGGAAAAGTGGGCACCGGAGACTTCACCTCCATGCATGTGCGCCTGGCTGGCCACTGATGGAACACGCAGCCCACTTTCCTCGCAACACATGGCCCCTCCCCCAACTGGCCCATCCCCCAGGGTGCGCATTTGATGGGGGAAAGTCAATAAAAGAGGGAAGAAGGTCTTAAGGGTCTGTGGGGTTGGGGGGGTCGGCCAGAGTAGGTTTGGAGTGTGACGTGTGATGGGGAAGGAAGAGGAAGGTCTGATTGGAAAATGGCTCAGCATAGTACCTTTCTCATTGCGAACCGAGACGGCACAGCCTCCCAGGGGCCATCACATCCCACCTGAGGGAAGTGCCGGGCAAAAAAATCTCTGCTCAGTGGAGCCTCTCTCACACGCTTCCCCGGGAGGAGAGCGCGCATGCGGCCTTGCCCTCCATCCTCGCCCTCCATCCAGGTGAAGGGCCCTGAGAGGTGCTTTCACTCCCCGCACTCCAAGAGCAGAGGGCACTGCTGCAGCAGATGGAAGGCGTCTACGCTACCATCCTGGTGTGGCCCCCAGAGACCAGCGCCCATGTGCAGGAGCTGTACCAGGAGTGGCTGGGGTGGGGGGGTGACTCCCTTCAGACCCAGGCAGCCCTGCAACTTCCTAGCAGGGCCCAGGCAGCCTGCCAGGACATCAAGTGGTAAAGGTCCAGCTGATGCCCAGCCTGCAGGCCGCCTGAGGAGGGGTGTCAGACACGTGAAGGAAAGGCATGCCATCTCTGTCATCACTTTGGTTTTCAGAATTCCCTGCTCCCCATCTGTCGGCTTCCTCCCTCTGAGGGGCACTGTCGTCATCAATGGGTGCAACTGGAATATTGTATCTCGAGAGGATTGCCCCAATGCACATATCCTTTTATCCGACGATGAAAAAGACCCAGAGAACAAGAATGGAGACAGACTACTGTCCTTTAGGCTTAAAAAAAAACAACAACCCAGAAGTGTCCTGCGAAGAGCTGAGACTTGGTTCTGCCCACGTGCCTCTGAGAGATTGGATGAGGAAATGGCCCATTTGGCCCTAACTTTACACACTTGTTACCCTTGAAGGTGTCTTTGCCACAATGTGAATAAACTGCCACCTTTTGGAATGGGGGCTCATATGAAAGTCTGCATTGCCAACTTTTCTTGAAACAGATCTATGTTCTGCAGCTGTGGCCACCGTCCTGAGATCAGGTCCTGTCGACCAGGTCCTGTCGCTGGGAATCAGAGGGCACTAGAGTGAAGGTTCCCCACCCTGCTCCCCGTGCCCTTTTACATTCAGGGATTGAGCTGAACTCACTTTGGGGGAGGCCTGGCAAGGGTGACAGGTGGAAGGATGGAGAATGGAGAGGAGGACACCCTGCTCGGTCCCTCCCTGGGTGGGGTCAGGCAGATGAAGGCCGTCCAGCCTGCCCCACAACTGGGTGAGATAGCATCCTCTGTGTCCACCTCTCACCCCGTGGGCCCGGCCACTCCCCTCGGCTCTGGGCAGCCTTCTGTGTTCCACGACAGTGCGCTCTGCCCTCACATGCTGCTCCCCCTAAGTGGGAAGGAAGAGAGCAGTTGGCCCACAGACAGACAACTACACAGAAAGGTAGGGCTCATGGCTGGTGAGCGCAGTGGCAGTGGCGGGAGCCTCTCCTGCCTCCAAGGCAGCACTAAGGAGCAGTGAGCTGAGTGGTAAGGAGCAGTGAGCAGGCGGGCAGTAAGGAGTGAGGGGTCCCTAAGCCGGCAGGCGGACATCTCCTGAGGGGTCCTGGACTGCAAGAGGGTGCAGGCCGGGCTGAGGGATGCCCCGCCCCCCCCTCCCAGAGCACGAATCATGCACCTGGCCTCTAGTCTTAAAATAAATAAATAAATAAATAAATAGTATCCCCTCCAAAAGGTATTTGGATATATAAATTTACAAAAGACAAAAGGAAATACTTTGAAATGTTGACAGTGGTTAACCTGGGATAGTGGAGAGAAGTGGTTTCTTTTACTTTATACTATGTTTTTTTAAAATTTTTACTTATGATCCTGTATTATTTTGTTGAGGAGAAAAAATCATCTAAAAATAACATTTAAGTAACTTTTTTTGTGTAAAATGCATTTTGCATCCATGTTCAGTGACCATCCACTAATCTTTGAAAAACTTAAAAAGTGCTTTGGGTTGTGAAATATCCTTTAAAATGCATTTTTGCACTCTAACAGCTCTTGCATGAGAACACTGGGCTTTGGAGATGCTGAGTCTGCTTGGAAAAAATAATGGGGCAGGGGCTGGGGGCGGGGCAGGGTATGGGATGGATAAGGAACCCTGAAGAGAGGCTCCCGGGCAGGATACCTCAGGGTCCACAGCTCAGGCTGTATTTGAAGAATTCCTCATTGGAAGGCTGAGGTCTACAGTAAAGGTTCAGATTTTATAAACTTTAGATATGAGCTACAGCAAATTTTCTTTTAAAATGGTTTTTGCTGTTCTTATTGCAAAATCTATACTAATAAAAGAGTAATATGCAAATTAGACATGGAGACCTTGTGGAGACCTTCCAGACATCCTTCCAGACAAAGCCATGGTGGCAGGGCCAAGGCAGAGGTGGTTAGGGGCAATCAGGCCGGCAGGGGAGAGCAGTTACGGAGATCAGGCCAGCAGGGGAGGGCAGCCAGGGGGATCAGGCCGGAAGGGGAGGAAAATTGGGGGTGATTGGGCTGGCAGGGGAGGGCAGTTGGGGGCGATCAGGCAGGCAGGCAGAGGCAGCTAGGGGCAATCAGGCAGGCAGGCAGAGAGGTTAGGGGTGATCAGGCAGGCAGGCAGGCAGAGGCAGGCAGGCAGGTGAGCTGTTAGGAGCCAGCGGTCCCAGATTGTGAGAGGGATGTCCGATTGGAGAGGGTTCAGGCTGGGCTGAGGGATTGCCCCCGCCCCTCCCCATGCATGAATTTCATGCACCAGGCCACTAGTTTTATATAATTTGCAAATTATCTTGATAGTCAATGAATACCCATCTGTTAGGGGCAAGCTCCTCAGCCAGGGACTGGGCCCTTCTGAGTGCAGGAAACTGAAAAAACACGTGATACAAGCAGGCTAATGGGACATACCTTTTTACAAACAAAGCAGCCAACAATAGGCTGGTCAGTGGTGACTTATATACAAGCTCAAACAAAAGAGGCTTTATTCCAAATAGTGACCTCAATATCTGGGCTACAGAAAGGCACACCTGCGCAGTGTATAGCTTGTTGTGTCCTTGCTTTTACACCTGCGTACAGCAAATAGCCTTGAACACTCTGATTAGGATTCCCACACTCAGTTTGGCCTTGAGCATCCTGCATACTCTGGCCAGGGCCCCCACACTATCATTTAACAGATCTAAGTATAACTTTAAGGTGGGAAGTTATCAAAATTATTTTGGAAACTATTTTTAAGTAGACATATTGTAAAGCAAAATAGTTGTTGAAAAGTTAATTTATAAACTTTTATCTTTCATCTATTTAATTTACTTGTTTTTAACAATTCATTTTTCCCCCAGTATCTCAGTTGTCTGCATATGAGAGACACTGAGTCCTGGGCTAGAGTTTCAATGATGGACTCTAGAAGGGTGCAAGGAGGAAGGCCCAGTTGTAATCCATCACCTTTCGGAGCCCTCTGCATGCCAATTAAAATAGGAGTGCCATTCTGTTTGCTTGACTTGGGTGCCCTTGCTTTCAAGTGCATGTCTCTCTCTCTTTTATTTTTATCTTTATTGTCAAAAGTATTACTGATGTCCCTTTTGTTGTTTTCCCCATTGACCCCCTCCATATTGCACCCACCTCTCCCAGGCCTTTACCACACTATTGTCTGTGCAAATACTATTTAATAAAAGCGTAATGTGCAAATTAGCCATCACTCCATCACAAAGATGGTGGTGCCCATAGCCACAAGATGGCGGTGCCCAGTCCTCTCAGCCCCGCTGGAGTCCCCTAGTCCCAGGGAGGCAGCTGCTAAGAGTGGGCAGTGTGAGCAGCCTGGCGGAATGCTTGCTTTGTCGCCCCGGCAATGAGGCAAGCGTTCTGCGCCCAGTCGCAGATGGGCCTCTGGCCAGGCCAGGGAGCAGAATGCTTGCGTCGTCGCCCCGGTGACCAGGCAAGCGTTCCATGCCCAGCTGCGGATGGGCCTCTGGGCCGTGGAGAGCCTCTGGGCAGTGGGCATGGGGCGGCCAGGCCCCACAGAGAGCTACTAGTTCATGGATTTGTGCACAGGCCTACTAGTATGCATATAAATTCCCTGTTAATCGCTCCCACCCACCCCTCCACCCCACCTTCCTTATGAAATTTGTCAGTTTGCTCCATGCTTCTATATCTCTGGATCTATTTTGTTCATCAGTTTATTTCGTTCATTAGATTCCACATATGAGTGAGATCATGTGAGACATGTCTTTCTGTGACTGGCTCATTTTTTTTTAGCATAATACTCTCAAGTGTACTTCTTAAAGAACAATCTTGTCTAACTATATCATTTTCCATAATGGCCATTATAATTCTAGATTGTCTTAGTAAGATTTTTCAATTTTAGTTATCTGCAGCTTCCGGGACCACAGATTTTGGATTTAAAATAAGGCCTGCTGGAAGATGACAAGCTCAATTCTTTGAAACTGAAGATCTCATTTCATGAGCTAAGTCTTTGATCTCTTGGAGTCAAATTAAAACCTAAAATGAGTATGCTGCTGAATTGGCAATTTTGGGGTGTTTTATAGTGTATTTCATTGCACTGAAATTTTCCTGAATTTTGCCAGGTGGCCTGCTATCAGGCTAACCTTTTCCGTGAACAACTTTTCCTAGCATGGGAGTGTTAGAGTTAGGTGGCAAATGCTGGAACAGATTTTAAGTACTTCACCCATATCCATCAATTTTGTAGCTTTGGCTTCAGGGTAGCCCATTGACAATAGATCTATTATTTCTTTTATGAAAAGATTTCTTTATAGTGGCGATGCTCAAAAGGCTTTTAGTGGTCTGACTTGTTCCTACTTTCATTTTAATGTGCTATTTGGTCAAAGCAGTCTGTTTCTTAGTATATTTTCCCAAATCCTCCAGCAGTTTATGGTGTGGAGTTACCTTGAGGTTTTTAGGAGTCTCCCCAACACTGCGATGTTGTTTCCTTAGACTGAGGGATACCCATTATTTTTCCTGTTGAAATAATCCTAATTCAATAAGAAGTGGTGTGTCTAGTTGCCTGTGCACAGGTCCTGAGACATGTCGGCCACAAACCCAAATGCTGTGGCCTGCCAGGTCTCACTGTGAAAAACCTGGAGTTTCTCCCACCCCTATTTTCTACCCGCAAGGAATAGGACAAACTCATAGAGCCCAGAACCGGAAAGAAGCAGAGCTCATCCGAGAGAAGCTCACCTGAGATGCAGAAGAGCTCACCTGAGGTCCAGAAGAGCAGCTGAAGAGGCAGCCAAGCACACGGGCTCTGTGGTACCTTCACCTGCGTCTGGGAGCCTCTGAAATCTTCAGCACCTGTCTTCAGGTCCCATCTCGTTGCCACAACTGTCAACTGTCTAAACTAAAATCATGTAGAAACCAATGTGTGTCCTTTGCAGGGAAAGCAACCCGTGCTTAGGGGGAGTACAAGGTCCACAGTGAGAGAGTTCGCGAGGGGTTGTGAGTAAGTGTGGGTGCTCTAGAGCAGAGCGGGAGAAGCGGCAGCGTGGAAACAGGGCAGGATTGCCTGGGGTTGCACATGTGACCTTATAAATATCAAGATACTTGAATGTTGAAAGATCAATGAAGGAGGACATAACTATAGAGCCCGCAGTTGGCTTGGTGTTTGGGGATTGAATGACTGGGTACAAAACGTGTACAGGATCATGACATTTTGTGTTGTTGACCTGGCAGGTGCAAACAAATCTGGTCCCTTCATATAGCCTGAAGTTCTGTGTCAATGTCTGCATGATTTCAATTATAGATTACAGGACAAAGCAAAGCATTTGTAAGGAAAAGCTATAATTTTCAGTAGATAGTATAGTCATCAAAATTATTTTTGTTCTAATTACTTGTCACTATTGGAAAAAGGACATTTGATCAATATCTTGATTTATATAATAAAGGAACCAAATTAAAATTTTTTAATTAATATGATTTCTATACCATCGAAGCTTTTAAAATGCTAATAATGAAAATACTTAATATTTACCATTTAATTGTAAAATATATATTTTATACATGTCATTTATTAAGGTTTGCATTATTATATGGGTATATAATAAAAGAAACATAAGTATTCAATTTTTTCCAAATCAAAAGTGCATTCTAATTCTCATAACATCTAACTTTCAATATCTTCTTTTTTTTTAACACGTTTTTAGGAAATTGAGAATTATATAATGCAAACTATATTTACATACATGCGTATAAAAATCTGGTTCACTAAAATATTTACTCCTCTATCCATATTCTTCCATAAAGCTCTTTACTTTTTCTTTTGCACATAAATTACTACAGTGGTTTTGGTCATCAATATAATAAACTAGAGGCCCTGTGCAGTACATTCATGCATTGGGAGGGAGGGGTCCCTCAGCCCGGCCTGTGCCCTCTCGCAGTCTGGGACCCCTCAGGGGATGTCCGCCTGCCTGCAGTCCGGGGCTCTGGCAGTCCAGGACCCCTCGCTCCTTAACACTCTCCTGCAGTGGAGGTGAAAGAGGCTCCCGCCACGTCCGCTGCACTCGCCAGGCTTCTGGCTGAGTGCTCACACAGTTATATTGGCTGGCAGGGGGTGAGGGCATGAGTTGGGGGGTGGGGAGCATAAGGACACATATGTAATCCTATATAATAAAAGGCTAATATGCAAATTGTTCCCTCAACAGGGAGTTCAACTGGGAGTTTGACCAGGGGTTGAGGCTGGCTGGCCAACTACCCATAGCCACTCCCCTGGCGGTGGCCCCTTCCCATTGCCCCTCCCCCAGCCAGCCAAGCCCGATCGGCCCTAATTGGGACTGGCTGGCTAGACCCCACCAGTGCACGAATTCATGCATTGGGCCTCTAGTACCTTAGTAAATAAAGAAAAAATTATGAAAAAAAAATATATTCGTTGTGGGCCTCATGGGACCCACAGGAGTTTGACATGCTTGGGCTAGATTACACGTCAGATGTTGTACATTTATATTATGTCTAATTTTCACAAAGTATTCATACCTTTATTTTTCAGACTACTGAGGATCAGAGTTTATCACTGTGTCAAATGTCAGAGAGCTAATAAATGACTGAGCTGACATTAAAAAACAAAATGCCCACCAAAGCTGGAGATGTTTTACTTCTACATTGTGCTACCTTTCCGGTTTGCCTTGAGTAGGATTAAATTCAGTACTTAGATTACTGAGGATTTTCTTCACTTTTCTGGTCCTATACTGTAGTGAGAGAAGAGACATAGACACATTCTATGAGATGATTAAAATAGAGGATTAGTGTGATGTGTTTTATCTTTTTCTAAACACTGGATACTTTTTGCATTGATTCATCTAAGATTAAAGTTTACTATTTTATGCAGTTTTTCAGAGCAGTGTTCCTTAGAAACCCTTCATTCCCTATCATAAGGAGATAGTAGAGGAACATAAGAGTTGAATATGGGGACTACATTTCAAATACTAGTGCTCCTGTCCCTATCCACACCCTTCCCCATACACAAACACATAAGCAGAGCATTCCATGGATTTGCTTTTGTGTTTGAAATTTGGTTTTCTACAATAATTTGATCTAAAGAAAAATTCAGTGTATCTCTTTTTTTAAAAGTGTTTGGCCACAGCTGATTAAAGTTTCTGCAAAACAAAACAAAAACAATATTGAAAAGGACAAAAGCCAACAAAACTCCAAGACCTAAATCTGATAGAATTTGGTAAGGAATCCAGCCCATTAAGTGAGGACAGGATGATTCATGGTAACAATTTAGAGTATAAGTTCTACTTTTTTATGGATTCCATTATTCCAAAGTAGTGCTGATAAGTGATGAAATCCAGATATGGAAATCAAGACAGCTAGCCCCAGACATTGCATCTTTCCTAAACTATGTAATATTTCCAAGGAACTTCAAATATCATGTAGAGACTTATTAAAGATACTGACAAATATAAAATTTGGATAAAACTCATTTCTTTTGAGAATGACTTAAAAGAAAATACAGTTTGCATATGAGGAAAAAATAATGAAGGACAAAGGGAATAAAACTTCATGTTGACACTTAGAAGAAAAGAAAATAGGAAACTGACATATCACAAATAGTTGAGAAAAGATTTGTGAAGTTTATTGACATCAATAATATGCAAGAATGTATAATTTCTATAAGATAGAAATTGAGAGAAACAAATAAAGCCACATATAGCAATGAAAGAACAAGATGAAGTGAAAAATGGATGTATGAAATTTAAGAAAATTACAATGAAACTAAAAATTAATAGAAAAATATTAATAATCGTTACAACCTTGGAACTTCAAATTAGAACATATTTGACAGAAAAGGGTATATATTCTCCATCCATATACAGTTTTTAATTACGTTTTGTTTTTGTTTTAGTAATATGATGCACTCCTTTAAAAAATGGCAAAGGAAAGGGGTAGGCAAATTGCCAAATGATGGCATACAAATTATAAAAACAAATTCCAATAAATATTGTGACCACACAAAAAGTCAAAGTCAGGCAAATAAAAAAATGATAACTTGGAAAAGGTAGAAATTAGTAACTAATTTAGCATTAACAATGGTACACTTGACTGGATATTTTCATGCAATGTTGCTGGAAAAATAAGTTGATTAAGATTTCTAGAAAGCAAATTGTCAATAAGCATTTCAAGCTTTTGGCTTTTTCAAAAATATTTCTGCAAAAGACTTAACTTTTAGGTTAAATTCCTATGTAATATTTTGAAATGTGCACTAGTATAAATCCTAACTAGTTTCATTAAATACTATTTATGTTATCGTGAAAATGAAACAACCTACATTTTGAGCAGTGGTAGACTGGTTAGGCAAATTATCATATTGACAAAAGCAGAAATATTACCACATGAGTAAAGTATGTTTCAAAAGTATTTTAAGATCATAAAATAGTAGAAATTTTATATGCATTATTTTATTTTTAAAATCAAAATAAATACTAGTATGCACAAAAATAGAAAATAAGCTAAAAAAGAAAATAAACTACTTAGTAAATTTCTAAATATTTGAAAGACGGAAACTATTGTCTCAGTGAAAATGCATTCCTTTTATAAACAAAAAAATAAACATAAATACCATTTGAAAAATAAAATAAAATGAGTCGAAGTGGAATTAGGTAAACAAACCACTGGCATCATAAAGCATTTTCTTCTCCAGCTGCTCTTCTGGCTCGTCAGCCCATTCGGAGCAGTGAGAAGCCATTAGAGCAGGTGGCTGCTCATTCTATTTTGATATGGAAGATTAACCTCAGAGCTATTTCTGAATTTACTAAAAAACAGTGAGTCATGACAATTGTAAAAATGATTTCCACCAATACACAATCAAATTCTTTTCTATTGGAGCTTTCTTTCATAAGGGATGAGTGTCACAAAAGGATATACATTATTCAGAATACCAAAGTTATTATTTTTCAGTCATTGTGTTAGCTATTTGTGTATGAAAACAAAATGGAAGGGCAATCATTAACTACACTACAATAATATTAGCTTTGTTTTCTAAACTGTGAAAGTAGAATTGTAACTAGTGAAGTTGTATTGAGGCAAAACCAGGATTTGTCCACAGCCCTAGAGATTGGATATTTATCAGTTATTTTCATTAAAATTAATCTAAAATAAGTCTCTCCATATGTGCATATTTCTTTCTATTCTCAACAGTGGCTCTGCTATATTCCCCCTAGATTCATTTTGTTAATTAAATATCAACACATTTTAGATCAATATTAGTACTGAGGCTATTTGACCTTGTACTTGAAATAGCTCTCTATTCCATGGATGAGACATGCAAGATAAATTTAGAAGACCAAAATAATTGACATTTAGTTTGAATTGTTTGGTAGGTCCAAAGAATTAGCCATTGCGAATTTGCCAGAACATTAATATTATCACATTGCAATTAGCATGTGTCAGTTCTTATCAAGAGTATCATCTACATCTGCAGGAATATTTTTGCTGTTTTTCAGGCCATGTACAGAGAATCCAGTTGACAATGATGGAAGATATTGTATTTAAAATAACCATGTAACATTTCAGAAATTGCTAATACTAAGTATTTATTTTTTAGAAAAAATTAAATATGAGTTAGACTACCTCCAAATAAATTCCCCATAAGCATAAATCACCTGCAGTTTATAAATTGTTATACTGGAAACTACCTTAATTTTTTTAATCTTTCAAACCTCATATTTTATTAAGTATTTGAAATTATAATATAATTTATATTTTATTAATAGAAAATTATATTAGCCTTATTAAATAGGGTGACTGATGTTTTGGCAAACTATTACCCAGTTGTTTGATCAAACCTTAGTCTAGATGTTGCTGGGAAGGTGTTAATTTCTGGTTGACTTTAAGTAAAGCAGATGACCTTTTAGAATGTGAGTGGTCTTTTATCCCATCAGTTGAAGGTATTAAGAGCAGAGATTGAGATTTCTTGAAGAAACTAGTGTATCTCCGCTGCCACATAGAAAACCTGGCCTAGTTTTCAGTATGCAGACCTGTTTTGCAATATTGGAGATGAGACTGCAACATCAACTCTTACTGAATTTCCAGCCTGCTGGCTTGTCCTGTGGATTTCGAACTTGCCAGCCCTTATACTTACAAAATCCAATTCCTTATAAAAATCTCACTCCATCTGATAGCTTTGTTTCCCTGCTGGACCCTGACTAATACAATGAATTTATAGGATTGGAGAGTTTCAAACTCTAGGTTGAGATCACTGTATTGTAAGCTTACTAAGTATTGTAAAATGTTTTTCCAAAATCATTACACACAATTACTCTCCAACCAACAGTATGTCAGAGTCCATATCTTCCCAATCTCACCTGTCCCTGCTACCCTGTTATTATCTTAAAGATATTGTCAATTTGAGGAACGTGGAGTAGTATATCTTATGATTTATATTTTGTTTGTTTCTTGCCATCAACAAGTTAGGTAGCCATGGATTATTACACCATGAAAAAATGACAAATATTAAAATAGAAGGAAATCAGGAGAAACCAAGATGGCGGCATAGGTAAGCACCTAAACTGCTGCCTCGCACAACAATTTCAAAACTACAACTAAAAGGCAAAATGGACACCATCCAGAACCACAGGAAAGCTGGCTGAGTGGAAATTCTACAACTAGAAGGAAAGAGAAAAGCTCACAGAGAATTAGAGGTACGGAAAAGGGTCTTTGTGTGCGCAGAGGGAAGGGCAGCTGAGAGCCTGGCTGACTTTCTCTGGCAGGAGGGGGAAGGAAACCCCCAACTGCACTGAACTCCAGTTCCGACTGCACTGAACCCCAGTTCCAGGCAAAACCCCGTGGACCTGGGCTCATACAGGGGGAGTCTGGACTGTCAGGTAGAGAGAAAGGCACCTGGAGACTCGGAGACCTTGGGGAGTCGCGGGGGAACCCCGGTGGGCAGGGGTCTGGAGGAGCGCGTGCCAGTGTGCACAAAGGCTGCAGAGGTTGCCACAGGCTTTCCCTAACAGAAGGGAGTCAGAAGCTCCTGACTACACTGAACCCCAGTTCTGACTGCACTGAACCCCAGTTCCAGGGGAGCCACTGGGGACCCATGCTCTTGTGGGGGGAATCTGGACTCTCAGGCGGAGACTCGGGAGCCAGGGAAGGCAGAGGTCTGGTGGCGTGCGCAAGGGCAAGGCTGACGGGAAGCCAAGACTGTCTGCTCCGCCCTGAGACGCCACCCCATCCAAGCTGAGCACAGAGGCTTTTGCAATTTGGCAAGTCTAATCCTATAAGGCTGTCTCCAGCACCAAACTTCTCCCAGCGTAGACACAGCTGATCCTTACAGCCAATTGGCCTGGAGGTCAATTCCTCCCAGTGATACCAACAACAATCAAGACTTAACTACAACAAGGCTGTACACACAGTCCACAAAGGGGTACACCAAGAGTGTCCACCTCAGGTTAACTGGGGAGGCCGACCCACTGGGCCGTATAGGAAACCTAGCACACAAAGCTACCCTACCAACTCAGAGAAGCAGTGAAAATGCAGTGACAAAGAAACAGATCACAAAAGAAAGAAATGGAGGAAAACAAACGACTGGATATAGAGTTCAAAACCACGGTTATAAGGCTTTTTAAGAATATCCTAGAAAAGGCCAATAAATATAATGAGACCCTCGAAGATATGAAAAAGGACCAACTAGAAATTAAACATACACTGACTGAAATAAAAAATATTATACAGAGACCCAACAACAGACTAGAGGAACACAAGAATCAAGTCAAAGAATTGAAATACAAAGAAGCAAAAAACACTCAACCGAAAAAGCAAAAAGAAAAAAATCCAAAAAGTTGAAGATAGTGTAAGAAGCCTCTGGGACAACTTCAAGAGTACCAACATCAGAATTATGGGGGTGCCAGAAGAAGAGAGAGAGCAAGATACTGAAAACCTATTTGAAGAAATAATGACCGAAAACTTCCCCCACCTGGTGGAAGAAATAGACTTACAAGTCCAGGAAGCACACAGAACCCCAAACAAAAGGAATCCAAAGAGGTCCACACCAAGACACATCATAATTAAAATGCCAAGGACAAAAGACAAAGAGAGAATATTAAAAGCAGGAAGAGAAAAACAGTTAGTTACCTACAAGGGAGCACCCATACGATTGTCAACTGATTTCTCAACAGAAACTATGCAGGCCAGACGGGAGTGGCAAGAAATTTTTAAAGTGATGAATAGCAAGAACCTACAACCAAGATTACTCTACTCAGCAAAGCTATCATTCAGAATTGAAGGGCAGATAAAGAGCTTCACAGATAAGAAAAAGCTAAAGGAGTTCATCACCACCAAACCAGTATTATATGAAATGCTGAAAGGTATTCTTAAAGAAGAGGAAGAAGAAAAAAGTAAAGATAAAAATTATGAACAACAAATACATATCTATCAACAAGTGAACCTAAAAATCAAGTGAATTAAAAACCTGAGGAACAGAATAATCTGGTGAATATAATAGAATCAGAGGCATAGAAAGGGAGTGGACTGATAATTCTCAGGGGGAAAGGGGTATGGGGGGTTTCAGGAAGAGCCTGGACAAAAATCATACACCTATGGATGAGGACAGTGCGGGGGAGGTAAGGGCAGAAGGCGGGGTGGCAACCAGGTGGAGGGGAGCTATGGGGGGAAAAAGGAGAAACAATTGTAATAATCTGAATAAAGATTTATTTAAAAAATAAAAATAAAAAATAAAAGGAAATCAAATCATTCATCTATCATTTTATTAGAATCAATATTTTTGGCATTTAATGTATGGCATAATATTAGCCACTTAGAATCTTACAGTCACTTAGAATCATAGTAATATTGGTATGGCAAGGAAGAGAGAAGAATCAATATTTCAGTTATTATATCCCATAAAAGTAATTTTTATACAGAACATTTATATTTGAGAGGAAAATTATATATTCAGAAGGAAAAAAAAAATTGTGTTACCTAAGAAGCAGTTATCTAGGAAGAAGTTTGAATGAAGGGCTGAATATCAACAGAGCGGTCAAGAATGAGGACAAAGATTTGGGAGCCATTATTATTCAAAGTAACAGTTGAAGTAAAAAAAATTGGCAAAAGGCAAAGTGTAAGGGGAAAGAAAGGGTTGAAAAAAAAGAGTAGTGTCAGAGAAGCCTGGGGGAAATTTTTCCACAAAGAAACAGTTTCTTTGTTTTCTACTTCAATAGTGAACATCTTCCTCCACTTCCCACATCTTATCTTTAGGTTTTGTTCCTGTCTCAGTGCCTCAGAATCTTATTGTAGGGCAAAAATATGTATTATTAATACATGATAAAATAAGTTTAATATGCTAAATTTTTCTGCTTTATTCATTTTTTACAAAAGAAAAATTCAAACCCTAAATTAACACAGATCAAGTGGGTGAATTTCTACAATTTTTTAAAAAATTGGTATTTAATATTAGACCAACTGGAAAGTATATTTTGAGAGTGAGCATTTCCTTTTATTCCTAAATCTCATCTTTTAGATGTTTGCCTCATTACTAACTTGAACAATAATTGCCTATATGTATTGATACTTTCAATAGGAACACAGAAGGAGAAATACACATTACTGGTTTATTTTAGATGATATACGGATTTATTATAGAGTTGAGAAATCCCAACAGCAATAGTCAGGGACTAGTTCTGAGAAGCACTATCAGCTATCATCATTTGATTCTAATTATTTCTGGAATGAGGTAAGACATAAACAAACTCTAAGCTCTGCAAAATACAGACCAATTTCTCTTGCTAGCCAACAAAAGAACAACTTCCATTGCCTGCAAGTTGTCCTCGGGATCATATCTCATACAGAGTAATTGTCCTTATTCCTGTAGTGTTGCTTCAGTTTCCCTCCATTTTTTAAAAAATAAGACTGCTCCATTTTGAGTCTGTAATAGCCTTGAAAAGAATGCTTTAGTCATTGCTTGAAGAAGAAACTCCTACCTCCAAATTACCCATATAGACTCAGCACTCACCAATTCCTCTGAATATCATGTCACTTTCCCTCTAGATGACCAGGTTTAAATGGGGATCTTCCCAGGGATTTGTTTGTTTGTTTTTCATAAACACCATATGATCTCACTGATATGTGAAATCAGAGAGAGTACTCATAGATATGGAGTACAGATTATGGTTACTAGAGGTTGGGGCTGGGGGGTGGCTGAAGTAGGTCAAAAAATATGAACATACAAACTTCCAGGTATAAAATGAATAAGCCAAGGAGATCTACAGTGTGATAAATATAGTTAATAATACTGTCATATAAATTTGAAAGTTGTATATTGAAAGTACTCATCACCAAAACAATCTGTAACTATGTAAGATAATGGATGATAACTAAAATTATTATGGTGATCATTTCACAATATATACAAATATTGAATTATTATGTTGTACACCTGAAACTAGTATAATGTTTTATGTCAAATACTAGAGGCCCTGTGCACGAAATTCATGCACGGGGGGGGGGGGTGTCCCTCAGCCCAGCCTGCACCCTCTCCAATCTGGGACCCCTCGAGGGATGTCCGACTGCCCGTTTAGGCCTGATCCAGGATCGGGCCTAAACAGAAAGTTGGACATCCCTCTCACAATCCAGGACTGCTGGCTCCCAACTGCTCGCCTGCCTGCCTTCCTTATTGCCCCTAACTGCTTCTGCCTGCCAGCCTGATTGCCCCTAACCACTTCCCTGCCACCCTGATTGATGTCTAACTGCTCCCCTGCCAGCCTGGCCCCCCCAACTGCCCTCCTCTGCCGGCCTGGTCACCCCTAACTGCCGTCCCTTGCAGGCCTGGTTCCTCCCAACTGCCCTCCCCTGCTGGCCATCTTGTGGTGGCCATCTTGTGTCCACATGGGGGCAGGATCTTTGACCACATGGGGGCAGCCATCTTGTGTGTTGGAGTGATAGTCAATCTGCATATTACTCTTTTATTAGGATAGAGGCCTGGTGCACGGGTGGGGGCCAGCTTGTTTGCCCTGGAGGGTGTCCCGGATCAGGGTGGCAGTTCCCTTGTGGCGTGGGATGGCCTGGGTGAGGGGCCTGTGGTGCTTTGCAGGCCGGTCACGCCCCCTGGCGACCCAAGCGGAGGCCCTGGTATCTGGGGTTTATTTATCTTCTACAATTGAAACTTTGTAGCCTGGAGCGGAGCCAAGCCTTCTGCTTGCTCTGTGGTGGCAGCCATTACTGTTGGGATTTATGTATCTTCTATGATTGAAACTTTGTAGCCTTAAGCAGAGGCTTGGGCCGGCCAGGGCAGGCGGAAAGCTTGGCTTCCTCCATCGCCGTGGAAACCCAAGCTTCCCTCCTGCTCTCTCCGTGGCCGCAGCCATCTTGTTTGGGGTTAATTTGCATACTTGCTCCTGATTGGCTAGTGGGCGTGGCTTGTGGGCGTAGCAGAGTGATGGTTAATTTGCATATTACTCTTTTATTAGATAGGATAGCTCAATGAAAAATAAATCAAATATTAAGTATATGGCCCCAGTGGCAGATTATATCTTTATCGAGGATCCTTTAGCACTGCCCGGAATAAATTACCAGTCTTTTTTTTTTTTTCTAAAACTTGAATGTTATTTTATGAGTTATGTGCTAAGTTTGTTTCCAATGTGAGTAAATCTTCAACTTCTTTTCTGCCAAAAACAGATGTCAGACAAATATTTCATCCAGTGAACATTCATACTTGAGTGAGCTCAGGTAACCATCTCTACTTTCTTTTTCAGATTTTCTTTTCTGGAGATTTTTTGGCAGAGGGAGATTTAGTATTACGTGTATGAGGGACTTTAAGCTGTCAGTAGTATAAGCGTAGGGACATGTCTTATCGTAGACTTTGCATAACAAGCACTATGTACATTAAGAGTTGCGGATTAACAGTGCAGATTTTCTAAAGTTGTTTTATACACAACCATATATAATATTAAGAAAACATCAAGTTCTGTGTTAAACAATGATATTATTTTTTGTTGTTATTTTGGGTGGTTTGGTCAACTGATGGAGATTATAGGTAGCTAAAAACTAAGGTCAACCTATGGCACTCCTGGCATTCAGACAGTTAAAACATGATTGCTTCATACAACTGTATTTTCAGTGAACATGCACCTAAGTAGGTAACTGAATCAAAGTGGAAAATTTTGGCATTCTTATATATCCATGGAGATAACTCTAATGCATCTAAACCTCAGAAATGATTGCAACAAATATTAAAATGACATCAGGATTTTCTGTTTCCTGTCTCTGCTTCATTCATGTCTGTTCCAGCCTCTCTATTGCAGCTCATCTTTCTGTACGTGGAAGGTGATTTGGTGGTAGTCAACATCTCACAATTTACACATCTAAAACTGTCTTTTCTTTTCCAGTTCCAATCTGAAAGAAACTGTGGAAGAAATCTAATAATTTCCATTTGGATGTCATTCCTATCTTGGAGTAATCTATTATATCTAGGAGAAAGTACCACATCAATCATCTTATTTAGAAACTAATGCCATCCACTAGATTCATTTTCTTGATGAAGTAAAAAAGAAAGAATAATAACTTGAATTTCCCAACTATCACCCCATAGCTGGAATCAGGGAAGGGACATAGCTCAGGAAAAAGTGTCATACTATAAATCTTCTCAGAATAAAGTCATTTGTCAAATGAAAGATACCCACTGTGACTACCATTTTAGGATAACCAGAATTTGCTTAACTGACACCTTGATTCTCAGACATTCCTAACAAGGAAAAGAAGTATTTCCGCACAATCTACTCCTGAGTGTGTGACATTTGGCAAGTGATTTAAGCTGGTGTAATTCAGTTTGCTTAGAAGGGAAAAGAAGAAAATATTATCACCTATCTAATGAAGTTGCTAAATGACATAACAGATGAAAATGAAATATAGAATTGCAAACAATATTATGTAATTAAGAAGCATACTGTTGCAATTATGCTACCACTAAAAATCACTAGCTAAACAAATTTTACCTTTGCCATGTTGTTTATAATGAAGCCTGAAATATTGATTAAATAAAGAGAACAGTTTCTGTATACATGTTACCTGGATGCTAAATACTGTTCCGTAATTTAAAAGATGTAATTCAGAGTATGTTCATTACTTAAGGCATTTCATTTCTTTATGACTCAATTTTCTCATCTGAATAATTGGAATAAGAATACAACTTTAGTCCTGGCTGGTTTGCTTCGGTGGTAGAGAGTCATCCTGACAAAGGGTCACAGGTTCAGCGTTCGGTCAAAGGCTAGTACATCCGTTGCAGGTTCTCCGACCCTAATTGGGGCATATGTAGGAGGCAGCCAGTCCATGTGTCTCTCTCACGTGATGTCTCTCTCTTTCTCTTCCCCTCCTCCCTCCCTTCTACTCTCCCTAGAAATCAATGGAAAAGATGTCCTCAGGTGAGGATTAAATAAATAAATAAATAAATACAACTTAACAAAGTTGTCAAGATTAACTTAATTATTACTTAAAATGGCACTTGATATATATAATTCTCAGTAAAATATTTTTTTAATATATTTTATTGATTTTTTTACAGAGAGGAAGGGAGAGAGATAGAGAGTTAGAAACATCGATGAGAGAGAAACATCGATCAGCTGCCTCCTGCACACTCCCCACTGGAGATGTGCCCACAACCAAGGTACATGCCCTTGACCGGAATTGAACCTTGGACCCTTGAGTCCACAGGCCGACGCTTTATCCACTGAGCCAAACTGGTTAGGGCGTAAAATAATTTTTAATGTCTGGTGTATTTTCTTTATTTTATTATTAATTTCTTAATTTATTTTTATTGTTGATGGTATTGTAGATATCTCATTTTTTCCCCTTTGGCCTCCCTGCATCCAGCCCCAGCTCCACCCCAGGCCTTTGCCACACTATTGTCTGTGTTCATGGATACGCATATAAGTTCCCTGGTTAATCACCCCCTACCCCTACCTTCCCTCTGAAATTCATCATTTTGTTGCTTGCTTCTATATCTCTGGATCTACTTAGTTCATCAGTTTATTTTGTTCACTAGATTTCACATATAAGTGAGATCATGAGGTATTTGTCATTCTCTGACTGGCTTCTTTTGTTTGGCATAATAATCTCCAGGGCCACCTATGCTGTCCCAAAAGGTAAGAGATTCTTCTTTTTTATAATCACACTAGAGGCCCGGTGCATGAAATATGTACATTCAGGGGGGATCCCTCAACCCGGCCTGCACCCTATCACCTTCAGGCAGCCCTCGAGGGATGCCCCTGACAGTCGACATCCTTAGTGCTGCCACGAAGGTGGGAGATGCTCCCGCCACCACTGCTGCACTCTCCAGCCATGAGCCCAGCTTCCAGCTGAGTGGAACTCCCCCTGTTTGAGCACACTGACAACCAGGGGTCAGCTCCTGCGTTGAGTGGGATTGGGCCGAAGCGGGCTCTCCGACATCCCCAAGGGGTCCTAGATTGTGAGAGGGTGCAGACCAGACCAAGGGACCCCACCGGTGCACAATCACCAGGCCGGGGAGGGACACAGGAGTTTGGCCAGCCAGGGAGGGCTCCAGGGCATATTTGGCCCATCTCGCTCAGTCCTGATTGGCCGGACCCCAGCAGCAAGCTAACCTACCAGTTGGAGTGTCTGCACCCCTGGTGGTCAGTGCACATCATAGCAAGTGGTTGAATGGCCTTAGCATATCATTAGCATATTATGCTTTGATTGGTTGAATGGACGACTGGATGACCGAATACTTAGCATATTAGGCTTTTATTATATGGGATAGTATTCCATTGTGTCGATGTACCATAGCTTTTTTATCCACTCATCTGCTGATGTATACTTGGGCTATTTCCTGACCTTAGCTACTGTAAATTGTGCTGCTATGAACATAGGGGTGTAAACATTCTTTCTGATTGGTGTTTCAGGATTCTTAGGATATACTCCCAGCAGTGGGATCACTGGGTCAAATGGAAGTTCCATTTTTAATTTTATTTGTTTTTACAGTCATTACATATATACTTTATTCCTTGGTTATTTCTCAAATATATTTTTTCAGAAAAAATACCATACAATTTGTTGCTTCTAATTTTTATCATTACCACATCTAACCTTTGACATTAAATTCAATTAACACAAAATAGTTTTTAATATTTTCATATAGTATAGAGTCCAAAATGTTTAAATGTACAAGTGTACATTCCAGAAATATTTACATAAATTTTTGGAGCACAGCACAGATTCAATGAAGATTATTCTTTATAAGATTTTGTTATCTATCACTGTAAACATCCTCAATGATCTTTCACAATCTTTACCTATTTTTTTAATAAATTTTCATGAGTCAAATTTATTTCCGTTAGTCTATAGAAATGCAGGTATAGTCAGAATTGTATTGATAATTCTTAAAGTAAACATAATAAATCATGAATATAGAATTGATACATGTAACAAGAAGAATAATCACTCCAAATTGCACAGAAAAATATTCACTTTCTAACTAAGGAATATATTACATATTTTCATATGATAACTAACTAAAGCCTCAGTGTTAACATATTTTAATGGAAAATAGAGGAAAAGAATATAATGAGCACTTAGATTTTTCAAAGTTAAACCTTTTTTTCACTAATGGGTTATTATATCTTTTGCATGCCCAATTAGAACACAATTAATTTTTACTGAGCTTTCATGTCAAATTCAAGTTTTAAAAAATGCTATAACTAAAATCTTAACGTACTTTTTTTCAAAAGTTGTAGATGTATCAAAATTAAAACTTTGAATCATCTTTATCAGAAAAGCTGACAAAGTTTTAAAAACTTTTTCTATTTTAATTCTTTATGTGAAGATTTTCACTTATAATGAAATTATAACAAATAAATTTAACACAGACAGATAAAATGACAGATAAAAAAACAGCAAATTGTATAAGGGTAATATCAAGAAAACTAAAATGTATACAGCTTTATAAAGAGGGTGAGTGGAATAAACTCAAAGTTAAGACTTTAACAACAAGCAGTATTTAGAATAGAAATTTGGAAAGATAAATCTCCAAGACGTAAAATTTTGAATATTTCTTTAAAAACATTATAATATGTACCTTAAAATATTGAAGATATTTATAAGTAAGATATTTTGTAAACTATATATTTAATTTAAGAAGTAGAGTTAGCATGAACAAAACAAAACTAGAAAATAAAATATGCAACTAACAGCTTGTGAATAATAAAACAAAATTATTTCATTGTACTCATTTGTAATTAAATTCAGTGGAAAGAATTTCTGTGTAATAATAAATAAGCTTTGTGAAAAAGAAATTAGATTAATAGTTTAATTTGGAGATAAATTACAGGTAGAAATCACTTAAAATTGTATCATCTTCAAGAAGGGCTTTGATTACAACCAGAAAATTCTAGAGAATTAAGAAGATAAGAATATTAGGCAAATTTTTATCATAGTAACCCCCAACTGATTGGAGGATAATGTTAAACAGATGGTGATGACAAAATTGGAATTAGCCTGAATGAGCAATATTCCCCAGAGGTCAGACCTGGTTTCATTTTTTAAAAATATCTTTTTGATGACCTGGTTGAAATAGTTTGGAACATAATTTTTACAGTTGAGAAATATATTCCTCTGATAGTGTTGTATTTGTGTGGGTGTTTGTTTTAAGCAAACATAGTTTAAAAGCCTAAAATTACATAATCCAAATATTCTTATAAATATATTTTGAAGTTAGGGTCATTATTCTAATAGGTAATAATTATATATGCGACAGTAATTTCCTCTCAAATGTTGAAACAATACAGTAAAAAATATAGTTGATGAGGCACTTTTAAATCCAAAACTTTACCATTTGTTTTAAGTAAGTTTGTATTTAATTATGACTTTTAAGTCACTTGTCCAAAATCAGGAAAAAGCTTTAGGCAGTGTAATGAATATGACATTTTTATCACTCAACATTCTGATACCCTGGAGATTTCCTAGTTGTAGTGCGTTCATAAAGTCAACTAAAAGATGTTATTTCCTCCAAATGATTGTATTCTGTACTCTCTAAATATTCTTTTTCTGTACCTTATAATAATTTATGTGACAAATTTTGATAACTATTTCCAATGTAAGACTGATGACTAAAAATCCACTTTAAATGAAATGCCACAATATCACAGATTTTTAAAAGAAGTGAGCACATAATGTCCTAAAATTAACTAACAAGGGAGAAGCTTTGTACAATAATAATTTTAAGTTCTATTTTCCTAATCATTTGGGGAAATTTGTATGATACATAAGTATAATTTTTACTCTTTGTCCTGATTGAATATAAAGAAAATGGCTCTGATAAAACTTGTCACACATACCTGCAATTTAAAGTATTGAAACAAATCAATGAAATTAGAATCCAGGCACAATCAGGGTTTTTAAGCAAAGATGACAAAGAAGGAAACAACAGATTATTCTTTTGTGTTCAGATGCATTCTAAAACATTATTTTTGAATAAGACTTGTTTCGCCAGTGGTGTAATGATGATATGTGAATAACATGTAAGCAAGTGTAGCTATATAATTTTCTTTTTATAGGTATATGCATACAAACTAAACAAAGAAAATTTTCATTCAATACAGTCAGAAAGTAAAATGTCTTCAAACCTGAAGTTCTCCTTTGTGAAATGATTGCCTCTGAAATAAAAGGAAAAAAGCAAACAAGTAGTACCCATTAAAACATTTTGGACTGAATTAAATTGTCTAGTGTGCACTCAGTAAATCTTTCATAAGGTTATGTCTTTTGGTTTTGAAACACTTTAATTTACTGTAAAAAGTAATAAGGTTTCTGTCATCAATATTTGATTTGTAATGCCTTAATAAAGGATATGATGTCTTATACCCAACTTTTGTGGGTAGACTCTATAGTTTAATGTGCATTTACAATTCTCAGTATTGTGGTGAAAGCTGTATAATTTTGCCCATGAAATGACAAAAAAAATACAGATGTCATATTTATTGTCTTGAATCCCTTTAACATTTTTTTTTCTGAAACAAGTAAGTGTATCTTACTGTGGGTCAGCTTAAAAAAATGTCAATATTCCTCCTATTTAATGTATGTTCAGCACCACTTTAATAAAGTTTGTGTACAACAGAGACCCATCTCTTTCCTTACAGCATTGCTAAGTTAATCACTAATTTTCTGTGGTGTACAAATATACTAGTGGCAATCTACAAGCTGAAACCTAAACATTTCTAATGTGCACATTCAAATTATTTTGTTCTTACAAATTAATGCAGGAACAGAATGCAGTCTTTAATTGCTAAATAAATGAGTTTCCTGGAAATAAATGGTAATGAATATGATGAAGGATATGATTTTTTAAAACAGTGTCCATTACTTGGAGTCATTTTTTTTTCTTGTTGGATGATACTAATACCACAAGTGCTGAATTCAGAATATCTAATACATCATTAAATGAATTAATTCATAGTATGGTAGAATATATAATACATTATTAAATGAATTAATTCATATTAGGTAGAATTATTATTGCTAAAGTTAATAGCACTCATAAGCTGGTATAGAAGAACTGATTGTGCATCTTTAAACTGAGAAACAATATTTTTACATAGATAGAATAACAGTGCAATTTACAATAGCTAGGATCTGGAAATAGTCCAATTGCCCATCAGTAGATGAGTGGATAAAAAAGCTGTGGTACATTTACACAACAGAACAGTATGCAGCTGGAATAAAGAAGGATCTCTCCCCATTTGAAACAACATGAAAGGACTAGAGAGTATTATACTAAGCCAAGTAAGCCAGTCAGAGGAAGACAAATATCACATGCTCTCATTTATATGTGGAATCTAATGAACAAAATAAACTGATGAACAAAATAGATCCAGAGATACAAAAGCATGGAACATACTGACGAGTTTCAGAGGGAAGGCTGGGATGGAGAGGGTTTTGGAGTAGTGATTAACCAGGGAACTTATATGCTTACTAGAGGCCTAATGCACGAAATTTGTGCAAGAGTAGGCCTTCCTTCCCCCGGCTGCCGGCACCGGCTTTCCTCTGGCACCCATGACCTGGGTTTCCCTTGCAGCCCCAGCTTTGTCCTGAAGGATGTCTGGTCTAATTAGCATATTACGTTTTTATTATTATAGATTTGAGGGGTTTTTTAGACAACATATAGCAGGGTCTGGCTTTTTCAATTCAATCTTAACAATCTCTGCTTTTAAGTAGGTGTTTACATTTACACTTGATATGAGTATTCAATTAAATTTTCTAAGTGATACTCAGTTCATAATGAAACTACAAGTTGGTTCTTTGAAAATATAAATAAAATTGATAAACTTCTAGCCAATATGGTCAAAGAAAAATATAGAGACAAGTTGCAAATTACCAATTTCAGAAACTATATTTCATATAATTGTATGGAAAGGGAGCTTTCTATAATTCAAAAAAATAGAAAATATACTGTTTTCATATATGAAATTTATATTTGACACCACAGGTAATGAGAAATACAGAAAACTCTGTTAACTTTTGAAAATCAACAACTGCACAGGTTTAAGTATAATCTTCACATTTTAAATTTAATATATTTTACTAAAGAAAAATGAATATGGGTACTTAGCAATTATTAGTAATTAAAGAGGGGGTGAAGTATAAGGGAAGTAAGCCTGACTATAAAAGGGCAACTTGTGAGATCTGTGAGGTGATACAAACATTTTATATCCTGACAACATGAAAGTCCTGAATATTATATTAAAACTAGTGACCTGGTACACAGATTTGTGCACATTGAAAGGGCGTCTGTGAGGGTGGGGTCCCTAGGCTTGCCCTGCAGGGATTGGGCCGAAACTGGCTCTCTGACATCCCCCGAGGGGTTCCAGATTGCAAGAGGGTGGTTCTTGGGTGATGCACCTCAAAATTGGGCTCTCTCCTCTCTGGTTCTGAGTGCGTCACCCGAGAACCGCAGCTGCCAAGTCACCACGCTTGGCAGCAGTTGCGTTGAGTGTCTGCCCCCTGGTGGTCATTGCACATCATAGCCACCGGTCAGATGGTCGAACAGTTCGACGGTCACTTAGGCTTTTATATATAGAGATATTACTTTGTTATACACTATAATAAGAAAAAAACAGTATAAAGAGTATATTGTACCATTCTTTATTTATTATAACTGCACATTAGTTTATAATTATTTCAAAATAAAAAGTTTAATCTAAAAATTAGATACATGAATTTTGGCTACCATATTAGACAGCAGGATTCTCCACTGTAGCTATTGCAGATGCTCTTAGATTTATGATTGGGTAACCTCATGATATAACCATTGCAAGTTGAAAGTGCATTTAATAGATCTAACCTACTGATAGTACAGCCTAGCTGATTTCTGTTAAATGCGTATTGTTTACACACTACCTTAAAGTGGAAAAATTGTAAGTCAAATCATTGTAAGTTGGGGACTGTATATTGAACGCATATATCTTTCCTCCTATTTTATGAAGACCTTACATATACAGGCTTTAAAAATGTAAATATTTTAACTAAAGTATCTATCATTTGGCTTATAGAATAACAGCCAAAGGATGTCAATTTGGAGGATATTGTTTAGATATTTTATAGACATTTGTTTTAGATTTTGTTAAAGATTACCTAAATAAGGTTGCAAAGGCCCAAGTGTTGAAATAGAAATTTTATCCTTTCACATCTATAGTTCAAGCATAGCAGTAATTTTTAATATGCTTAACTTTAGACATGTTCAGAGCACAGAAAAGTTCTGTGCATTTAAATTACTGGCATGATGAATAAGATTCTTTCCTAAAAATGGACCCATTAGCATAAGTCCTGAGAGGCCTGACCTACTGCTCCCAAGAACAAATGCCCTTCAGTCCAACTACCAGAGTACCTGAGGAGAACATGTGCATAGTGGTCATTAAAGTAGAGTCGGGTCAAATCCTAGCGATTGCTGAACAAGTGGAAAGGACGGATGGAGGGACTCGAGAGGCATTCTTTCCATAGTATACAGCCATCTGTCATTGAACAGGAGGAACAGTCACTGCGTAGTAACTTTGGATTTAAAAAATTAAATTCTGAATGGAGGATTGTATAGAGATAGAATGGACACTACCCAAGACATTTTATGAATAGAAAAAATATCAAGCTAAAACTCCAGGGCAGGGCCAAATTTGGAAGTCAAATTTGTTAACTGAAGCATAAAAAGATAGGCAGATTTACGATTAAATTAGCAGGACAAAATTAATTATAAATGTCCTACAATTATAATTTTGTATTCGTTAAATGTGAATTGAAAGGTTCTTTAAATATAACCTGTCTCAGGTTATGATTATTCTTACTCAAATTAAGATTACTGTCAGGCCCTAACCGGTTTGGCTCAGTGGATAGAGCATCGGTCTGCGGACTGAGGGGTCCCAGGTTCGATTCCGGTCAGGGGCATGTACCTTGGTTGCAGGCACATCCCCAGTAGGGGGTGTGCAGGAGGCAGCTGATCGATGTCTCTCTCTCATCGATGTTTCTGACTCTCTATCCCTCTCCCTTCCTCTCTGTAAAAAAGTCAATAAAATATATTAAAAAAAAAAAAAAAGATTACTGCCAGGAGAATATTTTTAATGTCATTAAAATTTACCTGGGCTGCTAATTAAAATGCAGATTCCTGGTTCATCATAAAATATTATGACTGAATAGATCTAGTGTGTACCAGAATTTGCATGCTAATTGACAACCCATTTAATTATAAAATAAGCAGTTGGAAACTTAGAAATGAACATTGGTCAACACCTGGGGAAGAACCACTCTTCCAAGAGGAATGAAATGTCAACCTGTGAAGAAGAGGCTGTGCAAGGGTGGATTTGGCAATATACACCAAAAAAACTTTTTAAAAAATACATACATATTATTGATTTCAGAGAGGAAGTGAAAAGGAAAAAGAGATAGAAACATCAATGATGAGAGAGAATCATTGATCGATTGCCTCCCGCTAGGGTTCGAGCCTGCAACTCGGGCATATACCCTGACCAGGAATCCATCAGTGACCTCCTGGTTCATAGGTTGATGCTCAACCACTGAATGACGCAGGCTGGGCCAAAAATACCTTTTGACAACTAATTATGCCAAGAAGCATATTTATTTTGGGCCGGAGACATATGGCCCTATGGCTTATACCAATTTGCTAGACTAAGTTAAGTTAATAGAATTAATAATCCACAGAGCACACCTCAATTTGCCTCTGACAATTCATTTTTCTTGTTTCAATGTACAGTGTTGGGAAGCAGGGAGTGTGATTTTGGGCAGCAAGTTTTGGAATCCTTTGGGGAACTGTTTATAACAATGATTCACCTTTTTGACTCTGAGAACTAGAAGAAACTAGGTTGCTTCTCTAAGGTGTACTGATCAGAAATCTTTGTGGAACTACACCGACTAGGCTAAATGAGTGGAGTGTGTAAATTACAGCAGTGGGTATGTTGTCAGTTTGCCTTGCTAACCTTCACTAAAGCTGGAGTCACTGCTCTCATTAATTCTTAATTTTCTCAAGTTAATTAACTATTACGTGGTTCAGTGTCCTCATTTTTTAAAATGAAATAGTATTTTATTAATATAAGGTGTTGTGATGGTTGATAAACTTTCATTAAACTGCAAGATTTCTAAAAGAAATGATGCCAAATTTAAGTCATTACCATTACATTTCAACAACTTAATTATATATATAAAATTTACAATTTCATTGTAACTGTGGCATAAAATATAGCCTTACCTATTTAATCTTATTATCACACTAGTGTGATTTTCATTTGTGGTTTAAATTTAACCAAATTTTGCTTGGCACTTAAAGTACATCTTTCACAAATATAAAGTAAATTATATTCCCATCATTGTAACATATATCCAAACTTTTTTTTTGCATTGTAATATTCTGAGATAATTTGAAATGTTTTTGAAAGGTTATGCAAATTTGAAAAAGTATGGTGTTCCAAAAAATGTATACACACACTTTAAATAATTATAAAGGCAGCATTTATTAAAATACATTTCATTTTCTAAAGTGAGCTATCACCTGTTAAAGAGTATATATATATTTTGGGGGACATCCTGTATATTTATGGTCATAAGGAAGGTTTGAGAAAGGGTCAATTATATTTATATATGAATTATTTTCAGTAAATGGGAAAACATGAAGGGTTTTTTAAATTTAACAGTAAGAAATATAAAAATATCATGTTAACTACTATTTCCTTAGTCAAATTTGAATAGGAAAATATAGTTTTGTAATTCACAGATGAATTACAATGGCTTTAGCCTTTCAGCCTCTATAGATATTTTTGTGTTATAATAATTTTATACATATCTGCTTGTGTAAATTATTTTGCATTTGCATGTAACATTCTCTTCCCTTCTTTACATATGGAAAAATTATCAAGATTCTCTCCTAAGTTCTTTTTTCATCCTATATTCTTTTCCTGGAAATGTCATCAATTCTTGACCTAATTCCTATAGCTATCTCTCCAAACCAGAACACTATCAGGAGTTCTACATACCAAATTGCTTGCTGTATGATACTACTGGGGTACCCATAGTCTCCCAAGTAGATCCCGGGAAAGGATATGGGGTGTTTATATAAGGCATCCCTTTTGATAAACTTAAACCGTGCAGGAGTTGGGACATTTAAGAAGATGCTGATGAAGAGACTGCTCTAGGTCAGCAGGACCGAGGGCAGGCTTAGGAGCAAAAAGACCAAAGGCTTTAATTTTAATTTTAAGTGTATGCATAATAATTCAATTAACTGCTGGGGGAATTACACCACATGAAACATATGCAGTTGCAAATCACACAGCTTTTTATTACTCACACAAATTCCTGAGCTGCGGGCACAAGCTTAGTTAGGGATCCCCATGATGCTGTCCTGTGGAGCCCAGCAGCTGGGCTAGTCTGGTCTGGGTGCAGGGGGCTGGCGTTCCTGTTCCTAGAGCTCAGTCTCATCTCAGTTGGGGATTACTGGCTGTTCTATCATCTGGCAGGAAGAGGAGCGTGGAGCGGTGTTGCTGCTTGTCAGACCAACAAAGGGACAGGCCTTTGTGATGTCTCAACAGGTGAGCATCGTTAGCTGGCCAGGGTCCATATTTAAAGCTTGTTCGTACCCGTAGCAGCTCAGGTGGCTATCAATGATTTATGTCAATGCACATATATATGTTAATCTCAAACAAGACGAGGGGGCTAAGGAGAATACGTCACTCACACAAATGTTTATCTTGACAAGTCACTCTGCGTCAGTTCAAATCCTTATCTCTGGGGTACACACGCTTCAAGGCAGTGGGGAATGTGTCTTTAATATTACACTTTAAGTTTTAAGGAAAGTTAACTCAAACATTTTAAAACTTTTCTAACATTCTTTAAGCATTTTTAAACATTTCTACATTTTACTACAACACATAGACAAGTAAGAAACAGAGTGAACAAAGCAGAAAAAGTACACTTTGTTACTAAAATGTTCCCAATCCCAGTGACTGCATAACCATTAGCCTACTTGGTCAAGTCATAATTCTAAGCATCACCCTTACTCTTTTTTTCTTTCACCAACTATGTTCTACCAATGAAACAGGAATTTTAGGGGTGAAATAGGACAGGTTTAGGAAATTTTAGAAATTTTGGAAATTAAGGGGACCATGGTGGAAACACAGGGCTGCAGAGCAGCAGAAGGTATATTTCCACAGAATAGGGAAGCTAAAAAGCTGCAACAGGTACATTTCCATAGAATGAGGGAGCTGGGAACAGCAAAAGGTCTATGTTTACAAAATAAAGGGAAGGAGGCCCTTCATCCAGAAGAAGAAGAAGAAAGCCCAAAGGGAATAGGGAAACAATAAGGAAGAAGGGGGGAGAACCTCACATGTCCCATGTGAGGTTCAACCTTTGAGCCCAGGAGTTACTATAGTAACCAGTCTAAGGGAATAGTGACCAATCAGAGGGGATATCAAAGCACCAGGATCTGCAGCCTTTATAAGCCGTAGGGAAAAGAACTCAGTGGGACCCTTTCCCCCTCCCAATGTGGAAGTCTGTACTTGTTCGTCAATAAGTCTCCACCTTTGCTATACTACCCTCTGTTCATGGATTCATTCTTCGACTCCGATGGACAAAGAATCCAGGTTCCAGACCAAAAATTCCGTTTCACCAACAAGTTATTTAATTTCACTTACCAAATTGTTCTCTGATCCCTCCATCTCCTGCCACCTCTACTTCTAATACACTTGTAGAAGGCACTGCTTTCTCTTGCCTAGGTTGTCACACATCCTTTTAAATAGTCCATTTCTCCACACTTGCATTTCTCTAATGTATTCCATTGCAGCAGGAATGATATTCTTAAACCAAATCTGGTCATGTCCTTTCCTGCTTAAAACATGTTAGTGCTTCTGGTTGATTACACTGGATGAACTCCTTAATGATGATCGGTTCTCTGAATATGTCATATTCATTTTCTCTTCTGGGATAAATGTCTCTGCCCAAAGCAGCTCTTTGATTTCTACTCATGTCTTTGCCTCCTTTAACAAGACAACTTTAAGAAGTTTTCATGACTTATCTATTTATTTTCTCACCTGTCTTATAAACCCATTACAATCCAAATTCAACTCCACCACAACTAAAATAGTTTTTGTTGAGTTTCAGTAACTTGAAGACAGACAAAACTAATAGTAACTTTTATTTTCTTATTGTGTCACAGAATTTACCAGGTGACCGAAAAATACACAGGAGTACTGGAGACACAGGAAAAAGCCATTTATATTCAGATGTTTCACATGTACTAGTACAGTGACTCAGGGAGATTGTTTCTCTCCAAATCCTGAGCAAACCAATTTGGAGGAAGCTCTTCCTTTATATCCTTTGGTTTCTTTGTCCCCCAAATATGGATGGGACTTCTGGACCTTTCACAGGCTTTGCAAAAAGTCCTGTATTGGGATGGGGGTCCTGAGTCCACACCTAAAGGCCTGGTCTGGTGCCAGCGCTGATAACCCCCTCTGGGGGTTGTGTATTGTTCATGGTTTATGGCCTCTGAAAATTTGAGTATTTAGGTAAACCAGTCTTGCAAGACCAAATTGTGGAGAAAGGGGCAGTGATTTAATTATAGGCTATCAAGAATGTACATTAGGTTACTGGCACAGATTCAGATTGCTAGCCCCCCCAAAAATGTCTTATTTTACCCATCAATTGTGTGACTAGAGGCCCAATGCATGAAATTCATGCAAGAGTAGGCCTTCTTCCCCCCAGCTGCCACACTGGCTTCCCTCTGGCACCCAGGACCTGGGATTCCCTCTGGCCACCAGCAGGCACCTCGGACCTGGGCTTCCCTTGCAGCCCCAGCTTCATTCGGAAGGTTGTCTGGTCTAATTATCATATTATGCTTTTATTATTATAGATTGCTTATTCTCTTTTTCAAGAGATATATCTATTTTCTCTTTCTTGAAAAATAATTTTGTTCTTGGCTTTTGTAATCACATTCTCTTTGTTTACTGCTGATTTCATTAGCTTTTTTTAAAATACGTTTTTCTTGATTTTTAGAGAGAGAGGAATGGAGAGGTAGAGATAGAAACATCAATGCATCAACATCAATTGGCTGCTGCCTTCATGATCCTGCTGGGGATCAAGCCTACAACCTGTGCATGTGCCATGATGGGGAATTGAACCAGGGTCATCTTGGTGCATGAGTCATTGCTCAACCACTGAGCCACACCAGCCAAGCTCCTCAGCTTTTTTTATTTCCTAGTTTTTCTCTTTGGATGTACTTCTTTCTTCTATCTCTATGTGGTAGTGGGTTACAGATTAATCCACATTACTTCCTACATTACATTCCCAAATTATCTCATTCTGTCCCACTGCTTTAAATGCTATCTATATGCTGACAACTTAGAAACTGTAAATCTTTCCTTCTATTGAACTCCAAACTCATGTACCTAATTATCTACTTGGGCTTTCTTAAAAACCTTGATTCCTCGCCCCAACAATTACTTTCCCAAACTTATCCATCTTCATAAATGGTGCCATTCATCAGTTGCTCAATACAAAATCTTAGAAATACGATTTAATCCCACTTTTTAGAATTGGCATTTACAGTATATTAACAACTCCTTGATCTCTACATCCAGTGAGTTTTCCCTAAACCTCAATGTCTTAGGTTAGTGACACTTTCAGTACCTTTATAGTTTACTATAATTTTCCTATTAATAGATAACCTCTCTGATAGAACAGTATCTCTTATAACTATTCCATGAGAATACCTATTAAACATGATTAATATATAAACATAGATATATTGAATAAATTGTATAGTAATGCATAGTGTTCTCATTTATCTATTAATATGTATATGTTAATATACATTTCCTTCCATGTATGCATATACATTTATATATATTCTCTTGCAGTATAGCTTATTTTGTTTTTCATGCAAAATTTATTAGATGCAAAAGTAAAGCAAAATATTTTCAACATTCCTTAAAGCAACGCTTTCAAAGCTTTAATGTACATTTGAAACAACTCCAGATCTTATTAAAATACTAGAGGTATGGTGCACAAGATCCATGCATTTGTGGGGGGAGGGTCCCTCAGCCCAGCCTGCACCCTTTTGCAGTCCAGAAGCCCTCAGGGGATGTCTGACTGCTGGCTTAGTCACACATCCTTCGCCAGCCGTGACCCCAGCTTCTGGCTGAGTGGTGCTACTCCTGTGGGAATGCACTGACCACCAGGGGGAAGCTCCTGCATTGAGCATCTGCCCCCTGGTGGTCAGTGTGCATGATAGTGACTGGTTGTCCCACTGTTTGGTCAATTTGCATATTAGCCTTTTATTATCCTATATAATAAAAGCCTAATATGCTAAATGTCTGGTCATCTGGTCAGCTGTTCAACCAATCAATGTGTAATATGCTAAGGCTGCTTAACTGCTCGCTATGACATGCACTGACCACCAGGAGTCAGACATTCCAACTGGTAGGTTAGCTTGCTGCTAGGGTTCGGCCGATTAGGACTGAGCAAGATGGGCCGGACATGCCCAGGAGCCCTCCTGTAGTTCCTCCCTGGCTGGCCAACGTCCTGCATCCCTCCCCAGCCCCAATCGGGCACCAGTGGGGTCCCTTGGACTGGCCTGTGCCCTCTCACAATCCAGGACCCCTCAGGGAATGTCAGATAGCTGGTTTTGGCTCAATCCCACAGGCCAGGCCAAGGGACCCCACTGGTGCATGAATTTGTGCACTGGGCATCTAGTATAGGATAATTTCTGATTCAATAGGACTGGAGTAAAACTTGAAATTTTGCAATCCCAGAAAACTCTAAGGTGACCTAAACATTATTGGTCTGACCACAGTTTCAGTGGCAATGTTTAAAGACCTCCAACAATCATTATTTTAACTCTAATGGAAGTATTCTGAGCAATAAGTTAAATGAAATTTTGAGAATCAAAATACTACTACTACTATGACCTAACATTTTCTCCAAATCTAGCAAATGGTACTGTACCTTAGTTTTCAATTGCAATGTTTGTCTGGTCATATGCATGATTTCATAATTCATATTAGAATATTTTAAAAGATCTTATTGTTATTAATTATATCATATTAATTACCAGAGGCCCGGTGCATGAATATTGTGCATGGGGGGTTCGGGTGTCCCTCAGCCCAGCCTGAACCCTCTCTAATCTGGGACCCCTCGAGGGATTTCTGACTGCCCATTTAGGCCTGATTCTACTGGGATCAGGCTTAAACAGGCAGTCAGACATCCCTCTCAAAATCCAGGACTGCTGGCTCCCAACTGCACACCTGCCTGCCTTCCTGATTGCTCCTAACCACTTCTGCCTGCAGCCTTATCATCCCCTAACCAATCCCCTGCCAGCCTGATTTATGCCTAACTACTCCCCTGCCAGCCCAATTGCCCCTAACTGACCTACCCTGCCACCCTTGTCACCCCTAACTGCCCTCCCCTGCCAGCCCCATCGCCCCTAACTTCTCTCCCCTGCTGGTCTGGCCCCCCCACAACTGCCCTCCCCTGCAGGCCTGGGTCTCCCCCAACTGCCCTCCCCTGCATGCCCGGTTGCCCCCAACTTCCCTCCTCTGCCAGCCTGGTCATCCCTAACTGCCCTCCCCTGCAGGCTTGATTGCCCCCAACTTCCCTCCCTTGCAAGCCTGGTCCCTCCCAACTGCCCTCCACTGCTGGCCATCTTGTGGCGGCCTTCTTGTGTCCACATGGGGGCAGTCATCTTGTGTGTTGGAGTGACAGTCAATTTGCATATTACTCTTTTATTAGCTAGGATAGAGGCCTGATGCATGGGTGGGGGCCAGCTGGTTTGCACTGAAGGGTGTCCTGGATCAGGGTGGGGGTTCCCTTTGGGCATGGGGAGGCCTGGGCTAGGGGCCTGTGGTGGTTTGCAGGCCGGCCATGCCCCCTGGTGACCTAAGCATAGGCCATGGCTGCCCAGAAGCAGGTATCTGGGATTTATTTATTTTCTATAATTGAAACTTTATATCCTTGAGCGGAGGCCAGGGCTGGCCAAGGAGGGCAGGAAACTTGGCTTCCTCCATCTCCGGAAGCAACCCAAGCCTCCTGCTCACTCCAGCTCCAGGGCGGCCGCCATCTTAGTTGGGTTAATTTGCATACTTGTTCTTGATTGGCTGGTGAGCATAGCGGAGTGATGGTCAATTTGCATGTTTCTCTTTTATTAGTGTACATAATATGGATGGGATTTTTCCATTTAAATAGCTTTAATAACAATTTAATGTAGTGTCATTTATTTCAACCTACCTGTACACTCATAAATTTTCCTCTCTAGAGCTAAGCCACACAAACAAAAGTTTGTCCACAATTAGTGCCAAGGTAGATGTCTTGTAAATTGAGGGTAAGATATTATTCATAGTATAAGAATTTATCATGCAGTGCATATATGAAGAAACACTTTAAATCAGATGATTTCTTCCTGTAAACAATCTTTTGGAGTAGTGGAATGTAGTATAAATTAAACATATTTTAATAATATTGTTAAAAATTTAATTAGAAATTTTATCTTCTAACAAAATGTGTCAACATTATTTTAAAAGTCGATGAGTAGACTAGTTCTAGGAATCTCACATTTTGCTACTTTTTATGTTTATCTGAAGATTACTAGACAATGCTGTTATTATTAAAGTCATAGTGTTACTTCTTGACTAAATATTAAAATTAAAATATAATAAAATATTCAAAAATATATAATGACTAATGAAGTCATTTACCATGATTATAATTACCAGTTATATTCTACATTATTTTTTTTAAATTGTAAGATCAGATTTTGTGAAATTGGTTTAATGATATGTAATTTAAGTTACATTAATTTACCCAATTAAATTTAAAAACAATTTCATATGAAAAAAAGTTATCAAAAAAGTACAAATTCATGTAAAAAGAGTTATTTTGTTTTAGTTTTACAACTGTACAATAACATTCATAATTTAATAGTTCTACTAGAACAATTTAAAAAATAATTGCTGTAGTTTTAACTTCTATATTTTTAAATTAGCTAAATATTTGGTATTCTGCTCATGAAGTTATTTCAAAACAGAAAGAAAGTTTTGTTTAAATATGTAATCAGAAAATTTTGACTGGGATAGGGATAACGATATATTCAATTTAAAACAGAATGAGTATTTTAGAGTGATTGAGTATTTAAAATAAAACGTAGGTAAAGCCACTACTCTTATAAGTATAATATAAATTAGGTATGAACATGAAATTCATAGCCATTTCTAACTCTATTTGGTTTGTAAAGATATCTGAAAAAGAAAAATAATATTATTTTGGAGGGACAATTTAGGTCTTTCTATCTCCCCACCCGATATAAAATATTTCCTCATGAGAAATTATTATTTACCTGTGAAGATAGATTGAAAGTATATTTTACTAGGAGTGACATATCCTAAGGAAATGCCTGTTTTTCACCTCAACTATGAGTGAGTGTACTATCGAGGGTGTCTGTAGTTTCCCATTCCTGCTTGTGATTTAATGAATAATTTAGGAGTGGAGTGAGTTTGTGTGTCTCTTTGTGGGGTTAGGGGAACAGGTAAGGATAATGGAAGTGTTGAGTATATTTAAGTCTATTTGGCCACAGATTACATCCTTGTTCTGTCAGCAAATTTGGCAAAATTAATATTGATAAGATTGGGTTCTTACTGGATTAACTAATGTATGCAAAGCAATTACAAGAGTACCAAAAATATGTGATATGCAGATGTTAACCACTATCATCAATATTATTATTTTTATTATATTGATTGATATATTTTCTTCTCCACCTATCTAAATCTTTTGCCTCAATTGGTTCCAGTCAGAAGGATAAGAGAGATGTGTTGTTATTGATCCATGAAACACCAGGAAAATCTTACATGCTTTATAGAAGAGGAACTCACAGGCAAAGAGACATTATGCTCCTTGAGCTAGGTTTCAGACTTGGCAAATTACCTACATTTGTAATCTAATATATATCTTTCTGACAAAGCTTCTATACTATTCAGTTCCTCAGTGCCTCTCAGCAGTAATGCAAAATAAAACTCTAAGTTATTTTTTTTCTGTTAGTCTAAATATCAAGAGCAACAAAGATAATGTAATGTAATTTTTTGCATATCTATGTTGAGTGTATGAAAGAAATATCCATCTGAAACACCAGAAGTTATATTTTTCCATTTAAGGCTTCAAAAGTTTAATGACAGTTTAATGGACAAGAAAATAACACTAATAAAATTTTTCACACTTTTACAAAGCAATGTTATAAATATGAATGAATTGATGTTTTCTTTTAAAGTGTTCAATGTTAAGACAAAAGTTTAACATTTAATGTTTTTCAATGTATATTTGCTGTTTTAATCTATATGGATATAATCAGTCATAATTTACAATATATTTTAGTTATGATTAGCATCTGAATGTAATAATGTTATTTGTAATTGCTTAATTTTCAGTTTTGCTTGATGTTTTTACAAAAGTTATCAAACATTCTCAATGCTCAATTACTTCTGTTTTATTATTTTTTTATTTTGAAATTATGCAATTATACATCTTTTCAGTATTCTTATCAACATTTATCCTATTCTTCTTTTAGTTCAGTTCAGTAGCTATCATGACAAGTACTGCCTCTCTACTGTGTATATAAAAAGTTCCTTTTCAATTTATTTTATTATGTTTCATTAGGAAAACTCTCCTTCAAAGATGATGCGGGCACCTAACGTGGTATTTTACACGTACCAGGGCATGCATTAATTTTTATTGAATTGAAACAATGTAACTTTTCTGTCATCTCTCATTTTTTACTTATTGGGAAACACTTATTTCTGAACCTTGTGAAATATGAAATTCCTGTAGTAAAAAAGAGTAATTTGTGTTTCTTCTCACAGATTTCACATCACTCAGAAACACATTGGGAGGCTTTCAATGAGGCATCCCCAAGAAAACTCAGTGGGCTCTCTGAAGATTTAAAGTAGAGAGAGGAAGATCAGGAATGTGTAGAGATGGCCACACGCATACACACATACAACACACACACACACACACACACACACACACACACACACACATTAAACAAACAAAAAGGAACACCAACATAAAGCAACGTTTTTAGTTTTAAATTTCCCTATGTCAAAAAAAAAAAAAAAATGAAGCTACTAAACTACAGCACAAACACATAACCTGTGTTTTGGCGATTTCTCACATACCTTTTTAGCCTGTCACTCAGACTGACACTTTTTGATGTCTTTATGGTGCAATCACATCATATGACACAAAGAGAAAGTGCCAAGCCAATCTATATATGAAGTTGGATACATGAAACTAAATCCTATATAACAACATCTTTGGGGAAATGTGCCACATTTATAAAAGTAGTCAGATTTGTATAAAAGATTAATTTTGTTAAAATGAAAGGCATAGTTTATCCATTGGATAAGTTGCACACACATATACTTATGGTTTATCATCACAAGGTATGCGTTCTTCTTTGGTTTGTTATACATACAGGCATAGGCAAAAATATATATTCATATTATTGGCTTATCATCCAAAGCATTATACAGTGGAAATAAATGCAAAACAAAAATTGTTTTAAAATAACATTAAATATGATATGTTTTAAGCAACTTTAAGAAGTACATTTCAGAAGTCTGTGTAAAAACAGCTTATGTAATGAAAAGGAAAATTTAACAAATAGCCAAATTAAAGGCTGTTTTTGACATTAAGGGGAAAGCAATAACAGCTTCAATTAGTTGGAGTGAAAAAAAAAAAAAACATTGGAATGTATTATTTACACATTCCTAGTGTTAAAAATACTGGTTGTTATTTGAAAGAAATTTGGTTAGCATGATATTGAATTTAAGTTCATTAAAATGCTATTTGTGGCTTTCATGCATAAGCACAAAGAAGAGCAAGGCTGGAAGAGTAAATAAATTTAAGGGCCAGAAAAAGAAAAGTAACATGAAGAGTATGGAACACAGCTTACTGGGAAATTCTTAATATTTTTATTCTGTTTTGTATAGGCAAACTGTATGGTGTTATTTTGACTTTAGAGTGTTAATTGAATGTATTAACCTCAGGTACCCAAACAATTTCATATTTATATCTTGTTTTTCTATTCATCAATATTATACCAGTTACATATGACAAGAAAGGTATGGCAAGCACACTTTGAAAAGATGGTACTTATGTCAAATATGGTTTAACTTGGATTCCAGTCATTTTTATATTTGTATTTCATATACCAGGCAAAGTTTTGTGTTGGACTGTCATAACTGACTCATGCTTATTTCTCACATGAGCTGTGATCAGAACATCAGCATTTTGTCAGAGGTTTTTATTTCAGTTTGTTTTATACCAACCCATTTGTTCTTTGAAGAGTCATTAAAAAGCATTCACGGAACATCTAGATGGGTTATGCATGGCTTGCTCCCTGATGATATAATAAAATGCCACGTACTATCACTTTGTAACTGGGTTTTAAAGGTTACCAGCAAGGTTGTTAAAGGAAAACAATATGAAGCCAGGAGAAATTGCATTATGTTATATTTTGAGATTAAAAATTATATATGCATTAAGCTACATCCTCTTTTTCCTAAGGCTTGCCATTTTCTCTTGAACTCACAAATGTATTTGAAAAATTTATGATATGAAGTAAGAATCATGAGATGTTTAGTAGCTGCAGATAAATGCATCAAGGGTGAATATCTAAAAGTAAATTGCAAAAGGTGAGAAGCCAAGCATAGCACAGAAAATAAAAGTTTGATATAGAAATGTGGTAACTATAATATCTTAAAGGCGGAAGAAATAGCTTGCAACTAATGTTAAGCTACTGCTACAGTTGCTTTTCTTTCAAATATTTCTCATGTGTACTACCCTTTTATTTAGACAAAAAGTAAAACATTTTCAGTAACACAATAATCACAAATTTAAAATCACAGCAAAAAGCACAGACATAAAAATAATTAAAGAAAAATACTTCCTTTTAGCAAATAAAATTTGTTTTCAATTAACTCTCTGGTTAGATAAGGTTTATCTCCTCTTTCAAACTAAAGTGTTTTGTTTTTTTTATATAAAGCAAATTGATTTGATAAAATAATTGTTATTTAATAATTTAATAATTATTTAACAACATAATTGATTTTGTACAGAGAGGAAGGGAGAGGGATAGAGAGTTAGAAACATCTGATGAGAGAGAAACATCGATCAGCTGCCTCCTGCACACCCCCTACTAGGGATGTGCCCGCAACCAAGGTACATGCCCTTGACCAGAATAAAACCTGGGATCCTTCAGTTCGCAGGCCGACACTCAATCCTCTAAGCCAAACCAGCCAGGGCTATTTTTTTTTTTTTTTTATAATCTTAAGTAAGTCACTTCATCATTTGGATGTCTCATTATTTTTTCAATAACATTGAGATTTAAATTTAACAGTGGTTTCAATTGGCTCCTGGGAGTTTTTGCAGGGCTTCAGAAAATATTTTATTGAAATTACTGTTGAAGCTCAGTGTTTGGAGAAGGCTCATCATCATAGATTGCTGATAATCTATGCTTAGGAGAGGGCCCAAGGCAGATAACAGTGGAGGTGAATTTGTTTGATGATGACAGAAGTTTCAAACCCCTTGACTTTAGACATGGTCAATTAAAGTGTCCCAGGTCCTCAAAGATAGAGTTCTTCACATTTTGTTTGAAAAATGGAAATTAATTTGCTGAAATAAAATTGGCACTTTTATTCTAATTCTCTTTAGTGATCATTGTAAATCTACAAGTTTGGATATCAATTTACTAATGAATTAATCTCTCCTGACCATGAGAGAACTAGGTTGTTCCTGAAATTTTGAAACCACTAAAAATAATTTTGAACAATTAAAGAGTTTAAATTGAAAAGATGCTGAAATATAGCCCATCTAAATTGTTGAGATTAAGAGGAAAGCACCTTATCTCCTACCCAAAGAGGAATCTGAAGTTATTTTGTATAAGATAAACTTTTGGCAGTAGTGGTAAAGGTATGCCTGGGAATAACTAACTATTTTCTAGCAACAAAACAGAGGGACAGGCTCAATCAGCAGATAATACATATTATTTAAATAGATTGTCTATATAGGTAAGAATATAATATAATCCTATTGCATAGAATCGAACTCATGTTCATAAGAGGGATAATACTAACTCTATATAATAAAGAGGGAATATGCTAATTGACCCTCATGCTATCACAAAGATGGCGGCACAAACAGCCAATAAGGAGGGAATATGCTAATTGACTGCCCTGCCCTCAAAGGTGGTGGTGCCCACAGCCACAAGTTGGCGGCGCCCAGTCCCCTCAGCCTCGCCGGGGTGCCTGCCTCCGGAGTCCCCCAGTCCCCTTAGCCCCCTAGCCACCCAGGGCCAGCCCGAGGCACAGGCAAGCCTCGGATGGTGGCTGCCCAGTCGCCCAGGGCTGGCCAAGGCTTAGGTAACCAGGGCCGAATGAGGCTTGCGCTGCCGGCAGTGGCAGCAGCAGAGGTGTGATGGGGCATCGCCTTCCCCTGGTCGCTGGGTCACCTTCTGCCCTTGAGGGCTCCTGGACTGTGAGAGGGGGCAGGCCAGGCTGAGAGACCGCCCCCTCCAGTGCATGAATTTTCATGCACCAGGCCTCTAGTTTAACATAACTCTTTAGAACAACATGTATATCCTTCATTAGGAGAAGAAGTAGCCCAGTGTGTTTGCTATATTTATATTTATATTTAAAATAAAGGAGTGGGTCAACTTGAAGAATTTAGTTCTGGATTTTTTCAAGTGTATTGCACCCCCAGGTGCAATGTTTTTTTATAGTGTAAGTTTTTAAGCCACCATCTGCCTTAGAATTGGCACCCCTAACTCCTGCACTGATTGAGGGTCAACTGTAATTTGAATCACAGGCCATGAAAAAGAAGGCACATATCTAGGACCCAACGAGTTAATACCTTTATTCCCAAAAGAAAAAATCAAATAACTAAATATAATACTTTGTCCTAGGAGTAGAGAAAGGAAGTTAAATCAGATATCTCATTTAAACCTAATAGTTCCTACTCTTGTTTGGTGATAGAAAAATTAAGGTTGTTTATTCACATACTGTTTCCTACACTTACATTGTAGTTTAAGAGCTGAAAGAATTTGAGGGTGAAGGACAAAGAAGAAAGGCTAAATATAAAATACAAGAGTGAAAAAAATTAGATGAGACATGAAGTATAAAAGGATAAACAGACTTAAGATATATATATTTAGATATTTATATTAATATTTACATTTAATGACAATGTCCCAGTCTTCTTGCAAATGATATATGTCTATTAACTCATTTATTCTTTATAACTCCTTAAAATACAACTTTAATACTTAACTCGATTATTCTTTATAATTTATGAAACAGAATTTTAAAACTCATTTTGTAGATAAGAAAAACTGAGGTTAGATAGCTGCCCTTAGGTTGTAAGCTGCTCAGTTAAGAACTGAGACTTGAGCCTAGGTAGTTTAGATATAGCCCATTCTCTCACACACTCATACTGCTTCAGAAATAAGGTGCTGAGATACAAAATGAAAGGAAAGCAGAGGAGGAGGTAAAAGAGAAGAATGTCAGTGATGAGAGCAGGATTGATGAGAAGGCTGGGAGCAGATATTCGAGGCAAGTAATATATGTGCAAGTGATCAGAGGGAAGTACATAAAAGAAAAGAACAGAAAGATATTTGTGGTCTGAGAAAGGGAATAAGAGGAAGGAAGGAAGAAAAGGATGAGAGGCAAGGAAAGCAAGTTTGACTCCTACTATTTTTTCCATGTACTATTAAAATAATATTTCATATTTATTTCTTCAGTATGTTAGGATACAAGTACTTTGAAGAAAGGGGGCTTGCCTAAGGTTCTAGTGTACTTGGAAGAGTTTGGAAGCCAGTCTTAGACAATGCAAAAGGACCTCTTACTCCCTATTATGTAATGGGGAGTGGGATGTTTACAACGAAAAAAAAAATTGACATAAGAAAAATGTGAGAGTTGAGACAGGAAATGATGCCATTTGTTCATTATTCATCCATTCTTCATTCATCCATTAAGAATAGAGTGACTGTGCCAGGTGCAGGCTGGAACTACCAACGTAAATATAAGAAAGCTCCCAACATCAAAGTCCTCGATTCCTGTGAGCATTTGGAGAACTATAACAAGGACAGTGCACCCACTGCTTTGGTGGTAGGTGGGCTGTGGAGTGAGAGAGAATCTTACATCAAAGGAATAGTTGCTCAACTTTGAGGGCCAAATCCAATTTTTAAAATTGATAGCTAGACAAAAGACCTGAAGCCTGGCTTTATTGGAAAAGAATGCAGAGTGAGAGAAAGAACTCTAAGAGTGCCACTGAAGTAGAAAATAAAGAACAAGCTGAGAGCCCAGCTAGCGTGGCTCAGTGGTTGAGTGTCAACCCATGTATCAAGAGGTCACCAGTTTTATTCCTGGTCAGGGCCCATGCCTGGGTTGCAGGCTCATTCCTCAGTAAGGAGACTGTGGAAGGCAGCTGATCGATGTTTCTATCTCTCTCTCCCTCTCCCTTTCTCTCTTTCTAAAATCAATAAAAACATATATATTTTTTAAAAGCTGAGAGAAAAATTCAAATAAGTTTGAGCGAATCTGAGCATGTGGAAGCTGGTTCCCCAATTATCCTGGCACAGTCTGGGAGTCTAAAATTCTCTCAGAAAAATACTTCATTTGGTGTAATGGCAGGTCCTACAGGATGGAATGACCATAAAGCAGCATGTATCAACCTTGGCACCATCGATATATTTATCACATAACTCATGTAGGGTGCAGTCCTGTACATTTAATATGGTTAACAGTACACTTGACTTCCACCAGTAGCACCCCACTCTAAATATGACCTCCATAAATGTCTCTGATATGGTCAAATATTGCCTGGTGGGCAAAATCACCTTTGGTTGAAAATAACTGCACTTAATTAAAGATGACTGCATGACTCAGTGTTTGAGCATGGACCTATGAACCAAGTGCTCATGGTTCAATTTCCAGTCAGGGCACATGCCCAGGTTACAGGCTCCATCCCCCTGGTTTTAGAAGCTCATGCAGGAGGTAGCCAATTAATGATTCTCTCTCATCACTGATGTTTCTATCTCTCTCTCCCTCTCTCTTCCTCTCTGAAATCAATAAAAAATATATTTTTAAAAAACAGTCACTATGAATAATTTTAAAAGGGAGTTAATTTGAATTATAGATGTAGTTTTTAGGAGGACTGAGGATTTCAGTGAAGCAGATTACACAAAATTACTATAACTTGTGTGGAAAATATGTCACAAATGTTAGAGTTAGTATGAAGAAAGAATTTTGGAATTAATTTTGGAAAAAGATAAAATGTTTGGTTAGGAAACCTGAAAAAGGGTCAAAGTTGTATGGAAAAAAAAAATGCCTAAAACAAACTTAGCCAACTAAAATTTTACTCTACTTTAATATCAACTTGCTCAATAGAACTTATTGGCAGAATTTGCTGTTCCAAAGAAGAAGTTCATTGAATTGGATAGATATGATGAAGAAAATTGAATGCTTAAAGCATGTTGCCTTAGATTGTGTTCCCTGGACTCAGATGCAAATGGTGTAGTGGGAGTGCTCCAGAGAGATATGCTGAGAAGAAAGTGAGGGAATGTATCCATCAGGGTTTAACTAGGAAAACAGATGAAGTAAGAGGAATATATTTTTTGGAAGGAATCAGCTTAATCTATTATGAGAGCTGACTGGCTAGTCAAATCTGAAAGCCACAGACCAGGCCATCAGGAAGGGCAAGCTGGTCCTCTCAGTACAGGCAGAATTTTTTCTTTATCACCTCTGCTCTGAACACCTTTCAACTAATTGAATCAGACCCAACCAGATTATCTAATCATTCCTCACTTAAACTCAACTGATAATGAGTTTAATCATCAGTGGTTCTTAACCTTTCTAATGCCGAGACCCTTTAATACAGTTCCTCATGTTGTGGTGACCCCCAACCATAAAATTATTTTTGTTGCTACTTCATAACTGTAATTTTGCTAGTTATGAATGAATCGTAATGTAAATATCTGTTTTCCGATGGTCTTAGGTGACCCTGCTAGCGGTTCTCAACCTGTGGGTCATAACCCACAGGCTGAGAACCGCTGCTGTAGAGCGGTTCTAGATTAGTGCTTGAATGATTAACTTGTGACAATAGCTTAGCCAAGCTGACACATAAAACTGACCATCACAAGAAGGTAGGCTTGAATTGGACACACTCAACCTGTAGTTGCAATGAAGGCCACAGCCCCTCCTCCGGTTGTTGAACTGACAATATAGAGTTGTCCCAATTGAGGTTGGACTATATCCCCATATCAGTCAAGTGATGTGGTGCTCCTGATGGAGGATAATTCCAATTGAGGAATTGTCTGTTAATTTATAGACCCTAAAAAAGAGATTTGAGTGGAGGACCACAGTATACTACTGCACAAATGTTAATTTAAACTGCTGGTGTGCCTGGACAGGTGTTGGTCAGTGGTTAGAGCATTGACCTGTGCACCTAAGAGTTGTCAAGGGCATATACCTAGCTTACACTTCAATCCCCTGTTGGGGCGCATGCAGGAGGCAGCCAATCTCTCTCTCTCTCTCTCTCTCTCTCTTTCTCTCTCTCTCTCTCTCTCTCTCTCCCCGCCATCCTCCTTCCACTCTCTCTAAAAATCAATGGAAAATTTTTCTCTGGTGAGGATTAACAAAAATAAAACAAACAAAAAACTACTGGTGTTATTCAAAAAATATTTTATTTTAAAGTAATCAAAAATAAATATCATTACTAGGTGTACCAGTTAATAATGCGGATTTTGTAATCAAAGAAAACACGATAATTTCAAGAGAAACATCAAAAGTGCTTTATTCAAAGTAATGTCCATTGCTAGCTGCACATTTCCCCCATCTTTCAGGTAATTTGTGGATACCGTCCCAATAGAACTTTTCTTGTTTTGAGGCAGACCATTCAGAGACCCAGTTTTCCACTTCTTCGTATATTTTGAAGTGCTGCTCAGAAAGTGTGTGTGCTATCGATCGAACAAGTGGTAATCTGAAGGAGCAAGTTCTGGTGAATACAGCAAGTGGGTTAATACTTCCCAGGCAAGATCTTTTAACGTGTCTTTAACTGGTTTTGAAGTGTGTGATGGTGCATCATCATGAAGCAAAATTACTTTGCCCATGTCTTCTGGCCCATTCTGGTTATTTTACTATCAAAGCATGGTTCAAATTGATTATTTGTTGTTGGTAGCGATCAGTATTAACGGTTTCACCTGGTTTTAGAACCTTATAATACACCACACCTTCCTGGTCCCACCAAACACAGAGCATTGTCTTCTTTCGGAAGCGATTTGGGCTTGTAGTCGATGTTGATGGTTGACCTGGATCAACCCATGATTTTGTACATTTGGGATTCTCAAAATAAGACCACTTTTCATCACCAGTCACAATTCCATGCAAAAAAGACTTTCTTTCATGCCATTGAAGCAACATTTTACTGATGACTTTTCTGTTTTCCATTTGTCATTTGTTCAGTTGATGTGGCACCCAGTTTCCTTCCTTTGAAATCTTTCCCATTGCTTGTAAACGATCGGAAATTGTTTGCTGAGCAGCGTTTAATCTTTCTGCAAGTTGTTTTTTGAGTTTGACACACATCTTCATCCGATAATGCTTGTAATTGGTCTGCAAACTTTTTTGGCTGACCTGGACATTCTTTGTCTTTCACATTGAAATCATCACTTTTAAAGCGTTTAAACCAGCGTTCACAAGTATCGTGAGATGGAGCATGTTCACCATAAGCTTCCCAAAGTATTCAGCAGCACTTTTCTTCAAAATAATGTAATGAATTATAACTTCCCGCAAATGCTTTTTTTTTTTTTTTGGCATGAAATTCGACATTTTTAAGTGTAAAAATATCTATGCTATTAACACCTTCAGCAAATTTGACATATGAAGTTTGAAAGCTTGTTGTTAATATAACAAAATAGCATACATATCAAATTGCATATATAGCAACATATGTGTAACTCCATCTATTGAAAAAAATCTACATTATTAACCAGTACACCTAGTATACTAGAGGCCCAGTGCACAAAATTTGTGTACTCCAGGGGAGGGGTGGGTTCCCTCAGCCCGACCTGCGCCCTCTTGCAGCCTGCAGTCGGACATCCTTAGCCCTGCTGTGGAGGCGGGAGAGGCTCCTGCCACTGCCTCTGTGCTCACCAGCTGTGAGCCTGGCTTCTGGCTAAGCAGCACTCCTGCTGTGGGAGAGCACTGACCACTGGGGGGCAGCTCCTGCATTGAGCATCTTCCCCCTGGTGGTCAATGCACATCATAGTGACTGTTCATTCTGCAGTTCAGTCGATTTGCATATTAGCCTTTTATTATATAAGATAGGCTGATCTTCATTGCATTATTTGTAGGCTTTGTCCCTAGTGTGGCTTGAATAAATCTTAATTCAAATCAACACACACAAACAGCACAGCCCATGATTGTAATGCTGACTAACCATAATTTCCACCAGATTTTCTATCAGTTTCCCCGTGTGGTCCCTCATTGGCTCATGCTGAAGTTTACAGACAGCTGTTGAAGGAATGCCCTTATAAGAATTAAGATGTGTGAATTTCAACTTTGGAAGCAGCAATACAAAAAATAGAGATTTTTTCATTCATTGTCACCCTTTCACTATTTCAAAGGCTCAAATAAACTCTCAGAATTTCCAATTCTGAAATGCCAGAGAGATGGTAGGCTCTTTATCTTTAGATAAATAGTTTGCTCTTGGCTCTAGCATACCAGAATCATTTGTTGTAATCTATATTCAAATAAAAGGCAGATTTATCTTCCCATTCTTTATGACTTGATTATTCTGACTCACCCAGCCACTGCTGCTCCTCATCAACTTTGATGTCTTTGATGCTATTGCAGATGAATCTCAGAAAAGTAGATGAGAACTTCATGTTCATGTTGAGGAAAATCAACAAAGCAATTCATTAGTAAATGACTTCACTCATCTGAGCTGAATCTCTCAAAAGATGGGTGATTCATGACTTTGATTATGGTGTGTTTTTTCTTAAAAATCAGATCTGAAAGTATTCAACAATAACAGAAATAACTACAAACATTTAACTATCTTAATAACCTATTAATTCACTAGTTTTTTTTCTTTCTAACCACATTATTATTTTAAAAGTGGCTTAATTTAAATCATAAACTATGTTAAAAATATTTCACAGGTAGTAAATTTTCTTAAGAAAAAGAAGTGTATTTATAAACATATGTTCAAGGATGTTCATACACAATGAGAATAAAACTGTAATGCTCAATTCTAACCCTCCAGTCTTTGAACCATGTCAAATTTTAAAAAGTAACAAAAAGTCATTTAAAACCTTGTAATCTCCTTTATTGTTCCCAAACAGTCCAAATCTCTCCAGATTTTCTCACCTTTAACCAGAACATACTTTGCTGCACTGCATCACAGTTATAGTCCAGTATTTTATCTAGGTCCCATCATTTATTCTCTCCTGTCATTCCCAACCATACATGGTTTAGCCCTTATAGTTCATAGTCGTATTTCCAGCCTTTCTCAGTCCACTGAATGACATTGCACTTTCCTTATGGCTCTTTTCTTCCCCAAAGATTATGAAAGTCAGGTTATGGGGAAGAGGGATAAGTTGTCACATGTTTTCATTTTTATGTTATGAGATAAATCCTATATCTATCTAGCTAGCTGCCTACCTACCTATCATTGTATAAATTGGTCAATAACAGATGAAAATGAAGAGATTATTTAATCTATATAAGCCAACTTTATTCAGACATGTAAGTCATTTAAGGAGAATTTTGTTAGTGCCCATGATATTGGTAAAGGAAAAACAATACAAGCTAATGGGTATTTTAAGGATTTTCATAATATTACAATTATTGTAAAAACATTGAGTCATCATTTATAAATAGTTTTCCTATGTATATTTTTTTATTTTCTAAGTTTTCTAATTTGAGTTTGCATTGAACAGGGGAAAATATAAAAATTGATCTCATTCAAATTAAATAGATCCTATTCCAGAAAACAAAAGGAAATAAATAACTAAAATTAATTAATGCCAAGATGTTTTTAAGTTGCTCAACATTTCTTATCTCCTTAAACAATTATCATATATTCCAAAATCTTTAATTTAATCACTTTCTGAAAAATATTGTTACAAAGTATTAATTCTATAGTTTCAGTCTTTAAAATTGTATGTTACCATAACCATCATTCTTACTCTGCTAGACTCTAAACTCAGATAAGGCATGTATGATTATGTTGCTGGGGCTGACCAGCAGACCCTAAGCTACGGATGAATGGATTACTCTGACACAACTGTTTGCTGTGAAAGAGAGGGCTAATGGGCTGCCTGACTAAAGGAACCAGGCAGCCTCAATTGCCTTCCCTGTTAGGCTTTTATTGTAGCAGCATCTTAAAATAAAGTTTTATCTTTTAGATACAATCATTAGGGTAAGTAATATTGGGAGGACACAGGTGTTTGTAACGTCCTTTAAGCAAGAACAACAAAGATTAAGTATTCCAGTAAACACCTGAGGGTCTGCACATGCACAGACTTGTTTGGAAAGGTCAAGGAATAATTAGGGGCTCCACCTTCAGCGCTCCCCTAAGTCGGAATTCTGATAAACAGAGCAGGTGGCCTACCACACACTTTCCTTTTCTAAGAATGTCCTCCTTACAAACTTTCCAACCAAGTCTCATGTGCTGCCCAACATTATATGACAGCCAGAAGAGACACTATATATCTACCTCTATCATCTATCTATCTATCTATCATCTAACTATCTATCTATCTATCTATCTATCTATCTTTCTATCTATCTATCTTTCTATCATCTATCTATCTGATTTTTTCTAGCTTAGCTTGTTTTCCAGGCTGCACCTCACCTGGGGCCTGCAAGGGGGTAAAAGCTTGTTACCAGGTGTGCAGGTGAGAGAGAGAGATGAGAGAAGGGGAGGGGGAGGGGAGGGAGGGGGAGGGGAAGGGGGAGGGAGGTTTCTTTGTTAGGCTGATTATATTTTCTCAGGCTTGAGATGGACCAGGCTTTTTCTTCCAACTTCCCAAGCCTTTGTGGGCGTATGATGGCTCTACCCTTACCTAATCTATTTCCTAGACCTTGATCTACCTGGACTAATAGTATCTGCTTGGCTATTAAAAAAATAGGTAAGACTTTGCAAACTCAGAAGACTGATTGTGAACATAACATTATGGTTGAATGCTTACTCAATTATAAAACTGTTTTCTTTTTCCAACTTGGAGCGAGGTTCCCACAAAAGGTAGGGTCTACCCTTCCACAGAAACTAAAAGTTAGGAGCACTGTCTTCATTGAAGATTTCATTACAGAAGTCCTCGAGAAAGATATTCCTGAGCTGTAAAGCTGGCAAAAGGCTTATTTGAACCTTAAAAGTATTTATATACATTTCAAAGAGGCAAAGGAAGATCACTAATGTAAATGTAAGAAAAGAAAGGTAGGAGAATTTCTTCCCTATTCTCAACAGGGAAAAATTGAGCCTCTTATTTTAAAATCACATTTGCCCATACAACACACACACATACACTCACTTACTCACTCACTCACTCACTCACTTACCACCACATCACACCACATCACATAATAATTCAGCATATGGGGGGTAGACCAAATATAGGAAATAGCAGAATAGCACACAAATATGTTAGTTGGTTCTATTTGGTCTTGCCACCCTTTGAAGCTTTTGTAAATTTCCTTCCAAAGGTTCCACACGCACAACTGAACTAAAGTCTCTTAGATAGCTTGCACTGATAACTTCTAGTTACGGGACTGCAAAGATTAAAGAGGACTCTGTAGTGAGACCAGGACTTTTGACACTGACCTCTGATTATTGATTGCTCCCTACAGAGACTCATTCAAATTTTATGCTCAGCAAGACATTTCAGCTATTGTATAAGATCTATTTTATGTTATGGAAGAGATCTCACCAAAGCAACAAGAAAGTGGCTGATATGCAGAGTAGTCTCAGCACTTAATTTGTTCTCCAATAATTTGTATATCCCCCAAGGAAAAAGAAATTAAAGAAATTTCCGCTAGAACTTTTTTTTTTTAATGGAAGCTTTCTGCATATTCCACTCCAGTTTTAGTCTCAACTATTTCCTCTATAGACACCTGACAGTTTTGAGCTGGCTGTTCTTTGGTCTGTGTCTGGAGAGTTCTAAATGCATTTCTTTTTTTAGACCTCCTGCCTGAGTCCTACTGCTAACACATTTGGTTATTAAGCAATAACTCTCGATTGATTCTGTTTATTCCAATATTTTAATTTCCAACTTCTGTAAGAAATTTTCCTCCATACCTTGTGATTTGATTTCATGTTTTATTAAAATATCTCAGATTATTTATTTTACTATTCTTTGTGTTTTATTATTAAATCTTTATCTCATTATGTCATTAGAGTTCTGAATTATTTGCATTATCCCAAAATACAATACTTATAATTTGCAATGAGAAAATAGATCAAGACTGGTGTGTAGTTTTATAAGAGTTGGGAAGAGGAGCAAGATAAAACATATTACATATCTCTGATTTTATGGCCACACTGGGCTTGAGCATGCCATAGCTCATAAGGTAAATCCATCTCTCTTCATCCTTCCAAAACATGAGAAAACTCTGCTTAGAAGTTAAAGATGACTTACAGATAGAGAAGTGAGAAGAAAAACCATACTTTCAATAAATACAAAGCTTTGAAACTAGTAGACCACAATTTATTTATGACACTGTGCATTAATTTCACAACATTCAATTCAAATCACATTTTGTCACATTAATCTACTTTGAATACTCAAATAATAGACCACAGAAGTATTCCAATGCATTACAATATAAAAGCCAAATATTTGACTCAGTTATTACTTTAAAAACATAATTTAATGCTCCATAGTATATATTTGTGGAGTTTAGGAGAAAGGGCCTTACTGCATATTTGTGAATGATTTAAATTAATGAAGACATATGATTCTGTTAAAAAGAATAAATGTTATTCAGTGTAAAATTAAATTCTTAATATTTTTTTATCTGAAACATTGCTATCGGTTTTATCCTTAATATAAAAGTAATGATTTTGGGCCTTTCTAAATTTCCTCTCGTTCCCTTTGGCTTCTCTCTTACAAATACCTGCAGATGGGTATCAGGCCACTGCTTATTTGGTCAGTCAAGCTGAATACATTTATTTTCTGTAAGTAAAACTCCAGGGACTCCAAATCAGCACAGGTAAAAAAAATAACTATTTTCAGAAGAATATACAACATACATTTAGAATATCATAAAAAGAAACACCTGCTATTATTTTGATATAGCAATGAAAGTTAACATCATCGAGTTTTTAATGAATGAATGTCAAATGTCATTTAGAGCTTTACATTTCATTCAGTTTTTTCCTACTCCACACAAGTTCCCTCAAATTTTACACAACATTAAAACAAAGTAAAAATAATAATCAAAATAGAGATTTAAGCATTTTGTACATTATCAGACATAGCAGCTGAGTTAAATAACAGGGTAAAGTGCAATCATAACCTTTTACTTTTCATAAGTAAAAATCAAACCCGCTGAATTTAATTTTAAGGGACAGTCTGGCTTCAGTTGATAATGTGTAAGCCATAGTCCTGAGCTTCAAAATCATTATTGATTGTCAGAAGGGTTGAATTAATCTGACTCCACTGCAATCTGGTTCAAAGATGGTTAGATAAGATAACAGATTTATAAACTCACCAGACTGGAAAGTTATTATAAGGTCATCTAGGCTGTCAAATTCTTCTTTATGCCTTCTGCAACAATTATATGCAGAGGTCACAGATATGTATTATTGGGCACTAAGTAGTGACACATAAAATATGACAAATTATCTACAGCTTCAAAATTTTTAAATTCATTTGTCATGTCTTGTTTGACAAACATTTAATAATATTGCTGGACAATAAGAAATGATAGGTATTATTTATTTTTTATACATGATGAATGGATAACCAGGAAGTTAATTGGACAGTACTATTGTTAATCAGAAATGTGTCAGTAAAACTAGAATTAGATTCTTTAATCTTACTTGAATAAATTTCACTTACAAGTTAATTCATTAACTATTTACCTTCCAACTTCAAATCTTAGAAGCAAAGTACTTTCTCAAGAAAATTTTAAGCCCTAACATACATTAAGACTGATAATTTTTATAGGATCTTATTGCATTGTTAATAACTGGCAGGCATGTATCCCAGATATGAATTAATATTTACTATATGATTTGTTGTTTGATGTCCTCCTATTGAAATCTCTAAAAGCAGTTCCATTGCTGTCTTAGTAACACTTATATCTCAGGTATTTTGTACCAAAGATTTAATTTAAAAAATTGGTTAAGAAATTTGTTATATTAAGCTTCTTGCCTCTGTAACTATCTTGTAGAATATCTAGTGTAAAAAATACTAAGTTGGAGGTAAACAATTTTACATGTTACTCTGAACTACAATTCACCTCATACCTCATTGTTTCAGTTCATGTAGAATTGACACACTAGTATGCTGGAAACATTTGAAATGGCCATTTTTTAAAATCAAATTGAACTTTTCATTTTTCTCCCCAAAGATGAGCATAGCTGTGTAAAAATCATTAGCCATCACCACTTATATATTTATTAGTATATATCAATGCCAAGTGCCTCAGAGTAGACCATCTTTGTTCAAGGGAGAATTACTTGAGTAGACTCTTAATTACATCAATGTAAAGTAAATAGTCACCTGTTATCTTCGGGGGTGGGACTAAATGATGCTTTTATTTTCTGATTTGATGAGATACAAGATTCTTGCTGTGTTGAAAACAGAAGTTTTGTTTTGCTTGTTTCTGCATATTACTGATATAGGGAAATGAGCATTACTTAAAAGTGAGTTCCACAAACTTTTGGGAAAAATACAAGAAGAAGAGGATGAGATAATTTAGATGTTAAATTTCTAAAATGTTTCTGATCAACTCCTGCATTCCTGGTAATACAATGTTTTGTTTTTTTAAAATTCCATAGTACATATACATGGTTTTAATTTGTTCAATGGTTAAACTAAGATGAAATCATAGAATTTAAAGCATTATCACTTTACTTATGAATAAATTAAATGCATGAAAAATGACAGTAACTTTCTTTAAAATGACCGCTAATGGAAGACTAGTGTTATTGTCACAGATACCAGTCACCAAACATGTGATATTTTTCAGGAACATTCAGCTTCAACAATATTCTATTTCTTCTTTCACCTGTTAATATAATTCTTTATTTCTCTCTCCTTCTTTCTCTCTTTTCCTCAATCCTTTTTTCTCATCTGAGTTATATCCTGTTGTGTATGACGTACTGAAATAAAGTTGTATATAGCAGTTTTAATCAAACTAGAATACTCATCATTCCTTTTGATAATGTTGTAAACCACACTACATGTTGGCAGTTCTTTTTATATTTTCCTTCCCAGTTAAATAGTCAGTACTCAAATAAATCTTTAAAACTGAGTGTCAAGTAAGGGAAAATATCTTTATGGGTAGATAACATCTTTGAATTTGGGCATTGTTATTTCACTGAAGTTGATTTTGATCCAGCATTGGCATCATTTGAGGCTGCTTTGAATCAATAGAACAATCATGTTGAGAATGCAGAAACATTTAGAAATTCAGTACATATTACTGAAAACTTAGTTTTGGGCAAAATTGTATTATGACTAATTACCTCAGGACTCAACCTACTTATTAAATTATATGAAAATAATAATCTTACCTAATAAAAGAGAAACATGCAAATTAACCATCACTCTGCTACGCCCACAGACAATCAGAGTGAGTATGCAAATTAACCCAACAAAGATGGAGGTTAATTTGCATATGCAGGCGCGGAGCAGCCGGGAGGCGGTGAGCCTGCTATGAGGGGGAGGGGGCGGAGGGAACTACTGGAGCCATGCTCCGGACAGAAGCGAGGACTTACTGGCTCCCCTGGACTTGCCGGCTCTGGGCGGCCCGGGAGTGGGGACTTGCCAGCTCCCAGTCGGGCAGGGGAGCTGGGACTTGCTGGCTCCCAGGCAGCTGGGAGTGAAGCCAGGGGAAAGAAGGCCTATTCTTGTACGGATATCATGCAACGGGCCTCTAGTCATTGATAAAAGGGATTTTTGACTTGAGAAGCCACCATTTAGGCTATCTTCTGAAATAAATTTTTAACTGAGTGACATATGGCCAAAGAACAAAACCATGTAATGCTATTTGAAGCAACATATCAAGCTAATATTCCCAAATCAATATTGATATTAAACATTAAATATATGATTTCAAAGCAACCAAGTAGTTTCCACAAACTGAAAGAACCCACTATTTTGGAAATTGTTTATTCATTTAAAAAATGAATAAGACTGGCCCAGCTGGTGTGGCTCAGTGGTTGAGCATCAACCCATGCACCAAGAGGTATTCAGTTTGATTCCTGTCAGGGCACATGCCTGGGTTGTAGGCTCAATCCCCAGTACAGGGCATTCAGGAGGCAGCTGATTGATTGATGTTTCTCTTTCAACAATGCTTCTATATCTCTATCCCTCTCCCTTCCTCTCTCTCTAAAATCAATAACATATTTATTAAAACGAATAAGACCGGTAAGTATAACTATGGATTCTAACCTAACCCACATCACATTAGAAATTCTTGTACTAAGAATTTTCTTGTACTTTTTAGAAGCATGGCACACATTGAAATCAGACTATAAACATCTTTCCTGTCTTCACTATTTGTGTTCAATAACTCTAACAGGACATAAGTGATATATTAAAACTTCTTCCAAAGACATTTTTTAAAATTTCTTTTACTTTCTAAGTGTTAGGTGTGTGTGTGTGTGTGTGTGTGCGCGCGTGTGTGGTGGTGGTGATAAACATATATCTTACAGGTGTCCCTCATTTCCTCCCACCTTTGCCCCCTCCACCCACCCCCTGTAATACCCTCAACAATAAAATAAATTTTAAAAATTCATCTTATAAAATTTATCAACTTAAGCATTTTAAGTGTATAGTACAGTGGTATAACTACATACACTTTGTTGTGCAACAGATCTCTCAAACTTTTTCATCTTGCAAAACAAACTTTAAACCCATGAACAACTCCCCTTCACCCCTCTCCTTAGCCCCTGGAGACTGTTATTCTATATTCTAAGAATGTGACTATTTCTGATACCTTACATAAGTGGAATCATGCAGTATTTGTCGTTTAGTGACTGACATATTTCACTTAGCATAACGCCTTCAGTTTTCATCAATGTCATAGCACGTGACAAGATTTCCGAAATAGAATTGAGAATGTCATAATGACTTTGGTGTGTTTGTTAAAAAGTTATTTAAGCAATTTTGAATTTTTTTTTTTTTTAGCTTTTAAAGCAAAAAACAAAAACCAAAACAAAAAAACACTTCCTTGTAAATGCTACCTATAAAGAAACCCATTATATAAAGTTGATGGTAATGATGATTTAAGTAAAACTGTATTATGCACATTTTTATTTTATAATATTTTAAACAGTTAATGACTATAATTAGTCACTAACATGATTTTCACAGCATCATGACACAGCATGCTGTGAATGCACTGTTCATATGAGTTTTATCTCCTGTTGTGTGCACAGATCGAGCAGGTGCTCTCAAACTTTTACTTGAGTGCAGATCACATGCAATATAACATACATTTGCTTGTATAGAAAAGAGTGTAATTATCTTTTTCTTAATAGGTAAAATATTTATATAAAATAGTTGCATTATGAAGAAATTATGTCTGGAAAAAGTATATTATAGTATTTATAAATAATTAAGGAATCTCATCAATACCTAAAAAAGTAGTGAATGATTAATAAAAGTTTGTGGAGTGCTGGGGCTCGATTTTTCCCATATGGAACAAAAGAGACCAATATCAAACTTATCCTTATTTCTAGCCAAGGTAGATAGCAGTACCATTTATTTTGTAAGAATAAAGAAACTTAGAAGGTATTCATTTTTTACTAGTAAAGAGGATGATAACTTCAGTTTAGAAAATGTGGGGGTTTGGAAATCTATGAGTCATCCAAGTAGAAATGTTCAGCTAAAGTTGTACATAGGGATCCAGATTTCAAGTGAGTTCTGGACTTAGAAATATTGATTTGGGAGCCATTGGCATACAAAGGAAAAAAAAAAATCTCCATAAGGAGAAGAATTGAGAGTCCAGTTGTCTATGGAGTGAGCCTAGTTCTTAATTACAGGTAATTTATAGTCTCATCAAATGATCCAAGAGTAATTAAGAATTTACTATGTATTTAAAAAAAACAGATCAATTCAAAGTTTTTCAAAACTCCTATAGAGCCATTGGAAAGTAGCTTGAAAGAAACTTATCTTATAAAATGAGCTAAAAGTGATCCTTTCCATGATAGCTCCAATAATCTTTCTAAACACATTTTTACTTGAAATAATTCAGTATCTCTCCACTATGTACACAATGTACATATGCCCCCAAATCCTATGTATATGTCACTCTTATATTTTCTCCCTGTATTGTAAATACATTTTCTGCCTTCACTAATTGTGAGATATTTGAAAGCAGAGACAAAGATTTATTCCTAAGAGTGGCATGTGGAAGAAATGTCATTGACTTTATTCATAGTGATACTTTTATTTGAAGCCCTGGAATTGTGACTGACATTTAACAAATATTTACTGACTTAGAAATTGAATTCAAGTGAAACCTTTTCTCACTACGTGTTTGGAAGGCCTATTGCTTCCACCACCACCACCACCACCACCACCACCACCACCACACAACCACACTGCTATTTTTCCTGGTCTCTCAAATAATAAGTAATCATAATTTCTCCATTTGGTCAGTCTTCCCTGTTATGAAAATTCTTCTTCATTTGCAAGGACAGAGATTTACTCAATTGCATAGTGTAAGGTAGAGTTCCTTTCTCTTTTTTTTTTCTTTTTTTTTTTTTTTCATGCTTTGATTTGAGAGTCACCTGGTCCCAGAGACATGACCTCATTTAGTGTAACCATCTCCTCTCACAACTGGGGATTTTAGTTCTTTTGTAGATGTTTATTCTAGTCTTCCCAATTTAAAAAATGTCTTTGACCGAAACTTAAAGTAAATTTTAAGATGAATGCTTTTGCTCTTTCTATATGATCTTTAAGTAAGATAGCATTTGTCCCAGCAATGGTCCCAGACTTTCTGGTTCTTTTTTTTTTTTTTTTTTCCACTAAAAATGCTTCATTAAAAAAAGGGTACTTTTTAAAGGATTTTAACATTTACTGTACTCCTTTGTCATTCTAGGTTCAGATTTTATGAATCTATTCTTACAGTACATATTATTAATTTGATCTTAGGGATACATCACAACTTATGATGTCTTATATACATCTCTTTAAAACTGGGCTTATGAGAGAATAATTTTTGCATGTACATGAGTTTCTTTAGGTTCTTACTGTATTTTGTTCCTGTTTTGGTTTCTATTGTGTATTTTTGTTTATTTCTTTAGTTAATAAGATTGGATAAATCAGATACAATAACAATAAAGTCCCAGTACCCTAAATTCTAATAGTAACCCAAGCTTCTGCAAACGTCCAAATCTAAACTTGGTATTTGTGTATATTTTACCCCTGTAAAAGCTTAAATGTGAACATTTTGAAGCACTTGCCCTTAGTTTCTCATTTTGAATGATACTGTTAGAAAAGGTTATTTAAAAGATTTTTAGACACCTGCAATGCAATTTGTTTGAGGGTTATTACAATAGCTGATTTAAATACCAATTTTGTCAATTTGAAGAATTGAATTCCCACAGTATATCAAAATTGACTTCTGGTTGTTAATAAGATGACAAACTAATGTGGACTGTTGACTCCCTATCTCAAATGTAACCCTAGAGACATTGTAGGAGGGAGACTGACAGAGTTGATATGCTTATATAAAATTTCTGTAAAGGTACTAAGAAAATAGAAATCTCACAGATATAGAAAATGGCATTTCTGAGCATGAAGGACCCAGTGTTACACTCTGGGGATAAGTGGGAAGAGCTTATCTGTTGTGCAAATTTAGGGCCCTCACATTACAAGAATTTCCTCATTTCTCACCCTGTCACCACTGAGAGGAAAAACAATGGAACAGGAAGCTCTCTGAAGGATGGAACCAGTGGGGACTCTAACATTAAGGTATGAGGATCATATAACAAAAAGGACAGCACTGAGCCTGCCCCTAACAGTACTTCCTGAGCCCATCATGGTGGGACAATACAACCAAAGGAAAAATCTGTACTGGAAGAAGCCGGAGCTCCCTGCCTGGCAGAATCCCCTAAGGGAGTCAAAAGGGTATGAAGCATTTCTAGATGTGAGCATGTGAGAGAAGCTCTCAGAACTGAGCTGTATCCTGCCTCATCCCTCTACCTCTTCAGAATGTTTCCTGAGTCACAAATTAATATGAGAGAAAAAAGTGAATAAAAATTTCCAGGGAATAGAGGAGTTTTAAATACTGGTTTAAAAAAAATGGTGCCATAAAATACAATGACTAAGAATATGTACTAAGAAGAGTATCATAGTTCATTAATGTATTTGAAAGCTTTAGCACATTTTTCTTAAAAAATTATAGATTTGGCAGGCAAAATGTTAGTAAAGTTATTGAATATTTGAATAATATAATGATTAGCTAGAATGAATACATATACTGGGTGGGACAAAAATAGGTTTACAGTTGTTTGTTAGAAATTTATACAATAATCTATATATATAAAAGCATAAGGAACCAAACGACCAAACAACCGGTCAACCGGTTGCTATGATGTGCACTGACCACCAGGGGGCAGACGCTCAATGCAGGAGCTGCCCCCTGGTGGTCAGTGCGCTCCCACAGCAGGAGTGCCACTCAGCTCACTGATGGGCGCCAGAGGCCGGACTCACGGCTGGCAAGTGCAGCTGCAGTGGCACCAGCCTCTCCCGCCTCCACAACAGTGCTACTGAGCAGCGGTGGTGTCAGGCACAGTGGGCCAGGATGAGTGGGAACAGCAATGCACCCAGCCTGGGTTTGGGCTTCTCCCCAGCTGCCTGCTGCTTCGCACACTACTACATCCCTCGGGGGATGTTGGACTGCCTGTTTCGGCCCGATACCCACAGGGCCAAAACTGGCAGTCCAACATCCCCCCAGGGGTCCCAGATTGTGAGAGGGCTCAGGCTGAGGGAACCCACTGGTGCACAAATCCATGCACCGGGCCTCTAGTTAATTAATAATAATACAAAATTAAACTCTGTGTTTCAAGTATAGGGGGTATATTTACACTAACAACATGAGTATACTTGTTGATCACATTTGAAATATGACAAAATTAAACAAATATGAGATCACAATGATAACCTAAAGAATTCTTAAGTAAAGTCCTAAAAAACAATATCAGATAATGTTTTATGACCAAATATAAAATACTAGATGTGCATAAGAAAGGACAAATTAAAAACTAACCATCATAAAACTATCCTAATATATAAAAACCATGGGTTGTAATGACCAGTAACAACCAAGGCTCGACCAACCGGAAGTCAGACCTGCAGTCAGTGCTATGTTGCCATGGCAACCCAGCGCTGACCGCTTCTGCTACAGGGTGGTGCCCCAGAACCAAATCTGGGTGAAGTGTGAGGAGCAAATGGCTGCCTAGGAGGCAGAGCTGTTGATGCTGACTGGCATTACAAACTGATCAATCTGAACCAAATCTGTGTCAACTGTGAGGAGCCAATGGCTGCCTAGGAGGTGGAGCTTTTGATGCTGACTGGCATAGAAACCAACCAATCAGAATCAAATTGGCCGGCAGAGGAGGGCAATTGGAGGCAAGGTCAGGCCTGCAGGTGAGGGCAGTTGGGGGCGAGATCAGGCCGGCAGGGTAGGGCAGTTAGGGGCGATCAGGCAGGCAGAGACAGGGGCAAACAGGCAGGCAGACAGAGGGTTTAGGGGCAATCAGGCATGCAGGCAGAGGCAGTTAGGGGCGATCAGGCAGGCAAGCAGGTGAGCAGTAAGGTGCCAGCAGTCCCAGATTGCAAGAGGGATGTCCGACTGCTGGTTTAGGCCCGATCCTACAGGGATTGGACATCCCCCACTGGGTTCCTGATTGGAGAGGATGCAGGCTGGCTGAGGGAGCCCCCACTTCTGTGAACAAATTTTGTGCACTGAGCTACTAGTGTATCTATAAAAATATAAAATAAAATTGAAGGATTTTTTGAATTAAAGAGAAAAACCAGAAAGCAAAATTTAGACCTAAAACAGAGGTTCAACTCAGTCTGTAAAGAAATATCAAGTGATTCACTTTATTTGACCTTTGAACAGAATTTACTATCATTGAGCATTTCCTTTTTCTTGAAACACAACCATTTCTTTGGCATCTGTGACAATAGCTCTGTCTATTTTTCTGGCATATTTTCTCAGGTTCCTTGCAAATGAACCTTAGTCCTCGTGTTAAATGTCTTAATTCTTCAATATCAGCCTTCAACCCTATTCTCTACTTTTTCTCATCTATACACGTACTCATCCATTCATCACCTTTAATGATCAGGTACTTACACAGTACTTCCAAGTACTACATCTCTCTTTTGAGTGTCAAACCTCTACATCCACTTAACAATTTGACATCTCCATAGGCAGATCAGACTAAAGACTCCAGAGTATCCTTGTGACTTTTACCCCTTAACTAGAGATCCAATGCACAAAATTCTCCAAGAGTAGGCCTTCCTTCCCCTGGCTGCTGGCACCGACTTCCCTCCAGCTGCTGGCAGGCACCCAGGCCTCAGGTTTCTCTTGCAACCCTGGGTTCATCCAGAAGGCCGTCTGGTCTAATTAGCATATTACACTTTTATTATTATTGACTATAAGCTCAGTGCACAAAATTCATGCACAGCGGAGGGGGGTGGGCATCCTGCAGGGATCGGGCCTAACCCGGAAGTTGAACATCCCTCTCACAATCTGGGACTGCTGGCTCCTAAGCACTCGCCTGCCTGATTGCCCCTAACCTCTCTGCCTGCCTGCCTGATCACCCCTAATGACCTCTGCCTAGGTGAAAAGCACCATGACATTGACTTTTCCCCTGTTGGCCTGGTTGCCCCTAACTGCCCTCCCCTGCCAGCCTGGTCGCCCTTAACTACTCTCACCTGCCAACCCGGTTGCCCCTTACTGCCCTCCCCAACCACCCCCAACTGCCCTCCCTTGCCACCCCAATCACCCCTAACTGCCCTCCCCTGCAGGCCTGGTCCCCACAAACTACCCTCCCCTGCAGGCCTGGTAGCCCCCAACTGTCCTCCCCTGCCGGCCATCTTGTGACAATGTGGGGGTGGCCATCTTGTGACGATGTGGGGTGGCCATCCTGTGACAACGTAGGGGTGACCATCTTGTGACAATGTGGGGGCAGCCATCTTGTGAGGATGTCAGGGTCAATTTGCATATTACCTCTTTATTATATAGGATGATATTCTTAGCAATTTATTTACATACTTTCATGCATTTTTTTTTATTATTTCACTAGAGACCCAGTGCACGAAATTCATACATGGGGGGGGGGTGTCCCTCAGCTTAGCCAGCGCCCTCTCCAATCTGGGACCCCATGAGGGATGTCCTACTGCCCGTTTAGGCCCGATCCTACCGGGATCGGGCCTAAACGGGCAGTAGGACATCCCTCTCACAATCCAGGACTGTGGGCTCCCAACTGCTCGCCTGCCTGCCTTCCTGATTGCCCCTAACCACTTCTGCCTGCCATCCTGATCACCCCCTAACCACTCCCCTGCCAGCTTGATTGATGCCTAACTGCTCCCTGCCAGCCTGTTTGCCCCTAACTTCCTTTTCCTGCAGGCCTGGTCACCCCTAACTGCCCTCCCCTGTAGGCCTGGTACCCCCCAACTGCTCTCCCCTGCATGCCTGGTCACCCCCAACAGCCTTTCCCTGCAGACCCAGTCACCCCCAACTTCCCTCCTCTGCCGGCCGGGTCACCCTAAACTGCCCTCCCCTGCAGGCTTGATCGCCCATAACTGCCCTCCCTTGTAGGCCTTGTCCCTCCCAACTGCCCTCTCCTGCTGGCCTGATCGCCCACAACTGCCCTCCTTTGCAGGCCTGGTCCCTCTCAACTTCCCTCCCCTGCTGGCCTGTTCGCCCACAAATGCCTTCCCTTCCAGGCCTGGTTCCTCCCAACTTCCCTCCCCTGCTGGCCATCTTGTGGTGGCTATCTTGTGTCCACATGGGGGCAGGATCTTTGACTACATGGGGGCAGCCATCTTGTATGTTGGAATGATGGTCAATTTGCATATTACTCTTTTATTAGGTAGGATAGAGGCCTGGTGCATGGGTGGGGGGCCAGCTGATTTGCCCTGAAGGGTGTCCCGGATCAGGGTGGGGGTTTTCTTGGAGCATGGGGCGGCCTGGGTGAGGGGCCTGTGGTGGTTTGCAGGCCAGCCACGCCCCCTGGCGACCCAAACAGAGGCCCTGGGATCTGGGATTTATTTATCTTCTACAATTGAAACTTTGTAGCCTTGAGTGGAGCCAAGCCTTCTGCTTGCTCTGTGGTGGCAGCCATTTCTGTTGGGATTTATGTATCTTCTATAATTGAAACTTTGTAGTCTTAAGCGGAGGCAAAAGCAGGCCAGGGCTTCAGAAGCTTGGCTTCCTCCATCGCCACAAGCAACCCTAGCCTCCTGCTCTCTCCACCTCCAAGGCTGCTGCCATTTCTGTTGGGATTTATCTTCTATAATTGAAACTTTGTAGCATTGAGTGGAGGCCTAGGCCAGCAAAGGCAGGCAGAAAGCTTGGTTTCCTCCATTGCCGGGGAAACCCAAGCCTCCCTCCTGCTCTCTGTGGCTGCAGCCATCTTGGTTGGGTTTATTTGTATATGCCCTCCTGATTGGCCGGTGGATGTTGGTGGGCGTGGCTTGTGGTATAGTGGAGGTACGGTCAATTTGCATATTACTCTTTTATTAGATAGGATAACCTGGGTTATTAATTACAGTGAGAATTTAAAGACTTAAAGTGATTTAGAGATAGATTTTGTAACTTGCTCAAGGTCACATAATTATGAAGTTGCTGAGATGACCTATGAACCCAAGTAATCTGACTCCAAAGTCCTCACCACAAAGCCCTCAACACACATAACTGAGTTGTGCCAAGTTCAACTGAGCAATTGCCAATTTTCCTATTCTATTCATTAAATATCTGTATTACTGAGAGTATATAGATTGCTTTAATAAATAGCTCCATAATATGTAATAGTGCAACCTAACTAAAAAAACATTTAGTTCAGAAAATATTCCAAGATTGGATACGGTTGGTTGGTGGTTGGTTCCTTCTCATACACAGTTTTGGGATACAATCTCCTGGTGTCTTGTGGCTTTGCCTTTCTTTATGACTTTATTAGAGAACGGATGCATGAAATCCATGCAAGAGTAGGCCTTTGCAGCCCCGGCTGCCTCTAGGCCCCTCAGCCCTGACCCCTGACCGGCCCACTGGTCATCCGGAAGGTCATTCCACCATCTGGTCTAATTAGCATACTAGCTCTTTTTAATATAGAATTGTGTCTGCAACAAGCTGGTAAGGAGGTGAAAACAGGGAAGGTGCATGTTGGATTTTTTTTACTTTATTTTTATTATTGACACTATGACAGATGCTCCCTGCCACACACACACTTTGCCCTCCTCCACCCAACCTCTAACCCCTTCTCTCTGGCCATCACCAATGAGCTATTCTTGAAAGTGGCTCACAATACTTCTGCTCAAATACCATTAACTAGAACCCATTCAACAGGTACCATTTAAGAGGTAACTAAGAAATAATTGGGAAATCTATTTTAGTTCTAAACCACTCTTGGTTTTGTATAAGCCAGGCTCACTTTTCACATATGGTCTCCCAAGTAATTTCTTTGCTTTATTGCTATTTTTTTTTGTTCTTTTCAACTTTATTCTCTGCTTTTAACACAACATGGCTATGTCATTTTCTTGTTAAAAGCTCTTCAATCCTTCTCATTGCTTGTGAGAAGACCTAAAGTCCAGCAAAGCCTTGGCCTCCACTTACCTTTTTAACCTCGGCGCACTCCACACTCTTCTTCTTTCTGAGCTTAGAGGTACATACTATCTTTGAGTTCTTAAAACATTTCTTGCTCCATCTAGCCACAGATCTTTTTTACTTACTGATTCATCTCCCTAACATGCCACCTCACCTTCCTTCTTGGCCAGTCCTAAATCATTTTTCAGAACAAATAAAGACACCAATTCATTGTGGAAACTTTCATAGCATTCCTTATTTGAAACATGTCCAAAATTTTGAAGACTATTTTTCTCATGTTCTTGCTGCACATTTAATATACTTCCCTACAACGTAACATTGTCGCAATTAATTTTAATAATCTATTGCATATTTGCATACATATTAGGCTATTTGAGGATAGATATAAAAATATCTGTTCTTGACTATGTTTTCTGTCATTCTAGTGCCAACACTGCCTGCCTCCTTTTACACATAGAGAAACATGTTTTCAGAAATAAGTGAACTGCCATTTAGTTGTCTACTCCATTCTTTTCCTTTTTATGTGTCCCATATACATTGACTGTCTTTACTTACCAATGATAATAAAATAATTTCTAGGGCTAACATTTGAGCACATTTCAAAGTGAGCAAGATCAAGAATTCCTACCCAGAGATGTGATTGTTCTGATCAGGAAAGTTACTCAAATATTATCTGGGAGGTCACACATCTGATTTTCTTACTTTAGATAGCAGACATTTTGCCTTATAAACTAAATATCTAGGCATCCTTTATTGAACATTTGTGACATGACAAGAACTTAGCAAAGAATATGCATCATTATTTTATTTCATTTTATAGTATAATTATAAGTCCTATTATTTTACAAGGGAGTAGGAGGGTAGTGAGTAACTTCCTGATGTTAACAGTTGGTTAGTAGCTAAGAGCCTGTACTCCAGAGTGAATCTGTCTTTAAATGCTTTCCTTGTGGGAGATCGTCACGACATGGACATCTGATTTAATCCTGAGGTACAGAGACAACTGAAATAATTGGGAAATATCCATTAAGACCAAGAGGAAATCCTTTTGTGAAGGTTTTATTTTCATTCTCCAACATATGATACTGTAACAGACAGAGGAAGCTAGGATAAGGAAGCTGGCCCTGCTCCTAAGAAAATTGGGAAATTGAGAAGCAAAGTTTCATCTGTAAGTGGCAATAACATCATGACTAAGTTCTTCATAGCTCATATTTAAAAAAGCGTTCCCAGACTAATAGAATGTGTTTGTTTTTTTTTCTTTTTAGAAGAGAGATGTGAGTGACCCTGGGAATAGAAGTAAGAAATCTATAATAATAAAAGCATAATATGCTAATTAGACCTGATGACCTGGAGGGAAGCCCAGGTCCCGGGTGCCTGAGGGAAGCTGGTGCCGGCAGCCGGGGGAAGGAAGGCCTACGCTTGAACAATTTCGTGCATCGGGCCTCTAGTACTATATAAAGGAACATATTTTTGTTGTTTTAATCCAAAGCAATAATAGAAACCAAGGAAGTTTGCAGAGTGTATTTGAACATTAATTTTCACATAGGAGCTAAATAATAGCCAATAGATGGTAAAGAAGTTAAAATCAGGAGTCATGATTTTCTATGGAGCTAAAAGGAGAATGTAGAAGTGGCCTTTATGTAAAGAACACATTAAGTGTGAGGAGAAGACTTAGAAAATTTTAGTAGCATTTTTGTGGCAAGATTCTAAATTTTATGAGTATGCCAATGTTATGTTTATGGGGTGCATCAAGACAAGATCCTCTACAAATTGTTGTCTGGATCTGGTTAACTATCTGATTCTTCCAACTTTTAAAATCTTTGCTAAGTTATTACACCTCAATGCATTAGTGTGTTTTCCTAATATAGTCTAGTTTATGGCTGTTTACAGTTTACCATCTCGTTCAGGCATTACACAGGTGACCATGAAATGTACTTAGAAAGAATTGCCCACTTAATTCCCAAAATATTTTTAAAATATTTTTATTGATTTCAGAGAGGAAGGGAGAGGGAGAGAGAGAGATAGAAACATCAATAATGAGAGAGAATCATCAATTGGCTGTCACCATCAATCCTAATGGTGATTGATCCCGCAACCCAGGCATGTGCCCTTGACCAGAATCGAACCCGGTACCCTTCAGTCCGCAGGCTGATGCTCTATCCTCTGAGCCAAACCAGCTAGGGCAAGAATCTTGAATCATCTTTTTTAATCACCAGGAAATTTTGAGGGGCCGAGAAAAAGGAGGGGAAAAAAGTGAACATTCCTGAGAATTTATTTTGCATACGCCAAGCATTTATTTTGTTCCTCTTTTTTGTACAAAAGATATTTCTACAAGATGCAGGGAATACAAAGATGTAAAAGTTAAGGTCCATGCCCTTCAGCTGAATCACTTAGCAAGCAGGATTATAAGAAATAATGTTCAAATAGTGTGGGTTTTTCTTATAAGTAAAGGTGGCAATGACAGTAGGAGAGAATCCCAAACAGCTGTTGAAGAATGAAGTAAAAGAGCGAAGCCACAGGCATTTGGGCAGAAGGTGCTCCTAGCACAACACAAAACAATTTCATATAGTCACGGATGTTTGGAAAGTGAAAGCAGCAGACAGACCACCCTGTGTGTGATCATCTGAGATGCATTGGCTCAATTTCAAAAAAACTGTCATGCAGCCTCAGGGACAGATCCATAAAAGAGAAAGCTAAAAGAGGCAGTAGCTTATAGCTCCTCAAATCCTGTTTGGGGAGAAAGGAAAAAGGCTTGGAAAAAGGCCATACATCAGCATGTATGAAAGGGCATCCAATATGTTTTTGTCAAATTCCTAATAAAAATGATAGTGTCAACACCTGCTAAGAAAATCAAAAGCTAAATCAGTTTTTCATATGAAAAGTGTCAGACATTGGCCTGTTCAGCTTCATCAAAGTTTGTCTGTGGGTTGTGCTGTGAATGACAGTGTGATCTTTGAATGTTAAGGACTGAATTTACCACATGGGTCTAGAATGGACAAAAATGATCTCTTGTTTTCCTGAAAACGTTTTGCTGCCTCTCTTCTATCACAGCCCAATGAAAAAGATGGGCATTTCCTTTTTTAAATCAATTTCTCAGGTCAATCTTACTAGGGTTTTTTTAGTGATTATCTTATCAAGTGTTCTGAATCCATGATGGAATTTTTTATTTCAATATTGGATATCTGAGAAAGAGAATGGAATTATATGTCATATATATATATATATATATATATATATATATATATATATATACATACTAGAGGCCCGGTGCACAAAATTCATGCATGGAGTGGGGGTGTCCCTCAGCCCAGCCTGCACCCTCTTCAATCCGGGACCCCTCAGGGGATGTCTGACTGCTGGTCCCTGGGATCGGGCCTAAACTGGCAGACAACCCTCTCACAATCTGGGACCGCTGGCTTCTAACCACTCACCTGTCTGCCTGCCTGATTGCTCCTAACTGCTTCTGCTTGCCAGTCTGATCGCCCCCTAACTGCTCCCCTGCCGTCCTGATTGCCCACAACTGCCCTCCCTATCGTCACCCACTTAATTCACCGGGACCCGCCTTCTCCGTGCAAGGCAGCAGAGACACTGGGACAGGCCTCCTCCGCGCTGTGCAGAGCCACAGGACCCTCAGGCCTCATCACATGGAGTGGCCACCAGGCCCCACCTCCAATGTGCGTCAGCCATCTTGTGGTGGCCATCTTTGTGGTGGCCATCCTGTGGCAGCCATATTTGTGGTGGCTATCTTGTGATGGCCACCTTGTGATAATGTCACTCACGAGGGTGTGATACCACCTAGGCTTTTATTAGTATAGATATATACATATATATAATTGATTATTAATTTTTATATAAATAATAGTAATTTTCTCTTAAAATTAAAAGAATAAGCATCATGAAATAAAAATGTCTGGTTTTGGAGTCTTTTGTTTCTAAATCCCAGAAATTCTATTAAATTTAATTTAAAGGGGAAAAAATAAAAAGAATGAGAAAGGAAGAACAGAGGAAAGGGAGAGGAAAGGAAGAATTGAACAAAGAAAAGGAGGAATATGGGAGTAAAAGTAAAATATAGAAATAAATTACAGTTCACTGAGACATAGTTCATATTCAAGGACTAGACTAAAACCTGGACACTGTGGATCCCAAGGTAGACATGACTCAGTTCCTCTTACTAGTCTTGAATGGCGTCTTATTGTAGCTCCTCTCTGATCATGCTCTCCATTCTCTTTCTCTTCAGCTGGCTGTCTCCAATTTTCTGTGTGCACAGCTGAATAAGGAAACCCCACAAATTGAGCTTTGAAAACTACAAATATTTCACAGTCCCAAATAAAGAATCAGAAGACAAAGATTCTCATTGGCCTTATTTGGATCAGGTAACTCACACTCCTCTTTCAAGTTTGGCTAAGAATTTTAAGGGATATGGTTGTCAGGGGTCACATTGCATTGTGAAAAAATTTATCAGAGAAATAGAAGTAAGCTCTGTACTAAATGAACAATTTAAACTAGAAATTTTTTAATAATTCCATTCTTATATGTGAAATTAAAGCTCATATATATATATGAAAAGTATAACATGGTGAAAAGAGACCAGGTTTTTTATTAGTCCCCTAATAAATTATTTGTTGGTGTTGTAGGCAGTCAATTTCTTTTAAAGTGATTTTAAAAAATAATATTTTATATTTATACACAAAATGCCACTTCTAATGGTATTCATTTCTTTCCATAGATCCAGATATTTGTCTGGTTTAATATGTCTTTTACATGTAAGAATTTAACATTTTTAGTGCAGACATGCTTATGATAAACTAGAGGCCTGGTGCATGAAATTCCCTCAGCCCAGTCTGCACCCTCTCCAATTTGGGACCCTTGAGGGATGTCTGACCTCCCGTTTAGGCCCAATGCCACTGGGATCAGGCCTAAACGGGTGGTTGGACATCCCTCTCACAATCCAGGACTGCTGGATCCCAACTGCCCTCCCCTGCAGGCCTGGTCCCCCCAACTGGCCTCCCCTGTAGGCCTGGTCCCCCCAACTGGCCTCCCCTGCAGGCCTGGTCCTCCCCAACTGTCCTCCCTTGTAGGCCTGGTCCCCCACAACTGCCCTTCTCTGCTGGCCTGGTCACCCCTAACTTCTCACAACTGCCCTCCCCTGTAGGCCATCTTGTGGCAACCATCTTATGGTGGCCATCTTGTGTCCACATGGGGGTAGCCATCTTTGACCACAGGGGTCATTCATCTCGTATCTTGGTGTGAGAGTCAATTTTCATATTACTCTTTTATTAGATAGGATTGTTTTAGCATTTGTATTTCTTGAAACATTTATTTCATCTTTGTTTTTATAAGCTTTTTCTGCTGGCTTTAATATTTTCAGTTCACAGCTTTCATTTTTATTTATTGTAATGCATTAAAGAGAAGGGTTTTTTTATTTTTTTAAATATATTTTATTGATATTTTACAGAGAGGAAGGGAGAGGGATCGAGAGCTAGAAACATCGATGAGAGAGAAACATCGATCAGTTGCCTCCTGCACACCTCCCACTGGGGATGTGCCCGCAACCAAGGTATATGCCCTTGACCGGAATCAAACCTGGGACCTTTCAGTCCGCAGGCCGAGGCTCTATCCACTGAGCCAAACCGATTAGGGCGAGAAGGTTTTTTAAAATATATATATATTATTGATTTTTTTATAGAGAGGAAGGGAGAGGGATAGAGGGTTAGAAACATTGATCAGCTGCCTCCTGCATACCCCCCAATGGAGATGTGCCCTCAACCAAGACACATGCCCTTGACCGGAATCAAACCTGGCACTCTTCAGTCCACAGGCCGACACTCTATCCACTGAGCCAAAACGGACAGGGCAAGAGAAGGTTGTTTGTTTGTTTTTTTTCAAAGAGAAGGTATATTGTCATTTTTACATTAGTTATATATTTCCCCTACTCTTGATGCTTTAAGATTTTTACCCTTATTACTGGTTTTAACAGTTGTATTATTAAGTATTTCATTATAGTTTTCTTCAATTTTTATTGCATTTTATTGTGTTTCTTAAATTTATGAATTTTTAGTTTCCATCAAATTTTCTAAAGGTAATTATAAATTTATTTTTTTTTTATCTTTTGAAAAACCACATCAATGTACACTAGATATCCTTGAATTTTTTGCAAGTTTACAGATGCATTTCTTTTCTTTTCTTTATTTTTTACTCTGTGTGTTTTTATTTTGGATACTGTTGCTGTATTAAAATTTACTGATTTTTTGTAGAGTCTAATCCAACATTAACTCTCCAGTTTTGGGGTATGTTATATACTTTATTTTTCATTTTGAAAATTTTTATTTTTAAAAATTTATTCTTAATTTAACCCACATAGTCTTTTTACCGCTACCTCTGTAACCATGGAGAAAAAAGCTAAAAAGCCATTTTAATGTCCTTAACTACCAATTTTATTTTTATGTAATTTCTCACTTTGTTTCTAGTAATTGAGTTTTCTCCTTATTATGAAAGATATATTCCTGCTTTATTGAATGTCTGTTAATTTTTGACTGGTTGTTGTGCATTTTAATTTTATCTTGTTGTGTGCTGGGTTTTCTTCTATACCTATACTATAAATCATCTTGAGCTCTGTTTTGAAAGATGATTAAGGTAATTACAATAATTTCACTATTTCAAGGCTTGCTTTTAAAATTTTTAGGTGTAACCAGAGCTGTCTTTATCTAAGATTGTTTTTATTCATGTTAAGGCAGCAATGCACTTCAGAGTTTACAACCTGATATTTTATGAATTTTCAGCATTCTTACTTAGAATGAAGTGAACATAAAATATTCTTGGTCTCATAAACTGTAAGCATTCTTGTTTCTGCTGTCGGACCGCGCTTTTCTTGGCTTTGGGTAATTTCTTGGCATGCATGAGCTGATCAAGACCAAGATGGAGATTTAAGTGGGCATCCACTACAGATGTCTGGAGTTCTTCTTTCAGTAGCTCTTTCCTATTTGGTGCTCTGCCTTCTGCAATCTAGCCATCTTGGCCTCCACAACCTCCCATTTCCATCTCCTTAATGGAGAAATGCTGCCAGACCTTACCTGAATTCTCCTTCCCTGTGCCATAGCCGGAAAACTGGCTTAGTATTATGGCAAGGACTCATCTTAGTGAGGTCTCCTTTCTCAGGCATCAATGTCCCATAATGCCTGATGTCCAATGAGTAAAAACCATTAATTTATGTATTTAGTTCATAGTTTAGTTGTTTCATGTGGGAAGATATCTCCGTTCCATGTCACTCCATCTGGTTCAAAGGCACATTCAAGATTATTACACTTTGTATTAATCCATGGTTTCTTCTTTAGAAATACTAGTATATAGTTTGTCAAAAGATAAATATTATGTATTATTCAGATAAATAGTAAGCAGAAGTTAAGATAAAGGGAGTCTAGATTAGTTATTCTGGATTCTTCAAACCAAATATCACAGTATTTATAAATTCCATAATGGTAAATACTTAAGCTTAAGAATAATTCTGAGTAAATTTATGAATCAAAAATATTTTATTTCAATTCTTCCAATTGAAAATTTTAAATTTTTATTTTAAAATATTTTGTGTGGGGTAAGTAACAAATCTATGATATCAAATTGCTACAAACTAATAGATGGTTACATAATACAGCAAACAAAATTCTATAGGGATATGTATATGTTTAATAGAGTAAGGCAGCATATGAGGTGATAAGTAAAGCCTAGATTTCTTAAGCTCTGGGTGTCTGTGTAGCATCAAAATAGTTTAGTAGGAATGTTTATATATTTGTCTGGAGGATATTAGGAGGGCTTATAAGTTTTTGGTAGTATTAATAAATAGGTAGTTAAGTTTTTTTAGTATGGTAGAAATGTCAAAGAAAGTTAAAAAGATATTTTTCATTACCATATATTTGGAGATTTGACTGTGGATAGTAAATTCACAATGCAATATACAGATGATGTATTATAGAATAATATACTTGAAACCTATAAAATTTTATTAACAAATGTCACCCCAATATATTTAATAAAATAGAAAGAATAAGAGTAAAAAAGAATAAGGATGAGACCTAATGATGTGATCCTAGACAATTCAAGTACAGAGGAACCAATTAAAAACATGAATCTATAATAATAAAAGCATAATATGCTAATTAGACCAGACGTCCTTCCGGACAACCTTCCAGATGAAGCCGGGGCTGCAAGGGAAGCCCGGGTCCCAGGTGCCAGAGGGAAGCTGGTGCCAGCAGCTGGGGGAAAAAAGACCTACTCTTGCATGGATTTCATGCATTGGGCCTCTAGTATTATAAGATAAAATGAGATAATATTTGCAAAGCTTTATTGCATTGTTGACCTACATAAAATAATTATTTTCTCTAAATAAGTTGACAGCCGATATGTGGGTTTTTTGTTTGTTTGTTTTTTTTTTTTTACTTTATAAATCAAAACAATTTTTTTTTTCATTTCTAGATTTTCATATACAAGGCAAGGTCACCTGTTTTAAAAATATTACCATCTACAACTTTATTTTGAGAAAAATTCATATTATTTAAATTGGCCTAGGAATAAAGGAGGTTCAGATTATTTAGCACACCACCACATAGTTGGGGACTTTTATCTTAGCCTGGAGTTTACAGTTTAACAAATTCTTGCTGAGTGCTTACTCTAATCCAGTCATTATTTTAGGGACCAAAACATATCAGTAAATAAGGAAAAAATAAATATCTGAACTAATGAGGTCAGGCCACATTACATAATTTGCAGGACTCAATAAAAAATGAAAATGTATGGCCTCTTATTTATTTATTTATTTATTTATTTATTTATTTATTTATTTTAATTGCAAGGTGGTGAAAATAGAACATTAAACCAGCGAATTTCAACTGGTGTGCTGCAAGCATTTTTAAAACATGCAATACCTGAGTTTTAAGTCAGGGGCAATGACCTCTTTTCCCTTAGATTGAAAAAAAAAAAAACCCACAAAGGACAGCAGCCAATATAACAATAGTGGTCTGGTGTGAATGAATCAAAATTATACCAATTTTTTTTTGTCAGGTCAGCAAAAAATATAATACATTTTGGTGCACTGTAGATTTTTAGTAATTAGTTTATGTGTGCCATGCAATGAAAAAGGTTGAAAATCACTGCATTAAACTAAAAGCAGGGACCTTCTTAGCACAGGACTCTGTAATTTCACAGACTACTCATCCATAAAGCCAGCCCAGAGTGAATTTTAAATTCTGTGAGAAGAAATATATGATGTATAGTTTAAAATAAACTCCAATTGTATCTTAAAACCTACATTGTATCTTTAGATTGAAGACAATTATTAAATTAAAGATATTCTTTCCTTTAAAATGCCTTGAAAATATATTCTATTGGAACATTAATTTGAGTATTTCAATATAATTTCCATAATATTGATGAAGAATAAACACATATTAATATTTGAAATAAACTGCAAAAAGTCATGTACAAGGCACATAGTAAGTAAAAATGTAGTTCAAAATTCTTCAACAAATCATTAGCATTTTATTATATGTCTTACCAACACTTAGGTTTTTACTGACAATTATATATATATATATATATATATATATATATATATATATACAAAAATTTTAGAAAACATTCTTTTAATGAGTGTTACACTGTAAGCACTTTCAGTAAATATCACCTTTCCACTTTGGATCTGCATTTTGTGAGTTGGATATCTAATAACTAGATCAGTGCCCAGTTTAATACGTTGTGTCACTTTGTCAAGTATCTACAAATAATCCAACTATAGATTCTAGAAACCTATAAGTGTTTAGTGTTTCTGTGCAATAATTGTACAATAAGTTATAACTTATTTTATTAAATTTAATTTCCTATGATAACCTAAAGCATGTACCTTAGTTAAAAGTGGAAGTTATGATTTATGTTGCCTCTTATTCATATAGAATTACTATCAAAACATTATTCCAATATAGATATTACTTTTTCTAAAACCACATAAGAATATTTGCATTTTTAGCATTATCTTCCCCATTCACATGGAAAGATATATTCTCTTTATATGTTATTATTATTATTGTTGTAATTCTCACCCAAGGATGTGTTTATTGATTTTATAGAGAGGAAGGGAGAGAGGTAAAGAAGGAGAGAAAGAGACAGAAAAACATTGATGCAAGAGAGAAACATCGATCTGGTTGCCTCTAGAACACACCCCAATGAGACTGAACCTGAAACGTAGGCATGTGCCCTGACCAAGAATTGAGCCCATGACCCTTCAATGTAAGGCATCAGGCTCCAACCAACTGAGCCACACCAGCCTGGGCATGGAAGATATACTTTCAATTTAGTAGTATCATATGAGCTACTTGCTCTGAATTTATTTATGAATTATTTTCCTAGAAAAGTTGCCAAAATACTTAAATGCAGTACAGATATGACAAAAATTCAGAATGGCTATTTAAGTTTAATTATATTTTTAATTCAATTTACTTCTTTCAATGTAGTTACTTAACTTTTACTAATATTTCAATTCATATTTAACTTAAACTTAATATTTATTATTCAATTTGCTGCTCTCTGTGTAGTAGATTATGTTTACTAGACATAAAACACTGAAGATAATTTTTTATAAAGGCCTATATATTAGTAATATCAGACACTGGTCCTTTAATATATTCTCAATGCATCTTATCTTATAATAAATTGTTTGGCTAAATTTTCTAATTTTAATGCCCTTTCCTAAAAATATAGTATTCAATGATAAAAAAAATATATATATATATAGTTTCCCACAAATAAATGTCTGTAATATAACATGTGCTTAGAGTTTCTGATCTTATTTCTAAATTTTGTTTTAGCAGACAGAAAAGAAAATTTAATAGCATTATTTAGAAAATGATGCTGGTGAGCTGCTTGTAAGTGTTAGAGTTAATTCCTTTTTTATGATAAATTTATAAATATCAAAAACTTGAGAAAACTTCTATAGTTCCTGTATATATAATTTGCAATCTCTTTTTAAAAAATTGTTGGAGAAATTCATATCCTTGATTTCCAAAGTGATGGGTTTTCTATTGTTGTTGTTATATACTACTCTGAAGATTCATAACTCAATGTTTCAGTTTCTACTTTTAAGTTTCAGGCTCAAGATACTTTATATAGATGATGACTGAACAAGGCTCTAATTTCCCTCAATTCCTCAGGGATAAGAAGAGTCTACAAAAATTTTTGATTTAAGACTAGAAATATCAATATCCAGCTGTTTACAAATTCACAAGATATAGATATTTTAGCAGATATTTTCTGCCACAGTTGGACTAAAGAATAGAAAAGCTTGAAAAATACTAGATCTAAGAGACTTCTGAAGACATTCTAATGAGACCTCAATTTGTGGATCTAGTGTTCTTAACACCATGCTGAATTCCCATCCTCCTTGCTTCACTGGAAATGAATTATGTATGTGTTCAGCTGTCGGCTCATCCTTTTATCCTATATGGTGTGTGTGTGTGTGTGTGTGTGTGTGTGTGTGTGTGCGCGCGCGCGTGCGTGTGCACATGTGCGCAGCTACTATGTACCAGCTAGCATAACAGCAGGAGAAAGACAGCACCCTTTAGGGAGAAATTTTATTTAAAACATTTTACACAAAGGTGTGTGCAGGGTATAAAGAAGTAGCAATAGATAGCATAGTACTTGGGGTGCTAGCAATATAGGGAGGTATTTATCCATATTTAGATAAAAAATGGAAAGGAAGAGAATGACTATCAGAACCTGAAGAGAGCATGCATACGATGTTAGCTTCCCGCAGAAGCTTTGTTCTTTAGTGGAGGGAGGCAGTGAACCCAAAAATCCAGGGTGGAGGAAGCTGGGAGAGTAAATAATCAATCTTATTATCTTTAAGCTTCTTGCCAGTGTTTCCCATTAGCCAAACTCAACTAGAAACTAAAGAGCAAAGGTCCCACAGCAGTTCATAGATATTAGCTTTCTAACATTGTAGAAAAGGATGAATACTGGACCTGGATGACCACAAAGGAAATATCTTGCTTAATAGAGTAAAATAAAAGTCCCAGCATTGATCCATGGATCACTATTACATGAATAGGTCAATGTGATCAGTAAGAATTAGCTAGCAGGACTAAGAAGTGGCCACTGAAGTTGGGAGAAAAACAAACATAAGTCTGGAAGCCAAATAGAAAATGTCTGTCAAGGAAGAGAAAGTGATCAACCATATAAATACTTCTAATAACTTACTTAAAATATGAATTGAGATTTAACTACTGAAGTAAGCTACACAGTGGTCATTGATGACCTTGATAAGAATAGTTTCACTGGAGCAATGCCTGCAGGGAGAAAATAAAATAATAGAGACATCAAACATATTGAAGAGTTGTTTTGCAAAATAGCAAAGAATTTCCATGGTTCATTGGGTTAAGAAGTGCAGTCAAGAAAAGGTATTTTTAACAATACTGTTTAAGATCTGTGGGATTAAAAAACAGCCATCCTCTGCAATGGTGTCAGGGAAAGCAGCCTCACAATCCCAGTTTCTATTTTGATTAAATGTACCTCGATAGAAATATTTTGAAATTAATAGGAAATTTTATTTGTATAGCTTATTCATTAAAGGTGAATCAATTTAATTCTGAGTCTATATTTTCACGTGGCTCTGTCTAATGAAGCAGACTAATATATCCTGCATAATATCTTCTCTAAAAGAACTCTTTCTGCAGCCTCATCCCTTTAAGTAAATGCAAAACCAGCTTTGATGATGCAAGGCACAAAAACTGTGGCATCCTCCTTGACTCCTCTCGTGCACACCTTGATCCTGTCCTTGGGTAAATTCTACTGACTCCATCCTCAAAATATACCCCAAAATGCCAGAGTGAATGGGAAGATATATTCTCTTTATGTTATTACTAGAGGCCCAGTGCACAAAATTTGTGCACGGGGGGTGAGGGGGGGAGGAGAGGGGCCCCTCAGCCCAGCCTGCACCCTCTCCAATCAGGGACCCCTCAGGATGTCCTGAGGATCAAGCCTAAAACAGCAGTCAGACATCCCTCTCACAATCTGGGACCACTGGCTCCCAACCGCTTGCCTGCCTGACCGCCCCTAACTGCCCCCCCTACCAGCCTGATCACCCCTAACCACCTCTGCCTGCTGGCCTGGGTTACCTCCAACTGCCACCACCACCACCCCCCCGCCCCCCGCTGGCCTGGTTGCCCCCAAATGTCCCCCTGCCAGCCTAGTCGCCTCACACAGCCTGCTGTTCAGTCATTTGGTCATCCCTCACTAACCTCCCTGCTGGCTTCATCACCTCAGGCAGCCTGCTGGTCGTTACTGTTACTGTGACAGCATCCTGGGAAATTTGCATATTTCTCTATTATTATATAGATTATTAAAAAGGGCTGGATGATCAGGCTTGTGACTAAGTTCTGTACACTTTTTAAAGGGTTGATTTTGAAATACAATCAAGGAATTGTACTTTTGGTGAATTTGTAACAGATAAAGGAAGCTTCTGCAAAAAGATTGGATAAAATATCCAATCAAGAAAAATATGTTTGAAGACATCAGTGTTGCCAAGGCAATCAGAACTGGAGGAGCCAAGATTCTAGAGAGAAGAGTCTATCATGTGAGCCCAATGTTCACATGCACTCTTCCCTCTACTTATGACTATTTTTGGCATGTGATGAGGCTCTGGGGGCAACTGAGAAGCCAGACAGAAGGTGAAAGAAAAGACAAGAGAAGCCAGGGAAGATTTTGGCAATATCACAGAGCAAAAGAGATAAAAACTGAAGTTGCAAGTTGCAAAAGCAGCCAAGATTTGAGAGCCCAAGGTCCCAAGAAAAGACAGGTGGGGAGCCGTGAGGAGAAAATTGCATTTTTTAAAAAAAGTAATATGTTTTTATTGATTTCAAAGAGAGTGAGAGAAACATCAATGATGAGAGAGGGGGCTTCCTGGACGACCCCTTCCGGAGATCAAGCCCACAACCTGGGCATGTGCCCTGACCAGGAATTGAACCGTGACCTTCTGGTTCATGGGTGGATGCTCAACCACTAAGCAACCTCAGCCAGGTGAAATTGCATTTCTTACCTTCACATCATCTGCTGAATAAGAAATCAAGTAGAATCAACTAAAAAACAGAGTGGAGTTCAAGGAGGATGAACAGTACTTACCATTTTGACTGTAATGAAAACTTTCAGTTCCATTTGGATGAGGAATAGGGAAATATCAGAACTATATTGTGATTAAATGCTTAATTTAGAAAATCATCAGAGTTCATTTTCCTAAACATTATTCTTTATTTATATCTTATTTTTATTTTGAGTTTTTTTATGGCACATCTGTAAATAGTTTTTTTTCTTTAACTATTAATCCATATTAACATTTTTAATCTCAATTGAAAAAAATCCTAAAAATGAATCAGTATTATAGTCACATATTAATCTATCAGTTAAGCGTAATTGACTCAATTTTTAAAAATATATATATTTATATATATATATATATATTTTTTTTTTTTTTAATTGATTTCAGAGAGGAAGGGAGATGGAGAGATAGAAACATCAATGATGAGAAAGAGTCATCTATCAGCTGCCTCCTGAACACCCCCCACCGGAAATTGAGCTAGCAACCCTGGCATGTGCTCTTGACCAGAATAGAAGCCGGGACCCTTCATTCCATAGGCCAATGCTCTATCCACTGAGCAAAACCAGCCAGGATTACTCAAGATTTTTATTAGTTATTTTGTACATAGAAATTGCAAGAAGACTAAAGGTTCCATTGTAAAAAAATACCATTAAAAATAGATGATAAATGTATTTTGTCATTATGTATCACTTGGAAGGAATACTTATTTAATCAACCTAAAAATAAAATTAGTCAAAGGTCAAGAAACATTGATCAAATCTTTCTAAAATTTCTTTGTTTGTGTTCAAATAAATTTGATTTTACTATTTTTTTTTCTACTTACTTGAACTTGTAAAAGAGTCTAAAATATGCATATAGTTTGGATCATTTAAATGTTTTAATTTTTAGGATACAAATTAAGTGGGACTTTAATGAATCAAGTGTAAAAAATTGATCAAATGCACTATATGTATGGTATAAATATACTATACTTAAAACTATGTATAATGAACCATAAGTTATCAAAGTATTAATTTTGAGCAAGAAAAGTCCACACTTATTATTTGTTGCTGGATATGTTTACTTTATTCTATTCCCATCAAAACAATGTAATTAGAAGAACTATAGGCTCAGAATCAAAATACTTCAATTCTATCCCAAGCTTTACCATTGTAAGCTTTTTTGGTCTTAGAGAATTAAATTGAACCTGTTGGGACATAAATTAACTCATGTGGAAAAGGAAAAAATTAATTTTAGCCAATTTTTAAGATTTTATGTTGCTCAAAAAATTCATACTTGTAACATCTATGCTCACCATACTTAGTTTAAGAGTGGTTGCTCAACATTAAAAGTTGATGTTCCAAACTTAGATTACTGTAACTTATTAAGACAAAATAGAGTGACTATGCTTTTGTTAAGTTGAAAACAAGTTATCCAGAATTTGAAATTTATTTAATTTGACTCAATGACTATAAGTTCATTATTCCTCTACTTTTTTTTAAGCATGGGGTATGCCTTGTGCAGATTCTAAATCAAACAAAATTACTAATATATACTCTGTAAGAAAGTGTAAGTACATTTATATTCAACTTCAGTTTTTATTGGTTAGTATTATAGACACACATATATGTATGTGTAACACAATCAGTATCAGAGATAAATATGCATCAATATGTTCACTATTATGTTGCTTCATTATAAAAAGAGGAAGCATTATTTTATGAAATATTATTTTATTATTTCAAATGCTTTTAAAAGTGGATTGAAAACTCAATTTTCTCAAAGAACGGGAAATGTTGCCATGTCCATTGGATCATATATGCTGGGGAAGGTATATTCCTCTTTTCCCTGCAGACACTGTTCTTCCATGAGATGTATTAGTGGTTCAACATAAAGAGTTGGAATGTTTAAACTATAGACTACTTTTGTTGTATAATTTAAAATATATATATATATATATATTAAATTAATTTCAGAGAGGAAGGGAGAGGGAGAGAGAGATAGAAACATCAATGATGAGAGAGAATCATTGATCAGCTGCTTCGTGCAGGCCCCCTACTAGGGATTGAGCCCAGAACCCGGGCATTTGCCAGAATCAAAACTGGGACCTTTCAATCCACAGGCTGATGTTCTATCCACTGAGCTAAACCAGCTATGGATTGTTTGTATAATTTGAATTACCTAATGTATCAGGGATTTTATTTTTTATTACAATTCCATAGATCTATCTTTTTTGGTAAGATTACAACCTGAAAGTTGCATATCAACTATTACAATATTTATTGATTACAAAGACAAGGCAGTCAATATTTTTAAAATAAAAATATAATGAGGAAAATGTCCCAATATTATATCAAGTACTTTATCTTTAATTTTGCGTTTTGAAGGAGATTAGTATCAAAAGGATATAGTATTTAACAATTAATAAATATATTGAGGCTCTTATTCTAAGCATTAAAAAGCACTCTAGATGTTAACCAGTAACATATTTTTATGATACCACATTATTTCTATATCTGAATTCTTCTGGAGCTTAACACTATATAGCTAATCACAATCTGTAGATAATCTAAAGAAATTTTTAATTCAAAATGACTAAAACTCAATCATATTCATACTGAAGCTTATATACTTCAGTTCCAACTCAGTGACTGCTTCATCACCAGTCTGATCACTAAAGCCAGAAACACAAGTCATTATGGCATCTACTTCATGCCTCACAGCCATATCCAATGCATCACCATTTTAAAATAAGATTCATATTTTTTTAAACTATTGATGTTGTGATTACCTGCTCCTTGTTGGCTTTATTTTTATCATGTTCTGACTGGACAAATTCAGTAGTTATTAGTTTCTTAGAGATGAGCTTTCAAGCTTATCTACATCTTTTACAAACCCCAGTATCTTTTCAAGTACACAATTTTTACCCTGTGTTTACAATCTTTTTAAAATCTAGAAAATGAGGACAGTGAACAGGGATAGTTTCATTCATGCAGAATTCATTGTGTGTGTGTGTATGTGTGTGTGTGTGTGTGTGTGTGTGTGTGTGTAAGATATCATTGCTGAGCTTTTATAATGAAGTCTAGAGATTAGTTTATAAGCCAAGACCCTTCCAAAAACCTCCAGTGAAGTTTTTTGTTTGTTTGTTTGTGTGTTGTTGTTTTTTATTGTTGTTGAAATACTAGTATACATACTGGAAGATAGTGTGTAAGCAATAAGCAGACATGCCTTGAAAACTATCATATCATTATGGTCCATAGATTGTAATAATATATTCAGAATAGTAAAAATTTTGGAATTTGTAACTATGCTAAACAATATCAGTTTAAGAGAACTGTCATTGTCACACAGAGCCTCCATTATGATATCTGTTTTGCTGTGTAATACATTATGAAGGGGAAATATTTTAAATAGACTAGAAAAACCTCTTTTTTCTACCCAGGATTTTAATTCAACCTCTTGATAAATGGTAAGTTTTCTATGATAATTTACTTGACTACCTGGAGATTTTCATAATACTATACTAATAAGATTTTCAACTTGACATCTTACAATTCACTTTGAACATCAAAGCTTGTCCTTGAATTCTTTGAGACCAGATATTTCTTCTCCTGTGAGATAAATACACAGAATGGAGAGTGCTTTCAAAACAAAACTATGTCACCTACATAGAAAATATTTATTGATATAATCTCATTCATCAACAATATTTTATAAGTGAGACAGTATATACAATTGCCTCAATGTCAACTTTATTGCTACTTTGATGTAATGGAGCATAACACAATTCTTAAATCACTTGAACCACGTAAGGCTTGCTTTTAATATCAACTTCTTTGCTGATTCATAACTCTTCTTCACAGCCTGTATTATCAACTTCTAAAACAAGGTTATCATCTTTAGTTGGATAAACATGTAAAGAAAAAGATGTTACTATTACTCTCACACTTTGTCTATTTTACTAGTCATTTTATGAGGTTGTCTATAAAATAATTAGGTGTTCTTTACTATCAAATACTATCTATGTAAGTTTCTACTTTCTAATTGGCATATTCAACACGAATAGCATAGTTTTACAATGTGCTCCTTTATCAAAAGACTATTATAGTTTCATTTACATTATTCAACACATCTCAATATTATTGAATTGAAATAAGGTTTAGATAATTACTCACAATGTGACTCTGAGTTGTCTTAATGCTTGTAATAACTCAGATGTCATTTTGCTGGCACTTTGCATGATTTTTAGAGACTGCATAGTTCTGCAGTTCTATTATTGTATTTTCAATGTAATCAATGGAAATTTCTGTGTATTGCTTTTTTGAAGCTCATAGATCTAAATAAAAATGTTTCTTATATATTCAATCAAAATAATTGAATTGAAAGAACTATAGTTAAATATATATACTAAAAGAAGGATATTAGGGAGCAAAGAGCATTCTAACATTTTTAATTAGGTGGCAATGTTGACAAGGTATGCCTGTAGATGAAGACTGCAACTGTCCACTTGGACATATCCAAAGGATAAGAATAAAAAATAACCTTAAATTGAATTATTAATCTTATTGTTAGAAGTACTACTACCTTATTATTTGAAAATATTAAATGGACATATTATTGAAAGTATTACTTGAAAGTATATAACAGAATAAAGCAAATAAATAATTATCTTCTAGTTATTAGAAATCAAGATTTTCAGTATAAGAGAAAAGAGATTAAGTCTAAAACCTAAGAAGTTAATTAAAATCCAATAACCTCACATTTAAATTGTTATAGCAATATAAACATATGATTTGCTTTTTCTTTATAAAAATTATGTAGTTCTGTCCACTGAGAAATCTTTGAAGACATAACAACCCAAAAGCAATGAGAATCTCTGTGGCCCTAAGGACAAGTACCATTTTCCACTAAAAAACAAACAAAAACTGCTAATTCTAAATTGGCAACAGCAAAACATACAGGATGAGGTTTGAACACTAATGGGATTTTATCCACAGAATTAAAGGGCCAACTTAATGTGGTTCAATGGTGTAAAAGATAAAATATTGAACATCAAAAATAGTTAGGATGCAATAGTTTGAAGTACATTAAATATATAAAAATTGATCTATCCCTAATACAAGTGAGCCACAGACAAAATAAAGCCTCACTGGTTATCTTTGAAGTTGCCAAATATTAATATTCTAAAATCATTAAAAGAAAATGTAAACTTATGAAAAGGAAAAGTGAGGTCACTTTTCATTAGAATAAAATTGAAATGAGAAAGTGGAAAATATTGCTTCGCTTCTCATTTTCCCAATGTCTATATACATATCACATCATATGTATAACTTTAATATAACTTTAAAGGCAATGTAAAGATCTTATGTTTTTAATTTGTCAACCACTACAGCACCAATGCTAAGTAATTACAACATAAAGACAAGATCCCAAAACTAAGGTGCAGTAGGCCTCTTGGTTCCCATGACCTTTGATGTTCTAGAAACCTAGGATCTTTATAAAAAAATAACCATAGATCAGTTTTCACTTTCTAAATGCATGCTGCATCGAACTCTCTCCTTACCTCTATGAAGGTTTACTACCCACATCACATAATTTTTAGAAATAACCCCTTTCTCTAATCTTCATGCAATCAATGTTTCAGATCAAACAAATGATACTGGTATTTATGCCAAAGGTCTTAGAATGGAAGACTAGGAAACAAATTTAAGTAAATAAATGGAGAACTTAAAGATGTTAGTAATTAATATAGAATCCAATAGGATGGTTTGAATTTAAGTGTCTGAATATAGTACAAGTGGAGTAAGATGCATATTATTTTCTATTATTGATAAAATCAGAAGTTATGTAATATGTATTTGATATAATTTTATTAAAAATAATGCTTAAGATAATATTTGGCACTTGGAATACAATAGTTTATAAGATCTATTATTCTACCCCTCCCTGAGAAGCACATAAATATATTGCAATGTGAAAAGTAAAAGGGTAACCATTACTTTTACCTTTTGTTTCCATCTTTTGTTTAGTTATTTACATCCCACCTGTGTGTGAAATCACACAATATAGTTTCCAGGGTTTGGGGTCATTGGGATAAATAGATGTTGGTCAAAGTGTACAAACTTTCAGTTATGCCATGAGTATGTTCCGGAAATCTAATATCAACATGATGACCATACAGTAGTTAATAATATAGTATTGTATACTTAAAAATCGCTGAGAGTCTATCTTAAGGATTCTTACTATATACACACATAAAAGGTACCTATGTGAGGTAACGGATGTGTTAATTAACTCAATAGTGGTAATTCTTTCACAATGTATCAAATCACATTATACATTTCAAATATATTATTATTTGTTAAATATAGCTCAATAAAATTAAAAAAAATAGAGTTATGAAGGTGATAATTAACTTGACTGTGATAAGCATTTCACAATCAGTGTATATCAAAAATCAACTTTTATATTATAAATACATACAATTTTATTTTTCAATTATAACTCAGTAAGGCTAAGGGAAAATCATAAATTGAAAAAAGAGAACAAAAGGAAGTCTAAGGGCAGTATTTTTGTACTTTATAGGGTAGCAGGACAGGAGCTATTATATTAATAATCTGAAATTACTAGAGATATTTTCCCCAGAGAGATAATTTGACTGCAAGCTGGTTAATACAGGATGGAGTACATTAAGAACACCAGACGGCAATGAGAGGAAAGGATGTCTCATAATTTGGTGAATAGGCTCAGAACAAGAAAAAAAATACTATTGGGACTGAACATAAATTTGTTTTACCCATCCAAGTATCCTCAGACTCTCAGGACTTTATAAAAACTTGTTATCTCTAACCAGAAGATCCTTAAAATGTTCTCTTGAAACACCCAAAATTGATATACATACCCAGTCTCACTACACATTTTCATATTCATTATGCCTTTTCCTGATACTCCTTAGCTCAGGTCTTAGTCAATAAAATAACTCTAGAAGGTCAATACTCTTCTTTAATTATAACAAAGTACTGAATGTTTAATTAAGCTGGTAGGCTCAAAAAACTCACTATTAGATTTAAAAAGAATGACATGAGACTGAAGATGTAGAACTGGAAAATTAACATGCTATGGAAGGTCAGTCAATACTTCATCTTTTTTTTAAAATATATTTTTATTGATTTCAGAGAGGAAGGGAGAAGGTGGGAGATAGAAACATCAATACTTCATCTTTAGCCCAAGCAGGTTTTGCTCCGTGGATAGAGCGTCGGCCTGTGGACTGAAGGGTCCCAGGTTCAATTCTAGTAAAGGGCACATACTGGAGTTGTGGGCTTGATCCCTAGGGGCGTGCAGGAAGCAGCCAATCAAAGATTCTCTCTCATCATTGATGATTCTATCTCTCCCTCTGCCTTCCTCTCTGAAATCAATAAAGAAAATGTTTTTAAAAAATTAAAATATACTTCATCTTTACATTTGAAGGACTGCACATTATTTTTGATATGCTCTCGGTGTGTTTGCTTCAACTCACCATGCTCTTGATCTATATAAGCAGACTGACTGTGCCTTCACTGTGAGCTGGATTGAACCTTTACCATGTACTTGTGGCATCCAATGGACTCCAATGAACATAAAGATTTTAGTTTATTGGGTCAATGAATCATTTCCTTTTGAAGAATATTTTTTAGAAGATAAATAACTGAAAAATGACATATGTTAAAAGACTCGCTGACAGTATAATTAGTGAATAAGCAGTAAGAAATAAACAATTAGTCACTTTACTGAAAGTTCTTAGGTAACGATTGTCTGAAAATACACAAATTTCGAGTCTTGCAGCACACCAAATTGTTAATTTTCCAGTTGAGGAAGAGATAAGAATATAACATGCCTTCCTACAAACACATAAAAGGACCTTGTTCAAGGATTGAGAAAATATCTAGTAAATCAATCTTTCTGTTAATTATAGAGTTTTACTGGGGCTTTGTCTTTTTACCAAAACAAATTACTTTTGTTTAAAAAAAAAGTATTACTTAAGGGACTTCAAGGATATGCTTGACAGTTTCCTATTTCTTCAAAAGGTCATCTGTTTTGTTGATCAGATAGAAAGACAAAAGTCAATTAATTGCTTATCAATAAAAGGTCATTTCTGATCTAGAGAAGGTCTTTAAACAGAAAATGTTTAAAATATATTTTTAACCCAATCATAAATATTTTTACACTGAAAGGAATGTAATTAACTAAGATATATTAAAAACATCAAATTATATAAAAGACCATCATAGAAAAACTAAGTGCTTATTATATGAAAAAACAGGAAGATGATATAATAGGCAGATATTTATTACACAAAAATAATTACTTAATTTTCAAGCAATACTATTATATTTTAATAAAGATGATTGAAAAAATAACTAGTCTTAGTAGATATTGAGTTTCTACTATATGCCAGACACTGTGTGAAGAGTTTTAAATATCACTTTTATTACCCAAATAAATGTTTATAACCATCAACATCATCACTATCATCATCATCACCATCATTTTATTATTATTAAGGCACGTGGAAGGCTAAGTGGCAAAATAGCTACAATAGCAATGAATAATGACTATATTTAATGTTTCTTAAACTTATAAATCTAGACTTAAAAAAAAGCAATACAGACATTAATTTACCAATATAATTTTCTATGTGACAATTTATACATTTGACCAAAATCAAAAGATTACTTATAGCTCTTTTTCTCTCCTGTTGTTTTTCTGAATATTTATGGAACATTAAGTTCAGAAATAGTGGACTGTGATGCAGATTTAGAAGCAACATTTATTGTGTATTTATAGACTCATTCATATTATCTTCTAAAATAATGTACTGATTTTGTTATTTTGATGAGTAATAATTGTACCTCACAAAGATGGTCAGATTGGCTATTTTTAGTGTTTATGAATGAAGCAATTAGGTAGCAGTTGATCTATATGATAACTCACATAACAGCAGCAAGGACTTTGGTTTCATAATGGTCCTATAGTCCATGCATTATTATACCATTTCACTAATCACAAAACTGAAGTTATCGAGCTAAATCAGGTACAGAAAGGTAGTGCTCAATTCAAAACAAAAACTTTGGTTTGGTTGACCACAGTATCATACAACAAAATAATCTCCTTCTCCTAGACACTGCAGAATATGAAAGTCAGCTAATGCTGACCGAGTTTTACGAGAAGAGTGAAGTCAGTTAAATAAGAAAAAGGAGGAGGGGGAATTATGAGAATTATGAGAATCAACCTGTAATCTTTTCTGTCGAAAAAGGAAGTTCCTTAGTTGAAGAGCAGCCTTTCTGAGAGACAGCTGCCATTCTAAATTGCATGACTTACAATTCCCCACGAGGCCGCCATTTAAGTTTTGGTTTCCTAAATGTCAACCCCTCCCCATCTTTTAAATTAGCCAATTGCACAAGAATGTGAACCTGAGTCTTAACCAATCAGGGTGGGGGCAGACTGAGTAGGGGTTAAAATCCAAATGGACTTCCGCTCGGTGTGGCTGCTTACTAGACTCTTGTTGGTTGCACACCTTTCTGCAGAAGTAAAAATAGCGCCTTGCTGTCTGACTCCCCAGTATCCTTTGTGTTCTACCAAGACCCCTAACTCTGGGATTCGCCTTCTTTCTAACACAAGGACCACTCTGGATATTTGCAAATGAAGAAAATTTAGTAAAACTATTACAAGGGCAAAGATATTACATGATCCTTAAGAAATTTTTCCAGCCCGGCTGGGGAGGGTCAGTGGTTGATGGTCGACCTATGAACCAGGAGGTCACAGTTTTATTCCCGGTCAGGGCACATGCCCAGGTTGTGGATTTGATCCCTGGTGTGGGGCATACAGGAGGCAACCAATCAATGATACTCTCTCATCATTGATGTTTCTGTCTCTCTCTCCTTCTCCCTTCCTCTCTGAAATCAATAAAAATATATTTAAGAAAAAAGATTACAACTCACTTTATTGTAATACTCTATTTTTTAAAAAAAAGGAAAGTTTCCAAAACCAGAACAAAGTGTCCCATCAGTGAACTAGCTATGTTTGCTACAATGAATACTCTTAGATAAAAGAAAACCACCAATGAGACCAATAATTTCAAAACCTCATCATTGGACTTTTGATACCAATCAGAATGGTATAAACTGAACACAGCCTCTTTCCCATTGATTATAATTAAAATTCCTAAACAGATACAAAAATTGAAAATTGAATAGTTTGAAAGTTAAAAAAAAAAGGGGGGGGGGTAAATTCAACAGATCCCCGATATGGATCTATGAGCTCAACAGTTTTTGGAACTAATAATAAAGCTAAAGTAAAAATGCAAAATATTAGAACATAGTGGAATACAATAGAACCTCAATATATGGGAATTCTCTCTTTTGTACTTTTCTAAATATGTTATTATAAAAATTATAAATTCCAACTTCAATTGTCCACATTTTTTTTTTTTAAAAAAGGCAATAGCATAGGTTTGCTAAAGATCCATCTAGTCCAGGTGCCTGAGAAACTGATTCTCTTGAGTGGTCACAACTGTAGACATGATTTTTATTATTTTTGTTAATGGTGTCAGTAGTATATGTTTGTTTTGTTTATTGGTCTACATAGTACTGAAAAATTCTTGTCACAGTAAAGGAGTCTTTTGGGATAAACAGGACTATGGAATCTAGAAAAGACCGAGGGAGAAGAAATATTTCTTGAAAAAAATAGGATTGAGAAGAGAGAAGAGAGCTTTGAGTCACAAAGTTTCACAAGTTGAAAAGTTCCTTTTTGAACAGAAAAGCAAAATGGGCCAAGATTGATCATTAAAGACCTACAAAAACTTTCAAATCTTTTCATATATTTTTAGATACATAATAATATAAAATATATAAATATATAAATAATATAAAATATATGTCTACTATATATAACCATTATCTCCCTATCTATCATCTGTCTTCACCATGATTAGTATTTAATAATTACTGATAAGAACAATGTGTGTGAAAGAAAAGATGTTAAGAATGAAATAATCAATCTGCACCAAAGGCAACTTATCCAGATCAAAGCAAGGGGAGAAAATATCTCTTTTGAACATAACTATACTTTTTTAAGTGTTACTAAACATTAGAAAAGCTGACCTAATAAAAGTATCCTGCCTTAAGAATAATAAATACAGCCCTGGCTGGTGTGACTCAATTGGTTGGAGTATCATCCCATACGGAAAGGTTGTGGGTTTGATTGGCATTTGCAGGAGGCAACCATTGATGTTCAATGTTTCCCTCTCATAGATCTTTCTCTCTCTCTCCCTCTCCCTTCCTCTCTCTTTAAAAGTCAATAAAAGCATGCCCTCAGTTGAGGATTAAATATGTATTTATATTTAAATATAACAACCAATGAATACATATGTAGTCTGTTACTATATGTTGTATACACTGAGTGGCCAGATGATTATGATCTCTGAATGAATAATCATCTGGCTACTCAGTTTATATCCTATATAATAAAAGAGTAATATGCAAATTAACTATCACTCCTCTAAACCACAAACCACACCCACCAGCCACACCCACCAGCCAATCAGGAGCGAATATGCAAATAAACCCAACCAAGATGGCTACGGCCACAGAGAGCAGGAGGGAGGCTTGGGTTTCCCCCGCAATGGAGGAAGCCAAGCTTTCCGCCTGCCCTTGCTGGCCTAGGCCTCCACTCAAGGCTACAAAGTTTCAATGATAGAAGATACATAAATCCAAACAGAAATGGCAGCAGCCACGGAGCTGGAAAGAGCAGGAGGCTAGGGTTGTCCCCGGTGATGGAGGAAGCCAAGCTTTCCGCACACGCTGGCCGACCCAGGCCTCCACTTAAGGCTACAAAGTTTCAATTATAGAAGATACATAAATCCAAAAAAAATGGCTGCTGCCATGGAGCAAGCAGAAGGCTTGGCTCCACTCAAGGCCACAAAGTTTCAATTGTAGAAGATAAATAAACCCCAGATACCAGGGCCTCCGCTTGGGTCACCAGGGGGCATGGCCGGCCTGCAAACCACCACAGGCCCCTCGCCCAGGCCGCCCCACGCCCCAAGGGAACCCCACCCTGATCCGGGACACCCTTCAGGGCAAACAAGCAGGCCCCCCCCCTTGCACCAGGCCTCTATCCCAGGGGTCCTCAAACTATGGCCCACGGGCCACATGCGGCCCACCAAGGACATTTATCCAGCCCGCCAGCTGCCACTACCTGTCCTGCTTAGCAGCCGATTCATCCTGGGCCCACAGTGCGCATAGGAATTTGTTCATAGTTTGTTTTTTAAACTATAGTCTGGCCCTCCCATGGTCTGAGGGACAGTAAACTGGCTCTCTGTTTAAAAAGTTTGAGGACCCCTGTTCTATCCTATCTAATAAAAGAGTAATATGCAGATTGACCATCACTCCAACACACAAGATGGCTGCCTCCATGTGGTCAAAGATCCTGCCCCCATGTGGACACAAGATGGCCACCACAAGATGGCCAGCAGGGGAGGGCAGTTGGGGGGACCAGGCCTGCAGGGGAGGGCAGTTGGGAGGGACCAGGCCTGCAGGGGAGGGCAGTTGGGAGGGACCAGGCCTGCAGGGGAGGGCAGTTAGGGGCAAACAGGCTGGAAGGGGAGCAGTTAGGCATCAATCAGGCTGGCAGGGGAGTGGTTAGGGGGTGATCAGGTTGGCAGGCAGAAGCGGTTAGGGGCAATCAGGAAGGCAGGCAGGTGAGCAGTTGGGAGCCAGCAGTCCTGGATTGTGAGAGGGATGTCCGACTGCCCATTTAGGCCCAATCCTGGTCCTGTTCTGCTTAAACCGGCACTCAGACATCCCTCGAGGGGTCCCAGATTGGAGAGGGTGAAGGCTGGGCTGAGGGACAACCCCCTCCCCCGTGCACGAATTTCGTGCACCGAGCCTCTAGTTTGTGTGTGTGTGTGTGTGTGTGTGTGTGTGTGTGTGTATATATATATATATATATATATATATATATATATATATATATATTTTCTTTTTTAGAGGCCCAGTGCATGAATTTGTGCATGGATGGGGTCCGGAGAGCCTGGCCAGGGGGAGGGGACATGGGCAGTTGGCCAGCCTGCCTGCGTTCGAACTCCTGGTCAAAAGGACAATTTGCATATTAGCCTTTTATTATAGAGGATATACACTGATTGGCCAGATTATTAGGTGTTCAGAGATCATAATAATCTGGCCACTCTGTGCATTAAGAAAGTTTAATAAGTTAAAGGGATTGAATATTAATTTATTTCTAAGTGCTTGAATTTATTGTATGAAGATTACCATTTTGTTACTATATCAATGCTGTATCACAAAAAGTAAGGCTATCAATATAATTACGCTCTTACAAAGGGAAAACTTAAAGTATTTCAATTAGCAACCTCTTAGATAACTACCATTATAGCAAAATAAATACTAATTAACATGGTAATCTTGGCAATTAATAGATATCCAATCAAGTCACTATAGCTATTTTACTAACATTGGTTAAATGTTCAAATTCTTTGCAAGTTTAATGTATTAATTAAGTCAATAAAGTACATTTAATGTTTTTCTTGTTGAGATAATCATATGGCAACTAAATTAACTTACTCTTATTCATTTAAGTTTATTACAATAGCATGTATTTAGTCTACAATAAATGTAAAATAAATGTAAATATTGAGAAATTTCAAAGGTTTATGCAATTCTAGGTAATTTAAGGACAGGTCCATAAACCTAGGAAGAATGATATTGAAATGTGGGGTTTGATGGTGTAGACTTTTCTTGTCCTCATGAAGTTTGAAGAATAAACTTCAAAGGGACAAAAAGGGATCTTTAATAAAAAATATATAAATCTATTGGAAGCAGATACAAACTCTATCTGGGCAAGGGGATCCCCAAAGGGGACTGTTGTAGTGTAACCCCATCTTACAAAGGACGCCTTAAAAAGTCGAATTATCGAGTCATTTATTAAAAGCCGGCGGCATACGAGGGAGCAAAAGCACTCCAGACCTCGCAGCCCCGAACAGCTTACCGCATCTGGCTTATATTGACAGAATATCACAAAGGTATCGATTACATCTTTGGGTCTGGAATGAAGAACCTGTTTCACGAAAAGTATTCTTTACAGAAGCAAAAATTGGGCAAATTAGTTATCTAAAGTATCTAGGAATCACTGAATCAACAAAAACACAGTATCTGGGACCACCTGGACAATTTAGAATAATTGTGCTGTCCAGATTCCGGGATCACTGAGTCGACAGGAATGCACTATCTGTAGCTACTGAGACAATTTAGGATAATTTATGCTCTTCTGATTCCCAGAAGAATGTGCTTCAGTAACCAGTGAGATCACAATCAATGGGATATTCAAACCACCATCAATGGAGTTTTCAATCATGAATAAGTTCTGAAAATCAAAATAACTTTTAAATGAGTACAGAACCCAAAACGGCAAGGTTAAAATATTAAACAGCAATTTTTGCCCAAGTATGGTTGCTACCATACTTCAGGACCCCATGGGGAGGGGCCCCCAATAGGAAAAGCCTGCTCGCTCTCTCTAATGGGAGAAATAAAAAATCCCTTTTTGTGCCCCTTTGTCTCCGGTTTATATATACTGCAGTTCTTTGTTTGAATCTGACGTTTTCTAATTGTTCCCTTTCCTTCATTTGGGACCCCCCCCCCCACACATTTTCCTCATTGGTCATTTGGTCATTCTGCTACATGGTATAAGTTTTCAAAACTCAAAGTCCACGTGGTGCCCCCCACTCTTTCTCCCCCTTATCTTGCTGGTTGGAGTCACTTTTTTATTTACATTATGGTTTTCTCCCCGTTGTGCTGGCAGAGAAAGCCTTATCTTACAGCTCTCCCAGCTACTCAGGCCAGAGATATCTCTGTTCTTGGTTTATGGCTGTTTTAATTGCTTAGGCCAGAAATGTTTCCATCTGTCTGTGACCTTTCTCTATCCTCTCTACAAGTAAGAAACTAGTAAACACCCTGGTGTCTTCAAGTCTTCATTATGTATTCCTCTCCATGGACCCTCCTCAATCTTAAAACTCTCTAAATCTGCCTATTTTGTCCCTAAAACTCGTTTCAATATCAACTGTTTTATGTGAATTTTACTCAATTTTTGCATATTAAAATGTTAGTTATGAATATGTATGTATACTCTGGCCTTTGAAATTACTTAGAACTGTTTTATTTATAAAAGTAAAAAGTATTTATTAATACTTCAAATATATGCCAATCATTTTAGAAAATTGTTTATTAAATAATATATTCAGCCGAAACCTGTTTGGCTCAATAGATAGAGCGTCGGCCTGCGGACTGAAAGGTCCCAGGTTCGATTCTGGTCAAGGGCACATACCTTGGTTGCGGGCACGTACCTTGGTTGCGGGCACATCCCCAGTAGGGGGTGTGCAGGAGGCAGCTGATCGATGTTTCTCTCCCATTGATGTTTCTAGCTCTCTATCCCTCTCCTCTCTCTTCCTCTCTGTAAAAAATTAATAAAATATATAAAAAATAATAATATATTCAAATAATTCACATTTTTATGTAGCAGAAATTATTTAGAAACAAATTTGAGTTACTAGCTTATCTTACCAAGATTGTTAACCATGTAAAGCTCAAGGAAGTTAAAAATTTCTGAAGAATCAAATGCAAACACAGACAGACTAAAAGCATATGTTTTTTTTCTTTTCATTTCTAAAGTTTTAAAGCCTAAATTTAAAATAAGTAGCAAAGCCTTTTGCTGTTTTTGTTGTTGTTGTGTTGTAGTGTAACCCGCATCTTACAAAGGACGCCTCAAAAAAAGGTCAAATTATGGAGTCATTTATTAAAAGCCGGCGGCATACGAGGGAGCAAAAGCATTCCAGACCTCGCAGCCCCGAACAGCTTGCCACTTCTGGCTCATATTGACAGAATATCACAAAGGTATTGATTACATCGTTGGGTCTGGAATGAGGATCCTGTTTCGAGAAAAAGCATTTTTACAGAAGAGCAACTTAGTTATCTAAAGTATCTATGAATCACTGAGTCAACAGAAACGCATTATCTGGGACCACCTGGACGACTTAGAATAATTGTGCTGTCCAGATTCCGGGACCACTGAGTCAACCAAAACTCAGTTATCTGTAGCTACTGAGACAATTTAGGATCACTATCTGTCCTGGGTCCCAGAGGAATGTGCTTCGATGACCAGTGAGATCACAATCAATGGGATATTCAAACCGCCATCAAGGGAGTATTCCATCATCCATAAGTTCAGGAAATCAAAATAACTTTTAAATGAGTACAGAACCCAAAACAGCAAGGTTAAAATATTAAACAGCAATTTTTACCCAAGTATGGTTGCTACCATACTTCAGTTGTTGTTGTTAGTCATGCAGATATCTCTTATATTACAAATTCTATAGAAAAATTTAAGATTGATTGTACAAAGAGTTTATATTAGTCATCTTTTTTTTTCTGAATTCAGTGATTTTGCACAACACTCACTTTGATAATGCAAGTTATTAAGTTTCTATACAACCCAGCCCTACTTTCCAATCAAACCTGCCTATAGTCCTATTCCAGAGAATGCTGAGTGAGCATGGAGCAAATGACAGGGGGAGATGGAAGATTTCTGCCTTATAAATGTTTGGATCTTTTCATTTTTATTTTGGTAGGTTATGTAAAGTGAATTTTACCAGCTTTGTGTTGTGTGTTTGTTAATAAACTATTTTTTTAATTAAAATTTTTAAAAATATATTTTTATTGATTTCAGAGAAGAAGGAAGAGGGAGAGAGAGATATAAACATCCATGATGAGAGAGAAACATGGATCGGCTGCCTCCTGCATGTCCCCCACCAGGGATCAAGCCCACCACCCAGGCATGTGACCTTGACTGGAATTGAACCAGGGACACTTCAGTTCCCAGGCCAACGGTCCATCCACTGAGCCAAACCGTCTAGGGCTGTGAATAAACTCTTTTATTTATTTCATAATAATACAACCCTGCTGTGATTTCTTTGCTGTCATGGCCTATGTTCTCTTGGTATTCCACTGGATGTTGGTTTGAGCATTTTAATGTTCATGTAAGAAATGTTCAAACCTGTAGAGAATTTTTATACAAGTTTATTTGAGCCAAACTGAGGACACATGGTGGGAGCAAGATCTCTTCTAAACAATAACAGTTTTGCACTTATGCATTTAAAAGGAGGGGGGCATAAGAGTGAATGGAGGAAACAAGGCAGAAATTGGATTATAGGATAGTTAACAAGATTATGTGCTCTCTTGAAGGTTAATATCCCCTTCCAGGGGTATTACTTCTGTTATTTTAAAGGTTATTTTAACCTAGATGCAAGAACAATGAACGGGGCTGACTTAAAACCTCTTCATAGACCTGGAGCAGAACTACCCATCTGGTCAGGAATTTATGATCATATTCTCTATGCGGTTACTTTCCATAGAACCACTTTTTTTTCATCCACAGTAATAAAAATAAACAAGCACCTCTTCTCATTCTAATATTTCATACAGCCTCAGAGTTCTCTAGGGGCAGAGACCATCATTCCTACAGTAATTAATGTACTGGCCAGGAGCATTTGCTGAATGTCTCCATATGTGTGATCTAAGCGTGGCAGGTGGCAAACGCAGTGGTCCAGGTTCCACTCAATCACCAGCCTCTGGTCAGTTCCAGGGCATGAGCTGGGGTCCAAACACATAAATGAGCAAGGAGATATGGCTCCTGTGTGTTACAAAACAACATCCAAAATATAATCTGAGAAGAGCATAAAAAGCTCACATTTTGGATATTCAAAGTTTAAGGCAAAGGCAAACCAAATGATTATTTTTTTCCAAGTTTCAAACTTTTCCAAGTTTAAAATCAAAAATATTTCTGGTTTTGACAGAAAGATCCCCCAAAAATCCAATTGAAGATAATCATATTGCAGTATAATGATTCTGATTCTTAGAAATACAATATTGAAATGGGTTTTGTGTAAATATCAATAATTTCTCATTTAAAATGCAATTGTAATTAGTAGAAGATCATTTGAAAATATTGAAGCAGGAATTTTAGGGGGACATAGGCTGGCTTAGGGATTTCTTAGAATTGGGGTCCATGGGAAAAAGCACGGGCTGCAGACTGGGAGAAGGTACATTTCCATAACACAAGGAAGCCAGGTGTAGTTACATTACCATAAGACAAGGAGGCAGCAACAGGTATATTTCCATAAGACAAGGGAACTGGAAGTAGCCAAGAAAGGTCATATTTACAAAATAAAGAGAAGGAAGCCCTTCATTCAGAAGGAGAAGAAAGCACAAAGGGAATAGGAGAACAATAAGGAAGGAGTGGGGGGAGAACTATAGTTACTATAGTAACCAACTTGAAGGGGGATATTGACCAATCAGAGGGGATATCAGGCACCAGGGTCTGCAGCCTTTATAAGCCGTAGGGAAGAGGAACCCAGTGGGACTTTTCCCCCTCCCCTCGTGGGAGTCAGTTCTGTGGGACTCTTCCCCTCCCCTCATGGGAATCAGTTCTGTGGGACTTTTCCCCTCCCCACGTGGGAGTCAGTTCAGGGACCCTTCTCCTCCTCCCTACTTGGGAGTCCATTCTGTGGGACTCTTCCCTCTCCCCACGTGGGAGTCTCTACTTGTTCTTCAATAAATCTCCACCTTTGTTATACCACTTTCTGTCCGTGGATTCATTCTTCGATTCCGGCGGACAAAGAATCCGGGGTCCAGTCCAAAAATTCGGTATCAACATGTACCAAAATTTTTCACTGTTAAGAATTGATCCTAAATAAACAAGGTTTTATGAACATTTGCCCTTTGCAAAAAATTAACTGCAAGGAGAATTTACATATATAAAATATATAGAATAAAATAATGGTAAATCTATAAAATGATTTTATGAAAGCAGATTTTTTTTTTTTTGCTTTGCAAGGTATGTTAATCAAGGTTCTCTAGAAAAAGAAAAGAAAACAATAGGAGGGAAAGAGGGAAACCAAGAGAGAATGAGGAGTTGGCTTACGTGGCTATGGAATCTCAGAAGTCCTATGGTTGCTCTCTGTCATTTGAGGCAGAAAAGCAGGTGTTACAATTCCAATCTAACCGAAGACCTGAGAACCAGAAAAGCCACTAGTGTAAATCTCAGTCCCAGAGCAGTATTCACCTCTTAACTCCAGCAGACAGGCTGGCAGGCAAAGGGATGTATTCTTCCCTCTTCTGTCCTTTGTTCTAGTCAGGCCCTAAAGAGATCAGATGCTCTCCATTCACAATGGGAAGGGTAACTTTACTGAACCAACCTGTTTCAATGCTAATCTCACCAGGAAACACTCTTATGAAAAGACACCCAGAATTGACCTTTAATCTGGTCACCCCTTGGCTCAGTCAAATTAACAAATAAAATAACCTTCACACAAGATGTTTACAAATTATTAGTGAGAAAAGCAAATTGTAAATAGTATATATTACATAATTACAGCTTCATACAAAGGGTATAAATGTATTTCTACATGATACTATACCTATTTTATTTTATGTTCTGAGAGCATATATGAGATTTTAATCGTTCTTGTCTATGCCTACTGGAGTTATAATTAATTTAAAACCATTTTCTTCTTATATTTATCCACAATGCATATACATTTTTTTGTATAAGTGGTTAAATGTTGCTTTTATGTGTTTATCTTTGTCTACTCAGAAAGAATTCTCACGTGTACTTTTTAAAAATTACATTCACAACTTGAGGAAAGGTATCTGTTGGGTAAAAAGTAAAAGAAATTCTGCACATTTCTTGAAGACAGAGAATGTCTTGTAGATTGTGGGTACTCCATACATGTATGTTCATTTGAATTAAGCTTTATTAAGCATTAAATTTCTTAGACTCTTTTAGCCCATTTATTTACAGGTATATTATTTTTATAGTTAGCCACATGTATGACCATTAACAGTTCACATGACCAAACACATTTTGCATTTGTAAAATAATTCCTAAGTATTATACGAATCAGTACAAATTACTGAAAACAATAAATAAATAATAGATATATTATGAGTTGCTAGTTTCATTCCTTATTAAATTCTGCTATACATCATTTTGAGGAAGTCTAATTATACATCAAGGAAAAGGAGTTACATTTTTTGTTCTTATTTGACATGGAGTTTATGTCAGGTGTTGGGCATACCTCCCATATAAAATAATATTCTCCTGGGTTATAGTTATGTCCCCAGTCAGAGCCTCTGTAATATGACGGAGGTCAATTTAGAATTAACTTTTAAAAAATGTTATTGCTTAATTGTTCTAAAACAAAGATGAATTCTCTTTGAGTAACTTTGACATTTTATTTTATAATTTAACCTTTATGCATATAGCAGTAGGTCTACAGAATTTTTCATGTATTTCCTTCAATTCTAGCCATAAGAGGTATATACCTGAATATAAATTAACAATACAGGGTGTATTAAAATATATCTAAAGGAAAATAACTTTTCAAACTGACTTGTGCATATAACTGATTGTATGCTTTAATAATGGAAAGAAAAGAAAAAACATACAAATAGAAGTCATTAACTACACCTGATTTTACTTGCCCAAGCCCAGATTAATTAACATCATGTTCTCTTTAATTGGAAATCTTAAATATGCATTTTAGTAATAAAAAAATACAACACTAAAAATTGGAATCTAAAGAAATTGCTTTACACTGCAATATCTGGGAACAACTATACTGGCCACGTGCAAGGCAACTTCCCCTCTATGACATAGAATGGTGCAGGAAACTTAAAGATGCTCTTTTAAAACTTCACCATTTAAAAAAAAAGGCAAATAAATTTTATAAAAATGTGATTTATAGTAAAGGCATAACATGTTGGCATTAGAATTGAGACCAAAACTCAGGCCTCCTGACTCAATACGTATTACATAATTTTTTTTTATGTGGCACATAAATTCCTGAACATAAATTTTCAGAGTTGTGTGTCATCCTTAATATAGACGTCAAGATTACATATGTTGATATATTTGAAAACTAAATAAATCACATTTGCCCAAAACTTACACTTATCTTAGATAGTGAGATAAAATATGGCCAGATACAAAATTATAACAAAGCGTCACTGCTCTCTTGTGTCAATAAATAAATAAACACATTGCATAAAATAATAAACAAGAGAAATAAATTGTTAAACTGAACTGACCAGTTGTTTATCTGAACTGAGATGTTTTAGATTAATATTTTTAAATAATTCTAAAAGAACTAGTAAAACAGCAAGCCTGGTGTGCAGTGGGGAAGGGATTGGAAAGGCAACTATTAACATTCTAATAAGTCTGTGTAAATTATGGAGTCAGAAAATTTTTAATGAATGACTTTTGTGTCTATAGACAACTTAAAATTATAAAGGTGATTTTCATTTATTTATTGTTTTCTTCTTTGCTTACAATGTTGGTGCACTTACAGAGTAAAACTGTGCTCTTCCAAAAAGAAAAGAAAATTAAAGATGAAAATAAAAGAAAAAAAAAATAAGAAAAGAATTTATCTTCTGGGAAACAGAGTAACAACCTTACATTCCTTTTCTTCTATATCTTGACATAAAACAAGTGAAGAGGACCCCAAATATCATTATATTCTCTAAATTACACCTGAAATACTAACATGAATAATGTCCATATGATACCATAAATACTTATTCATGTTAAATTTTGTCTTCTATGTATCATCCTTTTTCTTAATGCTTTGAATAATAGAAAGAAAATTAAGTCATATTAACTTTTTCTAATGGTTTCTGCTTAGAACCAGGATATGCAAATGAATACAAAGAAGACAATGAGTTAAGTAAACACTAAAAATTTGAAAAGTAAATTTTTGAGGCATTATTCACACATTCATTTATTGTTGTTCACTCTATGCCTGGTAGTGAAAATATGATATCACTAAAATACAGTTCCTGACCACAAGAAGATACAGGCCAGTAGGAAAGACAGGTGAATAAACAAGATATTACATACTGATGACAATATTCAGAGATATGTATTTGGTGCTAGGTGAGGATAGAAGGAAGGAGGATACTTTAATCACAAAAGAGCACAAAAGTAACAATTATAATAAGCAATTTCAAGAGAGGTGGTGCTTAGTTAAATTTTTAATAATAGTCAAGAAAAAGAAGAGAGGATATATCCTTCAAAAGAAGTGGAACATGCAAGGCTCAAAGGAAACTGGACTGTTACTAGGATTTTCAATGCATTTAGAGGTCAAATGGAGAGTCCAAATTAAATATATAAATAATGGGGTAGAATCTGGCAATATATAAATTGTTGTCTAGTTGTTATAAGATTGGACTTTTAGGTCTAATACACTTGCCTTCAAATGTCATTTCATATAAATACTGGCTATTGCCAATAAGTAAGTAGCCCTTTGCCTCAGTATTTCAATTGCAAAATGTTTTGAAAAGCATCCATGATGAGATAATATAAAGCTCCAACTCTCTAACTAAATAAACTTCTTAATTGTAACCATGATATATGTGCTCCCAAATACAAAGGATGGCCTTCATCCTATCATCTCTGATATCTCAATGACATTCCATACATTTGACACTTCCTCTTACTAGGGAGCAACTTAGAGAACTTATATCCAAGATGCCACTTTCTGTTCCTCATCATTCTCTGTCATCTTACACTTACATGTCTCTGTTAATGTTTCTTCCTTTTTGAGGCTTTTTAATTTTGGAATTTATCAACCTTTGTCTCTCTGTGTTCTCTTCACTTATAATTTCATATTTTTAGTCTTATGGATTTATTTTATTCCCATTTCCTAAAAAAGCCATCCACATGTCTTACAAATATACTCCAGAGCTCAGGCACCTTCTCTGATCTCTATGTCTGTATATCTGAATGCTCATTAGTATCCCCACTAAGTATCTTGCTAAAATATCAATCATGGTCAAAAGTATCCTGAACTTTCCCTGGCCTCATGCCTCAGTTGATTGGAGCATTGTCCTATGCATCAAAAATTACAGGTTCCAGTCCCAGTCAGGGCTCATACCTACATACCTAGGTTGTGGGTTCTATCCCCATCAAGGCATTTACAGGAGGCAACTGATTAATGTCTCTCTCACCCATTGGTCTCTCTCTCTCCCTTCTCTCTCTCTTTCTCTCATAATAAATAAACATATCCTCAGGTGAAGTTTAAAAAAGTATCCTGGTCTTAAATGCAAAATATATTTTCTTTATTCTTTATCTTATTAAAGAATATTATTATTCAACTAGTTAATTTCTCAATTCTGAAAAGTGGAAGCAAATATGGACAACTTTATCTTTCTCATGATACTCATTGTCAGACTCAACTGTTCATTCTTAAACCTCCATCCCATTTTTATTCTAATTTCCCCACTCCCCTCCCCTTTGGCAACCATCAACTTGTTCTCCATATCTAAGATATGCTTCTGTTTTGTTTTGTTTATTCACTTCTGATTATTTTTTTAGGTTCCACATGTAGATAAAATATAGTATTTTTCTTTCCCTTGCTGACTTATTTCACTTAACATAATACCCTACAGATGCATACAGTTGTCAATGGCAAGATTTCATTATTTTTTATGGCTAAATAATATTTTATATTATGAATGCATAACACATCTTATGTGTGAAGAGGTATCTCATTGTGGTTCTAATTTGCCTGTACCTGAAGATTAGTGATGTCTGTTTCATATGTCTGTTGGTCATCTGTTTGTCCTCTTTGGGAAAAATGTTTATTTGGGTCCTCTGCTTGTTTTTTAATTGGATTGTTTTGGAGGGTTAACTTGTAGTTTTGTTTGGGTTACTTTAATGGTCTTTGAATTAACCTCTTGCTTCTCTCCACCCCATGCTAAAACATCCTTTCAATACATGCTGTCTAGAATAATCTTTAAAAAATATGTAACATTGAGACCTTCAAATGTTCACTAGTCTTTAGAGACTTCTGTTCATCTTTTGAATAAGATTCTATTTTATTTTACAGCTAGAAGTCCAGTGCACAAATTTGTGTACCAGTGGGGTCTCTTGGCCTGGCCTGCAGGATCAGGCTGAAACTGGCACTCCAACATCCCCCAAGGGGTCCTGGATTACGAGAGGGCACAGGCCAGGCCAAGGCACCCCACCGGTGCACAGTCAGGTTGGGGAGGGACATGGAAGGTTGGCCAGCTAGGGAGGGACCACAGAAGGGCTCCAGGGCATATCCAGGCCATCTTTCTCAGTCCCAACTGGCTGGACCCACAGCAGCAAGTTAACCTACTGGTCGGAGCATCTGCCCCCTGGTGGTCAGTGCACATCATAGTGATGGTCAACCAGTCAATTGTCTGCCCCCTGGTGATCAGTGCACATCATAGCGAGCAGTTGAGCAGCCTTAGCATATCATTAGCATATTACACTTTGATTGGTTAAACAGATGACTGGATGACTGGACACTTAGCATATTAGGCTCTTATTATCCTATATAATAAAGAGGTAATATGCAAATTGACCCTTATGCCCTCACACAAGAAGGTCGCCCCCATGTGGTCAAAGATGGCTGCCCCCATGTGGTCAGTGATGGCTGCCACAAGATGGCTGGCAGGGGAGGGCAGTTGTGAGAGATCAGGCCAGCAGGGGAGGGCAGTTGGGAGCAATTGGGTCAGCATTGGAACAGTTAGTCATCGATCAGGCTGGCAGGGGTGTGGTTAGGTGGTGATCAGGCTGGCAGGCAGAAGCAGTTAGGAGTAATCTGGCTAGTGAGCGGTTGGAGCCAGCAGTCCCGGATTGTGAGAGGGATGTCCTACAGGGATCGAGCCTAAACCTGCAGTTGGACGTCCCCTGAGGAGTCTCAGATTAGAGAGGGTGCAGGCTGGTCTGAGGGACACCTCCTCCCCCAGTGCATGAATTTTGTGCACCGGGCCTCTAGTATAGGATAATTATAATGTCTTGTAACTCTATCTTAAATATGCCCCTTGCCCACTATTCCAAGCTAAGTCCTACCAATCCTACAGGTTTCAGTTAATTTTTATTTCCATGAACTGGCATTTAATAAGTCATTCAAATTTGATTCATCCTTCCTATTCTTCACAATATCAATTGCAGTATTCAATGCTATATTTAACTTTTAAACTTTTTGTTTTATCTCCACCACTAGCTTATGAACTTCAAGATATTACAGATTCCATATGTGACAGAATACACTATATTTTTATTTTCTATTGCAGGTCCTGGCTCATAGTGGGTATTCAAAAAACAGTCATTGAACAAACACTTAAATGAGTAAATGAATTGTTTCTTTTGATAGGAATCAACATGATCACAAGCATAAAATAGCTAGGCTACATGAAAAATTATGCATTATTTTCCTTTTTATTGAAAGGATAATAAATAAACTAAATTCTATGCACATAGAACAGTTTTGTTAGACAATGGCAAATATATATACTAATTTGAAATGTTATTTTTTTGTTCAGAAGGAAAGGAAACTTCAATAGCAGTTTTAGCATTGTGTTTCTTTGTAATTAAAATAATAGTATAAGAAATATTTTTTAAGTTCTCTCACCTTCAGCCACTAATATGAAAAGCTAAATGCAATATCTTTCTATTTCAGTAATATAAAAAATAAATGTTGCTGGACAGTTTACTTTTCATCAACAAGTGCTTGAGATATTATTTGATATGATGTAAAATTGAAAATGATAAGTTGTTCTTAAGACATTTGGTCTCTGTATGTTTCCTAATGTCAAAGCTTTGAACATTGTATCAAAGAAACCTATGTTGTAAGTATAACAATAAAAAGGTAGTTGTGTTAATGGTTTAAGATTATTAATCAGGTTTTTCTCTGTAAAATATTTTGTTAAAATAAATTTGGCTTACTTTTTAAAAAATAATTTTTTATTGATTTCAGAAAGGAAGGGAGAGGGAGAGATAGAAACATCAATGATGAGAGAGAATCATTGATTGGCAGCCTCCAGCACGCCCTCTACTGGGGATCGAGCCCACAACTCTGACATGTGCCCTTGACCGGAATCAAACTTGGGACCCTTCAGTCCACAGGCTGATGGTCTATCCACTGAGCCAAACTAACTAGGGCAACTTGGCTTACTTTTAACAGAAAAAAATACTGTAATATATTATACTTAATTAATTTAATGATAGTCTTTAGTCTTTAGTTTTTTTCTCAACAGGCAGAATTGAACTGATTTAAATTCTAGTGTAACCTACATTACATAAAGCTGTCTCAACTTTATATTCCTCATCTTGCTTAGTACACAGTTTTTTGATTTTTTTTTTTGTGTGTGTGTGTGTGTGTGTGTGTTTAATCTAACTTGAATTACCAAACAGGCCTGAGAGGATGAAAGCATTCTTGAAATTGTAGAGAGAGCATTTCCAAACAGGAGATATCAATGTCTATATCTATACCTCCATTTATATCTACGTATCTACATCTAATAGTAGATCTATAAATTGTCCCTTCTTTGCACACTCATCAAACCTGGAGAACTGGTGGGACCTTTACGTGATGGCAGCAGTGAAAAAGTCTTAAGTATTATGCATTTAAGGGCTTCTAAAGTGTGGATGGTGGCCAAGAAGACAGTGAATAAACATGGGCTCCTTTCTATAACTAAGGGAAGTGAGTTAAATGAGATGCAGAAAGCCACTCAGAAGAAAAACAGAAAAAAATCTCTGAGTATATTTTTGTGTATTGTCATTGAACTAAACTGTCTTTTTCTCCTAAAAAAAAAAAAATCAAAAGGAAACAAAAACAAAACAAATAAACAACAACAAAAAAATGAATGCATAAGAGTGGTAATGATAAGATTTCTCAAAATGAATTTCTATTCACTTTTTGAATTCTTGCTTGTATAAATATTTATAATTAGTAAGAAAATGACACATAGAATATTTTTAAATGTCATATCAAAGTGAAACATAAAATTTAAAAGAACCAAAATATAATGCTATTTTCAAATATATCCAAAAGCACATCTTCTTATAAAAGAAGGGAATTTGCACAGGCACTCTCTGGTCATTGTTTTTATTTTTTTTTCATTTGTGTGTGTGTGCACATGTGTTATATCTTTACTATTTGTCAAAAACCTATTCTGAAGCTACAAAATATACATAAGTGAACACTACATAACAAAAATCAACTTACTGTACAGTTACGGACACATTCCTGAAAGTGTTCTGGAAATGTTTTTGATAAACATTTATTAGCTAAATTCAACTGATTGTTAAGCATTGTTATACTTAAACCACTTCTGTCATTTGTGACTGTCTCTCTTCCTTGAAATTCTCTATTCTGTCTCTTTCCTTTTCTGCATTTATGGTAGCTGATTCTCTAATTCATTATGAGCTCATTTTGTTTTCTCTTACACTGAAATGTTGCTGTTGTCCATTATTCAATGTGATCTTCTCAGTTATTAGTTACTTATTCTTTGTATTTAAAAAGTTTACTCTGGAGATATTACTACCTTCTTTTGGCCAAACATGCACTTATCACCCAAAGCTTTCTAATTATTTCTCTCAATAAAAAAACATAATGAATGTTCCTCTCTCTCTCTCTTTCATTCCCTCTCATCTTTCTCTTGTCACCAAGTTTTTTCCATACGAATGTATTAAATTGATTAAACACAAAATACCAATACCTTTCTCCAAACACTTCAATTATCTTATAATCACTGTGTTTATAAAATACTAGAGGCCCAGCATGTGATTTAAATTGCATGAGGAGGCACCCCACCACCCATGTGCTAGGAGGAACCCCGTGGGGGGCCAGGACCCAAGCCTGACTCACACAGTGCTGGCCGCCGTGGAAGTCAGGCTGGACCAGCACCACGGGAGGTCAGACTGGCGCCGCGGGGGGCCAGGACCCATGCCTGACTTTCAGCGTCCCCTGGCCTCCTGCCTGTGTCTGCTCCAGGGCCACCCGAGCCGCTGCGCCAGCTCAGGCAGTCCCCCCTGCCTCTGTCTACATCTCTGCTCCAGGCCTCACCTGCGCTCGTAACCTCCTCCTGTCTGGTCGTGACCCATTATGGAGTCCCGGCCTAATTTGCATATTACCTCTCTCTCTCTCTCTCTCTCTCTCTATATATATATATATCCTGAATCATGCAAACTAGAATTTTGATATAGTCAATTTCTATCTTTCTATTATCTCCTTTTCCTAATGAAACAAGTTCTGTTGAAACAATCTTTTTAATACTCCTATGATCCTTCTATCTTCTCTATTACTTATCATTATGCATTCTGACTATTAGAATAGTATCTAATTAGTTTCCCAAATTCTATTTTTACTCACAGTCTCATCCAGTCTTCACAATGTAATAGGAGTTAAATATAATCTATATAGTTTTGAATTTCAGTGTTCAACTTGTTAGTTAAATGGACCTGAATAAATAACTTAGCCTAATTAAGAGTTAGAATCCTAATATGCAAAAGGCATGAAAGTAATAGCTACCTTGTGACTATTGATTAGCAGTAAAAGTAATTCATCTTTAAAAACATGTATTTTATTTTGTACCAGCCATTATAGAATATGTTACAAATAAAATAGTAAACAGTCCAAATATGGTTCATGCTATCATGTGTAATACATTCTAACAGAATAAAAGCAACAGAATAATAAATACAATGAATTCGGAGGAATGTTCTGGAAGGAGAATCCTATATAATAAAAGGCTAATATGCAAATAGACCAAACAGCGGAACAACCAAACAATGGGTCACTATGACATGCACTGACCACCAGGGAGCGTGCACGGAACATGGCAGGCATCAGCAGCATGTGGCAGAGCATGGAACACGGCAGGCAGCGGCTGCAGTGGGATGGTGGAGCAGGTGAGCAGGGGGCACCAGACCAAGGTGGGGCACTGGTCGCTGTCATCGGGGCAAGCCTCTGGTGGTTACTGAAAATTATTTGCTCCCACACACCATATCCCACCAGGCGCTTGCATCTGTTGCCGGCATCAGCCCCGCTTGCACCCGCTGCCAACGCCTGGTGCCAGCCCCGATGGCTCAGCGCCATCAGTGGGTGCGAGCAGCGACTGCTGGCCCCAATTGTTCCTGAGGGCTTCTCCACCTCCCCCTGCTCCTGAGGGGCAATCAAGGCAGCAGCCATTGCTTGTGCCTGCTGATGACGCCACCCCTGCTTGCACCCGCTGCTGGTGCTGGCTCCAATCACTCTGCAGGTCAGTGCGTGGGACCAGCAGTGGTGGGAGCGGGGCTGCTAGCAGACAGGGGACCTGGAGCCGCGGCAGGAGGGGCAGGGCGGAGGCATGGAGGATGGGCTGAGATATGCCCCTGTGCCCACCACAGCCTCGCGGTACACAGTTCCTTCAAGGTGCAAGAATTCGTGCACTGGGCCCCTAGTTACCTATAAAAGGGAAAGGAATACACTTAAGGCAACTTCCATGGCAGGTTAGATAAGCTTTCCAACAGAAGCAGTCTTTTTCTGATGATAAGAATAAATTGGCCACTAATAGTTGAAAAGAAATGGGGAGATTTTATGTCAGAAGTGTAAGAGAATCTGCCCCTATCCTGGGCCAGAAAGTAGTCTTAAATGCCTGTGTCACAAAGAGTAAGGTTTGGGAAGTGGCCACAAACTACGTCCTAATGCTTGCACAATGGCTAACATACATAGACATTCAATAAATTACAGCCTCATTTTTGGTTTTCTCATACACAAATATTTATTACACTTCCTTAGCTTAAATTTTTTGGTGTCTTGTGGTCTAGAAGACAATGTTTCAAGGCCTGAGTATGTTGTAAAAGGTCATCCTTTATCTCATTTATCAGTAGATGTCTAGCTTTCCTTTTCATTCTATCTCTCTGTTCTCTCTAATAGGAAGTTCTGAGATGCTCCATATTTGAACTATCATATGCAGTAGCCACCTATATTGCAGCTATTGATCTACTGAGCAACTGTGGCTAGTGCAACTGAACCTTTAATTTTATCTAAATTAAAATAACCTCACATGTTAGTAGCTGTCATCTTTTTTAAAAATATATTTTATTGATTTCAGAGAGGAAAGGAGCGGAAGAGATATATAGAATCATCAATGGTGACAGATGCCCGAGGCCAATCATTCTACCACTGATGGAAGGATGTGGACAGGAAACTGGGAAGGCTGGTCAACAACCTTAATTGTTTTGATCACTCACTGTTTAGTTGAAACATTGTTAGCTGAAGCAGCCTCCACCTCTGTTTCTCCTATGTAAATTTCTGTTATTGGAATTTCCTGCCTAAAGGTTATGGGCGGATCCCATAGTCTCAATAAAAGGGATTGCAAGGCCAGAGCAAAGGGTAGTCCTTCCACTAGAGTTGGGCTCCCGCCTGGCCCCCAATATTTCCAAATTAATACTTTTCCGAGTCTCTTTTCATTTGTGTGCGGCCTTCTCCAGAACCCGAACCCTGAAGAGGAACCCTGAACCACGTGGGACGTGAAAGGGGTTCCCACATCTGGCGCCTGAACTCGGGACTTCTGGAGGAGATGATATTTTTCGCCTAAGAGTGAAGGAAAGGAAAAAATTCACCTAGAAAAAGGTGAGGGAGGTTCACCGCACGCAAAGCCCACGGACTAACTGCAGAGTCGCGATCTGTAAGTAGGGTGGGAATGTCTTTTTCAGCCAGGCTAATGGGGAAGAATTAGGTTATAAAATAATGTGGTTTCTTATTCAAATTAAAATCTTAATTGGTATTTGGAATTTAAAATCTGTAATAAGAAATGAAACTCCACTGCTAAAACCGCCTCTCGTGCGGAGAAATTCAAAGGTGGCAGGAGAGGGCAGGGCTATCCGCCCTCCCGCAATGAGATTACTTAAGGTTTTGTTTAAAAATTATAAAAGAACTCGCAGGAAAATGCAAATCTTGGCCAAATTGGGTGCTAGTTATTATTTCGGAAAGCGAAAAAGAAAGAAAAAATTTAAGATCTGTCTATCTTTTAAGCATGAAAGGAAATTTGGCCAGATCTGTTGCTGAAACTTGCCCCAAAGTAAGCAGGATGTTGTTATTAATCTAGGAACTGCTAAATGTTTGACTTGCCAGCTTTAAAAGTTCAAAGTGCAAATTAAATTGAGAGAAATTATATAGTTGTGGTTATTAAAATCATATATGGATATATATATATATATATATTTGATCGTTTATTCCATGTTAAAAATTTCAAGGCCTTAACAGAGATGATTCTTGTAAAACTCCAAGGGCCCAGAGTAATACAAGAAAATTATTCTCTCTTCTTAAAGGAAATCCTTTTAAAACAGATCTAATATACTTGAAAATTGCATGGTATTATTCTACAATGTCATTATAATTTTTGATATTTTACAACAGCATATTGAACAATTAATCCAAACAAACTTAAAAATCTAAATTTTTTTTTATGTTTGGCAGCAATTTAAAAAAGGACATGAAAGGATTTAATCCCTTCCACTGTGTGGAAAGCCTCACTGGGAAGGCACTTGAGCATCCTATATTGGTCTTTCTTGCCTTATTTGCTAAGAGGGACCCTCTCCTCACAATCCAATTGCCCATAGCTGTTGCTTGAGTTTTCAGTTCATGCTGAAGTTGAAGCCTCATGGTGGCTGGCACCATGGATCTGTCTCTCGCACAATGGCGTGAGCTGGGCCCTCTCTGGAGAAGAAACCTGGGTTCCCCAAGATATGTGATCAGTGCCGGGACCCTGCCAGCAGGCGAGAGGATCCCAAGGCAAGTGCTGGGCATGGAGGCCACGGGGGCATAGGCTACCAAGGAGACAGAACTGAACCTTACATCACCCTGCTTGGCCCCGGAGGATGGCTGGTTAGTCAATGACGGGTAAGACTCCTCAAGGGAGGGGCAACCTAAGACAGGCACAGTCGCAGGGGGCCATCAGGAGAGAACTTGGGGATCAACAGAGGTGGGGCACAGTCCCTCACCCCCCCAGCCTTGCAGGGGCTTGAATCCTCTCCCCTTCTGAGGGACGTCTCCTGCCCCCATGGCTGCTTTGCGCTTCCCATGCCCAGCTCAAGATCAGGACCCAGGTAACAGAGCCCAGCTCAGATTGAGATCCAGCTACAAACAAGAGACTTGGCCCAGCTCATATTGAGACCCAAGCAACAGAGAAGTGGCTAATGGTGACTGCCCTATATCTAAATCTAACCTAAATCTAGGAGTGCTCAGGGCTTTCTCAAGGATGCATATAATTCTTTCCATTAATTTTTACAGAGTAAACTAAAATTGTTGTTAAAGTATTAAATTTGACAGAAAATTTAATTGTACAAGAGGCTGTTCCTAAAGTATTAACTAAAATTTATAAAATAAATAAATAAATAAAAAGGATCCCAAGTAAAATTTATAGAAAAGATTCCTTTATTAACTTTTGGTCGAGAGTATGTTTGTATATTTTCAGAAAACAACTCCAAGACCATGTGGATTCCTGCAACAGAGAGGAATTGACAGTAATCCTCCAGCCATGAAGACAAAGAGGAGAAACAATCTAGAGACGGAAGACGCTGATGATGCCTTGCCATGCTAGCAGTCAGCAGCTGTGCGACGCAGCAGGTTGCCCAGGACCAAACCAGAGAGGGTCAGACCTGCCTTACCACCATTTGTCCATCATCCAGATGTCATTGCTGACATGTACATATAAAGAACTGTTGGACATTGAAACTGGAACTCAGAACTGTTGAACATTGAAATTGGGACTCAAACATTTTTGTTCTTATGTGTTTATTTCTGGTCTACAGATGTAAGATTTTTTTTTAAGGAAAGAAACGGGGGAGATGCCAGAGGCCAATCATTCTACCACTGATGGAAGGATGTGGACAGGAAACTGGGAAGGCTGGTCAACAACCTTAATTGTTTTGATCACTCACTGTTTAGTTGAAACATTGTTAGCTGAAGCAGCCTCCACCTCTGTTTCTCCTATGTAAATTTCTGTTATTGGAATTTCCTGCCTAAAGGTTATGGGCGGATCCCATAGTCTCAATAAAAGGGATTGAAAGGCCAGAGCAAAGGGTAGTCCTTCCACTAGAGTTGGGCTCCCGCCTGGCCCCCAATATTCCAAATTAATACTTTTCCGAGTCTCTTTTCATTTGTGTGCGGCCTTCTCCAGAACCCGAACCCTGAAGAGGAACCCTGAACCACGTGGGACGTGAAAGGGGTTCCCACAGACAGAGAAGCATTGGTTGGCTGTCTCTTGCACACCCCCTACTGGGGATGGAGCCCCAAACCCTGGCTTGTAACCTGTCCAGGAACCATGATCTCCTAGTTCATAGATTGATACTCAACCACTGAGCCACACCAGCTAAAGCAGTACCTGTCATCTTCAACAGCCAAGATCTAGAACTTTTATTTAGGTGGACTGTTAAGAATTGCAAATGGGTTGGGCAGATGGAATAAAAGATTTATGTTTTTGTATATTAAGCATGTTTCCTTAGATTTTTAAATATTTATTTAGTACTAGAGGCCTGGTGCACGAAATTCGTGCACGGGGGGGGGGGGGTGTCCCTCAGCCCAGCCTGCACCCTCTCCAATCTGGGACCCCTCGAGGGATGTCCGAATGCTCGTTTAAGCCCGATCCTGGTGGGATTGGGCCTAAACGGGCAGTCGGACATCCCTCTTACAATCCAGGACTGCTGGCTCCCAACTGCTCTCCTGCCTGCCTTCCTGATTGCCCCTAACTGCTTCGGCCTGCCAGCCTGATCACCCCCTAACCACTCCCCTGCCAGCCTGATTGATGCTTAATTGCTCCCCTGCTAGCCTGTTTGCCCCTAACTGCCCTCCCCTGCAGGCCTGGTCCCCCCCAACTGCTCTCGCCTGCAGGCCTGGGTCCCCCCCAACTGCCTTTCCCTGCAGGCCTGGTCCCCCCCAACTGCTCTCCCCTGCAGGCCGGGGTCCCTCCCAACTGCCTTTCCCTGCAGGCCTGGTCGCCCCCAACTTCCCTCCTCTGTCAGCTTGGTCACCTCTAACTGCCCTCCCCTGCAGGCCTGATCACCCCCAACTGCCCTCCCTTGCAGGCCTGGTTCCTCCCAACTGCCCTCCCCTGCTGGCCATCTTGTGGTGGCCATCTTGTGTCCACATGGGGGCAGGATCTTTGATCACATGGGGGCAGCCATCTTGTGTGTTGGAGTGATGGCTTATTACTGTTTTATTAGATAGGATAGAGGCCTGGTGCATGGGTGGGGGCCAGCTGGTTTGCCCTGAAGGGTGTCCCGGATCAGGGTGGGGGTTCCCTTGGGGCGTGGGGAGGCCTGGGTGAGGGGCCTGTGGTGGTTTGCAAGCCGGCCATGACCCCTGGCGACCCAAGCAGAGGTCCTGGTATCTGGGGTTTATTTATCTTCTACAATTGAAACTTTGTTGCCTGGAGCAGAGCCAAGCCTTCTGCTTGCTCTGTGGTGGCAGCCATTTTTGTTGGGATTTATGTATCTTCTATAATTGAAACTTTGTAGCCTTAAGCAGAGGCCTGGGCTGGCCAGGGTGTGCGGAAAGCTTGGCTTCCTCCATCGCCGGGGGGGGGCAACCTTAGCCTCCTGCTCTTTCCAGCTCTGTGGCTGCCGCCATTTCTGTTTGGGTTTATGTATCTTCTATCATTGAAACTTTGTAGCCTTGAGTGAAGGTTTAGGCCGGCAAGGGCAGGTGGAAAGCTTGGCTTCCTCCATTGCCAGGGAAACCCAAGCCTCCCTCCTGCTCTCTGTGGCCGTAGCCATCTTGGTTGAGTTTATTTGCATATTCGCTCCTGATTGGCTGGTGGGCATGGCTTGTGGGTGTAGCAGAGTGATGGTTAATTTGCATATTACTCTTTTATTGGATAGGATGGTTCAGAAGGTGGAGATTACAATTATAGATGAATTAAAATCCTACTTCATGTTTTTATTAAAGCTGCCCCCAATTATATCCCAGGTGTAAAATATGGCTTGTAGTTCCTTTAATTCACTATGCTATTCACACTTCAAAGACTGTGCTAGCACATACCCTCTAGGATGCCATTCTATCCTTGGATACCTGGTAAACACATATGGATGTATCAAAACACAGCTAAATTGTCACTTTTTAAATATAGGTTTCCCAAAAACACCTGAAATATTATATAAAATATATGAGATTCTCTCTAGAATTTCCTGCAGCCTTGTGGCTTAAAGTAATATATCCCACTATAATCACCCACCTTATAGTCTTTTCTTATTTCCATTCTGTAGTTTCCTAAAGTTCTGTCAAGCAGATTTTCTTGATTAATTGGTGTTTTTAGGGAATATACGTATATGACAGTCCAGATGTTATAAATGTTGATCTCATAATGTGCACACCAAATGCATGCAATAGCTCCTTTAATAAATGAACTAACAGAATGTAAATAATATGCAACTTCCATTAAAGTAGTTTTCATTTCAGTATTTTAATTTAATTTTACCTTTTTATATGACATTTTAGTCATTTTTAAAATTTATTCAGAAAACTGAAAACAGTTGTAATTTTTCACATTTCAAAATTGTTCTATTACATATCAAGTTTTATAATAAAAATGTGAAATTCATTTTACTTCACCCAATAATTTTTTACTAGTTTTGTTTTGTTTGGTAAGCATAAGTTGTCCTCTTTTCTTATTTGAGAAGGACTTGCATTAAAGGAAGACAATATATTACTTGAATTTATCTCTTTCCTTTCGTTGGCAAAACCTTTACTCTTTTATCTTCATCTTTTAAATCTGACAGTTTGAATTTAACTTTTATCAATTTTGTCATTCCCATTCTTTTAGCTACAGGGGAGCTGAAATACATTTCAACCATTTATTGATTTTTGTCCTTATTTAAATATTATAAAAATTACTATTGATTGTCTTGAAAATGATTCTGATGTACTCTTACCCCCTTCCACCACCCCCTGCCCCTGCCAAGCACAAAGCCTCCTTCATGACCTGTATCTTCATGCTAGTGGTGTGAGGGTGACTTTGACTGGGACAGAGCTAAATTAAACCGGGGTCGTGCTCTACTGCTATGTCCTTGGAATACTTTTCTTTTGGCAGCAGAACTTACTCCCCCCGCCCCCCCACCTCTGCTTTTCCTGCAGTTTTGTACAACAACTTGTTCAGATAGAGTCCAGCTTTGTATCCATGGTAGCAATTTCTGCCCTAGTTTTATCTGACTTTTTATTTAATTCTTCTGAAAGGGCATTCATCTCTTTGAGGAGGGAGCTAATGAGGCTCTAGTACCAGAGCCCTGGTTCCTATGTGCCAAAAACAGCATCTTGCAAAGCTGCAAGACACATGACCTTGGGAATAAGTTTCAATGAGCAACTTTTGCATAGCAAACATTTTTAAATATTCTTCTACAATATTAAAGTTTTTTAAGAATCAGAAATATAAGTGAATGAGTAAATTTTTATTGAAAGTGTTTTTTTTCACTATGAAGGAGAATGCTCATTTTCCTTCTTTCTACCCACATTTGTTGAATTTTATTCAGTTTTTGTGAAATATAACTTAAGCAGCTTGCACTAGGTATAGTACCCCAATGATAGGTTGATAGCTCTGTTCAAGAAAAATTGTGTTACTTTATAAATTACAAAGGGATTTCATTGTCCATGACATACTTCAACTCTATTATAAATTTAAACTTCAATTTAAAAAAAAGTGAATATTTGAGAAAAGTGTAGTAAAAAATAGCAATTCATGTAGTAAAGATACTCAATTTTTACCAAATATATATAAACAGAAATATTAATAAAAAAGAGGTCAGAAGTGAGTAATACCTTAGCCATTGTCCATCTCTTTTTTGCTAAACTAGTCAGCTCAGCTTTATATGTTTGTAGTAAAAGAAGAGGTAATAATTAAAGTTCAACTATACTTTATTTACTTAATTTTTAAGTAAATTAGTAATGCCACGCTAAATAAAGTATAATTTTTGCTTCTGGATCAGCAATTCCAGATACTGTTTGTTTGTTTTTTTAAGTTTTATTAAGCTTATAAACTAATAGAGAATTTTGCCAATCACCAAAATTGCCCATCAGAAAAAAATTTACAAATAATTATATGCACTTAGATAAGCATAAACGTCAATTTTTCATAAAAAATATAAAACAGTATCTAAAGCACATATCATGTTGCCTTTGTTTTGTGGTTGGTATTTTATATTAGCATTTCTAACTATATTTCTGAAAATTCCATGCACTGGCCTTATTCTTACATTTAATTTTAATGTGTAATGATACAACATTAAATATATAAAAACTACTTAATATTTTGTAATATTAGTGTTCAATATATTGTATATTTGAAATTTTAAGAAGTTCAACAACATTGCCACAGCAGGCCCTTAATTGTTTTAAAATGTTTCTTGAAAGTTAAAAACATGTATATAAAATACACAACTCTATTTAAAAAGCAATTTTCACTTAGAATGTGTGATACTATGCATAATAACATTTGTTCTTTATTTAAGCAATAAAAACAACATTAAAGCCAATTCCTGTTTAGTTGACTAGTAACCAAGGGTGATATGAGATAAGAAAATGACACTAAATTAATATCCTAGTAGAAAAAAAAAGCACTTAGATTTTAATAAGACTGAAACATTTTATTTGAATAACATTTTATGAATTTATAATTTCACTTTTTTTCTGATACCATGGAGGAAGCATGGCTTTTGTTCTTAATAATGAGATTTTTCTCAAATTTAATGGATGGGTAATATCTTAGACAGAATAAATTTAAAGAGCATTTTAAACTAATTATGCATTGACACATTATATATAATAAGAGGAAAAAGAGTACATTCTGACAGGGGAAAGAAAAGGATAAAGAATTAGATTTCAAGGAATGGTAATTGTCAGTCTGAATGAAAGCATGTTAGAAAACTCTGGACAAGACAGGTAAGTCAATGTGAGTCATAAAAACTGTAACTGTACATCATTTCTTGGAGAATGGATGTCACATAACAGAAATCATCCTGAATATTATGGCTCTAGTCATATTGTCATATGGTAAATCCAATGTAACTTTGTAAACATACTTCATTTTAAGGTTTTACCCATCAAATTAATATCTCCCTGAAAATTTTGTCTTTATTTTTTTAATATTTATTTTCAAAAGTATTACATATGTTCCCTTTTCATCCCATTGACCCCTTAAACCCCCCCCCCCCCCCCGCCCCAGGCCTTCACATTCCTATTGTTTGTGTCCATGGGTAATGCATATGGGTATACAAGTTACCTCTTGAATTTCAGTCATAGATAACTCACAAAGATTCACCTGTCCTTCTCTCAGGATTATGCGAGTCTTCCCATAGAAGCAACAGGTAGCAATGCTAACCCCCTTAACTTGGAGACTTAGAGATCCTCAACATGAAACAGAACCTACTCAGTAATTCCAAGCCATCCTGTTTGTGTTATTTGCCTTCCATTTTTATGTCTCTCATTCTCTGCCTACCAATGTACTTTATCTGTGTGCAAATAAGTTTTTAAAAATTTTCTTAAAACAATTAAATGTTATTGGGTATTCTGATCATAACACTCCTCTTAAAAATAGCTGTTACCTTAAAATCACCATATTTTATTCCCTTTAATTTTCTGCACATGCTGAATATAGAACATAGAAAAAATGATTATAAAAATAATGTGATATTATTTAATCACACCTTAACTGGTTCACACATACCAAGTTTTTCTATTGACTAGAAATTCCAATTTATATTCAATGTAGTTATATTCCTCTTCATTGTGTTAAAACAACTGATAGATACCTTACATCAACTTCCTAATCACTCCCTAATATTCTCTGTGCCTAATTAACCCTGAGTATTCTCAATGCATGCTTATACAATTTCTAGCAATCTAGTTAATATTAACTACTTCCATTAGACATCCTTAGATAACAACATACTTTTCATCTGAAAGTTGTATTTGCATTTTCACTGTTTATATCACCTTATTTCTGGAAATATACTAAGCTGATATTTCTATGACATTATAATAAATTATTCTTTTTTGTTAGGCCTGCCTTTCCCACTCTTTCAAATCTCTGATAAAATTAAATCATATGCAATTATAGATAAATCAGTAAAAAATCCAAGTAAAAGATATTAAGGGGGCTTGTTAAAAGAAATTCAACATCAAAACTTGTACAGTGAGTTTATTGGAATGACCTAAGGAGTGGTTAATAAAACACAGGGCAATATATCAGAAAATTAATAGGAAATAATCTATCAGGAGATTGACACACAAACATTTTTGAAGCCCAGAGCAATGAATCATCATTATGATGTACAATACAGGATTTTATTGATTTTTAAATGCTTCAACAATTCTATCTGTAATTTGTTTTAACTAAAATGTTTCACCAAATTATGTATAATGCTTAAAACATTTTTTCTTAATAACTACTTTTTTAATTTATCATAATCTCTGTGTTCTCATCACTCTCATTTTGCTTTAAAATTTTTCATAATATTATTTATTTTTATTTTATAACTTATTTTTGAATGTTCTCTATATGTTTTCCACTCTGTCAGTATGTGCTTTATAAAGAACAAAAGAACTGTACACCAGCTGTGGTTTAATACTGCTTTATGATTTAAGTTCATGCCTCTGGTTGTATATCCAACTGTTGAATTTTTTATCACTTTATGATAAAATTTGCCTTTTGTCCATAGTTCTTTTTTGGCAATGATTCCAACATTGATTTAGAGCTGAATGTTTAGAGCTTCTTTTTGGCATTGGTAAGTGCATGCATCTTTAAGAACAATGTGCATAATTACATATTTTAATTATATACATATTGAACGCTATTCAACTACATCTCCCCAACATAAGAAAGGAAGCTGCTTAAAGTTCCACTTTGAAATGTTTGCTTCTCTTTTTACTAACGAATGTGCTAAGGCTGACTTAAGTGCCCTTTTGTCCATTCTATTAATATCTCCAGATCTTATTGAATCTTAAATCTTCAAGCATGGTATTTGCTTTTTTTCTCAATTTTGAATCATCTGCTTCTCAGAACTCTATCCAGATTGTTAATAAATATGTTAAATAGCTATGGGCCTGAAACTAATCCTAGAGGGCCTTACTAAATTCTATTTTTTGTAAGCCCAATATGGTTCTATTAATAATAATACCTATACATTTTAATATGGCTTTGCTTTTGATATCTACTATATTATGTTTTACTGGAATAAATTTTAATAAAATATGTTTGGTAATAGGCTATATATATCTTCTATTTTGAAGTTATTAAGTTGAAATTGAAAGAATATTATTCTTCATACCCATACCAAATATAACATGTGTATATAATTTTATCTAATTCCATTTTAAGCAAGTATAATGAATAAGAACATTAAGCCAATACATAATTACTCAGGAGGAAACTTTTGAGCTATACTCAGTCAATTACATAATTTTCTGAACCTTCCTTGGGCTAACCCAGTAGGCAAGACAAGGGCTCTGAGCATTTGAGTTGATCATCTTGAGATTTCCTCTTTGGTAACCTGAAAATGTTGAATTCATATAGAATGTGACTTCCTTCTTTAAAACCCATAGAGATTAATAAAAGCAGTGCCGGAAAGGACACTTTAGTTTCCCTTGAAACTAAGCTTGCATGTAGCTGAAGATGTTGGCAGTCTTGAAGACCTTTATTGTGAGAAGCAATTCCGTACATTTAAGGATCTGGGGCTCACTGGAATTAAAGTCAACTGTAGTTGCAATGAACTGTCTACAAAAATCTTATCTGAACCTTTACATGAATTACTTCTCTTTCTTACAGAGGTTGTTTAATGTGGATTTTTTTTTTTAACATAAACATACTTTATTTTTTTCTAGCTAACCTTTTCTCATAACTTTTCATGTGAAGTCAAATACTAGTATATGGTTATTTCTTAATTATGTATTATTTTTGGGAAGAAACAGATAAATTATCAGTAAGAACAGAAAACCCAAGACATTTATGTTGGACTCTAAAAGCAGTTTCATAGTTGTATGTGAAATTATGTTTATACTAAATGTTCAGGACTATACGTACCTAAAACCAAAATATATAGTTATAGCCAAAGATAAATTTAAGAGAAGCCACACCCAAGTAGAGGAAAGAAAAATAATCATCACATTTATAACTCACATTTACTTTTAGAGTGAAGCATATTAAAGATACGTCCACAAATACCAGACCCTTCCACCCAAAAATGAAGAGATAACAGATAAACACAATCAAATTATAAAATTGAAATGTGTTAGATGACATTATGTTTGTAAAACAACTTCAGATATAGAATGTTTCCTGAGCAGGAAGACAGGAAAGCAATGGCTGCTTGTAACCTGAAGGAACATTGCTAAAGAAACTTAATGTAAGATGGGAGAGGAGTGTTGTTAGTCTGATCCTCGGGCAAGGAAAAGCATTGTTAATTCTAGTTGATGCCTTTGTCCTGTCACTACTGAGAATCCTTATTATAGGGCAGAGACTGCATTAGTTCAGAATAAATACTTTTCAAAGACACAAACTTTCCCCCTTTGCTCCATACAATATTCTAAGTGTTATATTAGTTTTCTTAATAGTTTAATAGAAAGAGGGTGCCCTATATGGGAGATTGGATTATTATATTTGGCTTACATATATATTGTATTTGTATTTATATTCATTTTATCATGATTCTGTCCATTTTCAATTGAGTGTGATAGGCACATGAACATCTGGACACAATGATGCTCAAATACGCTGCCAATTTTTTTTTTTTCTAGTGGACAAATGCTATGTGGAATTCCATGATAAAGCATGAAAGTTAGTAGTTAAAAAAAAGTCCAAACAGTAGCTATTCAATGATAAATGATCATATTTGTGTTAAGTATTACAAGGCACACAAAAAGAACATATGGTTCACTTTAATTTTATAAGTAAAAACTATAGCAATTTGCAGGAAAAGGCAAAGGGCTGAAATTACTTAGGGGATGATTTATAGAAGATGACATTTAAATAGGACCTTAAAATGTATTACCATTTTTATTTTACCAGTATAAAATATGTTAAAAAGATCTGGAATGAGTTGAGTGTAAGATAACATGGTGAGGTACTAGTATTATTATTCACCTTTATAAGTGATATTCTTTCATGTTTTCATTATGATTGATTGTTATATAGTTAATAAGGATTCACTATGAGTTCTGGGTCTAAATTACTAATGTAATTTAATAAACTAACAAGGAACCTAAGGAAATATTATTATAACTTGTTATACTAAAGTTAATGTCTTAATAGTACTCCTTTAACTATATATATATATATATATATATATATATATATATATATATATAATTTTTTTTTTTTTTTGTGGTGACAAGGGAGAGGAGACTCAGGAAATAAACTCCTATATAATAAAAACCTAATATGCTAAGTGTCCAGTCATCTGGTTGGCCATTCAACCAATCAAAATGTAATATGCTAATGATATGCTAAGGCCATTCAACTGCTCACCATGACGTGCACTGACCACCAAGGGGCAGACCCTCTGACCAGTAGGCTAGCTTGTTGCTGGGGTCCAGCCAATTGGGACTGAGGGGAACGGGCCAGACATGCCCTGGAGCCCTCCTATGGTCCCTCCCTGGCTGGCCAATCTCCGGTGTCCATCCCCGGCCTTGATTATGCACCAGTGGGTCCCTCAGTTTGGCCTGCACCCTCTCGTAATCTGGGACCCTTCAGGGGATGTCAGAGAGCCTGTTTTGGCCTGATCCCGCAGGCCAGGCCGAGGGACCCCACTGGTGCACGAATTTGTGCATCGGGCCTCTAGTTTCAGTAATAAAAGAAATAAAATGGTATTGAAAATCCTCTTTTCAGAAAATACATTGTAACTATTTTGTGTAATAACATAATTTTTTAAATATTACCAATTTTTATTTACTCTTAGAATTGATTGTTGAGGGTTAAAATAATTTATGATGAATTAATTTAAAAATCTTTGAGAATAGTTTACTAGACACTACTGATCTTACATTTATTTACTGAGATATTTCATCCCTTCACCTTTTCAATATGTTTGTGCTTCTTTAAAATGTATATATATGTGTGTGAGTGTCTTATGCATGATTTTATTAAATAAGCATTATATTTAAAATTCTAAAAAAAAATAATTATCTCTGTTCTTAACTACTTTATTTAGGAGAAATTCAGATTTAACATATTTTTAGATTTATAAAAATTGTTCATTGGACTTTATAACTGTCCATTTATTATTGGCTTTAATGATATTCAATATCATATTAATATATCCACAAAATATTAATTTTATAAATGCTATTTTCAGATAACTCATCTTTATCTGATTATTATGTTTTCTCACTTACCTCTCATATCTATTTTAATTAGGTTTTAGCAGCAGTACAGTATAACTATAAAACATACTGAGGCAACCTTGAATTTCTGCTATAACATTTCATCTTATAATTTCTAAAAAAAATATTTATTTCTATCTGTCTTTATTTTTATTTGTATAATTGGTTACAAGTTTAAACTATCTCCTAGAGATTTTGTAAGGTTGAATAAGATAATTTTGAAATGAGCTTGGCAACTGAGTACTGAAAAATGTTAATTACTTAGAAATTTTTCCTTCTTACCATCATAATTAAATTCTGAACTCAAATCATTTTGCCAATATTTTTAAAAATGTTAATATCAGTTATCAGTTGGCTGTGAAATCTATTCTTTTGGTCATAATTGCATTATAGATTAAAAATAATAAAAGAAGGGGAAACACAAAAAAATATCAGATCATTAAAATATACTAAGATTAAGAATTTTTCATGAGACTTTTTCTTAGTAATATGTCCTTGGGTGTATGAATATTTTTTATACTCTAAGTCATATTAACTTTTTTAAAACTGTTTTTTAGTGTATTTCTATATTTCCTTGAGCAATCATGGAGTATTTGACTTATCGCTATAACAAAGAACACTTCAACTTCCATTTTTTATGCTTCTTAAGGCTTCCAAAATTAGTGTTCTAAAACATAAATCCTCAGAAATTAGCAGTCTATGTTTATTTAAAAATAAAATAAATAAAATAAAACAAAATGCAGCAAAATTTGGAGCTCTGAATTTAGTATGGCATTCGGGATGCCTTTATAATTTAATTCCAGCCTGTCTTTCCTAAGAGGTCTATACACCAGTCACACTGATTTGCTCATAATTTTCTAAATGTCATGTACTTTCATAAACCTGAAATGTCTTCCTTTCCAGTTGTCTTCTATTTGTCCTTGAAGTCTCAGCTCAAATATTTTCACTCAAGGAAGTTTTGTCTGACTCAACAGGCACTTGGCACATTCCTCCAGTTATTATTAGTGATATATGCTTTTGTCTATTTAAAACAAACAATATAATTAACAGTGATAACATAAACATAATCATTATATTTATTTCTATTAAAATAGTAACCTTGCTTTAATTTTGATAGTTATCAGTAATTAATTAGTTTTGAGCTAGGAAATGTTATTTTTATGAGAATAGTTTAAGGGACCTTTGGGACAACATGAATCATAACAACATCTACATCATAGGGTTACCAGAAAGGGAAGAGAAAGAGCAAGGGATAAAAAAAAAAACTTATGTGAAGAAATAATGGCTGAAAATTTTCTGAACCTGGTGAAGGAAAAGGCATACAAGTCTAGAAACTACAGACAGCCCCAAACAAGATTAACCCAAAGAGGCCCACACCAGTACACATTATAGATTAAAGACAAAGAATGAATTAAAAAAGCAACAAGAGAAAGACAGTAACTTATCTCCAGGTGAACTCGCCTATGACTGTGAGCTAATGTCTCAACAGAAACATTTCAGGCCAGAAGGGATTGCCATGAAATACTCAAAGTGATGGTAAGCAAAGCCTATAACTGAGACTATTTTACCCAACAAGGCTATCATTTAAAATTAGAGGCCTGGTGCACAACATTCATGCACTAGGGCGGGTCCCTCAGCCTGGCCTGCGCCCTCTCACAGTCGGGGACCCTTCGGTGGACATCCCCCAAGGGGTCCTTAACGCTGCCATGGAGGTGGGAAAGGCTCCTGCTACCAGCACAGCATGTGCCAGCTGTGAGCCCGGGTTCTGGCTGAGCAGTGCTCCCCCTGTGGGAGCACACTGACCACCAGGGGGCAGCTCCTGCATTGAGCATATGCTCCCTGGTGGTCAGTGCATATCATAGTGACTGGTAGTTCTGCTGTTCAGTCGATTTGCATATTAGGGTTTTATTATACAGGATTAAAGGAGAAATAAGAGCTTCCCAGACAAGAAAATTTTAAAGGAGTTAATTACCAGCAAAACAGTATTACAGCAAATGTTAAAGGGTCTTATTAAAGAAGAAGGAGAGAATAGAAGAAAAAAAGAGAAACCTAGTGAAAAGAATAAAATAGCAATAAATACATACCTATAATCACTTTAAATATCAGTTTCTTAAATGCGTCAATCAAAAGTTATAGGTTAGCTGAATGTATAAGAAAACAAGACCTATATATATGCTGTCTACAAGAGACCCACTTCAGAATGAAAGGTACACACAGATTAAAAATAAAGAAATAATAATACTTCATGAAAAAAACAAATAAACAAAAAACAGCTGAGGTAGCAATACTTATATCTGAAAAACAGACTTTAAAACAAAGGCTATAATAAAAGACTAAGAAAGACACTACATAATGATAAAGGAATCAATCCAACCAGAGGATATAACCCTTGTAAACATTATACATGTAACATAGGAGCATCTAAATATATAAAGAAAATCTTGATAGAAACAAACAGAGATTATCAGTAAACCATCATAGTAGGGATTTTAACACCCTTTAAAATCAATGATTAGATCTTCCAGACAGAAAATCAACAATAAAAGAGTGCTCTTAAATGACACATTAAATCAGATTTAATTGATCTCTTCAGAGCTTTACACCCCACAGTAGCAGAATATACATTATTTTCAAGTGCACACGGAACATTTTCTAGGGTAGATCACATGTTAGAACACAAAACAGGTCTCAATAAATTTAGAAAGATTGAAATCATATAAAAAATACTCTCTGACCATAATGGTATGAAACTAGAAGTCAATCACAAAAGGAAAATTTATAACACACAAAAACCTGGAAGCTAAATAATATGTTACTAAACAATTAATGGGTTAACAATGAGAAATAAGAAAACACTGTGAAACAAATGAAAATGAGAATACAATAACCCATGACCTATGGGACATAGAAAAAGCAGTCATAAGAGTGAAATTCTAAGCATGACAGGCCTTCTTCAAGAAACAAGGAAAAAAATCTCAAATAAACCACCCACTTAACTTTATACTTAAAGGGACTTGACAAAGAACAACAAACAAAGTCCAAAGTAGTAAAAGGAAAAAATAATTATCAGAGTGGAAATAAACAAAATAGGGTCTAATAAACAATACAAAAGATCAATGAAACCAAGAACTAGTTCTTTAAAAACATAAACAAGATTGACAAACAGACTCATCAAGAAAAAAGAGAGAAGACCTAAGAGAATAAACTTGGAAATGAAAGAAGAGGAGTAACAATTGACAACAACAAAAATATTGTAAGAAAATATTACAAACAACTATATTGCAACAAGTTGTACAATCTTAAAGAAATAGATAAAAGCATAGAAACATACAATCGTCCAAAACTGAATCAGGAAGAATCAGAAACTGAATTAACTGATTACAACTAATGAAATTGAAGCAGTAATTTAAAAACTCCCTATAAACAAAAGTCTTGGACAAATTGTTTCACAGGGGAATTTTACCAAACATTTAAAAAACTAACAGCTTTCCTTCTAAGACTATTCAAAAAAAAAATTCAATAGGATGTAAGTCTCCCAAGCTTATTTTATGAGGTCAGCATTATCATAATACAGAAAGCATATAAAGACACTTAAAGAAAGAAAATTATAGGCCAATATCCCTGATGAAAACAAATGCTAAAACCCTCAACAAAATATTAACAAACCATATCCAACAATAAATTAAAAAGATCATACACCATAATCAAGTGGGATTTATTCCAAGGTTTCAAGGTTGGTAAAATATCTGCAAATCAATAAGTGTGATACACCAACCACATAAACAAAATTAAGGATAAAATTTACATGAACATATCCATAGTGTAGAATTTGTTAAAATTCAGCACTTATTTATGATAAAAACTCTCAGCAAACTGGGAATAGGAGAAACAGACCTTAACATAATAAAGGCCATATATGATAAACCCACAGTCAACATCATACTCAGTAGTCAAAAACTACAAGTGTTTCCCTTAAGATTGGGAACAAGGCAGGGATGTCTGCTTTCATCACTGTTATTCAACATGGTACTGGAAGTCCTAGCTATAGCAATCAGTCAAAAAGAAGAAATAAAAGGCATCCAAATTGAAAAGGAAAACCTAAAACTGTCACTATATGCAGACGACATAATACTGTATATAGAGAACCGTAAGGATTCCACCAAAAAACTACCGGTACAGACAAATGAACTGATAAAATAGCAGGATACAAAATAAATACCCATAAATCAGTTGTTTTTTCATACATCAACAAACAATAAGTAAGGGAAACTAAGAAAGCAACCTCATTTACAATTGCATAAAAAAATACCTAGAATTAAACTCAACCAGAGTTATAAAAGGTCAGTGGTTGAAAAATTATAAGGCACTAAAAAGAAATTAAACAAAATAGAAATAAGTGGAAGCATATACCATGTTCATTGATAGGAAGAATTAATATCATTAAAATATTTATACTATCCAGAGCAATCTAGATTCAATGCAATACCTATAAAGATACCAAAGGCATATTTCACAGAACTAGAACAAATAATCTAAATATTTATATGGAAGAGAAAAGAACCCCAATAGCCAAAGAAATCTTGAGGAAGAAGAAAAAAAATTGGAAAAATTATGCAACCTGAAATGAAACTATACTAGAAGGTCATAGTAATAAACTCAGCATAGTACTGGCATAAAAACAGATATACATATTAGTGGAACAAAACAGAGAGCCAGAAATAAACCCACACTTTTATAGTCAATTAGTATTTGACAAAGGAGGCAAGAACATACAATGAGGTAAAGAGTGTCTAGTCAATAAATGGTGTTAAAAAAACACATATGCATGCAAAAAAAATGAAACTAGATCACCTTCTTACATTATACACAAGAATAAACTTAAAATAGACTAATGGTTTAAATGCAATACTTGAAGCCATAAAAATCTTAGAAGAGCACACAGACAGTAATATCTCAGACATTTCTCGTAGCAATATTTTTTCTGTTATAGTTCCTGGAGCAAGCAAAAAAGAAAGAAAGAAAGAAAGAAAGAAAATGGGACTACATCAAACTAAAAAGTTTTTGCAGAGCAATAGAAACCATAAATATGATGAAAAGACAACCTACTAAATGGGAGAACATATTTGCTAATGACACATCTGATACAGGGTTGATATCCAAAATTTATAAAGAATTTATACAACTCAACACCAAAAAAATCCAATTTAAAAATGGGCAAAGGACTTAAACAGACACTTCTCCATAGAGGACATACAGAGGGTCAATAGATATATGAAAAGATTCTCACATCACTAATCATCAAAGAAATGCAAATTATAAAAACACAATGGGAGAAGAGGGTGAGGGCTTGGTGGAGGTGAGCAAATGGAGGCAAAAATGAGAACATCTTTAATAGTGTAAACAATAAAATAAAGTTTTACAAAAACACAATGAGGTCATCATACAACAGCAAAATATCATCAATAAATCAACAAACAACAAATGTTGACATGAATGTATAGAAAAGGGAACTCTTGTGCACACTTGGTGGGAATGAAGATTGGTATAGCCACCGTGGAAAGGAGTATGGAGTTTCCTTAAATAATTGAAAATGGAACTGCCTTATGACCCAGGTATTTCCCCTCTGAGAATATATCTGAAGAAGCCTGAAATACTGATTTGAAAGAATATATGCACCCCTATGTTCATTGCAGGATTATTTACAATTGCCAAAATTTGGAATCAGCCCAGGTGCCCATCAATAGATGAGTGGTTAAAAGAGCTGTGGTTGCCCTGGCCAGTGTGGCTCAGTTAACTGAGTGTAGTCCCATGCACGGAGTGGTCAACATTTGATTCCCAGTCAGTACACATGGCCACGTGTTGGACTTGATCTTCAGTAGGGGGCTTGAAGGAGGTAACCCATCAATGTTTCTCTCCTCCTTTTCCTTTCTCTAGAATGAAAAAAAAAAAAAACTAATTAAAAAAAAAAAAGCTGTGGTACATTTACACAATGGAATACTACTTGGCCATTAAAAAGAAAGATATCTTACCACTGCAACAACATGGATGTACATGGAGAGTATTATGCTATGTGAAATAAGCCAGTCAGAGAAAGACAAATACCATATGATCTCACTTATATGTGTAATCTAATGAACAAAATAAACTAACAAATAAAATATAAACTGACTCATAGATACAGAGAACAGATTGGCAGCTGTTAGAGGGGAGAGGTTTTGGAGGACTGTGTTAAAAAGGTAAAAGAATTAAGCAAATGGAAAGGAAAGGAAAGGAAAGGAAAGGAAAGGAAAGGAAAGGAAAGGAAAGGAAAGGAAAGGAAAGGAAAGGAAAGGAAAGGAAAGGAAAGGAAAGGAAAGGAAAGGAAAGGAAAGGAAAGGAAAGGAAAGGAAAGGAAAGGAAAGAAAAAAAAGGAGAGGAGAGGAGAGGGGAGGGGAGGGGAGGGGAGGGAGGAAAGGAGGAAAGAAAAGAAAAACCACATTGACACAGACAAGAGTATGGTGATTATTAGAGGGAAATGGGGGTGTAGAAGAGGGTAAAGTAGGGATAAATGGTAATGGAAGGAGACTGGACTTTGGGTAGTGAACACACAATACAATATACGGATGAAGTTATAGAATTGTATACTTTAAACCTATATCAATTTGTTAACCAATGTTGCCCCAGTAAGTTCAAAAAGAATAGAAATGTATTTCATGTAAAAATAATAAATAAATTTAACTGAGTATATCTATTTGAGACTGTATTATTTTATTTCCCATACATTTAAAAAAAATAGCATTATTTGCCACATACATAGTCTTATTCTTCCTAACTCCTCTTATTTGTGTGTCGCAGGCATGTCTTTATGTATGTACATGTAGGTTTTTTTCCCCACTGTTAAAACACATTACATATTACTCCTTTAGTGGGTAGTAGGGAAATGGAAACACACACACACGCGCGGATGCACACATACACACACACAAGAGTAAAAGTAGATTTTCATTCTTTCAGCAACAAGTAAAGCTGAAAAAAAGTAATCCTGAGCCTTAGGTGAGCAATACACTCATATCTGAGAGAAGGATGAAGGCAGACAAGACATGAATAAAAGAGGTGCCCTTTATGCTCCAACATAAAATATTTAAACGCCCGTATTTTTGTGAGAAAATCTGAGAAACACCTTCTTCACCAAGTTGTGCAAGCCTTACAAGTTACTCTGCATCTGGAAACTTGGGAGTATCTATCTATTTAATAAAGGAATATGCAAATTATCTGGGATGCCGTAACATCACGACCGAACAGCAGGGACCTAAGGCTGCATGGCGCCTGGCTGGAGCGAGGGACCTCAGGCTGTGCCCCCCACTCCATGGGACTTGACAGGGTACCTCAGGCCACACCCCATGCCCCACAGGGCTTGACGGGGACCTCATGCTGTGCCCACTGCCCTGGCACCGGGCTGGGAGACCTCAGGCTGCGCCTTAAGCCCGGGGCCAGGCTGGGGGCCCTAAGGCCGCACCCCCCGCCCTAGGGGCTTGACAGGGGTGGAGCCAGCTGGGTGTGGGTCTCACCCGAGGGGGTGGGGCTGGCCAGATCTGGTTCTCCTGTGTGGGCGGTGGGCAGAGACTTGACTCTAGGTCCCGCAGCGCGTCCCAGACTCTGACAAAAGGGAGATTTTCATATACATTTTACTAATTTTATTTCATCTCTGACACTTCTATTATAGAGAAAGGGCAAATAGCAATATTAAAATATTTCCTATAATTAATTCCCTTTTAATGTGCATGGATTTTGTGTACCAGGCCACTAGCTCAGATTATAAAGATCAATTGCTAAGAATCATATAACCTGGCAGGCATTTCTATGAAAGAAAAAACTAAAGGGAAAATGTTTCTTAGCTGGTATAATAAATACAGAAGGAAATTTTTTAGTAGAGACTAAATAAAAAATAGAGAAAATGGTTATATGGTCAATTAGAGAAGTAGAAAAGTTTAGGGTTTTGATAGACATTTTAAAGGTAAAAAAAAAATTGAGTAAGTTTCCCAAAATGATTAAGATTCAAATAAGCAGACCTGAATATAAAGTGCATATGTAATGTAAATATTCAAATAACACTAATAAGTAAAGTGTTTTTAAGTTTTGCCATTAAAATAAAAATCAACAGATTAACAGATGGCAATTTATTAAAATTCCTTGAGAAAGATATTGAATGTGATAATTTAACAACATAGATACATAGTTATAGGAAAACAAATGTTTAAAGCCTAATGAGTAATTCTTAAGACTGGTTATATTGAAAGAGGACTTACTTTGGGTGGGTCCTAAAGGGTGTCTTCATCCTATATAATAAAGAGGTAATATGCAAATTGACCCTCACGCCCTTGCACAAGATGGCCGTCCCCATGTGGTCAAAGATGGCCGCCACAAGATGGCCAGCAGGGTAGGGTAGTTAGGGACAACCAGGCCTGCAGGGGAGGGCAGTTAGGGGCAACTAGGTCAGCAGGGGAGGGCAGTTAGGAGTGACCTGTCCTACAGGGGAGGGCAGTTGGGGGGGACCAGGCCTGCAGGGAATGGCAGTTGGGGGCAACTGGGCTGGCAGGGAAGGGCAGTTAGGCATTGATCAGGCCAGCAGGGGAGTGGTTAGGGGGTGATCAGGCTGGCAGGCAGAAGTGGTTAGGAGCAATCAGGTAGGCAGGCAGGTGAGCCATTGGGAGCCAGCAGTCCCAGACTATGAGAGGGATGTCCAACTGCCCGGCAGTCAGACATCCCCTGAGGGGTCCCAGATTGGAGACGGTGCAGGCTGGGCTGATGGACACCACCCCTAGTGCACGAATTCCGTGCACTGACCCTCTAGTAGTGTTATAATTAATTTAGTCAGTTGTGACTTACACAGATGAAGTGTGATTTGAGATTCTTCTAATTCAATTTTAGCAATGGTTTATTTTATAGGTGATGACTAGACCAGATTTGTTCATAAGGTATTTTTTTCAATTAATAACAAAATATAAAGTTAGGTATACTGGATAGAGGCAGATTATTGAGAAATACAACTGACCCTAAAAACAAATATGTTGCTCATTGAGGTTATCATCATTACTGGTCCTTAGTTCTGTGCAACTTTGTAACATAAAAAAACACTCATCTATAATAATAAAAGCATAATATGCTAATTAGACCAGATGGCCGAACGAACTCCTGGATGTCATTCCCAACATCCTTCTGGATGACCTTCTGGATGAAGCTGCGGTAGCAGGGGCCAAGGCAGAGGTGGTTGGGGTGATCAGGCAGGCAAGCAGTTAGGGGCGATCAGGCAGGCAGGCAGGCGAGCGGTTAGGAACCAGCAGTCCCGGATTGCTAGAGGGATGTCCGACTGCCAGTTTAGTCCCAATCCAGGGGGTCCCAGATTATAAGAGGTTGAACACCGGGCTGAGATACCTCCCCTACCCCATGCACGAATTTTTTGCACAGGACCTCTAGTATACTAGTATATTATATTATACCAGTTAGTTGTCAAAATAATTCTTTGTGCAAAATGAGCCATAAAAAATGTTAACGTTTTTGCAAATAAAGTAATACATCTAGTAATTGGTGAATCCAGGGCCATAGTACAAAGTATTTTTAGACATATTATTAGTTAGATATTTAGACTTCAAGTAATAGGAATGTGAATCCAACATGGCTTAAAGAGTAACAAAACTGATTAACTATATAAGAAGTCAAAACTGAAGCAACATACAAGGTTGGTTGTTTCCTTATCACCATTATAAAATTCAGGTATTTTTTAATGTTTTATCGTCTATTATTGTCCTTCAATTTATCCTTAGAATATTATCATTTCTAGACATCATATGAAAACATGATAATGTTGAGGACAGGAAAAGGAAAATCTTTTCTGTGGACTTGAAGGAAGATTTTAGATAAGCCCAACTGGGTAACATGCATATTTCTAATATAGAAAGTAGAAGTGAAATTAAATTACTTTTACACCAATAGAACTCTCCTTGGAGTTGGTGGCTAAGAGTTCTATCCTGTCACATATCTGCATGAGGAAGAGGTATATATCTGAGTAAATTAGGGTGTTTGGGTTTTTGTTTTTTTGAAGAAAGTATATGTGATGGATAAATAACCCAAAATGGCAACCTAATATTTGGAATTTACTCTGCAATCATAAATATAATATTTTTAAATGAATGCATAACAAGGGAATCAGATATATGTGTAATTCTCTTTAAATTGAATGGCATTTGATGATTGGAGTGCTTTGGTTTTCTATTGAAGCTATATAAATTACGACAAATTTAGCTGCTTAAAACACACTGATTTATTATCTTATAGTTTTATACATTATTTCATAATTTATAAATCACATTAAATAACTATTCAAAATCTTGTTTTGGTACATTCGGTATTTGATGTGTTATAAAGTGGTTGAGTGGCCATAATTGCATTTACTGATGTAGTGAGAAAACATTAGTTTCATGATGGGGATACCTGAGTCTAATCTAGGTTATGGCATGAAAAAGTTTTTTAACATTTTTTTAAATCCTCACCCGAGGATGTTTTTTCTATTGCTTTTTCTTTATTGATGAAGGTATTACATCTGTGTCCTTATCCCCCCATTACCCCCCCTCCTGCTCATGCCCTCACTCCCCTGGTGTCTGTGTCCATTGGTTATGCTTATATGCATGCATACAAGTCCTTTGGATGATTTCTCCCCCTTACCCCCCACCCTCCCCTACCTTCCTTCTGAGAAGCATTGATCAGACCGTCAAATTTCTATTGCTTTTTAGAGAGAGTGGAAAGGAGGAAAAGAGGGTAGAAAGAAACATTGATGTGAGAGAGACATATCAATTGGTTGCTTCCCGCACGTGTGTGTCCTGGCTGAGCCGGGGATCAAACCCGCAAATGCAACACCTTTTTTTGTTTGTTTTTTAAAAATATTTTTATTGATTTTAGAAAGAAAGGGAGAGGGAGAGAGAGAAACATCAATGATGAAAAAGAATCATTGATCGGTTGCCTCCTGCATGCCCCCTACTAGGGATCAAGCCCACAACTTGGGCATGTGCCCTGACAGGAATCTAACTGTGACCTTCTGGTTCATAGGTCAATGCTCAATCACTGAGTCACTCCCGCTGGGCACAGATGTTTTAACATTTTGCAAACCAATCAATTCTAGTAGGACTCAGTTACCCCATGTGGTGATGTGGTGGCCATATAATATTACCACTTATGGACCCTTTTAATTATGGCACATCTAAATATTAATGTAGAAAATTTGAAAAAAAAGCAATTCCATATAGGTAGCCATATTATAGTGCAGGGGTGGGCAAACTTTTTGACTCGAGGGCCACAATGGGTTCTTAAACTGGACCGGAGGGCCGGAACAAAAGCATGGATGGAGTGTTTGTGTGAACTAATATAAATTCAAAGTAAACATCATTACATAAAAGGGTACGGTCTTTTTTTTATTTCAATAGTTTTATTCATTTCAAACATTTTAACAAGAAGAATGTAAACACTAATTATTATAATTTGAAACTTCAAAAAATGGAGGAATCATATCACAATAACATACCTTATATTGAAGATGTCAAAGGCAAAATAAAATTGCCTAACAAAGGAAAGGTACAAAAGCCTTTCAAATTAAACTTAAATATAATAAAATAATTTAAAACTAAAACAAATAGAAAAGAACAAAATGTGTAAACAGTAAATTAAACATTTTCTTTAGTGCAACTTCCAAATTATGCCCGGGACATAGATGTAGATGGCAATGTAGACTGGGTTGAAGGTTTTTGGTCTTTAAAACATCAACTTCAGTGGGAACAGTGTTGTTGGTCTCCTTTTTTAGCTAATGCATCAAAGTCTGGAGTTAGTTTTGTTGTGGTTATTCTCAGGATAGATCTGAGGTGTTCATCAGTTAAGCTGGATCTGTGAGGGGCTTTGTTGATATTCATGACGCTAAATGTCTGCTCACAAACATAGGTTGACCCAAACAGCACCAGTATCTTCTGTGCCATCCTCCAGATGTTTGGAAAAGTGGCTTCATTAAGTGAAGCATAAAAGTCTCTTAGTTCAAGAGAGCTGAATTTCTCCTTTAGGACAAAGTCAGACTGAAGATCGATGAGTTCCAGTTGCACCTCTTCTGGTGCTGTTTCAGGGTTTTGTGACAAAGGACAGGCCACCAGTTGAAGTGACTGGTCAATTTTTCAACATCAGAAAACCGACGACAGAATTCTGCATGCAGGTCATCCAGTGATTTGCTGTGTTTCTTCATGGTTTGGATGGTCTCCTTCTGTGTGGCTAGTGTGGCAAAATGAGTGAAGACTTTGAGATTTGTCTAGAAAAGAAAATCAGCTTCGATTTAAAGGCTTTCACATTAGTGTACATGTCATGTACATACTGATCTTTTCCCTGTAGCGTCACATTTAGCTCATTCAAATGTGAAAATATATCTAGAGCAAATGCAAAGTCACACAGCCAATTCTTGTCACTCAGCTCAGTAAATTCGTCAGACTTCCCCTTTAATTTAAAAAATGCACCAATCTCTTCTTTGAGCTCCCACACTCGTTGGAAAACTTTGCCCAAACTCAACCAGCGGACACGAGAGTGGTAAAGTAAGTCGTGGTGATCCGCATCAGTTTCCTCCAGAAACTTAATAAACTGACGGTGCTGAAGTCCCTTTGCTAGAATGAAATTAACAAGCTTTACGACTGGATTAACAACATGATTAAGTTGTAATATAGACTTGCACAATGATTCCTGGTGAATAATACAGTGAAGAAAAATAACATCTTGGTTAGGGTTCTCCTCTTTCACTTTATCCTGAATTCTTTTTAGCAGTCCAACATTTTTTTCCAGTTAAATTTGGAGATCCATCTGTCGTGACATTAGCAAGTTTACTCCATGGTAGCTTCATTTTCTCGATGACAGTAGACACCCGGTCATACAAGTCCTCTCCCCGTGTTTTTCCTTTCAGTGGCTCCATGGCTAAAAACTCCTCCATAATTTCAAAATTGTCACTAATCCCTCGGGTAAAAATTAAGAGCTGAGCAGTGTCCTTTACGTCATTACTTTCATCCAATGCTAGTGAATAAAACTTAAAGAACTCTGCCTTACTATTTAACTTGCTGGCCAAGTCTTCATCAATCAGTTCCACTGGACGAGTCACTGTCCTGCGCTATAAGCTGAGTTTTTCAAACTTGCCTTTGCTCTCTGGACACAAGAGACCTGCTGTCTCTATCATACATTGTTTCAAAACTCGCCTTCAGAGAGAGGTTTGCTATCTTTTGCTAATTTGAATGATAGCATAAAACTTGCTTTGGTAGTTGTCTCTTGAATTGCAGTTTGTCTGTGAAAGACATTTTGCTGAGCCTGTAATTTAGCCATCAACCTCTGTGCAGTAGCCTCCCGTTCTTGAGGTGACTGCTTGCTAGCATAGTTGCCATGCTTTGTGGCAAAGTGACGGCTGAGATTGTACTCTTTGAAGACTGCAAGTGTTTCCTGGCATATCAGACATACCGGCATTGATCGGACTTCGGTGAAAAAATATTTTGTTGTCCACTCCCTCGTAAACACTCGGCATTCACTGTCCACTTTCCTTTTCTTTGGTCCACTCATGTTTAATATTGGGCTAAAACCAACAGTACCATTCTCTTATTAAATTCTTTACTAAAATAAGACAGTGAAGTATAAAAACAAGTGATTAAATTTGCTCTACTATAACATTTTTGGTCTTCTAAAAATATATATATATATAACAAAATCATCTGAAAAAGTTCAGACATGGGACAGAGGCACACCCTGACCATAGAGAACAACCCCTTTCCTCCATAGGAAACCTGTGTATCTTTCACACAGGCCCTTTGTTTATGGTAACACACATAGCTGCACATTGCTGTGTCTTCCAGACACACTTGTATGGGAGGTGCTAGGGCAGTGCAAAACATGGGTAACCAGTAGTTACCACTAGCACTTCCGTTACTGGCAAAAAACAGCCGCAGTGCACATAGTGTGAAAGAGCCCATTATCAATGTCAGATTGCATCCACTGGACTCTATAAAAACAACCAAGTGCCACTTTTAAATGCCCATTGCAACAGTTTTTCTTATTAAAAGCTGGAAATGGCAGGATATTTATATATATACCCCTACTGTGACAGCCTGGCAGAGCATTACAAAGGAGAAAACCCAGCATCTGGTGATGTCCATAATTACAAGACTTCATGCTGTCATTACCAGGAAAGGGTCTCATCCAAGTATTAGATATGAACATTTGATTTTCAGTTTTTCATTTGTCCAATTACTTCTGAAACCCTAAAATTAAGCAATTTTGTAATAAAATCTTTAGTTTATCACATTTCTATACAATCTTTTTGTTCAACCCAATGAATTAGGGTTCGTTCACACTAGCCGTGCTGCCGTTGCAGTGTGGTGCAGTACTGCAATGCAGCGCAGCTAGGGTTAATGCAGGGTACACAGGTTTCCATCATGTTTGCGTTGATGCTAATGTGCAGTGGTGCATGTTAACACAAATGCCCTGTAGCACTCATTTTTACAGGCGCAAGGGGGAGAAGCAAACGCAGCACAAAATGCATTTGTTTTGCCGCTAATACATGCGGTTAGTGGCCACGGTAGCGTTACTGATACCGCATCCGTATCAGCAAAAAAATGCAGCCACAGCATGGCTAGTGTGACATGTCCTCTGTGTGTCTTTTTCCCTGCTGCACGCATCCGCAGTGGGAAAAAAAACTGCAGTGGATACAAACCCTAAAAGCTGAAAGTCTTTGTTGTTTTATTAACAAGTCATTGTGATGTACAGAATGTGGGAACAGGAAAAAATTGTGTTTGAGTAGAGCTCTTAATCTTACCTCAGAAAGACTCTGATACTGTGCTCTCCAGGGGCATGTCTCCCTACATCACCACGATAACGTGTCTACGCATTCCCAGGGTGATGTCGGGGGACGCGTCCGCGGGCATTACAAGGAGCCTCTGGAAGATTGAGAGGTTGTTCCTTCTACTGAATGGGCGGATATAAATCCGCCCACTCAGAAGAAGGAGCTGTGGCCGTGTTTCTCGACGTTGCCATGTTAACACTGCTGCTGGTGAAGGAGCGGAGGGGAGAGCAAGAGAACCCTCCACTCTTTCGGCTCCGTGGGCCGGATAGAACAGCCAAACAGGCCAGATCCGGCCCATGGGCCGTAGTTTGCCCACGGCTGTTATAGTGATTGAATTTTATAGGATTCCATTTTTAATTATAAGAATATGAATTTAGAGCTACATAGCTTATTTGGGGTTCCAATATGAAATATGTTATTAGTTGTGGAATCATCAATTTAAGTTTGCTAAATCAGCAAATTCTTTCTTGGCAATGAATTTTCTTAAGTACCTAATAATGCTTAAAATTATAGTGTCCCTATGTAAAACAACCCTAGGAGGTACCATTACCAAACCTGCTTATTCTGTCTTACACCAGATTAAACTGTGAAGAAACAAGTTGAGAAAAGATAAGAAGCATGTTTAAGGCAAGGAAATTTATAAACTAAACATGCAAAATGGGAATGGATAAATATGGAGAGGGAAGATTTGAGAATATAAAAAAGAATGATTTTCAAAAGTGGTTTTTCACATAAACTCACACAGACATACACAAACTTGCATGCATTTTTTTCCTATCACACTAGATTAGCAATTTCAAAGTTTTTCTTACCAGTATTTTATTGCTAAATAAAACATATTTAAGATACAGTAAAAATTATATTTTATTAAAGAATCATATAGCCATATGATGAGTACCATAGGTCTGTAGAATTACCAAATTCTATCAGTACCCCAAAAACTCTGGATCATTAGGTGAGGAATTGTATTGTTTGGGGTCAAAAATGGGTAAAAGTCTTATAGTAGATGCACTAGGATCTTGTCAATAAATTACAAAGATCAAAACAGAATGAAGTTTGAATAAGTTGATTCCTGGGGTAAGGACTCATGTAATATTTTAGATTTGACTGCATAAAATAAAATAAATAATACATTTTTCTAAGCAGAGATGTGTAAATCTATGTCAGAAAATAGCAATGTTCCATTTCTGTTATGGTTATAGTTTACATTACTTTTACTGAATTTCTTACTGAGTTGCTTAGTACTTCATGCTATTAAAAGGTAAGGTGAAAGTTCCTTTTCAAACTGCCTTGTATCAAGAAATTGGGCTAGGTAACACCTCATCTTTGTCATTTGGCAGTGTTTTTGGAAGCAGAATTCTCTAAAAGTCTTTTCTGAACTAGACAACAATTTCAAAAGAACTATTTTGATCCTTTGTGATGGTTTTTATTAGTTAGATACATTTTTAAAAATATTTTTTTATTGATTTTAGAAAGGAAGGGAGAGGAAGAGAGAGATAGAAACACCAATGATGAGAGAGAATCATGGATTGGCTGCCTCCTGCACAACCCCTACTGAGGACTGTGCCCACAACCCGGAAATGTGCCCTTGACTGGAATCAAACCCAGGACCCTTCAGTCCACAGGCTGATGCTCTATCCACTGAGCCAAACCAGCTAGGGCAGTTGGATACATTTTTATTGTAAAAACTATCTTCAAAGAAAGGTAACATGAATAATTTTTAGTGTACAGGTGAAAATTTATTGTTTGTAATCAAATTTAGCATAAGACTTCGCAACAGCTTTTTATCTTCAGACTCTGGATCTTAAATAACTTACCTGAGTTTATGGTCCTTCACATTTCCTCTGACAGGAAAAATTACTCCTGTCCTTCAAGACCTCATTCTAATTCTCATTATGATTATACAAAAAAACCCCACAAAAAACAAAAAACAACAAAAAACAAAATAAAAGAAACAGCTCTTTCTGCGTGATTACATATTCATTTCAAATATGTCCCTTCTCTGTGAGAATTTACTCAGAGCTTCAGATAGAGTATTCTCCCTCTGAGAAATCATGGCAGTTAATGTTCATTTCCACTCTGACACCGCACTGTCTCTCAATTATTAGATCATATGTCATGAAAAAGCTTTCAAATTTAAATAATTGTTGCTATTGAATAGAAGATGCTAAATATTGATGATATAAAAAATAATTAAGGCAAAAACATTTTTAAGAGGTTAAGCTCTATTTAATAATATTCTAATATTTTCATTGCAATGAGGCACAAGTCTTTTAAGCCATTTTAATTCTGGCTCTAGACTTTGACCAGCTAGTGCAAATATGTACTAACCATTCTGTATGTTTCTCTGTATGTCAACATGCAACTTACCTTTTCTGGTATTGTTTTTAAATTGTTCTTAAAATTACCCATTGAATTATTTAGCAATTACCTGTACTAAGAGGACAGGTAAATGGTTCTTTAGTTTGCTTTCACCTTAGACAAATATGTTAGATAGAGGATGTAGGCAGAGTTGATTTGGAATCACAGTGTAAAAAAAAAAAAATTCACAAAACCTGTCTGCAAGTTGCAAAAATAGCAATTGACAGAGTGCATGCTATAACTAATATGATCATTTTTGGTATATTTTACATTGTCTAAGAAAATTGTGTGCAAACTTATTATTCTGTCAGGCATTATGCTTTAGAAGAAAATATAGTTATCTGAATTTTAGCTGCTTAAGCATGGTCTCTGAATACAGGAAGCTGGAATAGGACAGAAACACTGTAATAGCAGAAAAAAATCCAGTCATGGTTTTATATCTAGGCTTTGAATAACCTTAGCAAATATTGTCAGACTAAAATGTCAGGATTTAAGATATTTTATTGTGGTCAGCCGTGCGGATTCGTTGAAATGATTAGAGCCTTTTTTCAATTTAGAATTCCCATTATAATAGAAGGACATTTTAATATATTTTTTGAAAACTTTTATGTGCAGTATTCAGAATTAGTGTATTTCTCCAGTCATTTACATCTACTTCACTGAAAACCAAATTACTGTTGCACAGGAAGCCTTCACATGTATCAGTTAAGGCTCCTGCATTATGACGATAGAATTTCAATATAGCACAGTGAATTGAACTATGTTGAACCATGATTTCCCTAAAACCAATTCATTAAAATAATCACCTACCTATACAAATAGGAAGCACTGATTGGTAGATCAATTATTTATTGTATATTAAAAGAAACTAGATTATTTTGGAAAATCATAAATTATTTAAAATTTATTTAATATTTGAATATTTATTATATAAGAGAGATATCATTGGGACAGTAGCTTTACAGGGTTCACATTATTACTGTAGTAGAAGGTAGAAAAGGTGTGGGTGTCCAAACTCAAATTTAAAATGCTATGCGGGCCTCTGATTCAATAAATAGTAATTTAATCAGAATAATTACATTGAAAAAAAAAAGTGGGACTAAAAAGGCACCCTTGCTTTAATCAATTTACTGAACAATACACAAATTTATACAAAATCAAGCCAAAGTATATTAATATTACTTATATTTTATTTTAAAATTCTTTTTTTAATAAAACTCTGTAAAACCAGGTCTTCCTTTTGACTTCCAATTTCTAATATGTGTTTCATCCAGTAACAAAAAAATAGAATCTTAGAGTCATTTTTAACTCCTTTTGCTTCTACACTCCTCTGTCACTTTATTCCTTATGTTTCAGTAATAATCAAGAAGGTTAGAAATATAAAGCATGGTAGTTCTGATGGAAAGACAGTATATAAATATCCAGGAAGGGGATATCAAACACACTAGCTACATTGGGAGCAAGAGATGAGAGGAATCTGGCATAGAGTACATATTCTATAGCATACAGTGTTCAGCCAGGGTGGTGCAGGATATACCTGACAGTCCAGATGGATTCTAGCAGGCCGTGCCTTCCAGCAGGCAGCTTCAGAGCAGGGAGTACTGAGACCCAAAGCAAAACAAGGACTTACAGACAGCAGGCATCAAAAAAGATAAGGCAGCAGGTGTCATAGCCCAGATTTGGGGCAGAGAAACAAGGTCAGGAGTCCAGAATCTAATTGGGCTGATGACAGTTATTTCAGTATGATGATGCTACTAATCTGAGCAAAGTATGATTTAATGCCAGATTAATCAAGTGTATGTTCTAAAGATGAGATCTGAGTTGTTCCTTTTTGCATTGAAAAGATATTCAGGCCCTGGCCGGTTTGGCTCAGTGGATAGAGCGTCAGCCTGCGGACTGAAGGGTCCCGGGTTCGATTCTGGTCAAGGGCACATGTCCAGGTTGCAGGCTCGATCCCCAGTAGGTGGCGTGAAAGAGGCAGTCAATCAATGGTCCTCTCTCATCATTGATGTTTCTCTCTCTCTCTCCCACTCCCTTCCTCTCTGAAAACAATAAAAATATTATTTAACAGAAAAAATACTCAGTATCATTTTAGATTCTTCTTCCTTCATCCATGTCTTCTGTTGAAAACTTTCAATTCCACTCCTGTTGAAACTCTCTTAAAAAAATGTTGTTGTTTTTTTTTTAAATTTGAAAAGCTATGTTAATGACCTCTTTGGTGACTACCTTACTTTTACTCTATTCCTTATTTGACCCAAACCAGGTAATGTTATTTCATTAATCTGCATTAATAAGGCAAAATTCAGTAACTTTTAGTGGCTCAGATTTGTGTAGCAATTTAGGTGCAAATGTTTCTTTGTGATGTTTAAAATTCATTACAGTAGAAACTCAACTTACTGCTCAAGACTCATAGTCTTACTCTATATCATATCCTATAAATGCAAGTTTGCATCACCTGTTCTAAAGAATTAGTGTTTCCTTTCAATACAAGTAAAATCCTGCCATAAATGATCACCCAGAGATCCCACTTCTTCATATGTTCCAATAAAATTTTCTTTGTGACAGTGGTAGTGTGGGAGTGGGGTTGTGAACTAATTGCAGGTTTTTATCACATTTGCATAAGAAAAATATAAGCTGCTGTATATGGGGAGAGCACAACAAAACAAATTAAATCTGCGTGATTTCTCCTTAATACAGATTGCTGAATTTATTTTAATGATGCAGGAAATCATTGTTGCTGGTGGAAATACGATTTTCCCACAGAGGTGCTAGAAGTGAATTTTTAGGACCCAAGCACAGGAGGACTTGAGGCACAGTTGTAAGATTTATTGGAGCTAAAACAAAGGACTGCCCCCACCTCCAGGTGCCTGATGTCTGATCCACAGCCAGGTGGCTCAGCTCCATCTTGCTGCAGAACTAGTCTAACCTCTGGGCACTCAGACCTGCACCCATGCCTGTCAGGCCCAAGAAGGCCAAGACCCAGAGATACAGAAATTTTCTGTCTCATTTCTCCATCTGCACATTTGCTGCCAAGATCCAATGGCTCCGGGCCACAACAGGCAGCACTTGGGCCCACGCTTGGGCCTGTGCTTAGCTAGTACCACATGGCTGCTAATGAGAGACAGTGAGCAAATAAATAATCCTCAGGCCTTTGTTAAGCTTTGATTCTATTTCTTTGGTTAAGGGAAGGGGAAAACTTTCTTTCACACTAACCAATTTCCTTCCTAATTCTTCAGGGATGTGTTGCCTCCCTGCCTCCATACCCCCCCACCAAATAAATCCCTTTCCTGGATCTTCCTGTGTTCCATATCCGTATTATAACTAACTAGAGGCCTGGTGCACAAAATTCGTGCACGGGTGTGTGTGTCCCTCAGCCCAGCCTGCACCTCTCCAATCTGGGACCCCTCGAGGAATGTTCAACAGCCCGTTTAGGCCCTATCCAGGTATGATCGGGCCTAAATGGGCAGTCAGACATCCCACTCACAATCCAGGACTGCTGGCTCCCAACTGCTTGCCTGCTTGCCTTCCTGATTGCCCCTAACCACTTCTGCATGCCAGCCTGATCACCCTCTAACCCAGGGGTGGGCAAACTTTTTTACTTGAGGGCCACAATGGGTTCTTAAACTGGACCGGAGGGCCGGAACAAAAGCATGGATGGAGTGTTTGTGTGAACTAATATAAATTCAAAGTAAAGGAGCGGAGGGGAGAGCAAGAGAACCCTCCGCTCTTTCGGCTCCGCGGGCCAGATAGAACAGCCAAACGGGCCAGATCAGGCCCGCGGGCCATAGTTTGCCCAGGGCTGCTCTAACCACTCCCCTGCCAGCCTGTCTGCCCCTAACTGCCCTCCCCTGCAGGCCTGGTCATGCTTCACTGCCCTCCCCTGCAGGTCTGGTCCCCCCCTCAACTGTTCTCCCCTGCAGGCCTGGCTCCCCCCCAACTGCCCCTCCCTGCATGCCCAGTTGCCTCCAACTTCCCTCCTCTGCTGGCCTGGTCACCCCTAACTGCCCTCGCCTGCAGGCTTGATCACTCCCAACAGCCCTCCCTTGCTGGCTTGTCCCTCCCAACTGCCCTCCCCTGCTGGCCATCTTGTGGTGGCCATCATGTGTCCACCTGGGGGCAGTCATCTTTGACCACATGGGCAGCCATCTTGTGTGTTGGAGTGATGGTCCATTTGCATATCATTCTTTTATTAGATAGGATAGAGGCCTGGTGCATGGGTGGGGGCCAGCTGGTTTGCCCTGAAGGGTGATCTGGATCAAGGTAGGGGTTCCCTTGGGATGTGGGGCAGCCTGGGTGAGGGGCTTGTGGTGGTTTGCAGGCCAGCCACAGCCCCTGGTGACCCAAGAGGAGACCCTGGCATCTGGGATTTATTTATTTTCTATAATTGAAACTTGAGTGGAGCCAAGCCTCCTGCTTGCTCTGCGGCCACAGCCATTTTTTTTGTTGGGATTTATTATCTTCTATATTGAAACTTTATGCCTTGAGAGGAGGCCTGGGCCATCCAGGGTGTGAGGAAAGCTTGGCTTCCTCCATTGCTGGGAAAACCCAAGCCTCCTTCTCATTCCGTGGCCACAGCCATCTTGGTTGGGGTAATTTGCATACTCGCTCCTGATTGGTTGGTGGGCATGGCTTGTGGGTGTAGTGGAGGTACGGTCAATTTGCATATTACTCTTTTATTAGATAGGATCCTTCCCCAGGTTTTCCCAAGCTAAACTCCTCCCCTTAATGGTTGACCTTTTAGCATTTACTGGACATATCTCCTAGTTGAAGGACCTATCCCCGTGTCATCTTGGTTTGCACAGCATATGGCTAACCAGAGGAATTTTCCTTTTGCTGGTTCTCCCTCTCATAATCTACTAGAGGCCCGATGTACGGATTCATGCACAGGTGGGGTCTGGCTGGTCCATCCCGATCAGGGCCAGTTCAGCTGAGATGGTGGCGGGGAGGGGCACAGGAGGTTGGCCAGTCAGTTCCACCTCCAATTGGGGTGTGGGGGCCGATCAGGGACCAGGCCAGCCAGGGGGGTGGGGGCCCTTGGAGGTTGGCCAGCTGGCCCTGCCCCTGATTGAGGTTGGTTGGGTCAATCAGACATGGGGCCAGATGGGGGGGAGGGGCCATGGGAGGTGGGCCAGCTGGCTGCATCCCCAGTCAGGTCAGTTGGCTGGCTGCAGTCGCCATCATAGCCACCGGTCGTTCCAGCATTACAGTTGCTAGCTTTTTATACATATAGAGTAGAGGCTTGATGCATGAAGATTTGTGCAAGAATGGGTGTTCCTTCCCCTGGCTGCCAGCACTGCCTTCGCTCCAGCCAGAGCCACCATTTTGCTCTGGCCCGGAGCCGCCTTTCTGCCTTCCCATGCTGCCCAGAGGCCTGGAGGGACTAGGGTGAGGCAGGACGCCTGCATCATTGCCATGGCGATGACACAAGTGTCCCGCCCTGCCCCCGGCAGCTTGGTGCCTGTGAATGCAAATTAACTGACCATCTTTGTTGGGTAAATTTGCATACTAACTCCTGATTGGCTGGTGGGTACAGTCAATTTGCATCTCACTCTTTTATAAGTGTAGATTGGAATTGGCTTGTTGTTCCCTGGGGAGAATGGAAGACCAGTCCTTCCTCCCTACTCAGGGAACAGAGGATGGATGTTAATCCCCTTGACCAGGCAATGTGTTATCCCTGAGTGTCTGGAAGCTGTTGCTTCCTAGTTAATTAGGCTTCATGTCTGAATTTCTTTGCTCCCTCCCTTTGTTAATAACCAATTAACCAACTACAATAATACCAGGTCAACCAATGTGACCACCAAGAAAATCCTTGTTGATTCATTTTGCTATGAATGCTTTTGTTTGAAAGTAAGCATATAGTTTATACATACATATATTTCATATGTAAATTCATATATACACATAGACATTAAGTTGGAGCTGCTAATTGCTGATTCCTATAACTTTGAGCTGGATTTGTTTCTAGAATGACATCTGTAGTCAGATTTTTCAGGTTCGGTTGCTTGCCCAGAATTACTTGTTTACTTAATTTTAAATTTATACTCATACTGTTTTATACTTAGATTTCCATATGTTGTGCCATTCTGTCACTGAGTACAATATATTGAGTACAAGGTGTCATATGTTCATCTCATTTCCATAATTTTTCTTATGCTTTATTAGCCTGGTTGCCTAAAATTTAAGACTTCATGTAATTAAAACAGTAAAATAATTTTAGTAAATTAGGAAACAAGATTGAAAATTCATAAAAGGTATCTACTTATAATTTTTACAATATATAAATATTGTAAAATGTCTTTTTATAAAAGTAAGAGTTTATGCTAACTCAATAGGACAGGTTTTATTAGTTAATATTTAGTGTCCACTGAAAAAAAATGTAACTTGCACATAAGCTTCTCTATGTAGGTCCAAGACATACATTTTAGAGATTAATATGTAGAAAGTAGTCAGTATTGAAGAGATACAGGGGAAAAAGGAAGTAAGCATTAAAATGCACAGCAAATAAATATTAACTTCTTTAATGTTAACTGTCATCATGATAACATTTTGGTCACATGGTGTTCTTTATTTCTACCATTGTGCCATGCTGTGTGTTCTAAGTATTTTAATTTTTAATGCATGTTTAAATTTTAATCTAAAAGTCTGTTGTGCAAACATCTCAAAGAACTTCCTAAATATAAATTCAGAAAAATATTCCTTTTTATACTGAAATTAACCAAATGTTTTTAGGGAAAACATCCAATCTAATAAAAGAGTAATATGTAAATTAACCATCACTCCTGTACACCCACAAGCCATGCCCACAAGCCAATCAGGAGCGAGTATGCAAAGTAATCCAACCAAGATGGCTGTGGCCACAGAGTGAGAAGGAGCCTTGGGTTTCCCCGGCAATGGAGGAAGCCAAGCTTTCTGACCACCCTGGCCAGCCCAGGCCTCCACTCAAGGCTACAAAGTTTCAATCATAGAAGGTAAATAAATCCCAACAAAAATGGAGACAGCCACAGAGCTGGAGAGAACAGGAGGCTTGAGTTGCCCCTGGCGATGGAGTAAGCCAAGCTTTCTGCACACCATGGATGGTCTTGGCCTCCGCTCAAGGCTACAAAGTTTCAATTATAGAAGATAAATAAATCCCAGATACCAGGGCCTCCGCTTGGGTGGCCTGGGGTATGGGGCGTCCTGGGTGAGAGGCCTGTGGTGGTTTGCAGGCCGGCCAGGCCGCCCCAAGGGAACCCCCACCCTGATCCGGGACACCCTTCAGGGCAAACCAGCTGGCCACCACCTGTGGACCAGGCCTCTATTCTATCAAATAAAATAGTAATATGCAAATTGACCATCACTCCAACACACAAGATGGCTGCCCCCATGTGGACACAAGATGGCCACCACAAGATGGCCAGCAGGAGAGGGCAGTTGCGAGGGACCAGGCCGGCAGAGGAGGGAAGTTGGGGGGACCAGGCATGCAGGGAAGGGCAATTGGGGGGGCCCAGGCCTGCAGGGGAGGGCAGTTAAGGGCAAACAGGCTGGCAGAGGAGCAATTAGGCATCAATCAGGCTGGCAGGAGAGTGGTTAGAGGGTGATCAGGCTGGCAGGCAGAAGCGGTTAGGGGCAATCAGGAAGGCAGGTAGGAGAGCAGTTGGGAGCCAGCAGTCCTGGATTGTGAGAGGGATGTCCGACTGCCTGTTTAGGCCCGATTCCAGTAGGACATCCTTCAAGGTGTCCCAGATTGGAGAGGGTGCAGGATGGGCTGAGGTACACCCCCATGCACAAATTTTATGCATCGGGCCTGTAATTATTGCATAAATATGATTATCCTTTCATAATAATGTACAACATATTATCCCACAGAGGCAAAAATATATTGAAACAAACTAACTAGAGGTGGGCAACAAACATAGATATTAAAAAAACAAGATAAATCAGCATTTCTATCAATCAAATAAAACCCAAGATGTGGCTTTTAAGCCAAGAATGAAATTTTTAAAATTTAAAAATCCATAGAAATATTTATAAATTTAGACATTTAAAAAATATTTTTACTACCTTTTAAAAAGTCTTTATTGACCAACTGTAAATAATAATGTCTCAATTGCCACAATTCATTTGAGTCTTTTTGGCTTGTATTTCACAAGAAAGACTCATCAGTTTTCTCAACTAGCAACTCACCACCAAGGCAAGAGACTCAATTGAGAAAACAAGAGATTGCTTTCAAAATTAAAATCTAATTAGGTCCTGGATACGATAGAGCAGAGAGCTTAATGTAGTGGAAACTACCTGATTTTAAAGTCACCAAGTCAAATTTGTACTTAAAGTAAATAGTTTCACAGGATTTTCATTTTTTTTAATGTTATTACGTATTTGTAAGATATTTTTGTTAATTTTGAAAAACCATTTGCTCCTAATCACTGAAAAATAATAAAGTTCTGAAAAAGTTACATAGAAATCAACACAAATTATGCATTGTTCTTTGTGTGTTGGTGTTATCTACACCAATAAAAGAGAAATATGCAAATTGACTGTACCGCCACAACACCCACCAGCCAATCAGGAGTGAGTATGCAAATTATCCCAACAAAGATGGAAGGTTAAATTGCATACACAGGCGCAGAGCGAAGACTGAACTCTGAAGACTGAAGAAGACTGAAGACAACTGAAGACTGAAGACTGAAGAGGCTTGGCTTCTCCGCTGTGGCTGGAGCGAAGTCTTGGGTCCCAGGTGCCAGAGGAAAACCAGTGCCAGCAGCCAGATGAAGGAAGGCCTATTGCATGAAGCTTCATGCAACAGACCTCTAGTATCTAATAATATTTTTTAGCTCTTACTTTTATATTTATGATCCATTTTGAGTTAATTTTTATTTAAGGTGTATGCCAAGGTTCCCAAATCATTCTTTTTCATGTAGATATACAGTTTCCCAGAATCATTTGTTGAAAATTATTATTTACCTACTAGAGGCCCGGTGCACGAAATTCGTGCATGGGGGTGTGTGTCCCTCATCCCAGCCGGCATCCTCTCCAATCTGGGAACCCTTGAGGGATATCCACCAGTGGGATCGGGCCTAAACGGGCAGTCGGACATCCCTCTCACAATCCAGGACTGCTGGCTCCCAACTGCTCTCCTGCCTGCCTTCCTGATTGCCCCTAACCGCTTCTGCCTGCCAGCCTGATCACCCCATAACCACTCCCCTGCCAGCTTGATTGATGCCTAACTGCTCCCCTGCCAGCCTGTTTGCCCTTAACTGCCCTCCCCTGCAGGCCTGGGTCCCCCCCAACTGCCATCCACTGCAGGTCTGGGTCCCCCCTAACTGCCCTTCCCTGCAGGCCCAGTCACCCCCAACTTCTCTCCTCTGCCGGCCTGGTCACCCCTAACTTCCCCCTCCTACAGACTTGATTGCCCCCAACTGCCCTCCCTTGCTGGCCTGGTCCCTCCCAACTTCCATCCCCTGATGGCCATCTTGTGGCAGCCATCTTGTGTCCACCTGGGGGCAGTCATCTTTGACCACATGGGGCAGCCATCTTGTGTTTTGGAGTGATGGTCCATTTGCATATTATTCTCTTATTAGATAGGATTAGATAGGCTAGAGGCCTGGTGCTCTGGTGGGGGCCAGCTGGTTTGCCCTGAAGGGTGTCCTGGATCAGGGTTGGGGTTCCCTTGGGGTGTGGGGCAGCCTGGGTGAGGCGCCTGTGGTGGTTTTCAGGCTAGCCACGTCCCCCGGCAACCCTAGCAGAGGCCCCGGTATCTGGAATTTATCTTCTATAATTGAAACTTTGTAGCCTTAAGCGGAGTCCTGGGCCGGCCAGGGCAGGCGGAAAGCTTGGCTTCCTCCATTGCCAGGGAAACCCAAGCCTCCTGCTCTCTCCATGGCCGCATTCATCTTGGTTGGTTTAATTTGCATACTCGCTCCTTATTGGCTGGTAGGCATGGCTTGTGGGTGTAGCAGAGGTATGGTCAATTTGCATATCACTTTTTTATTAGATTGGATTGAAGTGTTCTGGCCCTCTGGTCAAAATCTATTGACCACAAATGTGAGGGTTAACTTCACTCTCCATTTTATTTTATTGATCCATGTCTGTTTTCATGCCACTACCATACTGTATGGATTATTGTGGATTAGTTTTGAAATTTGGGAGTGTGAGTCCTCCAACTTTGTTCTTTATTTTAAGTATTGATTTGCCTATTCAGGATCCATATACATTTTTATAATCAATTTTAGGTTCATCTTATCTCTCAGTTTTTGAAAAAAATATCAGTGGTAATTTTTACAAGGATTTTGTTAAACTGTGTATCAATTTAGGGAGTATTGACATTTTAACACTATCAAATATTCTGATTAGAAACATGAGCTGTCTTTCCATTTATTTAGGTCTTGAAATTTTTTTAAATAATTTTTATAGTTTTCAGTACATATGCCTTGTGTTTGTTTTATTAATGTTTTTCTGTGTTTTATTAATTTTAATATTTTCATAAATGAAATTATTTTCTGAAACTTATTTTTGTTTTGTTAATTGTTAGTATATAGAAGTACAACTGGTTGCTACTGTCTGCAGCAAGCCTTTCTATACTTATAAAAAATACATGTCATAACAAAGTGGGCATTTATGTGAAACACACGGAAGTCAAATCATGTTTGAGGAGTTGTAGAGAAAAAGTACTAATTTCTTATTTATCCAAGCTCTTCACATTTTCTTAATTACATTTCCTTTTAAATCTTATAGAAAATACTCATATGCATATATTAAATTGTTAAAAGAACAAAAATGGTGCAATTTAATGATTCTGAGTAATTTTTGTTTACTTATACCTTTTTAAAAAAACAACTCTATGTATGTTATTTGATACTAGAGGCCCAGTGCATGAAATTTGTGCACTCGGCGGGGGGGGGGGGCCCCTCAGCTTGGCCTGTGCCCTCTTGCTGTCTGGGAGCCCTTGGGGGATGTCTGACTGACAGCTTAGGCCTGCTCCCCATGGGCAGTAGGGCTCAGCCCACAGTCTGACATCCTTAGTGCTGCCACAGAGGCAGGAGAGGCTCCCGCCACCACTGCCGTACTCGCCAGCCATGAGCCTGGCTTCTGGTTGAGCGGCGCTCCCCCTGTAGGAGTGCACTGACCACCAGAGGGCAGCTCCTGCATTGAGCGTCTGCCCCCTGGTGGTCAGTGCACATCATAGTGACTGGTTATTCCACCGTTAGGTCGATTTGCAAGTTAGCCTTTTATTACATAGGATATTTTATTTCACCATGCCTTTATTTCTAACTATATCTGTTCAGTGCTAAATTCATCTATCATAATGATATTGTCAACAATCATTTTCTTTAATTTCCTAGGTCTGATGGAAATATAAGACTTTGGTCTCTATAACTATTAAACTGTTTTTACTTCATGATGGAGACTAGCCATGCTGAGGTTAATTTACAAACATTTACAGTTGTGCTTGTGTGTGTACATGGGTACAATTTGATATAAATATTTAAATATTTCCTCATCTCATCTTTTCAAAGGGACATAGAATCCTGGTCATCATTTGGCAGCTGGTTTTTCTGGGGATTTTTACTTTAAATCTATGTATGATTTGTAATTATAATTTTACCACTCAATGAACCTCGCAATGGCAACATTTTAGCATCTATCCACCATGGCAGATGGAAATTAATGAGGCTTGCTCTACTTGCATACTGATATCTTCCCTACATAACACTTCTGTGATCTGTAGAGAGGTCAAAGAGCAAGTTTCATTTATCTTCTTTGTTTCATTTGGTCCTTAAAAAATCATAAGGCTGATTATTAGAGAATGCACATTTTACACCTTTTTATTATACTCATTAATGTTTGTTTCATACATGTGACTGATATGATTTTTTAAAATCCCTGTCAGTGCCTGATATTTATTTTAACAACTTGAAATTTTATATGTAGTGTTGACTTCATGACAATCAGTTTCATGACATTAAATAAGCCTTCTTCCTAAAGCAGCAGAAAATAAATTATTTGCAAAATATGTGTGCATAATACATATGCATATTTCATATACATACATTTAAAAATATATAAATATGTTATTTTGACAGTGGTTTATTTAAAATATATCATATTAATAACTGATAAGTACCTAATCTTTTCTCAGGCCCCTGCAAGCTTTCATGTTTTAAAGACCAATCCATTAGAACTCATTTTAGACAGAAGATAGAGTAAAATTTATCTCCATAGTTATTAACTATTCTCAGAAGCAAAATCATCATTAACTTAAATGAGTTCATGAGAGGAGGGGCCTTATCTAGCTTGTCCATCACAATTCTTGGCATAGAGTAGCTGCTCATTGCAAAATGAAATAAAGTAATTTTCTTAATACTCACTTTATCTTGATATTTTCCATCTTTTTCAAATATAGGTAAAGGAATAATTTTGTACAGGGAACAGTCATGAAAAGAGTACAAAATTAGCTTGAAGTTTTTGTGTGTTTTTTTTAAATATTGAATAAACATATCTTAAATCAGAATTACAGATTTTAGATATTTTTAAATACTATATAATAAAAATAAATTTTATCAAATAATGGTTTGATTGCATAACACAATAAAATATACTGATTCATTTGTTGCTATTTCATGTCAATATTATACTTTCCCCCTTTTTATCATATATAATGTAAGGAATATAAACTATTGGTATTTATTTACTCACTAAAAACCTCTTTGCACTGCATTTTTAAAATATTTATTTGATGTTCATGTCTATTACTTTTCTCCTGTTTACAATTGAGCTTTGTGAAATAATTGTCTAATTTCTCAGCTCCTTTCCTTTTGTGAGCCCAAGCACACATTACTTTACAGAAACCGTACTCTCTAAATCCACCAGGGGCCTTACCAGTTACCATTAAACATGGGAGATACCCTAATTGACCCCTGAGGTGGATATTTTGGCTGTTTTTCCAATATTGCTTCCAATATTTCAGGTTTGGGTGGGGTTTGGTCCCACGTTCAGCTACTGAGTGGAACTAGAGTTATGTTAACTAAACAAAACTAATTTTACTCACTCTGGGCCCAGACCTGGCCAGTTGTTGCATTGCATTCTGCTTGCAAATTGATTGTTTCAGAAAATGACTGAATTTATAAAATTAAATTTAAGGAGAGATTTACTGGATTCTTCTTAGGACAGAAGTTACCTCACTCTTCAGAGAGAATCAGATTACACATTTCTTCTGAATGTGTTTATGTGGAGATAAGCACTCTGGAACTGCCACAGCCATTAAGGCAGCTGTCATTCTAAATAAATAAATAAATAAACAAACAAACAAACAAACAAATATCAGCACAGGGAAGAGTGTACACTGTGGGAGAGAGCAGACCAACAGCAAGTCCAATGGAGAGAACAACAAAGTGCCATTATTGGTAAAAGACATACGGGCATAGTTTAGTTGTAGAGTGTTTACAACAGAACTGAAAACTATATCATACCTCAGCTTGATCAAAACAACATTTAATCCTCTATTAACTTTTTTTTTTACTCACACCCAAAAATAACTGATCTTTTACTCCTTGAGACAACTCTGTATTGCATTCAAACCTGTGTAATCACACTTGCCATTGACCTCGCTATTTATTAAGTGTTTCTTTGTCCTGTTAGAATCTGAATCTTTTAGGATAGAGGCTATGGCTTATTTATTTATGTACACCCACCTTGTGCAACCTGAGAAACAATCACTATTTGCTGGAAGATCTAATGAATAAACACACCAAACAATTGAAAAATTGGTGAAAGCTTTCATTAAATAGGATTCAGCCCTCAGAAAATGAAAATTCAATTTAGATTATTTCTATATCTACTCATTAATTTATTTTCTAACTCATTTAAAAAAAAGATGTGACATAGGTTCAATCTATAAATACTATGGATGATTGATATATTTTCTTTGTGCTATACTTTGAAGAAACTCTCAGGCAAAATTAATTTAATTTTTTTCCATAAAAAGTATTTTTGCACCCTAACCAGTTTGGCTCAGTGGATAGAGCATCAGCCTTCAGACTGAAAGGTCCCAGGTTTGATTCTGGTCAAGGGCATGTACCTTGGTTGCGGGCACATCCCCAGTAGGGGGCGAGCAAGAGGCAGCTGATCGATGTTTCTCTCTCATCAATGTTTCTAACTTTCTATCCCTCTCCCTTCCTCTCTGTAAAAAATTAATAAAATATTGAAAAAAAAGTATTTTTGTCTGTTTCTCTCCTTATAATTTTTAGTTATATAATGTCAATATTATTAAAAATAAGAATATATTTTTCTCTATCTGAAGGCAAAAGGAAGAAAATGATAATGATGAAAAAAGAAAAACTATATATAATTTTAATACAGTGTTTTCCCAGATGCTAAAGTCCCTGGTCCTCTAAAAATAAGAAAGTAACTAGTTTTAGTATTGTTGGAAACCCTACTAGAACTTTATTTAAACAGTAATAAGTCTGCACATAACACATAATTTTTTGATGCAATTTTATCAACTAAGCATGTTGGTACCAGAGAAAGAGAGAGACAGAGAGGCATAGGCAAATTAAACAAATCCAGATTTGTTACAGAAGACTGGAGAAAAACCAAGCAACGCCCAGAGAAATGGAGTTACACTGTTTATTATGCCGGAGGTCTCAGTGAAGTCGCCTCCAAAAATCTGAACAGAAACATCGAGGAATCCCTCCCCTTTTATATCTTTCCAGCCCTTTGTCTCCCAAATAAAGGTTTTTCTGGCCCCCTTTGCAAGTTCTTAAAGAGCCCCATGTGCTGGGGCCTTGAGACCACAACTAAAGGCCTGGCCTGGCGCCAGCACTGATAACTCTGTCTGGGGATGGTTTATGGCCTCTTTAAAATGGGAGTAAACAGGTCTTGCAGGACCAGACAATTAAAGGGACAGTGGCTAGACTATAGACTAATAAGAATGTGCATTAGGTTAATGGCACATATTCAGATTGCTAGTACCCAAAAATGTCTCATTTTCCCCATCAATTTCAGGTGGGTGAAACAAAATCAATAAAATGGTTGTTTGCTGGCAATTTTGGAATCACTATAATTTTTTAAAATTTCCAATAATTAGATTTCTAGTACTTAAATTATAGATTCAGAGATTTTTATTTGACTGGTCCACTTACGAAAATTGTCAAAGTCACTGTAAAAAAAAAAAAAAAAAAAAAAGTGTAATCTGCCCTCAGAGATAAAACCATGGTGGAAACCAGGCACAACAAAATAAACATTCATATGTTGTCAGACATTTTTTGGAATTGTGTATTTATTATGTTCACTTCCAATTCTCAAGTAGTTATTTCTGGACATTCTCCATGTCAACAGGAAGACAATTGATATAAAATCTATTTTCTATTTCTCTCTGACTAGGCGATTGTGAAAGGAACTTGGGTGACCTACTGTAGTTCAAAGAAAGCTTACATTTGTTCCATTTATTATTTTTTCAATTGAATTTATTAAGTGACATTGGTTAATAAAATTATGTAGGCTTCAGGTGCATAATTCTAGAGAATCCTGGCTGGTCTCCCAGAATACTGCATTACCTTGTTCAGTTCAACACAATCTAAAATTGTCCTTAGTATAAAGGCTAAGAAACCTGCTTTGCCAGCAATTGGCCCTGGAGTGTATGAATCTGTCTGGTCTGTAAGGGATAGATTTATGTGAGCTAAACTCACAGCAAGGGGGGATATTTCCTTTAGAGTGAGAAATAGGGCTGACATCAGAACCTGAAGAATATTCTATGACTATGCTTGTCTTTCCCTATAGAAATTCTAGAGGGAAATTAAATCACACCTAGTTTGTAAGCATATTTACATGTAAAGCACTGTTTTAAATGCTTTACCTACATTATCTAATTTAACCTTCCCAGTAAACCTATAAGGAAACTATTCTTGTTAACCTCATTTCACAGATAAGGAAACTAAAAATTAGAGAGGTTATGTTATTCCCAGTAAAACAGCCGGAAAATTGGAAGAGCCAGAATTTAAATTTAAGCAATCAGGTTCAAGAATTAGTGCTTTTATGCATCATGCTAAAATGCCTTTCTTGAAAGAAAGCATGATTTCAGTTTTATTTTTACCTGCCTAATCTGATGATATTAATTTCTCTATACTAAAGCTATATTTGGAACCAGAACCAATCTTTGGATCAGAACCTTAGACAATTATTCAGAAGTATGTCTAACGTGGGATTGTGATTCTCATTTTTTAAATTTTCATAACAGATATATTAATTTTAGATTTTAAGTATGCATATATAGGTATATTAAATCAAATTATATTTTAATTCCAATTTTAAAGACTTGGAAGGCTATCTCTGGTGAGTTTGTATGTCTTTTTTTTGACTCAGTGCACACTGGTTTTATGTTTAAATCTCATATAGTTATATTAATTGTAAATTATTAGAAGAAAAAAACTTTGCAGAATTCTCCTGGAGACTGCTAACTCTAAATCTTTTTAACTGTTTCCATTTTGCAAGGAAAGAGGGGTTAAATAATTTTTTATTCTTAATCTGCATTAGGGAAATAGAAAGATGCATAGGAGAGCATTTACTTATTATCAGTTTTCCCTTTTTTCATATTATACACTAATTGTTAAGCCAAAATGATAAACAACTAGTTTCAGCCTTATTCAGTATTATACCCTCTAAGGGATATTCTGCTTGAGGTATTTTAATTTTGCAATTAACAAAGAAAATTTTGACCTTCTCTGATATTGTATCTAATTGCCAAAAATTCTAATTTGAAACATGATCTCTAAGGATTTTTACACCTACGCCCACACACACACCCACAGAGGATCTCTTACCACTACTCTGACCTTATTGTATGTTGAGAAAGTTGTGAGGTAAAATAGTAGATCTACATTGACTCACGCTTTCACAGATAGTACCTCATTATTCTTTCTCTTTTCTTAAAACAGGAGGTGTTATTTTTAAATTAGGTGCTGAACAGCTAAAGTATAGAAAAATGAAGAGACAAATAATAAACATATGGTTTTAGGCCTTAAAATATTGAGTATCCTATAATCTAATATTACTATGGCCTTCTAAATTGCCACTAGAGATTTATACAGTCCCAATACTATATTCAACTTATAAGTGCAAAAAACTCAGTTTAGGATATATTGTGATTAAAAGCCATAAATATCCAAAGTGAGGAATCAGGAATTTAAAAAAATGTCTTACTGATCCCCCTTCCATGACCTCAAGATTACACAGCTGATCCATGTAATACAAAGAAGTACACTTGTCAGGGGGAAAAAAACAAAAACAAAACAAGCAACTCTGAAATTTTCAATTTTGATACTTAGATTATCTCTTTATTCAGTTTTATCACAAGTGACATTTACTTTATAATTATCAAAAAGTTCCTTAAGCTCATTTTATATATAATACAGAAGTGAATATGCAAATATAATAGGAATATTACATATATAATTTACATGTGCTTTTGCAGGTCAAGGGAACATACTCTACTATTCCTACGATCTACCTATTTAGGAAAGCACTCACAAACAAGGAAGGTGAAAGCTACTTTTGGAAAATGGAAGTCAGGACAGTTGTTTCCTGCACTCCTGGCATTCAGTGACTGTGGCAGGAAGCATTAACAGGGCTTGTCCAAAATGCTCGGTTAGATTGGAAAAGTCTTAAGAGATAGCACACTTACAGCACATTTTTGAGATGAGAAAAATATCAGTAATATATTCTGGCCTTTAAAATCACAGATGCTGTTTCAAAGAAACAATGAAATTAAAATGTATAGATTAAGTATTACTTAGCTTGGACTGAGATAATCCGTTACATTATAGATGTCATTTTAAAATAGTATTATTGCCCGACTGGTGTGGCTCAGTGGTTCAGTGTTGTCCTATGAACCAGGAGGTCATGGTTAGATTCTGGGTCAGGGCATAGGTCTGGGTTGTGGGTTCTATCCCCAGTAGGGAGCATGCAAGAAGCAGCCGATCCATGATTCTCTCTCATCATTGATGTTTTTATCCCTCTCTCTCTCCCTTCCTCTCTCTGATATCAATAAAAAATAATTTTTAAAAATAATAGTATTAATTTTGTTAATTAGCTGTTTGATAAAGTAGACCCAAACCCTTTAGTATCACATAATCAATAGAAAAATAATTATATCACTGATTGATGTGGATCAAGATGTTTAAATAATAGGGAAATTGGACTCTACTCCTTCAACTGATTGCAAACCTTTCATCATCTGCCACAAAGTGGGAAACTGAAGTGCTGTTTACTTTCATAAAACTAGAATATGCATTTGGTTTTATGAAGAAGAAAAATAAATATATATACATAGATGTGATAATGAATAAATTCATTTAGCTTAAGGGAAGATATTCTGCATGCCAATTTTGCTTGCTCTGAGTTTTTATGTTTGTATGCATGGTATTCAGGAGACTTAAAAATATATCTACTCAACATAAGAAGTTTTTATGAGTGTGATTAAATACACAGTAATCTATTCATTATCTTAATTATTTGCATGGAATGCAAATTATAGTCTGAAGCTGTTCAATCTATGCATCTTTGGAAAAGTCATGCAGAGAATCAACATTAAACAAGTATTTGCTTTCAATTAGAAATGTGTGACTTTCCTAGAGTCAATCATTTGAAAATAAAATTTGCACACTAATTGTAAATTACAAAGTCCTCTTCCAGTTACACTGTTTCTTCGTCCTTATTTTTTTATGTTAATATTAACTTTTCATCTCTAGATGGTGCTCTAAGTACCTGCATTGCAGTCAGGCATTTCAACACCGGTATAAAAGGCAAAAGAAACAAAGGCTTAAAAATAAAGTGATCTAAAACCAAATAAATTGACTTAGAAAAATTCTTGGAACGTTTGCTTTAGGCCAGAAAAGCATATGTTGTCAGGTGATTAAGCCCATGACAAAGATGTTTGAGTGCTGTCCTTATTACAATTAGGAAAATAGACACCGCAGGGACATGTTTTAAATCTAGTCACCAAATTCAGAATTGCTATTTCCCCAGCCAACTTTTATTCCTTTGTTGACATCTATGCATACGAGTGCTAAGTACTTGGTAGAACACCTGTACCCAAATAAGTTACTTAACCACAAATCAATTTATTCAAGTGCGATATTTTAGGACTAAAGTCACATATTTTAATATGTTTTTATTGGTTTTTTGAAAGATAGAGAAGGGAGAGTGAGAGACATCAAGACATCAATGAGAAACATCTGCTGCCTCCTGCAGGCCCCCTACTGGGGGTGGATCCCACAACCTGAGTATGTGCCTTAACCCGGAATCTAACCAGTGATCTCTTGGTGCATGGGACTACACTGAATTCACTCAGTCACATCGTCCAGGCAGGACTAAAGCCATATTTAAAGGAATAGATGAAAATTGTTAATTAAGGTTTTATTTAACTATCAGTGATTGGCAAATTATAGCCTGAAAGCCAGACCCAGCCTCCTGTCTGTGTTTCTGTGTCCTGTGAGGTCAGAATGGCTTTTTCATGCTTAATTTTTTTAAGTCAAAAAGTGTAATATGTTAAGATACTTGGAAATTACAAAAAATTTGAATTTTAATGTCTATAAATAAATTTTTACTGGAACACTGCCATGCTCAATTGTTTAAGCACTGCCTACAGCTATTTTTGTACTATAACCACTGTCTAGTACTGTGACAGAAAGAAACCAAGTGAACTGCAAAACCTAGAATATTTACTATCTGTCGTTTACAGAAAAAGTTAGCTCGGTTCTGTACTAAATGAAAGCTGCTAACTGTTGCAGGACCTATTTAGATGGTAACATTGTTATTGGGAATGCAGCCAAATTAATTGGGTAAACTGAGCTGTAATCTTGCACCCTCAGTTAAAACAATAATCAAACCAATAAAAATTTGTTTAAAATTTTTAAATTTAGTATTTCAGAGAATATCTCACTTAAGTAAATTCTGAATTTTATATCTAACCACAAACAAAATACTATATTCAAAGATTAAAAATTCAGCCTACATCATTATTTGCATCACGTAGCCAGGACAACTTCAATGCAAATTTGACAGAATTTAAGCAAATTTAAATGTTGGTAATCTGCTATCTGTGTAATGGGGAATGTATACACTATACATATATAAGGCTACCCATATTAATCTTAGTAGATATTAAATCCGGCTTGTTACTCTAACCTGATTTTTCTCTCAAAACTAGAGCTTGCGTGTTAAAAGATTTTAGTGTACTTTACAATTCAGGAATTTCAGTTCTTGTGTGAATCTAAGGAGCAGCCTGACCTTTAAGGCCTTAGGTAACACCCACTGCTCAGACACAGGAATTCAACAAGATGGTCAACTCAAAGACACTGACCATGATAATCCATATTAGGACCAGCAAGAACTCTGCCTGCATGTCCACAATCCCTTCCCCAATCTCTTTGTTCTGCTTTCCCTCTCCATCCTTACAAAAATATCCACCTGCAATGAGATCTTAGGATGGGTTTTTGTGGACTGGGAGAAGTCCCCCAATCATCTTGATATGCTGGCACTAGAATAAACCTCTTTCCTTTTTTCACAAGCACCTGCCTCAAGAGTGGCCTTCATTGTAGCAGGCAAAAAAATATGGGTTCAGTTTCATCTGGACTCTATATTATTCTACACTTCTTCCCATTGTGACATTGCATATTAATAAGAATTTTGGTCTTCCTAGGTATGTTAGTTTTCATCAATTGTTCTAACAAAGTACTGTTTTTAAAGAATTACAGGAACATTCTTACAATTGTTATACCTCAAAGCTTTACCATCCTCCTCTTTGTGTTTCCAGGGGCCTTCACTCTTATAATTGGGTTTCAAGGTAAAGAAACACAATTCAAAACTACTTTAAGAGGAAAAAAGAATTTGTTGAAAGAACATTCAGTCATTTCAGGTAGTAGAAATAAAAATGAGTGGAAAGATTATATCACCAAAGACATTGTCTTTACTTGGCATTTTGTGCTTTCTTTCTATGCCAATGAATACAGTTTAGGAGTGGCTAAGACATTAGAAGTACTAAGAAGAAAAGATACTCTACTCCCAACCGATTCTTGTAAAGTAAGGTCTGTGCAGTATAGTGAATGGTGAAGCAATTATAAGAATAAAGGATACATTGTATTTGCCATTGTTTAAATTCCCACTCCATTTTGTTAAGAGAGATTATTATATTGGGGTTGGATTTATCTAAATTATAGAAACACAAATTAAAAATTATCACATTAGACATTAAACTATTGAGGACACTTTTATTTGTGCATCTCTTCAAATTCTCTGAGACAGATTTTGGAAGGTACATCTACTTCCATTTGATTTGTGGTAGAATTCTGCTCCTATTACTAGAAAGTTTTACATTACAATAATATGTAGAAATACAATGAATAGAAAACATTGACTCAGCTCATTTCTAAATCATGTGAATAACCAGAACACCAGAATTCTTGTGTTCAAGACATTTCCTTTGGCTAAAGGGCTAATTTAGGTTGCCACCCAATCAATGTGATCGACTGGGCAGTAATTAATTGGCAATAAACATGGCTCCTAACACGAACAACCATGAACTGATCTGATGAATACAGAAATGACCACAATCTGATCTGAACAACATGCTATCAAGTGGAAATGCATGACCACCCTTTTGTAAGCAGTCTATTAATCTATTCTCATTAAAAATGTATCCTGGAATATATCAATGCAATTTTTTTCCATGCACTTTTTACTAAGTAGTTCTGATTTCACCCTTAACATTATGAAAAATAAAGTTCAATACCTTTTCCTTATAACAGCATTTCTAGTTGTTGAACCTAAGATATTACATTTTCCTCTTTTGTAGAATAAAAACCTAAATTTCTAGGTTAATTTTTCTTATGACATGATTTCTTTGACCATTCTCATTGTCTGCTAGTTTATGTGTATCTTTTAGTATGTGGAACCTAGGAATTAGAGTGTAGATAGGGCTATCAACATCTTATTTTACATACCATAATTCTATTAATACTGTATGTTTGGCAGCTACATTACACTTTGTCTACACACTAAACATAGTGCCTACTAAATTCCTAAACTATGTTTTGCACATGTTTCAATTAAATACTGACTTGCCCATCCTCATTCCACATTATTTTAACTGTATGAACAGCTATATTAAGAAAGTAGAGTAACCTCTCATAGAATATTTTGCTGACATTTTACATATTCCTTCAACATGATTCTATTTTTTGTGTGTAAAAATCCTACTAGCTAAAAACCTTACTGAAAGTGTGTGTACTACTCTACCTATCTATACTAGTAGAAGCTCCAAACCACATTGTAATCATTGTATTCACTGAAGGCACAAAAACATTTTAAAAAAAAACACACGAAGAATTAAACTCGACCCTTACCTATACCTACATAAAAAGCACTTAAAGTGGATTAAAGAGTTGGATGTAATATCTGAAACTAAAAAACTACTAGAAGAAAACATAAGAAAAAAAACTTCATAGCATTGGCTTGTTATTAATTTATCGGATATGACATCAGAATCACAGGCAACAAAAACAAACATAGACAAGTGATGCTTGTCAAACAAAAATTTCTTTGCAGCAAAGGAAACAATCACCAGAGTGAAAAGGCAACATACACAATAGGAGAAAATATTTTCAAACATATATCTAATAAGGAGATAATATTTAAAATATGTAGAAATTTCTACAATGCAATAACAAAAACAAAAAACTAAGTTTACAATCTTCAAAGAACTTGAAAAGACTTTTCTACAAAGAAAACATACAAATTGCCAATGGGAATGATCAACATCACTAACTATCATGGAAATGAAAATCAAAACCACAATGAAATAACACCTCAAACCTGTTAGGATGACCTTATTGAAAACAAACAAAACAGAAAGTATCAACTGTTGGTGAGGATGTGGAGATATTGGAACCCTGGAGCACTGTTGATGAGAATGTAAAAAAGGGCAGCTGCTACCAGCATCATTATGGAAGTTCCTAAAAAAATTAGAAGTAGAATTACCATGCAATCCGGCAACTCCACATCTGAGTAATTATCCAAAATAATTTAAAACAACATCTCTAAGAGATATTTGCATTCTCATATTCATTGCAACATTATTCATAACTAGAGGCCCGGTGCACAAAATTTGTGCATAGGGTGGCGGGTGTGTGTCCCTCAGCCCAGCCTGCACCCTCTCCATGTGGTACCCCTCGAGGGATGTCCGACTGCCTGTCAGTCAGACATTCCTCTCACAATCCAGGACTGTTGGCTCCCAACCGCTTGCCTGCCTGCCTGCCTGCCTGATCGCCCCCTAACCACTCTCCTGCCAGCTTGATTGACACCTAACTGCTCTGATTGCTGGCCCAATTGCCCCTAATTGCCTTCCCCTGTAGGCCTGATCCCTCCCAACTGCTTTCCCCTACAGGCCTGATATCCTACATCTGCCCTCCCCTGCTGGCCACCTTGTGGCAGCCATCTTGTGTCCACATGGGGGCGGCCATCTTGTGTGTTGGAGTGATGGTCAATTTGCATATTACCTTTTTATTATATAGGATAGCCAAGAGGGTGAAAAAACAACAGTTAAATGGTTAAAGAGAAAGAAGTATATACATAGAATAAAAAAATCATTTAAACCTTAAAAAGAAAAAAAAAAAAAAAACTTGCCCTGGCTGGGTGTCTGGCTTAGTTGAAGTGTTGTCCTGTACAACAAAATATTGCAGGCTCAGTTCTTCATCATGGTACGTACCTATGTTGCAGGTTCAACCCCTGGTCAGATGAGCAAGGGAGGCAACTGATCGATGTTTCTCTCCCTCTTTCTCCCTTTCTTTCTTTCTAAAAATCAATAAACATACCCTTGACTGAGGATTAAAAAAAAAAAAAAAAAGAAGAAGAAGAGAAAGAAGAAAATCTTATCAGATACTACAACATGGATGAAGCTTAAAGACATCCTGCTATGTGAAATAAACCGGTAAAAAAAGGACAGTACTGAATCATTCCATGTAGGTGAGGTATCTAGCATAGTTAAACTCATAGAAACAGATAGTAGAATGGTAGTTGCCAGGGAATAGGGAAAGTGGAGAATAAAAACTAATGTTCAATGGGTATAGAGTTTCACCTGTGCAACATGAAAAATTTCTAACGATTTGCTTACAACAAAGTACATATAGTTAAGAATACTATACTGTACACTAAGCAATTTCAAAGTGTATAAATTTCACATTATGTGTTTTTGAAATAAATAAAAAATAATTCCCCAAACTCACTTGGACAAACTAAAGAAAGGAGAGATTTTACTTTAAATTTTTTGAAAAATAAATCCTAATGAAAACAGTCAATGAAACCATGCCTTGTAAGTTTCCTTGCTTGAACACAAATGACTTGATCCAATCTTTTCATAGACCATCTTAGAATGTGAAAAGGTTCAAACAGTATAGACAAGATGATAGGAAAACAAGCTGTGGTTTTAACTTGTCAACATCTGGGAATCTGAGAAGGAATTATTTATCTTCTATCTCCTGACAGGTAAGTGAGAACACTATCTCATTTGCCATTTCCCAGATAGCTATGTCTTTCTACAATCCCTAAAATTTCTCACACTACCTCTTCTGCCTGAAGGACCCTAATTCCACCTGTGCACTCAAAAGATTTTATCTTATCTTTCAAGTGCCCCCAAAATAATTTTCTCATGTTCCCTCTGTGACTTACACAGGCATAATGATTCTATATGCTGGTTTCAAAGATAAGTGAACTCCGGGCAGGAAAATGAAGAAAATGTGGCACTGCGTGGGTAGACAGATGTTGGTATAGTGGTCTTCTGTACCTCACAGCGGACCCTGTTTGCCTTGCATGGAGAGACAAATGGACACTAGGAGGCATCAGCAGGAAAGCCTTTTGAGACATTTTTATTGTATCAAAAATAAGTGACTACAATTGTTTTCAATAACATAATTTCACATAATTGTCACTTTCAATTAACAAATTATCTAAAAATGTGCTATTTGCTGGGGATCGCTCAGGTGTCTTCAAAGTGCTTCTGTTTGACAGAAGTAAACAGTAGCCACAGTTTTCACAGTTTAGCTCTCTAGGGGAAACTTTTCTAAAATATTATACTATTATTCTACACACACAAAATGTCCTAATAGTTATAATTTGCATAAAATTTATATCTTGTTATATGTCTTAAGAATGCTTAATCCCAAGTCAACTGGATCTTGGGTGTAGAATTATAAGATAGGTAACAAAATTCCTTAGTTTTGCTTCAATTCTAAATGTGCCTTTAATATCCCATTTTAGTGGTCATTTCACATATCTCAGGTATAAGCACATATAACCTACTAGTATTAATTGTAGGCTTATTCATCTGGTCAACTAAATACATGACAATCTTGTTTTGTTTTTATTTCATTTCTTTTGAGTTTCAAAATATTTTCAGACTTTTGTGTGTCAGCTATAAAGTACTCGTTGAGAGAAAAAAACACTGTACTCATTGCCAACAGGCTGGGCTCTGAACCTAGATCAGCTGATCATTAGCTAAATAATGTTAATAAAAATTCTCCGAATAGCTTCATTCTGAATGAAGGACCATATTCCCATCCTTGATAATTCTATACTTCAGTTTCCTTGTCTGCAAAATGAGTTGGTTGAATTTGACCATTCCTAAAATTTAACAAGAGTTTACCTGGAAGTGATTATGCACTTTATTCAGCATTCTACAAAGGCTACTTTTGATTTGATCACTTTACATGAGATTAAATATCAAAATTTAAACAGAGCAAGTACAAACATTAAAACCATTCAAATATTGCAACAAAAGTTGAAAGCTAAAAGCAAAAGCCTCTTCTGCACTAGGAAGGAAAAGCTGTTTGTTTTTCATTTAATAAAGGTAATGGAATACCTTTAAACCCTAATGCTTGTGATTAAAAGTTAATCCTCTGTCTCTGATGGGTATAATCAGTTACTTAATATAAAAATTTGGATTTAATGAAGTTTCTTTCATTGGTACAGCATCTACGAGTATCAAACACTATTGCTTAAATATCATTCCATGGCATCCACACAATTACCATACGAAGTGTGGAGGGAGACAGGAGGAGCATAAGAGAGCCAAAGCAGGCTGAGGAATGTGTGCGGGCTCAGTACTGACACTAGCTCAGTGCCTAGCTGAAAACCACAACTGTGACAGTCAAAACACTTGCTCAAGGGCACAAATCAAATAATTGGAAAAGTGTGCTTTGATTAGGGTTAGGCATTCAACCCCATTATTCTGTTTTTTCCACGTAAAGATTTTGGATCTCAGATATGCATACAATTCTAATTCCATTCCTATAGCTCAAGTAGTTAGAAATTATTTTTAAATGGGAGGGAAAACGCATTCTATATCAATAACTAATGTGCCAAGGTCTTATTTTAAACCATCTACCCTATTAGAACAAATAACAAAAATCTACTTCCATTTAAAACATTAAAATGTGGGTTTAAATGAGGTGATAAGGATCTATCACATGTAAAACAATTATCAATATAAGTCCTAAAATGTAATTCCTGGCCATTTCAGAACAGAGCCTGAATTCATTTACTAAACACACTGGTTTCACGAATTATTATTCTGACTAAAGAAAAAAAACTTAAATGTATCATAGAGGAGCATGACCAAATATTCAAAATACTGTCAGGGACCATCTTTTTCACCCCAAGTAGGAGCCGTATCTCTGGTACTTTTGACTGGCATTTTGAAATGTGCTTGTGAATAAAACAGGGAGAAAATGGCATACCTCGCATTCAAATGCCCACGCAGAGGTAATAATGAAAGCAGTGTTTCATGGGTCATTGGGGAAGGCATCCCATCAGAATGTTTGTTCCTGAGGATGATAAGAGTGGAGTAAATAATCTTCTGCATCACGTAACTCAGACTAGAGGAAGAACTGATGGATGGTGATTGATTTAATACAAAAAATCTGAACAACGGAGAGTGGAAGACAGAAGAGGGAAAAAAATCAAACAGAAATCATTCCAGACTCTTTGGTATTGTGATCAGTTCAAAGCCCCCAATTCCTGAACTCAGCTCTGAGAGCACATCTACATTTATGTCCCCTCCTGTGCCCTTTGTTGTATAAGGATAATGGAATTACAGGGTAAAGGCAGACAAATGTTAAGAGAGACAGGGTTTTGTTTTTGTTTTTCCATGAATAGTGTAAGTGCTTCTTCCTAAACTTCCTAAAACAGATGGCTATCTGTTCTAGGATGAAAGATTAGTAGTGAAGGAAATTCCTCAGTCTTGCTCAGAGCACACAGTCTGTGCTGGCAGGCAGGCACCAGAAACAAAATGCCCCTTTTGAAGCAATGTTTTCAAGGAACCTTGAATTTGAGAGGTAGAGTGGTAAATAGGAGTAGTCTGTGTCTTACTGTTTCCTCTCCCACCCCATGAAAACTGCTTCCCAGCCTCATTTCTTATCAGTATAAATTGAATTTACTTATAAATCCTTCTATGTCTCAGAGATGACCAAGAAAAATAACGTTTCTTTCAATTTTCATGTATGCATAATAGTTGTATATGAAAGTAATCTAGCTGTTAACTATATATTTACTAAGTAGTGGAGAAGGAAAAATGTACAATGTAAGTTTGAGGTTAGTAAATATTGTTTGTACATCCCTGAGAGAGAGTCATGTATTCTAGCACAATAATCATTTGAAGTATAGGAAGGATTTTGCTAGATAGCACTTTCTTAATCAATAAACACATATGCACACAAACAGACATAAGCATGATTTTATGGGGTAAATTAGTTCAACGGGATCTTAAAATTTGATTGTGTATTCATCCTTAAGAGTGAAGTGCCCCTGAGTATATTACACTTATTCAACCAATATATAGTGACCTTTATATGAACAATTAATGTTATCAGTCATTTTTAATTATGCATTTAATAACAAAGTGTTTATAATTCAACTTTTATGCCTTTGAGCAGAGCTTCTGGGAACAGAGAAGATGAAAAAATAAAACAATAATATGAGTGATATACAGGTTAAAAAGGGGGTGTTCGGCTAGGTTTTATGATATAAAGAAAGACGGACCAAGATACGAACACTTGATCCAATAAAGTGAACCACAATGATTTCCTGTAACATGATATCCTCATTTTATATTCTTAGGTTTGTGTATAATAAAGATATTGTATTGCTCTCCACAGGAGGCCTACACTCCACTACTGGGGCTGCTGCCCCCTGAGAAGTTCCAGCACATTGTGCAAGTCCCATATCAAAGGCTGGCATAAAATAGCCATCACAGCAATTAAGGGTGTGGGGCACAGGTATGCTCTTGTGGTGTTGAGGAAAGCAGACATCGACCTCACCAAGAGGACTAGAGCTCACTGAGGATGAGTGAATGTGCGATCACAATTATGCAGAACCCACCCAGTACAAGATCCCAGACTGGTTCTAGAACAGACAGGAGGACTTGAATAAAGGAAAATGAACCAGGTCTTGGAGAGTGGTCTGAACAACATCTGGGACCTTCAAATTTGAGTCCAGCACACTGAGGCCAGAGGCCCACTGTGGAGTGTCCAAGAAGAAATAAATCTGTAGGCTTTGTCTGTTAATAAAGAGTTTACACACACACACACACAAGATGTTGTATCAACATGATTAAGATGAGTTTGGCTTAAGTTCATGATTTATGGAAACAGAGTGGGCTGATTGAAAAACAGAAAAACAGGCTTTTTAAGTGGCTGGAGAAGATATTGTTCTCACTGTCACACCAGGGGTGAGCCCGAATGCCACATTTGACAGTACTGTGCTGTCCGTAATATTCTGCTGTGATTTATCTCTGCATTTCTTTTGTATGCAGAAAGTTAGATTAATCACTCTAAGAGAATCAGTAATATGACAGTAATATCAGTGTGACCTGTCTAAATATTTCACTATGGTTTTTCAAATGCCCTATTTTACTTTCTTTCTCCTGATCCAGTATTAACCTAGTTAACTATGAAGTGAGTAAACTGGTATTAAGTGTATAAGTATTTTTTTTAAATATTGAGTGACATTTTTATTAAGTATCATCCTGGCTTTCTCTATTGTAGATTAAACAATTGGAAATGGTGCTCATCTTTAACAGACATTGCATTTCCTGGCTTTTAATTCATTTCTAGTACTTATTCAACTTTTCTACAACCTCATTAAATAAGTAAAAATATTTTGTTCAAAGACGTATCATGCATGATTCTAAACCCTATGCTTTACTTTATTGAGATGTCAGACAATTAAGAAAAAAATTGACCAAACTAGGTATTTGAAACTTTTATTTGTAATAACTGTCCCATTAAGTATTTTTCAACATATGGACAAAACATTTTATCCTATTTTTTTAATTTCTTGGGTTGAATAATTTAGTCAGAGACAAGTACAACTTCTTGATCATAGGTAGCCACATGCTACACTTTAGCATAGCTATAAGGATAAAGTAAAAAAACACAACACATAGTTAAGACTTATGTTTTTCTAAAGGTCATGATTAATTGAGAAAGACAAAGAAGAATCAAGAACAAAATCCCAGAGATACCAAGGTTGAGAGGTCATGAAAGACAATTAATTAGGGTACTGTATGAAACATAAAGAAACAGCAAAGTACCATGCTTTTATTATCGAAGATTCCCAAATTTGAGTAATGTGATGCAAGGCTTTTATCATTCTTTTTCAGTTATTTCAGCTGTTCATTTATAGTTGTCATATATATGCAAGGTGCAAATTTGTAACAGCTTTACCTTGCACTTGCTCAAATGGAAATTACTGACCAAATGTAATCCCTTATTTTGCATGATTAATCAGCTTTGTGTAAGATATTTCAAAATGCTAAATCTCATTATTTCTTAGCAAGGCAAATCATAACATTTAACTTCATTTTCTATAATGTTGAACCAAACACAATGAATAAAACTAAGGAATCTTTTTTTTTTTCACATTTCATGCAAAATGTATTTTATTCTGACCGGGAGAGTGGAAACATGGCACAAAATGAGTCAGCTGTTCTAATTTCACTTCTTGATATGTCCACATTCAGCCAATACCCCCCACCTTTGTCTTACTGAAGAAAGGAAGGGAACTATGGCTTGCTCTAGCTTTTCCTTTCCTCTTATGTCATCATCTTCAATAGAATTGGTTGGAAATAACTGGCAGAAACTCAAGTAACAAGTAAGAAAGGATTTGATAGAGTTCCTTGAGTGTTCTTAGAAAACCATTGCTTTCTTTCTGTGTTCCAAGCAGGTTCTGCTTTGAACAAGAGTGTGGCCTCTGTTTTAAAATTTTACAGACCAGGGAGAAATATGAATGAAATAATAATAATAACAATAATAATAATGATTCACAATGCAATAATGAATAAGCTATGGAAATATTACTTTGTCATTAAACCTGGAGAAAGACTAAAGAGTTCAGTGGTTTTCCCTGAATTTTGTCTATAAATGACCAGACTGTGAGTACATTTTGTAGAAAAATACCTGAGAATAAAAGGGTTCACTTATAAGAAAGTGTATGGCATAATTCAGAAGGAAGGTTTATAGACCATGAAGGAAAGAGTTTGTAATAAACTAGTGGCCCGGTGCATGAAATTCATGAATGGGGGGGGTGGTTCCCTCAGCCCATTCTGAACCCTCTCCAATCGAGGACCCCTTGTGGGATGTCCGACTGCCAGTTTAGGCCTGATCCCTGCACTGGCAGTCAGACATCCCTCTCCCAATCTGGGACTGCTGGCTCCTAACCGTTGACCTGCCTGCCTGCTTGATTGCCCCTAACCCTCTGCCTGCCTGCCTGATTGCCTCTAACCTTTCTGCCAGCCTGCCTGATCACCCCTAACTGCCTCTGCCTGCCTGATTGCCCCCAACTGCCCTCCCCTGCCAGCCTCGTTTCCCTCAACTGCTGGCCAATTTGGTTCTGATTAGTCAGTTTCTATGCCAGTCAGCATCAAAAGCTCCACCTCTTAGGCAGCCATTGGCTCCTCACACTTCACCCAGATTTGGTTCTGATTGGTCAGTTTCTATGCCGGTCAGTGTCTCTGGGCCTATCAACAGGGATTGATCAGAAAGGCGGGGCTGATCAGCAGCCCTGGTGGAGGCCTAGAGAGAAATGGAGGTACAGCTGCTGGCCAGGCCTAGAGAGAAAGAGAGAGGCAAGTGCTGATCAACAGCTGCCACAGAGGCTACAGATCAGACCCTGCTTCTCTCTTCAGGCCTCTCTCTGGGCCTGATTTGCAGCCCCCTCAGCAGTCAGTGCTGGGTCGCCACAGCAATCCAGCGCTGACTGCAGGACTGGTCGAGCCTCCCGGTCGTTGTGGATGTGATGGACCCAGGGATTTTATATATTAGGATAGCTGACATTTGTAAGGACTAAGATTTGTTTGTTAGTTATTGCTGTTTCTGAGCAGCAGAGGGTTAAATATTTCTAGACTCTTGCAGCTGGTGGACATTGTTTGAGGTAACAGTTCACTTTGTTTCTTCTTCAATATACCTATTTTAGGATTCCATCTATTCTTCTAAACTTGGCCTCAACACTGCTCTCATTGTGCATGTGTACTTGCTCAGAGGAGAAGCATGTTCTAGACCCCCTCTTCTTAAATCTGGACCAGTCTATAATTCACTGTCATGTAAGTAAATGTAGCAGAAGTAACACTGACACCTGATTTCTGAGATGCGGCCATGTAATACTTGGAGCCCTGAGCAAAGGATCTAGTGTCTGCAACCCTCCCTTCAGTGAGGAAGTGTACACAAGCCCATGCAGAGAGAAGACACACAGAGACCCTGAGACTAGGTGGAGAGATGTCTTAGCACTCACAAGCTGCCCCAGCCCCTTTCTCTTCCAGCACTGACCACAGCCTCACTGCCCCCAATGAAAACAATACTCTTGTGTTGAATCTTTCTGAATTCTTTACCCACAGATTTTTGCCATTTTAAGCTCTTACTTTTGGATACCTGTAATAGAGTTAGTCTTTACAAATGTACCTTTAAAAAAATGGAGAAGTCTAATGCCAGGATAGAAATGGAATGGATTTGCATTTTAATTTCTCAAGATTTTAACTTTTTTTTTCTTTCAATATGTTTAGCTAGTTTCTTTGCCAATAGCTTTAATTGCTTCAGTGGTGAAATTGAAACTACTCATCAATTAGATTTAATTTGGCTTTAAAGAATGACGTTAAATACGTCATGCATTGACTTTGTGGTTTTTTTTTTATTTTTATAGATTGTGCAGTGCCAGAGCTGAAAATGTATTGAGTGAGGTGATACTCTTACAGTATTACAACTTAATATACTAATATATTATGTTAATTTATCACAAAGGAAAATAAACATATGTGCTGAAGACTATAATAACAGATGTTATTCTAAGATATAAGAAGATATTGATAATATGGGCCTCATATTATAGTCCTGAGGGGAAAAATATTATTTATATATGGTATTATGTTATCAATTTAACATGCAACTTAATGTCATTACATATAAAAGACACATATTGTATGTATTATATACCACTATTATACAGTATATGCTATGTAATATATATTACTATATATTATTATTTTATATATGTTATAGTATTGTATATGTTATGTATTCTATACTATATTATATATTGCAAATATGTAATTATTATGTCATATATAATCCATATATATATATTTTACATATGTATGTATTAACAACAGTGTGAGGAGCCTTGTAGAACCACAGGGTGAGAAAGCATAACTGTTTTAGAAGTCACACTAAAACAAGATTAGAAGATTCAGAAAGAGTTGGCAAGCCTTTCAAGACAAACTTCACCTACTTGACAAATTGTTCTAGAGAAGGTTTCTCGCATTCTGATGATTTGATTTTAACTGTTATTGAAGTTAATAGTAACATGCAGTGTGCAATTTACATGAATTTGCATTAATTTATTTACTTTAACTCTGCCATTTTAAGACTAGCACGTTTAGCTTGACATTTCATGTTCAGCCAAGCCCAATGAGCTTCCAAATTGAACGTAACAAACTGGTGAGTTCTAGCCACCTCTCTGGGTTCACCAGGTTTTGAAAGTATTGTCATGTTTTACAAAGAAACCTGGTGATGCGCTCAAAAGAAATGACAAAACCCTATAAGTCCTAAGGAATTTGCTATAAAACCTGAATGTCTAAACTAAATTGAAATAGTGCACCTAGGTCTCAGCTAATCCAAAAACAATGAAATACTTCATTTAGAAACATAAGCAAGGTCTAGACCAACTGGACTTTTTTTTTCTTTCTAAAATTGAACTCCCAAATACCTGAGTTTGCCTGCTAGTGGATTTCAAATGAAATCTCACTTTAACGTTTGCTGAGACTAAGAGTATGAATTTTAAAAAGACATAAGAACAGAAAAAGGAGTATTTCTTAATCCTATGATTAATTATTAAAGGGAACTTTAAAACATTTGTTTAAGGGCTTAAACGTCTGTACACTTTTGGAGTAAAGATGACTAAATATTCTTGGATACTCTTTTCTTTAAAAACTAGGTTTTATTTCTCCTCCCATTAAAAAGGGGGTAACGTACCAATAGATTACCATTGAAATAATGCAACAGTGTCTGCAGGTCTAGCCTTTACAACACTTGCAGGTTCTGTGTCCTATATTTTGGAAGATTTCCATTTAGAGCACTGAGTTGTCATGAAGGCAACACACTTATTTGGGGGACTGCTAGGAAATTCCTTAAAAAAGGGTTCTACCTAAACTAGCAATAAGATAACCCTGCAAAGGCACCTGGCATGTGAATAAAGGGGTTCTCATATCCCCAGAGCAGCCCAGAATCAAAGTGAATAACTTAAGTGACCATAGGCTTCACCACCTGGAAGAATACTGGCTTCCAAAGTCCTGCCTAAATCCTGACCTCAGTTCATTGGTTTGTCCACAAAATTTGGATTTTTTTTTATGCAGCATAGATAGAACAGAGCACATTATTAAATAACCTCCTTATTTGCTTCCTATAAGTAAATGAAATATTTGAATTTCTAGTAATGGCTGTTTTTAACAACATATCTCCAAAGTAATTTCATTAGTTATATAATGTTTGCACTAAAAATGTGAATTTCTTTCTAGGAAGCAATGATGCTACTCACCAATCAATTTTTTCCCCAGACTGCCTCACATCTCAAAAGTAGTCCTGCCATATAACATCTAAAATACAAACCCAGAATTTAAAATCAACTTACACTAAAAAAAAACAAACCCCAAAACTATGAAACAACAATAAAAAATACATACACTGAACGAGTTATATAAGTCATTGTTGAGAAATTCTTTCAGAGGTTATGAAAACAAGTCACCCTTACTCTAACATGTGTCCTTTCACAAGACTAGCAGTCATAGTCAGCTGTTTTATAATTGGTTCTGATTTTTGCAATATAAATGGCCAATTTCTGCACCATTGATTCAACCAGTCATGCACTCAATAGCACAACAAAAAGCATATGAAGTGCTATTTTTAAATGTTTTATTACAAACACTTGGCAACAGTTTTTAAGAACATAAACCATCTTGATGTTTATTCTTTTGAAAAGGAACCATCTAAATCTTTGAGAATACTGCCCTGAGAACTTTAATATCTTAACAGAGAAATTATCTTAAAACATTTTTACTTATTTCTAAAGTGAAATTACTTGATAAACTATAAAAAAATATGTTAATATAATAAATGTAAGACAAAGAGAACACAAATATATTTAACTGAAATAATGAATAAATTGTTATTCTTATATGATATTCATTTACAGAGTTAGAAGGATAATAACAAAATGTCTAAGTTATTCTATTTATTATTATATTGTATTTTATCTCAATAAAAAGAATAACTTTCTTGCTATTTACAAGTTCAAGTCACAATACTTAGAAATCATCCTTTTTCCTTATCTGTAAAACTAACATTTTTACATTTATAGATAGATTCCACCCCTTCAATAATTTAAAAATTATTTTATAGCATTTTTCAAGTGATACATATTGAATGTCTTTGTGTCTTTCACTTTAATCTACAATCTATGCTTCAATCACTTTTACAATACCCCTGGGAAGAGGTGGTGCAGATGATGTTTAAAATATTACCTAGCTAATTCCTGAAGCATGTCTTTCTCTTTGAAGATGGCTCTGAATGGTGAAATGTTCTTCATTATGTTTAGCAAAAATTCAATTCTTTTAAAAATCTTTAATACATTTATTGGGGTGACATTGGTTAATAAAAGTATATGTTTCATATGCAATATTCAATAATAAATCTGTATATTTTATTGTGTTCACCACCCAAAGTCAAGTCTCTTTCAGTCACATTTATTCCCTCTTTACCCTCTTCTATCTCCCCCACCCCATGTTTTCCTCTGGTATTCACCATAGTGTTGTGTGTGTCTATGAGTTTTTGTTTTTATTTTGCTTAATACTTTCACCTTTTTCTTTCAGTCCCCCCGCCCAATACCCCTTCGCTCTGACAGCTGTCAATCCGTGCTATGTATCTATGAGTCTGTTTCTATTTTGTTTTTTTACTTGCTTATTTTGTTCATTAGATTCTGTATATAAGTGAAATCATTGCTATTTGTCTTTATCTCTAATTAGCATAATACTCTCCAGGTCCATCCATCCTGTGGCAAAAGGTAAAATGTTCTTCTTTTTTATGGCTGAGTAGTATTCCATTGTGTAAATGTACCACAGCTTTTTATCCACTCATCTATTGATAAGAACTTGGGCTGCCTCTAAAGCTTGGCTATTTTACTTCAGTTTGTGTATACTTTCAATCATTGGGTGCATATAGAATATATTTTCCATCTTCCTGGATAATTGAAGATAGCTGTCATATCCTTAGTGTCAGATCACCTCTCCAACAAAGCTGATAAAACCATTTAACCTTTTTTCACATGACATAAGGCAGTTCACCATCCTGCTATGAGTATTTAGAACAGCCGTGGGCAAACTACAGCCCGCGGGCCGGATCCGGCCCGTTCGGCTGTTCTATCCGGCCTGCGGAGCCAAAAGAGCAGAGGGTTCTCTTGCTCTCCCCTCCGCTCCTTCACCAGCAGCAGTGTTATCATGGCAACATCGGGAAACACGGCTGCAGCTCCTTCTTCTGAGTGGGCGGATTTATATCCGCCCATTCAGTAGAAGGAATAACCTCTCAATCTTCCAGAGGCTCCTTGTAATGCCCGTGGACACGTCTCCCGACATCACCCTGGGAATGCGTAGACACGTTATTGTGGTGATGTAGGGAGACACGCCCCTGGAGAGCACAGTATCAGAGCACAGTTTGAAATGAATAAAACTATTGAAATAAAAAAAAAAAGACCGTACCCTTTTATGTAATGATGTTTACTTTGAATTTATATTAGTTCACACAAACACTCCATCCATGCTTTTGTTCCGGCCCTCCGGTCCAGTTTAAGAACCCATTGTGGCCCTCGAGTCAAAAAGTTTGCCCACCCCTGATTTAGAATATGATATTTTTGAAACGCAGAACTCAGAATTAAAGATAATATATTAACTGTTACCTAGAAGTATAGGATAGAACAGAACTGTACCACTTTATTTTAGTACTTTAATTTATTAACTAATTCATACAATAAACATATTTTGAGCAGCTATTACTAGCTTATATTGCCATGAGACTGGAAATATATAAGTTTAAAATAAAAGAGAAAACACCAAAAGTTTTGTTCTTATGAAGCATTTATTGAGTGTGAATGTGTATATGTGTGGCAGGTATTAAAGAAATAATGCAATAAAAGTAAAACATGGGTGAACTATGTACTGTGTTAGAAAATGAAAAGTGCTGCAGGGGAAATAATAGAAAAAGGTATGGGGGATAGAGAATGATGGAGATGGTGAATGCCAGTGTTATAGAAAAAGTCATCATAGAAGGTCTTTATTAGAAGACTAGAGGCCTGGTTCACTGATTTGTGCATCAGTGGGGTCCCTTCTGGCCTTCAGGATGGGGCTGAAACTGGCTCTCCGACATAATCCGAGGGGTTCCAGCTTGCAAGAGGGTGCAGGCCAGGCTGAGGGACCCCACCAGTGCATAATCAGGGCCAGGGAGGGATGCGGGAAATTGGCCAGCCAGGGAGGGACCACAGAAGGGCTCCAGGGCATATCCAGCTTGTCTTGCTCAGTCCCAATGGGCCAGACCCTGGCAGCAAGCTAACCTACTGTTGGAGCATCTTCCTCCTGGTGGTCAGTGTACGGCATAGCAACTGGTTGACCAGTCGACTGTCTGCCCCCTGGTGATCAGCACACATCATAGCAAGTGGTTGAGCAGCCTTAGCATATCATTACATATCATTAGCATATTAGCTTTGATTGGTTGAACAGCTGACCAAATGACTGGACATTTAGCATATTAGGCTTTTATTATATAGGATATGTAAAATCATCTCTTTATATGTAATTGAATATTAAAAATAATCCACAAAATATTGGTGTAAACACATATATAATGTGAGTAGTATTCATAAATTTATATATATAATTTTAGTATATAAAAGTAGGGTAAAATCACTTCTACTTCTGATAATTAAGTAGGACTTTCATGGGGTGGTAGATTATGAACAAAGACTGAAATAGGAAATGGGTAACAATGACTATAAAAAGAGCATATGCCCCACTGCTGTGGCTCAGTTGTTGAGCATCAACCCATGCACCAATTGGCCAACAGTTCGATTCCCAGTCACAGCACATGCCTGGTTGCAGGCTCAATCCCCAGTAGGGGATGTGCAGGAGGCAGCCAATGTTTCTATTTCTCTCTCGCCCTCCCTTTCTCTCTCTCTAAAAACAATTTTAAAAATAAATAAATATAAGTAAATGAAGAGCATAGCAAGAATCAAAGACACAGAGATAGAAAAAAAAAACACATATATCTGGTGGTTGAAAGTAGAACAGTTTGAAATTAAAATATCACATAGGCAGCTATAAGGTAGAAGACATTTTAAGGACACATTCCCTTTGAAAACAAGTACAAGGCATTAAAACCTGAAAAACAGTTAAAGGGTTTCGAGTTGAAGTCTGACACCATCAAATAATTTTTCTAGAACTAAGGATATGCAGAAGAGCTTAGAAGTTGTAGATACCAAAATTATAATGATGGGAAATATCTACTGCTAATCACAATCAAAGGAAAAGATAAGTATCACAATTTGGGAGGGTGGAAAAGTTATAATATCAAAAGACCAGTGTCTGTAACTGTTCCTAGGTCTTAGTAGATGTTTATTGAATAAATAAATATTGAATAAAATAATCTAAGTGAATTAATTAGTCTTGGGTAAGATGAAAATCAAAAATTAAATGTAATGAGGATAAAATTAGATTTCTGTGTAAATAAACCTAAACTACCTAAGTACATAATGATGAAAACAAATTTTAAAATAAAAAAATATGCAAGTATATTTATTTCCTGTGTTAACTAGGTATGTATATGTAAGCCTGGACAATTAATGCTATTTTAGACTTCTTTATTATATTACATTATATTATAAATATAGCACACAGTTCATGAAGGTAACAGTCTTTCTGGGTATTGGTCAGAGAGCAGCTGGTATACCAGGTATAGTATTTCTCCCTGAAATATAGCCCTCTCTTTCTGTAGGATAAAATCCTGAGGCAAGTTTAAGGCTTTGTCCAGTTTAACTCCAACCTTTATTTGGAGCCTCATCATTAGCTACCAACTGTCCTCTAATTATTTATCTTCAAACACCCTAAAAGCTTTCCTAGTGAAGCTTACAGACGTCAACATTCAAAAGTAAAAAGTGAGAGATTGGAGCAGTGGTTCCCAACCTTTTTTTTTTTTTTTTTTTTTTTTGCCATAACCCACCTAAGCAGCTCTAAAATCCTGATGACCCCCTTATCTTATATATAAAGAGGTAATATGCAAATTAGCCAGGATGCCGTAACATCACGACCGCTCAGGAGGAAGTTGCATGTGCAGGTGGGCAGGAGGGGACTGCGTGCTTGGTGAGGCAAGCCATGGATGGAGCAGGCCCACAGGGAACAGGGCTTTCCAGCCACAGCACGCTGGCAGTCCCGCCTTGTGCATGAGCTGCAGAGGAAACACCTTTTCTGACCGCTCATTGGCTAAGCTCCCCATATACCACTCTCAGTGTTCTTGGTAACTTGGATAATAAGAATCCAAAAAGGTGATCTAGGGTTTTTCCACCTCACTCCTGAAGGAAAAATGAAGGTCCACTGCTGGAGGGGCTAAGAAATATCATATCCTGTCCTAGCCAGTTTGGCTTAGTGGACAGAGCCTCGGCCTGCCGACCTCAGGGTCAGGGTTCAATTCTGGTCAAGGGCATGTGCCTAGGTTGCAGGCTCCTCACTGGTTGGGTCCCAGGTCAGAGCTCATGCAGGAGGCAACCAATCAAAGTGTCCCTCTCACATTGATGTTTCCCTCTGTCTTTCCCTCTCTGTTCCACGCTCTCTAAAAATCAATGGAAAAATATCTACAGGTGAGGATTAAAATAAAGAAAGAAATATCATATCCTATGAAAGAGACATCTTGAAAATGCCTAAAGAAAGTTGTCATTTTTTCGTGGTGAAGGGACTGGAGTCCATGTTAATGAAAATACTTTGGCAGCTGCTGCGGCCAGCAGTGGCAGCAGCAGTGGGGTGATAGGGGTGATGCCTTCCCCTGATCAGCCCAGTAGCCTCCATGGGGAGCGGGCCTAAGCCATCAGTAGGACATCCCCTGAGGGCTCCCAGATTGAAGAGTGTGCAGGTCAGGCTGAGGGACCCCCCACATGCACAAATTCCATGCACCGGGCCTCTAGTAACATATAATTCTTATTATTCAAAAAGTGAACTCCTATTCAAGTGGAGAAAGCCTAAAATGTCATTAACTTGGTCTAAACAATCTTCCAAAGAACATCGCATCCATGAAAAATAAAAAAAAAAGAATGAAAGGACAATTGAAGTACTGAGGAAGAAATCATTAAGAAATTGTTAAAAAAAATAATATGAAGTGATATAAAAAATAGCAAATAAAGTTTCAAAACATATAATAGAGAACTGAAATGCATAAATATGTCACAATATATATTTATATACTGCATATGAGGCCCCTAGAACCATAAAAAAATGCAACAAATTGACTGTTAATAACTCATTCTTGAATTACCCTCCCTTAAAAACCAAATTTCCCCCACTTGGGGCATGTGCCCACATTGGGAACCACTGGGTTAGAGTGAAGACTCCATATGCAGTGACTTTTAGTGGATGAATCAGAGACTGCCTCCTAGACAGTCATGGCTATTACTTTCAAAGACCACTTGGCAGGATTCAACATTCTAGAAATGTTCTTTTTTTCTCTATTTATCTGATCTTGTTTATAGTTTTTTTTTTTTTTTACAAATATTTTAATTATTCTCTCAAATTCAAGTTCCAGTAAAATATTAAGCTATTCTGTGAAGATTGCTGTGAGTGTGCCAATCAGGAAACATTCTTCTTGCTATCATCTTACTAGAGCATTTCACAGATATGTTTGCTTGAAGAATCATAATATTATATTGTATATTTTATTTTATAAATTTGTTACAATTTTTTACACTACGGTTGCACACACACACACACACACACACACACACACACACCAAATAAAAACTTAAATTTAAAGAGTTAAAATGAAAACATCCAAATGTGAAGAACCATTATAGAAATTTATTTGATTCATGATATCTTGGTTATGAGTGAAGAAAAATAAAACAGCTTATTTTAATTTTGGAAATAAAATTGACCTTTAGAATAAATCATCTAACATAGTTCAGAGTTTAGGGGTATTGTAGATAACTTCAGAGCACACAATGTAGGATTTGGTTCAGAGAGACGAGAACAGACCCACCAATGGATCCTTGTTTTGTTTTTGTTTTTTTGTTTTATTTTTAAATTAATAATAAAATAAAAATAATTTAAAAATTATGTGGGGCTTAAGGAAATAGTGGAAGGGTTGGTGTCAAACAGATGTTTGAGATAAGTATGAGCTGGGAAAATTGGAGTTTATAATTAGAAAAAGAAATGATAGAGTTAAATAAAAGTTTATGCATTTATAACAGCATGGACGGAACTGGAGAGCATTATGCTAAGTGAAATAAGCCAGTCAGAGAAAGATAAACATCACATGATCTCACTCATTTGTGGAATATAATGAACAACATAAACTGATGAACAAAAACAGATCCAGAGACAGAGAGGCATCAATCAGTCTGTCAAACCTCAGAAGGAAGGTAGGGGAGGGTGGGGGTAAAGGGGAGAGATCAACCACAGGACTTGTATGCATGCATATAAGCCTAACCAATGGACACAGACACCAGGGGGGTGAGGGCATGTGTGGGTGTGTGGAGGGCAATGGGGGGATAAGGACACATCTACACTAATAAAAGAGAAATATGCAAATTGACCATACCTCCACAATGCCCATCAGCCAATCAGGGGTAAGTATGCAAATTAACCCAATGAAGATTGAAGGTTAATTTGCATACACAGGCATGGAGCAGCCAGGCGGAGTGGGATGCCTGTTATGAGTGGAGGGCAGGGGACGGAGGGAGCTTCAGGAGCGACACTCCAGCTAGGAGCGAAGACTTACAGGCTCCCGGGTGGCTGGGAGTGAATCTTTGTGCAACGGGCCTCTAGTTTATAATAAAGAAAAAAATATATAAACAAAATTCAGAAATTTAAGATGTTATTTTTTGTATTATTTATAATCTTAACACATGAACTCTAGAAAAAATGTAGAATAATAAAATGTTGATTAAACAAAAAAAAAAATAATAAATCAAAGTTTATTTAACACAGAGCAGCTGCAAATAGTGGCGGCATCTAAGATGGTGCCTTGGTTAGAGAAAGTTACCAAGAAATATTGTGAAAGATGGATAGGTTTGAAAATAATCATAAATTCTGAGATACTGGTTTTGCATTGGTCATTTACATGAACAGTGACATCAGCAAGAATATGTTGTAACTTTAAGCAAAGCAGAAATAATGAGCTGGGTGCCCAGGGTTTCAGTTAATTCTGGGGAGTGTTGCTAAGTGTCAGTAGATTATAGCAATGATGAGAGACAGTGGGGACATGAGTAGGTTATCATGAGACTCAAATGCCTGTGGGAAATAATAAGTTTAAACTTTTAGTAAGGGGCCAGGTGAATGTCAAACCACACATACACAAAACTTATTTGTTTGGAAAAACAAGTGAACTTATTTGACAGAATTGGAGTGGAAGCAATTTCTAGGAACTGAGCAAGATTTCTTTCAGTGGAGGCAAGGATCAGAAGAGTCAGGATTTTAAAAACTTTAAGTTATAAGCAGAAGTAGTTAGTATGGAATGGATATTCTAAAATGTACCTTGTTACTATTGGCATAGAAAGAAGCAATGCAATTATAAATTTGGCAATAAAAGCCACAGAATATTTTGTGAATAAAATTATAAAAATAAGAGAGGACTAAGGTTTTCCATTCCTGATTAGTAGTGCAAATGGAATGAATGCTCACATGTTTGGCACTAAACCGGAATCAAATTCCAAGAGAAGCATCATCAAATTATGACAATGAACCAATATTAATACGTGGTTTCATGCTGGCTATATTTTTTCTTATGCATAAATATAGAAAGCTATTGTCTTGAGACATGTATCTTCTCCAAAAGTCCTTATACAAATTCTCTATTTATTCAGGGACATACTTATGGCCTTGAGATGAAATAGGTTCCTTATAATAGGAATGCAAAGAAAAGGAAACAGTGTTCAGTTTCATACTTCCAAATTAGGCCCTTGAAACTCATGTCAAATCCTGTAGAGCTATCTCACAGCATCTTTAATTTTCCATATAAACGCATATAAGGGAAGCAACGTCACAAGACATCAGTTGTCATACTTGGCATATGATGAGGAGCGACATTACCTTGTTTTGTGTGTGTGTGTTTTATTAACCCCCTTCTACCTCCATATAACTCCCTTGAAATATCTAGTAACATTAAATCAACATCATCTAATCCCATCTTCCTGTTTCATAGGGACCTCTTCCTTTGCAATGGTATGTTCATAAGTAGGATGCTCATTTATTACATTTACAATCTGTTTCCATGAGTTTTGTTAGTTACCTTACATTCTCAAAAGGGATTCAATTTAAACAATAGCTGTAGGGTCATCCTACTCATGGAAACCCCATCCCTAATCCCTCTGCCTTTAAATGAGAATCATTTTTTTTTTTTTTTACAATTAGAAGGGTAGTGATGATAAAAAATCAATATTTGATGAAACTAGATGGCTATAAGACCTGCCTTAACCCAAGGTCATGGTCTAATTTAAAATATATATATATTATTTGTTAGAAACCTGAGAGATTATGTTTCTTTATGGCTATGCATTCTTATTATTTATTCCTTCTTAGTCCTTTTCTTGTTTCTTCTCTCTTTCCTAATGATTGGTGTGTAGTTCATTGGGCATAAGTACTAAAATTTATATGAGCAAGCTTATGATGATAGAGGTTTTGTTTATTCCAAACAATGTCATAATGCATACTATTGACCATGTCCCATGTCATAAAATTGAGTATCTATAATAAAATTACTAGAAATTGAATTGTCAAAGGAAATGTACCTTTACATTCTTGATATTTTCTACATAGAGTGCAGTTTGTACTAATTCACACTCCCACTAATTCCCCAAAGTCTTTGCCAGTATAGTATTTAATAAAACACCTTGCTTTTTGCCAATTTGATAGAGAAATTAAGATTTTGATTTTAGTTTTAATTTACATTACCCTGAGTGAAATTGATCATCTTTTCATATGTTAAATATTGATTTTTGTTACTTTCCATGCATATTTCTAGTCATGTCTTTTACTCAACTTTCTAATGTGTTTTATATTTCTTACTCATTTTTCACAGGCTCTTTATACAGTAAAGTCCATTGATGTTACTTTTATACATTTTAAAACATTTTTGTTTACCAGTTTTTTCAGAACTTTGGAATTTTCAGTAAAAACTAAGAAAAGTATCCTATATAATAAAGAGGAAATATGCAAATTGGCCATCACTCCAAAACATAAGATGGCCGCTTTATGTGGTCAAAGATGGCTGTACCCATGTGGACACAAGATGGCCACCACAAGATGGCTAGCAGGGGAGGGCAGTTGGAAGGGACCAGGCCTGATAGGGAGGGCAGTTGAGGGTGACCAGGCCTGCAGTGGAGGACAGTTGGGGGGGACCCAGGGTTGCAGGGGAGGGCAATTAGGGACAACCAGGCCTGCAGGGGAGGGCAGTTGGCGGTGACCAGGCCAGCAGGGGAGGGTTGTTAGGGGTGTCCAGGCTCGCAGGGGTGCAATTAGGCGTCGATCAGGCTGGCAGAGGAGTGGTTAGGGGCAATCAGGCAGGCAGGCAGGTGAGCGGTTGGAGGCAAGCAGTCCTGGATTGTGAGAGGGATCCCAGACTGGAGAGGATGCAGGCTGGGCTGAGGGACACCCCCCGCCCCATGCACGAATTTCATGCACTGGGCATCTAGTTATTTTATAAATTATAAAGATTATTTTATAAATATATTGACTTATTTTTAATAATATTATTAGGTCTGATATTCTTTTTAAATTAAATACTTGAGCCATCTGAAATCTGTTTTTGTGTGAAGTGTTACTTTGAGATTAAATTTTCTTCTCCCTGATGCCCAAAATTGTTACTTAGATGCCTGAAAAATATTTTCCTAATGATCCATGTTTCCTTTAATGGCTCTTCTTAATTAAATAATTCTTCCTAATCAGCAGTGGCTTTTCAGTCCTTTTCTAGTATAGAACACTGGGAAAAACAGGACAAATAAAACAAAAACAAATAAACAAACCAAAAAAAAAAAAGTACATGTCAGTGTCTTATAATCCATTTTAGTCATGAACAAATTGACTAAACTCTTCCAGCACCAGTATTCTCTCCTTAAAAATGTGGATTGTGTCAGTTATCATTGTTTTCTAACATTATGAAATCTAAGTTAAATACCATTCTTATAAGCACATTTATACTATGCATATTATAACCGTTATGAGTGCAAAGTCCTATTTTTCACTAATTATATTATCAATATTCTCACCAGTGTGTTCCAGGTCCTGAATAAGCAGTCTCACCCTTAGCTGAGAATTCATTAGAAATGTTAATATAGTGGCCCTGACCCAAAATAATCCAAGTAAAATCTGAGAACCACTGTTCTACAACATTAAACTGAGTTAATTGATAGAAAGGTACATATGGTTCAAGGAAAAATATTCTAGTACAACTTGTAAAAATGTACATAAAATGTTTTACCTGCTTCAAAATTTTGCTTAGGGCTACTGTGTTTACATCAATGTTTTGACAAGGAGGGATTTTTCAGTATGATGGAATATGAACTGGATAGGAATTACAAGTTGAAACTATGTCTGTCTTTCCAATAGTGTTGATAGCCAGATAGTAAGTGAGCCTCTGACTTAGCCATTAATCTTATCTAATTTATGGGGCAGGCATTATTAGATTATTCTTAGTGACATGTTTAAATTTGTTCTTGAGATCTGTTTTTTCTGATTTCTGCGGTCTCTTTAACTCTTTGGGATTTACATTTTACATGTTAAAGTCAAGAATTTGTGTAGTTTAAAATGCATTCACTGTAGCAATAGACGTTTATTTATATTAAATTAGCAACAGAACAATTTTAAACAATATAAATTGCTATCATCTTCTCCTTTCCACCTTATTACTGTGATACAGTGACCTTTAAATTGCAGCTTTGGAGTTATGATAATGTAGATGGTTGTGTCAGCTATATAAATCTTACAATGTTTACTGTCAATTCTCCCCCTCAAGGAGAAAACTCTATATTGGTAAATGAGTATAAGGTTAAAAGTAGAGGTCAAAACAAGTACATGGCTCAGTCTTACTAATAAAACTATATACTCAGTTGGCTTCTGGGTAATAGGCAGAAATAGATGGAACTGGTAAAGCCTAGATCTTAAATTATCAGGTTGAAGTACCCCCCAGATCCCTAGTCTGACTGCTTCTTGAAAACCTGCATTTGTACTAACTAAAATCAACAAATATATTTTACTTATTGTTGTACAAGCCAGCATCAGGGATAGGGAAATTCCTGCTAAGTCTGAAATACAATTTCAACCATTTTAAAGACTATAGTCCTGGAAATAATTAAATAGTTTGTTTGTGTGCAAATATTTTAAAAAGGTATTAGATGTAAGAACCTAATTGGAAATGCATGAAATAAACCTTTATATATACTGCTGTATTATAGCATTTAAAATATTATGTAGACTATAACAGATACCAAATAAATAATATGTAATCCATTGATAATTTTCTGTGACATTCATTTATCTATATAATTTTAATTGATACTAGAAATGAAGGGTAGAAAGATGTTAGTGCTGATATGCACCTAAATAAATGACCATGGCAGAAATAGTAATACAAAATGATGATACGGGGAAATTGACCTATATGTTTTTTCTGTTTGTAGTGTCTTTATCTGGTTTTGAAATTAGCATAATGCTGGCCTCATAAAATCAGCTTGGGAGTTTTCCTTCCTCTTGAATTTTTTGGAATATTTTGAGAAGACTAGGTATTAGTTCTTCTTTGACTACTTGATAAAATCCACCTATGAAGCTTTCTGGTCTAGGACTTTCATTTGTTGGGAGTTGTCTTTGTTTTGGGGGGGAGTTTTTTACTGCTTCAGTTTCACTAGTTGTAATCCGTCTATTCAAATTTTCTGATTCTTACTGATTCAGTTTGGGAAGATTGTATTTTTCTAGGAATTTATCCATTTTATGTAGTATGTCCAATTTGTTGGCATAGATGTTTGTAATATTTTTTACAATATTTATTTATTTTCATTTTTTGGTGTCAGTTATTCTCTTTCATTTCTGATTTTATTTATTTTGGCCCTCTCTCTTTTTTTCTTGATGAGTTTGGTTAAAGGTTTGTCAATCTTTATCTTTTCAAAAGACCAGCTCTTGGTTTCATTGATCTTTTGTATTTTTTTAGACTCTATTTCATTTATTTGTACTCTGATTTTTATTATTTCCTTCCTTCAACTTACGTTGGGTGGTGTTTATTTTTATTTTTCAAGTTCCTTTAAGTGTAAAGCTAGATTGTTTATTTGAGATATTTCCTGTTTCTTGAGATAGGCCTATAATGCTATGAATTTTCCTCTCAGGACTGCTTTTGCTGTGTTCTATAGATTTTGGGTTGTTGTGTTCTCATTTTCATTTGTTTCATAGTATCTTTTGATTTCTTCCTTTATCTCCTTGTTAATACTACACTCATTGTTTAGTAACATACTCTTTGGCCTTTATGCCTTTGTGTGCTTTTCATTTTTTTCTTTTGATTGATGTCTAGTTTTATACCACTGTGATTACAAAAGATGCTTAATATGATTCCAACTTTCTTAAATTTATTGAGACTTGTTTTTTGGCCTAACATGGTCTATCCTAGAAAATGTTCTTTGTGTACTTGAAAAAAATGTACATTCTGCTGTTTTGGCAGTGAAATGCTTTGAAGAAATAAATTAAATACATTGACTCCAGTATGTCATTTAAGGCTGCTGTTTCCTTGCTTATTTTCCGTCTGGCAGATGTATGCATTGATGTTAATGAGGCCTTAAAATACCCTATTATTACTGTATTATTGTCAATCTCTCTCTTCTTGTCCATCAGGATTTGCTTTATATAATTAGGTGCTCCTATGTTGGGTACATAAATATTTACAAAGTTTATATCTTCTTGTTGGCTTTTTTTTCTTTATTATTTTGTAGTGCTCATCATTGTCCTTGCAAAGAAGAAAATTATAGGCCCATATCCTTGATGAACATAAATACTAAAATTCTAAACAAAAAATTAGCAAACTGGACCCAGCAAATAGTAAAAATATTATACACCTTGGTAAAAAGGTGATTTATCCCTGTAATGCAAGGTGGGTACAATATCCACAAGTCAATAAATGGGATAGACCACATAAACAAAATGAAGGATAAAAATTACATGATCATATCAATAAATGCAGAAAAAGCATTTGATAAAATCCTGCACTCATATGATAAAAACTCTCAGAAAATTGGAAAATAAAGGAAACATACCTCAATGTAATAAAGGCTATATATGACAAACCTACAGTGAACATCATACACAATGAGCAAAAACTATGTTTCCTCTAAGATTATAAAAAAGGCAGGGATGAATACTTTCACCGCTCTTATTCAACATCGTATTGGAGGATCTAGCCACAACAATCAGACAAGAAGAGGAAATAAAAAGCATGCAAATTGAAAAGAAAGAAGAAAAACTGTCATTATTTGCAGATGGCATGATATTGTATATAGAGAACCCTAAAGATACCACCAAAAAACTATTGGAACTAATCAAAGAATTCAGTAAAGTAGAATGATACAAAACAAATATCCAGAAATCAGGGGTATTTTTAGACACCAATAATGACCTATCAGAAGGGGAAACTAAGAAAACAATTCTATTTATAATAGCATTAAAAATAAAATAAAATACCTAGAATTGAATTTAACTAAGAAAGTAAAATACTGTACTCCAAAACTTTTAAGATTCTGAGGAAAAAAATTGAATAAGATACAAATAAGTGGAAGCATATAATATGTTTGTGGATAGGAAGAATTAACATAATTAAAATGTCCATACTACCCAAAGTAATCTGTAGATTCAATGCAATTCCTATCAAGATACCAATAGTATACTTCACAGAACTTGAACAAATATTCCAAAAATAAAGACCCCAGCCCTAACCGCTTTGGCTCAGTAGATAGAGTGTCGGCCTGCAGACTAAAAGGTCCTAGGTTCGATTCTGGTCAAGGGCATGTACCTTGGTTGTGGGCACATCCCCAGTAGGGGGTGTGCAGGAGGCAGCTGATGGATGTTTCTCTCTCATCGATGTTTCTAACTCTTTATCCCTCTCCCATCCTCTCTGTAAAAAACCAATGAAATATATTAAAAAATGAAAAAGACCCCAAATAGTCACAGCAATATTGAGGGGAAAAAACAAAAACAAAAACAAAATTGAAGGAATCACATTATCTGTTATCAAATTATACTACTGGGGCATAGTAATCAAAACAGCATGGTACTGGCATAAAAACAGATGTATAGATTAATGGAACAGAATAGAAAGCCCTTGTCAAATTAAAATTTGACAAGGAGGCAAAACATACAATGGGGGCAAAGACAGTCTATTAAATAAATAGTGTTTGGAAAATTGGACAGATACATGCAAAAAAAAAAAAAAGGAAAATAGACCATCTTCTAGCACCATACACAAAAATCAACTCAAAATGGATTAAAGACTTAAATATTAGACTTGAAACTATAAAAAAAAAAAAACCTAGAAGAAAACATAGGCAGTAAAATCTAAATCATTTCTCATAGATTTTTTTTTTTTTTTTCTGATGTGTCTCCTTGGACAAAGAAAACAAAAGAAAAAAATGGGATTACACCAAATTAAAAGTTTTTGCACAGCAAAGGAAATCAAATGAAAAGGTGGCCCCCTAAATTCTGGGACATATTTGCCCTTGATACATCTAATACGGATTAATATCCTTAATTTATAAAGAACTTATACAACTTAACACCAGGAAGACAAACAAACTAATTAAAAATGGGCAAAGGAACTGAAAAGATACGTCTTCACAGAGGACATACAGAAGGCCAATAAACATATGGAAAGATGCTCAATGTCACTTATTATCAGAAAAATACAAAGTAAAACTACAGTGACATAACACTCACACCTGTCAGAATGGCTATCATCAATATATCAGCAAAGAATAAGTGTTGACAAAGATATGAAGAAAAGGGAATCCTCCTGCATTGCTGATGGGCATGCAGATTGGTGCAGCCACTATGGAAAATGGTATTTATTACCTCAAAATTTTTAAAATGGAACTGCCTTATGATTCAGTGATTTCACTTCTGGAATTTGTCCAAAGAAGCCAGAAACATTAATTTGAAAGAATATATGCACCCCTACGTTCATTGCAGGTTTATTACAATAGCCAACATTTGGAAGCAGCCCAATTGCCCACCATGAAATGAATGGATAAAAAACAGTGGTACTTTTACACAATGGAATACTATCCTAATATATAAAAACCCAAGGTCCGTAACGTCCAAAACAACCAAAGGCTCAACTGAACACTGGAAGTCAGTCCTGCAGTTAGTGCTGGGTTGCGGTGGCGACACAGCACTGACTGCCACCAGTGCGGGTGCAGCAACCCAGCACTGACTGCTGAGGGGGTTGCAAATAAGGCCCAGAGAGAGGCCTAGAGAGAGAGACAGGGTCTGATCTGCAGCCTGCGTGGCAGCTGTTGATCAGCCGTTGCCTTTCTCTTTCTCTCTGGGCTTCACCAGCAGCCGTGCCTCTGTTTCTCTCTGGGCCTCCGTGGGGGCTGCTGATCAGCCACACCTCTCTGATCAGCCCATTGATAGGCCCAGAGATGCTGACTGGCCTAGAAACCAACCAATCAGAACCAAATCTGGGTGAAGTGTGAGGAGCCAATGGCTGCCTATGAGGCAGAGCTTTTGACGCTGACTGGCATAGAAACCAACCAATCAGAACCAAATCTGGGTGAACTGTGAGGAGCCAATGGATGCTTAGGAGGCAGAGCTTTTGACGCTGACTAGCAGAGAAACTGACCAATCAGAACCAAATTGGCCAGCAGGGAAGGGCAGTTGGGGGCGAGATCAGGCTGGCAGGGGAGGGCAGTTAGGGATTATTAGGCAGTCAAAGGCAGTTAGGGGTGATCAGTCCAGCAGGGGAGAGCAGTTGGGGGTGAGATCAGGCCAGCAGAGGAGAGCAGTAAGGGGAAATCAGGCAGGCAGGCAGAGAGGTTAGGGGCAATCAGGCAGGCAGGCAGGTGAGTGGTTAGGAGCCAGCGGTCCCAGATTGTAATAGAGATGTCTGACTGCTGGTTTAGGCCCAATCCAACAGTTGGACATCCCCTAAGGGGTCCTGATTGGAGAAGGAGCAGGCTGGTCTCAGGAAAACCCCCACTCCATGCGTGAATTTTGTGCACCGGGCCACTAGTTCAGCCATAAAAAAGAAAGAAATGTTAACTTTTGGGACAGTATGGATGGACCTGGAGAGTTTTATGCTAAATGCAATAAGCCAGTCAGAGGAAGAAAAGTATTATATGATTTCACTTATATGTTGAATCTAATGAACAAGATAAACTAATAAGCAAAATAACAAACAGACTTATAGATATGGAGAACAGACTAACAGCTGTCCTAGGGAGGACTGGCTTGGAGGCTGGGTGAAAAAGGCAAAGAAATTAAGCAAAGAAGGAAAAACTAATAGATACAACAGTAGGGTGATTACCAGAGAGATAGGGGGATGAGAGGAGGAAGAAGAGGGTAAAGAAGAGATAAATGATGATGGAAAGAGATTTGACTTGGGGTGTGTTGAACACAAAATACAATATACAGATCAACTATTATAACATTGTGTACCTGAAACTTATATACTTTTATTAATGTCACCAAAAAAAATTCAATAAAAAATGATGGTATAGAGAGAAAAAAAAAGAGCAAAAGAAACAGAAGATTTATTTTTCTGCAAAGTTTCACATTATGTTGAAACTTAAAAACTGTTTTTAACTAGGAAATACTTATACTGAGGAAAAACTGACTTGAAAGATGAGCTTATGAATGCTGTCAACAACATTAAATTAAATTAGAAGCTGATCCAAGGGGTGTATATTCTTAATCCTATGTTCTGTTGACTAAAGAACTATAATAGTAGAAACTTCTAATTAAATTAAAGAAGATATATCAATGATTTTTATCAATCTCTTTTATCAAGCTCAACATAAGACAGTGGAGGTTTATATTATTAAACAGAATTCTGCCCCTCAAGGAGTGATTCATACAAATAATTTAATGTATTTGTGTGCTTGACTCTTGGAAGCATAAAGTGTCAATAAAATCTATTACTTAAATTTTCATTGTTTTTGACAATAACAACTGAAATTAATTTGATCCCAGAGTGCAGGAGATCATCTTTACATTTTATTCTATGTAATTTTGTCTTAGCATTTAATTAATCTTTTAAAATACATAGAAATAAGATGGAAAAAAAATGACTTGCTAATTCTCTTTAACAGTAAAATTCAAAGAAACTTGTACTTGATGTGTAATTGTCTTATTTAACTAAATATAGTGATAACATTTTTGTTTGATTTTAAAGCCAAGAAAAAACACTTACCCATACCAAATAAAACAGAAAGCTATCAGAGGTTTTTGATTCTCTTTTGTTTCTCTCATTATATTTCAGTTGGATAAAAATATAAATAACTAATTTAGTTTCATCTTCTCTTGTGATAAACATTTCCATATTGCAAAAATAAAACAAACAAAAAACAACAAAAACCCTGCAACACTTGTTATTTAAAGGTTTCAAGTTCATATTTTAGATTTTAAAGAAAAAAAGATCATTTGCTTTATATCAGATCACTAAACCATTGCACTTATTCCTGTGATATGCTTTTTAATGGAAATTAGCAAACATTTTGGATTTAATGACCAGAGTTACCTTTTGCAGAAAATTAAAACATACTGTTTCATAAAATAATTTAACTAATTTGGATGAGAGAGAAGTTTACTTCTAAATAATTATATTATTTTGTTTTCTAGTTGCTGATTCTCCTTATTAGCTGTTGTGTTAACAAATAATTTGAATTCCATAATGTTGCCATCACTCATTACTAATATATTTTACATGAAAAAACACAAACAGACCTCATTTAGGGTTTATATTCCTTTATGCCATTCTTCTTAACATTGCTATTAGAGCTAAATGGGGGGGGGTCAATTTACTAGTAATAAGCTACTATTCATTTATCATAGTGGAATTTCTAAAACATAAATTAAAAATAGCTCATTTCTCAAGATATTTAGAACAGTCCTCAGTTCTCAACTACTTTGTTTCTCAAACATTTTGCATAGAAAGATCTCTTAATTTATGTCTGTCATAGAAATAAAGTCTAATGGTTGCAATGGGCATCATAGTCACATGTAAGCTTGTTAATTCATTCTGATATCTGGCTTTTTTTTTTTTAAGTTTGCATAGAGTTAACCCAAACTAACACTTGGCAGTGATATCATAAGCAGAAAGATAGACCCTAATCTAGACTGAGCACCAGGTGACACAGAAGTCATCTCCAGTTACACGGGCTTGGCCAATTAGCAACATCACAGATGCTTTTGAGACTACAAGAGTATTCCATGGCAGCTGATACTCCCGTACATGGACTTCAAGTCATGTCCACTTTCTATAAAAATCCATAAATATGCTCAAAATCCATTCACTTGTGTTGCCTCTGTTGCCATGCGTAATACAGAGTATTATCATACACAGAATATGCTAAAAAAGTCAAGTCTGGTTTCTGAGAGGGTATGTCTTTTGAGTCGTAAATGAGAGGTATTAGTCACACAAAGTTGGGAGGTGTTGAGTGAGGAAACAGCCTTAACAAAGAGTTACAGATTTAAAAAAAAAAAAAAAATTAGCTAGGGAATTGGTCAGGCTTCAAGACCATGAATGGTGAGATGAGACTGACAATATAGGCAGGTGTCAGAATGCGAAACTGGCAGGAAAGTCTCTGTTAGTTTAATGAACTGAGGTTTTGCACAGGAGAAGATAAGGAATAATTGCAATGATGTATCTGGAATATGCAAGAAACAGATTTGTTTTCAAGGTGTTTATCTCAGCATTTATGAAGAAAATCTATCTGATGAAAACAATAATGAAGGCAACAAAAAATTAAGAGATTTTTGTAGTCATTCAATTAAGAAAAGTAACGATTCTGTTCTAAAGATGCTGTGAATTTGAAAGATTTTTAAGATTGATTGGATTCTGTGAATATAATAGTGTGAAGAATCTAACATAAGTGTCAGTTTTCTAGCTTGGGTAACAGAATTGATGGTGGTATCTCCTATCAAAAATGCAGAGTAGAGACAAGTTAAGAAGAAAAATGAAAACTAAGTTCATAAATGCTGATTATAGAATTCCCATGGAAAATCCATATAGAAATATTCAGAAGCCAATCGGATAAATGTGCCTGTGGTTCAGGAAATGGTTATGGGCTTGAGTATTGAGTTGAAACATCAATAGAGTATAGGGGGTAGTTGAAACAAATGAAAATGTGTGCAATAACCTGAGAAAGTACATTGCATAAGAAGAATGAGCTAAAAATAAAAACCTGAGAAACAGCATTATTTAATGTGTTGTGAGTGAAAAGAATCTGCTCAAGATTAAAAAAGAGGTTAATCAAAGGAATCCCAAGAGAGGGAGTACCATGTGGCAACACGGTGGTCTTGGGAATAGAGATTGTATTACATAAGCATTAGCTACTAGAGCAAAGAACACACAAAAATATCCTTCCAGATGGCATGGGCTTCACAATGTTAGAATGTCACTGGACAATAAATTGATGAAAACTCAGTTTGATTGGCAGAAGAGTTAATGAAAAGTAAGGAAAGGTGAGAACAAGTGCATACTATTCTTTCTAAAAATTTGGATAAAATGGAGCAGAGGTAGATTGGACATTACATTTAATATAAGGTCAAAACAGGAAAATAAATCAATAAGGGATGAATCAAGAGTGAGTAAGCATAGAGCATGGGGTGATCAGAAAGATGCAAGACAAACAAGAGGATCCAAATATAGAACAATTTTATGAGATTTCTGAAAGTAAGAACAAAGACATGTTCTTTCAGCCATATTGAAGGTTTTTATTTTCATTTCTATTGAATTTTTTGAGGTTATGCTAGTTAACAAAATTACACAGGTTTAAGGTGTACACTTCCCAACACATCAACTATATGTATAATGAATGTATTCACCACCCCAAGTCAAGTCTTCTTCCATAACCATTTATCCCCCTTTTACCCACCTTTACCTCCCTCTACCCTTTCCACACTAAAATCACCACACTGCTGTTTCCACAAGTTTTTTTTTCTCTTCTTTTGATCAATCTCTTCACCTACTCTCCCACTCAGCCCCCCAACTCTCCTACCACTGACAACTGTATGCCTGTTCTCTATGAGTCTGTCTCTATTTCTAATTAGTTCATTTTGTTCATTAGATTCCACATATGAGTGAAATCATATGGTTTGAAGTGAACATATTCTCAAGATTTTATTGTGCTGTTGTAATTGAGTCTTGATTGCTATTGTTAAATTTTCAATTAGCAATAGCAATAGTGTGTGTGTGTGCGTGTGCGTGTGCGTGTGTGTGTGGGTGTGTGTGTGTGTGTGTGTGTGTGTGTGTGTGTGTGTGTTCAACCCTCAGGCTGTCTGATTACAAAGCTCAACCCCTATTGCAGCATATAAGCTGCTCTGTAGGTGCTGACCACACAATGTGTAATTTACCGCAGCAGGATTTGGTGCCAGCCAAGATCTCCCTTTTGATATGCTGCTTGTGAAACTTCTTGGACCCTACTCTGATGTTTTCTGAAGCTGGCCACTGGGTGTGTTGGTTCTGGGCCTCTTGGGAGGGACTCTGGTACAGGCCCGTATAAGATGCTGGCCCTGGACAAGCTGTTTGGAGCTACAAGTGCTCCACAGTTTGTGGCTGCCTCTGCTGGGCCTGGATGCTCACAGGAGGAACCAAGCTGTACACCAAGGCAGGCTTTTACAGCACCAGGCTATGTGGGTAGATCAGCAAAAGTCCAAAGGCATCCCCAGATCTGCCTCCACCTGCCTTTGCCTGCCAGCTGCCTGTTAGGCTTGGTCACTGAAACAGCCTCTGGCTGGACTCAAGTTGCATGAACGAGGTCACAATGAGTCACCAGGGAGGAAAGAGTGGTGTTCACCAATTTGATACAGGTTCAAACTCGGTGCCCGTGCTTGGTCTGAGGCCACTCACAAATGTCTGGGTATACCAAGTCTAGCTGCCACCTGCTAGGTGCTCACACACCCTGGTGTTGGGGCCAGGTCTCTGGGAATCATCAGGGTGAGGCCAGCAGAGTTTATCAGACCCAAACAGACCAAGAGTTGGCCATGTGAAGGGAGGGCTCTGCTACAGTCAGGTGTGCAAGGGAAAAATCTCCCCTGCCCCAGAGCCACACTACTCAGTTGGTCCTAGATTTTGCCTGGATAGGATAGAGACCTAGGATTAGGGTGGGTGGGGCCTTCAGAGCCAGAGCCTGAGCCCTGAGGTAGATCTGCTGGAAGCCCAGAGGGTGGTTCTAGCAGGTTTTCTGTGAGGGGGAAGTGCCGATCAGGTTCAAAGGAAAGTGGGAAAATGGACCTCACCCCAAAGCCACACAACTCAGTCACCTATACCCCCTGAGTCTGTCCAGATCTCTACACCGCAGCCAAGCAGCTGACTCCTCAGCAGTGTGTAAGCTCCATAGGGTGGGGTGAGAAGGTGGGGCTATTGTTTTCCCCCAGCCTGATACCATAAGGAGGGGGGTGGTGCTGCACCCACAGATGGTGGCTGCCATATCGAAGAATGAGGCAGCAGAGGGAGTCTGGTGGCCATCCTTCCGCTCTTTCCCCAGGGCCACACACTTCAGACTCTCCTCACAGGACTAGTCTGTTCTGCCCTCCCTCTGCTGTAATCAGGGTGAGTGGCTACAAATGAAATTTTGGGCCATTTAAGAGTGTACTTGTATCACTAGAGGACTCCCGTCTCTCCTTGGCGGAAAGAAACCCCTCTGATTTTCATAGCCAAATGTTACATGTGTGACACTTCCCAGCTCTGGTGCTGTGGGCTGGGGAGCCCAGCTTGGGGTTCAGACCCCATGCTTCTCAGGGGGAACATTGTTGATACACAGCCAGCCCTTGTCTGTGTCTCTACCCTTCGCACTAGTGTCAGCCCTTCCTACTTGTGCCTCCACCCTTCCTACTAGTCTTGATGTGGAGTTCTCTTATAAATCCTTGGTTATGAGAGTTCTCTTCAGCTAGTCCGCAGTTGGTTATTCAAGATATTGCTCTATACTTTAGTTGTAATTCATCTTTGGTCCTGGGAGGAGGAGAGTGTAGTTTTCACCTTGGATCTCATTGCCATATATATATATATATATATATATATATATATATATATATATATGTGTGTGTACATATATATGTGTGTATGTATATATATACATATACATACATATATATATATATATATATATATATATATATATATATATATATACATATATATATATAACAGGCCTGGTGCACAAAATTCATGCACTTGTGGGGGGGGGGTCCCTCAGCCCAGCCTGCACCCTCTCACAGTCCAGGAGCCCTCAGGGTATGTCTGACCAATGGCTTAGCCATCATTCGTGTGGGGAGCAGGCCTAAGCCATCAGTCAGACATCCTTTGCGCTGCCATGCAGTGACACCACTGCTGCACTTGCCAGCCATGAGCCTGGCTGAGGGCTTCTGGCTGAGTGGTGCTCCCCCTGAGGGAGTGCACTGACCACCAGGGGGCAGCTCCTGCATTGAGCGTCTTCTCTCTGGTGGTCAGTGCGCGTCATAGCAACCAGTCATTACCCCATTCGTTCTACTTGAATATTAGCCTTTCATTACATAGGATATTTTTCTTATAATGTCATATATCTATATAGAAATTTTTAGAGGCAAATTTATCTACTGTATAATCATTTGGAGTTCTGATTTTAGTCAATACATCCGATCATAGAAACATAATGAAACAAAATTTATATTTAATTCTAATAATTTCTAAGCAACTTTTTAAAAATGGAATGAAAAGAGGAGAGCCATAAAAATATGCTGGGGGAAAAAGAAACATCTTATTTATTGGAATTCAAAACCTAGTGAGATATTTTGCCTCAAAAACACTTGTAAAATATTACATGAGTTCACATAAATATCTAACAGATCGGCTGATGTGTTCTATTCAAGTTTAATTAGCAGCTTCACATCCCTCAGTCTCTCCACTCCTGACTGCACCAACACCTGTTCTACTCAATTCGGAAATAAAACGTACATCGGGTTTCTTAGTGGATTGTAAACATGTTCAAATGCAGTCCAGGGTGAGGATGTGTGCACGGTGCAAATTGCTTTTTAATATTTGTAAACATATAAACCTCCCCTTAGCCATCCTTCTCACACAACTTCATATTAACCTAATGATCTGACTATAACAAATTGTCGAATTGCATTTTGCTGCCAAACTGTTTTACAGTTAAGCTGTTGCTTTGTGCTTGCTCCTTTTTGTTCAGCCAAATAATTTGCTTCTCAGTTCCATGGCATAGAAAAAAGTGATACACGGGGATTTGGAATGTATGTAATCATGTACACAGCAAGACAAATACCATCAATTTATTTCCAGTGTATTCTACTATGCATATTTTGTGTTTAGTGGTAGAATTACAGCTTTATTGGGAAAACATAATACAGATTTATTTTATTGTTGCTTACCATTCAAAAACAACATTTGTAAATATAACATGGTAATTCATGATAATAAATATTGAATAGCATTTCTCTGTTCGGGAAATGTTTTATAACTCTTAATTCCAGTGTTAGATGAACAGCTTATAATTATATAATAATAATATTTGTCATCTATGTACTTCAGGTTTAATTTTTAAATTTGATTTAAGTGGCGTTTGATCACAAAAAGAATATAGTGCTCCTCCTCTGAGAAGGAACACTATTGTAAATCACAGTCACAATGATGCAGTTGCACAATAAAGCATAGGTAATGACAATTACTTGACTGTTTTAACAACCTTTGTTTTATGAGTTTTTCATTCTTACAAATCACTAAAGCCATTCAATTATTCTGTATTTCACTTAATATTTTAATTTCCTCTAGTTTTAACCACCTAAGATATTGCAGGAAATAAATTATGTTTCAGTTAGCTATTCTTATTTATCCTTATAATTCTCATAACCCAGATTTGGGTTCAGATACAGTTTTTAATTTATTAACACTTTAGAAAACTATATTGTCTGTGAATTTTTCCTTATATTTATGACAAGATGGACTTGATTGGTTACAACTCCATAGGCTTGGTGACTTCTGAAAAAGCTGGAACCAGAAGAAACAGTATCAGTTTTCAGGAGGCCTTGTTGCATGTTACTTATTTATTAGGTAAATAAATTTTTAATGAAGGGTTAATTTCTTCTTGCCACTGTTTGATAACACATTCATTGTTTTCAAGGAGCTAATTCTTTAAAAGTTTCTCAACCAGCGCTAAAACTTAATACAATTGATTAAAAATAGTGTTTTGCCTTTAAAATATTTTTATTATACTAGTTGTACTGGTTAATAATAGCGGATTTTGTAATCAAAGAAAACACGATAATTTCAAGAGAAACATCAAAAGTGCTTTATTCAAAGTAATGTCCATCACTAGCTACACATTTCCCCATCTTTCAGGTAATTTATGGATACCGTCCCAATAGAACTTTTCTTGTTTTGAGGTAAACCATTCAGAGACCCAATTTTCCACTTCTTCGTATGTTTTGAAGTGCTGCTCAGAAAGTGCATGTGCCATCGATCGGAACAAGTGGGTAATCTGAAGGAGCAAGGTCTGGTGAATACAGCAGGTGGGTTAATACTTCCCAGGCAAGATCTTTTAACGTGTCTTTAACTGGTTTTGAAGTGTGTGATGGTGCATCATCATGAAGCAAGATTACTTTGCCGTGTCTTCTGGGACATTCTGGTCATTTCACGATCAAAGCATGCTTCAAATTGATTATCTGTTTTCAGTAGCGATCAGTATTAATGTTTTCACCTGGTTTTAGAAGCTCATCCAGGGGTCCTCAAACTATGGCCCGTGGGCCACATGCGGCCCGCCAAGGACATTTATCCGGCCTGCCGGCTGCTGTTGCCTGTCCTGCTTAGCAGCTGACTCGTCCCGGGCCCGCAGTGCGCATAGGGATTTGTTCATATATTTTTTTTAAACTATAGTCCGGCCCTCCAATGGTCTGAGGGACAGTGAACTGGCCCCCTGTTTAAAAAGTTTGAGGACCCCTGCACCACACCTTCCTGATCCCACCAAATGCAGAGCATTGTCTTTTTTTCCGAAGCTTTTGGCCTTGCAGTCAATGTTGATGGTTGACCTGGATCAACCCATGATTTTGTGCATTTGGGATTCTCAAAATAAATCCACTTTTCATCGCCAGTCACAATTTGATGCAAAAAAGACTTTCTTTCGTGCCGTTGAAGCAGCATTTTACTGATGACTTTTCAGTTTTCCATTTGTCTTTTGTTCAGTTGATGTGGCACCCATTTTCCTTCCTTTAAAATCTTTCCCATTGCCTGTAAATGATTGGAAATTGTTTGCTGAGCAATGTTTAATCTTTCTGCAAGTTGTTTTTGAGTTTGACATTCATCTTCATCCAATAATGCTTGTAATTGTTGGTCTTCAAACTTTTCCAGTTGACCTGGGTGTTCTTTGTCTTTCACATTGAAATCACTTTTAAAGCATTTAAACCAGTGTTCACAAGTATCTTGAGATGGAGCATGTTCACCATAAGCTTCCCAAAGTATTCAGCAGCACTTTTCTTCAAAATAAAGTAATGAATTATAACTTTCCACAAATGCTCTTTTTTTTGGCATGAAATTTGATATTTTTAATTGTAAAAATATCTATGCTGTTAACACCTTCAGCAAATTTGACATATGAAGTTTTGAAGCTTGTTGTCAATACAACAAAATAGCATACATATCAAATTGCATATATATCAACATATGTGTAACTCCATCTATTGAAAAAATCTGCATTATTAACCAGTACACCTAGAAATAATGTGAATAAAATATATGAACATAATATTTCATGGAAATGAGAAATAATCTTAGTAGTTATGCTTTTTTTCTTACTTTTTTTTAAGAGGCCAAAAGGAAGTTTATGTCTTTCAGAGCTCTTATCAACAATACAATATTATTGGTCTTAACAAATGTCTCTTTGGACACTTTTATTTTATTTTATTTCATTAAACTTTATTATTGAAAGTATTACAAATGTCCCCTTTTTTATCCCGTTGACCCCCTTCACCTCACCTTCACCTCCTCCCCAGGCTTTCCCCAGCACTACTGTTTGTCCATGGGCTATGCATATCCTATATAATAGAAGGGTAATATGAAAATTGAACCTAACAGCAGAATGACTGGTCACTATGACGGGCACTGACCACCAGAGGGCAGCCGGCGGGGCGATCAGTCGGGGGGCTCTGTGATCGCCCCAAAGAGGGAGGCCCAGGACACGCTCTGCGAGTGATCAATCGGGGGGCTCCACAGAACTGGGAAACCGGGGGTGTGTGGTGGAGAACGAGGGCAGCACCAGGCTAAGGCAGGTGTAGGCAGGGGGCAGGGCTGCGGGGCCGTGAGCCAGTCGAGGCCCTTAGGCAGCTGGAGCTGCAATGGCCCCAGCAGCAGGGGATGGGTGGCAGAAGGGGCGGCAAGGGCCCTGGCAGCCGGGACTGCAAAGGCCTACCATTGCACAAATTTCATGCTTTGGGCCTCTGGTATGCATATAAGTACTTTGTTTAATCTCTTCCTGTCCCCCACCCCTTATGAAATACATCAGTCTGTTGCATGTTACAGTGTCTCTATATCCGTTTTGTTCAACAGTTTATTTTCTTCATTAGATTCCACATATAAGTGAGATCATGTGGTACTTGTCTTCCTCTGACTGGCTTATTTATGCTTTCTTAATCTTGTTAACTAAAATTCTGTCACTGTCTTCAGGCAAAAGGTTTTTTTAAGAGGTCTTTCTTTGACAAGACCAAACTAATATTGAATTAGTTTTTACCCCCCTCTTCAGTAGATTTTATTCTGTTATCAAGTTCATGATTAATTTGCTCATCAGAAAATTTCACATTTCTTTACTTCTTTCCACTCCATCTCTGAAACTCAGACACTGTGGACCAACCTCTAGTCATCAAGCACTTCTCTTTTCACATCTATAACGCTGAACTAGTCTTTATTTAATTTTTTATTTGTTTCTGTTTTTCCCCTCAGTCAGTGGCTCAGTCAATATGTCAAAAAATTGGAAATAAACTTTGGCCTCAGGAATTTAAATAAACAATGAAACTTTCCAAATCCTCTCTCTCTTCTTTCTAATTTAATGAGAACTCCCATTCTTTATCACACCTCAAATTCTTAGAAAACTCTCAAATGCATCTCTGCAGTTTCAACTTTTACCTCAAGTTCCTAAGTGTAGCCAACTTCATACGTTTGACAAAAACATTGAGAGTTTGAGATGTGAGTCTTAAGAAACTTTTAAGGCCTTAGTTAAATGTCTTAATATTTCAGTCCTTTTTTTTTTTTGCCAGTTTTCTAAAAATGAACTTAGTCTGCACTACTGTCAAGAACTTTTATAATTCTAATATTCTATAATATTGCAAATTACTTACGTTTAATTTATTTTTATTGAATTTATTGGGGTAACATTGGTTAATAAAATTATATGTTTCAGGTGTACAATTCTATAACACATCATCTGTATATTGTATTATGTATTCACCACACCATAAATTACTTCTACTTATATATTTCAAATTGCCATCTCCTTTTCACCATAAATCAGTTTCCTTCTTGGCAGCTAAGGTTAGCATAATTTGCATTGTATATATAGTTTCTCTCTTTCTTGTCCTTTCCTAATTTTGAAATTTAATTAGTTACTTGAATGGAAGTATAAGGGATTCTATTACCTTTACTATTTTGGGCAAAATTCAAGATGTTATTCAAGATATAAAATTAGGAGAAACCAAGATGGAGGCATAGGTAAACACCTGAACTGCTGCCTTGCACAACAATTTCAAAACTACAACTAAAAGATAAAACAGACATCATCCAGAACCACAGGAAGGCTGGCTGAGTGGAAATTCTACAACTAGAAGGAAAGAGAAAAGCACACTGAGACTCAGAAGAGCTGCAGAAGGCAGAGGTACGGAGGCGCGCACACAGAGAGGGCTGGCAACTGAGTACGCGGCTGGCTTTCTCAATCAGGAGGGAGACAAAAGCTCCTGACTGCACTGAACTCCAGTTCCGGGCGAGACTCTGGGGACCCAGACTCATACGGGGAGAAAATGGACTGTCTGGCAGCAGGCGAAACTCGAGGGCAGTTTTCTCTCAGAGGTGCTTGCAGCAATTATCGTGGGACACGGAGACACAAGGGCCTCTTAGGGCAGTGCTGACGGGAAGCCATTGCTGTTTGCTCCGCCCTGAGATCCTGCCCCATGAAGCCAATGCTGTTTGCTCTGCCCTGAGACTCCACCCCATCCAAGCTGAGCTCAGAGGCTTTTGCATATGAATGGTCTGGTCCTTTGAGTTCTAAACTTACCTAACAAACTGCAACTGAGTCAGTGAGACCCAGAACATCCAAAAGAAGGCCAAAGACCACACAGCAGCTTGCATTGCTTCACAGCTGGGCCTCATCTGGGCACCTCAAAAACCCAAACAAAGAAGAGGAATCTGCAGATCAATCTGTACCTCCTGCTGGGTGGCCTCAGGCAGAGGCTAAATTAACACCTCCTTGGAGATCCAAGAGCCAGTGTACTCAGGGGTCAGAGTAGAACCATCCAGATTACAACTCCTCAGATCCATAAGGGACACACTCAGGGGGCAGACTCAGGGAGCACCAAAGCCCCACTGAAGCAAGTCTTGTCTCATAAGGTTATCTCCAGCACAGAACTTCTCCCATCTTAGACACAGCTGATCCTCACAGCCAATTGACCTGGAGGTCAATTCCTCCCAGTGATACCAACAACAATCAAGGCTTAACTACAACAAGACTGTGCACACAGCCCACAAAGGGGTACACCAAGAGTGTCTACCTCAGGTAACTGGGGAGGCTGAGCCCCTGGGCCCTATAGGACACCTAGCACACAAAACCACTCTGTCAACTCAGGGAAGCAGCCAAAATGTGGAGACAAAGAAACGGGTCACAAATGAAAGGAATGGAGGAAAGCAAACTACTGGATATAGAGTTCAAAACCATGGTTATAAGGTTACTCAAGAATCTTCTAGAAACCACTGATAAATTTAGCGAGACTCTCGAGGATATGAAAAAGGACCAACTAGAAATTAAGCATACACTGAAATAAAAAATAATATACAGAGATCCAACAGCAGACTAGAGGATCGCAAGAATCAAGTCAAAGATTTGAAATACAAAGAAGCAAAAAACACCTAACCGGAAAAGCAAAAAGAAAAAGAATCCAAAATTATGAAGATAGTGTAAGGAGCCTCTGGGACAACTTCAAGCGTACCAACATCCGAATTATGGGGGTGCCAGAAGAAGAGAGAGAGCAAGATACTGAAAACCTATTTGAAGAAATAGTGACAGAAAACTTCCACCACCTGGTGAAAGAAATAGACTTACAATTCCAGGAAGTGCAGAGAACCCCAAACAAAAGGAATCCAAACAGGACCACACCAAGACACATCATAATTAAAATGCCAAGGGCAAAAGACAAAGAGAGAATATCAAAAGCAGCAAGAGAAAAACAAGGGAGCACCCATACGACTGTCAGCTGATTTCTCAACAGAAACTATGCAGGCCAGACAGGAGTGGCAAGAAATATTCAAAGTCATGAATAGCAAGAACCTACAACCAAGATTACTCTACCCATCAAAGCTATCATTCTGAATTGAAGGTCAGAT